>NC_071289.1:25330000-26645000 GCF_943734705.1 Anopheles coustani
GCGCGTGTGTTTGTTGGGCCGAGGGTCGTCATTGGAAGGAAAATTATTATAGACGACGACGATGAAATAGAAAAAGAACAAATATAATTCCATTGCTTGCTATCATTATAGATGGATTTTGTATGGAATGTTATTGATGATTTCGCATACAATTAGTTACGAAAACAGTTGATTTTGAATTAAACAACATTGAAGTAAATTTGCCTTCAAATCTAAATTTGATTGATTAGCTTGGTCCAATCTTAATTGAGGATTCATTAATTTTAAAATGAAAAGAACAATTATGGTAAACGTAGTGTATGCTTTTTGGGCCTAAAACTTATAACTGCTTGAGGACCCTACAACGCTCAATCTGCCTCTGCTATCAAGATCTTTATTTTAAACCTAATCTCAGTAAAAAATATCCTAAGGATGTGTTTCAGTGGTCGAACCACAAACTAACGTTCGATGCCCTTGTTAATTGAACTGGATTGGATAAGCATCACGAGCCAGCGTCGATACTGCATCGATTCGTCGCTCGTTCGAACGGGAGAAATATATAAAACTTTCAAAAAATGATATACCATCTACCATCTAAATCGACATTGCATCCACGCTCCGCAGTACGCTCGGTATAATCCCAGCAAAATGAAAAATAAATCACAAATAAAACAGAGCATCGAAAGGCAGCTCCAGACGTGCCGGCAGACTGCTGGCAGCAATGCTAGAGCACGGAAAAACAAACCAGCCATTCCGCCGCGTGCCTCGGAGTACGTACATAAATGTTGGCCTAGGTCCAGAGAAAATTATCGATTAAAAAATCATCCCCAAATGCATGCCGAGCAGACGGGTTTTCCCTTTGCTGCTGCTGCTGCTGTTTCCTTCACTTCCGGTTCCTGACTGACGCTCCCGTTCGCTTGGATACATAAGCGCAATGCCGCAGACTTGCCGGTGCACCGGGAACGTATGTACGTGTGCCTATGTGAACGCATACAGATGCCGCCCGGTTGTGTTCGACAGGAGGCGACGCGTACCAACACTACGGTTCGGGAAGCGGAAAACGTGTCCCGATGGGCACGTTGTTGGCTGCCGCACAAAGCCGAGGCCCGATCGATGCACTGGTCGTGGTACTCCACCCGGTTCCTGACGCTATTTTGCCTTTATGGTTTGTTTTACTTTTATTTCTATTCAAGGAGCGACAAAACGGAAGACATGCTTCGCATCAGGATAGATGAAGCTGCCTCCGAGCACTCCGACGATGCTCCAACGTTCGTCTGGCGGTCGTCGTGACAATACCATCTGGTTGCATGTTGGCGTGCTGTCGCTGTGTGTTTGTGCACGCGATTCCTTATGGCCACAAGCCAACCCAGTTCCCTTTGGGATAGGTCAGGTATTTGTTTGCCTTTTTTCCTAGTATTTTCGCTTGATAAACCTGCACACACCCATTCATTAGATGGCGCACCAGTTTCCTTGTTGTCGCTGCCGGCGGCGGTCGTCGCCCAGCTTTACGTGTGTGTGTGTGTGTGTCCTTTAATGTGTGCATTCTGATTGCAGCTCGGATGCATTGCTGTCGCTGGTGGTGGTGGTAGTGGTAATGATAATTTCTGTCCCGTAGGCCACCCGCTGATGAACTGTTTTCATTTTTCGGATCGGCCTTAGCTTTTGCCATGCGTTTGGTTGCCTCATTCCCCCCCACCTTCACCCCTCTCCCTTTAGTTTTATTCAAACTACATCATATTGTACGATCGTTGTCGTTCGCTGGAAGGCGTTTAATGCAAAAAAGGAGGGCCCGCACACGAGCAGATGAATGCAGTCCCGTGATGGAATTTTCCCCATCGAAAGGCGCGCGACGGCGGAAAGGGGGTTACGGTTTTATGCGCACGCGTTGCATAATCCGCTGCTCGTCTGGTGCGATGGCGTTTTGTGCATTGACATCAACATCACTGCTTGAAGCCGAAGGGACGGGCGACGGAGAGGACGGGGCTGTGCCGTGCATCGAAAAGCATTTTTATCGCATCTCCACCACCCCGCCTCGTGGGATGGAATGCTTTAGAAATTGCCACCACCCACTCGGAACAGTTCGTCACGCTAGTTCCGGTTGGAGGATGAGTCGAAAGAAAAATAAAACCGGTTCCCCGATCTTCCGCATGTCATCTTGACGTTTTCGGGCAAAAATCTTTACCCATCTTTAGATCGTATGCAAGCTCCCGTACCCTTTTTCAAAGTGTCCCGCCAACCGGAACCTGTGTGCACTAATGGAATGTTGTTTCTTGCCGCTCGACGAAGAGGAAGCACAGTCTCGTCGTCTGGTCTTTTATGTTTTTGCCGTCTGTTTGCTGGGAGCGTAATGGAGCCTTCAATTAGCGCACGAGAAGTAAACGAGAAGATCATGCCAATGAAAATGACTTGGCGTCTCCATCAAGAACAATTTTTGGTAGCCATTACAGGGATGCTTCAAATAATGAACAAATTAGAGTAATGATTGTGATAACAGTTTTCATGAACTCCACTTGTGTATTTATCTAATACAAAATTAGTAAATAAAAAATATGAACATCATACGAAATGAATTGAAATATGTTGTTTGAAACCAATCAGAAAGAGTAAGCAATTAAGTATAATGATGGAGAAAGTAAATAGGTAGGTAAGTAATTATTGAGAATAGTAATTTTACAGAGAACGCAACAAAGCAGTTTTCATTTCTCGAGACTAAAAAAACAGCAAATGTGGAATCAATCTATAGTTAATACATCAACAGCTAATATATTTGCTGAAGTATTGAGTAAGCAAGATATAAGTTTCTAATTGCCGAAATTTCTAGACTGTCTGTTTGAGAATAAATTATAAATAAGGTATTCAATTATTTAATAAACATTACAAATGACTTCCCATGTCGTGTTTTATGGATTCATAATGGAAATAACTACAAATGAGAAAAACGTTTGAGAAGAAACTTGAGCTTATAGTTGTTTGGTAGGTGTAAAAATGTTTTAGAAACAGTTATGAAAGATAAAAATGTTTCCAGCGCATTGAACAAACACATGTTCCACCACATGCTTCCTTTCCATCCACGCCACAAAACGCTCTACGAAGCAATCCAAATTACGATCAATAAATGGCTTTGCTTGTTTTTTCTCCAATTTAATCATATATGCATGAATCATCCAAATACAGAAGAAGGAAAACGGATATTATTTTTGAAATCTTTTTTAGGTCTTTATTGCTCCGTATCCTTCAATTCACGACAAGTGCGTCTGTGGCGGTGACTTTCGCTTTCTATTAAAAAAAACGGCACCGCCGTAACGTCGTGGGAAAGTAAATAACAAGGCTATTGGCGACCTACTTTGTGCCGCCGGCCGGTGCTGGTTTGTTTGGCTCATTCGGCACTTGCACATGTAATTTGTATCGCCCGGGTCCATGTTAGCAACAAATTGCTGGAAATGAACGAAAAGTGATGCTTGAGGTATCGTTGGGGTGGGGGTCGAGGACAGACAGGGTTCTTATCAGACGCTTGGGGACACTTGTTTGTGCTCGTCGTAAATAAATGTTATTTCCATTGGTCCGCTGCGGCGGTGTGTGGGGAGGGGGTGAGGTGCAGTGGCCAAAAATGGCCATTTTTCAAACCTACCCCAACACCGGCCTGGTGTCTAGACGGGGAATGAGAAAGGAAACCCTCGTGCGCGATAGGGACCGCAAGCCGGGCAGAAGATAGGAAGCGGTCGTTGTAGGTGTGCAGAATTTAGGTCAAATGGCGCGACAAGATAGGGGTGGCCGGCCGGAGGGAAAGGGGGCGCAAAAGAAAGACAAGAAGCCATCGGGTCGAATGCAGCTAACGAGGGGTGGACTTTTTGTGTACCCTCGCTTCATCGCACTGCAATCGATGCCGGACACGAAATTTCATACGGAAAATGGCAAGTGCACGTTCTTTTCGATTTGTTTTGTTCGTTCCTAGCCGTCACCGGATGCACGACGCGAGTGATAGCGTTTGTTTGTTTAGGTGATAAATTCGCCGCCCTGCTCGTGTTACACCTTTTCGGTGCAGATTGGGGTGGAATGGGAGTGCTAGCGTGAAGAAAGGCCCTCATTGCTTGGCTTGTTGCTTCGACCTGTCTAGGGACGCGATAACAAAATGCAACGTGGCAACTATGACAGGGGTATAATTTACGTTTTTGATAATTTCCAATAATTACGAGTGTGATGATGGTATTTTCTAGTACAGGTATAAACCATATTCAATACAGTTTTTATGATGTATTTTCTATCTTAACTCAACATTAATAGTGTTGAAAACACCTTTTTTCATTTAAAAAGCAAAGAGTTGATTTTTAAATAAAAAAATATTATCTTAACTCTGAGAAATTTTGGTTTTCAAAAACCCCTTTTGTCAAACTGTTTTGAATTTGGTAAAATATTTTAAGTTTGAAATAAAATAAAATAAAATAAAAAATGAATAAAAATTGCATTTGTGTATCAAGTTGATCTTCGGGAGAAAAAAATCTAATAAATATATAAAATTAATATGGAACAACTAGCTACATCAAACTCATTTAGTATGTCACATGCAGGCCAAATTTTATTTCAGTTTGCGTTCGGAACGAGAGAAAAAAAAACATTGCCATAATTGATAACAACGCGCCCCGTTAGAAACGCACAGAAACCTCCCGGTGGATGAGGCAAACAACGTCGTGTGCGAACGAAAAAGCGAGCACCACAAGCCAAACAGATATTCACCGACCCGCTCGAGCGATAATGTTGATGTGATGCGCAATTCAACGACGGTTGACTTAGGTCAGGAATTGGCAACAGCGCGAATTTGCTCGCCAAAAGCTTGACGAGGGATTGCCGGGTCTCGATTGGATGTTTGTATGTTCGTACGCTTGAATGAGAAAATTCTCATTTTTTTTCGTTTTCATCCTGATGTACTTAATGCAATGTCGTAGAATTTGTTTTCGTTGGTAGAACTGTCAGAAATCGATCTAGAAATAATTGTTGATTTTCGTTCTGCCTTCTTCGCCTAAATTTATCAACAAATATTTACAAGCGAACGAATATTTTGAAAAACTAGCGCCAGCTGGAAACTGTCACCGAACGAACAGAAAAATGTCCGTGGTGTCCATGCGTACCTCCATAAAGCAGAGCATCAATCATATCGCATTCAACATGCGCTCATGGTGGTCCAACACCACGCCCCGACCTCGATGATTGCGTCGTGGTCCTCGTCATCGGCGTCGTTAAGCCCGGTATGGATTGGAATTGGATAGATATTCTAAAAATAAGGGCCGCTCGCGACTAAACAGCCCAAAATCGTACGCATGACTCCATCATGGAGCTCCCCCCTTCCCTCTGGGGTCGGTGTTTGCGGGGCAGTGACGTAAGCGCGCACGCTTTCCACGTTTCCCATCGTTTCCAACGCATCGCGATCGTACGCTGGGAGGATCGTGAGCTGAAACATGAAGTGAACAAACGAACGTAGTATAACGTGGCGTACCGACGCACAATGGTTCGCAAGAAGCGTATGCAAACGACATCACAACAACGACATGCTATTCAAGGGAGAAATAGTCAAAAAAAACAGGCCATACTCTCACAACATCCGATGGGATTGACAATAATGCTTGTCCACGACCCGCCCTCTTTCGAGCTGAGTGTGTTTTAATGAGCACATTATTACGATCGTTCAATCATGTTTATGGAGTTTGTTCTTCCCTAGAAACTGTTGAGAAATTTGTCAAAAGCATCAAACAAGTAAAACAAAATCCACAAGTGAGGATAAACCTTTTCGAAACTAAATTTAACCGGCTTGAATATACATCCAGCAAGTTTAGATCAAAAAGGTAAGCCAGTTTCAATTTTCAGAGGTGTTTAATTTAATTGTTGATTATGTTTTTATCCGATTTTTCCTTCCACCACCGGCACGAACCGGTTCGATTTGTCGTATGGCATTAATCCGTTGACGGCCATTTGCATTGCAAAGCACAAAAGTGTGACATTTGCGTTCGTCCACGAATGCGAATCTCGCACGTCTGATCTAGAGATGAGCCCAAAGAGCGGGAACTATACGGAGCGATCCCATCCTAGGCGCGATCGACGGATCCCGATTCACAAAGTAGCGATCCGGCGGATCCGACGGATCGTCCGTTCAAGCCAAAACCTTGCATGAGATAGTTGTCTATCACTCTGACCTTACAAACTCTTTCTTCCTGGTATCAGTGGCCCATGACAGATCAAAGAGTAACGGCAGTTTTACTCACCAAGCAACTTACTCACCAAACTCCAAAGGGAGTCAAGTCGACGATTTCCATTCTCATAATCACGGTCTCATTCAATAAAAGCCTGGGCCCCTTCCTAGAGGGACGTTAAGTCTCTTTCTCAGTGAATAAAAGTCTCCCTTGGCTCTACGATGTGTCCACGATCCGTCCACGATCCGTCCACGATCCGTCCAAGATCCGTCCAAGATCCGTCGGATCGCCCATACATTCAAAAACCTGGAGAAGTCACTCTCACTGACTTTGGAAGGGGGACCTGACGGCGATCCGTCCACGATCCGTACGGATCCGGCATGTATTCAAAAGCCTGGGAGACCTTGGGCGATTCATTCACGATCCGTCCACGATCCGTCGGATCGCCCATACATTCAAAGTCTGGGGGACTCATACCAAGCGAACATTTTGTCTCTTTGCTCACCATTGTAGCCAAGCTTGAGGAATAGGTGAGGTATTCCTTTCTTTCTTCTATCCTGGTTTGTTATTTTCATTTTCGTCTATCGCTCTTTAATCGACCTTCCTTGGAGCTTGCCAATTGATTTTATGTTTTAGGTCAAGTTCATTCATTGACGAATGCGCACGTTATTTTACTGTTATTTTGGTCATTCGATTTGCGTGTGGTCGCTTCAACCACTGTCGCTACATTTTACTCTCCCGCAGGAAAGGGGACAAAGCTACCGGCAAATTAAATGAATGAGTGGAAAACTGTGAAAAATGAATCGTTGCCCCTTCCCCCCTCAGGCGTAATGAGTATAATATCAATCAGCTAAACAATCCATTTGCATGGGGTATGCCAGGTTCGAGAATGTATGGGTGATCTGACGGATCGTGGACGGATCGTGAATGAATCGCTCAAGATCCCCCAGGCTTTTGAATACATGCCGGATCCGTACGGATCGTTGACGGATCGCCGACAGGTCCCCCTTCCAAAGTCAGTGAGAGTAGTACCAAACGTCCCACAAGCATAGACTTCTCCAGGTTTTTGAATGTATAGGCGATCCGACGGATCTTGGACGGATCGTGGACGGATCGTGGACGGATCGTGGACGGATCGTGGACGGATCGTGGACAAATCGTCGAGCCAAGGGAGACTTTTATTCACTGAGAAAGAGACTTAACGTCCCTCTAGGAAGGGGCCCAGGTTTTTATTGAATGAGACCGTGATTATGAGAATGAAATCGTCAACTTGTCTCCCTTCGGAGTTTGGTGAGTAAGTTGCTTGGTGAGTAAAACTACCGTTACTCTTTGATCTGTTATGGGACACTGATACCAGGAAGAGAGAGTTTATGAGGTTAGAGAAATCTATCTCACTTGGCGGTATTTTAGCATGTTGAGAATGTATTTTTTTCTTTTTCTCACGATCCGCGAATCGCCAACGGATCGCGGATCCTTATAGGGATCGATCTAGGATCGCTCAGTTCGTGGAAATGAATCGTCTTGCGCATCTCTAGTCTGATCACTGGAAGCCCTCCACCGGCCACCCGGTTAGTGTTGCAAACAACTTCATTACGATGTCAGTGCTACCCACCCACACGCTCACTTGGGTGGTTGGTCTTGCTCATCCCTCTGTTGCTTTTCCTTTAGCTCTCGTTAGCCTTCCTTTTCCCTCCACTTGTTACACTTGATACCCTGCTAGGGCATTACGCCATCGTTTAGAGATGACTGTACGTCCTCCTGCCTCTCTTTCCACTGCGCCTCCCTTGAGCGTGCCACACAGGAGAGGTCACTCACCTTAATTACACGGTGCTCTCCTGGGGGGGGGGGGGGGGGGGGGGGGGTTGGAAGGGAAGGGTAGGGGGTTTGCAAAATGCAAAGGCCACATGGAAGCGGGTGAACTTTTGCTTCTATTGTTTTTTTTTTATCCTCGTCTATTTTCTGGGAAGAACGGTGTAGGTTGCAGAATCCCAACCCACCGAACCAAACCTAGACTTTACATCTTCCATAGATCCGTTCGATTGCCCTGCATTGCTCTGCTGGTGAAACGTTCTCGGAAATTCAACCAAGAAGGAATGATTCGGAAGTTGCATCTGCTTATGCCATCGCGAGCTGCAGCCTCTCAGGGAACGTTGCTGGCAGCGAAAGATGAATGTACTCTAGAGTTACGATGAAGGGGGGATGAAGACGTGTGAAGTGGGGGAGTGCGAAAAGATCTGCCAGCTCGTAATGGTGCGTTTGGGAGAAAAGTGAATAATTTATTGCACTGTTATGCAAATAGATGCAGTTTTCATAGTTTTAATTATAGCTATGTATCAAATGAAGCTGCAGCACAGACCGGATTGGTTTGGAGATGTTGGTGTCATTCGCAGACCAAAAACACTAAATGGGTCACGGGTTTTACAACCTTTAGCTGTCATTCTCTGGCAAACAATAATCGAATCGTAAAACACGTAATGGGGTGTTAACATATAGCTTATTGAGTAAATTACCTCGTTCAAATGAGGCAAACTTAGTGAAAATAATGTTAAATCATTCATATTTTAATATATGTCATATTCAAACAGATTTCAAATATAAAAGAGCACAATTCAAAACCTTTTCTAATGTTTTGAGCTCTGTACAGTAATTGATGTATAGTACAGTAAGTAGATTTAATGGCGTTCTGTAAAAGAACAAGTAATATCCAAATGGTCAACATGGTCGATATTGCAATAAAACAAAGACCACGGAGAAACCCACCAACCAAATGACTGTCGCTTGAACTGGGAATTCCTTTATTATATTTTGTTTTGATGCCATCAACATGGCAGCCGGTCTGTCGTACCGTTTCTAGCGTAATTAAGAAGGTTCTTTAAACTCTCAGTCCTCCCCGAGCGCCTCTTTGATGCTGGCCAGTTGGCGTGGTAGAAAGCGAAGGTATAAAACATTGAAAGCAAGCGGCTCCAGCCGTCGATCTCGTCTTCGCTCGCCCAGCAATCAAGATGCAACGCTACTTGGACTAGATGGACAAGATGTTTTACAATGTAGTAAACTACTACACGCTCACAGAGCGACTGAACACTCCTAATAAGCAGCAGGAAGTTATTAAAGGAGAGAACTAAGCAAGAAACATAACTTCCTATTCATGAAAGGAAAGGAGCAAGTGAAAGAAGTGGAAAGGTCTCCACGTAGAGGATGCAGCTTCCGGATGGTGTGATCATAAATCATAATTTAAATTGCTCGCTGTTGCAAACATGAAAATAGACAACTCTGGAAACTATTTACCAGTTATTTTAAAGTATTCAATTGAGAACTTTGAATCATACGAAATCCAAAGTCAAAGTGTTCAAACACTCTTTCAAAAGACATGTTTTAATGCTCTTTCGATGAGATAAATAATTTGTGCCATATATTTTCTTTCGTGAAAACACGAAAAGTTCTCTATTTATTGGTTCTTCATAGAGTTGTTTTCCGTGACACAAACAGCATTTTTATTACCTTGTTTTAACCATTTTTACATGGAAAAATAAATTTTAGGACTGAAAATAACAAGTTTTCACCCTATAGAAACATACGTTTACACTCAACGCGATCTTGTTATATGTTCCCGTGTTACAGTTGTGACATTTTCATTGATGTTGGAGCCATAGATAGTTTGGTATATGTACCCGTCGGAAAAATAGAATGGTTACTCAATGCTAATTCACTCTGACGAACAATACATAATACTTTTTAGAAGTTGAATACACTTTAGATTTTTTTTTATTAAGCATATCTTTATGTTAGAATCTCGTACTCCCCCGGTACAGCGGTTTCGAAAACATACGCAAACGTTCCGGTGCGTAACGTACACATTTGAATATTACACATCACGCACGTCGCTGGTATCACTCGGCGGGGCTTTTCCTTTCCCGCGACCCTCCGCGTCGCTTCCCCACCGTCCAAAGGTCGATCGGATTTCCCATAACGAACGCAAACGCTCTCGCCCATCCAGTGCGCACAATACTATCGCTATGTGCCGAGCATGGCCAGCATGCTCGAATGCCGAGAACGCGCCCTTTTTCCATAAGGGAACCCCGTAGACCACCTCGATGTACCGCATGCCGCGTTGTCCGCTTTCCACTTTCCGAGCCACCCGTTTGTGCCACGTGTAGGCAGCATAAGCGCGGCCCGTGCGGCTGTGTGCGTAAGGTGAATAAACTTTGCCGACCGGTGCCGTTGTCCTATGCGGCGAAGAACATGCCCTTTGCACCACCCGACCGGCTGCGATGGTGACACGTGCGAGCCTCGGCTGAGTGGCTCGGGGTCACTCAGCGATAGTTTTCTAGAAAACGCAAACAGGCCGCTGCGATAGTTGAGCACCCGATATGGAAAACTATCGAGGGGGAAAACGAACATAAAAAAGGGGAAAAGCATCTCATTTTTCCCCGATTTGGGTGGTCTTTCTAATGTCAATTCAAAATTGTTTTGGTACAAAGAACCTGTTCTTAAAGTAGGCATTTTATACGTCAAATAGATTACTTTCAAAAAATTTTCAAAAAATATCAATTTTCTGGGAAGTATAACAATGTTTTTTTTAAAAAGAAAAACAAACAAATTTGTTCAAGCAAACTTAAACAAAGAGAACGTTTCTTCAAAGAACCTTTTAGAACTCATTTGTTAATATTTTATTCTATTACTCTCAGGTTTGCTTCATAATGCGTGCGTGAGTTATCATCAACTTTTGACAGGAACACAAATATTGGATCAGTTGAAATGCACTTGGTCACCGTTTGAAACGCTCAAAGCAACGCGTTCCAACTATTACCGACTGTAACAAAGGAATTCGATCCATCGCAAAGTTAATTCGTTCGAAAAGGGGGAAAAGTGTGCCGCTGGGTGAGTAAAAACCATAAATCCCTACCCAATACAATCCACGAGCGAAAGCATGCAATAAAGGGTCATGAATTTTCATAAGGTTTACTCGTGTTTTTGCTTTGTTTTGATTGGATCACCGTAAACAACAGGAAGTGGGATGAAAATTGACTTATTGTTGTTTTTTTTCTCTTTATGTTAATTTTCTAACACGATCAGCTCAAAAACATTTCTCAAAAAAATTACATCCCATGCCATTTGACATGAAACTAATCCTTTTTAACGTTGAAATATACACAAACATCAATGGATTCTTTGACCTCAACAGCGACAACGTCATCAACCCGGAAAGGCGTTCGATTTCCTCACGCCATCGCCACTTTCGCTCAGGCGTTTGAACTCCAAAACTTCCGTGTTCTATAAACGCGTTCTACTTCTTTGTGCCAAGCTGGTGCCGAAGCCATTATCGTCATTATGCCGTCCTTTTCAATAGCCAATGGGAGCTTAGCTGGTAACCAACCGCCCTCCCCCGGACACCCGCAAGACAAATAAATCTTTCTTACGAGCAAACATTTCCCTTTCGGTGGCTCGCGTGGTCAAAACGCCTTCGCGAACCGGGGGAAACTTTTTGACCAACAGAACATTTTCCACCTCACGCTGGTCGGTGGTCATTCAACTTTTCCCCCGTGTCCTAATAGGCCCATTTATTAGCAACCTGTTCGAGGTTCCCCGTGGAGAATGGGGTTTGCCATATGTGACTTTTTGGTTATGCTTCCACTTAGCTCCCCTAATATCCCTGGAAAAGCATGCATTTTTCCCTTCCATCATCTGCCCTGACAGCGGCCAGGTGGAAAAGTGTGCTCGATTCGAGTGACCCGTATTTGGCGGTGTAAAAATATCGACACGCAATCTATGTATAGTGGGTTGAAAAAAGGGAGCGTCATAAAAAAAACCGTGGGAAAGCACGTTTCCTATTTAGCAGATTGTAAACCTTTTTTACATCATGAGAAAGACTTGGATTAACATACTTCAAATTAATATTTTGCTTTTTATAAGATTTTGATTAGTTTGAACCGTTCTTGTTTCATTCTATCTACCTTTTACTAGCTCACGTTTGATTGAATAATTAGCTACAGTATAAAGTTCTCGATGCTTCACTTACCGTCACGACTCATTCCAAGCTTTAGGCACTTTTGCAGTCGGCAGTACTGGCATCGATTCCGGTTGACCCGATCGACCACGCACTGTTTGTTTCGCGGGCACTGGTAGTTGACGACGGAGCTCTGCGACCTCCGGAAGAAGCCCTTGCAGCCCTCGCAGGTGATCACGCCGTAATGGACCCCGGACGACTTGTCGCCGCACACCTTGCACGGTATGATCTCGATTTGAGCTGCAAGCGAACGAAAAGAAAGGGGAACATATTAGTATCCGACAATAAATTGAAGTGGCTTGATGCGTGCTGAAAAACAAATCCTTTTATTGTAATCCCTTAAAAACCCCACGCAGTTCTATTACTTTCCCAAACAATGTTCCAGAGGCGGGCAAATCGTAAATTCACCCATGATGTCATCGTAAAACATAAAAAAATTAATGATACATTATCTCACAGTTACAATTTCAAAGCATGACACTCAACAAATCATAATTACTTTACATTTGTCTGAAAGTTTCCATGACTTTCTCTAGAGGTATTTACAACAGCATAATAAAAATCAAAACTAATTACCACTACCATATGTCACGAGAAACGAATAAAACATGTTCTGAAACGGAAATAAATCTCCTTCCATTAAAATTTAATTTCAATACGAATGGAAAAAATAAATCATGTCGAAAATTCACACATGTTTCACAGGCCGAACGTGAACATAAACATCACGCTGCATTGGCATTAAACCACCTCTGTTCGTTCTTGTGAACTCGAGCTTCCTTTTCATCCCCCAAAGCAGGAGTGTGCCGAAGCTCCTTGCGTGCTTGTGTGCGTGTGTATGTGTGTATGCATCATGCCAGTGTGTCATCTGCTTCGTCCAACAACTTCCATGCATAAGAGAATCAAAATAAATATTTGCCAAACTGCCCCCGAGTCAATAACCTCTCGGTCGTCAGGCATGTTGACCGCCATCGCATACTCTGTGTTTCTTCACCCCCCCTTCTGCTTCCATCACCATGTGTGTGGCCCCCAGGAAGAAAAGCGTGCCCAAGTCTCGTGTCCAAGACGGAATGGGGTGGCATGGTGTGGCAAGGGAAGACGTTTGAAGAAAAGAATAAAACCATGGGAGAAGTGATTTTTTTAAACCACCGGTCACGGATTCACAGATGGATGGGACGATGATGGATGTTGTAAGCAATCGTTCACTTGTCTTGGAACATAGCTGCCCATCTTTCGTCACTCGGTTTAATGTTCTAACGAATCCTTTGATGTTTCTTTTTTGGTAAAAAGTTTGCTAAAAAAAAAAAACAGCGATAGCTACCATTAAAACATTTCTATGATTCAAATGGTCATGTTTAGTGCCGCTTGCTTTTTAACAGCGTGTGTTATGAGAGGGTGGAATGTCAAATGTATTTTATATATTTTATTATTTATTAGGATATTCCGAAAGTTGTCGTATTGTTATAGCCAATAAGTTCTAGTTGACATTTTGGTCGTCAGGATATTTCCTCCCTGACTAATAGCTGTACTTGTTACATTATTATATATATATTAAATATTGAAATCAAATTTTATACAATGCAAAAGATAGAGATTGCAATTAGATACTTGTATCAATTGAATTATTATTAGTCGTTACATTTTCAAAGATTCTCCGTCCGAACCAATCGTTTTAGTTTAAACGGGTGAAACATTGCCAAAAAAAGTAGAAAAACGGGTGTTTCAGCTCTGCAAACTGGTCTGCAAAACCTTCGTCAGTAAGATTGATTGGTTGATTGATCGATTGATTAAATGGAGGGCTGTTGCCCAATTTATCATTCGCCATTTCTGCTCACTTGTGTTCGTTTTGTTTTGTGTTTAGTCCCTCAGTGCCTTCATTTGAAACAGACAAAGAATAAAGTTCTATACATTATTGTATTGGATTTTACCACAAGTTAAACTACAATCTGTTAAAACGATCCCTGCTCAAATGCTTCCTTTCTCCCAATGGTTAAACCAATGAAAACAGTCCTCCGCTCGAGGCCAAACCACTTCGTATTTCCGTGTCCCTGTAAAGCAGTTTTGCGAAGCGAACGATGACGATGTATTTGCATTTCTATTGCCCACTTTTACGTGTGCCTCGGATCGTTGCACTTCCCGCCGACCGCGAACCAACTAATGAGTTCCCATAATAATTGTCCCCGTGCATCCTTCGGGGTTGCATCCAGTCCCGTCTCGTGCTATCGTGTTGAAGCAATTTTCACCAATTTCTCCCCCATCAAGGAAACGGATTGTTTCCTCTCCCATACACCCTTCGAACGCGAACCGGGAAGAAATCGTGTGGTCATATAAATGGAAACGAGCTGGGAACGGCGCTGGAAGTGAGGTGTACCGTGCTCCGATCTTACAATTGGATTCTCCTACCTAAACTTCATCTGGTCCGTCTCGGGCTTTGCCTTGGAATCCTTAGCGGACAGGAAAGTCAACATACAAGTGTAGTGTAAAACTTAAAGCACAAAAACAAAACCTCCGCGTTCCAGCTCCGATGTGCATTTTATGCAAATTACGTGCAAAGCGGATGACGAACAGGAGTAAGGGATTCCGTAGGATGTTGAAAAAACAAGTCAAACGCATTCCCCCTCACTTCCACTGAATGGAGCTATCTGTTATTTGTTGATTGTTTTTGTTTAATTTATCATTTATACCATCGTGCATTTTGTCACCCATGTTTGCTCGGTTCGCTTTCCAAGTTTCTCTTGGTCACAATTTACTCCTTGCTTTCACACTCTTCGCATCGGTCAGTGTGTTGCATTGTGCATTCCAGTGCAATGAAGTACAATCGCTCAATTCACCTTGCAAAAGCTTTGCCCCCATCCACGAGATCCTCGGCGGCCACTTACGGTAATACATTTTCCAGTGGTGAACTCAATTAGGGACGGATTTCAATAAACAAAATCATTTTATGCAGCTCGTTGTTATGAGAAATTTAAAACAAGTATCGGCCAGGATATCAAATTTAACGCTTCCAAAAATAGTACTCAACAAGTGCTCTGTTTGCTTCAAGTTTCCTCGCCCACTTTTGACTTCGGTCGCACTTTTCTAGCCAACTTTTGCCTTTAATGCAAATGACGCATTTACGATTCGATTGAATAATAACCAACGCGGAAGAGAAACCGCCAACCGGAGTGGATGCCTGCGTCACCACCCCGCGAGGGCGAGTCAACGAACTTGAGTGCATTTATGACACACTTTGATGCGAATATCCAATGCAGCGCGCGCGTTGGTCCTCGGTGCGTTCACTTCTCACGGCTTCAAGACAATTTGGCGGTAACAGGAAACCGTTCCTTTTTTGAAACTTCAATTGGGTGAATGCAATGAAGATGGTAGAGTTGAATAAGACAATCTGCATTGTTGGAACAAGGGGGAGCGTTATGAGGCCTCGGGTAATTTATTGATTTCTGATTTAATGATCGCGACATGGCAGTAGTTGTACCAGAAGCTGCTGATGATCAGAAGAGCTTTCGTAATTTTGTCATAAAACTTAAGTTCGCAATTTTCATAAAATATAGGATTGTTTATGCAATTCCAAGAGCTGTTGAGTATGATTATTGGCAAATTTATCAAATGTATAAGGCACAAAACAATATTAAACATATCTGAACGCTCCCTGCTTAAGCAACATTTAACAAATTAGCTATTTTCGAACAACAAAACGTCATAAGCCCTTCCTTGGCAAACATTTTCGCCATCTGTAGCTGGCACTGCAAAAAGGGAAATTCATCAAGCAGCCACCTCCACCCCACCCAAGCCCATCATCAAACGGTGCAGTGTCATTGAACTGTTTTATATACGCGCGACAGTTTGCTTCGCAGTTGCAGTTTGGGTGTTTATCGATTTGTCACCCCCGATGGATGTATTTGTAATAAGATAGCAAAGCGTTGGATAGGTCATGTCTCTTTGTCAATCGTAACGCAACGGTGGAGATAAAGGATGAAGTCAATTTAATGACGCCATTACACCGTATCATTTTGTAGGTATGATAACGTACAAACTGAATTTGAAATCCAAAAAAGGCGGATCTATGAACTATCATCAAATTCAATCATTACAGCTTTTAAAATATGCATACAGAATCGTGTAAATTTGTCAAAACGATACTTTCTGCAGTGAGTAATTTTAACAAAAGTATTTCCTAAAAATGGCAGTAATTTTCTAGTTTGTTTATAACTAGCCATACACCTTCCCTTCCATTGGCAACAGTTTTGGGTGTTTAAAACTAAACAGCTCATTTTTTATTAGTTATAATTTTTACTATTTCCCTTAGTGACAGTTTTCGGGAGTGCTTTACATTACAAGTTATTGTTAGCAAATCAAATGTTTGCTCAAACTTTTTAAATACTCTTATGCGAAGTATCACAGCTAAAGAATTCAAATAAAATTTCAACACGAAATTTAAATGTTCGACAAATTTGAGTAATTTAAACAAATTTATGATTAAAATGTTTTTGTTTTGGTTTCATTTCAGATCTAACACAAATCGCATAAAGCTGCAGTATTCCTGAAATGCTTGATGTTCTTGAGAAAACGTTGCTAACGGATAATATTTATCACTCATTCAAACAACTACTTTGGAGAGTAAAATGTAGAAATTAATGTTTGACAAATGATATTTTTACCAACTTTCCGTTTCACGTTCGAAGCTGAACCATTCGCGTCGGAACTTACCTCTAATTGAGTTGGGAGTCTTTTTCTCATGCTGATGCCCGTTCAGCCCTAGAAGTTCGCCGTTCGGGCCGAGATCCCCTTCAACGCTTCCACCCCCACTGCCGCTCCCGTGGCCCGCGAGCCCTCCGCCAGCCTGAGCCTGCGCCAGCAGCGAGCTGGAGGAGAACGGCGTCGGCGGTGGCGTCGTGCTGTCGGCCAGATCGTCCTCCTCCATGGCCAGCGAGGCGGCCGCCATCGTCGCGACGGCCGACAGCGTGGAGCAGAACGTACTGTAGTCCTGATCGAGCCTCGCCTGCTGCTCCCGCTCCATCTGCTCCAGCTGGTTCTCGGCGCCGCGCATCATCGCCGCCGTCGCCGCCGAGGACTGCATGGTCCCACCGAGCGGTGGCGGCTGATCGACGCCCGGATTCAGCGGCTGCAGCAACCGGTGGCTGAGCTTCGGAAACTCGCGGCTTTCCCGCGAAGCAAAGCCGCCGTTCGGATGCTGGTTTCCACCGGACGAGGAGGAGGTGGAGGAGGAAGTGGAGGTGCTGGTGGTGTTGGTGCTACTGCTACTACTACTACTGCTACTGCTGGTGGGCGGTGCGCCACCGCCGTTACTATTGGTATTTCTTAAAGGCCCTAGGTTTATATCACGTAAATCAGTCGCTCCGGCCGCCGCGAGGCCGAGTTGGGGGTTGTGTTGCTGGTTGGGGGTCGTCGCAAAGAGGCTCCGTCCGCCCGTGCCCGAGAGTGGCCCGCCGCCGGTCCCACCCGTCGGCAGTTTTCCCGATGACGACGCACCGGGGAAGTGCGCCAGGAAGTGTTTGGTGCTCGCGTAGCCCCCGGATGAGGCTTGCGCGGGGCCCGGGACGGGGCCGTTGGGAGGGGCTTGCATGAGCCGCGTGGTTAGCTTGGGTGCGACGGCCATCGCCGCAGCCGTTGCCGCCGCCGCAGCCGCCGCAGCCGCCGCCGCATTGCCACCGACTCCGGCGTAGCCTCCGTTCGGCGCTTCGTCACCCGGAACACCCTGGTTCGGGTGATGGACCGAGTGGCGCTGGGAGGACGACGCGGACGAGGAGGGCACGGACGACGAGGATGCTTGAAACTTGCTATTCCAGGGTTGGCTGAACAGGTCCACGAACTCTCCGTTCTCCATTTGCCGAACACGCGCGAGACGCTGGTCAATCGGGTATGAGGGGGGGAGGAGGGTTTTCCTTCGACGACCGACGCAAGGTGAGGTAGGTCAACTTTGCACTTTAAGTCGTGTATTTCTTCCTTTCTTACTCCAAGCTTTTCTTGTACACTCGAAGAAAATAGATGCGATTCTTTTCCGAGTACGAGTTTTAATTTACTTTCTTCACTGAGAGCACTTTCGCGCTGGTTTTCAGTTACGTGGGGAGGGGTTTTCCGCCCGCTAACGTGGGCGCCCACGTAGGGACGCCTGAGCAGACGCCGGCTGGTGCGCTCCACCAACCCGGCCTGCCTTCCGATGCTACCGCTGCCGGCAAACAGCGGCGAAGGTTTAGGTAGGGTACAGGTCCTCGATGCACTCGACACTCATCTTAGCAACGGAGGTGATTTTTCCCCCACGAAAAATCCTGGCGGCGAAAGGAAGCGGCGGCGGGTAGGTCACGCAACCTCAGGGGGGGCGGCTGTCAGGCAGACTTGTTTTTTGTATCACTCTCGTTGAGTTCTTCGTGGAATCGGGTTTTCCACGAACAATTGTTTATACCACTTTTCGTTACGAGATTTTGAGCAACTGTTTATTTCACGCGCTTTTTGTGGTTTTTCTTATACTTTCGCCGTAGAAAGGGAAATTTTCCGAGGACACCTTTTCAGTCTGTTTGCTTGTAGAATCAATCAGTTACGCACTTTTTCAGCTTCAAAATTGTCTTGCTATTGATAATGATTGCCACGAATAAAGGAAAGAATACACTTTAATGGATTCTTATATGAACTCTACCGCGTGAGTTGCTTCACAATAAAGGAAAAACACGCCTAGCCAAGCGAGCACGTTAACCAATCGAATCACACCAGAAAACCACGAAGAAAACCACATACACCAAACCGTTTTACAGAACAAACGTTGATAACCAACTTTCGGCACGTTCTCGAGCCGTGGCTTATCGTGAGAGCGATCTCGCCCAAGGAAAAATCACCCGAGGGGAGGTGATTCCTGTCGCAAGGAACGTTTACTCTCGCGCGGGCGCGAGACCACCGTTCCAAACCGTCGACCTTAATCAGCGCAGACGAACTGACCTAAAAATGTGCATCCCGCTCCAGGTATAGGCATTCGGCGATATCTTCCACCCGTCGATGCTTGTCTGTGTGTGTGCGCACCATTTTCGTTGTCCATTTGGGGGGTGCTTTTTTCTTCCTCTACCTTTTTCTTTCTCAGGCCCTCACCCACAAACACACCGATGCGAGGTGGTGCAGCGAAAAGCATGCGTCATTTGTTTGGGGCGGGGTGCTGTGCAGGAATATTGCAAATTTGATGGAACATTTTGCGGCTCGGTGTTCGGTGGGGCAACTGATAAGGGCCCACCGGGGAGGGCGAACGGAAGGCGATGTTTTGCGATAGTGATAATGGTGCACAAAAATATCGATACTTCACCGGTATCTTTTCTCCGAAATAATTCCAAAAGGAAAATCATTGGAATTACACATTCTTCTAAAGGATGATCATGTGCATTTAAAACTGATTTCATTGAATTAAATATCTAGTGTATGTTTTAAAAAGCTCAAAATACATGGTAGTGATTTTGTAAAATAGTCTAATCTTGTATCAAATTTAAGCATTTGGTTATAAATCTTAATTTAGTCAGTTGAATATATCATGATCTTCCGTGAAAACTTAAAAGTTAAATTCAACTCTTGCTTTTCATAAAATCACACATCATTAATAAGGGTTTATCTGTTGAGAGAATTATCTACTCGTGACTAATGTCTAGGACCAACGACTAGACTGACTTTACATGGAATGGAATAAAAATAATCCAAAATTTAAGTCATGACCAATGGGGTAATGCTGCAGGGAAAACACTGTTTTGAATTTCCCTTCGAAGTTCATCTTATAAAAAACTCCTTGTTAGAAAAACAAAACATACATTTTGTTTCATCCAAGTTGCAACAAGTTGCCGCTAGAATTAAAATAAACAAGACCAACCGTTCACACAAAAAAGAACTAACAACCACCAAGATCGATGCAACAGCAACGGGTTTCCCCGTTTTTCCTGTTCTTCTAAGTCGAAACTCCTTCTCCTCTCATCATTTGCAAACGCACAGAAGGTAATTGCGCGAAGCAAAACAAAATAAACAAGGGCGGAAAAAAAGAAACCGGTACAAAGCGGAGGGCCGCGGTGGAGGGGAAATTAAAAATAAAAGCCGCGGAGAGGTAATGAAACGACAACAACAAAAAACCGCAACCTCGTCCTCAGCCGGGCGCAGCAAAGTGCATTAATTTGGCGACGTTACCGCACGCACGCACGCATGCATGCACGGTGGCCAAAACAGAAATAAAATGTGCAAGGCAAAGAGAACGACGTCGTTAACGGTGCGCGTGGTGGAAAATAGGGGGAAATAAAAAATAAAAAAAAACGCCGAAAGAATGAAAGAAGAGAAAAACTGGCAATTCCAACCATCGAGGAAGCGTTTAGCGTGCCGACAAAAAAGCGCGTTGTCGAAAAGGGAAAGAACGAGGGATGTATAGGGAGGTAGAGGGTTCAAAGAACAGTTCCATCGCCCCGTCGACGACAGCAGCCATCCCCGCGCCATTTTCGAAAGAATGGCCGCCAGTGTTAGTGGAGCAGCGTCGCCATTTCACCATTTCGCACAAAACTCACAAGGCAATGGCCGGGCCACAACATGACTTGGTTGGTTGGTGCCAACTGCATGCAATCACCACCGCCTTTTTCCGTCACCACCACCACCACCAATGGCGTAGCCAAACGCACACGACGAACCGCAGTGGGATAGGTCAAGAAACGGAAATCTATTTAAAATGAGATTACAGCAGCAGAATCGGCACGATGCGTTGCAGCGCTCAGTGCGCGAGTGGATGGAGTTTGGAGATGAGGGAGGGGGAAATCGCACGAACCGCCGGGACTATGTTCTGATCCATGTCACCCCCACGCCGCCCCAGCATTCCCCGCTTGCCACCGTATCGTATAACGTCAACAATCCGCTTGGATTCTCGCAAATGTGCACTCACTCGGTCTTGCGAGTCTGGTGGAGTTGGTTTCGATCAAACGCACTCGGCCACATCCACCTTCCTCCCCACGAGGGGATCATCAAGAGCAACGGGGGAAAATGTGTCTGGATTTTCGCATCGATCCAAGCCGAAGGGGGAGAAGCATTTTCCCACATGCTTATTGCAAAGGCGTAAAATCTTCCTCGCACTTTTCAGAGAGAAGCGATCAGGCAGAATAATGTTATTTGTCGGCCAATAATAGTTTCGCTTTTGGATTATACATTTAATTACTTTAATGGCGCTCCGACTTCCGGCCGCTGACCAACGAAGGGATCAAAGGGCAAAAAACGGGTCGGCAATAAAAGCCGGAAGCCGGTCTGTCTTCCAAGCGGTTTTCTAAACCGCGATAAAAACCACGTTCCAGAAAGACATACACGACGTTGATAAGGAGGCTGATTGCGTTCTGCTTCTATTCGTTATCAAAAGAAATTCATTTCACGATCGTGTACGGGACGTTTTGTTTGCCAACAGCTACACGGAAACGTGGCATCTTGATACTTAAAACCGGCGGCTTATCAGTGGCGGCTTGCGATGCGAAAATATTATTAGCGTTGCAGAAATCAAGCACCGGAACCTGGTCGCGTTGCATTACGCATTCCGTTCGTTATCTACCGGGCAGTAGAAAGCGAAAGTCGCATTAAATCGCGAACCGAACACACACAAACATACCCCCTCCCCCCTCCCCCCGTCCCCTGGCTCATCTGCCAGGATCTGCGTGTGTGTGTGTGTGAGTGTGCGTGCGTGTCTTAATGATGCATTTGTGGAATGTGTTTACGAATGATGTGGCCCGAAAGGGGGCCGTGCTGCACCGGGGAGATAATTGCGTATAAATAGAACTAACTTCGCACTTCTTGTATGCAACGCTCTGGCTGGGGATGGGTTTTGTGGTCGCTCGTTTGGCGTGTTTATAATGGCCTTAAGAACGGAGATATTTGCCAGAAGGAAGGTGGAAAGAAAACGGTGGGTGCTGCACCAGAGCTCTAATGATGGCGTTAGTGCGATCATCGCGACGATGCAAGATGCGCATCGTTTTCAAAACGGGGGTTTTTTTTTTAAATTTAGTTTTCATTCGCTGACTCTATCAATGTGTCATTTAACAGCACTACCACGCAATGGGAAGTTTACTTGATGAGAATTTCTGGTTCATACCAGTTTACAGTCGCGTATAAATAAACAAGCTAACTTTTTGCAACAAGTGTTTATGAAGTAGAATGGTGGTCCGGTTGTAATGAGGTTGATTTGCGTTCATTTCCTAATATTTATTATAAGTAACATCAGCAGTCATTTAAATTGCTTTAACTTCAACATTTTTTTAATGCTTTTCAATAAATAAATGAATCTGTCCGCAAAGCCACATTAATAAGAATCGATAGAGCCTAATCCTATAGAAGGAACTGTTCTGGCTTTCTTGTTGTTAAAAAGGGAGAGTTAATTGAAATTGAAAGAGGAAACAAACTCAAATTGATTTCGCTTGTTGGAGTCCAAGCTTTGTAGTGTTTGTTAAGTTTCATGTAAGAATTGCAGAAATTATCTAATCAAGAAATCAACATCAAGAAATCAAATCAAATTGTTCTAATAAATAAAGAATACCAACGATAGAGCAGGCACTGTTGGTATTTATTTATTATCTGATAATTTAGTTCAAATATATTTCCATACAATGCTTGTTTTGAGGCAGTTCTAATTTATGTTTGATAAACTTCATCTTTCAAGTTTAAACTAGTTGAACAAACAAACAGAATTGAGAATGCAATAAGGGAACATCTAATGAAATAAAGTACAAAAACTGTATTAGTTTTATGTTACATCAGAAACAGAACTTTCTAGAACTCATAATTTTACAATCTTCATAAAATATTGATTTGAGCTTTGAATAACGATATTTTCATTTCAATGGACATTTACGAGAGAATACCAGGACAACGAGATCCCAGAAAAAATACAACCTTAGCTTAAAAACCAATGTGAACGATTTGCCGAGTTTAAATGCTGGCTGTACGTGACTTCTGTCCCTTCTTTAGTTGCTCTCCGAAAGCGGCATCTGAGATGCATTCTTCAACGGACATTCAAACGTTTTTACAACCCAGCAACACAACTCCTTCCACTGTGCGGTCTGGTTTTAAAAATGGTACCATCAGCAGTAGAATAGCTTCCAAAACACCCAGCACCTCGCCCCGGGTCTCGCTTTCGGCCAGACTTTACCCAATACGTAAAATTGCTGAAATGCACCCGATCGATCCGGTCGGGCCGTGGGGGGGGCTTGGAAATGTTTGAAAAACAAATTGTGTGCAGAAATCGTTCGCGGGGAAAAATCGCGCTCACGAGACACAAACGCGAATAAAAGAACGATAGCGGCACGAAAACTTTACGCCAGCTCCCGGTGCACAATCACGTACACAGAAAATTCGAGGGAAAAAAACCCTACGTGGTAGCCAAAAATACAGACGCAGCAACATCAGCAGTGTTTGTAGTTGTTTTTTTTTTTTTTTTTGCACACCCAGGGACCATTAACCCCGGTTGGGTCGCGTCATCGCCCGCCGGCACTGTTGTCGTAGACGTCTTGAGTGCGTTTAACGTTTCGATAGTGCCCGCGTCACGTACACCGAGGATCGACTTACGAATGAAAGCCATCGTCGGGCAACAGAATTTTACTTCGACGCCTCCCAATGCGCCTCGAAAATATCAATTTACACTCGAAAAGATAAACTTCTCCGGACATCTCAAATGTCTTCAATCTCAAAATCTCTCACAATGCTTCCCCTATTTTTCCATGTGCTTTGCACTTGCATTATTCCTGAAGCGCTGTCCCTGGTCTGACCTTGAACTTGCAAGTCATCCAAGAATATTTCAGAGTGGTACTCTTCCTTTTTATTTCAAACTTTTGTTTCTAAGCATTTTGTGAATCACTAACGAAGTGTGATACGGCTGAAAGAGACTGTTCCGATGGGCAACAAGGTGAAATTGTGCGATATACTTCTCGCTGAACAGAAAGGTGGAAAGGAAGGTTATAAATTAAATATAACCTGACGCACTCTGGCATCTACATTATCGCTTAGGACGATTCGATTCTGGATGGGTGAATTATGTTCTGCAGATTCCCTAAAAATCACTAAGTTTCGTTCAAAAATTATTATTTGAATGAAAGTATCTGCGATGATCGTGTCGATCGTTTTACAATTTATTGTAACTTGATTTTGTTACTTCATTGTACCAAGTAATTTTAAAATCATCTCCAAGTATAACTACCATCTGACCAACCAATCAAAAGCAAACATCAACCCAGATCAAACGGACAGAAATGAAAGAGATCAAAAGGAAAAAATCACATCTGCTGGAATGTACTTTTCTTCTACCTTTCCACCTTCGCTCTAATGCAGCTGCATCTACCTGCAATCCGAATCGGTTTAGAATATTCAAATGCAATCTCGTGCACGAATCAAACAACCACCGCCCGGGGAACGGATTAAAATCGTACCGAAAACAGATCGCTTGTGCGGTGGCTGGTGGTTGGCAGGATGGGGGGGGGGGGGGAAACGGAGAACCCACGGCTCAGCCAACCTGAAGGACGTATGGAAACGAAATGAAGGAACGGAAGAAAGGAATTGCCGTGCATAGGAAACAAGAATCCAACGAAGATACCAAAAATTACGTCACATCGTACGTCGCCAGAGCAACGGCACCAACAAGCGGTCACCCCTCTCTAGGGCTGGGTAGAGGGTAGGGGACGATAAGGGGGGGAAACGAACAGTGGGAAAATGAGAAAAGCATAAACGCAAGCAAAACTACGTCGTCGGCCCGCCGACCGACCGTCGAATGGCGATAAGAATAACAATAACAGCAACAATACAAACATCTGCGCGATTCCGACGACACAAGGATCGTTAACCTCAAGGTACGCTGACTTCGAGTTCTTTGATGGAGGCGAGCGGTTTGTGCGGGTGTGCGGCGTGTTCTGGAAGGGGTTGAGAGGGCGAGGGGTGGAGATTTAAACGCGCCCCGCACTCATTGGTACTCAAAATTCCCCGTTTTCGTGGGAGGGGATGTTGAGCGACCACGCGCGCTTTTTGTCGTGAGTGGTTGAGTGACGCGAAATTTCTTTTGGGAACTTCCCCTCCACAGCACGCGGGTTTTACACCACGCGTAATATGAATAGAATATCGCGTTTTACACACAGTTTTATCTTAAATTAAATCAAAACTCAATGTAAAACAACCATAAAAGTGGCTTGAAGAGAACTTTATCAGGTGCTCTAATGTAACAAACTGGAGAATGAAAAATAATCCAAAATACTCTACAAATGCACAATCTCGCATGATGATGCCGCCTCTCATTCGCGAAGTGTTCGAGCTGTCGACATGAGTTCGTTGCAGACAGATTTGCTGGGCGTAAATTTATGGTGTTGTTGCCCTTGGATGATGGGAAATATTCGTCAACTTTAAAATATTATGATTTTTTGCTACCATTACCGACGATAACACTAAACAATAGCACAGTCGCCCGATACTTTGAGCATGCTGTTTCAATCAGCTTCATCATTTAGCTTAAGATGCTTTAAATCAATTAAACGAAAATCCAATTTCTACTAACGGGTTTACCCGAAAGCATGTACGCCTTGAGATTTGAGGAGCTCACGCGAACCGGCCGCCCTCTGCGCCTTCGCTTTCCGCGCCCCACCCGCCCTGGTAAACTTGTTCTTTCCCCTTATCTGCTTGCCGTATACAAAACCAAACGCACACAAACAGATGCGCTCGGTCGCGAACGAGATGGCACGAGTGAGCGGATTAGAGTGACCGAAACGGAGCACGGCTGGTGCTGGCGAGAATAGGTGATTGAACTGTGGCAGGGCTGTACAACCCGACAGTGGAGTTGAGTTCTCCTTTTTTTTAATCAATATGTTTTGTTTGTATT
Organism: Anopheles coustani; assembly: GCF_943734705.1. NCBI lineage: Eukaryota > Metazoa > Arthropoda > Insecta > Diptera > Culicidae > Anopheles > Anopheles coustani. The sequence goes on from NC_071289.1 coordinate 25,356,006, forward strand.
TTTTATGAATGATCTTTAAAACAATTGATGTCTTCATTTCCATTTAAGTATCAATTGTCTTAGCAAGAAAATTACTCATAATCGGAAATGCGAACCACGTGGCTTGCCGGTTGCTCATCCCTGCAGTCTCAAGCCAAACACTGACCAGAGCGATCATCTTCGCGGCCTGTACATGTAAACTCACATATACGGGCACACACATACACACACACATCATCGTCGTCGTCGGCAAAGCGGCGCATGATGTGTCGAGCGAGCAAAATACACAACAAACAGCGCGGCGTTCGCCGGGACCATCCGTGCTGGGTTCGATGATTTTACCCCCTCGAGAAACCACCCATCACCACCAACACCACCTCCACCGCCGACCGCCCACCGGTGATGAAAACGTCAAGCGAAGGGAGTAGCGCGCTTTAGTATTATTCTTTCTGGCGGTTCTGTTTTCTTCGCTCTTGGTTCAATTTTTGGTTTGCTAAATTTTCTGACACTGCAAATTGTTAAAGATTTCCCTCGCTTATATTCGCCTCCCGTTCTGTCTAATTTTTTTTCTCATCACTGTCTTGCGGGATTTTTTTTCTCTCTTCGAGCGGTTGCGTTTGGAACTCTGACTAGGTATCGTAAGATCGTTGCAGCATTCGCGACGTGTCAGGATTCTAAACATTCTTTTTATTTTCCTGTCACTCTCTGGTACATGCTTTGAGCCGATTTTGAAGTTTGGTTTTGTTATGATACCAGTTCGTTGTTTCAAATTCCTTAACAAAACCCAGACGTGTCTTAATGACATCATTTAGATTAGAAAATATGTTTAGAATTTTAGGCTTATTTTTCATATCTTTTTTCTGATAATACTTTTTAAATAATTTATTTATATTTGTTGTAGAATTATCACGAAAACAAATGTTGGTTTTTTCGATTGAAATAAATTAGATATATTGGTGAAAGAGTCTTTTTGTTTTTGTTTCTGAGGACATCTATCTTGCAATTTACAATACTAGACAATAAAAGAAAATATTAACAAAAATATGAAACAACACACTTCTGTCATAATTGCCAACTAAACACTGTTTTTGTGCTTAGACAGCAATCAGTAATGAAGAAAAACCAATTCTCGTTTGAACAAATGTCAAACATCAGTTACGACTTATCATCATCATGTTTAACACCGCATCATAAAATGGTGTTTGTTTCAACATTAAATTGAGCCGTAGCACCAAAGTATCATAAAACCGTGCAGTAGCACCCTTAAACATTTTCGAACATTGACCCATCACCAGCTCAGCGCGAAGTGAGATGTTTTACTCCATACAATTAACACCCGTAAATCGTGCGTTTCAATTAGACCATTAACGGACGTCCAAGAACGGTCACGTGGTGCGCCATTCTCGAGCGCATTCTCGCGGGTGGCCGGGTGGCTCGGACGACATCGGCTCGAAGACCTGAAGCCCGCCAGATTGATGGCTTTCGATATAGAGTGTGAAGTAAACAGCGCCATCGTGTACAACCGCACCGGGATCCGGTGTTAATATCGATTCCATTAATTAAGCTGAACCGAGCTGACGGCTCTGAGTGGACTGGCCACCGTTGCACATCCATCCCAGCGTACACCAAGCACCAACCAGCAGGGTTCGATGAACCCGCAAGCGTACATACACACAAGCTCGAGCAGGCTTATCACCGGCTCGAGTGTCATTTCTTTCGAGCGAAGATGGAGCCATCAAGAGTAGACTGCGGTTAAGAACAAATCGGTGCGATTGGATGGGTCAATGGTTTCATCACTTATATTCCATGTGGTTAGCTTCGGTTTTTGCCTCCTTGCGTTCCGGTAGCACTTACCACGCACTAGGGTAGCAGCAAAAAAAAAAGGGAACTAAAAATAAATCCCGCCTTGTCGTTGCTCCGATGGGAGCTCGCGAGAGAAGGAATAATCAAACATCGATTTGCACTATTGTCAAGACGAATTTATTCATCCTCTCGTGGACGGAAGGCACGGGGCCCGCGGGTTGGCGGCTACCCCACTGACACTGAACCATTTCATCCCAGCGACGACAACGACGAACCATTAATCATCGTTACATCGCTGCGTAGGGGCAGCAGCTCCCCAGCGTTGGGCGTGCGAAAACACGGGCGGGAAAAGCTACCACAAACAGAAACATGAACATCGCAAGAATGTGTGCCATTCCGATTTTGGCATACCGACGACCCGGTGACGATGCGGATGATTATATTCGCCACTCTTTTCTCGGTGTCAAAGTGAGCGGGAGAAAAACCGGCCCAACCGAACCCGATCCCGAAGGCGGCCGGCAATAGATCGGCCTGCCATGCTCGGGCGGAAGTTGGTGCGTTGTTTTTTCTCCTCCTCCCCCGTCCGGGTGAATGCTGCTTTTGAGACAGGCATTTTCATTTATTTTGTCATCCCACCCTCCCTGCCACCCCACGAAAGGAGGCGAGGGATGGTCCCCGTTGGTCATCGTGTCAACGGCCTACGGTCGCATCACGGGGCGTGAGATGGCGCAATTTGTCTTGCAAAGTTTTGCGAGCATATATTTTCTTGCCTCTTTTAGCAGTTTTTATTTACTTTTTTTATTTCACTTCCTTCGAGGTGATTGCACTCCACCGATTCCACCCTCGCGGACGGTGGTGAAGCGTCCCGAAGCGTTGGTAAGAGAAACATAAAAATTACGAACGAAATAAAACATCTGCGCGTCTGCTTTCTACTTTTCACGTTGTTTAATTTTTTTTCGTACCAAAAACAGATGTCTATTTTAAGATTTATGATTCTACAGTGTCGCAAATTCAAGTGTCTCCGAACCCGCCCTCCCAAAATGTTGCTTCCCATTACCTCACGACGAGAAGCTTGAGAAAAGCATAGGTAGGTAAAGCATATAAAATTTCCATTGAACTTCAATTGATCTGTTTCATTCAACGTTGAAAGAAACTCCAAAGAGAATTTTTTTACGCACAAATAAATAGGTTTGAAAATTTGATCACCAATTAAAAAAAAATTGTGATTGCAAAAAACATGTACAATGAATGCAAAGCGCATGAAAGCGGACGCCTGGTGGTTCGTAAATTCATAAACGACCAGGCGCCCCCTTATTGGATTTCATGCGACAACGAATGATTGTTTTAAACGCAACTTTGATCCTCCGCTTCATTCCCCATTTATTACTCAGTTCGCCAAATTCATTGTAATGGGAAATGTAAAATTTATTAAAATATGCTCTCTCTCTCTCTCTCTCTCTCTCTCTCTCTCTCTCTCTCTCTCTCTCTCTCTCTCTCTCTCTCTCTCTCTCTCTCTCTCTCTCTCTCTCTCACTCTTCCGGGTTTGTACCACACGAGCATACATGATTCATTCGCCATTAATTTATTCCCCTTTCCATTCGTTCAACATGAAATCAGTTGCCAATCATAATAAAAATCATACTCTCCAGCATGTAAAACGTGCTGCATAATCATCGAGCCGGGGTCGAGGGTGATAAAACAAACCAACGACACTCTGGGCTGATCCATCCCACACGAGCAAACGCAAAAGTAAATAAAATATCCATCTGAATGCCTAATGGTAAACAAACATAAGAAATAAAGAAAACAAAAACCAAAGGCAGCAAACAGTGGGAGGGGGACGTGTATTAAAAATGTGCACATTCGAAATCAATTCATCCATCAAGGTTGGTCTAAATGGTCGTAAAATATGAATCAATAATGGATCAACACCTGCGCGCGAGGGCGCATAAATTGGAGCCGATACAAGCGCCGAAAAATCGAGCGATGCATATGCATCGAATAATTGTGCACCGATGTGCACTCTCCGAAGGGTTGAACTTTGCCGGGTTCTGGTAATGTGATTCGATTGGTGTGTGATTTTTAATTCCTTTCCGTGCTTCGTTTGGCTACGCTTTCGTGCTAGAATCGATTTTTGATTGAAATTAAACGCACTGCAATAAGTAACCTTTGATACCTGTGGAATTATGCAAAAATGGTAAAACGGCTCGCTCCTTCGCTTGTGGGATTGGGGTTTATTGCTTTCTGTTTTACTGTCAGACGGAAAGCAATCGGTTCTGATTTGTTTTTGCACCGGGGTTGATGAATTGCAGATGCGACACGTTCATATTTGAGGAGCTTCAGATAGAAGCTGCATACGGGTGGCTTTTAATTTCTTTTAAGCCTTGTTTGGCGGCCTAAGAACTCTTCCGATGGTTTCAGTGTTTTCCGCACACTTTGCCACTCCGCTTACGCACCACTTGTTTCGCTTCCTTATCGCACGTTTTCTCGCGCTCCCAACTCACTCGTTCGGCCGTATCACCAACGTTACACCACTTCGATCGTGAAGCGTTACCCTCACCAACCAGCCCCCCCGGAAGGCCTCGATGGGGTGGATGCGCGCTCCGATTGCACTTTGCGTCACTCGGTTTTCACCCCGTCAAAGGCTCCACGCGCCGCTTCGGTGGCGCTCATTACGTCACACACTGATCACACACATCAAATCACACGCACCGGTTTTTGGCGCGGGAAGGAACACGACCAAATACACACAGCTTGCAGGAGGAGGCGTGATCGGGTCCGGGTCTGGGCGGCGTGTGGATCAGAACGGGAGAAAAAAGATCATCTGTACACACACACACACGCGCGCGCGCCCGCACGGTGTTTGTGGGTGTTGATATGTGTGTGTATGGGTATGCGAGAGAGAAAGAGTGCGTACTAACCCAGGCTAGTGAGCTACAGGCGGCACTGGCACGACGGAGTTCAATGACACCGGCTCGGGCGAGCGTCCTAGTGGAGTGGCGGAGGTAAAATTCCTGTAAAATATTCAGCAAACACACCAAAAACACACAAAAAAAACGCAAGACCACGCAATGGCGACCGGTGCGGGACGGGGATGGGGTGGGGGAGCAATGATTTCGATGGGTGAGGATTAATTCCCACCCACCCACCCCGGAAGCCTTTACCGGTGCATTAACTTCCCACGGAAAGCCACTACCCGGTGGGCTGTCAAATGCAAAGCTTTAAGCTGTCAAATGCACACACCGGATCTGTCAAAACAAAGCAGAATCAAGTGCACGTGATCAAGTGTCAGATCGACTCGAGATTGAGTACCTCGCAAAGTGGAGAAGATATCCACAGCTTCGCTGCTGGAAGCAACAAGTTCCTGCTCAGCACAAAGCTGCTTAAATTTGCAGGAGAGAAATATAATTTTCCTAAAAAATGATTGAATCTTCCCTTTCCATTGGGACGCTTCGTTTGGTTGATGGTGGACGTGGTGATGACTCTACTACGGTTTGACCCAACAGATCTACTAGATCAATCTCAATCTAAAGTATTGTGAGGCTTCTTCGTTGATGTGGGTGTGTGTGCATTGAAAATAGGCTCTTCCCTTACAACAAACCAATATGCTTCCAATATTCCCTTTCTCTTTCACCGCGAGTGAACCCTGTAAACAAATGCTGATCCCTGCTGAACGATATCAAACCCGATAAGGGACAGGTGCCTAACGGCGATAATGGAATCGGTCCATATGATACGGGGGAGCCAAGCGGGCACACAAGAAATCTAGCTGTATTCGTGCGCGGTGGTTTGCTGCAGTTTTTCTGCTCCGTTGTTTTATAAGCTTATCTAATGCCCTGCACACTTGCACACCGAAATCGAAACTACAGCGAGTAGTGTCGTTGGGGATGTAGTTGTCAGGGTGGTGAGTTGGTTGCACTCCCCTGCAAACCCCCAACCCCCCACCCGGGGGGTAGGTAGGGTGATAATTGTCCAAAGCGTTTCAGACGCGCGTCTCGTCAGGAGCTGTTTGGATTCGCTCATGTGTCAGATTGTGATTGTGGACTTGTGGTGATTCGACCTTAGCGGAGGATCGGTTTGCTTCAGCTTCTCCTGACGTTCTCTCTTATCACTCTCCGGGTGGAAGTTTTGTCATTCAAATCAAAGATGAAGATTCGTCTTTTGCGATTAAAAATCCTTTTTTTTTTTCTTGTGTCCCTCCCTCTCTCCCTATCTGTTTCTCTTGTTCCCAAGTTTATCTTTCCCTGCGGTCACCGGCTGGTCAATGGCACGGGAATGTTTTCTCTCTTTCTATCTCTCTCCCTTCTTCTCTCTCTCTCTCACACGCACACACACGAAATGTTCGAAGCTGATTCATGTACGGTCACATACGGTACATGATCCGCGAGTTCAGTGTATTCCGTTCTCGCTCCAACGGGCTCCGTTCCTTTCCCTCTCGCTTTCGAGAATGTCATCGACTGGTGAGCACGTTCGTATTCGTTCGTTCGTTATCTCGCCCACTCGCTCACACCCGCTCGCACATGACGATGCGACGAACGGTGCGAGGTGTCGTGTCATTGAACCTATCCATTTTTCATGTAACAAGAAAGCGACAGCGGTGAAGCAACAACAAAAAAAAAAAAAAAAAAGAACGCACACTCTCACACCCACCCACCCACCCACAAAACCACCCACAATCCACCTTCTTCTTCGGGGGGTCGTTCAAGTGTCAAATCACGCCGCGTGATGAAGGTGTGGATTTTCCGCAAACAACCCGGTCGCCATTTATTCCGTTCCACAAACTCCCCCCCCACCACCCCACCCCCCTTTCAGCCTATTGCTTCTTTTGTTCTTTCCGTTCGACACCCCTCTTTGTGTGACGTATTCGAATGCACAGCGAGGGACGTGTTTGCCTCTTTGATCGATCATCAATAGGTGCACTCATAGGCGCACACGGACACACGCACACAAGCACCTGCACACGCACGGGCCACGCATACGAACGCACCTGGGAATGGTGAATGGGCCCAAAGGATCATTCGAACGGATTGGTGCGATTTTTTTCAAAACGAACGAATGAAAACGGCCGGTACTTTTCAGCGAACTTCTCTTATAAAAAAGGGTTTTCAGTAGAGGCACGATCGATAAGGAAAAATACATAACACACATACACACATACACTCGAGCACATAGACCACTTATGAACGGTCACTGATAAACAAAAATGGGAATATTTTTTAGCCTCTTCGTTACAGCTCGCTACTATCTTTTTCGTTAAATTTAAACGCTTCGCAAGCCGCGTGTTATATCCATTGGCTTTTTGCGGGGTAGAAGCACACAGTTGGGGTGGACAGATCACCCTTTCTTTTACACAAATATACACGAACACACACACGTGCACAAACACAATATTTTTGGGATGAAGAAATTTTTCAAAATCAAATTGTAAGATCATCACCACGATCCACCGACCACAACCACTTCGTTATTACAATGTAAAATTGCTATTCGATAATTGTAATATCATCAACCGCGGGGAGGATGGGTGGTTTACGTGAATTGCTTCACGGAAAACCCCCCAAGAAGGTGGCACGGTCGTGACGAAGGGAGAAAGTAAAATAATAAAGATGTGAGGGAGGAGGGAACAGATAGTGTGAAAACTTTCAATACAAACTCAGAACGACACGTTTCATTCTCGAGCGGCACCATTCGAACGGTACACACACACCAGGCAGCGCGAGCACTCCGCGAAGTTCAGCGCCGGGTTTTGTTGGGGGTGCTTTTCTTGCTTTTCCCTTCCCCGTGAATTCGGACGCGGAAAATGCACCCGGTGCGTCGTCAGCAGCCGGTAGCAACAGCAACCGGCGGCATTCGCTTGCCAGCCGAAAATTATCACGCCCCCAAGAGCGTGCACGAGCGTCGTCGTTGGAGTGTGGTGATGAAACTCCTCGATCACACCAGCACGATCGTGTCACGGAAAAACGGCGGCCCTTCAAACCGGCTTCATCGAACACTTTTAGCTTCCCGGGGAAGTTTTGGGTGCTTTCACTTCTGCTTTAACCCCACGCACACACACACACACACACACAATCACACGGACGCACGCAATAGAACGCACTGGGAGCGTTACAGCGTACGATCCCAGGATAATGGCGTCAAACGGAACCGTATGAGGCGCACACACGATCGCACACGAGCTTTGATTTTCCCTTTCCAGGATTTCCTCAGCCGGAAACGGGCGCCGAAAAACCGCCTAGCCCGCGCTTCGTTTCGCTAACAACGGGGAAAAACTCGACAGAACCGCTCCACACTAGCGCACGGAATGGACGACGTACGCTCGATGGCATTTGTCCCAACCACCCCCTGACTAGCCGGTGAGTGCCGACCTCCCACGGGAACTCATGGGCTCCCGAGAGGGGGAGCCGGCGCGCGCGCGCGCACGCGAGTGCAACGAACGCCGATGGCAATAACATTGCGTTCCGTACCGTGTGCGTCCTTTGACACCGCGTTCGCATCGTCCGCGCGGGGGATCTTGTGGCCGAGGGGTGAATGGACAAAAAGAATAAAAATAAATCCAACTTCAAACCACCCCAGAAACCGATAAAGAAAACCCGCCGAGAACCGTTCACCACACAGCTGACTGTTCCGGATTGTGCATACTTTTCCTAATCGTTTTGACAGACCAGGCCGTTTTTCGATTGGTGCCGCAAAAGGGAAGGTTAATTTATTGGCAGGAATTTTATAGCACCCCGAAGCCATTATGTAAAGAATATTCCTTCAAGTATCATCAAACTCGACGCATGATTTGGTATGATAAATGTTCATTCGGTAGTGTCCTTTTTTTTTATCTGAAATCAACGATCCCAACCAATCGCCAACTCGGTCGATCCTTTGCCATTCGCATCTCGGCGTTGACGGCCGACTTCTTCTTTGACTCGCGGCGCACACCGGCAGGTCAATGTCCTTGCGCGTCCCCCCTCCTCCCCGTTCGGGTGGGTTTGTTTGGAAGTGAAACATTTCGCACCCTGAAACCGAGCTTTCCGTGCTTTGATTTATGGTGAAATATGAGTTCACGTGGCGTAAGCGTATCGTAGCATATGGTAATACTCGGAGGGGATGTTTTTTTTTCTGGTAGTTTTAATTTCAGTTTGTAAATTGTACCGCCGAGGTCATAGGGCTAGAAAAGTTTGGCTCATAAACATTCCCTGTATGGATCGCGGAACGTAACCATAAGGCTTAAGTTTAATGAAGTACCTGGTTGAGGTACCTTTCTGATAGATTTTGGGTCAGCAAATGTAGTCCTACGCAGGTCAGCAAACTATATCCCGGGATTTTGTCTAATATATGAACTTATGGTGTCGTCTTGGGTAATTCAGATGAATAGATCAATTTCGATTCGTTTGGAAACGAATCTACTGAAATGCTGGTTTACAGGCAACTCACCCTAAGGTTCACATAGACAATATCTAAAAATCCTGCTCGACGACAAGAATTAAATAAGTGAAAAAATTTCACCTCATCACTGTTACGTTTTTATACCAAAGTTGTAATTTTTAGTAACTTCTCGAAGGCTCTAGTAATTTAAATTTCTCAGTGACTAAAATAAGATGAATGTTAGCCTTCGAGAAATTGAAATTATTAGAGTCCATATGATAAACACTGATTTAAAAAATCAGCTAAAATTTATCTATCGTTTTAGTCACTGAGAAATTGAATCATTAGAGTCTTCAGGAAGCCAGTACTTTGCAAGATTATAAAACTGCAATTTTTCTCCCAGAATTCCCCTCATTACGCTCTCTTTAAAATGATAATTGACTTCAAAGCATGATAAATCAAGTGGCTTTTTGAAAGGCATATCTTGCCCATTGTGAAATACTAGCCGTTCTTTGAGTACCCAAAAATGCTTAATTAAAGACAAGGCCTTACGCATTTTGCCAACGACGGATAATAATCGATGCTTGTAGTAAAATTAAAGATGTTGAAACATTCTCTTAAACATTGGCCAAATCGTTTTAGCTCTAACCCACTTCCAAGAATCATTGTTCATGGTAAATTTGATGCAAATGGTTACAGTTGTTGAGTCACAATGTTCTATTTCACATACCAGCTATGCAGACTTTGGGCACGAAACGATTCGAATGCATCCCTCTGAAGCCTTATCGGTTCGTTTTAATTCCTCTTTGACATACCTGTAAGAAAGAAAAAAAATTGTTAGAATATGTATCCATCTTCATGATAATTACAAAAAAGTAACTAAAGTAAACATTTTATTTTCCATCGTTTTGTAAGTATCGTGAGTTCAAGTGTAGCGTGTTGGTATAAATGGCCACCATTAGTTGGTGATTGGAACGTATACAAATTTGTTGCTGATAAATAGGGCTCGTCAAAGAACAGGACGCAAGTAAGTAAGAGTCGACGTTCCATATCGGACCGGTTGCCTGCGTGTGACGCCGTAAGCCTGATAAGAGTAAACGCGCATTCAACTTTGCCTGGTGCCTCGAAGTCACCCTCTCGACTTGATTCGGTGCTATTTCGTTAGCTGTTTGGCCAAAAGCAGGCGTCATAAAATCGAACGGATGACTTTCATTCTATTTGCCAAAATATCGGTGGAGGAGTGAACATGTCACCAACCGAGGTTGAACCTCGAACAGACACGGTCGAGTGTCGTCGCGGGCAAAGTTTCTTGCGGGGGGGGTGCACTCGGTTGTGTATGTGCCACCTGCTAATGGGTCGCACACGGGAAGTTTCCATCCGTTTCTTTTTCTCTCAGTCAAAAGTCGAGTGACTTTGAACAACCGAACAGAAAGCGTTAGCATCGCTGGGTTTCGTAGCTTCGCCGGCACCCTCCTATCACGGAAGATTTTGGGCAAGCAACTCCAGACGTTCCGGACACGGTGTGTGCGTGTGCCCGCACGCGTGGTGTCTGTAAACGCACGAGCCTACGAGTTGGGAACGTTTTTGGCGGAATCCAACAAAACCACCAACCGGCAGCGTCCAGAAGCTGTGTACCCGGTGGTCGATACTCCGTCATCTCGGGTGGTGTTGTTACGCAGACGAACCGCGACGGAAGCCAAAGGACGCCAGACGCATACACTGCGCATTAGCATTAGCGCGACGCGCGCACGTACAAATACACGCAAATGCCTGCACCGGCTAGTGTTAACGCGCAGCTTAAGCCGATAGAGCAATGTGGGGCTCGGTTCTTAATTTGCAGCAAAGAGCTCACAGTATGAGCAACACTTTAGTTCCTTTATTTGATCGCCACTCCAAAAGCAAAAAAAGGGGGAAAGATGGAATAAGATTAATTCGAAGGAACTTCTTCAGGCCAACAGATTTTGTGACGCCATATTGTCACTAGCTTATGAGCTTTGTTAAAGTAGAGTTGGAAAATATATAAAATCTACGTTCTGATCAGGTGCACTTATTTGTATGATCGTTTCAGATGTAAACAAACTTTATTGCAAATGCAGAAAGTAGGTTTTCTACTCAAAAAATATTATTTAAAAAATGGTTAGGGATCATGTAGCGCAAAACTATGTATTTTTAAATTTGCATTAAACAGTAAGCATCCTTTTTTTTAGTGTAATGATTTTCATGACTTATTGAACTGGTTGAACATGAAAAACAAACAAAATAAAATGTAAAAATAGACTTTTCCAATAAAACTGATTGATAATTTATGCCCACATATTTGGTCAGTTACTTTAGTAAGCAATTTTTAAACATCCAACTCCCTCCCCTGTACTACCCCACTTTGCTCTAAGCGCGAAGTGACAACTGAAGATGAAGAAATGGAAAATAAAAACGCGTCGATCAGCTCGCGTCGCGATACCGTCGTCGCTGTCCGCGAGCGACACGCTCGAGCGAGAGGGGCAACCATTTGTTTGATAATAATTGTATTGTTGTCTTTATCTCGCGGTCGTTGACCCCTTCCGGTCAGCTGTGTGTGCAGCCGGGCGTGAGTGACGACGCTCACCACACTGTAACGCACACTCATGCGTTGTTCAAAGACGGAGGGGAAGTTGAGTGCCGAGTCGCTCACTGTTGTGGAAGGGGTTTACGGGGAATTCCATCGCACCGGATCGACGCACGCGGCCATTCTACGGTCGGACGACGGACCGACAACATCTGGAAGGTTCGTGGAACTGGGATTCAGTTTTATATGTACTTTTTCGAAGTACTTTCTCAAAATTAATTAAGTCTTGATCTGAATGTTATAACAATTGTTTGTTTATGAAGTATTTGATTTCATCGATTGATTACACTCCTTGACTTATCGTTATTATCAATGTGCATTTTACGAAAGAAATAAATAAAACAGGTACGCCATCCATAAATTATGATTCACGGCTTACGTTATCCGAATGCATTTCAAGGCGAGGTTGCAGCTCAGATGATTGATCGCATGTGGTGGAAGGATTTCGTTTGACAAAGCGGAAAAATAAATGTCTCAAGTGGGAACGCGAGACCTTGCTTCAAACCAACTCACCCTCCCTCATGATTCCAGTAAATCATCCGTAATTAATCGTTTCACATCAGACGAATTCATCTCTGCGGGGATCAGAAATCACACTCACTCAAAACGGATTAACTTTCTCAGCATGCTGAACGGTTGGACTGATTGCCATGGCTTTTCTTCGCCTTTATACCGCGGACCGTTAAGCTACAATGATTTAATTTAGATAAAAGCAACACCCGAACTAGCATCGTACCTCCCCCCTATACATTCCCTTCAGCTAATCTCGGAACCAAAAGTCACCAAATAAGTTCTGCCACCGGTGAAAATATGTACCTCCAATCGTCTGGCATGTCGCGTTACGGTTGTTTCTTTATTTGCTCTCTCTTTCGATTTCACCCAGTTCCTTCTCGTCTTCCCCGGCAGTCGAATGGACACATTTGGGGTTTGTTTTAACTTTCACTTTCGTTTTCGGTTGTTTTGGCAGCCTCCGTGCAACCCGGAGCACCCTCACCTTGGGAAGCGGTTAAAGCATCGGTCTTGTGCTTAAAATATCACATTTCACCCGTTTTCTGCGAGGGGTAATTCGTTATGATGGACAAGCAAAGCGCTAAAATAATTTTCTGTGAAAATAACCTGCCCCGGAATAGGAGCATTAAGTGCTTGATTTCTAAGGTTCATTTGTTTGAGGTTTTGTTCCTAACTTTGAGTATTATTTATGATGTATATTTTTTTCCCGACACAGATTTTTTACGGCAGATAACGTTTGACAGAATTAAATGTATATTGAAAAAACTGAAAAAATGTGGAATCAACGGAATAATAAATAATGCGTAAAATGGGTTGGTGCAAACCAAGCAGTTTGTTCCTTTTGCGTGACAAACCTCAATTCGTTAGACAATCTACATCCAGAATAGTGTACACCCTATTCAAAGAAGTAGGTCAATTGAATCAGTTTCTGTCTGATAATTGATAAGGTATACCTATATATAATTGATAAGGTAACAAGCTATAGCTTGTTTTATCTTAATAATTTATTATGGTGCTTAATAAGACTTTCTAAAAATGACGTGCTGAAGTGATATTGGGGAAAACTGGACTTATTATTAGAAAACTATGGTGATATAAACGCTATTTGATGCTCTTCCAAATTCCTCGATGGATTAATTTGTATTGAACGTGAAATATCTCTTAGAACCAGACTTATGAAACCGTCTACAATGCAGCTCGTATCCGGTTAGATAGTTTCCCGGTGAGAACATCCGCTATACAGTCAAGGGCGAGTACGTGCATAGTCAAGGATAAGATACATTTCATGGTCATCGCACGATCGGTGAAATCGAACTCAGAAGAACCTTCTACCGGAAGAGGCCCTTTTTCGCACGATGGGTCAGTAGTCGGTTCTTAGCGGTCATTGGAGCAGAACCGCAGAGTAAGCAACAAAACATGCCCAGGGGTGGAGTGCATCCAAGCCGATGCTTTTTGAGAACAATGTTTCGAATAGTAGTGAATTTTTCGCTCGACTGCACCTGATGGGAATTTTTAAGTAAGAAGCAAAAACAAACCGGGCAGTTGCACTTTGAGAAGGTCTACTTCATTTGACCCTTGGCCATGACAAGTACGATCAAAGCTGGAACATGATGTATGTCTTGGATCGACAATGTTTAAATATGATTTAAAATGTAGAGAGAAAAATTCAAACTAAAGGAAAAAAAACTTGTAAAAGAGACTCCCAGAGACATCTAGATGTTATTACTGATAGATCAGTTGTTCAAATGAAACAAAATAATGAACGCAATGTTTAAGGTTTTCACGCGAAAAACCAAACAGCTAATCAGTACAGACGTATAAATTTTCCAAATGCATTAAGCAACACCTTTATATCCCACAACTTAGTGTCGTGTTTGACTATGTGTAGGTCTTACGATAATATACACGCAAGAAAGGGAATTAATTGTACAACATACAAATGTTTAAAATATCTTACAAGTAGTTGGTTCAGCGTTGGACTCAAAACTTTAGTGAAAAACTCCGTTGAGAGTAGCCCTCATACAATTTATCTGGAGGAACAAAATCAAAAGAAATCGTTGGTCCATGCAATTTTATTATATTTGATAGAGATGAAATTTGATAGAGTTTTTTAAGTATCATGTTCTTTGATTCACACTTTATCGGTTTTCTGTTTTTAAGAATCAAAACGATTAATTCTCCATAACGTTGCAATAAATAATCTTTTTTATTTTTCTCCAAGAACAACTTTGACTTGGCCGATGATCTTATAAAGGTTCGTGAATTGGAAAAGCCAGGCAAGGACGGATTAGAGAAAATATGACCCACAAAATAGCCCATCGCAGCCTTGGATGATTCTGCCGACCGGCTCCTTAATGAGCGTTCGAAATACAGACCATTTTCACCGCTTATATGCACTTTCGATCGTATCAGGCGCATATAACAGAAGCTGTTCCCCCCTGCCGCCGAGCTAACGAGCGCACGAACAAGTTTTCTAGCGATGGTCCGTCCGCCTGACAGCCCCGTGACAACCCGCCGCGCTCAAGGACTTGCCAAAAGCGCATTGCATCGCAATGCAACCGCAGTGCACCGGAATCGGGCTGGCTTGGCTGGGCGGCGCGGGCTGCACCGAGCTTCCACCGGCGCGGTACATTGACACTTTTGTAGTTCAAGGTGTGCTGCGTACGGTGGCGTGTCATGTTTTAGCCCCCCCATCCTTCCATCGTGCCCCTGGCCCAGCGAGACGTTCGCTTCTACCTCGCTGATTAGGAGGCTCTCGAAAGCGCGAAGCCCAGCGAGGAAGGAATGGAAGAAAAAACGATGCAAAACATACCCATCAGCTATCTACTAAGTTCTAAGTCGCTGCCCCTGGGCTGCGGACGGGTGTAATTTAGCAGCCCTTCGTTGCTCGTTGGCCACCGCGCTTCTGACCGCGGCTTAGACAACTTTAGAAAACCTGCACCGCTGCCACACGGCGCAAATGTGCATTACGCAACGATGCGAAAAGAAATAGTGGTTAAAAAAAAAAACACACACACACACACATTAGAGAAATAAAATGGTAAGCTGCCAGCACGCAGCTAGAAAAAGATAATTAGTATCAATTTAGTCTCCCATCCGGCACCCTGTCTCCCATGCGCCGTCCAGCGCTTCTAGCGCAAGATGGTCGTTTGCAGACATGCCTCGATGGTAACTGTCGATTTGCTCTTCTCGAAGATGGTTAGTAGGAGTCGGTTTTTATTGCTTTTAATACCCAACGGCACAAACGCACTGTGACATGAGAAGATAGACAAATTACTTTATTTTCTCCCTCAGTCGCTCAATCCTGCTGCTCAATGCAGTAAGAAACAGTAGTTTAAATTAATCACTTTAGATTACGTGACAAGACAAAAACCAGAAAATGTTAGAAGAAAGCACTTCGAACAATCCAATCGTTGTTTTAATTTCTTGTACGAGAAAGTTGGCTGAGAGATTGTGGCTTGCAGTCAACGACAGAAGAAATGGTTCTATCTCAGAAAATACAATCTATTGGCACATCTTCGATTGACAGTATTGGCACGATGTACAATTGAAGATCGCTCGTGTTCTTCGATTCGTGTGAAGACAAATCTCGTGCATCGCCCCCCCACCGTCGGTCGGGGCCGAAGCGCTCAATCTCGTCTCATTGACGCCTTGTATGCTAGTGTGCTTGATGAGTCGAACTGCCTTACCTAGACGCAGCGATCATCAGCTCGTTGCGTAATTTACGCAACATGGTACCACTTTTTTGCTGCTGTAGTGTCGAACTATCGGCCACCGTTTCCCACTAGACTTGGGCAATTCGATTCTTTTGCCTGAACGTGAACGATCCAGTTCTTTCATTGAGATGAATCGAATGTGAATCGCGGTTCTTTCATTCATTTTGTTGTCAAAAATAAACATAAGACTTTTCGAAACTTTAATCAACTAGTAGAATAAAAATATTGCTTTCAAAGTTCTGATAAATATAAAAGAAAAATCCTGATGTATTTTTTATTTATTTTATTTTCGAATAATTTCATAACTCTTGTAAGTATTGAGCATAGCAGTAATGTTGTGAATTATAGAAAAAAAACAATCTGTTTTACAGTTAATTCCACACTATTGTTTTAACTGGAAGATAATAAAAAGAATTTCTTTAATCGTTTAAGCATTTTGTTGAATAAAAAGCATTTCTTTTAACTTTTTTGGTAATAACCTTGACCGCTTTTCTGAATAAATCTGCCCCGGCTTTGAAAATAGTCTTAAATTAAACAAATTAATCGTTTGAGTGTATGATTGGTTTTGAGTTTAGATGGATAAATGGACAACGCACGTACAGTCTGTTCTCGAGTTACGCGGTTCTCGACTTACGCGGATTCGGAGATACGCGGTTTTCAAAATTTGACAGTAGATTGGGTTTATTACATCGATTTAAATTCCTGGGATGTACAACCACACGAATAAATGTGTAAATTACACATTTGCATAACTTACGCTTTTTATTTCGTTTGTTGCAATTTATGTAGTTTGAATACGCTTGCATTGCATTCAGATTAATGGATAAAGACAAATTTTGAATATTCTATGATACATGTACACAAGAGCTCGATCTCTTAACTCCTAGTATAAACTATGTGTCAAGCAATATTCGAGATACGCGGAAATTCGAGATACGCGGATTTCTGTGGAACATAAAAACCGCGTAACTCGGGAACAGACTGTATTGATGTTATGCACTGATACTTTTCGAATGCCCAGTGCTCCCCAACCTTTTTAAAGCCGTCGATCATTATAATGATAGAGCTATAGCTCTTTATTTGCTCATCATTTGCAATGTACAATAAATATGTATATGATTGAAAAAATCCGTCAAACACTCGCTTGGCATTTTGCTTAAATTAATAAAGAATGGTTCAATCACCAAACAATTTCTTCCGCGGGCCACTTCTACTTGTGCGACGGATTTAAGGTTGAAGACCACTGCTGTAGAATACTGAAAAGGCTTACCTGGTCTCTCATTATCCCGACCTAACGTTCTCCGAGACATTTTTTTTGTTTCGCAACGTCCTAGGTATCTAGGTCTTTCATTCTCACAGTTGAAATTCACAATACCGAAATGAACGACCTAGAGTACCAGGACGTTCTTTGATTTCGACGGGTAGGTCGTTCAATGTTCACAGATAGGTCGTTCCCGACCTACATTGAATTGTTGTACTGAAGAATCGTTGTACTCTGATTACATGAACGTAGGTCGTTCATTCTTTTAGGTGAATTGAATGAACCGTACGGTTCTCGTTCTTTCAGCACACCTCTATTTCCCACACGGGTCCCCGCAGAAGTCCACCGTTTGTCTATCGAAAGGCGACTTCAAGCGATCGATTCGTCGAACGCGCGACTCCGGATGTACGCAGAGTCTGCGGTATTAACGGCGGCTCACGATTGGCGTGATCATCGTTTGATTGCTCGGTCGTGAATCGCGTGCAGCGCACGCAAACCTGATGGCCGGGCCGTCCGGCAGGCGGGAGATCATTAGGATAAGCTGTAAATTTTCGTTTTTTACATGGTTTTACGGATAATTATGAATGCATTATGTAACGACTTTGTAATATTGTGCCAACGCTCAATTGGCACGAATTTGACGCGAGTAAATTTTATTCCTAACTCATGTGATTAGTTTTTGTAACTGAAAATAAAAGATGATCTCCGACAAAGGCTAATAAAAATTTAGTTTAAAGAAATGCAGTTGAACCCCTTTAACATGTTAGTGGCTTTATAATGTTTGTGAGAAGTATTTAAAAATCCCTATTCTAACGGTAAATCAACCATATTCATATAGAAAAAAATACACACAAAAATAACAAAACTGTAGAGAATTTCGGCGGGAGATTCGTCTTGGAATGAGAATCAACTCCATTGAGCAATGAAAGAAAACAATCAAGAGAATGGGAAAAATGTATGCTTCAGAGAATAGCAAGCATAAGCGCGTAAACAAAAGATACGATCCTCCGTGAATAGAATGATCTCTCTTCCCGTTCTCATGAGAAAAAAAAACCCCAACCGGGTAAACAAGAAATAAAGGGAGAGAAATAGGGGTTGATTCCCGCTTGTTTTCTCGCGACGCCATGTTGATGTTGCGAGCGGGAGATACGGCGCAAATGAGAGAGAAGTCCGTCTAGAACGGGACCGTGTATAAAGGGTGCGAACGAGAGGAAAGAACAACATCGAGCAGCGACCGTTCGCACGTAAGTGCATTGACCCAACTTAACGCTGACCCACTTACGAAGTGAACGGTATGCATCTTCGTTCTTTTTCGCGTTTTCCCGAAGCGCGACTGCCGCGTGCTCTCCCCCCGCGCGTCCCGCACGCGACACGTTCGTCGAATCGATCGTACAGTGTGCATCGCCTGCTCGGTCGTGTGCGTGCGTGCGTTTGACGCAAGGCAGGTTGGGGGAGAAAAATAATCATCAGCAAAGACATCAGCATCGAACCGACCATCATGTTGAAGTGTCCAGCGGGATTTCTCGGTGCTTGTGTTCGATAGTTGTTCCCGTTTGACAATAGTGAATGGTTCGCTAGCTTGAAATGGATGGCTCATTTCATTTTTCAAACATACTTACAGTTTGGAAAATTTAAAAAAAGGCAAAATGAAACCAGTTTAACCAGTTTAACAAATTTATATTGAAGAATTCCATAATCGAACAGTCTTAAATTTAATAAGGATTCTTCATATTGCTTAAATATTCGTCTCGACGTGATTGATAACAACCGCGGAAATTAGTTACTTATTGACTGATTATTTCTGCAATATCAACAAAAACAAACACAACATAATCTATGATGCTGTAGAGCATAAAAAATAATTTAAACTAATTTTTATTTTAATCAGTGTAGAACTTCAAACTTCAATAAACGACGCCTTTGTACGTATTACTGCTACTTTTCTTCTTTAAAGTTATGTTTAATGACTACAAGTCGAAAATATCTTATGTGCAATTTATTGAATTGGAACATCATCATCGTCTCACTTATGTGAGACTGCATTTTTTACTGTTTATTTTTCCGAAATATATTAACGGTAAATCAAAACAATAATCTTGATTTGTGATTGTTTAAACGATAACTTACAATAGTCACATGTGTTTGTTGCAAACTAAAAAAAAACATAAGGATCAATTTACTTTTCAGGCTTAAGTAAGTTTATATCAAAGCTGTACAAGCTGTACAGCTGAAAATAGTAATCAATCTTGTGTGTTCAGAAATGAACGGTCTCTCGACTCGCAAAGGTCACGGCCCATGGTGCAACATTGAAGTACTGATATGTGCGTCTTTTAAAAATGATTTCTGAGAAGCACCCAACCGGTGTCTGAGCACAGTACGACATTTATTGCAACCCAACTCAACGCATCTGAATTTGCAGCGACTCGCCAACAAACACGCGAAGCGAAATGCACAATTTATAACCACTCAAATCCCTTTCCAAACTACAACGCAGTATTTCATCTGGCGTTCGCCGATATCCTTGGACTGACGGTAATCGAAACCGGAGAGCATAGGTTGGAATGCAAATCGTTCGTGAATCTCCCGCTCGCGGGCGCTGTCGGATTTTCGGGGTGAAATGAAATGTGTCAAAATCTGACAGCTTGATGTGATATCAATTGACGTGGCAAAGCGACATGGTTAAGGACAGCAGAAGAAGAACTCACAAAAAAACCTCAACGGAGCTCTACGATGGAACGTACCAAGGATGCAAATGGCTGTTTTTGCCATCTCAAAGAGTTGAAAAAATAGGTTTAAAGCAACCCCACCCATAATATCTAATGCATGTTTTTTTTTCGAACCAAAAACGTCATAAATATAGTTATGAAACAGATACTAAAGCTAAGGAGTACGAATTGGATGGTGCAAATGAGGAATAAACTTAAACTTTCTCAGCTCCCGTTGGCTCCTAATCAGAGCCTTAACACTTCTTCAAGCAATCCCACTACGAAATTGCTATAAAAAACAAATCATAACACATCGCAAACATATGGTCGCTACATACGCGCCAATGGCGAACGCTCGGAAGCGCGCTGATGGCTGGCCACGCCGATGATATAACACATGTTACAAAAGCCAATTAAAAATACGGCAAGCACGCGCACGAATGGCTTCATTACAATCTTAACGGTCGGTGGCGATGCGTGCAGCGGGATCGGGCGAACGCAGGCACTAGATGGATGCACTTTTCATTTCTACCCCCCAGCGATAGGAAGGAGTCGGAAGTGGAGTGCGCCCGCTTCGTCCCCTGGCCGACGACCGCCGAGAAGGGCTTCGAGTGCAAGATGACGGACTTGAAGGGTGCGACTTCGAGGGTGAAAGTGATGTATTTATAAATCCCTTTATTTGACGCCATCGTTTCAAACGCATGGTGGCACGTGTGGGTCGCGGGGTGAGGAATCAGGTGGGTGGTTGGGTGGGGAAATTATTCCAGTTCCAATTCCGATGTGGTTTTACTTTGCACTTTAAAATGATCCAATTATGAACAGCTTTCGATTGCTGCACACTGGCGTGGCTTGTTTGTATTATGTAAGCCTTTTACCTTTCTTCGATGATTTGTAGATTTAACTTGTTTTCTTCTTCTGTTACACTTTCTTTTTCAAACTTTTGTTGGCAAATTAATTACTTGTAGTTATGCTTATACAATTAAAATTTAAAAAAACACCACTTTGTCTTTTCTTCAATCGTTGTTCATTACTTTGTCTTTTCTGTTTTTAATTCCAATTGTCCATTTCGAATACAGATTAATAGAATATTTCAATGCCACCAATTCGTGAAGCAGGTGCCAAACCTCACGCCGTGGCGACAAATAAATTATGTTACGATTTGTCCAATGGGCACTTCAGGTCGATTAGCATTCGAAAGCTAATTGCATCTTACATTGTACGAGTAATTGCAAGGGAAAACATACCACCGTGGCCACCGATTGCAGCCTTCGCACCGGTTGTCTACCAACCGCGTACTGACGGTCATTAATCACCTCTTCGCTTTATGCGGTAGCCTCTTCCATAGTGGCCAACGCCGCAGCATAAGCATGTCATAACGAATCAAAAATCAATAACTCTATCGCACCACCACCCGTAATGATCGAACCACACTCAACCGGAAACACACCGCACGGGTGGTTTCTTGTTGCTCTTTTTGCTCGCTCGATCGCTCGTTTTGTTTCGTGTTTTGCTGCCCCAACGATTGGCTGAAGATTGGCTTTTCTTTCCCGCTCCCCTTTCGTCTCCCCCTCCCCTCCACTGTCACCACGACAATTCGGTTCGATAAAGTGGTCAATGATGAAAAGAAAAAACGTTAAGTGGAAGCACAATCGAAGGTGTGATTATTGAGCGCGCAAATTCAAAGCCAAAGCCTGCCAACATGGGCACCCTCGGCCAGCATCCCTCGTAGAGGCTGTGGTGTGTAGGTATGTTTGTGTGCGCGTCCCCCCTTCCCATTTGCTAAGCAGCGCCAGCTAGTCGATCCATCAGCCGACAGCTACTAAGTCAACTGTTCATGTGTGACCAAGGTTGCGTTGCGCAAGAGTTGCTGCACGTTAGATCGCTTGGAAGAAGAGAATGAAGTAGAAGAAGAAGAAGAAGAAGGAGGAGAAAAAAGCAACCCCCAAGAAGACAAGATCTGTCCCTGCACGCAGACCGACTCACGGGACGGCGATCTAACAGATCGAGGCGTTTGGATCCGGCTCTGCAGAGTGGGCTCCCCTTTCGGAGGAGGAGAAGGAGGAGGACGGTACCAGCTTCTTGTAAACCGGCGAATCCTACCGTGGCCGATCGAACCGTGCAGCTACCGTGTTTGGTGATGGACGAAGGTTCTGGCTTACGGTACGGTACGCTTTGAATACGATTAGCACCGGCATTCGGCGCCGTTCGCCATTTGGAATTCTGCCTCCAAGCGGGTTCGTGTCTTGTTTATCCCCGTCGAGTCTCTCGCAGTACGCGCACTGGGGTTTCGATATTGTTTGTTTGTTTATTTGCACACGATCACACACACATATATTCCAATAGCGAGGTGTTGAAGAATGACAAACTCCAAGACCTCCAGCTTCCCAAAGCATTTTTTTTTTCGCGTCCGAAAGACTGTCCAACGTTTCTCGGCATGTTTGGTTTGGCTGCTTTTCATCTCCACCACCCACCTACTCTTCAGCGAAGAGTCCACAAACCGATGCGTCCGATGACGGATAAACCGGTGGACCTCGGACCACCGACACCGGCGTTTGCGCTGCAACGGTGCAAAATGCATTTTCTATCGCATATCGACGACGGGCGGCGGGCTAGCGGTGCGGGGATTTTAGATACTAGATGCAGCTTAATTAAACTCCACTGGCCTTGATTTGTGCGAACGTCGGTAGCGGCGGTGGGGAGGAGTCACTGGGTGCTGCACTCGGGTGCCGAGGTTCAAACCCGTCTTTTCTTTTCTTCGGCGTTGTTGTTTTTTGCTCGGAAAGTTTCTCCATCTAGCTGACCCCTGAATACCGCCCCAGCCGTACCCGTTTGCATGCATGCACGCTGCATTTTCGATCCTACACGGTCCGGGCTGCACGTTTGCTTGGCTGGCGCTTGCGGACCTTGAATTTGTCTGCACCTTTTCAATGTACGAAATAAAAAGGGTCATGAAGAATGGGCGGAAAGGGGGGGAGCTCGAGGTGGCAGAGATACCATCGACGGTAGTGGCACAAAGCGACGACTGTCGTCGTGGCCAGAAGGTAACCGTCGTTCGTCGAGAGGTGTATTGGTAGATAAGCGAGCCGAGGGACGTTCTTTGTTGATTCTGCCTTTGCGATGGAGACGCCTGGTGGCTCGTAATAATCTTTCCGATTAATACCTATTTTCTATGCTTTGTGTTCCTCGTTCATCACTGCGTATCGTGTTAGATTTGATACAGGGTCGTTTTCTCTTTCCTAGCATGATTTTTCAACCGAATGCATACTGTTGAGGGTCATTTCAATTCAAGTACCAAGAAGAGGACTATCAGATGGGGAGATTGCAAAACTAAAAAATATTTGTCCGAGAACTGATCGTACCTTTGATAACAACGGCATAATAGTATGTGTTAAGAAATATTTTGTTCTTAACGTTAAAAAACACTGTGGATGAATTATAAATTGTAAAAGTATTCTAATCTTTTTTAAAAAACTTTTCCACTCAAAGACACTAACCTCAAAAAACCGCATGGAAATAATTTTAAACGAGAAAGGTAGATTCATTATATACTTAATGTTCGTTTGAAAAAGAACTATTTTATACACAATATTAAGTTTTTTTTTCATAAACAACATTTTCAATCGTGTATTTTAAACGCTTATTCGAAGATTTTGTAGGAAATATATTTTTGCATGCTTTTCAATAAACTGATCAACCATAAATCAGTTACATTGATTGAGCACCAACAAACAAGACAGAGTAATCGGCCACAATCGCTTTCGCAATTTGACCTCCACGTTGAATGGTGTTCTATTGACAGATGGCAAATAAATCGTAGCTTTGCAGCCAGATGGGCTCTGCATGCCGGACCACCTGCGTCGCTCGGCACATAATGTAACCAGTACCCGTTGTTGTTGCGCTAGGACACACTAGCTAATTGTTTTTACTTTGTTTGGTTGATTTAATTCTCGTTCAAATGGGCACGGAGATTGTCTCCTGCGCTGCTGGAGGTTCAAACAAACCAGCATGGCACCCTCGGAACCAGCCTCCGATCCCACCGAGAAGGTGCGAAACACATAAGGCTGGCCCGGCCGATTTGACCGCACGCGGTGGAATGTGGGATCGAACCGATTCGTTCGTTAAGCCTGATTGACGTTTTTTTAATTTTAGCCGTGTGTTCCCACTCCCCCCCTCCCGGCCGAAGCGAGTAAAATTGTATTTTATTTTGACACGTCAGATTTTGTCTGTAAGTAGCTTTTTTCTTCGCTCCAATCGAAGCCGTTTCATTCGCCTCGCTCCATCTACGGTTGACATCTCTTCGGGGAAGAGACATCTCGAAGAGAACGACGAGAGCGTTGGAACCCGGAGGCGCAAATGTGAAAGCATCCACCGGGACCGGGGGGAGGGGGGAGTCAGCGGAGTTGTCCAAACAAACGGTCGAGCCTGGAAACTGATCCCTCGGCGAAAGCGAAAGTTGGACCTTTTGGCCATCGCCGTTTTCGGCAAATCGCGTAAGCGAAAATCACATTTTTGACTGCTCACCACTTCATGATCGCGGCGACTGGGAGTATGTAGATTTGTTTTGTGGTTTTTATTTTGTCAGATTTTTGTTTGTCGTTGTCTTCTCCGCAGTTGCCCCACGACATGATTAACGATGGCATAAATTGGCGGATTCAAACAGATTAGGAGTTTGCGCCCGCAGGACAACATTATTATGTGCGTGGGCAAATAATACGCGGTCAAATTGGAATGGCGAATGGCGTCGTTTATGAATGGAAAAGTACCGTTTTGACGTGTTTTCGTTTTGGCTTGAGGGACGCTTTTATTTTGCCTTAGTTAAATGCTCATGCTTACGATGCTGTGCGATGACAAATTATGTGTTCATAAATCGTGCGTTGCTTTGATTTGTAAAAAAGCTCTTGGCTGTCTTACAACAGATTACAATCTATTCATTCACTGAATACAGTTAGGTTTTGATGAATGTGTTCGAAAATTTGTAACCAAAGACAACATTCCATGTTGGCCACAATTGTATTGATTACAACATACGTAAAAACAATTTCTACCTTTGATGGAATGTGTGTTTCATATAAAAATTTATAAACTAGTTTACAAAGTTTTAAACAAGGTGAAAAGCATTCCTTTGAAACACAGCATTTCTATTTAAAATAAATCCAAGTGAATGTTGACTGTGTTTACTGCTCACTGCTTTTTGTAAGCTGTTTTTCCGTGTTCCCACTTGTTATCACCTTCCAAAACAAGGTGATTACAGATGCTGTGACAATTAACAGGACTCTGTTTTATTGACTCCTTTCCCTTAGTCGACCGATTTCCTCCTAAAAGATTGTTAACAAAAAATGCACGCTTATGTTCGAGGAATTTCAACATGTTTTATCCCCCACTTAATGGCCGTTTAAAGATAAGCTTAACTGCACATCGATTAAAAAAAGTGTATAAAACCCCACCACCCACCGTCGTCACCGGTTGGCAATAATTGAATGTACTCTGGAGAAGAAAAAGGAAAAAAACGCATACATCCGACCAGCTCTTAGCGGTGTGTGGAACCCCGGAGTGTGTGTGTGTGTGTGTGTGCTAGTGTTGGCTGCAATGGCTCTATTGGTTGGCAAGCGAGCTGCGGGCAAGAGCGGAAGAAGCTGGCGGGTGGCGAGTGACAGACACACCAACCAAACCGGTACTACTAACATAGTTTTGCAAAAAAAAAAATACAAGAGAAAAAACGAAATATATACTCGCTGCCGACCGCCTCGGTCTTCCTTCGTCGGATTCATGCGCGTTATTTTATATTCATTCGTGCCGTGATCAGGGGGTGAGGGGTGGCACGAAATGGCTGCGAAGGAAGGAAAGAGAGCCAACTCCAAACGCGGCAAACGGGGGACCACCGGGGGGGGTGGGAGTGATGGAAAACCTTAGCGTCATCATCGTCATCGCCGTCGAAGAGCCGCAACGCAACGCAACCCCACACTCAAAACGGGGTGGTTCTGCAAGGGGGTTGGGAGAGGTGGGCGAACCCTACCCGAAGGTGGGAAGGAACCTACCGCCCGCTTCCCTTGATTGTGGACCTCCTTTTGCTGGTGTGGTGCTGGCGTACGAACGCGCGACGAAGAACGCGCGATTTGCGAATGGAAGTGGAACAAAGTTGAATAGACCGAGCCAAGGACGGTGGGCTAGTGTTGGTGCAGGCGCTGTGTCCAACGGGGACTGGAGTCATAACTTCAGCCCGCTTGCCATCGCCGTTTGCCGTGGAGTCGCTGTCGGTGGGCTTTTTCGTGCCCGTGGCTTGTTTTTTCCTGCTGCTCAACCCTTCTTCTTCTGCGATGGATCGGAGGGATGTTGTGTGGCTTTTTTCTTTATCAAGCCGCTTCCAATCACAAGAGATTCAAGTCTCGGAGGCTGCAAGGCGTCGGAAATGGCCATCGACACACGACACACGGGAGGGCGAGGGGTGGTGAATCGACGAAACGGAAGGGGAGATGAGGTAAAAAAAACCCACCCCATGAGGGTTCGCTAATGTGGCACCCTGCCAGGGTTCTATGACGTGGGTAAACATTTTGCAAGAATTAAAGCCGACCTCCCATTCATTGGAAATTTATTGAAAAGGACACCTATAAGATAATTTAGAAGAAAACCTTCTTAATGAAAAAAAGGTTTTGATAAAGGTGATTTTTTTTAAATTATTTGTTAACTGGTATTAATGTTTCAATGTAAATAGAACTCAATGTTTATATATCTTTCATGTTTTCACTCATCCTTTGAAGCAATGATTATATTTTTATTGCCTTTTAAAGTCTGATATCAAGATTTATTACTTGATTGAAGAGAGACTTTCATGGAAATAAATCAATTTATTTAAAAAGAGACATCTCTCTTGGAGATATACAATATTTTTATTCGCCAATAACTTCAATAGAAGAAATAAATATAAGTTTCCTCTTGAAGACACTTCACATTAGAAACATTTCGTCACGCCGTTAGTTGATTTGTGGAATTTTGAAATCTGCCCAATCGGAAAACCTCTGTGTGGGAAACTAAAAGGAAAAACAACGCTTTTTCTATTGAAACCATGCCCTACGGCGTTATTTCTTTGCACGCGACGTTCGAAGAGAAGTGCATCGCATCGAGAAGCGCGTTTTTATTTTATTTCTTGGTGCACCCAATCCCTGCGGGTCATCCGATTGCGCAACGTCTAAGCGGCTTCGTCTGCGGAAAGATTGCGATCCGCAGGAGGCATCAAGAACGATGGCTCTTTTCGATCGCTCAAAGCTCATAGCATGAAGTTCTTGGCGTTAGGCGTCCACAACGAAAAACGACCGACGGCAACGTTTGCGCAACGTTTTGTCCCTAAGTGTTTGGGCGATGGGCTGATGGATGGGCCTTTTTCTTGAGCCTCCCAGGGGAAGCCACGATCGTGCGATGATCGAAGGCAGCAACCGTAGGCTGCTGGTGGCTCTTTCGCTTAAGCTATTGCCTCGCAGCTTCATTGTTTCCGATTGTATTGATTTCGGTCGGCGCCTCACAAACCGCGGCCCGCGGGGATGATCACTATCGAAATGGTTAATGGGTGTATTGTGCCGTTCCATTAGGTCCGACGTTGTTTTAAAGCCCTATCCATGATCATAATTCATTTTCGATCCAGCAAAGATCGCTTCCGACGAATGAATGAAGTTTAAAAAGATGTTTTGTAGGATTAAATATACACAGTACAATATGTATAGTCAAATAGTAGATAAAAATTACATTTTTTGTTAATCCCTTTGCAAGTTGATAAAACAGTCAACTTAAATATGATTTTTATAGCAGTTGAAATCATCTTTGAATATGCCGAAGACAAATAACGTTTCATAATATAATTAAGTGACATCAAAACTGAAGTAACAAGATCCTGTGCTAGAAACATAAGATGAAACCTACAGTTTCTAACGCTTGGAATAAGTTATCTTATGAAACTAAAGTAGAACATTACTCTCATTTCGCGAGACACGAAAACTGCTTCCAGGTGGAAATCAGCACGATCCATCCTCAGCTCATTAGCATGCCAATTAAATTATGCAACAATTGATCCTCCGCCAATTTACCGCCTTTCCCCTCCCTCCGGAGGACAATAATGATGCAAAAGACTGATCAAGAAGCCCCTCAAATCACGTGCAAATCAGAGTAAAGTTGGTCGGGCAGAAAAATAGAGTCGTGGAATTGCTGCTACTTGCATCGACTCTTGTTCGACTGCACAATTACTGCCATCCCGATTGCACAAGGATCGACAGCGCGGTTCTAAAAAACAGTTTCCTCGCAAGCTCTTGTGCGAGTGTTGTTCCGAGGTGGCGGGGTAAAAAATATTGTTACGGTATAAATTAATTGCACCAGCCGTTACGAAACAAATTATGGATTCCATGGAACTGGAAGCAAAAGCCCGATCCGAGTCAAGAGTAAAGAAAAGACTTAAGAGTTGGAAATGGAAATACTTCTTTCTACCATGGCCATCTTCGGACGGGGTTTGAAGTCAAGATTAATTCGGACGGAAAAGGAAAAGCACTCCGTGGAACTCGCTTTCCCGGTTTTTCCTCGTTTGGCCGTGGAAAATAGTACCGGGTTCGGCAAAAGATCTATCGATGAGTGCCATTTGTTGAGCTTCGATAATTCTTTCTAATTACTTTATTAACGAGCCAGTGAGCGTAAAAATGTCCGTCGGTTCACTCCGGCGAAGAACAAAGCTCTTCGGCGATCGAACCGTGGAGCTAATGAGCGGAGGAGCATTTTTTTTCCCCCGACGGCTTTGCTGAGAAAGCAATCGCACTTCAAATCTTCGCGGCCGGAACAGCGGACACCGGAAGCGCCACCGCCGCCGTCCGGAAAGTGGGTCAGCGCAAAATTGCTAACGCCCAGAGTCGCCGCCCCACAGCTAACGGTGCTTCCACTTCCTCCGCACGGGACCGGGATGCACGATCGATTGGGATTTTAGTTTTATGTTGCTGGTTTCTGGACGTTTCTTCCTTCGCTTTCTTGGCCGGTTTTGCTTGGCTTCGTTTTCGCATCAACCGAGCGCCCGTGTCCCGTTGGGAAAGCTGCTTCGGAGGAGAAAAGAGGGGGGGAGGGGGGGTGGGGGGGGGGGGTTTGACTGAATAACTCATCGCTGCTGCAAACTG
Source organism: Anopheles coustani (assembly GCF_943734705.1). NCBI lineage: Eukaryota > Metazoa > Arthropoda > Insecta > Diptera > Culicidae > Anopheles > Anopheles coustani. The sequence goes on from NC_071289.1 coordinate 25,385,072, forward strand.
GTTTGCGCCGGGCCGGACACAAACCGGCCATTGGGTTAGTAAGCAAGCGCGTGCTGACCTCAGCCGGAACTGCGTTCGGTTTAACTGCGTGTGGCTCGTTTGGCGAGGAAGACTGGGAAAGGATCAGGAAAAACGGCACCCTTTTTTCTCGGCCTCGAGGACGGCGGGCGGGAGGACCGGGATGGCGACTAAGTAACGGCTTGCATAACCGCCTCGGGCTCATGGTATGTTTTTTCTCTCATTTGACGAGTTGATCCCTTCGGAACTTGTTCCATCGCGATCTTTCGACTCGCGACTTCGCTAAGTACACGCTGTCACAACGGACGCGCAGACACCACTCTTCTGCTTCGCGTGATAAAAGACTCCGGCCCACCGATGTGCGCACACGCACGCACACGCCTTTAATTGCGCGCGGAGTGAGAAGCCGATGAATTGTAAAATGGAAAAGGATAAATAATTGAAAAACACCTCTCCCCCAGTCGGTCAATAGATGCATAAAGCCACCACTATGCGTCCCACCCCTCTTCCACCCACTAGGGTCCAACCCCATCGTAGGGCTTAGATATATCATTTGCATAAGTAGACATTGATGCGTGCGGGGAATCGTAAACAGAGAACCCGAGTGAAACTCGTCAACCGCTTTGTGGAACAGGTGGATCGACGAACGCAATCGCTTTGAAATCGCGTACCCACTAACGCAGTTCACCCGCCTTCTTCCGCCGCCTTTTCGAAACCGGCCCTCGCCCGGTTGCGATGTTGTATAATCCACGCATCGAAAGGGGCGTTGCATAAAAATCAACTGATTAGCAGCGTTTGATAAGCGCATAAATGATTTGATCGTTTATGTGCGCCTCGGAGTAAGACGTGAACAAGCGAAGATTTATTGGCCTGATGGTGGTAGAGTATGTCTGCCGACAAAACGAAAAACCATACTGACTCACTTTGGTCGAATGGATTAATATAAATTACTTGTATGTAAGCATATGCATGTAAGTGAATATTATTTATTTATTGGATGACATGTTTTGGTTTTGATTTAGCAACATGTTGGAAATGTATTTAGCAATGTTGTGCCTCACGAATCTTTTGATGAGATTCATTCATATGAATTATTGCCCTAAGATTCATTCAGATGGATTCATGAATCTTTTGGGATTTGAATCTTCAAACGTTTATGAATTTTCATGAATCTTTCATGGATCTTTCACGAATTACCATGATTCTTTCATTGGCTTGTTTTTGTTCATCACTTTTCATCAGTAATCAGTTGAATAATCCGAATTACACAATTCAAGTTTTTAGTCAATGCAATTTATTGCAATTTTGTTACTTTCAAGTACTGGGCGATTCAGTACGGAGTTCCATAGTCAATTGCCGTTTCTAGGAATTTTTCAACGAAAGGACAATTGTTCTCTGCGACGACTTATTTATCGCCTTTGGCCGCTCTTTCTGTCAGGATCAGCATGACCAATCCTTGCACTCTAACTCCAACAAATTAATCATTACCTGTCACCTGTCATGTTTGTCAACAAACTTTATCATGATCAAGTTGTAAGCAAACTTTGTTTAGATGGCATGTTGTAGAATAGTCTTAATATTTTGAGTTTTTAGATCCAATTTGAAAGTAATAAACTGTAATACACTATTATAAATGTTTCCCCGATAGGGGAATTTACATACCAAATTCTTAAAATTAAGGTTTAGAAAGAATTTTAGAACCCAAATTATGTTGAACTAGAGCTTAAAAAACTTGAAACGACTTTTTTCTTGTAGTTTTAACATTTGGAAAGTGCTGGATTTTTTTTCGACAGATTTGGCAGAATTGGTTTTTGAATCAATTGTTAGCAATATTCTTTTCGTGCCTTCTAGGCTGTTAAGACCTTCTTAGCGAAAGCAGCATTAATTGTACAAACATAGTAAAACTTTTTCGTGTCAAACCCGACCCGCCCGGTTGTGCTATTTCCGTTCTAATTAGATAAAAATTTGCACCACCCTGCGCCTCATTTCTTCGCTTGACACTTTGAAACAGTTCCATTGAGAAAAGGTAATTTGTTCTGCAAACATCAAATCTTCTGCGAAACGGCACACAAAAATGTGTCACCTTTTACCCAAAGCAAGACGCAACCAGAACGCGAAGTTGCGTCGTTCCTATCCAAAGCGTAGGGTTGGGCAAACGCACGGGAAGGGTCAATACGCGTTTAAAACCCCCCCCCCCCCCCTCTGTTGTTGGGTGGGGTCGGTGGGAGGGGTGGGCAATACAAAATTTATGTGCCAATAATTGGTAACTAAACTGTGCCGCGGTGGTGGGTGGTTGGCAAGACGCACCATAAAACGGCACTTAACAAGAGTTCTACTTTCGATTTTGCGCCCGGTTAATGTTTTGTTGTTGATGAGTTGGGATTTTATTTACCGGCGGTTGTTTCGGTTTCGGTTTCCCTTTTTTATTTCTCCTCCACTTCTGCGCAGTCGATGACAAAGTGTTGCCGATCGAAGGAAAGCAAGATCGTGGGTGGGTCCCTTGCGCAATGGATGCGAGACGGTCGTCGTTTCTTGTGCGATTTATCTTGAAAGCAATAGTCTCTCGGGCAGGTGTTTCAACACCAAAGCACCGTTCGTTTTAGAGAGAAAAAAAAGAGTTCTCCTGCCCAAAACCGGCAAACCGTTTGCGACCAGCACGGAACTACGCGGACGCAAATTTCGCCCGAACCGGCTCGGTGGCGATGGCGGATCCTCGGAGACACAACTTTGCCGTCGCCAGAGTTTCGCTAGTTCGATGGCGATGGCGCTGGTGGCGATGGCAACTTTCGCGAAGTAGGTCAGTCAGGCGCGCGTGGCGGCCACCGCGGTAAGCGCCATCGACGGAGCGGGACGTCGACGTGCGAGAACCGCCGATTCCGGTTGATGGAAGTCGCAAAAGCCGACAAACCGGGAAAAAGTTGTCGAATGAGAAATTAAAGAGGAGGGGGGTGTGTGTGACTTCCCTCGGTGGCGAGCGGACTTTTGGACAATTATTTCGTTTGTTTTATTGCCTCTTCAGCTTGTTTAGTGAGGGTTTTGGTTTTTCTCTACGTTCACCGTCTGTTGATTTTATTAGTATTCCACTGGCTTTCTTGCAGCAGATTTAACGAACGATACGTTCTTTGAATGTTCTGAGAGTTTGAATCAAACACAAAAGAGGAGGTGGGAGCATTTTGCTTCTTCACATTTATCAAACTCTTATTGCACTTTTCATGCATTTGAGAAATCAATCTCTTAATTTACCAAATGTATACGCCTTGCTCGATATGATGCAATAGAATTTTCTTTTCATGTTACTTTTTGATAGCACTTATTAATTACATTGGATCGTTCACCATTTATTTACTACTCATAATTATTTTGAATACTTTATAATTTTAAAACTTTTGTATTCTAGAGTTTATGAGGTAGGAATAATATATTGGTTTAAAAAAATGGCAATACATCTGAAAGAGGGCAAGAACCAACTTGAAAACAAGATTGGTAATTGTTAGCTACCGTTATAGGATTCCTTGTAAATCAGGTAACAATATTTCATTGAATGTAATTGCCCGAGAGAAATTTATTGCGCTCCCTCCCATAAAAGGAAAACACATGGATCACATGGCTCCGTGCACAATTTCGTTGCCGTTTGGAGGGTTTTCGCCCTCCTCCCTCTTCCATGAGCTGAAAGCTTTCGGCCAACCGGAAACATCCTGATCCCGGACGTGTGATATGGCCTCGGCGTAAAGGTTAGCCCGCGGCGCAACATCCTTCCAAACTGATGCGAGATCCGACAAAACACAAAAAAAAGCCTGAAGAAGACGAGCGCATCGGAAATGATCACCGGGAAAGCCAAACTCATAATCACAGTCAAATTTCGTTCCCCCAATCCGACGGGCTTGCTGATGATCTTTCACCGTGCGGTTTTTTTTTGCGTCATCGTTGTTTGTTTCTTCCCTCGCCGGCCATTTCGCGAAAGTGGCGGCGATACGAAAAGGTCTTGCGAATGGCTACCTCTAGTGAGAGAGGAAGGATCGTGTGGAGCGGGAGTTAAAGCACAGTAAACTATAAATGAAGTGGAGTTGAATTAATAAAATGTTGCGGCTCCCCCGAGCCGTGGCTCGGATCGAAGGGTACGTGGGATGTTCCGTGTGGAATGGACTGGTGATGGAAGGCGGTAAGGAAGCTGGCGGTGGCCAGCTGAAACGTGAAAGAAAATAAAACTGTACGAACCGGGAGGGGAAGGAAAAAGCAAGTGACTACGCGTCGGCCCGCGCAGGGTTTAACACGCGTACGCGAGCTGCGTATGACCAACAGGTCCAGGAGGGGAGAAGGGGAGAGGGAGGGAGGGGATTTGTGCGATGCCGCGAGACGGAGGAAAACAGTTAGGTAACTGTACATAACTTATGATGTACGCGCATCGACGCCACCGCCGATTTCGAGTGGAGCTGTTCGAGCCGTCTGCGAGGCGGGCTTTGAATGGTTTAGATTTATGAGAAGCCGCCGAGGCGAGGTGTTCTGAGATATATGACTTTAATGATGGGCCTCCCCGCGCGTCACAGACAGAGATTTCGGGAGGCTTCGCTATTGTCTGTGAACGGGTTTGAAGCAACTTCGGTGAGACTTTTCGGCTGTGCCTTTCGAAAGAACGGTCTAGGACCGGTCGAGGGTTTGTTTGAATGTGTTGAAGACGTCTTCAGCTTTCGTCAAGATTCTTCGGAAGAGTGCAAAGCGATACTCGACGCCAATGTTATGTTATCAACAAGGTAATCATAACCCTTCACTGAACCATGTTCTTAAACCGTATAGATTCTAAGATGCTTGAACAACGATCACTTTCTTACAATCGACAAGGTATTTAACATTTCTTAACCCATTAATACTCGACCGACTTTTCAACCTTTCTGTCTCGCTTGGATATTCCAAACATATTGTGGAACATGTATCCATCCCTTTTTGTCTTGTTACATTGGTAATCATTTAAGAATAATGTGGTGGAAAATTATGGTTTTCAATGTGGTTATGATACCTTACAAAATCCGTCAAGAATTTGAAGATTTTGTAATCCAATATGTAAAATTTTATTTACTTACACATTTTAGCCTTTGCTAGCATTGCAATGTTATTCAAAAGTTTAGGAAATGGCCGTACCTGAAACGAAAAGAAGTTCTTAATTTAATATTTGGTAAATCATTCAAATAAGAGGTAAGAGTTTGTATTTGGAATGAAAGATTGGAAAACATTGAACTATTATACACAGTTACCTAAAACATTGCAGTTAATTAGTCGGTCAATCGAAAATAAATCTGTTGCTTGCAAAACGCCAAAAAATAAGATATAATTTTGATTTAATCAATGATTACAATGAACCTGTATAAATTCGTTTGCGGAAAATAACAGATGCTTATTAAGCTGTTTGTTGCGACACTTTTCGGCGTTGATGGTTGCTCGATAACGATGGCGTGGAAAATCTGTATATTACCTTCCATTCGTCGTTCGAAAGTGAGCCAGCATCGAATGCAAATGAGAAGTAAATTTCCCTCTATTACCACGAAATTGATCGTACCAATAACAAACACTCGTGCCCTCGGGGTGATGCGGTAAGCGATGATTGGTTTGGTCGTGTTGCGGCCGCGCGAAAAAAAAAGTGAGACATAGCGAAGGAAACCCGTAGTTCCCGCTCAATCAAGCAACAATTGATCGTAGGAGTTTCTCCTACGAAGCAGTGCAGTCCGTGGCTCGGAAGTTTTGCAGCTGATTTGTGGCGTTTGAAGTTCGTGACAGTGGTCCGCCCGGGGCTGAAGTCGGTCGAACTTTTGCGATCCCAGACACAGGCACCGAATCGGACGTTGGTTCCTTCTCGATTCGATCGGAATAGCCAATTTTCCCACTGCTAACGATCCGTTTTGCCAGCGCGCGCTGTTGAGTCCAGCTCGGTCGAAGAGTGGATTTTCGATAGTTGGCTTGCACGAGAAGGTTCTGTAGCAAGAATTCGCCCGTGGCGACCCTCGCCACAACTTTTCCTCCGCCCACAAAACGATCAGCGTCGGAAGATCGTATTGCATTGCGCCGGTTTTGATCTGCTCGGACTGCCGCAATCAGTGACGATTGGCGTGGAGCGGTCGTGATTTCCCAAAGCGACTAACGATACCGGCCAGCGATTCGGGGCCTTTTCTGATGAAAACCGACTGCGGACCGCCCTCGTTCCGGTGTGGCATAATTCGCTGGGACGGGGCGCGTCGAGGAGAGTGGACGAAACGAATGACTAATTTTGCGAAATTGATTCTTGCAATCAGTTGGTGGGTTGGACTTGGTTGGGTTAGAATAGAATTGTGGTCCGACAAGAAATCGCGCATAGGCCGGGCTGTAGAGTGGACTAGAATGAGTCATACAATAGAACATTATTTGTTACTGTCAAAAGTGACTTGTTCTATCGCCTTACGCCTATGTACGTGAATATAATGGAGTGTTTAATCTTATTAATATCTTGTCGATTTGTCGTCGTCGACAATTAACCTTTGTAGGAGTTATTGGCTTGATTCGATTATCGAATGGGAAATTCAAGTAAGAATGTTATGTCACTTAAACGTATCAAAACAAACCTCTGATGGTGTTTATTGAATTGAACTTAATATATTATACTTAACAATACAGGTTCAATAATACTTGAAACAAGAATATTTATTTGATTTTTCAGTCTTGGAGAATTTCAATTCATTATTTAAGTTATGAGTTTTTAAAACAAGTAATTCTGTACCTGAAGTTGAGGTTCCAGATTGTATTTTTCAAGTCTTTTTTGTTCATTGATTTTTTGGACTGCACGCAAAAGTTTGGCTCATAAAACAAGTGTGTCAATTCAATTTTCGGCTTTAATATTCTGTCAAACTAAAACTGGAAAAATAAAAAAGTTAGTATTTTCAACCCAGAGATTAATTTCAATAAACCTTTTGCTTTCGTCTCCTATAGGTCTTTAATACAAAAACCTTCCTACCTTTCATCAAGCCATTACGGGTTTGTGCGATCATTGTTAAAATTTGAGAAAATTTAAAAAAAAATCCAGAGAAACAAAGCTGCTAGGACAACAGATTTTTACCATTTTTAATTGCCACCCCGTAGTTTTCGGGAGTACATTTTTTTTAGTCGTCTAGAATCCGTAATAACCGTAAAGGAAAGAGTGGCAATTAGTAACCATTTTTTTGTCAACCTGCCTTTTTCAGGCGATTAATTTCCATCCATCCACTTCATCGTGCATCCTTGAGGCAAATTTTAAAAAAGGCCCATTTTCTTTTCTCCATCAAACGGACTCTGGGGTGATAAATTACTTAAGACATTAATATGTTTAAGTAAAGAGTCATTTTTAGATTTGAAGCTTTTGAAAAAAAAAATAGTTAAAAAAACATTCCGATTTCTTCAACTCATTCCGCTCGAAAAAATGAACACGGGCGGGAAACCCCTTCTTTACTACTAAACTTTGTCCAAAAATCACCTGTTTCAACAAATAAAACCAGCTAACCGTAGCACGTGGAGTGCAAAGCTTGCCGTTCCGTACTGCCCAAAAACCAAACAAACGCGCCGTCTGGATCTGGATGTGGCCAAAAACGGGCTCGGGTTGGAAAATAAAAACGCCCCGAATCAAATCGACTCACGTTTGCCAATAATACTGACGCCGGTTCTGCAGAGGCCGATGGATAGACAGGTGAAATATGGTTCATCAGCCTTTCCGGCGCAACGGCGCGGGAGGGCCGTGAAGTTTTGAGGGAGGACGATAGGAGGGTGCATTGGTAACAGAAATAACAAAATGCCAATTGGCCAAACTTATTTTCAGCGCCCGCTCGAGGGACGGAATTTGGGACGAGCAAAATAAAGGAAGTAAGCGACTGAAACAGAAACTGCCAGCAACAACCGGGATTGGGGTGTTCGGTAAACGTGGGGGTGGCAGGCGGGCGCGAGAAAGAGATGGACGGTGGAAAAAGCTGCAACGAAAACAAAACACCACCCGACGACGACGACGACGACGACGAACGCCATTTGATTACACATGGCGGGTGCTTTGCACTTTTTCCCAACTGACCTATATTCGAGGGTGTGTTTTAACGCCAGCAGTCCATCATTCCGTGACTTGTGTGCCTTCTGTGCAGCGCACGCACAGCCACACATAAACACACCCCCATACGTATAGGAAACAATCGGCATGGAACCGGCTACCGCGGGAAGGGACGGGCGAAGAATACACATCGGAAGGGGTTAGTGTTTTTCATATTTCCATTTAGAATATTCATCGCGCCCGGCCTCCGTTTTCTCCCCCGAACCGCCCCCAGGGGGCGCCCACTTCCGTCCGATAGGTTGGCGAATGGCGTGCTTTGACACCTCGTGGAAGCTTTTGCCATCCGTCAATAGCTGGCGGCACTCGGGCATGCCACATTCATGCGCATTTATGCTGATGAGGATGGCAACCTGGCCCGTTGGTGGTAGTCGAGGGGCTCGGGTCTCTTTCCCGCGCTCCACGCTTCGGTGCCGATTTTCCCTCCATATTCCGGTGGAAATGCCCGGAGAAAATCTACCCACGCCGCTCAAAGCGACAAAGAACGTGAAGCGGGAAAGCACGCTAGCTTCGCTTGGGAAAAGGTGGAAATAAATTCCACCCCAGAACCGCACCAGGTAGCGCAGAGCAGCAGCGAGGGAATGAAAATCCCATTCTTCGGCCCACTCCGGGGGGAGGGAAACGGGGTGGGTTTTTATATTCATTAGGGAAGCAGCTAGATTGTGATTTCGAGCTTTGGCGGAGGACCTGATCGGGCGGCAGGGCAGGGGGAGATTCCGGAAGAGTTTTGCTGGAGTTGAATTAAAAAGGCTAAGCATAATTATGCTCGATGGTAATGTACGCCTCAACGGCGAGAACGGCAAGGAGCCGCGGTAGTATCTGTAAATGATGGAAAAGATTGGATGCCTTGCCGGATTCTCGTAATTATGTTGCATAAGATAATTGCAGCATCACATAAAAAATAGGAAAATCTCATGAAGATAGAGCATGATATGAAAATAATACCTAACGGAACAGTTGTTCCGTTTTCGATAGCATTAATGGTAATACTATAAGTAATTACAATTTCATGGAAACAAATTTTAAATCAAATACATTTTTATCAAATCCATTAAAAGAAAAGAAAAAAGTACAAAAGAACAGGCATGACAATTTTACATAGTTACGGTCTGTGAGATTTAATTCTTCTTGCGAGAGCTCTTTAGTACAATTTTTATTTTTGATATGGATACGAAAAAACCGAACCTTCCTGTTGTAACAACGTTAAATTAAACATCCAAATTCGGGGGTAATTGTTTTAATTGTACAGCTAACATTTGTGGTATTGATGTTCAAAAGGCTGTGGAAAACCATTTCTCACCCTATTTTTTTTTTATTAATTAAAGCTCCATTGTAATACAAGCCTCTACGAGACGTAAACCTTTCGCAGCAAAAAAAATCAACGTTTTGATAATGATTTGAAATTGAAAACACTTAAAATTGGAAAACAGAAATACGGGAATGCTGGACAAATTTAACTCAAACAAATGCTTCACCAGGGAATGTGTTACTGAAAGAGTAGCGAATGGACGGAACGAGGGACCGAAGGTGAAGCAATAAAAATGTCGGTAAACAACAGAAAATGTAGGCAGCGAAAAGCAACGGTAAATTCTATGCACGCCGCGCTCATGCTCGTCGCGCTTTTCATTGGGTGGAACAAACTGGCCGAAGAAGAGCAAAGTGAAGAAGAAAAGCAGAACAACCGGTGGAAGGAAGTGCCGGTGGAAGAATATAAACGAAGTAGTTAGATAGGGGAAGCGAACAAGAACACGCCATAGAAATCCCCATCAGCTGGATTAGCCGTGTTCGGGAAGGGTAAAAATGGCCACGGTTGGAGCCGGCGGAAGAGGGCGAACAGGCAGCTAACGGACTGCACCGAGTGGAGAAAGAAGAGTTGTAAAGTGAAAGAAAATGGCGCGAGATGGGGAGGAGGGTAAATCTGGCCGCCATGGGCGATTCGTGGGGAGGAGAGAACACAAAAAGGTAAAAGAAAATCGCCGAAGAACTAGCGTAAGAAGACGGGAGAACTGGCAGAAAAGAGTCGGGCGGGGAGGGGGAAAGAATGGTTCTCAGGTGTAACATATTTGTTAATAGCACCAGACAACCGCTATGTAGCACGGTTTTGTGCCTCTCTCTCTCATGTTGGCTTCGTAACGGTGAACAGGAAAAGCTACCGGACTGCGCGTCTGGTGCGATCGCCGCCCAACGGGAACCACTCCGTTACTTTGTGGCGATGTTTCGTGGATTCGCGGTAAAGCCGAAACAACCCCAGTCATGTTCGCGGGGAGCGAAAGGGAGATAGTTGTATTGTGGCCCAAGCCATCATGAAGTTAAACCACGGCTTGCTTTAAGCTTCCCATGTGCTCGCGTCTTCGTACGCACAGGATCGACGCGCTAAGACTTTTTGGCGCATTCCGCACGTCCAAGAATCCGTTAGATACTTTTGATTTCAATTATTTCATTACCGAATTCGGTTGGTTTTTCCCCCAACCGAGCTGGGCGTGTTGGCTGTTCAAGTACGTTTAAATTGTTCCTAGCTTTTTCCTCTTTTACTTCCTTCTCCTACAATAATGTCTTGCAAGATCTTGCAATAAAATGCTTTGTTCTTAACATGCGAAGATATTATTTCACAAATGAAGTTACCATATTTATTTTTTTTATATTTATTTTTACGTTCAATCCACCATTCCTTACCTTTGATCGATCCACTGGATGAGTTCTGCACGGTCGACGCCTGCACATTCGTTTGCATGGGTATGTGCGCTTCCAGCTTGGACGTAACATTACTCCACATTTCAAACATCCTCGGCGTAAACATTGGACCGTCCTGCCCGTGCGTGGCACTACCTGAGGCCAACACACTCACACACACACTCGCACGCGCACACGGCCTAAGAAGGAAGCTTTAAAGTTTGTACTAGAGTAGCCTTATAACGAATCCCCGTCTAAGAAACAACACGCCAACAAGAGTTGCGTCTCGGGAGAAGTCGTATTTGCAGTCTTTTGGATTGGAAACCGAAGTACGATAGAAGCGTTTAGTTTAATATTTTGTAGTTCTTATCAAGTCTTATCGAGTTGCCTTCCTGATCCCGGTTGCGGGAGGGGCGTCCCTACAGTTGATCACAATTTTCCCGATTCTCGCAATGACCCATCGAACGCCATCTTGAGCCGTCGCGCGGTACAGTTTTGCAGGCTCTATCTCGGTGCTATCTCGAGACGTCGACAACTCCCATCGTCTCAGGTGGGGCAATAGAGAGAAAAAAGAAAAGCACAAGGCACTGGTTTTCCCGTTTTCGTTCCGTTCGCTTCGTGCGGTGCGTAGGAAGTTGTTGATTCCCCGCTAAAGGCTAAACGTTGTTGTCCGCTACTCCGTTGAGGCGAGGAGAGAGGTGGAAGAAATACTACTTTTCTTTGATTTATTATCGGGTTTGCTTTATCTCTCTCGCTGATAAATGTCACCACGCAACGGGTTTCGTTTTCTTCTTCGCCTGGTTGCGTAGATTTACCGCGAGTTTGTCGCGCGCTTTTCCTCTTCGGTCCGAGAGATTTGAGGTTTTTGTTTTTCTGTACGTTCGGTTCGGTGTTGGTTTTGTTCAAATCTGACTGTTTCGTTTATTCGTTTTCTTTTCCCTTCCAACTGCTCTCCCCGGCGGTCACATCCGAAAGGAAGCAAGCGGCAGCCACTCACAGAAAGCTGTGGCTTACGTAAAGCGGCAGCTACCTTGGCACTTTCACGAATTTCGTTTGGTTCCGTGGTCCGACGCTGGCCAGACTCTGGCGGGACTCTCGCACTTCGCCGTTTGGGCTTCGGCTTCGGGCACACGCAGCGTGCAGCTCTCGGGGGAGCCGGTTTGGGGGTTTGGCTTTTTTCGGCACTCTTTCACTTCATTAGCAAATGAAAGGTTGCTATTATGATAGGTCTGTTTTCGGCCGCGTGTTATATAACCGGCCGGATCGTGGTTCCGTGACCCGCGGTACGATCGAGCTACGCATACAAACACACACCGGGAATGCACGCACGAAGACGATTTATAAAAAAAAACTCACTCACACACAAAACCTGCTGGACGTTGGGTTTGGTTTTCAACGTTGGTTGGGTTTCGTTTTGCTTCTATTTCGGCTGCTGGATTCAAAACCTTTCGCGAGTAACCTCAACCGTAGAAGGGACTTTCCTTCTTGCAATCTTTGCAACAAACTCTGACTTTGAACGTAAAATTACCAAACACAATCCGGAGACGATAACCAATCCGACCAAAACAATCGGCAAAATATACTTCTTAATTACTTCTTCGAACACAAAACGACTGGTGGTTAAAGCAAAGGGTGAAGGGATTAACTGTTAGGTGGTCTCATCACGACGTTACGAGCGGTTCGAGTACTTTACCGAGCGCGTTACTACTTTATCACCACACTCCGCTGCACCTCGGTACGCTTGGGTTCACTGGCGGTCCACTGTGGCATTCCCGATGGAGGCATTTAAGCAACGTTATCGTGCACTTTACCGCGAGTTTATTCACCGTTTAGCTGATTGACACTGAGGAGAGGAAGATGCAGGTGTTAGGTAATAGAATGTTGTTTGCAACACTGTTGTGAGCAAGTGATCGGAACGTTTTGCGGTGGAATTGCGGAAAAAGGATCAAACTCGGCGAAAGGATTTTTGTGATCGTATTTATGTCACGTCAAATTAATGAGGTAATTAATGAGGTTATGGAATTAATTAAATAGTGTGTAACAAATATTTGTAATATTTGTTACACACTATTTAATTAATTTTGCGTAAACTTTTAAATTTCTAAAAGTATAAGTAAGACTTTTAAATTGTTGGCAAAATTCCATGGAGGTGTGTGTTCCTTAAAGAGATGTGAGATATCTTTAAGTAGTAACAGCAAACACGTCTTCAATCTTTAGACTCTTGCCATTTTAGTTCTTTTTTCAATATTGTGGAACAAAGAACTTCATAACCATCAATACCATCAAGAAACTACCACGTACATAATTTTGAATTTTCTCTAGAGTTTCAACAAGTTTTCATCGGCGATAACAACGCTATAATGTTTTACAGGAAATTCTCTTTTTCACTACAATTTCTCCTTTTCAGTCGCGGACTGGGTGAGAAAAGGATAAAACATTCACTCAGCAGACACTGCTGCACTTCTCACGAACAGCAGGATATTATTTCCTGCTTGAAAAAGTGCTTCCCCATAATGAAGCTTCACCACGATGCAATTTTGTTCTTACGTTGCCTTCCGCTCGCCACGAGGGAAATTTTCTCCGGCAGCATCATCGTGGGTGTACATAGCAAGCTATCATATGCTATCAGACAATCCCTGCCCGGATTTTCTGCTTCCTCCCACCGGGCAACATGTAAGCCGCCAGAAACATATGGACGAAGTTGCGCTCATAAATGTGTTCAACAAGATGTGCAAGCTGAACAAACGAGAGAGTATGGGTGAAAAGCTCCCGCTCTGTGGGCGGAAAAATCGCTTACCACGTCGGGTGCAAAGAAAAACACACAGATCAACGATGGCAAGACGTGCTTTGGAACTCCTGGCAGGCTCGGTTGCAGCGCGATGCATTTCCTGAGTTGCTTTGGCAACATTTTCCACATAAAAGCCGACATCGAATGGGCAAGAAGGCGACCGAAAGCCATCTGTGTAATAAAGGCTGGCGAAGGAACTATTTCTCACTCTCTCTCTCTAGCCCTTCCAACAGATTTTCTAAAATTTTGCTCGAAGCTTTTAGCTTCAGCTCGTCTGTTGCAGTGACATTCTAGCGTCAGACCCTCGGCAAGGGGAGGAATTTTCTTTCCCACCCTCCATCAAACAGCCTCGTGCGCAGTTGAAACCGGAAAAGCCTTGCATTTGCGGTGAAATGACTCTGTTCTATTTTTCCTCGTGCTCGAAGCTATAATAAAGCGAGCAAAGAAAGAATGAAACAGCACATCTACTGAATCGATTATCGGAAAAACGAATCCACCCCCTAGCGTCACCCTATTTTTCCTCCTCTCGAACGCTGTTTTGGGGGGGAGAAAAACTAGGGATGTAGGAAAAAGTACGGACAGAAGTTTTCGTTGCAGTTTTCCATCACCACGCCGAGCCCGAAGGCCCATTAAAGAGGCTGCCCGGGCTAGGGTACGTTCGAGTCCAGGCGTCCGACTTGGCGGTGGGGTGGGCGGTGGTCGGAAAAACTCCCGGCCGGACAGCGTGGAGCCACAGAGACGAGCCATTTTGGCGGTCGTCGTTTGTGTCGTCGTCGTCGTGTACATTACTGAAGAAAGCCCCCGTTTTCGGAGCCGATGGCAAATATCTTTAAAGGGCGTTCGGCGTCGTTCGAGGCGACAAATGAGACGATGAATTACAGCCGGAAAGGGTGGGGTTGCTTTCGGGGCAGAGGATATAGCAGGGGTGTGTGTTTATGTTTTATTTTTACGCCGCACAGACATCGTCGTCTGAAGCTATCATCTTTCAGCACGGCGTGTCAGTGGTTGTAGGCTCCTAAAATAGCCTTTGTATAGAACTACCTTGTTCTGGAAAAACTAATTTTTCAAAAAAATTTAATCCAACCAAAATAGTTTGCCCGGGACAAAAAACAGGCGGAAAATATCTTGCAACGATTCAAGTTTCTATGAAACACATTACTATTGAAGTATAATATAATTTAAATATTTATTATCTAGCTTGTAAAATTAAACAGAATGATTTCCTTAGTACTTCTTCAGCACAACTTCTGTTTATTTTGAACACTTCATTTGGAAACGAATTCCTTCACTCAAAATTCATAAGGCAGCTCGTAGGGCGGGCCCCCTTTTTTCCGCGTACGGGAATATCCCTTGTCAATCGTTGCTTTCCCGTTTCTGTGCCGTTTTATTTCTACAACTCGCTATCGTGTCGTTGATGGCCCAGTGAAACTCTGCACGAAACCGTAATTCATTCATCACGCAAAGGGGAAGTTCGGAAGGTTTTTTTTTTCGGCAGTTTGGACTATATTACTTCCTCCATTGACTGCCGCAGAGCTCCTTACGATACTAGCGCATGTTTTACGTTACGTTAGTGTAAGTCCGTGTCGCCCTTTCTTCATTCTGTGCTCGCCAGCACAATGTCTTCATGGCACCCGGGCTGGGTTTATTTTGTGTGATTTCTCAACCCCTAGACGTTCGACGTCGGTATATTCCGTGACGCGACGGCTTTTCCAACGCATTCCTACGGTGACAGGAGGAGCTGGAAAAATCCCCCAAGGAGCATCCGGTGGAAAATGAATTCATATCGTCAATCAAAAAGCGGTTCGCAACGATGGAATTCCGATGACGATTGAAAGGTTTGCCAACAAAATTACGAATGATCGATAGCAGGAGCCTTAGAAACCGTTGTGGAAATCGATTCGAGGGAAAAGTCTTTCAATCCCACATGAGCATTCCGGACCTGAACTAAGGAATGGAAATCGAGGCTTTCGGTAGATAAAGCATAGATTCCGTTCACGCTTGCTGGAATGTAAATGGAAAATATTCAAGAAATTCCATTCTCACTGGCAGACGCTGAAGCAATTGTTCTTTTTTAACCCAACGCGGTGCACACTGCAGTGGATGATCTGGAACTGGCGCATCTGGACATGCAGCAGATACGATTGAACCACGCCATCAGGTCACTGGGACAGTGAAGTGGACTAATCGAAACCCGCCACGTGCCACCTGCAGTGCAATTTCCATCTCATTCGCCTACCGCTTAACTTCACGTAAACGCTGCAGTCACACGACGGTGGGGTCGTTGACCGGTGGCTGCAACATTGCAACAAACCACCCTGCAAGCACGGCACTGCAGCAATTTGTCAGCCCTAATCTCTCCTGGCCCCCACTCCCCCCTAAGACGGATTGGATCGGAAAGGGTAAGACAGCGTCCACGACGACGACGCGGTGAGGTTGCATAAATAAATTTATCCTCACACACGTCGTCACGGTTGCCCGAAAACAAAAACCGAAAACCAAAAAAAAAAAGAAAAGATACCCGAAAATGAAAAAGTCAAACCAGTCCCCGAAAAACCCCGAAAGACGCTTGGTTGCAGGCCGGGCAAGTGGCCGATCGCGAGCAGACACTTTCGCTTTCACTGGCCCGAACGTAATAAAGTAAAATGAAATGCATCGAAACCGAGTGAAGAGTTTTACGGGGGGAAGAAAAAAAAAAAGGAACATACAAAACACTCGGACCATTGCCACGGAGTTGACTCAGTTGCAGTTGCATAGGGGGCGGGGAGGAGGAGGTGCCCCGTCAGAGGTTGGTTTGGGGCTGGCAGAAGGGGTTGTTGATTTTATTTTTAGTCGATGCAGTTGTGCGACGTCTTGGGGTTTGGGGCCCGTTTGGGGATCGTTGAACAGTTGCTTCGGCCGGGAAGGGGCCCAGGATGCAGCCGGATTTGGCAGCCGATGGCAACTGAATTAAAACATGTGTGGAAAGAAGAGATATGGGTTTGAAGATGGCAGCACAACAGCCGGTTCCAAAGGCAGGTCGAAAAGTAAAGCGGAAGCTGTTTCTTTTTCATTCGCTTGGTCATATTGGACAGCTCTACACTGTTTTCTTCGTTGTTTTTATGTTAAAAAAGTAAACTGAACCTGCTTACAGACACTTTGATACCTCGTTTGGTTTGAGACTAGCACTGCAAAGCGAAATAAATTGCTCAATAATGCAGTCGAAATATGATTTCCATAGGTGTAGAAAAATATGCGTTATGAATAACATTACTTCTTACGCACTGTTATAAACCCCATGTCTTACAGTCACCGATTACGATAGTGTTTTAATTTATTCTAATCAATCACGAACGACCATTTGCATGTCGTTCGAAAAACGTGCGGTGCAGCCTCAAACGGCTGAAGCAAATGGGAAAGAACCAACAAAAACACCATGAAAACCCCTACGGAATGCGCTTATAATTCCGTGTGCGTACTCGCACGGACTCGATTGCAATCGACCGGTGCACGCAACTGCAACCTGTCACCGCCCAGATGCACCGAAGCCGATCCGAAGCACCGGTGGAAAGATGGGGGAAAAGACGAAAGCCAAAATCAAAACATCATACCACTGACACACTAAATGAAAATGCATGCCCGCGCTCGCATCGACACGGGGCGGGAAACCCGGGGCTGGCTAGCGGTCGAAGCGCGGAGAGGCACAATGCAAAAGTACCTTCATGTACGGTGTATGCACACACAAACACTCGAGCATGCACACCCTGAGAGACAGTTCGTCAAAGTACGTAGTACGTCCGGCTGATGCAAAGCCGTCCCCTTCTAGGGTATGATATAATACGGCTCGTCAAGTGGAAAATGCGAAAGAAAAATGCATCTGATGCGGGAAAGAAAGGGAAAGATGTAGAGAAAAAAGATGGACAAGTTAATGCAAGAAAAAGCTAAGAGAGAGAAAGAGGGAAGGAGAAAACAGAGTAAAGGTATAATTAATCTTTAAATTTACATGAAACACTCCAAGTGAAGAGTTTGCTATTATCAAAGGTGGAAATGACATAAAACAAACCAAAGCAAGGCTTTGGAGAAATATTTTACCATGGTAGGTAAAACAAGAAAGGGACATTTTCCCGAAACGGAGCAAGAGATAAAAGACACTGCAACCGCAGAGAGGGACGAAAACTTAGCCGAGTGCACTTCTGTTGCACATCTTGTGCATCGAGAGAAGTGTTACCACATCGCGAAACGGATATGAGCACAAACTGTGCAAACCAGAGAAGGAAAACCAGCAAGACGGCGACGGAGAAGATAAAAAAGAGAGAGAGAAAGAAAGAAATGGTCAACAAGAGAGACAGGGCAACGACACCGCGGTCGGGCCGATGAATTGCGGTTTTGCTTTCTTGTTATCTTTTGCAGCCGGCGCATCGGCCGGGATGCAATTGGTTGGGGGAGGGGTGATGCATTGCATTCGCTGGTGCACACATGCACACATACACCCGAGCGAAACATCAGGTCGGCTCGGCTCTGTGTCAGTAGGTTTGCACGGCACGACATGTGGGATTCCCTCGGAACGCAGCGAAGAACTGTGCAATTTGCATTGGAAGGCTTTTGCCTTTTTTCCTCCTTCGCTGCAGTTTCCCTCGGGCACTTCTGTGTTGGGAGATGCGAAGCTGTGTGGAAGGATGCACCGTCGGCCGTTGCGGAATGCAACGGGAAGATACAGAACAATCCCTCTTTCAAGCCTCATCGTTTCCGGGGGTATTGTGTTTTGGTTGATGAAAATATTGCACACAACTGCATGTTCTATGCTCGTGTTTTAAACTAATGGATTTTTGGTTGGCTATACTAAAGAGATGTTTAAATTGTTTGAATTGAAAAATTTCTCAAATTTCATAAATGCTCGAATATCATAAAAGCGAGGTATTAAACTCCAAAAGAGGAGTTTTGTAATAAATATATAAACATGTTTCAATATCTATAAAAACATTTTGTTTTATAACTCGAAAAGGTCAGACCATAATAAACAACATTTATGACCTAATCATAAGATGCGTGACAGTATAATTACAAGAATGGTGCATAATCATGAAGTGTATTAATGGGCTTATGTAGTGTTCAGTTGTTAGTAATACAATAACACTTAACAAACAAATACAAACAATTTCAAGTAAGAAGAAGTTTACATGCTTAGAAAACATTTTAAAAACTTCAATTTTGTGAGAACACTAAATCCTAGGTTAGAGTAAATCATTCTTTTTCCTGTTCAATTTTCTTGAAGCATAATCAATTTAGAACAACCACCTCCATTGATCCTGACACTTTTGTGAATCTTGTTTCGTTTGCCAACCAAGAGGACAGATTTTTCCTATTTTCCTACGGCAATTCGTGGTACACCGTCACAACAATCAGTCGCTCTCTCCTCGGTTGATGAATGCAAGAAATGGCAGCAAGCAACGTGACTCTAGTATAAATAGAACCATTCTCTAGCGAATACACCACATACCTCCAGCGTTCCCGTGCACCATCCTCCAGTGGCAGATACAAAAGAAAAGCAGCATGGCAGCAAGAAACCATGGAAAAATCTGTTCAAATCTGGACGAAACTATAACACACATCCCCATTATTGGAGACTCATCCAAACAAGTCACAATCATTTACTTCCCCACCAGCCCGTGATGGCGGCGATGGAAATCCGCTCCCCCCGCAGCGGGGACATGGCGTGTCGGGAAAAATCGGATGAGTGTTGTTGGAGAGACGAAAGATTTTTTCGACTCCATTTTCCCCCCGCCGGAAAAAAATACGCCACAAAGGCGAAAAGAGTCGTGGAGAGAGGGAGGAGGAAGCTGGATGACGCCGGGCATACAGAACATGTTCATCCATTTCAACATGGGGTCCGGGCGGGATGGAAATGGATCTTTCGCGAGACGAGTAGTTTTTCCGCCCGCGACGTCCGCTGGTGACGGTAGGAAATATGAACTACGGATGGCTCAATGGCGCTCCATTAGGAAAAATGTTTCCCCCGACGTGGATCCGGGACGGGAGTGGGGGGAGGCAGTTCGATTCGGAAGGTCGAGAACAGCTGGAAAAGTTTTCCCCAACCCCGGATCAAAACTGTGTTGTAGTTTTCCTGTCCCGTAGTGATGCCTTTGCCTCCGACATGGACCATGTAACATCCAGAACAGTCCCGTGGGTGGGAGAGCGGGGTGGGGAGCCGTGTACCGTGGTGTCGGGAAGTATATCAACAACAACGTTGGCCAGTGCCGAACATGCCAGCGATGACGGTGATGCTCCACGAGCCAGATGCGGGAAGCTTGATGCAGCGAAGATGTACAGTAAGTCGTGAAGTCACGCTTGCCTAAACCCACACATAAACACCGAGCGAGCGAGATGAGACGACACCATCTGTGGGCATCCCCAACGCATGTTCGCCCTCAGTCGGTCGTCGCCGTCGTCGTGGAGATAACAGTTTTTCTCCAAAGACTCCACCACTGAACTCCGGGCGGGGATGCGATAGTGTGCATGCGGGCCCTGCTTGCCTCGTGTGGGGCTGCCGGAAGGAGCAAATGGGCATGTTGGGCGCGACGGGTGGGCGCAGTTATGCGTGTTATATCACCCTCCCGAGCACCCTCCTGAAGAGCCGAGCGAACGAACAACAACTGAAGCAGCTCGCACCCATCGTACGCATTCGAAAATGGATGGCTTTTTGGGGTGGGCAGAGGGGAGCAGGGTGTTGTTTTGATCAGCTTTCGGATGGGGAGCATGGGCAAGCGGGAGCGAAGGGACACGAACGAAACGTGAAATGCATTTCTTTTTATTGTTTGCGTGATCGAAGTAGCTTCGGTTTCCATATGCGCGCGTGTATGCGAAGAAAGGAGGGCCAATCAATTTTGGATGCAAAAGACGACGAAAGTAACGTATATAACGTATTGTGACGTTGCTTTTCGTAGTTGCAAACATATTTTGAACGTTTTGAAGGTGTTTTATGAACATTAAACTTCGATTCGAGAACATTGAAATCGCTAATATAAAATCATATTTGTTTCAAGTTTAATCTTTAATCTTGTAAAGCTGTATACAGGAAAATAAATATACCGGACTCCACAATCATAAACATTACAATGTTCCGTCCAGCTTCCCGAGGAAAACTATGCTTCCTATGCTCGCAGAACGCGATAAAAGCAGCGTCCATATGCTGCTTCACTTCCATCACCATTCGTGCGTGCGTCGATCATCTATTATATGCCTCGGGAGATGGACGTGCATTTTGGCCTCCCCTTCGCCCTCTGCCCCTCCAACCCCATATCCCTCCCACTCACTAGGCCGTAATCATAATGCTACGTCGGGAGGAAGCAATTGCCCCGTCCGGAGTGCCGTTAGGATTTCGGCCAACGAAAAATCGGCGTGCTGCCTTAATTGGCCTACATTTTCGGGCCACGTCATGAGCCCCGGCTGGCATGGCCGCAGATGACGATGGGTATGGGATGTTTTCTTTGTTGTTCCGAATGGGGGAGGGAGGGGGTGGTTTTCTATTTTCTACCACCTTCCCGACCATCGGCAGGGGGAATTATTTCGGGAAATCTACTCCCACTAGACGAGAAGTAGGCGAATGTACCGTTCGCTTCCCGGGTTGAACCGGGGTTTCGCCCCCCAGCAGTGCACAAACACACGCAGGCACACGCACGTACCCCTCGGGAAAACATGGGAAAACAGCTGGAAGATGGAGCGACTTCTTAACTCATTTATTCTCTCTTTCCCTGCTTCAAGTGAAGGTGCATTCGGGGGTTTGTTTCTAATATTTTCATCGTTCGTACCATCGGCCGGCGAGCGCAAACGACGTCACTATAGTCTTGCCAATCGCTTCCGTCATTCCGTGCGGTGAGGAGGGAGGGCAAGGGGAGTTAGCCAAAATTTGGCACAAGTGGGGTTTCCATTAGTCGCCGCGTAACCACTCACTGTCTACGCTTATTAAGGCGCTGGATTGATAGTTGTTTTTCTTGATTTTTCGGCAGCATAGCATGGCGATTTCCGGGGTAAGTGGCGGCTTGGGGGGAGTAATGCAATTTTTCTTTGATCAAATTATGCTCCCTATCCTGTTAAGGCGGCGAGTGGGCAAGCTTGCTTCTCGGGGTGCCAGTGGAAGGCAATTATTTTCTCGAAGAGGAGAAATGCGTTTCAATCAATCATGCAACTTCGTCAGAGTATTTTGGTGAATACTATAATAAAGGTTTTGTTGGGATCAGATACAAAGATTATTCATTGTCCTGACAATAAGAGAACTGTGCTGTCAAGTGTAAAGTTATACCGTAGGACATTTGATGTTAACATTTTTAATTTTTTGTTTAACAATCGAATCAACAAGTTATAGTTGTTTTTTGAGAAAGTCTCAAATACCAGTTGACAAAAGATGGTAAAGAGATGAAAAAAGATAAGATATGATTTCCGATTTCTGAAGTTCATACAATGAAAAACTTGAAAAATTGGAAATTTATATTTTTTTATTTGTTTTTTTTTTATTTTTTCGATTATATGAAAGAAATTAACTTGTAATAAACAGATTGAATCTTGGAAATGATATTTCACAAATTTAAAAAACATTTGCATCTTGAATCGCAGAAATCCACTCAAAATAATAAACATCCGCCAAAAACTACCTTTGATGATTTTTGTTCATTCAAACATGTGGCTAGCATCAAAGAAATGAAGACAATATAGAAAAAATACGTCCCGAAGATGCAAACAAAATTGCAAAGTAATTTCCATGTGCTGCAGACATCTGGAAATGCATCTTCAAACCTGCAAAAACAAACAACATTGTTGAGCATAAGAGCATCGTTTGATCTTTCAACCTTCGTTTCCTGTAGTTTTGATCAAAGAACAATCCAATATGTGTTTTTTTAAATGAAATACGTGCTGTTTTCAACGTTTAGCATCGAGAGAATAAGTTTGGTCTGAAGATAGTTTTTTAACAATATCCGATTCAAATCAAAGTGAGAGTTGTATCGTGTGTTGACGAATCGTCAAACATCAAAGATATAAAAGCGTTAAAAAACTGTCAAAGAAACACAACCAAATAGATATTTTAATTTTTCTTCTTTTTATGTTGTATGTTTAAAAAATCCTTGTTGTTGCATCCTGTTTCCGCCATAATTCAAATACAATTTTCCAGCAAAAACCATCCACCTTCTCGCCTTAGCTTTCGTTGCTCCATATTTTCAACATGTATGCATAAGTTTGTTTTTTTAATAGGATTGGGAACGGTAAATCACTATAATCAAATTCAGAAATATACACTCCTAATAAAGTAATTTTGCCGACAAAAACATCCAAACTAACTGGATGACATTTTCACAACGAGATGTACGTTTTTTCCCCACTTTTGTCCAACCAGATCCGTTCCACGGTTGCTTCCGGGGACGTGGAAATGTTGGACTTGTTGTTTTGTGTGTTTTTCTTTTTCAAAAGCACACGCGAAAGAAAGAGCTCGAGGAAAAAACGGTGAAGATTTATGAACATAAAAACAAAAGATCACCAAACACCGAACATAACAGCATCGAAGCAGCCTGATTCATCCACCAAGCACACTAACGGCACACACGCACAGCCACACGCACACACCGATTGCGTATGCGTAATCATCATCTTGCGTTTCGGTTGCGTTTCCGACCGGATCGGAAATTTCGACTCGCTGGCATTCGAATTTCAAATCACATTTTCGCTGCTATTATGATAATTTCGTATCAATCCACTATCAACGGCCGTGGCGCCCACACACACACGCGCGCATCCTCACGCACGTACACCAGGTGCGGCCAGCCCGATGCACCCCTAAAAGCCCGCCAGCCCAAGGGGGAGGAAAAAAAACGGTGCCGAATCGAAGGAGGGTGGAGGGTCCAAAGAGAGGTGGTGGCTGTGGAGCGGGGATTGTCCAGTCGAGTCGGGCTGTTCCGCGGGCCGCCCGCTTCGATGTGTTAACTTTAATGTGACGTTATGTAAGGTGAAATTTTTTAATGCTTCTTTCACTTCACTTTTCACCCAAGCCCGAGACGTCGACGTCGGTGTTTGATCGTCATCGGCGGGGCCCGCGAATGAATGACAATCATCGCGATGCTCGGGTGGGAGACGGGTGGACAAGGGGGTGCGGAAAAACCCCCACGACAAGCCCCAGCCCGCCCGCGGACGACGAATTCACCTTCACGCGCGCGCGAGAAAGATCGTGATCGCGCTTACGAATTTGGCTGGCGTTCGCTCGCGCGTTTCTTTGCACGAATCTTTTCGGGAATGCCCGAGGGGGGTTTGGAGCAAGTCCTGAGAGGGGGAGGGCATGAATCGGCATGCCCTTATTTAACATCCTCCTCCTCCCTCTTCTCCTTGCTAGCTCGATGTCACACAAACTTCCGATCCCTCCGAAAGCACTCGCACCTCACCGACGATCGTTTGTTAATTTCTTCGGCTTTGTCTTGTGTCCACTTTTTGTTTCAGAAAGTGGCGTTTTGCTCCCTTCGGTTTGCTTGAGTTTCTTCTTGCTGTTTTTGTTTTGTTATTTCCTCCCTTTCTTCGTGTCACCGAGACAATGCAGATCACTGTTGTTCACGCACTTTGGTTTTCTTCTTTTCCTTTAAGTTGTCTTCTTGTTTTCGAACTTTTCATTGCTTTTTTTCGTGTTTTTCGTTTTTGCGTCAGCAACTCACTAGCATTTCTGTAGAGGTGGCTTGAAAATTTATTTTGCTTCCAATGCTGCCCTTTTTTGTACACACACCGTTTTTCGTTTGTATTTTGTATATCGATTACTCCGGTGACACTTGTTTGTTTCACTGCTTTTTATCTCTCATTTCGAAACACTAGTGTTTCAAGTTTTGGTTATATTCATACCACTTTTTGTAAACGTTTGAAGCGGTTTCTTTTCCCACTTTCTGTGCCGTTTGTTGTGTGTTGGTGGGCAATCAAAGCTGGTTGGTAGGATAATTTTTAAACTTACACTTACACTTTGGAAAACTCACTAAGGAAAAACCGAACAACGTATAAAACTAATCAACAACTGAATTTCCTCACTGGTATTCCAATCGGGGAAAATAAATCATTCACCCACACAAGCACCGTTATCCGTTCCGTTATCAGGTGGGCCGTCGCGCGTCACCTCCGGCAAGGATACACCGGCTCCTGCCACCGGGAAAACCGGCCCCGGCGGAAAACCCTTCTTTCGGATGCCTTCCGCACTCCCCGACCCTCGATCCCGATCCGCTGCTGCGTGCGTGAAAAACACCGAATTCAACTGTGGCGCGATCGAACGGGAGAGGGAAAAGAGCGGGCGAAGAAGACGATGACGTAACGGACGACGATGATGACGACGACGGCGGCGAAGGTGACGACGACGACGACGACGATCAATCGAATCGCTCGATGCGTTCGATGCGAAGTGCGGCTTCAGACTGGCCCGCGGAGAAAACACAAAACATAATATTTCCACCACCATGCAGCCGAAACTCGCGCGCGCTCTCTCTTCCCGCGTTCGGGGTCTCTCCCCGCGGGGTGGGTTTCCCTTGGCTTTCCACCGCCCCCAGCGGGCCCAAACCCCTTTTCCAACTTCACGCCACGCAACTTCACGTCGTCCCCGCGGAGTTTCGGAGTATTTCTAGCGGTTTCTTTCCGTCGTGCGCTCTCCGTCCCATTCATCCAACGCCCGCCCTCGCGCCACCCTTCCACCCTCCCCGGCCCGACGGAGCGCACATAACACCCGTTACTCGCGTGCAACATCTTCGGCCTTCTCTCCATTCCATGCCACCCCTCAACCACACACACACACACTCCGCCCGGTTGCGAAGCAACGGAACGTAGCGCGGTTTTGAGAGAGTTTATCTTTTTTATTCCGTGGTAGCCATTTTTTTTGCTGTTGCTATGGTGGTTTATTTCCTTTTCGCACCACTTTGTTCGACGCAGGTGCTTTCCTGCTCACTCCCACCCTTAACTCCATCTCTTTTCCCGTTCGAATTCGCTCTTTTCTCATTCCTCGCTTCTGCACAGTTATGCTGCGGAGTGCATTCGACAACATATTTCTCTCCGCCGGAACGCTCTCTTCCTATGCTGCACCGTGCAGCCCGCGCTCTATTGCTAGCTTCCCTTTCTTCCGTTCCCTTCCCCCACACGCGTCTATTTCACGGCGCCCGAAACAGTGATCTTCTCTATTGGTTTCTCCGTTTCGGTTTTCCGCTCTCTTCGCCGTTTCTTTGCTTTTCTAACTGTAAGTCGCCGTAGTGCGAGCCAAAGATGGCGCGAAAAGGACACACGAACGAAGGTTTGCTGCAAACGGTGTTGTTGTTGTTGCGTGAGACTTTTCTCTCCCCCTCTCTCTCTCGCTCGAAACCGCCCGCAGATTTTCCTTCGTCTCGTTTTCGACTCGTCTCTCCGCGCTCGATAGTGCGATGCATTTTTCTAACGGTTTGGTTCTGCATGGCCCACCCGCCACCAGCCTCCCGCCCCCCTCTATCCCGCCCGCAGCCCATCCGCAACAACTCACCCCCTACGGTAAGCACCACTTAGCGCACGTGAGACGGTGCGTTTGTGTTGGTGCACGTGCGCGGTTATGTTTCTTTTTTTCCCTCTAATTTCTCTACCATTTCTTCGGGAAGCCGATGCCGACGCATCGATTCTAGTGGTCGAGCTTCCCCAAAGCTAGTTTGTCCCCTTGCTCTCCGAGAAACTATCTGTTGAAGAAGATCTAGCAAACGACTATGCTCCCAGCTTGTGCTCCGAGATTGGGATCGATTTTCGTTTTTCCATGGCAGACGATCGTAGCTTGTTTTGTACTAGTCGTCGTTCCACTAGCTCTCTATGTAGTAGTCTACACTAGTCTTTATTCTACTGAGCCCTTTCCTGCTCGAGTTGGGTTTTCCCGAGCGAAATATTCTCACCAACGTTGACAACTATCCGGAGGGAAAGAAAAAAAAAGGTGCTCCACCGATGAACCATTTTTCATTTGGGCTTTAACAACCGATGCACCCGAACCCAGAGAACGCATAAATCATCTGTTGTGATCCACACTACCACCACTCCACGTTATTATTGTTGCACATGTTTACGAGGCCCACTGTCGACGCATAGATGTGAATAGTTTTATCATTCGTCTCGCATATGTGTGACTTTTTACTTCGATAGCACATCGTTGCAATCCATTTGCAGCTAGTTTTTAGTTGTGCCCTGAGAAAAATTACTATAAAAGCGTACATATGCTCCATCTGTTGCCCTTCTGCCATCATCAGCGGATGGAAACATCAACTCGGAGTAGTTTTAGCTTCCCAAGTGCCGCCGCTGTGTTGTGCGGGCACCACGTGTCCATGTTTGGAGCATGTTTGCATGAGGCTGCCAATGCGTTGATGCGCTGACGGGGCCAAAGTACCGTATGGTTAGTTATAGACGTACGATACGGTATTCATGGCATTTGTGTGAGAGTGTGTGGTTGTCCCGTGCCGCGATAAGAAAATTCTAGTGACAAAAACAACCCAACTAACGATGAATTAACATGTTTACGAATGAAATTGAAGCAGAAACATCTAGAACTCGAGGATTGCTTGCATTTTGTAGAGTAAATTTTTGGCGATTCATTGGAGACGACCATGTCAGGTGAACTGTGTCAAATTTTATTCAAATGAATCTTGGGCTTCGTTAAAATCTATTCACATAGCCCTAAGGGGATCAGTTTGTCTGGTGAAAAAAAACCTTTTAACACATGATAACTAATGTTTTCTTCGCCTTATTGCGAACTTAAGTATTTTGATTTAAATTATTTGAATGTTTGATTTGACAAACATTATAAACTTTTATGGTTATTTTAGCAATCTAGTTTCGAAATTTGTCAAATCTGACTAGTTACAAAACAGTTTAGTAACTCGTTTTAGAATATCGGCCCATGAACGTCCCAGTGCCTCGAAAGCGTGGGCTCGAATTCCAACCTAGACCGAATCCTCCTCGATACGAGCGGGCTTATTATCCACGTACTTCAGTAGTTTAGCAAACCTTTAATGAACATGACCAATGACGGTGGTTACACCAAGGAAAAAGAAGAATTAGTGCTAAAGCTTAAGTTTTTGAATACTTTGTTTGAATTCACAATATGAAGCAATTTTATCCCTAATGATCCTAGATAAGTTAAATTTCTTTCTATTATATGTCTTTAATTTTAATGAAGCTGATCTACCACTTTATCAGACAGTTCCAAAAACCAAAATTAGCAAACCAAAATATTGATTTCAAGTGCAATCTAGCTACGAATTCTATTATAATTTGTGTGTATCTGTAGATCATTTTGTTAACCTGTTCTTTGAGTATGTGAAATATGTTAGAGGGTTTTGTTGATATTTTATATGCAATATGGTCGGTCTGTCTGTCGTATCTTTATCTTCTTCTAGTTCTTCTTCGGTATAACGAACGAATGTGTTGGAACCTGGCTCTTATAATAGACTTATTGCACTTTTTTTTTTATTTTGTGTACGTAGATAATCAATTTTCTCGTAAAAGAGAAGCTGTCGTATCATTTTTGTTTTTATAAATTCATACGTTGTTTTGTGTGTATATTATTTTAAACTTTTTTTATTTCAATTCTATGTGTTTCTATGTAACTTTCGCTAGTATATTAATTGTCTCATAAAAAAATCAAAAAATATCATCACTTATGATCAGTTACTTATACTATTTAAATTGCAAGCGTTTACCTCCATGGTAAAATTCCAACAAATCCCGGTTATGGAAAGTGCTGCCGTTATTAAACAAAAAGGGCATGGTTGGAATGTTCCTGCCCATTCCTATCCCATTTTAATTGAGCCTGCAAATGAAGTTGTTAAATCGCCTTCGCCAGCTCCCCCGGGAATGTGGGAGAAATTTTAAAATATTATCTCCCCAACGAGCGCTCACCGAATCGAATTCCGGCATCGATTGCATTTCAATGAGCCGTGTGTGTCCCTCCGCGCGGATGCAGTTACAAATTGAGCGTTGTGGGGGACTGGGAGTGTGAATAAAAATGTGCAACCGAAAGAAATGTGTGTGTGTGTGACGCGCTTCATTAGCCATTCTGCTCACGTGAACCCGAACCGATCGCGATCCTCCGCCCGTCGGTTTGAAGATGGCGATCCGATGGTCCCACGGTCCGCGAGAGGGAAACATGGGGAGGGGGCTCAAAGGTTGACCCATTTCTTTGCAATGGCTTTCCCACCTCCCGCTTGCCCTTCCCCCACGGGACTTTGGCCTTCGCTTGTGGGGGGAAGGGATCCAAAAAGCAGAAGAAACGGTAGCCGCAAAGAACGCGCTGCAGTTTGGAAGCATTTTGATGCGCGGATTTCTCACCGACACGCCGATGACTTGCTGTCGCCGATGATTGTGTCGACGCCGGAGTGCCGTTAATCGGTAGCTGGCATTCACAACAGTCACAGCGGCGGAGACTGCGGCTTTCGTCGCACATGAAAACCCCCGAAAAAAGAAAATAAAACAACTAAACAGAACGCAACCCCAAACTCCTAACTAACGGGACATTCAATTTTTCTAGTGTAAGACATTCCCGAGGGGTAATATTTCCCATCATGTTTTTTTTATTTTCTCTCACTCCTTACACGAGAACACCACACGACTTCGACCGGGTGGAAACTGTGTACGCGGTAGCTTGCATAAGTTTTGGCAGCCTCATGAATTTTGGACCGAGGATGGACATGTGTCGGCGCCATAAATTTATCCGTGGTTGCTGTAATTTGAAAGTGTCTTTATGACACGGGCGCGTTTGGGGCAAGCAACGGTTAACAGCCGACGCTTTCTTACGCTCAACACGGTAGCTGATGGCGTAGACTAAAGAACGTTTCGTTTCGTCAGACAATGTGATTGTTGGTCGAGCGGTAAATGAAACATCACTTGGACCAGAAAAATACACACACAGAAAAAAAAGAAACCGGGTGATCGACGTTTATATTTTTGATTGCGCGAACGCGTCGTTAATTTGATTGAACATTATGAGTCATTTGGTTCGAACGGCAAACGACCGTAGCTTGGTGGCCAGAACGCCAGCAGAATGACAGGTGTTGGGCTCTTTAACCCTTCATCTGCATTCGCCAACAATCTCCTGCCAACATTTAGTTGGAAGAAAGGCGTTCTTACCTGACGTCGGACGAGTGGGTAATGGACAAATTCGTGATTACCACTCAACGTTCCAAATATTGAGCCACTTAGGAACAATCGGCACTCACCTGTAACGTGGGGGGAAAGAAGAGAAAGAACCCGGCGCAATTAGAAAGCGGCTCAAATGTTGTTACCCCTCGGTCTTCAGGTTCGCGCCGAAGCAAACGGCGAAGAAATCTACTGCAACTGTGGTTTTTCTCCCCGCCAGTTTTTCATCCCCAACCCCCATCCCCTCCCTTCCTAGCGGAAAAATGGATCATACTGCAGACAATTAAAGCGATTACCCTAGAGCCCCGAAGTGCTCTCCCGGCAGCAGCATGTGCAGCATGGAAAATGGTTTTCTGTTTTCGAGCGAGCCTTCTAATTGCAGAACAACCGTACGGGTTATTAGCGTCCGCATTTGATCTGCGGCAGCAGCTTCGACATCCTTCCTTCGCGGAATGGAGCACAGGGTACCGTTAGAAGCCGCGGTAATTATCACCGCCACGTTGCCGGGCAAGTGCGGCGGTACGAGCCGGGCCCACACGCGCGGTTTGAGACGCTATCGGATGGGGTGAGTTTTCCTGAAAGATATTTTCAGGAAAACAAGCATTGGCTATCGACTAACAAGCTACGCATTGAATTTCCGCATTTTGAATTTCCGTTTAAAAAATGACAATGACATTGGAATTTAAAAAAATTATGAAATTTTTTATTGCAATCGATAAACTATTGATTTTAATCAATCTAAACTGACACTGATTTTATTTGATTTAATTGGCAATGATTTATCAGCAAATTTTGTTACAGTCGTTTTCCAAATGGGCAATTGTTGACTCTGATCCATCCATGATTGAAATAGTTCATCAACCAGTCTCTAACACAACAAAGTTTATCTCTAACTCATTAGATTTTGTTCGTGTTCATCTGGTTTTATTCTACTTAAAAATGTGGTTATTTAGACAAAAAAGTAAATTAAGCCAAATTATTTACAAATTAAAAGTACACTACTAACTCAACTTCAAAAAACAATTTAGCAGCTATTGTAAAAAAAAAACAAAACAAATTGCGTTTAGCAGCTATGAAAATAAGCTTCCATTCATATTTTGAAATGTGCCAACGAAAGTGTACACGAAACAATAGGTAAAACATTCACGGTAATAGACAAAAGTTAATTTAAAAGGATAAATTTGTTATTGTTTTTGCATAACAACAATACATTGAATTCATCTAGGAGACTAGGGGAACGTTTTTATACAAATCAGTTCGAACTTGTCGATGAACAATTAAAACTGTTTTTTTATTGGGCCATGTTACGATGGCCTGTTTTGTTACTGACAAAAATTGAAGGTTTTCTAAGTTTATTTAAATCCAATCGTCACGTTAAAAAACTTCAAAATTCCAGCTTTGCTCTTCTCTGAAACTAATGTTAAAAAAAAAACTATCAAGACCCGCAATTCGTAAGGAACCCAAAAGCCCTGCAAATTACCCTCAGATGGCTCTACCGTTCCAGATGGCGTGCAAAAGAACAGCTGCTGCCGTGGGTGCGCAATCGACGGCAACCGTTGTGGTATCGCATTACAAACATGGCCCGTTGCTTCTCCCGCCCATCAGGTTACACGAGCAGCCCTCCGCTCCGGTGATTCATTCAAGAAAGCACGTCGAAGCAACGGAATCGCGAGCAAAAGGAGGAAAAAACACACCACAAGCAGCCCTCCGGCAGGCAACCGAGAGTGCGGTGCGCCTTCGAGCCTGCCTTGTATCCTTCGGGAGGATGCACCTTCCCGCAGCCGCCGATGAGAGGAATTGGTTCGCATAGCGCTAAGGCTTGCCTGTATTTGATTGCGAGTGTGTGTATTTTTTTTTTTTCACTTGCTCAATGTTATCCCCGTTATGTTTGCTTATTACATGTGCGCTTGTCTTGCGCGCGACTCACCCACATCCGCCAACGCGAGCCGAAGGAGAGAACAACTGCGGACGATGCGCGAATCCGACAGTCTTCTGAATCGACGGAAGAAGCTGTAGGACGGTTTCCTGTTCGTTCTGTGTTTTTTTATTTTGTTTTCTGCTTCTTCTGCTCAATTCAACATCAATGGAACCGTACGGTGGCGGTTGCGAATCGTTTGGGACCTGAGGGCAGCCTCTTCAATATATCGATTTCAACGATGCGTAACTTATGGAAGTGGTTTGCTAGAGGAAGACGTACTTCAAACATTCGATACTATAACCCTTTCGTGAATAGGAACGGATTAGAAAATAATGGGATGGGTTATATCTTGAAGAGCAAGTGCAATTTATTAAGGCTCTTATTTTTTTAGCACGATGTTATTTGCGTGAAAGCAATATTTCGTAACCAATTTTTGCGATAATATTTACAAGTACGAATATCATATCGATAAAAAAAATCCGGTATGGTTTGAGTGATGGTTTCCTGTACTAGCACTTTCCATTACTCGTATTTACGCATCTGATGAATACTTCACCCCTTCAATTAGTCATTTCACTTTGCGATATACCATCGCTGAGTTTTCTAATGTGCGAATGTGTCTTCCAAATCGGGAGATTCAGTTACTTTACAAAAAAAAGAATCAAAAATCCGGCTTAACTCTTCCCTGTTCCATCAACTTAGGCTGGTGGGATGAGCAACGGGCCGTAAATATGATGAATGCCTCCCGTGTCTTTGTTCATCCATCACCATCGTCAACTATGAACTACGGATCGTTGTCTGGAGGTCTCTCTCCCGTTTGGGTCGCCCGATCGCTGATGGCATGTGCGATTGCCCGTTTAGATGGATCTTCGGCACGTTAGGATGGCATAAATTACAGGCTACAAATTGTACGAGACCTCCTCGCAGCGTCGGGTCGCCGTCGCGATGCGGGGGCCTCCTCCCAGAAGGTTGTCGATCGAATGAAGATAGACCTCTAGCGCTACTAGCCAGCGAACTTCGGCATGGCGGATGAAACTTCCTTCAGTTTTAGCTTCGACAAGACCATCGCGTATGAGCTTGCGACTCTAGGCACGGGTAACAGTGCTGGTCAGGGAATTTGCATATTTTAAGCCTTAAAATTACTTGAATTTAATGGAAGAATGTAAAATATTTTCAGTTGAAAACTGATATCACATATAGTTTTATACATTTATTAAGGAGTTCTTGATTGGCATTGAAGCTGAAAAACTGAATATTTTGACAAGTTTGTTATAATAATATTTGAACCTCAAACACTAAGAACAGTCATTTAATAGTCTGGAGAAAGAGAAACGTGAAAGGACAAACCAGCTCATTAGTTCTTAGTCATTTATTTAAAATATGTATTGAAACTTAATGTCTTTATAAGTTTGACGTTTAAATAATATTTTAATCGCAAACAATAAAAACAGCAACTTGATAGTCTGGTGAAAGGGATACGCGAAACGACGAACTAGTTCTAAATTATAATTTGTTGAAAAACACATTTAATTAAAACTCAAACCAAAAATGTTTTATACATTTAATTTAATATTAAATAATCCATTGAAAATGGTTTAGATTATTCTGTAGTAAATTTATGTACTTTTAACCTTCTTTATCATTCCAATCCAATTATTTATTCAATTTCTATATATGTTTCTTTTCGTACCAAGTTTGATAGTTTATGTAAAGCGTGCTCATTGAATTTACCATTTAATTTGAAATCATCAATAACATTTTTTTATTTTTATTTTAAAGAAACAGCGAAAATGTTCTACTGCACTGTGCATCAACTTCTTCTCTCTCCTTCAACGAGCCCCTTTCGCACAGCACTGCTGACATACTGAACACCTCTGCGAACCCCGCGCCCGACCCACGCCCCGCGCGAAGGTCCACGACATGCCGTGGTGGTGTTTTCGATATTTCTTGTGCGCAAAACTTGTTACCACCTTCGACTTCTTTCGGTTCGGTCGTGGGTTCGTGGCGATCGCTGGATTCCACCGACCCCGAACCCCCTGTCGTGCATGAAACTGCATCCGCTGCAGTGCTGCACTTTTTCCGCTGCACCGCCAAGGTATGGGTTTCTCCCAGGCTGGTGTCGGTCGAGCGTCGGATCGGTGGGTGGTTGGTGGAGGCAGCCCCGACACGCTCGCAGTTCATCGATCTATCAAACGCCACAAGGACGCTATCGTCGCCTAAGCGTCGGTGATTAGCTAATCATTTCTTTATTAGAATAATTACCTCTACATCAACCGGGCGGTAGATTTGCCTTTCCGTCCGTCCGGCTTTCGGCGTTCTGGTGACAGGGCTCTTTAGAGGGCTTCGAATTCCGCACGCCAGCTTCCAGAGTGGGCGGTGCCGCTAAACTGCAGCTCGAATCTCAGTATAGCACGAGGTCAGCTAGCCAGATGCCGGGACACTTTCAAAAACCATCGCATACATCATCGGATTTGCACGGTAACAAGTGTCCGAGTGTACTTTGCAGCCACACAGAGCATGCCCACACACACACACACACACAGCCACCCATTCATGCACGAACGTTGGTTTTCCTCCTAATGAGGCGCATTATTTTCAGTAACGACTTCTTGAGCTCACCGAAGGTCGACAGGTGAACCTAACGCTTTACATGTTGTTTTCCCCCCACGATTACCATAGCTAAACGGGCCGCCCCGACAGGTTCCGTGCCCTCCTTGCCACCTCCCTTCCCCTCCCCTTTAACGCAGGACACACACACACACGCAAAAGGGCTCAAGAACCGCGTGCTGGAGGCCATTTGGAGTGGTTTTAAAAATTCTAGAAATCTAAGAACACGTAGCCAGCTTTCCTGCCAGAAGGGTGTTTAGCTTAAGAATCTGACCATAACCACCAACCCAACGCCCCTCTCATGGTGGGGAGCAACGATCGTTCTAACGAAACCAAAAAACAAAACGAAAAATTGTTTGCTTAGCGATCGGAGTACAAAGTGCACCGGGCCAGTTTGGGGGGGGGGGGGTGGCCGAAGCGGGCTTGGAAAAGCGTTTGCCACGGCACACGACGAGGGAGTGTCCGTGGTTCGATTTATGGTGCTGCTCGCACGGGGTGGTACGGTACCGGCAGTCTGTCAAGGTTTACCGGTCCGAAGATCGTATCATAAACAAGGAGAGTTCGGTGTTAAATGCGCAGAGCAAGCTAAGGAAAGATAAAACCCCAATACTTTGTAACAGTAATTGCTCGACGGGGCGTTTTGTTTCTGTTGTCGTTATGTCGATAGGTTTGACGTGATTAAAACTGACCAAATTGACCCCCCTCCCCTCACCTTCTTTTTCAATAAATGTCTATCATAGTTATTCATTTGATGGGCGTGATGTGAAATTGTCGAAAACAAACTCACAACCAAATACATAATTGAACGCACATTGTCACTTCACAAATAATTTATATTGCCAAGGGATAATATTCGAAACAAAAAACAAAACGTGCAAATGAACAAGCGATAAAAGCTTTTCTAACAAGATGTTAATCTCCTCATTAATTGTATGATTGGTTCTGCACATTTCTATTTTCTTTTCCTCCCTTCAAACTGCAACCTATAAAAGTAAATTAGATTATGTTCGAACATAATGGCCGCCTTTAAATGGAATGGTTATCAAGCGGGTTAATGTTTGTTTTGCTTCTTTGGCTCGATTGTTTAGACCCAGACTCTGGTTGGAACAGTGCATGTCGTTGCACCACCCGAGGTGGTTTGCAATGTTTTATCGCACACATGACGCCCCGAAGGAAACCGTTTGGCTTGAAAATCCCGAACCCATCGAACAGTGACGAGAGGAATGAACTCGATCTGTTATCGCTCGCCTGGTGGAGGGCCTCGTCGTCTTCGAGGAAAGGGATAGCGTTTTCTGGGCGTAGGCAGTGCATCCCGCAAGCACAAACAAGAAGAACGCACTTACTCAACATATCGGCTCTCTAGAATGGCTAGAAAATGGCGGAGTTCCCGTTCGCTATCGTATTTGGCGCACAGTTCGCGCATAGGTGTGAAACGTTATTGCAGACAAAAGCGATGTTCAGGGGGGCCTGGAAGGGGTAGTGGGACGAGTGCCAGATAACACGATAAATGAAGTGCAATGTTGCATGTGCAGTGGCTGTGAGTGCATGGACGATGAATTATTTACTGGAAAAGGCCCTTGCGCTCTCGACGGTTCGCGCACGCATCGATTTGCTCCCATCGGATCGTTTCGTTTTGCCGTTTTATTCCCCAACCCAGCGCGGCATCTTGGGCCGCCATTCGAGACGTCCTCTTATAAGGCGATGCACAACTACCAGCGGAGGCAGATCCGTTGCTGCCGATGCTGGTGCGTTGTTTGCGCTTGTACAAACATGGTAATAGATTTACGTTTTCTTCGCCCTCCGGTTTCGGTTCGGTGTGCCGTTCTCGGCTCGATGTTGCCGTTGAGGCATGTAAACAAAGATTGCGCAACTGCAAGTGCATTCACACTGCACCGGGTCCGAGCAGGCAGCACGCGAAGTGGCGGCGATCGGGTGAAGCGGTGCAGACGGATCGGAAGGCCAAGGGTTAGAAGTAAAGATCTCTCTTCAGTATTTTTTCCATATTAGCTTTGAAAATCATTTGTCTGTTGAATAATTAGAAATCATTTACTACGTTATTACTTAATTTGTTATGCATTTTTTACATTACATCATACAACAAATTGATTGTAGAAACTAAAGATATTTTTTTTTTTATAATTGGTATTCTGCTTTTGGTGTCTTGCTAATATTTTTAAAAGCGTCGATTTCCATCCAAGCATCTTGCATGTTTTTAATAAAATAATAAAATATAAAATTACGGATTTGATAGCACTCCATATTCATGTTTAATTTTAATACCATGCCTTTTAATATTGATTCAATTATAATTTTATAATATTCTTATAATAATTTAATTTAATAAAACAGTAAATAAGGAAATTAAGGATTAAATAGCACTATAGATTTATGTTCAATTTTAATGTCTTGCCTTTGAAATTATTTCTCAAAACATATAATATTATATATAGCCCGGAAATGTATGAAATTACTTATGAGGACTCAAGTAAAATATAATTCAATTGATGACCTTTTCCTACAAATACCCAGCCAAAACCAGTATCAGATCCAGTGGTTTACAACTTCTCGTTATCGAAATAAGGGACATTATGAACCAAACAGGTACTGTTGGCCGCACCGTTGCGAAATTGATAAGCGTATGAAATCAATCATCCCTGCACCAGCCTTATCCTGAAGGTGCCAACCGCCACGCTGCTATCGCCGGCAAGTGCAAGTGCATGTGCAGTTACCCAATCCACCCGGGCAACCTTTCGCCTGGCCCGCGACTGTTCTGCCCGCCGGCAGACTAATGTGCTCGGCCATAAGCGGTTGTCAATACGTAATTTTTCTTACCCCCGCGCCGTTGAAAGAAGTTGCAGATTAAGAGACAACGCTAGTTTACTGACCAGCTAGTAAACCTCCGCCGACCGCATCTGGTGTTTATTGGACGACGCGAGGGCATTCCTCGCACGGAGGAGTATCGATTGCGATTCAATCGGCAGCTTACTTAGCACGCCGGTAATTAAATATTCTATGATATAATAATAATGAATTCCGGTAGAAAGTTGGCCATCCGCCGTTGGGTAATGAGTGGCTGCTTTCCATATTGGTTCGATAATCGATGCACATGCGCTGCATGAGCCCAAAGGCACGATAAATGTGGCTTTGCCGGTGCGTTATTGCCAAGCACGGGTGGAAATTGCTTGGCATTACCTTCGAGCGTAATTAGACGGATTGGATGAAGGATTGCAACTAAACAGAGACTTTACTGTAGTGAAAACAAAAGATGGATTTGCTGATGATTCTGAGATGCAAGTAAATATTTAATTTGAGTTAATTTCTAGCCTGAAATTTGGAGTTCAATCGATAAAATTTAAAAGTTATGAGAAACAAAACACAATAGAAAAAGTCGAATTATTATGACGGCCCAAAATAAAAAATGAGAAAAACAAACACCCTTACAATTCGTCTCGTCTTTAACCAGTAAGTGGTCAAAACTAAAGGAATAAGAATGTTGACAGTGATATACGATTAAACAAGAAATAAGAAACAATATAAGATGCATCAGAAACTGTACAAGAAATAAAATTATGAAACGTGGTATCACAAACAATCGCGCAAATGTAAAACTAGCCAAAGATCTATTAAAACATTTCGTTTAGCAGAAACTTTAATTTTCACGAGCAAATTCTTAAGCAAAAGCCGCTTATAAAGCCGCTAAAAAGCCACTTGTTTGTATCTAA
Source organism: Anopheles coustani (assembly GCF_943734705.1). NCBI lineage: Eukaryota > Metazoa > Arthropoda > Insecta > Diptera > Culicidae > Anopheles > Anopheles coustani. The sequence goes on from NC_071289.1 coordinate 25,422,985, forward strand.
GCTTGATATCAACAAAGAGTGCGCAACCTCAATAGCATCTTTGAAACAAAATCATTTTCGTTTAAAATCTTTTGTTTTGTAATGTACAATTCAAACGCTTTAAAAATTAACAATAGTTCATAAGGATGTAAAAGATGTTTCCTTACAAATACATCACTAAGCAGTTGCATAATGTTGTGACCATGAACGCAGCTGATTGATCATGAACCGCGAACTTCCTACGCCTCCAGCCAAACTCCCTACCACATAACTACCCATGATGATGGTTCGCTAAAAGAATAAACCATTCGCACCTCCTTAGCCAGCGGCGCATAATATGGCCCTTTGTTTCCAGTGCCTTCGGGGTAGGAAAGTCTGCGAAACTCTGTCCGAGCGGGAGAGCATCTTGGAACACAAATCTATCAGCCTCGGTGCATCGATGGGCGCATCCAAGGTGCATCGACGATCACTGCAGCGATTTTGACAAGATGATCACGAAGGAAACTATCGATCCGCACGCCGTTTCCCTTCGCAGGGACTCTGTGTTTGCTCAACCGTGGCCATCTTATCGCCCCGGACGGATCCATCCATTCGGCTGGCCGAAGAACCGAAGAACAATTCTAAAACGCGCCATGGCGAGCGCTGCATTGCTTGGCCCAAGGGCAGCCGGACTCGATGAGTGTTTATTGATTTATGATTATTTGCACAAAACAACGGCCTAATGCTCTTCTATTGCGTTCTGAAGGCGGGGGCTGTGGTTGATTTATGCAAAAGGCCAACGGGTGGACCACTGTCGGGTAAGATCTCGCTCTCTCTCTCTTCGGATCAAGTACGCCGTCCAGGGATGTCCTTCTTGCGATCACGAATATCGTTCCAGCGCATTTGGCTGGCAATCACGACGAAGGGGATAGTCTTTGTGTTTTTCATCAACCTTTGGGCCGCCGGAGGACTATTGTTTTTAGCTCGCTTGAATCTCAACTGGTGGAAGATGATGGATTGGGCGCATAATTTAGCCTCGACGGGAGACAAGAGAACAATAATTTAACGAGGTTGTAGTCGTGTGTTACTTTCTCGTTTGGAGTTGGATGAAGTAGTACATGGAAAACAACATCCGGTGGGAATATTTATGTGCCGCTAATTATGTCTCTTGTTTATTTTATCAAATTCCAAAATTGGAAATTGCAACAAATATCCTTCCATAAAAATTACACATTTGGTGCACCACCACATGCTTTAAAGCATACAATACAACAATAAGAAACTGAAATTAAACTCCCCTAACACCTTCAAAAGAAACGGAAAATGGAAGATCGCCGAAATCATCGTGCAGCCAGTATGGAGCCTGCGTCTTCACCATGTGCTGCGATCTTTAAGCGCCTTGAGTTCTAGCGCTTCTCCATCCCATCCTTCTCCGTTAAGCTTTAAACGTTCATTTTTCTAATGCTCCGGTGCGTTACTGTACGCCATCCCGCCCTGCTCAACCCGTGCCTGCTTTCCCGCTTGCTTTTCCCGTGTTCGATCGATTCTTTCCGCTTGGTCTAGCCACAGCATCGTTCAGCATAGCGTAGCGTCTCTTGTATTTCTTCGTTTTCTTCCCTCATCTCATCCCCACGTGCCGGCTTCGTCTGACGAGGCTTTTCGGGGTCTGCCTTCTTTCGCTAGCTCCCGCCACCGGGCCTAGGAGCGCGAGGGCAACGACCTTTCGGTAGGTGCGCGATTCATCATTTCTTCTTCGGAAAGCGCGATGCTGCCACGATCGGTATGCACCGGCCGGTTTCGGGCACCGCCTTTGGTGGGTTGTGGCTGCCGTGAGGCACCGGACTATTTCGGGTCTCAACCGTCTTCAAGACAGCTGAGTCCGCGGCCCGGAATTGAGGGAATAGAAATTTGGATATTAGAGGAACCTCGAAAAGATCAATTCAGATGCGATTATGAAATGTTCGGTTCGTGTCGAGTTTTCTTCCACTCGGCCGCATCTTCCCGCGCGGATCGGCCAAATTGGTGGATCTCCTTTTTTGGTGGCGCTGATGGGTTTGCTGCTGCCGTTTTGTCCGATCGGTTCATAAATTTATCCGGCCGATGTTTTGAATACACCGTTTCTTTTTTCCCCTTCTCTCGCTCCCCTCCTTGGTAAACCTGTCTATGCCGCGCTGCGTTACGAAATTGTGCACCGAAATTTCCATATTTTCCGCATTTCCTTGCGGGAATGGGGCGGCGGCGAACAGGTGTGGGATGAGGAAGATGAGCGTTTTTTACCGGTTCTTTTCGCATTTTGGCCCACATTGCATCATTGCACGCGTACGCCCGGGGAAGATGATGCGTCCGCGTGAACTCGAATGACCTTTGGGGGTTAGATAAGCGAAAGAGTCCTCCCCGGGGTGGATGCTGGCCAATGCATTTTGGAATGATTTTTTCGGGTGATTATACAACGACCCGGAAAAAAAGGAGCGGACTGGTCGTGGAATAAAGTAATAAATAGTTTACGATAATAATTCCACGAATATTATATGAACCGTAACATTTAAAACTGTGAAGCACACAAGCATGATTACTCTGTAATATACAATATCTTACAATAACGTATCGTAATAACGATCCCTAAGAAATAAAACAAATCCAAGCCGTAGCATTATAGTTCCACTCATTTTACCGCTCGATATGTGCTGCAGCCTTCCGTGGACTAATTTTAAATTCATTAACATTCACTCCTACGTTATCCAGCATCAGCCGCGCAGGGCCTCTGGATCTCGAACAAAGCGAAACGAGCCGACAAAAGAGAAACACGCTGAAATTCGTGCCACTAAAGGACACTTTAATGTCACGAATTTTTCGCGCCCGATTTACAGCACGACCATGCAAATGCCTATGTTTTCGAGCATGCATGCTTTTGTCACCAAGCACGCCGGCCTAGGAACTTCATTTGCATCACGCGACGATCTTTAATTAAATTATTTACATAAATCAATAAACCATAAACACATCGCGTCGCATATGGATGCGATTTCTTCCATCTGGATGACACGATCCGCGAGTCGTATGTGAAAACATACGTCTTACCTCGCGGTTGTTGAGAAAGTACTGCGTTCGTTTCGGTAAAAAGTAGCTTATCGTAAACATTGGTCTCCGAAAGACCGTACGCGAGCATAAATCGTCGTATGATCTGCGATTAACGCGCATAGCGACGCGTTGCAATTATGATTTATATGGACCTTCACTCTCCAGGAGCAGTTCGCATTGTGGTGTTGCAGCTTACCAGCTCTTTAGGTCACAGGGATAAGAGTGAACATCCGGGTCAGCTGGCAGTCGTATCGAACGCAGCAGTTCGCAAGTAACTGAGGGAAAAATTTGGGAAAGCCACTTACCCCCGAACTGGACGCTTCCGAAATTATTTCTTTGCATTGTGTTATTTTTATCCGAAGGAAGTAAGTCATACAACGAATTTATCACTTGCCTGGCATTTCACAATGTTGTGCTTTTTGTTGCAGCATAGTTTTTGATGGAAGAATCATGTCATTCGTACGTACCTGAAAAAGATGAAAATAGCTTTCATTAAAAAAACTTTTTGGTAAAATTTTAAAACAATTATACATTTTAATTTTAATGTCACAATAACGCCTTAAATTGGTCCACTTAGAAGCAGCAAGATTTCCTCCAACATATTGCTTCTTTATGTCATTTTTTGTTTTATAAAAACTGTTCCGTAATATCCGTGGTATACATATTTCAATACTTTTATTATAAGAACGTCTAATTTAGACGTAATCAAACAAAATAACACGTTTAAACAAAAACAATTGTGTGAAATAGGGCTGGTTTTAGTGAAAAAATAAATATTTATGTCCTAAGAAGTAAATCCATTGCAGAAATCTTTCACGAACTCCCAAAATTATACCGTCAAGAGATAGAAAATCTAAAGTATGTGTTAAAAGCTTCTAACGACCGTTTGGTAACTCTTGATTTCTTAGTTTGCATAAGGTTTTGTGCATTCCATTGAACAAAAAGTGTTGGGGAAATACGGTTTATTTAAGTAACAATGACTTTTTCATGTTTTTGTCTACGAATGTGTAAAAATCGATAGAAACCACAGTCACGCCGTTCCATCGAAGTGCTGCTGTGTTCGCTAAGCTTAAATGCAAACATGAAAGTTGAGGGAATATCTCTCTAGAGGAAAAAAGAACAAACCACAAGAAAAACATGAGCAAGTAAAAAAGCATTCTTAAAGACCATCGTCAACCCGAAGATGAGTGCGATCGAGTAAGAATCGATCGGTTAGGTTTGATGAACGAAGGAGTGAGTGAGAAAGGGGAGCATACCGGGGAGGCAAAGAACAACACAATCGAAACAAAATGGTGCGGCGAAGCGCGAAGCAAGAATCAACAACGCAGCAGGCATCGACGTGTCGCGGGCAAGAAAAACGCCAACCTTGGGCGAAGAAGGGAAGAAAATCCAGCTAACAGTATTATTTGTATCTGGAAAGATCCGTTATTTCACTGCGCGGCTGGTGGATGTGTTTTTCCTTCGCTCCCTTCTGCTCCAATGCCTCCGATTCGCCCCCGAACCCGGCCGGGTTCCCGGTTCCCGTTCGTTTAGCGTTTCACACACAAGTGTACAGGCCGCTCGTTTCCGCCCCACCGCGCGCGCGTGTGGAGAGCTTTTTAATCTGGCTGCTCTTGGGCAGGAATTCAAAACCTCACACTGGCAGTTCTGCCCGTTCTGATAATTTCCTATTGCCTGTTTTTTCCTCCCCATTGGATTTTTTCCAACCCGATGCATTGGCATCCCTTGCACTAAGGGATGCACTTTTCCAACCCGGTTTTGTTTCGTGGTATGAGTGGGAGAGAGAAGAACGTAGGATTAGTTCCCGGTGCAGCTTCGTTCTGTACTTTTCTTCGTAAGTGTAAAAGCTTCCACTGAAAGGGTGTCTCACTTCCCTTCCTTCATCCCCGTTTTGTGATAAAACATAAAAACGGCCTGATCGTGCGGTTTTCACAAAATGGTGCCCCCGTGCCTGCCACCGATAAATTCCCACCCCGATCTCTTTCACCTCCGTGGTGATTAGAATCTCGGATCCATCTCAGGGGGGCCAGAACCTTCCAGGAAATAGTGGGGTGGAAAATATGAATTCCTTCCTCCCCGAGTATCGAGTCCCCCCTCGTACCGTCGGCCATTTTCTTTCACTGAATTCCTTCGCCCCTGCGAATCGATTAGCTGGGGCTGGCCGAAGGGGCACTCAAGGGTGCCTGGCTGTAGTGGTTGTGAGCATGCCAAGAACGTTCTTCTGGGCGCACCCTCCAACTCCAATCGGCAATCGAACCGCATTACGGGAGAGGAAGGAAATTGATTACCAGCCACCCTGCGACGGGCGTTGGTTAAGCGGGCGGGCGCAACGGCTGAGAGGTTGACAAAGTGGATTGAAAAAATCCCGTTCCCTCCAACCGCATCTTACCGATCAGGCCAATGCATCGAATGCTTCCTGCAAGGAGACCCGCTTCGTCGAAGTGCATCGTCCATCGTCGGGAAAGCTGATAAATGCACCGCTCGCTGCCGGTGGAGGTGGAAAACCGAGGAGCCCGGAGCGGGATGGGGTTTGAAGAGGGATTTATTTTACAAAACCCGACTGGTCGTACCCGAACATGTGTCGTTTTCGATGCAAACCGTAAACATACGGGACTATGAGCATGGCCTGCCATGGTAAGGTCATTTAAAAGCTATTTACAGTTTCATCGTTTCGTTCTTCCTTACTGGGTTAATGGCTTTGCTTTGAGGGCCTCGGTATCAACCCTTGCCGTCCGTAGGCTAATTTGAATAAAGATTTTTTATTTAATCGGATAATTAACGAAATCAGTTATGCCAGTTGTTTTACCGAAAGAAGCATCTTTCGTGCAAGCATATTTATCAGCAGAGGTTTGTTTTGGTTTTTAGTTTTGCTAAAATAATAAATATCGATCTAGTGCGGGTAAAACTTAACAGTTAAATACTGCTTTATTAGTAAAAACCATTTTGAGAATTTTCATAACGTTTAATACCTTTGAAACGTTTAAAAATTGAATGTCATAAGATCGCATAATCTAGGACATTCCAAGCACTGCCTTATACCGTTACGTCGGGCAATCATTACATCATGCAAAAAGGAGAAAAACATCTACCGATACTAGTTTGTAGGAGGCAAACAGTCAACAGAAAACTCTAGCCATCCGTTCATTTCCTTGTAGGGAAATACAAGGGGTAAAAAACCAGAGAGAATTCCTCATGCAACATTGCAACGCGCCCGTCCCGATGTCCGCTTCGTGTAGCAAACAAATCCAAAAAAAAATGCATCCTTATCCGCCTCAAGTAACGGCGGCCATACATTAGCATCGGGATGACGAGGAGATGCGCAAGGAAACCGGTAGAACGGCAGTACAAATAATACAGTTAAGAATTCCGGTCCCCTTTGCGGGCTGCGGGAAGTATCGGCGACACAGCGTTTGTCTGTTGCTGATTTGCCATCTTTGCCTCAGTTTTTTTTTTCTTTCTTTTCGTGCCATAATCTTCCGCTAAGAAGTTCTGTTTCCGCTTGCGGCACGGGTTTGCTTTTTGCGCCCGAGAAGGAAGTGTTGCACCTTTGCGGGCAAAACCAGCAAGAAAAATCAGGTTCCACCCGATACGGTTTCCGATGCAAGCTGCAATCGGGGGATGCAACAGTGCCGTTGCAGTGGAACTGCATCCGATTGGCCGCTGCATTCTTTTGGCCCGCGTTGGAACACATCCTGCAGTTAATGGCTCAATAACTCGAATGCATTATGTAATGAATCAGGATTTGCTTATTTGTATGTTTGGTCGTTGTAGAGAATTGTTTCAATAAATTTTAAAATAAATATTTTTTTTTTATTTTGTAACAATGTATTTTTAAATTCGATCTATAAATGTATGTTTGTAGTAATATCCCACAAGTTGCTAAACAAATTAAAACAAACATCATCTCAAGCGAGAAACAAATAGAAGAAAGATTTTTCAAATAAAAAAATCATTTTAATCGGTATGTTAGAAATCGGAATATGTATCTTAAATGTCGATTTTATAGATTAAAACTTTCCTACTAATTTATGTGACAATTAGTACTCTCTTAAAAACACTGGAATATTTAATTCTCTCTTAAAAACAACGTCTTCGAAAGCACATCTGAAGCTCGAACTTGTTTAGAAATCCACTCACACTGTTACGCCACACGACAACCAAATCTCAGCGCATTTTGCTTAAGTTATGCACTCTGTGAACCATTTCTTTTCCAGGATCAGATATCGCTCGACTGACCACCGGCAGCGCAGTCAAATCTATCTTCCGTGCTGGGGAAGGAAGACGCGCAAGGAATAGTTAAGCCATTGCCAGTTGCTCCACGCGATGCGCATCGGTCAATCATGTCACGTACGCACGCGGAGTCACATTTCACGTTCATGTCAATCCTTGGATCTAGGGCTCTATCTTTCAACACCGCCCCGGCACGGGGGCCCAGAATCTCCGAAGGCGTGTGCATGTCGATCTTTCGAATTCTAAACGCATTTGACATTTGCCATCAAATGGCGGAGCGAAAGGTGTATCGGGTCGGCTTGGAGATAAATTCCCTTCCAAACCGGAGGCGTTGGAACTAATGCGAAACCGTGCGGGAAGCCGATTCGCTTCGGTGAACCGAGCGTGAAAACAGATGCAAGAATCCGGTGTACCAGTGTTTTTTTTTTTCTCCATCGATATTACTTTATTGAACACCCTTCAACCCGCAAACGGGTCGTCGAAACGGGCGAATGGTAAAGTGATCGAAGGAAAGGCATTATTAACACTCGAAGCGCTAATGTGCAGCGGTGGTGAATTGGTGAGGAGTTCCTTTCTCTCGTGCGGCAAGAAGGATGACATCAGAACCGGTAAGAAAGGCGAACAGATCGAGCTGGTTCCAATGTGCGAAACGTACGGTGGAAATGGTACAATCAATCGAATGCATCGCTGCGAACACTACATGCTTCTTAACTGCACAAGATAAGCTCAAATTTTCGACATAAAATAAAAACGACGATGCTCATCTCAACTTTACATTACCGGATGGTGTTTAAACATCCATATTTGGACGAAACTTTCATTTCTGGTGTCGGTTGTGTTGGATAAACCATTGGATGGAATGAGCAGAAGGTAGGGAAAAAGTAAACGTAGCAGCTTATAAAGTTGAACATTTGCATGAATTGATTTGCCTTTTATAAAACTTTACTTTTACGAACCGATACAAAGAAAAGTTTTACGACTTGTTATGGAAACATTAATTTAATTTTCATGAGTACTTTTACATTCTCGCCGTTGTCAAATGGGAAAGATGGTAAAATATGATATTTTTCAGATAGCTCGGATCGTTGTTTTAAGGTTTTATATTTAAACGTAGCATACAGATTAATTCAAAATTATGAGCATTTCGAGTTACCCGAGAGGATAATTGGAGAGCAATCGATGAGTAAAAAGAATGTTGCTATTATTTTTAATGAGAATTACAAAACTGATTTCAATATCATTCAGGTTACATTAAGGATCATTGCAATAAGTAATTGTTATATTTTCTAGACACCTTCACCACAGATGCGAGGTGTTATTTTTATAACACACCATTCACCACCTTACAGAACTATATGCTTAGACAATTTGACATTCAATCTTATTTATAGGTCCATTCTTAATCATAAACTGAAACTAAAATTAAGAACAAATTTTGCATCTTTCAAATTGCAATCACCTTTACCAACTTATGCACCATCTTAATTCTAACGATGAGAAAAGGAAAATAATGAACTTGACTGTAAAATCATGTACTTAAATTAAGCTGCAATCCCTGCACGTCTCCCCACCAACACATATAGTGGAACATTCCCCACTTGGCACAATTTCACCATCCGAGTGGAATTAATTAGCACTGCTTTCCCGAAGCCCCTTCAACCCACCTGTCATGACGCTGGACGAAGAAATATCCCTCGCGGTCCTTGGGACGGGAGGAGCCACTGTTGGCCCTCCAGAAGTCAGCAGCTGCTGCTGTTGCTGTTGCTGTTGTTGTGGGCGCTGGGTCGGCAGTTCCGCCGGACCCTCGGCCAGAATCAGTACGGGCGTGCTCGGATCCAGCACTATCGATGACGGCACCGACGAGGGTGTCGTCGCCGCCGCCGTCGTCCTGCGACCGGCCAAGCCCTCGGACGCCTGTAACGGTGACGTACCGTCGTCGTCCGTTACGGCCTGCAACGTCGCCAGCAGTATCGCCGACGTCGACGACGACGACGACGACGACGACGACGATGACGTTGACAGCTCCGCACAGCCCGATGACGCCACTTTGGTAGTGTTTGTGCGCGGCTCCCGTTTAACGACGGCGTGTGTGTGCGTCTGACGGGGGTGTGTGCGGGTGCGAGAGAACACGGCTTCGGGCGCACTGGAATGCTTCCTTTTCGTCCTTGCCAGGAACGACGAGTCGGAGTCACGAGTGTGGTTGTGCGGTGGAGCGTTCGACAACGGAGTGAAAATTATCACTGCACCTCACACGCACTGTTTTTAGCACCATTTAGTATACGAGTAGTAGCGATTCTTCTGGTAACTCTACACCTTCTCTAAACCCTCCGTTCGACCTCTTCACATCAAACCTATTTGATCAGACTTGCAATTTTCTTGCCGTATTATGTATCATCTAGCAGTCGGGTAATGATTGTAACGCAAGGTAACGTAACGGCTCTAAGACTCTTCCTGGTAACGTACTGGTATCTACTTACTTTCTTCTTTTCCTCTCCAAGTGCATTGACTTATGCTCGCACCCTATCTCGACGCTAATTGTACTAGGAAAACAGGGAGGGGTGGTTTGTACTAGAGCAAAAATTGTTCTATCTATGTTCTTACGCAAAAAAGGTAACTAGCGAACAGACTTACACAGTAGTTAGATTGAATGCAATATATCGGAGACGAACGCTTATCCTGGCTATCTCTAACAACTACTGAACACAGGTTCGACTACCACCACCAGTTTCCATCCAACCCTTTACCGTTCGGTAAAGGTTCAGGTTTGAGGAAACTTGTAATACTATCTTCACAGTTGTGTGGGAAAACCTTCTTTCCTACATCTACCTTCGGGTTTAAAATAAAAGAAACTGTTCTTTCTTGTCTACTCGGGTTCCTTTAAATCTATCAAACTCCACTCAACTACTACAGCACCATTGAATTTCCTGCCTGGTAACTTTTGCCTTTCATTTTTATTTCCCTTCTTCTGGTAGAGAATGCTGTACATCCGGACAGATTAGTAACTTTTTCACTTGTTTTCCACTCCGATTTTTTCCACCACACTTTCGCGTTCTAGCCACGGACAGCTCAGTCTTTCGGGTAAGAGAAACGCCGTTGCATTTGCAGGCTGCACGATTTTTCCACGCTACGGCTTCCAAGTAGCACCTGCAGTTGCACCTTGCACTGAATTCGTAGAGAGAGGGAGAGACAAGGAGTAAGTGAGAGAGCGAACGTGTGCGTGAGTGCGAGCGACGCTAGAATGGGTTGGGAGCGCAGGATCAGATTCTTCACAAAACAATTGCCGAGTTTTTGAACAAATTTTTCACTCGCTACTCGGATAAATTTCTTTTCACTTTGTCTCAAAACTGGCGCCGTGTGTCGTTGTGTGTGAGGAGGAGGGTTTTTCTTCTTAGATAAAGTCACTGCTCGACCGTTGTTGGGTTAATTTTCCACACACGTTTTCCCGAAGCCGCCCAACGCAGGTATGCAGCATTCCACCGGAGCCCGACGCTGGCGAGTTTTCTTCCCTCGAAAGAACGGTGTGCGTGTGTGTAAGTGGTTGAAGAATCCCTTCCACGGTTATGGGTATTTGTGCGCCGTTCCGTGCGATAACCGGTGACGATGGCGATGACGGTCCGATCCCGGTTTTTCCCGTCACGCCGGCAAACGCGCAGCGGCAGGACGAAATCGTAGCCCCGACGCGAAAGTGCAGCTAGTCGTCGGAAAAATCGATTGCCATACAAACACAGCTGTTTTCCGTCGCCTTCAGTACCGCCTGCGTGTGCGTACTGCTGCTCTGCTCCCTTCAGCCGCCCGCGGGGATATCCTGCCGCCTCCTGCCCCGTCCAGCTCGGTTAACATCGCGCACGTGCCGCGCACCAACACATGAAACACGCACCTCGATGGGTTGTTTTCCCAGCCCCACTTTCTGGCGGAACAGTTTACTTCCGGCTGTCCGATTTATCCAACGTCACAATCGATTTATCTTCGCTGTTCACCAACACACGGGCGTTTGCCCAACACAAGCACAAATGGTGACGCCAAAGGGATGACGGTGAAGGGATTTTCCAAGATGGCGAGTTAACGTTTACAACGAGCAAGTGGATCAAGGGGGAGAATGAGACAGAAGAGAGCTGGAGCTCTTTTTCCACATCGGTTTGTTTTTAACGAACTTCGCTCCTGCAATTTTATGCTGCTGCTTTGTGCACAGTGCTTTCCGCTTTTCGGGGGGAGCTTAGCCGAGACACGAACCAACTCGTGCGCGCTCGCGGTGAATGTCTTCGGTCACGCTCCACGATTCTAGCAGTTTCCTTTTCGCCGATGTAAGGAAATTCGAGCCGGGGGGAAAAACCGCGCGCCACTGCGTTTGAAGTGAAAATGTTACTTCGGGGATTTTCCGACCAATTGCGTTCCGGTGAAAAGGTTAAGTTTATCGTAACAGCAAAGAGGGTGGCAGTATGAATTGGCGCTCATTTAGTACATTTAACTGCTGGAAAACTTCTATTTCACAAACACAGCAGGACTACCAAAGAGATTTGGATCTGTGGGAATGTTCACGAATAACACAACATCCACTCCACTTACTGTTCAACACATTGAAGAGGTTGTATCCTTAAATGTAAAGATATTCTTTTGATTGCGGGGTTGTTCAGCCAAATTTTCCCTCTACCTCCGTCTTCAGATACAAACAGGAGGATGAAAAACAACCACCTCAGCTAAGGGTAGAATGATTGCCGAGGGTGACAACTTCAATCGCACTGAAACTGCACTTTTTTGTGACTGCATTTCCTTCAGATGCACTTCACTTCGCCAGCAGAAGAGCATCCTTCATTCGGATGCGTTGAAATGAGTTTTCTCTGGCCGGGGAGATGCGCTTCGGAAGCTCTCGGCAGCGTTGGGAGAATCACTTTAGCTGCGCTGCACCCGGTTGGCCAATGTTTGCCCCCAACCATTCTGCTTCTGCATCGGAATGGCGTTTTTTGGGGGCGAAGGAAAAATGTTTGCTGGTGTTGGGATTTCACTTGCTCTTAGTTGTCCCCACAGTTTTCGTTTGATTCGGAAAACTAGGCAGATTTGATGAGTTTTGAATGCAAATTTGCGATGCCATTAATTGTTTGTATTTTCAATTGCGCTTTTCCGCACGTCGTAGTGCCACTGAGAGACGATTCGTTACTGACAGAGAGAAATAAGTGTTTGGGTGGTGTTAGTGTGACACAAGAACAGATGATGACAGGAGTCAAATGAATAGGAAAAAAAGAAATGTTTATGTTCCTTCATTGTTTCGGAAAGGGTTGCCTCTGAACAGGAATGTATCATGCAATCAAAACCAAAAGCTAGAGCTTGAAAAAACATGGATGGAAAACGGAAGGGATGTCCTGAACATTTCCCGTCTATTAAAAATGTTTCTATATCGTCAACATGGAATTGTCATAATTGTAAACGATTATTTTCGTTATGTTTCAGGGCGAAATAAAAATTCAACCCTGCACAGTCGTAAGGATATTTGGTGAAAATGAAGCGCATGCGCATTCCAAGGGAAAATCAGTCACCATATATATTATAGGAATATGAAAATGGTTTTAATTTCACCGGTAGCAACTTGTTTATTTTATAGGTAGTATCATCTTCTTAAAAAGTAAACAAATAGCTAATTGTGAATACCGGTGAACTGAAGATTATTAAAAGCGTATAATAGATTGGTTAAACATTGTTATTTGCCTGCAAATACAAGTTGTCAATTTAAAAACTAGAATTTCATGACATATTTGCATGGCTATTTGCAAACGCGTATTTAATTAATTTTATTCAATTCAATTGTACTCAAAAAAAAACAAGTTGGATTGTACGGTACTGATGAAGTTAACTTCAAGTTCACTCAAACTTCAGTCTTCAAATTGTATATAGTACAATGAAGCATAAAAATAAAATGTGAAAGCTTCTTGCTTCTTTATAAGAGTTCAAGAATTGACCTTTAATAGATTACATTAAAATTGATAATATAGCATTGTTTTGAAAATTTTCTCATTTAAAGTTATATGTTGAAATAAAACTACAAAATTTGTACAAAGTGTTATTGGAAATATCCGTCTGCAAATTATCATTCAAAGTTGTTCTAGTGCATACATTCAAAATTTTTTGTAAGGCTCTTCGATGGTAAGATAAAATTTAGCAATGCTAAAATTTTAAAAAATATAAAAATATATGACTTGATCGTCTACAATTCATAAAAAAGAAACTATATGGAAAAGTCAATATTATATCTCATTTTCTTGGAACAATTGCATGCACATCAAACACGCTACATAATTAATATTACTTTAATATAATTGATGTCACGTGACTTTTCCAGCAAGTCATACAGAATATTTCGCAAAACTTCAGTCCTTGAGAAGCATGTGAAAACCCTTTCAAGTACTTAATAATTGATCAGTTCATTGAACGCTGCTTCTTGCCAGGAAGATACATTTGAATGTCTCATCGGTAGATGACCGGTGGTCAAAGGATGACAAATCATCTTCTCCCAACAGACCCTTCGTGCCGTCCTGCCGCTTAGAATTATTCCAAGAGAAGCAGATCTATTGATGTCGCCAAAGCTTTCAAGAGCAACGTTGAACCAGCTACGACTAGATTCGTCGTGCATCGTTTCGTTCCGAAGCACAAAGGGGGCATCCATTTTGGGCATCGGCAACAGTCAGCATTCTGGCAACGTCTTCCCGTCTGGAGAGCGCGTCTTGAGAGAATAATTTCGAAACCGAAATGCCCAACCCGTTGCCGCACGCGAGGGAAACGAGGAAACGAAACACACAGAAATTGGCGTACCGGTTCGACATGATGTCAGCCGGGTGCGATTTTTTGGCTCGGCAAAGTTCATTGGCTTTTTGCTCCAGAACTGCTCGCGGCACTCGCGGCGACTCGCGGGGCCAATGAACGGACGGACCGGCCTCAACACGCATCGTACGCAATTTTCGTGCGTAACGGTGAGACGCCGCGTGTTGGGTGGTTTTGTGAAGGAAAGCGATGGGCGGGCGGGCAGGTGGAAGCCGGCTCAAAATGAAAAACGAGTTCTTTCCCTTCCCTTCCTTTCCCCAGCCGTGGTTCGTTCTTTCCTGCTGCTAGGGAGAATAGTGTTTAGCAAGAAAAACCACTAGAGATATATCATTAGAAATTCGAAGATGTTTCGCGGTGGCGAGAGGAAGATCCATTCGCGAGAGGAAGAAAAAGTGCGTAGATACTCCGAGGCCTTCTTCCAACGGCGATGGCTGAGAAGCAGCACACAAAAGGGAACTCCGAAAAACCCCAAGATCAACAAACCGCGAAAAAGCGCTACGCACCGCGCACGCATTGGAGAGAAGGCAACCAAATAGACCGTTTTGATGGTTCGTGATTCTGCGTAGAGGACGCAGACAGACAACCCCGGACCACCTCCTGAATTGCCACATTTCCTACGCACAATTCCTAACTTCCAGCATAGTTCTGCGCGCCTGATCATCGCCAGATCGGCGAGAAGTGCGTGAGTTGTCTTTTTCCATCTCGAAAGCCATAGATCCGTGGAGCTTTTCTATTGCCAGCGTCAGCTTTTAGCATTAGAAAAGCTTCGGTCCTAGCGGTGGAAGCAGTGTGCGTTCAATGCCCCTCAGGGGTTGCGTTACGGGGTGATCTTCGGGAGGGTATCAATAACGCAAATTCGATACTTTTAACCACGATCATCGCTCTCGGAGATGCGGGTTTGAAGGCTGTTCACCTTTGATTGAGTTGTGCGATCCGACAGAATGGGTTAATATTACATTATCGTTGAGTCACGAACTGCTAACCAAAAACCATTACTTAGTTCTTTTCTCGTGATCTCATAGTAAATAAAATAAAAAACAAATGCGCTTCAACAAATCACAACAAATCAAAGTTCGAAATTTTTTACAACCAAAAGTTATAATCTGAAACAAATATTGGTGAATTAAAAAACTTAAGACACATCATTATTAACGTTTATGTATAACGTTGCATATTATAAAACACAGTAAAAGATACAGGTTTGGCTTCGAAAAAATCGTTAATTAAATTCATTTAGTGGGTTTTGGGAAAAAATGCATTTATTGAAAATTGAATTATTTTTTCTTACATTCTTACATCATAATTTTTCTTAATCTATCACACAAACTAACGTGATAAAATTAAAATATATTAACAGTAATAAGATACCATTACAAAATTGCCAAAGCTATTTCTGAAACAAGAACAAAACAAACTCTAAGGTGGCAGGACATTGAAAGAAACGGCGATCATTTAACGGTTTGGTATCACTTTCGCTGCAAGTTTCGCTTGACGCTCCAGTTTAGTTATTTTTGTGCATTTTTCAACGAAACTGTATTTTCTCTTTCCTCTGGATAAATCACACGGCCCGATGGGAGGAAGATGATGCGAAAATTAGAACGCTTCTCTACCGTCTAGCCTGTGCCTTCCGGACATACCGAACAGTTAGGTAAATATAACGGTTGATTCCTTTGGGTTGGGCGTTTTCTCTTGCCATAACGGATACTCGCTAGTTTCCCTTTCTTCTACGTGAAAGTTCCAAACAAAGCGAAAACAATGGTAGGTTCAAGTTATGGAAAAAAGTATACAAAGTATCAAAGTACCGATGCAATGTATATGCTGAAAGCTTAGTACATTGACATTGAAACATAAGGACAGCTAAGATAAATTTGGGATTTTTCCATTTAAATTAAAAAAACCAAACTGGACAACATGAAAGGCATAAATTCCTTGAATGTGTTATAATATGTAAGTTTCGATAGAGCAAATGTTGTTTGAATTTATTTTAAAATCAGTTTTTGATTAAATTCAATGGATTGGCTTTAAAGAAGTACACTTTCCCATCAAAAAGAGCAGGCAGAAAATTATGGTGTCAAATTAATTTCAAATTATGTCCATTTAAATTGATTTGTATGAAGAAATCTATCGGACTAACATAATAGTTTGTGACATATTTTTACAGCATTAACAATATGAAAAGTGATGCTTTGGAATATGTTCTTGAATATGTTTAGTACACTCATTGAAGACTGATAATATACGAGTGCCATAAGAGTAAAACGAACCATTCTCAAACAAAAATGTGTAAAGTGCAAAATGATGCAATAAATATGTAATGTACAGCACAAAATAGCTTGTGGTCTGTTCAGATACAGCAATGTTAACATGTTTTTGATAGAAAAGTTATATCACAACGCAACTGTGTCGATAATAAACATGACGAAATTTGAGTTGGAATTTGTTTTAAATGCGACGGCTATGAATTTGAATTTCGCTCCTAAGGAACTTCTTACTCCTAATTGATTTGCGTTAAACAATAATTGGTTTGATTTTGTTTATCACTTACCTCTGATTGTGCTGGGCATTTTTAGGTATCCTGGATCCTCGTTGGCGTCGTCAGTATCCAATCGATAGAAGATGGCAGCAACAATTTTCGGTTGACTTACAGTAAAGTAAATTCTTTCTTTTTATGCTGCTGTCAAAGCCTTTATCAACGGTACAATTTTGTTTTCTTCACCACAAAATCACTTTTTGTATTTAAAATTTATAACGGTGCGTTTGAATTCTGCACTTTCGAACTTCACTGGTAAAACTTGAATCACCTTTTTACCATATGGTACTTCTTATTCAGGCTTATAACTTAATGACACCAATTTGTAACAGATTTCATAAGCACCAGAATCATTTCTATCTCCTTCAACGGAGGCGAAAGATCTCACTGCATCGGGCTGCAACTTCTCGATAGCGATAACGATGGATTGTTGCTGGCGAGGGTCGTTTGTTGGGACACATTTATGTCTCCAAACTTTGTCACGAGATCCGTTCTCTTCTCACTTAGGGACGAAAAACCAGCTTTTTGAAAAACTCGATCTCGAAGCGATCAACACAAATAACAATATTCAATATCAATTTCACAATTTCACTTTAAGAAAAAGGCTTTCTTAAACTTACACTCACGGCCAAAGCTCACCACACCGATCCTCACCGCAATCCCGTGCACCGGAGAGTGCGCATCATCCCGATAGCAAGGTCACCTAAGGTCGCCAACTGCAACTGCATGTTCGGGGGCTTAAACCGCATCGAAGGGAGAGAAAATACCGTTAGATGATTCGAGGGTCGTTCACAAAAATCGGTGAAATAAGGAAAAAATCTAAGAACGAAAAAAACAACACTCAAAAAATCACGATCATCCAAAACAAACACGACAAACAACGCCAAAACAATGGTCTACGGAGCAGCACGGCACAGCACCGCTGCAGAATTGCAGCGCAAACTCGATCAAAACAACAGCATGCACAAAAGCGGGTGGAACCAACAAGAACAACAACAGCAAAATGGCGTGCCACCCCACGATCGCCTTTGACGTCTAGCTCCGTACGCCTAGTTCCAGTGCAGGGGGCCGCGATCGAAAAAAAAAATCCGTGTCCTCACTGGCACGACGGACGGAACACCGCGATTCGGGATGGTATGTGACCTCGACAATGAGCGCTCGGATGATTACTGAAAAGGTGGCACCGAAACGCGGAAAAGAGAGTCCGCTTCTTTGGCGAGCAGCTTCTTCTGGATGGTCACGACGGGGTGGCAAGGGGGAGGGAGTGGTGTGGTCGCGCGACCGAGGGCGGATAAAAAGGTGACCAAACCCCGGCGGGGTGTGGGAGATGAGGGTGAAATGTTCTTCGCAACGACCGCAACACACAAAACCAGTCTCTCCACCCTTTCCCCGTTCGCCATTGGGGTGGTTGTGTTTTTATGTGGCCTCGCGTGCGTGTATATGTGTGTGTGTTTGTATGCTAGGAGGCTTTCCCCGATGTGCGGCCAAAGGAGTCTGTGGTAGGGGTTCATCGCTTAGGGTCTTTATTGTAGTTCTGAGTAGATGTTTTTTATTCACCTCTAGCTGGCTTCGCGCGCGGAAGAAGTCACCCAGAACATGTCCAGAACGCGCCCGGGGTGTGAGTTACTCAACCAGGGGTGGGGGGTTGAAACGCTTGACCCTTTCCTAAGAAGGTGGCGACGAAAGAATCCTGCCGGGCCGACCGTCTTAAGGAACTCCGCGCCCGAAACGAAAGCACGCAAGAGAGCTCCTCGATCGCTCTTGCATCATCGTCATCATCGTCATCGGCGAGTGACCGGCCGGGTCCAGTGCGCGCGAAGAAACCGAAACAAGAAAACCAGCGGCACGCACACACGAAGAACGCCGGACGGTAAGAAGCAAACCGCGAGTCCGGTGACTCCGAGGTTGAACCCGAGTCGCAGAGTTCATTCCTCCAGATTTGAAACCTGTGGACCGGGGTCCGGGGAAGTGGGTCCTTCCTTGGGTAGTGGTGGGGGAGGAGCATGGGCCGGACCAGAGGGCGATGGTCGCTGGCCACCAGCACGACCTGCCGACGAAGTGTTTGTGTGTGTGTGTGCGGAGAAGCAAAACCGGTCGTAAACCGGTGAATCGTTCTTGCCGGGCTCCGTTCTCGAATGACTTGCCTTTCCGTTTTGTGTGTGGGGGGGGAGGTTGGCGGGGGGGGGGGGGGGGGGGGGGGAATTAAACCTCCTCCAAACCGGGGAAGAATGAGACATTACACGACGTCTTGGAGAAACAGGGACCGAAAGAGCCGAGCAAAAAACAAATCCGCGTTCTGCAGAGAAACGAAGGAACGCATGAAAGCTTCTTCGATTTGGAAGCTTCCCCGTGGCGCATGTTTTGTCTGCGGTGGAAGAAGGCAAGCAAAACCACATCCAGCATTGGAATGAGGAAACGTTTTCTGAAGGTTGCTTGAGCAAACGGTGGGCATGTTTTTATTTTTAATTCTACCCCCAACATCGGGACAGCTTTCCACCCTTACCGCGAGCAAGAAGGTTTGGAGTGTAGATTTTACTTACTTTTTCCTTTCCACCACCTCTTGTTTGATGCCTCTTCCAGTGTTTTATTTAAAAAGCTGCCTTTCGTCGATCACCCATCGGGCAACAGATCGAACGATTACTTGATTGAGGGATTAAAACTCTCCCCAAGATAAGCTACGGCCCCGCACACAACGTTCTTTCGAACGAGCCGAAGCTAAATATTTATCGCTCCTTAACGGTGTATGCTTTTTGTCTCCAGATTTAGAAACGAACTTGCTCGTGGATCCAGTTTTGTCACCCGCGTTCGATCTCACGTCATCTTCATGCGCAAAGGCTGCGCTGAAGGCCAAGCTGAAGCACGGGAACGGAACCCGCGCCGGGCGATGTTGTTGCCGAAGAGGAAGAAACGCGCAAGTAACGCTCGAAGGAAAAACGCGCTCCAAAGTACCAGCGTCAGCGATCCGGGCGCACCATCTGATCCGAGATGTTGAGGTAGAGAATGAAAGCGATCTTCGCGGGCGAGGTTATTGAACTGGCCAAGATCGGGCTGCGGCTGCAAGCCGTCGATGCACCGTCGATGCCTGCGTGCTGCAACATAACTGTTGTTGTTCGCTTGCTTTTTTATTTCTCCAAAACAAATACCAAGCAAGGGGGGGTGGGCGCGAGGGGAGGGTGTTGTTTTTCTGAAAAGATCGATAATGGACGCTGTAAGAACATGGGAAGAAGCATTTGTTGAATTGATCTTCTGAAGAAAGAAAGCGTTTGGAACTGAATCTTTAAACAGGTGCTACACAAGGGACGCTTTGGAAGATCAGCTTATTTAAAACGACTTACGAGCTAAAGTCTTGATATTCGTTGCTAACCTCAACCTTAAGATAACGTGTCCTTAGTTAGAATTAAATTTACTTACAAGAAATATGGTACAGTTTGTCCATCGCCAAGAAAGCTTATATGTTTTGTTGTGCAAAGAAATCTTCACCTTTTGACTGGAGATTCTGTTAGAAACTGCTTGACTTTTCCTGTTCTGACACGATCGAGCACCGAATCGTGCGTCATATTGCAGCAGAAATTGCGCGAAAAGCGTTGCGGCTAGCAACGAACCTTTCGGGAGGGAAGAAAGTAAGCATACGTATTTAAAATCACCACAGAACGTAACCACGGTGGGCCAGCGAAAGCGCGTTCTCGTGCGTTTGTGTGTATGTGTTGGAAACTTGCGAAAAGACTCAAGAACGAATTTCTGCAGAAGAGCGATGGCGGAATGGTGGAAGAAGCAGACGCAACCGAAAGGCTAAAAAAAGCCCGACGAAGATGCGAGAAGTTGTGGAAGGAAGCTGCGAATCAAGGGAGAAGCAAGAAGTGGTAAAGAGAGGAGAACCGGTCGCAAAAGGTGTACGTGACGATCGGGTTACAAAAGATGAAGACGACGAGGGAGAAGGAGAGAACAAAGGAGAAGAGAACGAAGGAGGGAGGAGAAGAAAGAACGCAAAATAACTTGAATTTACCGCTATAAAGTGATCCAGTGCCGTGTGCCACGATCGACCTGAGGCTCAGCCGGGTTCAACGAACGTTCGCGGTGGGCACTCATCAAGAACGCCTGCGTCTTGATCTTAGGTGGGTAGGCAGAAGAGGGGCGAGGACGGCACACACACAATCTCCGCGACCGGCGATCTTTTCGTCGGGCGATCGAGCGCTCACCTGTGTGAGCGCGCCGCCACTCAACGTCGATCGCGAGATGAGTGATCGACGGACGGACGCGAATCGGATGAAGATCTTCGCCCGCATTTGAGAACGCGCGAATTTCGCAACCTCAGCTCACCGCGTTGCCACTTGTCGCGATGGCCGACGCGTACCATCGGCATGCGGGCAGGAATGTGGGCTCTCGTGAGTGTTGGACCGAAAAGCTTTCCGAATTCTGTCAGCATCCGTTCTTTTTTTTTCGTTTGTTGATGGCCTTTCGAGCGGCGCCATTGTGATTTGATGATGCGCGAGCAGGTGAATCCGCGATTTTCACACCCGGAGGTCACTCAACCCGGGGCGTCACCGGGCCGCGACGACGTCACTCACCGGATTGCGGATGGAAACCGCACACGGCGCGGGGTCAGATTGCTTCTGAACGGACGCTTTCCCCAGGCCAACCCCCGGTCGGTCCCTTCGAAAACAAAAAAAATGGGAGCACACGGCCGAACGCGGCACGAAACGAAAGCGTAAACGAAAGCGAAAGTGAAAAGCCAAGAAAATTATAGTTTTTCTTTCCACCACGCGCCCGCGAGTGGCCGGCCGAGCGTTCTCGGTCCGTTTCGTTGTCCCTTTCATCCTTTACGCAGGACCTCTTCCAAGCTCCCCCAAGGTGGCGAAAGCGGGGCGTGGGGTTTGCGTGCCGGGTTATGCTAATTGAAGGATATTGCCCTCGATACGGGACGCAAACGCGGGCCCGAAACCTACACAGGCAGATTATCGAATCGTTGGGTGGACTTTCGGCGGGGGGAAATTCGTGGAAATCTCAGAGGCGCCGTGTTTTCATTATGTAGGTGACAGGTATTTTTTCTTCGCTGTGTGTTTTTCCGACTTCTGAACCACCCTCGAGAGGTCCTTGTACGGAGGACGGCGTCGCCTGGCGTCGGGACCCCAAACCTCACCGGAAAGAAATGGAAAGTGATGCCAACTGCGACAATAGTTGAACGAACGCAAATGTAGGTCTTTGGCCGATGAATTGGGGTGAAATGTTGGGCTGTTGGTTGGAGTATCGATTTCCAGCCCGGCTTTTTTCTACTCTTCCTGAGATTTTATTTTTGGACGTGCTATGGTTTTCAAACGCTCCGTTTGTTGTGCCTTTTAGGACAGCATAATTAATGTTTTGGGCTTGCGGGAGCATTAATTGAACCGTTGACAGAGGGCGTGTTATCAGATGATCATTGGAACTTGCGGGTAGAGGAGAAGCATTTTATTACGAGTCGTAGCGTAAGATTTGGGGCAGATTTGAGCAACCGTGTAATGGTGGTATGCTAAACACTAAGGGCATTTTTAATATGATAACTCTAACCAAGCTGTATATAAATTGATGGAAATAAATATAACTTCTGTACGGACATAAATTGAATCCTTTGTGAATAACTCTCATTCCATTAATTATGAACAAAGGCAGGACTTTATTTTGTTTAAAACAATAATACGTTGTCACAACTAAATCACAAACGATAAGTTTTCAATTAAATATTTCATCCAAATGCAAAAAATTTACTTTTTCTTTCTATTTTATTTTCCCCAAAACTTTGACCAATCTTGTAGCTTAAAATTGAATGTGACAGGGAAAAATCACCGTAATTTAGAAAATCATATACTCTTAAAAATAATCTTGATTTTATTAAAATAAAACATCCAAACTTATTACTACGATTATTTGTCCCATGTGAATTCCATTGGGTTGTCTTTCTCCACAGTGTTGAATAAAAAGTTAGAATAGTTTTAATTTCATTCGACATAATCCCATCGAGAAAGACTTTAACGATTCATGAAAAGACGAACGGACGTTTTGGAACCGAATGCAACCGTATGAGAATGCATGGATGAACGATAGAAAAATAGCAGCAGGACATGCAGAAGCAAAAAGTGCAAGCTCCAGTACGCATGAGCAATTTTCATTCAGCCATTGCCCTGACCGTTGTCCATAAGGATGCTCTTCCAACGCGTGGAACAACGCGTCCACCGAGAAGGACAACTGTTGAATAGAAAGAAAGGTGCTAGCTCCTAAAGGATGCTGGATGAGATTGTACATCCCGTCGTCGGCACTATAAAAGGACCCTGCGTTGATAACGCAGCTATCAGTTGGCATCTGGTCGGCGCGCAGTTTTCCAGATCGCTCGGTGATCCTGCAGGGCGAATTGTCAGGTGTCCCTCTTCTTGGTCCCAAAATGTGAGTGAAGTGTGGCCCGTTGTTCGCGCGTGGAAATGTTGCAAAGTGATTCCAAACCGGTTTCTGAAGGAGAAGAAATCAAAAAGTGATAAAAATCATCAGCAATCGTTGTGGATGAAACGAAACGAACGACCTTCCTATGGCTAGTGGTGATACGAAACTGCTGATGTTCGACTGGTTTGGGCCGTTGCTTGGTTTGGTGCCATACGAACGAAGCGAGCAGCCATTTTTATCCCAGCAATTTTAAATTCTATCAAGCTATTTTTGGATCGCAACTAGCTGGACTGCTGGTTTTATGGGCATTCGTTCGGTCTCAATCTGGGAATTCTCAAAAATGGACTAAGCCGGTTTACTCTTAGGACCTACAACCAAATAAAGATGTAAAATAATTGCTAACCGGGTTTTTATTAAGTAGAGAATCATAAAAAATTGAATCATTACATTTCTATCCTATTGTTGTCAAATCAGTCAAGCATGCTCTCAATTCGGAGAAAACAAAAAGTGATAATTTTGATCCCTATTATGGGGATAAATGAAAGCCACTGATTTCGTTTGATTTCAAGTGGAAGATTTATGCAAATATCTTTTGTGATGTGATAGGCACTCGTTTTGCTGGACGAGTATAAAATGTTATAAAATAAACTTCAATCAAGAATGTTCTGGAATAAAAATCTGATCAACGACTTTCCCTGAGCAGGCTTTAGACAAAATAAAACATATTTCCATTTAATAATTCACTTGGTGCTTATATTGCTACGATTTTTCCCATCAATTTTCTATTTTAGTTTGGAAAACTGCAAGTATTATCTTATTCGAGAAAATTTAGTCATAGGACATTACCGTACTACAACGTAGTCAAATTAAACATCAAAAGTGTTTATTATTAATTATGATAAAATGCTTCTTATGTTCCTTTCATAATTTAAAATGATATGGATATCATTAAAAAATGAAATAACTTTTGTATTAAAATAAAATGCATGTATAGTAGAAGTAACCCTGGGTTATCTTAAATGAATGTCTATTATTAATGTTCAGAATAATGCCAATCCTTTTGGTTAGATCAAGTTACCAAACAATACTTTGAAGGACATCTTGGCCTTCTCTCTTTCTTTAGTCATTATTTTGACACCCCGTTTTGAATGCCTTTGATGTAGGAGTTTATATCGAGTAACACTAATTTTCGAGCACGGCATAGAAAAGTTACACCGCACGCCTAAACTGGACACCTTAGAATTGATATGCTGCAATATGAACGATTTGACAGCGAAAAACGCAAAACTCACCGATCGGGCTGTCAAGCAGCCCTGGAAAAGAAAAGCAGCACATTTCCGCGTCTTACCGTCGGAAAACGAAAGAAGCCCATCCAATTCACGCGCGTTCAACCGATGCATCCCGTCACGATTCTTAGTATCCTCCTAGAGGGTACAGCATAACACCTGTTTCCACACATCGCACCCGTGGCGTATTGCTTTTCCCTATCGGTGACATCAGACGGCTTAGATGCGGGGGGTTTTCTTGCTCGACATTTCCTTTGGCGCAGTTTTCCTCACTCCAACCAATCGTACGCAAAACAGAAGCGACCGTTACAGAGACAACTGACCACTTCGGGGTTCGGGTTTTTAGTTTCAGTTCGTTTTCACTTTTTCGACGGCGAACAGCCGTAGTGGACCGTTCAGTAGGACATTTTTCCGTCAGTGCGAACTGCTAAACTAGTCCAGCAAGACTTTACATTGCATGTTGTGCCTTATGGGTGCCATCAACAAGCCCTAATTGCTGCTGAGTTTTTTTTTTTCATTTTACCCACGGAAGGACAGTGCGGAAAAACCTCAATTCACTCGCCAATCGAGAAGCTTCGTCACCATAAATCAGAGTCTCATCAGCGCGCGGCTTGAAGATGGATTTTGATGAATACCGCAGAAGAGGTAAGTTATGGAAAAAGAAAGAGAAAAACATCAGGAAAATTAATTGTGTAATCATCGCTGGAGCCTGCACGAAGAGAGGCAATTGTTGGATGTTCGCAAGCACCTGATACCCCTTTGAAATGTTTTAATTACACCAATCTTTACGAAAGTGTCCAACATCGGTCCAATACTGTGTATGCCAACCCCTTTTTCTTTTAAAAAAACATGTCTCATTGAAGTTGTTTTAGGCTGCAGTGAGTGCTTAAATATCAAAACCCCATTTAGGCACTTCCAAATCATATGTGTCAGAAATAAATCTGTGTGGCGAAACATGCTAAACCTAAACCAAAAAGTTGGTGTTAAATAACCCACATAAAAAGCCACAAACATGCACGATATTTCATAAATTAAGCGCTAAGGTGAAATGATGGGTGACTAATATCCATTTCACAACGCTCAGCAATACTTGAGGAAAATTCTGGTCACCTAAATAGATCGTATTACAAAGAACTCAATGTCAAGCCATTGGTCATAAATCGATCTCAAGCCTATTTCGCCGAAAGTATCGATCGGTTTGGTCGTGATTGTGTGTCAGTTTAGCGTAAATATGAAGTTGGAACCATTGAGAAGGTGATACGACAATAGAAAATTATATTTTCAGTAGTGATGCAAGTTATGAAATTAAAATCTAGTGTTCTTTTATCAACATTTAACTGTTATATAAAATTACCCTTTAAAGTAAACATATAAAATACTTATCAAAACTTGTCAAAGATGTGTAAACAGCAAATAAAGTGACGGTAAATCCGACAAAAGTTAAATAATCATCAAACAGTAGCCAATAAAAGACAACGGTCCCATCGATTCGCGCGAAGATAAGCCCAGGGAGACAAATCAAATGCCAATTTGAACCAATTTCGAATCCTTTCCAACCCTCCCGATGCTGATTCTTCCATCAGCGGATCGAATTTACGGCGTCCAATAATGGATTTACACGCAATCTTCCCACGCCAGGCAAGGAGATGGTCGACTACATCGCGGACTATCTACAGAACATTCGCGAGCGGCGCGTCTTCCCGGAGGTCCAGCCGGGCTACATGCGCAACCTGGTGCCGGAGTCGGCCCCGCTCGAGGGGGAGCAGTGGGACAGCATCTTCGACGACGTCGAGCGCGTCATCATGCCGGGCGTGACGCACTGGCAGAGTCCGCACATGCACGCCTACTTTCCGGCGCTCAACTCCTTCCCGTCGCTGCTCGGCGACATGCTGGCCGATGCCATCAATTGTCTCGGATTTACTTGGGTAAGCTGGCTCCGTTTGTAGCTGGATTTGATTTTATTGCCTCATTCCGGCCTCAGGCTTCGTCGCCCGCCTGCACCGAGCTCGAGTCGATTGTGATGAACTGGCTGGGGAAGATGGTCGGGCTGCCGGATGACTTCCTGCACCTGCCGGCCGTCAGCAAGGGCGGTGGCGTGATCCAGACGACCGCGAGCGAGGCGACGCTGGTGTGCTTGCTGGCCGGGCGTACGATGGCCATCCGGCGGTTCCACGAGCACACGCCGGGCCTGCAGGACGCGGAAATCAACGCACGCCTGGTGGCCTACTGCTCCGACCAGGCACACTCGAGCGTCGAAAAGGCGGCCCTAATAGGATTAGTGCGGATGCGCTTCATCGAGGCCGACGATCAGCTCAGCCTCCGCGGGGACGCCCTGCGCGACGCCATCGACGAGGACATCCGCCAGGGTCTGATACCGTTCTGGGTAAGTGCGGGAAGGGGGAGAAAAGTCTTTGGTCACCTCTTAAAACACGAAGCAGTTTACTCCACACAACGGATGATTGCGTTGGTTCTAGGGGGGTTGCTGGAAAAACAAGGAAAAACCTAGCGTAATTGACAAACCAGCTTAAGAAGTTTGCTCTACGTCCTTGGGGATCTCATTAAAAGGTTCTTGCGGTGACGCTTGGTGCTGTTGCTTCGAGAGCATTGCGGGAGACAGCCAGCAATAGTGTTGTGAATGCGTTTGGTTTCAGATGGAATTGTTTATGGTGGAATCAACATCAATGCAGTTAAGGTTTTTAAAACCGTGAAATAATCATACCAGAAAGACAGAGACAGTGAGAGAGAGCATAGGTCAACTTTTGTTCTACTTGTAAACTGACCTATTTCATCTAATGTTTTAGTGCAAGTTTCATCTCAAGCCGAGTTACAAACCTAGAAAAATACTTTCGTGTGAAAATGTTTTATCGATATTGTTCGAGTTTTCTAGTTACAATTCATTATGACTAACTTACCCAAATTTGTTTCTAAGCTTTGTGTTAGAATTGGGTTTTCTGGTTAATACTTTTATCTTTTTTTAATTCATGACATTTTGACGTCCCAAAGATTAAAGATGATATTTTTTTAACCGTTTTAATGTGTTCTTTACTTTAATTTTAACTTTAAGTAATAGTAACTCTTACGTTAGTTTGACCCTACTCAAAATACCATTTTCATTTATGATGATCTATATGAGCGAAAATTAACTTCATCTCAATAATGAAAACTTATGTATAAGTTTTCCAATTCAAAACTGAACATTTATAATTAGGGAAAGAAACTGTAGAAAAAACTATAAACACTATTATTTTTTTGCAAGTACAGAGAATCAACTTTAAAAGTAGAAACGTCACTTAAAACATATTTTATTTAGTCAGACAATTTACATTTGGTGTATACGCAAGGATTTATTTATCCATGTTTAACTGCTCATGTAGATATGATATTCATTTTGAAGATTTCTTCATTTTTGTGGAATAGTGGAAGTAAAGTACATTGAAAAGGATAGAATCAACTAGTCTCCAGCAATATCATAAATAGATGTTTCTATTGCGTAGACTTTTGTGTTAAAATACTAGCTGTCAACACTGACTTTAGATGAAAATTCTGCCGTATTATCTTCTCCCCTTGGACTTTAGTACTGAGATAACAGTTATATTTCCATACTATTAAGGTTTGCGCTACCCTCGGCACAACCGGTGCCTGTGCATTCGACAACCTGGCTGAAATCGGAGAGGTGTGCGCGTGCTACAACGTCTGGCTGCACGTGGATGCCGCCTACGCTGGCAGCGCGTTCATCTGTCCGGAGTTTCGGGTGTGGTTGAAGGGCATCGAGAAGGCAGACTCCATCGCCTTCAATCCGTCGAAGTGGTTGATGGTGCACTTTGATTGCACCGCAATGTGGTAGGTTGGAATGCGTCGTCCGGCTTAGGGAGTGGTTACTGATAGCAGGCTTTCCTTTGGTTCGCTGGTCCGCAGGGTGAAGAACAGCGGCGCCCTGCATCGGACGTTCAACGTGGAGCCCTTGTACCTGCAGCACGAAAACTCGGGCCTCGCCATCGACTACATGGTAGGTGTTCTTGTGACTATTCTGAAAGAGAACATTGGAGGGAATTAATCGGGTCTCTTGCACAGCACTGGCAAATTCCTCTCAGTAAGCGCTTCCGGGCGCTGAAGCTGTGGTTCGTGTTGCGCAACTTCGGCATCAAGGGACTCCAGAAGCACATCCGCGAGGGTGTCCGGTTGGCGCAGAAGTTCGAGGCCCTCGTCCTGGCAGACGCACGCTTCGAGATCCCAGCCGCCCGACACCTGGGCATGGTGGTGTTCCGCATCCGGGGCGAGAACGAGCTGACGGAGAAGCTGCTGAAGCGGCTGAACCACCGGGGCCATCTGCACGCCGTACCGGCTTCGTTGAAGGGTCGATACGTCATCCGCTTCACGGTCACGTCGACGTACACGTCGAACGAGGACATTCTGTCCGATTGGAACGAGATCCGCACCGTCACGACGGAGCTGTTGAGCGAGCTGAACGTGCAGGTGAACGTTGACCGCGCTCGGGTGCCACTGAAGGGTGAGTACAGGGCTCCAGGGTGAGTTAGGGCCACGTTCATTACTTCGCTCATCAGTTCGCCAGTGGTAGCAGTATTTTTAGCCATATAGAGTTGGTAGATTCACACAGCTAGAGTTTGCGAAAAAAAAAAACCTTCGCTCGGTAGCTCACTGTCCCATCCTCACACAAACGCCACCTCGAAGCTCGCCCCCGGGGGTTCGCCCACCACCGATTTTCTACTCCTCTCTTCCGCCCTCTTTCTCTGCGTTTAGAAACGCGCGAAAAGAACGAAGCGTTCGGCTCCAGTCTTCTACTGGCCAACTCGCCGATGTCGCCCAAGATCGTGAACGGTTCCTTCGCCGCCATCTTCGATGCGGACGAGTTTCTGGCCAAGGTGTACGCCGGCATACGCATTTCGGTAAGAACTCCGCAGAGAGGTTCCTTGACGTTGGGAGTATTGCGTGTAACCGAGCGTGTGTCCCTTGCAGAATCAAGACTCACCCGCCATGCGGCGCCGGGTGCGCGGCATCCTGATGTCCGGCAAGCAGTTCTCGCTCGACTCGCGCATGGATCTGGTCGTGCACGGCATCAGCCCGGGCGAGGTTAAGAACGGCATCGAATCGAAGGCCATCACCGAGGACCTGGAGGAGGTCTGGGAAGGTACGAAGGGCAGGTAGTGTAGCGCTTCTGACATCCTTGCCGTTGTCCCCGTCGTGTATCGCTGTTCGTAGGTGGGGAGGTGCTCCTATAAAAGCACCAACCACGCTCGTCGTTGTAGCTTGCTGTCGAAAGCTTTTCTTTCCTTGTTCCGCTAAAGCTTTATGGTTTACGGTGCTTTTGGTTGGAATGTTTGTGACCGAGTTTGGTTTGGAAGCTTGTACGTAACTTTTACTCGATTTTTGACTCTCGTTTCGAGCAGCTTGTGAGCAGATGGAACTATCGGACCAAGGTATCTACAACTACAAGGTTTACTTCGATTGTTTACTTTTAAATCGATGTATTTTTTTCGCTTCAAGCAGACACAACACCGGACGAATCATCCAGCAGCCAACCTTATCTCGTTCCACATGCCTCTCCCAAGCACTCCCGGTTGATCCAGCCACTCCCCATCCCTCCTGTGGTCCCTCCTCCACCGAGGGGACGCTCCCAAAGTGTGGACACCGGCATTATTCGTGCCCATGCTAACTCCTCCCGCTGGCAGGCTTTGCTCGAGCCGGAAGAACGGACCACCCGATCCGAGCCGTACTACAACTCCACCGACTCGCTAGCCAACCTAGCGTCCTCCCTGTGTGCCACACCCTCCTTACCCTCACCCGCGCAACCCCTCCCAAGCGGGGCCACGGCGAAAGTGTCCTGCGAGTCAATTCTCGAGAGCATCGACGAAAATCGTCCGTCGGAGAATTTCCCGCGCGCTCCCGGACAACCTCCGCATGCCAAACGCCGCTACTCCGACCACCATTCGCCGCTCTTTTCGCTCACCAAACCGAACGTCTACCCCGAGAAGCGCCAGTCCGAGCCAACGATCCGGTGCGCGTTCTACAACAGGGGCTTCGAGGCGCTCTGTCCCCGGCAGCCCCCGAAGCGCGTCCTGTCGCAGAACGATCTACCGCGGGCGGGACGCGTCCTGCGGCGCCAGATATCGACCATCTGCGAGCTCAACCTGGCCGACGGTTCGCCGGCGCTGGACGAGGACTGGCGGCTGACGGAGATGCCCAAGTTCCGGTACTGCATCTCGGACGAGTCGGGCCACTGCATCGACTTCGATACGGTGCTGCCGTCGGGCGGGCCGGCGGAGATCGACGATGAGGACATCCTGCGGGACGCGCTGCGCTTCGAGGAGAACTTTGTGGAGAAGTGCGCCCAGATATGCCCGGAGTCGGACTCGCTCTGCCTGGAGTCGATCGAGAACCGGGTGCTGGACGAGCTGACCGCGTCCAATGGGTTTGGCAGGGCGGGTGATGGTGGTGGTGGTAAGGCGGGGATGGTTGATAAAACCGCACCGTTGGACGACGAAATAATCTACGAGAATGTAAAGCTTTGCAGGAAGTGTGGCCATCAGAGGATTAAATTATAATATCGACCGTACGGCTTGTGTGTTGTGCATCTGCTGCAAATTAACCCATACGATCGATTTCCACGTCGGTAGCAGTGTGTTAGTGTGTAATGTGTTGTGAATAACGTTATATAGTATGTGTTTAAATCCTTGTTGCGTGGGAAAATGCTCGAGGGAGCCCTATATTGTGATCGACTAACCAATGATCCGCAAATCCGCCAAAACATTCTGCCAAGTGAAATCGTTTACATCCAGATTTCTACACAAATGCAGATGGTCCTACTACACAACTTTACGAAACATGATAACATATACTCTCCTATCAAAGTCAAGTTAAATATTCACTAAATGTTTCATTGTGCATAGATAGGTGTGAATTGTAATCCATGGTGCATTATTGTTGGAGATCATTTATTATTACAGTCTCAACGGAGGTAACCGTTAAAGTAAGGACGTGAAATCCCTCACAGAATATTGTTGGCAACTATAAGAAATACAAGCGCATATCCTGTTCCATAGCGTACCCATCATTGAGGGTTAATTACCACCAGATGGAGTAGATTCTTAAATTATTACCATTTAAAACGCTTAAAACGAGTGTCTATCGAAACAAAACGAATATCAATGACAAAACACTTCATTGGATTGTTTTTGCAACATAATAATCTTCCGTATTCGATGCCAAATCTGCTGTGTATGTCAATAAAATCAAACCACGCTTCGAGCTAGCGTAAGCTGAAAGTGCCCCAAGCAACGTGAAAGTGTCGTAAATAGCACTAAAACATTACCAAGCAGGAACAGAAAATATAATATGGAAATCAATTGCAAGCTGGGTGTTCCTGGTAAATCCATAGTTTAATGTATATCCTCAAAGCAGTCTGATCTATGTTGCATCTTGTACGATCAAGATTGGTGTAAAACGACGATTGTAAATGTGTATCGGAAAAAATAAACGAATTGAAAACGAAGTCATAAATAAAAAATTGAAAGCAGCAAAGATTTCGTGGTGGATGTAGTGCAAGTGAGATAAAAGCGGTTTTATTTGTTTATACAAATCATTTATACTTCTAGTAATGTTTCATGTTACAATATTTAATCCATTGCTTTGATGTTTCATATGTTGTTTTTAGGCACAACAGTTCCTTCAAAAGTGACATAGATCAATCCCAAAATTTCAATTACATTGTTTTTATTGCTTATTCATTTATCAGATTATCTAATGGACAAGTTAGCTTCGAGGTGGATTTCATTTATGTACGTCAAGTGGTTATACGTTTGAATCACTGCGCTGCTTGTTATGGATAAGGTCAAAGTATCATTATGAATATAAAAATATAAATTTAAAAATATAATCGTTTAATTGTCTGTAACAGTACAAAAACGTGATTCTATAGTGATATGTTATTTTCATATACACTCTGTCCAGTTGTT
Organism: Anopheles coustani; assembly: GCF_943734705.1. Lineage (NCBI taxonomy): Eukaryota > Metazoa > Arthropoda > Insecta > Diptera > Culicidae > Anopheles > Anopheles coustani. The sequence goes on from NC_071289.1 coordinate 25,455,249, forward strand.
ATGAGACCGCACTGATATTTGTGGTTTTTACTGAATATATTGGTAAATTAGTTCTCTCTTGACATTTCTTTAATAAAAACCTACAAAATTTGCTTTAACTAATGTAACAAATGTTCTTGTTTGCATCAAACTTTTGATAAGTTAACAATTTGACAGCTTATTTTAAAGACCTCATTTTTAACAGCTGAATTTAATCTTTAAATTGATCAAACAATAACCATTTTCATAGATAGTTATTCATCCCCGTTTAGCTCTCGCATCATCATCCTTGAATAAGACAAGCCACGGTAGTCATTGTGAAAATTATACCAGCTCATAGCACCCCAAGCATTTTTAACATTCATGTATGGTCCGTTGATATTAGCATAAGAACAGTCATCGTACCACCAGCCACCTTTTTTAATCACGGCACATGTACCTGCATCATTGGGACGGTCAGCAGTACTGAACTTTTCACCCCTGTTCGAATCCATCGCATCTCCAGCGCTACCCTGGAACTCCCCGAGTTTTTTCAGATTGTATCCTTCCGACTCATTGCCGATTTCGAATTCATCATAATGTGCGTATCCGTAGTTTCCGTGGAAGTCTTTGATCTCTACCATCAACTCGTGCGGTCGGGCTGCTGTAATTTGATGTATGTTTTCCAGGCCCAGCCAATACTCGCCGTTTAGATCTCCGAAACCGTCTCGGTAGTCAGACCAGTTTCGGAAGAAATTCTCTTTTCCATTGTATCGGTACTGGAACACAATCCAGCCACCTCCTTCCACGTTTTGCTCGCAGTTCACCTTTACTGGCTGCTTGTTTTGTCCCAGCTCGATGAGATAGGTACCGGACTGCTTCGTAGGCTCTTTCAAGCATGAGCTGAAGTGTTCAGGAGTTTTAGACCCGCGCATTATTCCGGAGGTATTGGACTCCAATGCAATAAGTATGTTAAGAATTGCATCCAGCTTGTTGTGCAGAATTTCTTCTCTCGCCAAGCTCCTTTCCTCCATTTCTTGAAGATGATTCTTGAGAAACAAAAGTTTTAAATTATTATTTTAATTTTGATTTGATTTTCATTCGACACAATTTGTCAGCGTGTATGGGCAAAATAAAACTTTAAGTAAAATTACAAAAAACATGGACTAAACATTACACCTTAATTCAAATTATAAACAAGAGACACGCGGGAACCAAAACGGTTGCTGTTGACACGCAGCAGAAAGAAGGCATAGTTAGAGTTAAGCAGGAGTAGATAAAAAGAAGAAATAAGAAAGGTAAGAGTTGAAGTTAAAGTGATCGATTCTTCCCTAAACCAGTGCGACGCAAATCAACAAAAAGAAGTGCACAAGGACGAAGGATGCAGGAAGGTACATAGAAATCAACGCGGGCAAGCAACGCTGGTGCATCAATCTAGCTCAGGATAGCTCCTAACATGAACGAGACCTGAGCCAAGGCACGCCTATCTTCGAGGGAGAGGAGACTCAAGATCATATCATACAACCCATGAAACAGGTATCTGATCAGACCTAGAGCCTCAAAAAAATTGCCTACAATCGTTTCGAAGTGCAGATTGGAAGAGCGCCTGGGGTTAAGAATGACACCGAGGTCACGGACTCTACACGTTCACGTTGGCAACCATACACAGAGGCAGGTAAGCAGGTAAGTAAACAGACTTAACAGTTTGTTCTACAGTGCAACTGCATTCGAGCAGATGTAGCAAAGTTTGATTTACAAATATGAAATATGTAAATGGGAACTATTGCTTCTTCAACACATTAAATAGGTCTTTATTTGACTTACCTTCCAAACAGAAAACGTTTCATTCTCGTCGTGATGATTACCCTTGCTCGTTTCTAAACCTTGACGTATATCTTCCGGCTTATTTTGGCGGAATTCTACCTTACTTGAGACAAAACTCCAACTTCCATCTCCTATAGAAGCTGAGACGAAGCTCAATACGATGAGCAGCAGCATCACGAACCACTCGCGTACAACCATGGCTTTAGAAACTTGTTCCCTAAGACTTGTGCCTCACTTTACGAATCGATCAAGTCGATTGATAATAAAGAGCCAAGACTCGTCCATTTATATATACCGCGTTCAGAATGATGTTTATTTACAAAAAATAAAAAGTAGTCAAATCTGATAGGGGCGCTTCTTCTCGATAGGTTTGGTACGGACACTTATACGGACACCATGGAAATCGTACATGTTATGGTATGTTATGTTCCATTACCGAGAAACCATTAGTAATCGTTCTCTTCTCCGTCAGCTCTCGCGTCAATTAGACGTTCTTTGCTTGTCTTCGTGTGATTCGTTAAGTTGGGATCTTAATTTTAAAGACACGTAAATCAAAAGTTTACTCCTCGATTACTTCACGGATCATCATTCTCGAGTACACCAAACCTCGGTAGTCTTTTTTGAAGTAGTACCAGCTCATCGAACTCCAATCATTTGTTGCGTTTTGGTAGCGTCCATTGAGATTAGCATAGGAACATTTATAGTACCACCAGGCGCCTTGTCTTTCCTCCGCACAGTTTCCACCACTTTTTCCATCATTGTCGCGATCTGCAGTGCTAAAGCTATATCCCTTGTTGTATGTCAGTGCATCCCCGGCGGTTCCGTTGTAGTTACCCAGCTTCACTAACGCGTACTGTTCGTCCTCTCCACTGATCTGAAACTCATCGTAGCGCGCATAACCGTAGTTGCCATCGGCATCCTGCACCTCCAGTATCAACTCGTGCGGTCGGTTCGACGTCAGCTGATGCACCCGTTCCAGTCCGAGCCAGAACTCATCGTCGAAATGACCAAAGCCCTCACGATAATCCGTCCAGTTCCTGAAGAAGTCCACTTTACCGTTGGAGCGACGTTGTATCACTATCCAACCGCCTCCGAAATCGGTCAGTTCGCAGTAAGCTTCAAACGGTGGCTTGTTGTGTTCCAGCTGGATCATGTAATCGCCAGATTGTTTTGTGGACTCCGCGAGGCACGAACGAATGCGTTGTGTGGATCGTGTGGGCAAGATATTCGAACTTTCCAGCAGCTTATTAATAAGTTTGATAGCCATGTTCAGCCCGCCGATTACTGACTCAAGCATGCTCTTTTGCTGCTCTGAATTCGTTCCAATCACGATTTTAAGGGCCTTCACCTCGTTGCGAACATCTTCTCGGGTCGATTTTACCATATTCTCCACTGCATTCAGTTTGTTCTGCAGCAACTGCTCACTGGTCATCATTCTGTCTTCCATCCCTAGCAGCATCTCTTGAAGGTTGTCCAACTTGTTTGATAAACATTCAGTATCACATCCATGGATAGCTGATACAGGATCTGCTAGCCTAACCATGATGAAGCACATGGCCACAAGACACACGCGAAGCCACATCCTATTTCTAAGGTACGATTTATTTGCACTTGGAACCAAAGTTCTACAGTTTGAACTACACGAATGAAGAATATATGCAAGATGTGGTCCAGTTTTATATACCACGTGAAGGAGTGCATTTGCTACTATCTACAACTGCACTTGTCTAATCCACCTGAACAACCGTAGATCAGGAATAAGTGGAAGATTGGTTTCATGTTAAACTAATTTTTACTATCATAAGAGCACTTGATGCACGTGCTTTAAAATACACATTGAATGAAACAGTCTTTTGAGTGGCGCTTGTCACTTTGGAGCAGCTGATCAGCGAAAGTCCTAAGAACCTCAGGGGTTATCATTACTTTTTAGTCACAATAAGTGATATTTTTCTGTGCTCTTTTTTATTGCATCTGTTGATTCTATTTTCCACGAACCATCATTCTTACAAACTTCAAGGAACATGAATCGTTTTTGAATTAAAACCAGCACATTGCGGAAGAATCATTGCTTGTGTTCCTATAGGGTGTTCCGCCCAGGGGCACCATTCAACCCACTCATATCTTTGCTGCGATCCGGCGTATTGTAACCTAGAGCATCTAGAGCTGCCAATCGGATCACCTGCAGTGTCACTGTATGTTCCGATATTCTTTAAAGCGTTCGTTGGGCGTGCGTACGTGCATATCTTGATTTAAGGTCACGCTCGATTCTATCCATCTTGTTTTCAGGTTTTAAAAGACAAACTCCGATCTGAGAGATGGTTTCGAGTCAAATAACTTCTAATTTGCCCCAATTGGGGCAGTTTCATATGCATTGAGAATGTAGCAAACACGATTCTAAAAGCAAAATAGTCCCTTTAAATCAGTGACCGGGAGGGACAGAGGTTGGTAAATTAGCTCTGCGATGAGCTGGCAGAGCATCCTTATCAAATATTCGCCACATTGTTTAGAAAACAATCGTGTACAAAGGCCCATGGGCACGGGTAAACTTAACATCAGTGTTTACATGCAGAATACAAAACATTCTTCCCTTGGTTCCTCAGCTTCCAGGCTTGTTTGCTAGTAGTTACAGACTGCCAGTTATATTGATGCTGTAGTTATACATAAATGCCCCAATTAGCAATAAACTACTTTTAATGTGCATTCAACTCGCCTCACCGCATCGCTTGGAGTGTTTTGAATTGATAGCTTTCTGACTCATCTTTTGCTTTCTCATCTTTCAGATTTGTTTACTAGTAGCAAAGTAGTAAACTGCTTTTCAATCTTGATACCGACGCTATTCTTGATAAATGCCACTGATAACCAATAAACTGTTTTTGATTTTATTTCAACTCATCACACCTTATCGCTTGGTGTGCTTGAAAACCTCCGTTTTATGAGTCATGCAATTATAAAGTACCAACAGAAATTCTTTACATTATTTCCGATCGATTATGCTGCATGAAATTGCAGTACAATAATAGATCAAATTCCCATTTTTTATTATGCTACGAAACGGTATCTATTAGTGTCAATAAATAATAGAAAAGAATCAGGAACTTTGCTTTTGAAAGTACACGGAAAACAACTTTAAAAAATTAAAGCATCAGTTAAAAGCATAGTGCTACAAATTCTGTACAATGAAGGTTTCATGTTATGTAACAAATGGGCTAGCTTTTTGCAATTGTAAAGGAGATGTAAATATTTCTTCATATGACACATCATGTGAGCAGCATCGTTACATTTAGGATTTCGATTAATCTCCACATTAAATTTTTGAAATTGCAGATTCAAACAGAAAAATCTTTATTTCAAGTTTCTTTCTATGAAACTTGCATGCGATGTTGTGAGCAAGATGTTAGCCAGTTTTCAAAGTACGCAGCCATCATTTGAAAAGAAACGATGATGTTGAAACGAAGTTTTACGAGTCCCTTTTAATACCCCTCGCATTAATATGTTGCTGTCCGGAGTGTCGACTCCATAGGAGTCGTTGAAAATGTACTAGGTGTAAAAATCATCTAATCCTTGCTACATTCAATCATGCTCTAATAAAAGCATTCAATGAAAGAAGAGTTTTAGCAAGTTAAAAATATGTAAACAAAGCATTTCAAGGAAAACAATCTTCATAAATAATTAACAAAACTCTGTGCTGTAAAGTTAAAACGTCTCTCCGTTGCTAGTTATTTCATAATTACCTAGTCGTGTATTCATGTTTAATAACAATCTCTGAAAGCCTTTGCACTTCCTTGAATTTAATATACAATCGTCTCATCATAAGAGCACATGCGCTATGAAACGCGATGAAATATGATTTAATGTGCATGCAAATGACTAATTGTTTGCGATATGAACAAAATGTAATTGAGTTCGTGCTACGCTTGTTACTTTAGCAAAGCAAATGTTTTTAATTAGGAAGGCCCACACCAGGAAACCGAAGGCACAATCATATCTAACCAACAGTTGAACATGCACAAGCGTCACTCCTCGTTGCTTTGCAGCTTGACGAAAATAGTTCAGTGATCGTGTAACATTTACAAAATTTATTTGCATATGTTTTATGCTCGATTACAACCTTAAGCAGAATGATACAACTGTAGTTTGATGTTTGAAGTGATCAACTGCAGATGGTGAGCAAGGAAGTGAAGGTAACATAATGCTGAAGAAAAGAAATCCAAATCCCGAACGGAAAGCCAAATCTGCAAAGCAAAACAAACAACCCAAAAGCCTTCGAACGACCGAGAGCGAGGGCTGCATGCGGCAGCGTTAGGCGCAGTCCACATGCAACGAATAAAAATTCACTTTCGCTTTCAAGTTCAGGCCCACTCGCGAGCAAAACGTGTTCGACGGCGTGCACTTGCACTTGCCAGGCGGCCATGGTGGGTGCTCGGGTTGGGTTCAAACCGTCGAAAGGGGGCGAATTGTCGTCGAGAGCGGTAGCAGCGGGCTTGCGATGTGGCGAAACGGTCGAGCCTCGGGTTGGCAGGATTGGATTGGCCCGGGCTGGTCGGGTGCATCGGTGCATCGGTGTGCATGCGCCGCCGCTGTGTCGTTCGTTCGTTGACTTACGTTTTCGTGTAACGAAATGTACCGGGAAGGTGTAAAGTGTGGCTGAGCATTCTTTTTTATTGCCGCGCGCGCCCGGGTTCACGCCAGGAGATAGCTTTTCGCTCAATGTGATAGCATTCCGTTTTTTCCTGCCGAACGCTTGCGCACTTTGTTCACGATCGCTTTCAGTGGCACGTGAAGTGTTAGGAAATTAAACAAACATAGTTTAAATTGGTGTTTAACCTTCATACGCTTGCGTAACTTCGCATACAAGCATCTAAAAGTATGAGGAAGAGAGCGAGTTTTACAAACGATCCAGCCAAACAGAAATACGGATTGCTTCGAAGGCTTCCAATGTCTTGTAATGATGTTTTGTTGCAAAAACTCTAGTGCACCTATTTGTATAAATCAAGCAAATGAAAATTTAAATGCTGAAGTACATATTAGGATCGATAAAAAAATTGTTTATTGAGTAATTCCTGGCTTCACGATTAATTCTCTGACAAATTTAAAAGAAATTAAGGAAATGAAAATCCTGGACATTGATTTTGATCACCAAAATTGATGTGGCATTTCAATGCTTTTGAGAAATTAACAAATTCCAATTTTCAAGCTATAAGTTTTCAACAATGTTTGCCAAAATATATGAGGGTTGAAGTTCAAAGTTAAACATGAATTAAATGGAAGCTACCGGATACGAGTGCATCAAATGCAACAAATGGGAAAGGCTACTGTAAGTTTAATTTAAATTTCTATCTAATCTATTTACTAATATTCCAGAGTTTTCTTTACATAAATAAAATACAACGATTGCATTTAAAACGACTATTCCATTTTTTTAAAGATGACTAAGTCATTCAGTTTGAATCCTTGATAGTGAATCTGTTTATACGAGAAATTTGTAGTTACTACGCTTTAGGCAACTTGTTATGCTATCCGTAGTGGGGATCATTATTATATTTCTGTTTTGCTCTCTTTCGTTGGTAAAAACAAGGACTTTGTCTTAGGAAAAATCCTGTCTAAAATAACATGTATCCTATGTACTTTGCAATTCATACAGAACCATCAGCTGATGCGGAAGCAAACGGCTTCTTCTCACGAAACGGACGGTCTTTGGCCCGCATCCTAATCAGTACGCACTTCCTGATGCGTCCACCCTTCCGTCTGCACGCACACCAACCCCCCGGAGCAAGCAACTCTCAAACAAACCGAACCGACCATAAAGAAAATAAATCATCAACACGTTTCCGCGGGCGCACCTATTCCGGAACGAAAATCCTGCGTCGAGATTGGCGGCGGCGGCGGCGGCGGCAAGTCTCCAAGCACGGTCGGCTCGCGGATCGCTGCAACTCGGAAACTCGGTGCACATGCACATTGCACAATCCATCGCGCCGAAGATGCGTGCCTCGGGTTCGGCAGGAATCGCAAGGCTGGCGTCCACGGGCTGGAAGTTATCAACTGTCCATCGAACCCTCATTAGGGGTATTAAATTAATAAAGAAACCAACTGCACCGCAGCTCGAGATCGTGCACGTGTGCGGCGAGCAAGAGAGCCAGCCACGACGAAGAGACGGAGAAGGCGGCCAGGGAGAAAGAAGTCGATGATTGAGCGTCGCTGTGCAGGCATGCGCCGGCAAACCCACGATTAGGAACACCCTTTCGGTGCATCGGTGCATCGGTGCAGCTTGGCGCGCACGAGTTCATTGATCGCAGCGATGATTGAATGTTTTGCGTGGAGTGATACGCACGCGGGCGAAGGAAATGGAGTGCAGTGTAAACATTGCAGTTGCATGTTCGCCAAAGCGATCCCCCTTTCTGGCTCGTGACCGCGCCCGCCCATTACCATCCCATTGACCAAGCGAGCGAGAAGGGTAAGACAAAACAATGGCCCAACTCCATATGGGTGGTTTTGTTGGGACGTTCCATCCCACTCTGGCCCCCCGCCCCGTGGCACTTTCGTCTTCTTCGCGTGTACTTTGCCGCCGGTTTCGGAAGCAATCGGCCGCCGTCAGCAGCTCCGATAAGATTAATGAGCGTCTTTCACGAGCCGCTGGCGCTCCGTGCGCATCAGTCACCGTCGTCGGAGTCGGTAACGGAGTGGAAAGATTGAGTCATACGCAACGAGATCGCGCACTGTGGGTGGTACGGGGGCCATTCGAGGGAGGCAGTTGATCAGCTGCGCGGTGCATGTTTTTATTTAGTTTTCAACCTTGTTTGATAACACAAGCGGAATGAATCGTTGTGTTTTTTAATATCTAAAGCTATTTAGGTAATAGTAAAACATTACGTTAAATAACATCGCAATCAAGAAACATTTACCTGAAATTATAATCTATTATCGTTTTTGACTTAAAACAACATTAAAACAACATTGATGGCATTTCAATACTTACGCAACACACGACTTCCGACAAAAGGAACGACTGTCTGTGTTGCAATCAATAATCACTTTTGTGGTTAACTTATCATCAATTTAATTACAATAAAGTTGAATATTATGGATTGACGGATCCACGATAACACCAAGAAGAAAAAGTATCCTTGGATCACAAACAAACACAACACTCATTTCTGTCAAAACGTTTATTTTTCTGGAAGGTAAACTAGAAAACATCTTTCAATTTTGATTGCAAAGGAAACTCTAGCGTTTGGTTCGAGAAAACTTTAGGTTGTCGTAAAACGACGATACTATAAGAAGAACAAAATTTTCATTTGAAACTTGTTTGTAATTTAATCTGTTCTTTTCATAAAATATTCACGCCGGTAAAGTACATAAATGTTTCTAAAACAGTCATTATTTGTCATCCTAAAAGACGGGGATTGAAAAGCATCTCATAAAACAATCGATCCAGTCAATCCAATTATGTGAGTGATATAATCCTAAACATTTCATATTATATTTAGAACCAAACACGCTGCTGAAGAAGGAAGAATCGCTACAAAGAGCTAAATGATAATGTTATAGTAAATTTTGTGAAGTGACGGCTATATAAAATACTTTTAATTATTTATAACTGACTTCATTATGTACCGTATGCGTGATAATCTTTGCCCCATCGTACTAATATAGTACCCGTTTTCTCTGGGCATACAAATCCTTGGCTTTCGTAGATTCCACTTAATCTTTAACTTGTACCTAAATAGGTTGTGAAAGAAAAACCACGTTTTACTTAGTTTAGCACTTACACCAAGTAGCAGTATCTTCGCGATTTGTCTCACGCGCAACTATCTCTCCTAGAGGTTTCCCTTCCCTCTGTTTCTACACCTCATTCATCTTTTGGTTGGCTCGCAATATCGAATCTAGCTCCATTCTGACTGTTTTCAATCTGCCTATGTCTATGTAGTTATGTTTTTATATTTTTATATCTGTGTTAATCTTAAGCTGTATTTGCATAGCCCTTGAGGCAATGAGATGTATAAATAAACAATTAAACAATGTAACTATCCATGAGGCTCCGTCCCATCCCTCGAAACGCACCAAAAACTAGAGACAGCTAATGTTCTGGTCGAAATATATGTGGCCACCATGCTGGATTTCGGGTTACTCAATATGACGCTTTATGATAGTCAAAGCTTATCCTAAACGCTACCCAAGTATGACAAGCCTCCGAAAAACATTGACCAGTTTTTGGAGAGAATTACATCTAACCTACATTTTTAGGACCCGCAGTGCATGCCACAAGCGCATGGAGACTATAGAGGCCACAAATGACAACTCAATCAAAGACTTACATGCTTAACAACATTGACAAACACTTCCCTTTAGAATAAATGAAAAAAACTACATCCTAAAATTTTTGTGCATATTTCAAATTTTGTTATTGCACCGGTGCAAATATTATCACGCTTACGGTAGTAAACGTTACTTAACTTATGCAGGGTTCACCAAGTTTTTTTTAACACCAAATACTTTCCTGCCTACAAAATACTGTTTCGAATTTTAGAAGAATCCATATTTAATCGATGGCTAATTATGCACACGGTACTTATATGACCTTCTCCTTCAATGTCGGATTCGACGGAAAATTCAAGCCTACTCGTGGCCGCGAAAAACGGATCGACGCACTGGCTCTATTACGGAACGGAATCGGTGCTCGGTTTCACGGTGAAACCCCGGAAAGTGTTGGCCATCCTTACGCCGCAACCATCTTGTGTGGTCGTACGTGTCGCGGTGCCAAAAATAAACAACGTGCAACACACCGAAAAAACCTTGCACTTAACCATCAAACCGGCCCCTCGCACCAAGCAATCGTAAGAGCAATCATTAAAGCCGCCTGCCAGCGAGTGGAATGGATCGATCGTTCGTTACGTACCGAGTGGCCGATCGCTTAAGAATTTGGAAAAGTGGAGAAACTCGCTTCAGCGACGAGATTACGCGACCGGTCGACGAAGATGCGACGACGTGATTCGCGGATCGAGGAAGTGGCACCGATCGAGCGTCAATTGTTGGTTTTTGGAGGAGTCGCCGGCAAACGGCGCCATCGGAACATCGGAACGCTGCTCGGGCACTTGTCCGGCCGGGTTCCGCCCCCCGGGTGCCATTTTCGGTGCGCCCCCATCCATCACGCGCTAACCTTCAATTCCGGACAGCGCGTGCGCAGCTGGCGGTGGACTCGGGAGTCTGCACAATTATGCCCGCCGATTGTGTAACACACCAGAGCTAACACATCGATGCGTTCGGGGCTGCACGAAAGCGAAAGTTCATATCACACTGCGCCGAAAGCTCTTGAGGCGAATCGTTGGCGCATGTCTGCATGGGGAGGTTGTAGGAGGGGACGCGGAAAATGACAGCGCATGTTAAGGAGGTAAACGATGAGGATGTGTTATCGAACGATGATGGAAGAGGTAACGCCGATAAAAAGATACCCACTACGAGTACAGTGGTGTCCAATTAATTGGCATCTCGGAGTTGTCTTCCGTCATAATTGGATTCAAGAACAAGTTATTTCAGAACCTCATCATTTATTTTGGATTTTAGCTATTTTCAAATGATACTATTTTCCATTTAGAACTAACTCATCGATGTGAATAATGTTAACTAACTTATATCATTTGCTCCGATGTTTACTTTTAAATCAATCAAAGCTTTGCGCAACACTTTAAACACACGTGAACGTAACTCTAACCACCTAACTTCTCACGATGACCGTTATGCTCGGTGAGCTTACGGCTTGGATGAAAATAATACAATCACCTCCGGCCACACCTCCCACCAGCCGTCGGCCGGTTCGAAGATAAGCCTTTTTTATTTTGCTTCCCAGTTTTCCAACCCCCCCGCTTCGCTTAACCGCTCCGTCTCGTCCGACGCCTTTCCGGCAATTACCAAATTACGGCGTGATAAGATAATTTCCGGCACATCCGCAACGGCGGACGAAATGTTCCACCTCGATCATGTAACCCTAACGGCATCGCAGTCGTCGTCGTGTACCTTTTGGGGTCGGACGCATCTTCAATCGGGCTTTTCCTTTTCGCTCGATCCGTCCGGGATTGGCGGGAGATTTGCTTTTCGTTTTGTCTTTCGACCGATCGGAATCCCTTCCTGGATCGATGGATCGACGATGCGCGGTGCGCGAACGATGACCTCCGTGCGGTAGTGCGACCCCCCAACAGCGTGCGGGGGTTCGGTGGTGGCCGCGGCCTGTCAATTTCGTGCCGAGGAGAGATCGATTGAACCTCCCTTACCGGCGCTGGATGGAACCTCACTCGATGCGGGCCGTCACCGCGTTGGTCGGCTTGGCATTTGAATTGAATTTCTCGACCCCTTCTCGGGCCGTCTCTCGGGCTCGGGACAGATCGCTAGGAATGGCAGGCTGGGCTCGGTTTCGGATTGGCCCGTAATCGGAAACCTGCTCCACACGCCACGTCAGGTGGCAAGCGGATGAGATCGGTCGCACGGGGGTTTGCCATCGGCAGCCCGAGCCCCGGAATTGCCCGAGTAATTGACCACAGAACGTTCCACCACTACATCCACCTAGGAGCATTTCAAAAACTATTCAGAAAAGAACATTTTAACTATACATAGCAATCATTTAGTACAAAATAAGTATAATAATATATAGTATATAGTACAATAATAATAGTAAAAATCGATTGGTGAAAATATGTAAGTAAATTTTTGTCTTATTTTTTGGGATTTTTGATCAACTTTTGACCAACTCCGTCAGAGTCCTGCCAAAATGGCTCAAAAAATTATCTAATTTTTTTTTGCATTTTTTGATAGTTTTAGATCTATTAATTATTATTAATAGAACCGGAGAAAAAATATTATTATCCAAAAAATTTTGGGATATTTTTATTAAAAGATGGTCAGTTTGCATATGTATTATTTGTAACTGTGATCAGCAATAATTTTTAGAAGAAGAGCAAAAATTTGGTTCAGCTGCATTCATTAGTGTGAAATGTATGAATAAATATTTACAGACACATATGAACATGTTTTCGATGTAGGTGCAGTAATTGCTTTTTAGAAGGTAAATAGATGGTTTCTTCTATGTTTTACTACATCCTAATCTAATCATAAGATTTCTGTGATGAAAAAGGATACAGAATCGTTTTCAGTCTAGCAAAACTATATCAGTTCTAGCTAAATTATATCAGTTCTAGCAAAATTTTATCAGAGTGAGAAGAATTTGTTGCGCATCGCCTAATAAATTTAATTCGTTTGTTGAAATTAGATTATCCTGTTGTCTAATATATTTTACGAACTACAGTTGAGGTGAACAATTTATCATTTTATTTACTTGTAACTTACTTATTTCTTGATCGTTCTTTCGATGAAAAACGATCTTTTAAATATTCATGTGAATAAGGACCTGATCACCTTGACAAGTCTGAGAAGAGTAAATTTCGCGTAGGGAAAATCGCCTCGTTTGCCTTTTCTTGACACCGCGACAAAATGCCACGGCCAAAGGACACTCCCCCACCAACGATTTCCCGTTTCTTCCTCCGCGCATCTGTAGAACAACTCTTTTGGAAAAGAGGGTTCAGCAAAAAGCGGGCGACATGCATTCGGAAAAGGGTTTAAATCGATTTCAACCATTGACACGCCGCAAGGAAACGATTACCATCGTTAGGTACGTTAATTGACCGCGAGACCGCCCCCCTTCCCGTCCACCCTGTTTTTTTCCTTCGTGCCGTGGGTGGGTCGATGGTGAAAAACGGAAAACACTCATTTGACGCTCGTAGACTGCCGGCTCACAATTTGGCCTCCCACTCCTTGGATGGGTGGGTGGATGGGTGTGTTAAATGGCCCTGTTGGTGGGTTGGTAAGGGTAAGTGGAGGATGAATGATGGGGAGAGATTGTGTGTGTGTGTGTGTGTGTGTGTGTGTGTGTAGGAGGTGGAAAGTTTGCGTTTGTCTCGTGTTGTAGCTTCGACGGAAAATGATGGTAAAAACACATTAGCATGGCGGAAAAATGACCCCGCTATGAAAAAGACACCCAACCCAACGAAAGCCCGCCCGGTGGATGGCCATGGTCGTGGTAAATCACACCACTCTGAATGAACGCATTGTCTCGGAGACAGTCTGGCCGTAGAAATGGAAGCGAACATAAAATCGCAAAAAAAAGCCCCCAAAAAAACACCGAAGAAATACCATGCAAAGCGACGCATAAGTAACGCACCTTCGACGTGTGATTTACGACGGTTACGATAGGGGAAAATGGTGACCATTTAAAATGGCATACAAAATTCCCTTCCCAAAGCCCAACCGTCTTCCCGGTTGATTGCGGTGCATCTTGCTGTTGATGGGTGGTGGGCGCTCATTAGGCAGCTGGCCAACCGCATCCGTCCAAGGTGGAAGGTGTTTTGTGCTGCTCCTCTACTTTCCAGCGGACCCCTGGCTGGCCATTGTTGTTATCAAACTCCGTCACCCATCACTCCGTCGCGCGGGATGCGATGTGCCTTAAATGTCTTTATTCCACGTGATCTCGTGCTCTCCTGCCGCCCCCAGCAAAAGGGGCGCGGAAAATCGGACCGCGACCAGCGAAAGGGAAACTTCGTTGTTTTTTTCGCTCCAGACAATGGCTCGACCTATCGGACCTATCTCGCGTTCGGTCGCGGGAGGATGCGGCCCGGGCCGGGCACAGAACGATTCGATACGGGCAGGAAATGCAAACAATTGCATGCTTTCTCCGGGAAGAGAAAATCAAAATGAAATTAAATTTATAATTGCAACCGACGGCACGGTAGCAACATTGTCCGGGCGCGAGGTAATGTCTCTGTTTGGTGTCCGAGGAAAGGTGTTCGCCTTACTTTGCATTCATATTTTGATAACTCAATTCCTAGGCGAGGTGATGGTTACCATTTACATATAATGGAGATTTTATATTTTGTGGAGCACATCGGTTGGTCACTGTAAGGTTGTGGACATGGAAATACTTTGGCTGCGTGAATCTTTACAGTAACATTAATGTGTTTTCTGTTACTTTAGTCGGTGAGAACAGTAACTTCATTCTTTTTGTTTGGGTATTTAAGTCAAAACATTTATATAATCTTCTCTGAAATATATATTTTGTATAGCAGTTGTAGATTACCCGATTTCTCTTTGATTCCCTGATTTTAATTCAAATTGTAATTTTATTCGCAAAATTTATCGATTTCTCATTTTTTTTATTATCTAAGAAAAATTTAGCTTCAAAATTCTTTTCGAGTTTCAATAGATCAATAAAAATATGAGTGGATACACATAAATGAGGAAGATGCCTTAGGAATTAATAATTATTTACAAACTTGAATGTTTTTTTTTATTATTCGACTTTGTCCAATTTCATCCGATCTTGTTTCATTTATGTAGACTAGACACAAAAATAAACATTCTAGTATTTTATTTTACGTGGTTCCCACCTGGAAAAGAAATGTTTCCAATATTTTTACCAACAACCGAGCCCTACTTTCACTCGATGCAACAAGTGCGGACGCTAAAATTCACTGCGAAAAACAATCGTTTATGTTCGGGAGGAAAATTGATGACTTTGCCCAGCACATTTCGACGCACACCCGAGAGTTTGCCGTTTGTTTTCCCGTCCGTTTGGCATTGCGGGCTCTGCTCCTGCTACAGTTTTCCACCCGTCGACCGGCACGCCGGCACCATTGTCCTGTCAACGCACCAGAAAGTGCTCTCTTTCAGCTGTCAAACACGCGTGACAGTGAACTCCATTTTGCTAGCACGCTTTCGGGGTGGCCACATTGATAAATGTGTTATCGAAACGGCGCGGTCGTTGGATTCACCTCCAACGTTGGACCGTTCGTTCGTGGACACGCGAAACGGTTTGTTTGTTTCTGGCTCGGGAAAAAACTCCCGATTCCAGCGAAACGGGAATACATTTCTCTTCGAGTCTTTACTTGTGTTGTTTTCCTGGTCGGCGGGGAACATTTGCATCTACACCACACCAGCATCCGGCCCATAACTCTTGCCCTGAACTACATTTGTTCCATCACGAAAACGCATCACCGCGTGGGGAAAGAGTGAAAGGAGCGGGTGCCTTCGGTATGTATGCCAAATTTCACTTTCGCCAGCCGCGATCGGAAGACTCGCGATCGTAAGTGTGTCGCACGAGGGCAGGAAGACGCGTTTGAAGTGGAAGTGGAAGACCGACAGAAAGAGGAAACACATTACCTCAATCCGCAGCGAAATGGACGCGACATTCGTGAGGATCGCCACGACGCAGTAATATTCCCATCACGAACACAAGAAGTGCGCTAGCAACGCTCAGCTGACAGGAACATAGGAAGAAGACGAACCAACCACGTCTACCAGCGTTCGTAGTAGAAACGATGCACTACTTTCTTTAATCGATTATGAAATATGCATCCCTCCTAGTGGAATATGTCACCGTGTCTTAGGGCGTAGCAAAACATACAACTCAAGAGTTGGCAATGGTAAGCACACACCCCATCTACTTGCCCCACCCAACAATGGCGAGGGTTACGCGAGACCACTAGGTCGCCCCGGGCCTCGTTGTTTTGAGTGCGTACGCACGTGTTACTAATTCGGAAGTGTGTATTGTATAACTATTGTCACCGATTTTATGCGGAGTGAATAGTCAGTCAGGGGATGGCGGCAATTTTCGTGTGCACGGTTGCATCGGAGCGAATTGTCGGTTTCGGTAGGCAACATACCTGTGACACACTTTCGGGGTTACGCATAACGTGCTTCCTGAATTCTCCGTCAACGAGCGGGAGGACTAGATTGAGATTCGACTGAAACAACGTGATTTAGTAACGATTAACGGCAGTTGATAGTTCATCTTTGTTTTTTCCTTGCAATCATACATTAAAAGTAGTTTTTATCTTGTTTTCTTTGTGATACATCTAGTTTGAACAACTGGAACAGAAATTAGTAAGAGATTAAATCAGAGAGGTTTTTCAACTCGCAGTGGATGAAAGTAATATTTCCAAGAAAAATGACGCCAAAAAAGGGTAATTTTCTCAAGAATTATACAAATAAAGTATATAATTCAACAACATTTCTTAACGATCCACAGGTTGGAACTGGGTCTGTCTCACAGTAATGGGTTCCTATATTATGTAAAAATAAATGCTAAGAACCATAACGAAATAACTAAAGGAAAGTTCAGTGTATAACCAAAGTTAAAGACTAACGAAAGAAATTAAGTGGATGAAAGCAGTCATTAGTTTCAAAAAAATTTTAACCCATAAATAAATGAAATTGCAACATAAAAACTATAGTAATATTAAAAACAAGATCTTAAGAAAGCTAAGTCTTTGCTTTGCCTTCGAAAACCATCGATTCAACAACTGTTACTAACAAATTTTATTAAAAAAGATTGTGCCTACTTAAAAAGTGTGCTAATAACGCTTGGTAGTCAACATGTTAAACAGTTTCAGCTGTGTAATATCGAGCAATGCGTTTTTGACACATCCAGTTACCTAGACATTTAAAAACGCTTCATACCATTCCAAATGATAATCATAATTCGTTCTATTACTTTAAGTACTTTAAGCGGTTCTTATAAAGTATAGTTATATAGTTTTAAAAATCGGCTTGTTGAATAGGATCTATTAAACAAAATTTATAAAATCGATCGTCAATGAGTCCGCAGAAAACTTGTTGTATTTAAGAAAAAAAGTAATATGAAACATTGAATTTGTTGAAAAGTATTCCAAATAGACGAAAATGTATCATATTTCAATACCATGTAAGTATTCAATACAATCATATACATACATACTTCAATGCAATATAAGTATTGAAGCGTAGAGGCCTCGTTTATTTTACTTTTTTTATACCACTGTTGGTATTGCTAATTTGATTGAGTTCTTCTTGTAGATTGATTGAGTATGTACTAATTATACACTGTAAGTAAATTCTTTCGGGGTGTAGGTAATTATGGATTTATCCATATCTAGCAGTTTAAGTTTTAAACAACCATGCAGGGAATGATTGTGGCGTTAACCGCATTGCGTTTTGATAACCTTTCATCTACCAGACATATTTATTGCCTTAAGCCCGGACAGAAAACATTCCCACATCAGTTGACGATTGTCGACGGAAAGAGAATGTCTTTCCTTCACCCTTGTTTGGCCTTCACAGAACAAGTATGTATATGTGGCCCGATATCCGGCTAAAGCCTTCGATGAACAGTTAATTTTAATAAGACAAAATGATGATCAAGACTTTTTCTCTGCATGTTAAACCCAACTGGTTGTTGTTAAGCCAGCTGCACTCGGTGGGGAGAAAAGTGAAAAGGTAAACAGCAAGCAACTCTTCGACACCCAAAACGACTGATAATTAACGTCCCCCACCTTGCGGACAAGTACGCCGAGAAGTACGGTCCTCGCATGAGCTCCACCGCAACCGCGCGAGAGTTGCCAATCAAAATCGAATTATTTTCATATGACCTTTCAACGGATGGACCCAACGGATGGGGTGGCTCGAGGCTCGATTCGGATGCTCGATTCGGAATGCTGCCCGGCTGCTGGACGGCGTTCGGCGACAAGTACCTACCTACCCATGCATGCCGGTATCCCTATCCGCCGAGAAGATGCCGAAATCCGGCGGAGAATGAAGGAAGGGAAAGAAAAGGGCACAGAAAGAAAGGAAATCCTCCGTTCAATCTTTCGTCGCCTTTCGATCGTTTACTTTCGATATTAAAATGTGCCGTTTCGTAACGACTGGGCGTCACTTAAGTGGGGGCTTTTTTTTCTGCAACGGTCTCTAGGGGTTTTATGTAAAACGGAATGTACATAAAGTAAGTTTGGTTGTCAATTAAGATGTCTATTGATATTTCAAAGACGCAATTCCACTTTTTACAAGTAGTTCAAAACTGTTGCTGTCCAATTAATTTTAATTTCAGTTAAATATTTTTGATGAAAAATATCTTTCGCAAATCAAATGACAAGATCAGCAAAGTCCAACATAATTAAGTACCACCTAAAGGAACGAAACAAAATTCACCACGTTCGTTCCTTTCCCGATTCCAGATAATCTCCAAAAACCCGCACTCCTTGGTCATTAATTATTTATTTATTGGCGCCACTGGGACGTTCACACGACATCCTTCCGTACGGGAAGAGTGATAAAAAAAAGGAAGCACACAAAACGGAACATGCTTCCCAGTGGTTCCTCCCGATACGCACGTTTCCTTCCGCTTCCGTTACGTACGGATTTAATCGGCGGTTCCTTCGTCCGGTTGGGATCCGCGTTTTTGTGTCCGGTCGAACGGTTCGGCAACTGAAGATGAAAGTCGTACGGAACGGTTCGGCAATCGAGCGAACCTCCAAGGCTCAAGATTACGCAGGCAATAAAATGGAATTAAACGATCGTGCGCCGCCGGGCAAAGCGGGCGGTTTTGGGGTGGTTCGGGTTTGCGTTTTGTTTTGTTTGGAGGAACACTCGGGACATTATCTCGCGGACGGCTTGCATCGAAATGTCGCCAGTCCGTTATGATGGCGGCGTTTTGCCCCCGGGGAAGGTGAAAAATGATACAATACCGTTCCGTTTCCTCCGGAGCCGGGCCGAAATATATCTCGCGCCTCCACGAGCCTCCCTCCTTCCCTCCCCCACCCTTTCGGAAGGTGTGATGAGATGTGCGAAAGTGAAATTGTTTTCTTTCATCTTGTTGAGCTTGGTTGTTTTTTTTTTTTTGGCGGACCGTCCGTTGTTGAGTTGCGTTTTTCACGTCTCGTCGGATATTATGCGCTCGCTTCAAAGTTGCATTTTTCGGGTAAGCGGCGTTCGCGCCATTGTCGAACGTTTGAGAGCTGTTGTGAAAATTGGACGTGAAGTGTTAGGTTTCATTCCCTGCTGCCGTTTTGTGTGTTTTGATTATTTTCTCAAACCAGTGTTTTGTTGTTTGCTTCCATTTACCAACGTTTCCAATTTAGGGTTAGTTTTATTGAAAACATGAGATAAAGAAACGGTTTATACGTAATTCGTTATAATACACAT
Source organism: Anopheles coustani (assembly GCF_943734705.1). Taxonomy (NCBI): domain Eukaryota; kingdom Metazoa; phylum Arthropoda; class Insecta; order Diptera; family Culicidae; genus Anopheles; species Anopheles coustani. The sequence continues at coordinate 25,475,022 of NC_071289.1, forward strand.
GAAAATTTCCATTTGTTTTGGGTTGAAATTTACTCCCATGTCAAAAAAACAAAAATTGAGTCAGTATGAATAGTGACCAATTTAAATAGTTCTCAAAAGTCACTAAGTCCAAATTTGGTCCCTTTATCCCGTCTTTCAACCGGAAGCAAGCTGGTCAGCGTCAATGGATAGAAAACCCATTGGCCAAAACTGGTATCCACCGCTTATCTAACCATTTATCAAGGAAACAATAAAGAAGAAAGAAGCAATTGGATGATTATAAACCAATTCATGATGAAACCCACTGTTTGCTTTACTTCCATCTTTTAACTCACGTCATAAACTGCAACATCCCGACGCGAATTAAGCGGCGCAGATCGGCTAAACACGTTCGCTTATGGCCGGTTTGTGTGTGTGTGTGTTCAATTTTGACGCATTACGATAAATCGCTGGCTGTAATTTGGTTGGCTTAAAAGCATCCGCCAATGGCGAATCGAGACGGATACTGCAATTTCGACCACAAACCCGGAGATCGACGGTTTATGGCAGCCTTGGACGGGCAGTTCGCGAGCCGATCGCGTGCATTGCGAAAGTGAAAATTCCCCATCTCCGGCATCGGGGTATCGGGGCGATCGTGTGATAGTAGGTCAATAGTTTTCGGGTTACCGATTTTCGGCGGGAGATCGTTTTCTCTCTCATCCATGTTGGGGTGGCGGTTTGTTTTTTTTTTTGTTTCTGGTGCAAACAGCACAGAAGTCCGATTCCGTTACGAGAAGCTGATTCATCCTCAACAGGGTGTTTTTATCTTAGGATGAAATTGAACCGGATTTTGACGGGGACAGGCTTTTAAAAGATACTCGCACAACATCGGAAAAAACCCACACTCAGGGTCAGAGTCGAAAGCCGTCGCCATGGACGCGATGATCTTTTTTTTCGGCGGGTTCGTCGCTTGCTGAACCGAAGCAAGTCTTTCTCTGTCGAAGCAACAAAAGCGAACCGAAACCACCAGAACGTGTGATGCTTTCGCTTCCGAAGAATGTAAATACCGTTACTTTGGTGTTGATGAACTCGCGTCCACGTCCGTTCTAATCATTCGATCATCTTGGGGTCGGGTGAACGTTCTCTGAGTCTCTTACTTTCATCGTGAAAGAAAATTCACGCCCCAAAGAAAAGAAGAAATCCATGTGCCCCATGTGGTTTCATTCTCGGCTAACTGTTTCTTTCGTTAATCCCTTCATTTCTTTTCGGGAGATCTTTTCTTTCGAGCATGGCATTGTCTGCTTGTGCTGACATCTCTTTACTTCGCTTCAGCCCTTTGCTCGTCCTTCCCTTACCCTTATTTTTAGCCCTTTTCCTCAGTTTAACCGTTTGTTTGCCCTCCGTCACGAACCCGTAAGGGTTTCTGATTCTTTTTGCTTCCTCCTCTCACAAGCCTTGGTAACATGCGATGATCGCTTCGTTTTCACTTTCGTTCGCCCTCCCTCACGGCTCGGGGAGGCGGGGCCGGGAAGGTCCTTCGGGGTTCGTGACTCCACACCGGAGAAGGCTCCGCAGGCAGACGGCGCTGATGTCATTCCACCGTCACCGTATCCCGAGCTCTCGAGTGTCAGAGGGCGCCGAGGTTTCGAATCAAGCCGGAATCGTTCGACCGAGGCGACCGAGCTTCAGACACTCGTGGTCGGTGGGCCCGGCGGGAGGCTTTTGCCCAGGCACTCTTTCACCGGCCGGCCCGCGTACATTGTGTAACCTGAGAAAGTGTTTGTGTGTGAAATGCTGCGTAAAAGGCCGCGAAGCGGGATGGAAATGTTGAGAAAAGAAATAAACAAAGAAACACCTTCCAGATTCGAACCTCCGTATGGTCGCGCAACACTAAAGGTAAGCCTAACCTCACCAGCACTTGCCACCTTGACCCGTGGCCACAAAAGCATCTTCCACAAGTTGCCAGTGAACGGGAGAGAAAGAGATAGATGTAGGGAGAAAAAAATCTTCAACTGTTATGGCGTTCGGTGGCGATTATTCAGCCTCACTTCCAACGGGCTTCCGATGCCAGGCTCGGATACCCGAGGCTGGACTGCTTCCTAGCAAATGGCGCTCCGTGGAGGTGTTTGCGCATGGTTGGCTACAACCACCTCCCCGTTCGACTAACCGTCGGGCTTAAAATCACGATCGTAGGCGATGATAAACGTAAAGAAAGGAAAAACAAAACCCTTAACCACTTGTGCCGATCAAACTTGAACTAAACCTTGGAGGAAGGCGCCCAACACCTCTGCCGGGGTTTCCCGGTTTTTTTTTTTTGTGGGCACAATTAACCCCCTCCCCCACACACACGCATACAAATCCCTTGGTGCAAGACACGCAACAGGTCCATTTCACTTTCGACCTCCTTGATCCCTCCCAATGTTCCCAGTGGCGTCTGGATTCGGTTCACCTTTGGACACCGCGTGGTCAAACGTTTTCGGGAGGGTTCGTCGCCTGCGCCAAACGTCATCGTTGTTGAACGGAGCGTTGTTGCCTATCTCGCGATGCTTGAGCGCGATTTCGATTTATGATCGAGCCACGATCGATGCTAGGGGACCGTGTGCGTGTGTGTGTTGGCTCCCAACGGAGTGTTACGCAATCTCGTGCGCCTTGCGGCGCCCGCGAATGATAAGAAAGAGGAAAAGAAAGCGCCGGAGGGCGCAAAGCGACAGACGGAGAAACACCTACCGCGGATTCGGATCGACCGTTGCATTGGAAGATGGAACGGTGCAGATGGGGTTGTTTTTTGCTGTCTGGCACGAAAGGAGAAGATGTGTGAGTGTGTCGGTTTGTTTGTGTGGTTTTTTTAGGAAGAAACTATTACCGCATCAAATTGTAGTTCCGACAGAGTTCGATCGGTCGATTGAGGGATTGAGTTAAAAAAGAGCGTAAACTAAGGGTTTCTTGTTTTGCACGGAACTGCTTCATTATTTTTGGTTTGGATTTTTTATCGTATTTTGCTGAGAAACTCGAACAAGGTAGTTTAAAGTAAGCAGCAACAATACTCAAAAAAGGCAACATCCCAAAGGGAGCAAAAACCGAAGCTGCCTCATTCGTTTCCGCATCTTTACGTTCCGGCTCTTATCAGACAGTGGTCGTGTTGTTGGTGGCAAGATTACTGAGCGGTTGTCGACAGCGAACCACTGTTTCCGTTTGCTCGTTAAAAGTCCTAAACACATCGTCAACTTGTTCCGGAAAAAAAAGGAAAGAAAGAAAAACTACACCAAACGCCGTACAAGGAGACGGAAACCGTCGCCAGCGAGCCGATAACAACGCAGCGTATGCTCGTATAAAGTGTTATCAGCTCGAGTAAAAACGCCGCAGACGACGAGTGGGCAGCGCAATTGTCTAAAAGTATCTGAACCATAACGCTCGATCGCTGATTGTATAAGGAAGTTTCCAAAAGTACCCCGCGAAACACGAAACAACAAAACAAATCCACCCCCTCCGCTTGGTAGGGGGTGTTTGCTTGTGGAAGGGGGAGAAAAGCCACCCCCTCATTCCATCCCAGGTGCTGTCTGTGTCTGAGGAAGGAAGTTTTTTTTATTTTTTGTTTTTCCGGCCACCCGTTTTCCAGTTCCGCGGCCCCCAAGAAAAGGGAACTACTCGCACGCAGTTTTCCAGTTCACTCTCGAGAGGGTGGTTGATAAAAGGGAAAAGGGGCGAGCGGGAGCAAGAGAGCGACACACGCGTGCAAGAAAACATCCGTGCGCAACAAAGAAAGGTTCGGTGGGGAGGAACGGCGTGTGGGGCCGGCGGGAAAACACGTTGCAAGGAAACTGCTCCACCGCCGGCCAACGAAAGCGAATGTGAAAATAGAAAGAAGAAAGAGTATCTTTCGCTTTCATGCACACAGTTTATTGCACCGTCACGATCGCCACGCCAATCAGTGGCGACCGTGTGTGCGTGTTGGTTTCGTTGTGTGTGTGTGTAAGTGTGTATCAAAATATGCTCCACGATCGAATGCGGCGTGTCACGTGGATGGATCGCGTTCGGAGTGCGCGTTTCGCGTGTGAGTGAAACGTGCCAGGAGTGCTTCGACCGACCGACGACCGGCGGGAAGGTCGAATATGTTGCCCGTTTGGGTTTCTTGGTTTGGTTTCGTTTGGCTCTTCCCGTCCCACAGTGGGTCGCTAGCGGGCCATCGAATATTTTTCACATGATTTTCTTCTTTTTGAATAAAATAATCTCTTGTTCCGTATGAACCCCATTTTAAAATTGTCCACATGTTGATGCACACAGTTTTTTGACTCAATAGCATCATCAAAAATACAGATCAAACTGGATTTCGGGTGGTTTATGAGAAGATTCGGTAATATAATAAAATTGAAAAGAATTTAGAAATTCAATTTAAAACTTATCCATCTCCTAGAGTCACATCAGATTTTGCACAAAATAATTCAGTTTATTAGGGAAAAATGAGGAAAAAAAGGAAATTTGATTAGTGTCTAATTCAATTATGTTGTATCTCATGTAAAATATATAAGAAAAACAATAAGTGAATTTAATCATTTCAGCCGAAAAAATTAATGATTTGGAGGATTCTCTCGTCAAGCACACATGGATATTTCATTACTTTACATTACATCAACTGCCTGAAACTTATCATTTTGAGTATGCCCATCTCCATCTAAAACATAGGAAAATAGTTTAAAAATATTATTTAAAAATAATTTTTAAAAATAGTTTAAAAATCATGTCAAACCGAATCTACAAAATTATCACATTTTCGATGTTTTCACAATGCTATATGTTGTATTCAGATACGTTCTTCTAAGTTCCACACGAAACGAGAGCGAATCAGTGACAAATTGCTGTTACGAAATCTCCTTCCAAAAGTCCACTCTTTCACCCACCGTGCGTCCTTTCTTCAGCATTTGCGGTTAGACGATACGACTCGCATTTCCCCCCCGCGGAGGAAAAGAAAAAGGTGCGATGATCGCGACCAGCGCTAGTGTATGCGTCGAACATAGCCGCGTAGTGAGAGGGAAAGGCACGGAAAAGAGAAAGAATGAACGAGTGAACGAGATGGAGGAAGATACTCGCAAGATCCCGCGATGCTGCCGAAGAGAAAGACGACGCGAACGAACGGGCATAATTTGGAACCTCGCGGCTCCAAGCGGTCCATTCCGTCAGTCTGAACTTTTCTCTTCCGAACGGCGGATTTCTGTCCGTGTACTGTTTCGCGTTGGATTTCACTTCCGCAGTGGTGGAGGCTTTAAATCAATTTGGTGGCCTTTAGTTTGTGTTCAGCAGTTGGTGCGTTGTTCAAAACGTAATATTTCAAACAGTAACAAGCACGGTTGATATTTTAATCTGAATCCACTGATCCACGTACGTAGAAGCACACGAGGAAAGGTCCACGCGGAAAGAGGGACCATTGCGTTGGTGGGGTCATACATTACTCAATCGGAGAATTTACACTCACCCCCACCGCACTCCACCGCCCCCTCGTGTCTTGGTAATGCAACCGGAACACTTCCACCCATTCCGGTCGCCAACGTCGGGAGAAGGGGAAGAAGGTGTTCCTACTCTGGGGCCCTCGCATGGGGGCCATGCACGAGAGTGGGAGTGCATTCGTGCACGTAGTGGTGGTGGTGGTGGGCACCCCAACGGCAACACGGTGGCAACGGTTTTACCGCGGATTACCTGCGTTTGTTTTATGGTTTATCGTTCAGTTTACGTCGAGTGGCCCGTCAGTGATGTACTAGCGGTTCGAAGACCCGGTGCGGTGTCGTGTATCCTTTGCTGCCTCGGACCCACAGTGTGTGTACACACCGCAGTGTGCAGTGTGTTGAGTTTTCACGGACAATTTCCGCTGCATCCCGGTTCGAAGTATGTAAGCGGGCGCCATTCGTTTGATCGAACTTGTGTATTATAATTCGGGTTCCTCGCCTGTACGGCTGTTGAAGTCTTTTGAATCAAAACCGTGCTAGAAGCTGAATTTTAGATGTGATTAATTATTCTAGTGGACAATTAGTGTTTGGAATGCGTTCTTAAGAGTTTCAAGTGGATTCTGACAGTTTTGTTTTTCTGTGGAAAACTTGAAAAGAAAATTGTATGGTGCAGTGCTCGAATGGATTATAAGCGACGCTTAAAGAAGACGAGTGACATGTGCTGTTTATGATACTCTATGTTAAATGATAAAACAACGCCTGTGATCGTGATCAACAACAATTTCAATAAACGATGACTTAGTGGTTGAGGGTTCTGAAATAATGGTGCAATATATAAGTGATTCATCCTAGCATTTTCGCACATGAATGAAAGTTTTTGGATATTAGCTGAAGAAAATGTTATTCGTGTAAGCTGTGAAACTTGACACTCCAGTTGAATGATCAAGAGAAAATATTTGAAAACGGTTATGAATTTCTGAATTGACGTTTTCAGTTTTTCTAAGTTATTTTTAAGTTCAACTTTTATAGCAATGAGAACATTTCAATATTTTATAAAACCAACGCTGTTAGATGAGCGTTGTTAAACATCGCACCAACATGGTAAAGGGTAACTGTAAACTATGACCACCCTTGTTTTTATGAGTCAAAACTTTTGGAGCTTTCCTCTTTCGTAAAGCAATACCTCTGCTATTTGTTTTGCCTTACATTACTTTCCTTTAACAGTACGCCATAAATCGGCATCCGCTAGAAAAGGCTCACTTCAATCAAGCAAAAGGCTCCATAAAACTACAAAAGATCAATCAGTGGATTTATCTACCGCCCTCCCTCCCCTCCCCTGGCATCCTCCCACGTTCCCTCCCGAGCAAAAGTCCCGTCGCGTGGATAAGGTTGAACCTTGGGCGACAGTTCACTACCATCGCGCGCGCGCGCGCACCGAGATCCAGAGCACTTCGGTGCCGGAATGGAGCGTGCGGAATGTGGCGGATAAAGAGCAGCCCCGAACGCCCCATTGTTGTTTGGCCCGTGCTCCGGTGAACGCTGAAAAGCGCGCTCGTTACATTTCACTAGTTTCACTTTTTCCAATGGCGTGGAAAGTTCGCCATGGTTGGGTTGTGCATTAGTACACTCTTGGCTTTGTTTTTCTTCCCCGTTTTCCTTTCACGCTACCCTTCTCCGACCACACTAGACAACTTCGTGCAAAATTCCCTACGGCCGAGGCGTTGAGGCGTTGGACCCTTTGGGACCGTTTTGGGGGCAACAAATCGAAACCACAGATTTATCCACCGCAAACACTGGGAAAACATTTGCGGTGGCTGCGGTCGTAATCGTTGCAAACACGGTCAACCTTCTCGATCGTGATCCTGTTTCACATTCGCAGATGGCACGATCGATTTGCGGTGGGTTTGTTGCTTCATCTGGGTAAACAATTGGAATGCTTTTCGCCCTCGTCTCTGTGCCCAACAGCCTTCGAAAACATTTGTCAGCAGATGCGATGAACCAAAACACAAAGTGTAACTGCCTGCCACTCCCAAAAACTCCCGAGACCTTACAGCGTCGCAATGATTTTTCACTGTCAAATCGTGATCGTGACATTGTTTCTTGGATAGCCATCAAACCGCTGAGGTGCAGTATGGTAATCGAGAGGGTGCGTGCGTGAGAATGGGAGTAGCTTTGGCAGGTTGATCCTCAAACAGCGCGATCCAAGTTGATTATGGCTATCGTTTCATCGTTTCGCAGCGCCATAAGACAATAAGAAAAAAGTGGCAATAAGAAGAGAAAAAAGCGTTACCACAACCTCTAAAACAAGCGGCCCCAACATGTTTTCCACGCAGGCATCATCTGGCGCGAGGTCAGCCTGCCCGACGACAATTAAGACCATTAGCCGACACATTGTGTGAGGCGCGCGCGCCCTCGTCTTGGTAAACGACCCTCGGTCAAAAGGTGGTGAAAAGAAGCGTTTGTGCCGAAGTCTGAAGCCTCCGAAAACGCCCCAAGTCCGGTGCGGCTCCCGGTGCGCTGGCCATGGGCCTTGGCTGGGGATCATTTTCACGTTGCGTTGCAAACTGGTGCGTGAGAAAAACCCAAGCCAACCGACGGCAAGTACCCTTTTTTCCAGCGAAACCACAAACCTTCGGAAAAGGGGCACTAAATGGCTTTTCCGAAGGCAGATTAAGTTTGGGCCGGCCAACAACAACTGGGCTGGTTGGGCAACGGTTAAATATCACTCGGCGGCATAATTGGCCGCACCGTTTTGCCTTTCAGCTCGTCTGCCTCCCCCCGGGAACGCTGGAATGCATTCGCTTTGACAAGTTGAACGGTGCAGCAACGTTGACGCCGTCAACGGGTCGCTTTGAGTTCGTCCGCCGGCCAGGATTGTCGTGCTGCATCTATACGGCCGGGAGCCTTGAACGCAACAGTGTGTATGCTTATTTTCCTACAAAAAAAAAAAACAAACTCGAGCCCTTTCTCTCCAGCGTTTTGGACAAATGGAAAGAAGCACAAAAAGGTAAACGCGATCTCGCACCGAAACCGAGCCAAACGAGCCAAACTTAAACGGATGTTGGCAAACAAAGTGGGCAAAGGCTTCGTGTACGGAGAAAACCGTACCACCCTTCCCTCCCTTCCTCCCTCGACCAGACGTGGGAGTAGCGCGAAGTGAAATGAGCCTTCGCAATCAACGTGTTTAAAGGTAAAAAAAAAAGATACTTCATACACACACTCAACAAGACTCGGTCTTTCACTTTGCTAAATTGCGTACAGCTCGAGTGTCGACCGGAACCGGAAACTGGGCGACATGCGTGTGCGCACACACACTCGTAGGTGGCGTAGGGATCGAAACCGGTATCGGAATCGATTGCCATTTTTCGGTACGACAATATAAATGTGTGTGTGTGTGTATGTACCGTGGAAAGCATTTCACGCTTGTGGCACGTGCGGAGACGTGGAGGATACCGACGCCCCGGAACGGGTCAGTTGGTAATTAATTATCCGCTACCGCCCTCCCTTGAACACACGGGGCGTGGAGTTGGTTAACGAGCGTCACGAAATATTTCTTCGCGACAAACGCGGCCCCAAGACACCACTTCATTCGTTCGATACACGTTCAATCGGTGGACGGAAAGGCAAGAGAAAAGCTGGAGATTATAATAATAAAAAGCAAAGACTCCGCCATCGGCCAAGAAGGCCAGACTCCTTCGCAAGTGAAACAACCGAACGGAGCGTTGGGTAAAGTGGTTGGCCACTGTTTGCTCATTTGGGTAAATCAACACCGGAAGCGTGCCTGATGAGGCGTACTGTTTTGCTTCGCTTTCCGTTGCAGACACCGTGTCATCCGAGTCAGCATACGCGAGGGTGCAAACTCGGTAGGGTGAAGGTTGTTGTCATTTGACGGTGAACGAACCAGGAATTCAGCGGCCCTGGGCTTCAACATTGTCCAAACATTGGCTTCCGATCGTCAACCGGTGACGGTTCATGCTGGACGACAGTAATTAGGGATGCAACAATATTCGAACCATCGTGGGTGGGTTCGAAATGGTTGATTGCGTCAGTTTATGGCACGGAGAGTAATGATATGTTTGGTGACAACCTTGGCGCACAGCAATTTCCCTTGGTTATGCAATTTTCTTTTAAAATTGTCAAACATGATTTTGAGGTTGTTAAATGTGACATTTTTCTTGTGATTATGAAAATATTAATTACTTTTTACTGAACAGTTTCGACTAAACTGGCATTAGTTACAAAATAAAACCATGTCTCATGTCGATCACCAAATATGACACTAGAATTACAGGCACTTGACGCGCGCTCAACTTTACCGCCACCAGCAAAAATTACTAGTGTATAATTTCGAAGAGCTGATTTTTGTTTGAGTGTGTTTTTTTTTGGAGATCCGCTCTAGATGGATTTTCATAATTCAATCATCTATAAATCAATAAACGTACATATTGTTACATTTTTATTATATTTTTATTTTAAAACCCGAACCAGAGAGTTTATTTTTTATTATATTCATTACTTAAAACAACAATTTTTGAAAGTTAAAAATTAAACACTTAAGAGTTTTCTCCCAAACTGACGTGAAATTTGTAATTAACCTCAGCTTCTTCGTCAGCACCGTGAAATAAAGGCCCTTGGTTGGAAATCCGTTCAGGCAATTCAGGATTTTGGGTCACCATTAATAACACCCCGAGTGAACCGTATAGACGCGCGCGTTAACAGGAGCATGACGGTATGTGAACTAAATTCTGCTTGCTTCAAGCAAATGAAAAATGCAGAACGAAATCCCGTACCGCAACAGTTGCACACTTCGAGCCGGCCGAAAGGTTAAGGAAAATTGAATCAACACAATTTTTCCTCTACTCACCACGAAAAGTTGGGACCGTGGATCGCTCGGCTGCATTTTCTCTTTCGTTGGTTATAAAATGTGTGTGGAATTATTTTGTGCCGTCTTTCTTTGGCTCCGAAAATGCCGTCCGTTTCGTTCTGTCGGTGAAGAAAACCTCCGTTAAAGCCATCACCAAGCCACGACCGCCGGGAAAAGGTTGGGTAGGATGTGTTTCGTAACCCGCCAGACGATGCGCAAACCACCGGTGCGCATCATCCCCGGGCTCGGTGTTATGTGATACGCGAGGTCCACAACACGACGCTCACGATCACGGACGATCTTGCGATTGATGATTTTATGATGCTGCGCTTCGCTTCGTCCGCTAGGAAGCGGGGGAAAACACACACAACCACACATATGAAAACAATGCCATATGGACACGACGTTGTGGGGTTTTTAACCGGCAAACGTACGCATTGCGCTTAATCCTCCCGGTGAAATGAATGGTACGAAAATGAAAAGTGAAATTAATTTCCATTTCTTTCTGGCGTTGGAATGGAGGGTTTTTCTTTCCTCTTTCATTTCTTCTTCCTCCTGCGCTTCTTATCAGCTGCAGCGATCGAGGTGTAGGAGTTGAATAAGCACGAGCAGGGTGAAGTATAAATGATGATGGTAATCCGCGCGGTGTGAAAGCGCTCGTGAAAATAATTCACGCCTAAAGAGATCATTTGTAGCGGGAGTTATTCATATTTTGGGAAAAGAAAAACGATCCTGATTTGCATCGAAAAAGCTATGCTAATCTGGGGTAGCATAAGTACGGACGTATATTGTGACTTGAAGCGGAAATAGTAAACAAATCTATCCAACACTGAACAAATGCATTTGCAAAACGCGTAGAAAGGAGGAAGCTAAATAGTGTACCTTTCGAATGATTGAAGGATAAAAGGTGCAATATAAATCAACAAGACACTGTTGCATCCTGCGCCAGGAGACTCCTCCAGGATCTACAACGTTCCCCGAGTGCGAAAGTAAGTGTGTCTCCCGGTGCGAGAACGTGAACATTCCGGTGTCAACGGGAAAGGACCCCTCCCCCTCTCCCCGTACTCGAATAGTGCAAAGACCTCCTCCTCCCACCGGGCGTTGCAGGCAGCTCAGCTGCAGTTAGCTGGTGGTTGCATAAACCGAAACGAAAAATAAAAACACAGCAAAGCACGACGGAACGAAACGAAAAAACAACCAACCAAACACAAGACACACATTTCAGACGAAATCGATCGAAAACAGGGCGCGCTGCGGGAAAAAGGCGGGCGGGAAATCAAACCGCCGTGAAAAAGAAAGTGGATTGAATTTAAGCGCAGGTGTGTATATATGAACGGTGTGTTACCCTCCGGTACGTTGCTAATGCACGTTAGTGAGTGAGAAAGTGAGGTAACATGTGTGTGTGTGTGTGAATGGTGCGAGTGGACGGTTTTAGCGCACGGCGCGTATCAGCAGTTTGGGTTTCCGAAAGTGCACCCGGGGTAGTGTGGGAGGGCCCTGTTTTCCGGGCGCAGGACATCGACCAAGGGATTGCGAGCAAGTGCAACGTACCGCTCGGTACGGGAAAGGAACGCAAACTAACGCCAAACGGGTGCTTTGTGACGATCGTTGGTGTGCGTTGGGTGCTGTTTGGTGCGCGAATGGAAAACGAAAGTGAATGCGGGCGAACACGGAAAAACTGCTAGCGTCGGGGGGGAGTGGATTAACGATCGTTGAACGGGCGGAGCGTTGGAAAGCCGAGAACCTCAAACAACGAGGATGTGATGGACAAGATTTATCGGACTAAATTTTTAAAAATTAAGAAAATAAGCGACGAACCTTTTTAACACTAGAATACATTGCGTTGGAATCTTGGCCGCTAATGCTATTTTTAAAACACTATAGCTTCACTATTTTTGACGATTTTGCAAATACGTTACCTATTACTTTTTAGTATATATGTTGACTATCTGCGACTATGGCGTTTTTAATTTTTTGATGAACCACTTCAACATTTCGGTGCAAAAAGTTCGAAGTGATTCAAAATGTAATCTTTTTCATCGTTTTATTCTTTCAAAATGTATCTCGTAATTCCGGAAAAAAGTGCACTACAATGCTTATATATTAGACCAGCTTGAAAAACTAATTGCATATTTCTAAGGTAATAAATTATGCCACAAATTAACCTTGAAGGTGTGGATTTTAAAATTTTCCGCAGGTTGTTTCCGTTCTGTGCTTTATTTATTTCGTACGATTTTAGTTTTTAAATATTCCCAATCATTTTGATTTTCTGGCGCACTCGTTTTTTCTGGATTTACATTATAGATTTTGAATAAATAAATAGAAGCGGAAAAAACTTAATTACTAACATTTTTGCTTTACACTGAGCTAGCGGAATGATGAAGAAATTCATCGAAAACCCAAAACCATCAAAACATAGTCATCAAATCTACTACATATTTTAGCTTTTTTTTATGTATGGAGTTCTGTGTACACTATAAACTCGACCAATACTGAACCGTCGCTTCTGAAACTTTTCACACATTAAGTTTAAGTACTGCAGATGTTGTTGAAGGTTTGTTTGATCACTAGTAAACAATAAAGTAACAGTTTACGGATTTGAAAAATCTTCAAAAATAGCGAAGTTCTAGCGTGTTAAAAATAGAGGTCAAAATTACACCTAAAAAGCATTCTAGAGATAGTCAAGTTGGTTCTCGGTACTGGTCAAACGAAAAAATATTTTAGATGTAGCTTTGGGTTTAAAGAAAAGCCTTATTTTTTAATAAGAATATTCAACCGTTTTCGAAGTATTAAAATCGAAAATTGCGTTGGGGTCAAATTTGGATTCTAGTGCTTACTCTACTACCTATTTGGAGTCTAGTGTCAAATATGTTACCTGGGAAAAATGCATTTCCTACCTAGATATACGATCCTGGTTTGCTTAGATTTAACTGCTTGCTTTTCTCTTTCAAGTCCTGAGTCAATGGAGATCACTGTTTAGTGCCGTACAATCTGTCCGGAAGCACCAGTTTTTTCCCAGCACGGAAGTCAAGCAGGCAACCCGACACCCGAACAGTGCTAAGGGAAAAAAAGGCTACACGGTTCTCCCAAAGATTCACCACCGCACCCCGCCCCCCAGCTCACCAACCCACCCCCTGCGTGGCCCATTTACGGATGAGGTAAAATGTTAGGTCCGACCAAATGGAGACTGCTGACGATTGTGGCCGGCATACTGCTGGCGCACGCGATCGAGTCGCCGAACAGTAAGAGCCAGCACAAGCTGAACGCGCCGGTGCGCTCGTTCACCAACGCCGAGCTGGGGCTGCGGATCGAGCAGATCAGCCCGTGGAGCACGGGCCGGAGCGTGCCGGCGCGCAACCTGCTCGTGCCGCACCAGCTGTTCTCGCGGGCGGACGACATCCGCTACATCGACGCCCGCTCGCCCAACAGCCGCCACCTGCCGGGCACGTTCGGGGCGTTCCGGTTCGTGGCCCCGGCACCCGAGTCGCCCGCCACCCTCGCCGGCGTCCAGCGGCGTCGCTCGAAGGCCTTCCAGATGCGCCGCTCGGACGAAACGGACCCGGAAGCGGCGGTGACCGCCGTGTCGGTGCTTCCCTCGCCCGAGCAGGACCAGCAGGACGCGTGGGGTGGCCAGCAGAACGTGAGCCGCGTGCAACGGCAGCATCGCTACAAGATCATCCCGATCAGCTACTTCTACCGGGAGGAGCCCCAGCCGGAATTGAAACCGATCGCACCGAGCCTTCCGCCGAAGGACACCGAGAACGACGAACCTGCCCGGGACGCCCGCTTGCCACCGGTGACGGATGAAATCGGAACCACCGAGGAGTCGGCCGCCGAAGGAAGCTACTCCCGGGCGGACACTCCCGTCATCGGAGCGCGCCGATCTGGCATTCGCTTCCCCGACACGCTGAAGGCGGTCAAGAGCTTCACGCCCCAAGGCTACAGCGAGGAAAGCCTCACGCTCGGCGACAACCTGGGCATCTTCCAGCAGCCCGTCAACACGGCCGACGACTTTCCGGCCGACTTCGACGAGGGCCGGCAGCGCACCGCCGACGCCGACGCCTCCGAGTACTCGCGCAATCTGTACGCGAACCGGTTCTTCCGGGACTTCGGGCGGCCACCGGTCATCTCGCCCGTCGATCTCCGACCCGCCGAGTCGTTGCCCCGCCCGAGCCGGCTGATCGAGTTCCCGGGGGCGGTGGGGGGCGTGAAGCAACCGTTCCGGGACGACCAGGTGACTAAGTTCGGGGACGTCGGGGGCCCCGTCACGGCCATCCAGCGACCGTACGTGGACTTTGGCGACGGCAAGCATTTCCGCACGGCCGACCCGAACTACTACACGGACAGCCCGTACCAGCCGGTCGGCCGACCGCCTTACTTCCCGGCCAAGCTGTACACCGAGCCGAACCAGAAGATCTACCAGCCGCTGTGGAAGACCCGGTCACCGCGCGTCGTCTTCCCGCAGGGCGATCTCTCCAGCCCGTCCGGTTTCGGGGTAGACAATGTTGTTTTCAGGTGAGTTTACAAGCAATCAGTTTTAAAGTGTTGAATTTCTTTAAATCTTTTTATAACAATCTTTTTTGTGATCAAATAATTTCACATTTATCATTAAAATAATTTTCTTCTTGAATTTCTAACTAAATGTAATCAAAACGACCGATTCCTATCGTTTTTTTTATTTTTTCGATCGTTGTACATGTTTACACTAGATTTTACCAGTTTGTTTTTAACTCTACTGTTTACACTTTTCTGCTTTGATTATTTTTCATACTCCACTTTCTAACAGTTTATTGTTTAAATAACATCAAAATAATAAAGTAGAAATGGAAGCTACATATTACATATACAACTATTAAATTTCACTCGTTAAACCCTGATATATGGCACAAAGCTCGAAGAATTGGTTTGTTTCGTTGATTTGATTTGGTTCGAATATTGTTCCTAATATAGATTGAAAGGAACAGAAATTCGATTTCTTTTTTCCTTTAATGTTTACCGTTGATGCTCTAAAGCAAAGGTCGGCATATAATTCCTCAAAAAGGCCAGATGATTAAAAGGAAACCGAAAGCGCGGGCTGGATACCAAAAACGATGATTTAATGGGTGCAAAATAGTACCCTTTTGAATGGACTATCAATTTTCTCTAAGTAAAGTTACATGAAAAGTGGTAAAAGTAAAAACACGATTATTTTATCGTTAAACTTTTTAAAACGTTCTCATTCTTATTTTCAATTAATCTTTTTGATTTGATGATGATGATGATGGAAAATGATTTTTAACATTTAACAGTTGAACAATTTTAGAGAGAAAATCAATAACCCATCGTGAATAAATCCGATATAAATTGAGATGGGTTTGTTGTAAGAAGCATGAAAATTTCTTACGAGTTGGTCCGCGGGCCGTACTTTGCCGATCCCTGCTCTAAACAATCCCTCTCTAAAACATTCAAAGTTATATCTTGCAATTTTTCTGTAAATCTTAGCTTTTTTATTTCAATGAGAATACGGAAAATTTATTCACCATGCGTGAGCCTAACCTTTCACTCCGCTCCATGTTGCAGGGATCAAAACTTTGGCCTCAACGAGCTGGCCGCCATCCAGGACGTGCGGAACGAGTTCAACCAGGATGACATCAACGATGAGCCGGCGACGACCAGCAAAGATCGTGGTAAGTGGCCGCCCGCTTTGCGTTTCTCTCTCGACTTTCATTTTGCGTGTGCTCTTTTCCAGTCCTGTTGGGGGTTTGTTGTTGTTAATGATGTTTTTTTTTTTTTGGTTTACTCTACCTTCCCTTCTCACGTTGTTCGGGGGTGTCTAGGGGCTTTAAACGTTCATGGGTGGTAACACATGACTTCTCACATTCGACTCAAGGCGAGCGAAAGCGAAAACACTTTTCAAAATTTGTGTAAAATGTGTCTCCCTTCCTCAATTTTCACCATCTCTCTCATCGAGTTCTGCTTCTTGGTTTCTTCTGACTCATTCAGCATTCATTCAAACATTCAAACGATGGGCGAGGCTCGGCTCAAGGTTGATTAAAAGTATCGAGTTCTGCTCTCGTCAGCTCGATACAGTCACCTTGACACGAGCGAATGGTTAAGGGTTCTTATTTCGGAGTCTACCTTCGAAATTGTGCTATTTTGTAAATTTATCCTTCCTCGCGGTTGATCAAAACCGGTTCGTCAATTAAACAATTAGATATTAAGTGATGGAAATCACATCATCCTCACAATGCTGCTCACTTCATCACTACATCAATCATTAAGTAAATAATTTCACCTCTCATCGGCTCATTTGTATTTCTATCTCATCCCAAAACGGCCTCCATTTTCCTTCCATCGCTTCTGTTGACCCATTTCCTTGCAGCACAAACGAAATTACTCTCCCAAAAATGCTTACGCATTCGGTGCCTAAATGAAAACCGCTCAAAACCAAGTGTGGAAAACAAAACGATCCTTTCATCGAGTTACAGATCGAAGGTGCGCTCGTAACTCCATGCGAGTGCCCAAAATGCCAGACCAGAACTAGAGCGAAACATCGGAGGGAAACTCTGCCGAACCGAATCGAAAATAAAACAGGGCACCCCAGGGCGTGTTTTGTAAATATACAGTGGTGTTTTAGGTGTGCAAACTATTTCACCTGACGACACTGCGCCACTAAATCGGCAGGAAAAATTCACCCACTTTCGTTGGAAAATTGCTTTGCCCCCCGCCGCATTGCCTGCATCGCCCGAGGGGGAGAAATTAATCTTTGTAGCTTAATCTTTCCACCTCGTAAAAGGTGGATTACCGAGAGAGGTTGCCCGGCGTGAAACGTGCAACTTTTGGAACCTTTCCAGCATGCAGTGAACTCGGGTCAGGTGGGGCCGCCTGGGACGCCTTTGATTCGGCACGCCGGCAATGCGCTTTTCCAAACGGCTTACACAACGACCGGTCGTCGGGCGCTCGAAGCAACTCACTTCGGCCTGCATCGAACTGCTTTAAGACACCGCGAAAGGTGTTATATTGCTACACTTAAAATACTTTCTCCACGATCTCAGGCGCGCGCTAGATGAAGTAAAAAAGAAAAACACATTTCGATCGGGATTTAGTGGATTACTCCATTTTAGCTGGCGCCAAATATCGAGCAACACCGACTCTATTCGACTACAAAGCGCTCTCCGGAAACAAAGAAATCTGTTGTACACAACCTGCCTTCCATTGTTTCCTTACGCATTATTTATAAACGGACCAGATAGGTCGGTTTCACGATCGAGTCTTTTAGTTTTATCAAACCATAGCTTTTCTTTCCACTATGGTTGGATGCATACTTTAAATATGACATGTATTATATTGTACATAAATGGTGCTATCATTTGAGAAAATAGTTTTTCTTTTATTGTTTTGTATTAATTACTGCATTACTGTCTAAACATATCTTTTCGAGTGGTTTCCCTAATTCTTTGTTTCAAACACAGGAATCGTAAAGCTAAATAATTGTTACAAACAACTTCTCGCATTGATTTTAGAAAAATAACAACTAAAAGCTATTAAAGTTGTGTTATGCATAGACGATATTATGGACTAGAAAACATGGAAATTCCTATTTGAGTTTTCGTATTTTAATAGTCCAAACATATAATGAGCCGTAAGCCATTTTGTTAAATACAATCCTTTTAGCATGTTAAAATTTCTTTCTATTGAATTGAGAAGTTGAGAGATATTTTTTTGATAAACAATACTGTGTTGTTTTTTACATAGAGTTGGCAATCTTCAACAGATGGTTTTTTACTTGTTTTACATTCTATACTTTCTTATTACTGTCTTGTGTAAACTGAAATTATGTCCAAACTTTTTTCAAAATAAGGCATAACTTTAAGTTTGTAAACCATGCTCGCCCTTGATAATTTATTAGGGTCTGCATTTTATGTTGATATAAATTTATATAAGTTTGAGGCTCAAAAATATGTCTAAAATAAATTTCAAAGTGGGTGTTCAAAGAAAAAATAGCGATTTTTCTTGAAGATTGTTAGTTGTCGCCGTTAGCGGCCTACGAGGGCCCGAAGAAAGGCGACGGTGACTTTTACTCGTTGAACACCAAACATTCAAAGGAGCAGTTATTTAAATCGCGCTGCATGGAAATTACCACTCCTTACCCTCTCCCCACCGCGTGCCGTTTAACTCTCGTGACATTCGGGGCTGGATCGGACTAAACTGCACCCAGCGTCGCATCGCGTAACGCTGTGGCACCGGTGGCCGTCCCCATCGATGCACTCGAAACCGGCAACGCGGGCCGCGCTCGTTTCGGCAGATAAAATATGGAGTGAAAGTTGCTATTTTGTCGTCGATGACGCGACCGTTCCGCTCGGTGGGGATGGCGACTTCCTTGCTTCGCGTGGCCCGACCCGGTGGGACCGGTTTTCGCGGTCCAGCTGCTCCGAACCAGCACCCAAACAGGTTCGTGATGCACCAATCACCCCCTGGAGGGTGAGGAGACTGGGGGACTGGGGGATGGATTGTTTTTCCAAACCCCAAATCGTGACTGATTATGTCATCGACGGGCTTATCATCTCGCGGAAAGTGGCGTCGATGTGAAAACGAATGGTAAGCGGCGAGGGGAACGCGGCGGAGAAAGCGAGGGCCCCCAGCGGGAAGGCAACGGGTGGTTTCGTGTCCGAACACGTTTGGCGATGTATTATCGCACCATCGATGGCCATCATCATCATCAGCATCGTCGTCGTCGTCGTCGTCGTTGTGGTCGATTCCTTTTCGTCCGTAAATTGGACGCTTCCGATGGAGCCGGTTTACCGGTTCGATCTGTTTCTGGCCCAACTCGTTTCCGTTTTCGCCGCTCCGGCTACTGTGTGCGCTCGTGTCCCAGGCCTTATGGTGCGATCAATGATTTTTCCGGTGAAATTTTTCTCTCCCCAAGCGATCCGATCCGTCCGGAGCCTTTCCGTTAGCGACGGAGTTCCGGGGCGCCTTTCCGATTGACCGATAGGAGCACCACGGGGTTGCAGCAGCAAATTGAAACGAGTCGGTTATTAAATTACCGAAATATACTCCACGGACAGAAACAATGTTCGCACCGAAGCGCGACGCAGACGACGGACATGGCGCCCGACCGAGGCTAACTGGAACAAAGTGCTACATAAAAACATAATGAACGGCGCGCAACAATAAATCGTAAAGCTTTTATCTTTGCCCCGGTGTTGCGTAATGCTTCTGTTTTTTGGCCTCTGGACTGGTTGATTGTAGTTTTTTTCTGCCTCCTCCTCTCCGTCCGGTAGTATCATTTTTTTTTCATCTCTTTCGAGCGCAGCATCGTCCGCTTCCTTTTCCGTCACACCGTTCCGCCATCGGCATCGCCGCGATTAAACTTATTCTGACGTGCGAAGCTTTTGTTTTTCTCGCTTTCCTTCGCGCAGTCTGGTGCCCATTGGGAAATAGAAAACCCGCGGCGGCGACTGGTCCCCGCTGGGTTGGTGGGAGGAAAAGCATCGAAACAGAAACGAGCCGAAATGGAGGAATAAAGAGATCGATAAATTACGCTTTTCGTAAGGGCTGCCCGCAAGGTGCCGTGGAAAATGAGCTAACTTAATTTTACAGACACCTCGCCCCAGGGGAGCGTTGGCCGCTTTCGTCTTACGGAACACGAGAGTAGAAATGAAAAGGAAAAGCGAGCATATAAAAATTCAATAACTTTTCTGCTGCAACGAGAACGAACTTTTGCAACGAATCGATTGGGTTCCGAGGCAGCGCCGTGAATTGTGCAGCCAATTGCAGATTAATTCTCTTCGCGCAACTTCACTCCAGTCGTAGTTCGGAAAAAGATAGCTCTTTTTCAACTGCCACAATGTTTCTTTTAACGTTTCGGGAAAAAATACATTTTTATTAAATATTTGAGGCGGTATTTGTAAATATGTAAAATATAACATAATTTCTACCTTGAGCTTACCGTTTATTTTGTAGAAATTTTGAGATTTGTTTCATACACTGTAGTTGTTTAAAATCTTCTTCATAGAGTGTGAACCTTAACCTGTTCGTGAAATAAGTTCCAATTTTAAATAACAATCTGATGTATTAATTAATAGCTCCAATTATTGCAATCATGTCCATGATATAGTTCCAATTTTAAGTATTCATTTAATGTATTAATTATTAGCTTCAATCATTGCTAATAATTGCTGACTCAATTCAATTGAAATTCATTGTTCTTGGTTGTGTACAAGCAAATACTTATAATTATTATACTTTCTGGAACAGAAAACCCAGATCTTGACACATTTCATCACAAAAATCTGATGGATTTTTTTTCCGTTCAAATATGAAAGCTGGCAAATATATTATTAATTTAAATACAACCTCAAACAAATGCCATCTCTAATTTTGTAAGGCTCTTTTATTCTCTGGATTTGAGTTTTGATTTTTCCAGTATTATCAACAAGATTGAAAAGATTATGTACAGTTCCAAGTTCCAATGTAGTATGTTTTGTGTATATCAATTTTCCAATGAACAATCACATGTAACATTTGTCATTACTAAATTTAAACAAACCCAAAACCAACACTGCTTCTATTTTGGACGACAACAAAAAATTATCCGTTAAAAAGGCAAAGCTTGCACATGCGAGGAACGGAAAAAGTTTCCTGCCTTATTACGAAACGCAAAAGATGCTTTTGAACAAGATAAACAAAACCTGCTCACCAAAAATCCGCTCCTTTTTCATGCTGGGAGAGGCTGTATGCAAAGCAATAACCGAACCTTTAAAAAAACGGAACCAACTCGCGGAACACGAGTTTGTTTGCCCAAAGAGAAAACCATTTGCCACCTTCACCGGAATTGGATGTTTGCTTTGGCGATTGAGCGTCGAGCACAACAAATAAGCAACAACAACAAATGGGCCCTATACAGCGATCGAAGGCTGGCCGTTTCATCATCGCCCGAGGAGGGACGGGTTTCCACACTCCGGAACGAGGAAATTTGCTCAACCCCACACACACACACACACAACACGAGACGTCCAAAGCATCTCCTCGGACAGTGGGTCTTTGTGAATGTCTGCGCGTGATACAAATAAGCGATTAGCGAAGGTACCGGAACTCTCCGGCGGCGCCATCCACGGGCCGAGGGCACGAAAGGGGATGGTTTGCGAACGTCACCGATTCGTCACCGACACACGCACGGCCGTCGGTGGCGTAACGCACGTTGACGCAGCGACATGGTTGTTCCATTGCGTAACACAGCGTCCTCCGTGCGAGATTCCCGGGTTTATTTTTTTCCGTCGTCACGAACCAGTCTCATCGGTTTTGTGTGCGTTTTTCTTTCGCGGAAGAAATAAATAAACCTAGCCATCGTAAATAAGTAAACGTAGCGTCTTGCTACCAGCGCCAACCGTGGGCGCCTTCTCTTTACGACCGATCTATGCGACGCTTGGACCCAAAGTATGCTCCAACCTATACCGCCTCCGGGACTTCGGTCAGTCTCGTCCGAGGAAATGGGTCGTTATCGGCGACAAAGTGACGGAGTGCATCGTTTCCCCCGGAGCTTGGTTTTTTAAAACAGCTTTTCTTCAACTATATCCTTCCCTGCCAGGATTGAGGAAGCGAAGTGATGCATTTCTTTCACCGTTGCAAGATTCCCTTCCCCTAGCTGGGGCCCTCGAGACCAAATCTTCTTGCTCCAATCACGGCGAAACTTAATTAAACTTTCGCTCTTTAAGCCTGCCGAGGCTACCGGGTACATTGCGAGCGGTGCAGAAGCGATAAAACCTATACTTTGCTAAATTATACCCACGTAATTGTACGTATTTGCTAGCGCTGGACCCGCTTTATCGCAAGGTCGAGCAGAAGATGATTGTTTTAGTTGATTATGCTTGTGCAAACCGACGCCATTGCGAGCGCACCGTAAGAAATGGAGGCAGCAAAGTGCAATTTCATCGTTTCAGGAAACCTTTCTTCTCTAATCAATCACAAATTGAACAGGAGCTTTTAATAAGAGCCGTTGTGAGAAAGGATGTTCAAATCGTAGTGATGGAACATTTAGTGGAAATGAAAAACAAATAACTTTTCCCATTGATAGCCATTTCCTCTATTTCAGTTCATTTTCAATTTGATCCCAGACACTGTTTTTTTTCTGGAGAAACAAAGAAAAGGTAAAAATAAAAAGAAATTTAATCAGGATTCTAAAACAATTGTTCGGAAATGCAACAAAAGAAAGGAGATCAGGAGATAAAACAAAAGAACGGTAGTCCAACCAAATTCCAGTTATGCATCGTTCTTTTCTCAACATACCAAATAATATTACGTCATTTTTGACACTGTAACATTTCCGTTCAGTGTTAATACAACCTCTGGATAGTTGTGGTGCAATTATTTATGTATGAACTGCAGATGGATTTTTATTTATTTTTATTTAAAAAAAAATTAAGGTAATTATTACACGGATGTGAAGATTTGATTTATTACAATCAACTTTTATGATTTTATTTTTAAGTTCAATACACACTGCACTTTGCACGCTAATTTAAACCGCTTAGATGGTCGTAACAAATCAAAATATCTTGGTTATAATACTGTCAAACAAAAAATGAACTCCTATCCTTAGTATCGGGGAAAGCAAACTGTCCTGATTGCCTTCTTGTTGTAGAAAAACAAAACAAGTTAACATAAATTGCCCCACGGCTCGAGCCTTTCGATCTGATTCCGCTGTACTGTGATTACTGTTTCCCGATTGCACGTGCGAAACCTGTTCCGTTGTGTTTTGCGGCCGGAAAAGCGCGTACCTCCGCTCGGGTAGCCTTTCCGATGCGGTGCCCATACTGGCCGGGGGAAGGTAAAACGGCGCAAAGAAAGAAGAAAGGGGTGCTGCCGTGGGCTTCGCGGAAGGAAGGGTTGGTCAAGCAACGGGCGAGGGGAAAGTGGCGTGGAAACGATGGAAAAAGAGTAACAACTGCAAATGAAAGTGAGAGTGAACCGTGAACGGACAAACAACAACACGACGTCGCAAAAAAAAAAACAAAAACGCAAGGTAAACCGAGGGACGCGGTAAAGGATGGTGCGACGACGCCGAGTGCGGGAGATGATGAGGCTTGATGTTGCTGGCGATGCGGGGGATGCGATTGCCAGGGATGCCGGATTGTCGGACCGGAGCGGTTTATGTAATCGGAAACGGCGTACCGTACGGCATGCCGCGCACGGATGTGTTCGATGTTCCGGATAATCGAAACGCTGACCGTCAGCTGGTCTGCGGGCGATGGCAAAGGGCAGAGATCGCACCGTGGATGCGTTGTCCTCCGAAAGGGAAACATTGCCTAACCAGCATCTGCAAGAAGCGATGGGTTTAATTCGTTTTCGGTGAAATAACGGCTGGTCGGCGCGTTTCGTCGTTGCCAATCGCTCCCTGCGCATCGTTATGGCCATCAAATCCCATCTGATGTGAAACAATCCAACGTCTTCACACTACAACAAACCATCGATCATCCGATCGGAGAGAAGTTCATCGAACAGGCAACAGAGAAGGTGTGCAGTACTGAGCAAGTAAAATAAAAGTGTCCTATGTTGAACCTTTGGCTTCTATCATTTAAAATCTGTTATTAAAACAGAATGTAGAATTTCTGTAACAACATTGTTTATATTGAGAAAACGAAAATGTTTTCCAGTTTGCTGCCAACTATTTTTGCCTCTAACCCACGCATGATTTAAATAGCGCATTAAATTCTGTCTCTAATGCAAATGAGTTTGTCTTATGTTCATCTGGTTTTGTCTCTTCATTTCAATTTTGTCCCTATCTAAAATTTGATGATTTAGAATGAATGAAAATATGAAGATTATTGTTTGAACTAAAACTATTTTGATAAAACTGCATACAAAAAAGAAAATTAAGTAAAATTATGAACAAATTAAAAGTTTAGTACTGATCAACATTTGACAAGTATACGGCAAAGATCGTAAATAAATAGTACAAACAAGTGACGTTTAGCAGCTGTAAAAATAAATTTAGTTCCACGAATTCATTAAAAGACATGATAATAGGCACAAGTTAGTTTCAAAAGATAAATTAATTAATTATAGACCGATTAATTTTCATGTTTTCGGCAAAAGACAAAAGCTAAGGAGTTAGAGATGCCCAACTCAGATGCCGTAGAGACAGAAGACAATGAGCCATTTCATATGACTTTTTGTAAAAGAAAACTCTTCAAAACTGTGCTCTACTCATGTTCCGAATCTCGTTAATAAAAAAATGATAGAAGCAACACTTTTTCAAACTAACTTGCTCGGTGCTGCAGCATCTTACCATCACATCAACAAATCGACACAAAATGAAATGAAAACGAAACAAACTACAAAAGTCACAGACATCTTCACACAATGCAGACCCTATATGACATCGCATCGACAATACTAACTCCCGCTCCAAAATCTAGTCGGTGGTGACGGTGGTAATAATCGTGGTGTCAGGTCCGAACTGCAGTGCCAGCACGAGGGCGGAACGTGCGAGTTTTTCCTGCTCTGCTGGATGTCGGGCGGGCTGCTGCAGGGCACGTGCGGCGGAATGCTGAAAGGATGCTGCCACCGGACGGCCAAGTCGGCCAACATCGGCATCGACGCGAGCACGGCCGTCGACCTCACGAACGTCCCGGCGCTCGAGTACGGCCCGGTTCAGAACGACCCCAGTGAGTGTGCCAATGCGTGTGTTTGTGTGTGTGTGTGTGTGTGCGAGTATGAGGAAAATTCTAAACAAAATGAATGAATTAGACGTTCGAGAGAATTTGTGTGTGCACGTGGCGCGGTAATCCGGATGGGGACGGTGTGCTTGATGGTTGAGTTTTCCCGGTTTTCCCTCCCCAGACATGGCGTAGCCCTAGACAAGTAGTTCCTTCGGTTCCGGAGTTGGTGTAGCACGTTTCCTTGCACGTCCCACGGTTTATGTTTGCCTGCAATGGAATAGTTTTAACTAATTATAGCCAGGAAGGGGTTTTGTTTTTACAATAAACAATGGAGAAATATTTGGGAGTTTTGTTTTTGGGAAATGCATGAGCGGTTCAGACAAAGTAACATTACCAGGACATGTATTACATGACGTTCAACAATGAGATTTAAATAAGCTCCAAATAATAAAACAAACTGACCAATCAAATTGCCATTAAACATGCCGCAGGTTAAATCTTATTTAGGAGATTTTCCTTAATCACTCCGAGTGTCCATTTTTAGTGTCTGTCAAAACTGCCGATCGGCCGAATGGTGCCAGGAGTTACGTGAACGATATACACGGATCCTATTTAATTTTCACGAGCTAATGAAGGACCATAAATGCCGCCCCATTAAGCAAAACATTTACACACGTTTTCCGGCTTTAACCTACCAATCAGCCAGCTCAATTTCTGGTCGATCAATTATCTAACTGGAAAGTTTGGACACAATTTGGAACATTGCTTTACTCGAAGCTAAGCGCGTTCGACTATTGTAGTTATAAGTACACCGAAATTGCGCTTTGTCATCAACAGTGCGCGAAGAACGTCGCGTAATGATCGCGTAATCGAATGTGTTTGAAAATGGTTTGCTCGTGCCCGCGTGTGCCTGAAAGTGAATCGTAAATGGGTCGGTCGAATGATAGTTTAACTACTTTACACAACGTAAAAACTTATAGAAGGTTTTAAGATGCAGTAAATTGCAAATCCCGTTACTTTTGTTTAATACTACTGTTTTTTCATATTTGTGGTGATTTACTGGATCGAAATGATGAACCTTTCCCAAATTAATGGAAAAAATGGGACATCCTAATCGGTTTTAACCATATTGCCTAGTTCTGTACTCTTAGATCTACATGCTATAACATGTTCAGATATTCTTTCTTTTCTACGTCATGAATATGCTTTTTCAGATCTTTATTATCAAATGTTAAAAACATAAAGAAATATTTAAAAAAAACAAAATTATCAACAATCGAACTCGCTCGAGTTGGGATTTCTCTAACAAATACAAATAATTACAATGAAATGGTTTTGTTCTTTAAGGTCATTCAATATGACTTTCCATTATTTTTTTTGCCTGCATGAAAGGCGAAACAAAATAATAAATGACTGTAGAAAGATAACAACAAATATTCCAACAAAAGAATGTACAATTTGTTCTCTTTTGAATACAAGAAATAACAATAATATAAAATCAAAATACTTTTTGAAGCTTTCCAAGTTTGGCTGGGTACATATTAATAAAAAAATGCTTCATAAAAGACGTCAATCATTACATTCTATCACCCAATGCACACCTTCTAACATGTTTAACTTCAGCAACCTAACGCAACATAACCACTTACACGTACGACTCACCATTTACTTTCTCAACCATCTCACTCACCTCACTGACACACTACTGACTCCTTACTTGTTTTTCTGTGTTCTACTGTGTTCTTAAACTCCTCTTAGCACAAGACACCCCTATCAACACCCCCTCCGGACAAGATTCTTCGTTCGTAAAAGCACACTTTGTCTACTCCGCAATGTACTAAATGTTTCTCGCATTAATACCCCAAAGCTCGTCCCGAAGTTTTTCCCGCCAATCCTCATCCATGTCTCTTTCTCTCTCTCTCTCTTTTTTGGCTCGGTTCCCACCCCGATCGGTTTGGTTCCATTCCGACCCGCAGGTTGCGGAATATCGTTAGCGAAGCAGACGGCCCAGCGGCGGATCGTCGGTGGAGATGACGCAGGATTCGGCTCCTTCCCCTGGCAGGCGTACATCCGGATAGGTTCCTCGAGGTAACGTGTTCGCCGATCGTGCCATTTCACCCCGTTCACGGGTTCGTGGTTGAATCGTACCCTGTATTTTTTTGTTTTATTTTGCCTCCACTTTACGTGTCTGCATGTGTCACCGTGGGCTTGCGGTTTTCTCCACTCCGTTTTTTTTTCCAGAGTGCGGTTGAAGTGAGATGAGAGCTTTCGTAGCGTAAGATTTATGGTAATGCGCCTCGGTGGGCGCCACGAACCAGGTTTATTTTTTGTGCGCCGTCGCCAGGTTACGTTCCATGGTGGAAGGGTTGTAAAAGGAAAAAAATAGAACACCAAAACATGTAATGATTCTAGGGAAAGTCAGTCAAGTTAACCATGGTTGGGTTGGAGCTTTCGTTTGCCCTCCGTTGCGGTTTATTCGGGACGGTCAGGATACTGAATCCAAACCGTCGGAGTACAAGGACAGGAGTGTAGGGACGCCTTGGGTTGCATTCCTTTCGCACACGGAAAAACCGTCCATCCTGTCTGCACTTTTACCTGACCTACTTTTTTGGGGGACACATCGCTAACATCCCGATTTGAATTGGGTTCCTTTTCGCTCTCTCATCCGTGCGAGTTTGAGTGAAATCTCGCGGATGCTGTGCGTCGGTGTGGGAAGAAAGTGAAAATGTGCGACACGGTGGGGAGCGCGCGGAAATCGAAAGTTTGAGTGCGTTTACTTTCAACCCACATCGGTACGTGTATCCGCAAATACGACAGTCAAATAAATTCCGCAAAGTTAAACAACCGACGGCAGCAGAAACAACCAAATTACTGCGCACATACACACGCACGCGACAAGCAGCTCCCGGCCGGTGTGGGTGGAACTGGGTAGTTAATCTTGTCTTCCAGAAGAGAGCAGCCCCGTGGTCTCTGGTACGACACGGCCAGAGGTTTTGGGCCAACACGGAACCGCTGGAAATGGAGCTCATTTGCATTTCGGATACTGTGCGCAAGCCGCTTTGTTTGGCGTTTCGGCTGGCGTCTGGCGGCTTGAGAAAGTGGTGAAAATGCGTGTGTTTGACGAGCCGGGAGACCCAAGCCGTCGCGGATTAGCAGTAGAAAATTACTTCAATTAAGTAAACAGCTGTGATTGAATCGATCGTACAAACAACTAAACCGCGGTTCGCTCGTTCGACGTATGCTACATGGCACGACTGACTTGGTGTACTTTCCCCTGTTGAGAAGCGGTTTGTGCAAACATAGTTTTTGGGGTCTCAGCAGCCGAAACCTAGTGTTCCAACAACCCTCTCCAGGTCGTGGTGCGCTAATCATGTTGGTATTGGAGAAATTGGCAACAACATAAAAAACAAACCTATACATTTTATTACCGTTTCAAATTAATAAGATAATCTTCGACACCAATTTGTTTTGTTTTTCAATACGTTCAAAATGCTTGGTCTATTTATGTAACCAAGAATTTCGTTTACATGACTTTTTATTTGTATTGATTGTAGTTATTAGAGTCTAAACTTTCAAAGACTTAAGTTAAGAGTAGTTTTCTCCCTTTTCAAATGTCGAAGGACAGTTATTTCTTATTTACCCTTCAGTAGCTGGCAATGTTTCGATACATTTTATCAATTAAGAAAACAATTAAAAAATAATGCTATAACTGTCTAAGGTCACTCAAGGCTTCATAATGAACCAAAAGCAACAGGCAAAATTATTTTCCATTGTTTTTCGTTGCGAATGTTCTGTCATAGTAGATTGCGTTTTTTATGTTACCGAATGTTTCGATTTTTTTAAAACGATTTCGATATATTCGTGAATGAGATATATGGAGAAGTTAATCAAAAAAAAGTCATAAGTGTTATTCAAAATACTTTTATAACAAATAGGATCAAATTTTCGTGACAATGATCTGAAACCCTTTTTTTTGTTTTGTTTACCTTTAAAATACCAGTTTCTACAATGTTCTCTTAAGAACAGCATGTTGTTTGCAATGACCTCAGAAGCACTCTACCCAATTTTTGGTTGATCATTCTTTGCTACTTACTTTCAAAAGATCTCTCAAAGCCCCAATACAACAATGTATCCGTGTCCTGTGATCTAACAACATTAGTTGGTTTATTGTTATCCCAACGAACGTAGAAAAGATCCATGCAACCTTTTTTTCAAACTTATCGGATGAATGAGACGAAACCAATTTCAAATCCCAATCATCGATGAAAATTTTTGCACACTTGAGCCATATAGAACCGCGCAAATTGATGCACGAAGGTGCGACGCCGGTCGAGATAATGCCCATAACATACTTTCCCAGCGTTCGCCACGTTTCGCCTTCCCCAATTATAGCGCGATGATGTGCAACAATGATTCGAATTACGCTCCATTCAAGCGCACCCCGTCGTCGTCCATCGTAACGTGTGCCGATTCGGGGAGGAAAATTTCATTAACATAACTACTAATTAACTCTCACCGTCTTCGTCGTCAATGTTGCTGCCATCGTCGTCGGCGTCATCGACGTTGTTGTTGTTGTTGTTGTGTCCCTTCAAGGAAGCAGCACCGAGTGAAGCCTTCCAGCGAGGAGATTGCCGTGCATGTTTCATGTTTCAGATATCGCTGATAATCAGTACGTTGTTGTTACTAATCATGGACTAATCCTCTAACATGTTTTGTCCCCATTTTTTCTCTCCCCCCACCTTTCTCATTTCACCCGATCATTTTTTCTCTCTGCGATTTTCCCCAAACCATCTCTACGGTTACATTTTCGATATCGTTTCCTTTTTGATTACTATATCTTTCTTCTGTTGTCCCGGCTTGTTGACGATATTGAATACCACAATTACCATTGCCCTTCCTTTGTGTACCATTTGATTGATTTTCCTTTACGATTTCTACGCCGTACTTGACTTTTTCAATCCTCGTTGTGTTTCCGCGTTTTTTTTTAATGATCCTTTCGATCCTTTCGCTCGATTCCTTGTTTTTCCTGCTCCGGACGTCAACTCGTGCGTGACCGATCGTGATCCCATTACTCGATCTCGTTCCACTTCCTCATCCTCTCTCTCTCTCTCTCCTCACGATGCCCTTTTACCCCCTTCTGCACCCCGTGGCTGCCGGGTCTATGCCTTTTCCACCTCTTTCTCTCTCTCGACACACTATAAAAACACAGGTCTATGCTTTCCAGATGCGGGGGTTCGCTGATTTCGCGGCGCCACGTGGTGACCGCTGGCCATTGCGTCGCCCGGGCGACCCCACGGCAGGTGCACGTAACGCTCGGCGACTACGTGATCAACTCCGCGGTCGAGCCGCTGCCGGCCTACACCTTCGGCGTGCGGACGATCAACGTGCATCCGTACTTCAAGTTCACGCCGCAGGCGGACCGCTTCGACGTGGCCGTGCTGACGCTCGAGCGGACGGTGCACTTTATGCCCCACATCGGTAAGACCTCCCGGGGGGTGGGTCCGGTTTCACTTTCGAGGCGGCAACATCTGACCGCGCTTTTCCAGCTCCACTGGCGGCGTTCTCCATTTATCCTTTGATAAGCTTTTACGTACCGAAACAGATTTTAAACGAACGAATTCACGATAGTGTTATTGAATCAAAAACAAATAACATGAATAGCATTCACTGAAAATTGAAGCTACTTAAGAGCCGACGAAGTGGAACCGACCCACCAAAGGATCTTTTTCCTCTATTTTAACTGGCATCTAATACATTTTCCACACTAACCAAAGAAAACCAAAATGTATTTAGACGAATGTATCATCTTCACAAAAACTCTTAACGCATTTACAAAAATCCTTTCCCGCATCGGGAAGGGTTCATTCACTCACAACAGTAACAACCTTCTATATTTTCCAAGCCAACGTTTTCATCGTTCCTTGTTATTTCTCTTCCAAATGCGTATGTTTTCCTACTCCTCGGACGGATCTGATTGCGTGTGGTGTCTATCTACCAACGTTCTGCGAAACCGAAACCAAACAAAAACAACACCAAAACTCGCCCAACTTCCTCCACAAAAACACAAACGAAAAATACACCCACCACTCAACGCATCCCTCATTTTCCCAACCGCAAAAACAAACCAAAAATCTCCATTCACACCCGTAACCGACACCGATACCAACGCGCCCGTGCCTTACCCTTCCGGGTTACCCCCCGTAGCTCCCATCTGTCTGCCGGAGAAGAACGAAGATTTCCTCGGAAAGTTCGGCTGGGCGGCCGGCTGGGGCGCGCTCAATCCGGGCTCGCGGCTAAGACCCAAGACGCTGCAGGCGGTCGACGTCCCGGTGCTAGATAATCGGTAAGTGTGATGTGCTAGAATAATATTTTTGCAGCACTCGGAGCGGGCGTTTAAGGCGTATGCTGTTTCTGGCTGCTTGATAATCTTAGATTGAACCATCCTTCCCTAAAGGATTATTTGCGAGATTTTGTGTTTTCTTTTTCGCAAAGCAACGCAAACAACACGGGTATTGAAAAGGGTATCATAGACAAACGCAGGAAAAACAGGAGAAAAGTATCGTGTGTAACCGTTTCTTAAATTTTCATACATAACGCCTGCAGGTATGCAAAAGGCAAAGCACAGAAAGGAGATATTCGAAATAAAGCTTTAATTTCGTCCCTTGCGCAATGCATCCCGGGAAAACTCAATTTTCTTCCAAACCCGACACCACTATGCACGGCTAAATGAAACTAATTGGCTTGTCTAAAATTCCACTCACGCTCCACAGGGTTTGCGAGCGGTGGCATCGCTCCAATGGCATCAACGTGGTCATCTACCCAGAGATGCTGTGCGCCGGCTATCGAGGCGGTGGCAAGGACTCCTGCCAGGGAGACTCCGGCGGGCCGCTGATGCACGAGAAAACTGGCCGATGGTATCTGATCGGTGAGTGCACCAAAAGCACCTGCCAAAAAAGGCACAACTCCCTCAACTCTATCGCTACCTTTTCGCTTTCCCTCCCTCTTTCTCTCGCGATAGGCATCGTGTCCGCGGGCTACTCCTGTGCCACCAGAGGGCAACCGGGCATCTACCATCGGGTCGCCAATACGGTCGATTGGATATCGCACATAACACAAATTTCCACGTAAACCCCCGCCAACCCAAGCACCGGAAAGGTCTGCTGGAAGGACTGGACACATCGTGCGCCACCCAGCGAAGTGCACCTAAGTCACGCAATTCCACACCGAATGGAGGATTTTTGGAATCGCACACAAATTGGATTGACTTCGTTCAGTTCTGGCTTAACAGTGTCTCGTCAGAGCTGGACGCTCATACCTATTCCAGTCCCTTCCTCTCTTTCGAACCAAGTGGTTGCGTGACGTTAGTGCTTCTAAAGGGCGGCGACCGCTGATGCGATAGTAAAAACCAACCGACCACAGATGGGATTAATTTATGCAAAACTTATATTTATTTGCCAACGTGCCTCCGGTTCCATCCTGCATCGGGTGAAGACAGTGGAGACGGCTTGCACGCCGGAAACCAACCGGTTCGGGGTCGTAAAAGAGATGTGAATCATCAGGCACCAGCTGAATTCAACGAGCTGCTCGGGCATTAAATGCGCAATTTCAATACCAACGAACGATAATGAGGCAGAATATTGAAACTGAGACAAAAAAAAAGAAGAATCAAGAGACGAGCAACACACAGCCCGACGTAGCAAAGCCAGAAAATGCACAAAAACACGCGCACGCAGTGAAAATGTGATATGTAAAAATGGAAAAAATCGTTTATGGCTTAAAGATTGATATATATTCGTTTCCGAAGAAGTGTCCGAAGAAGGACGACATGGGTGGATGGTATCGACTCGACTAGTAAGACACGCTCACACGGAAGTGAAGCCTTTCGAACGCCGAGCAAAACACTGTTAGCCACGGATTGTACACTAGACTAGGTGATCTAGCATTAGCGAGGGAGCGGTTGTTTGCACCTCACCAGGTTAAATACGAGAAAAGGGGAAAAGTAGCTGGAAAGGAAATTCAATGCCACAACAGCTCTCGGATTTGTCGGCCGCATCGTGTAATATACAAACCGTACGCTGATATCATTCGCTAATTACACGTTTCTGTGAAACTGTTCAATTAGCACGGTACCTTTCCGTAATACCGACATCAAACGAAACGAGAAGGAAGCGTGAACCATACGGATGGTAGCATAACCGGAATGATGTGTACGCACTTATACAAAGTTATAAATATATTCCCGCCGCGCTCTACGACAATTACTTCAACGCTCCAGCAACTTCGAACGCTGCTGCGTATTGTAAATATTATTTTTATTCCGCCGGAAGTCTTACGAAAAGAAGGAAAAACAGTAACGCGAAAAAAAAAGTTACACTGCGATGGCGTGTTTCGGATGGAGACAAACCGAAAGTTTTTCACGTTTTCATGCTCGGGTAAGAACATCGGCAAGTTCGCCAGCGGCATGGAAGGAAGATATACATAATGCACGAGGTTTGTTTTTTACACAAAACACAAAAATGTTGAATATATTTTCGGGTCAATAACGAAAAATCCGGTACGAGCAAGAACGAGCTAGAAACGCTAATGATATTTTATGTAAAGCTAATGTTACCAGGTGAAAGAGAAGTAAGCTCAGTTTGTTGTTGTTTTTTTTATACTTACACACCAGCCGAACGAACAGAACGCCGTAGGAATATATGTAAAGTTATGCGAATGAAACTCGTGAGCGAGAAAAAAAAACGACAAAAAGCTCCCGAGTCACTGTAAAATGGCAGTAAGCGGAGCGGGTGGCGAACGGTTTGCACGTTTTACTCGCTGGGCCGTTGAGTGGAGCAATATTTTTAAAGGACTCGATGGCAATGTTTGTTTTTAGATAGCTACTGAAAAGTGTTTTTTGCTTCTCCAACGAAACCTCGTCAGAATCGCAAATAATATTAACAATAAAAAAAAACGATGTATCCTGACAGAACTACTACCAGTTATTTTCATTTCCATTTTGATTTTCGGGAGAAAATAAACGCCTACGCAAGTTCATAAAATTACGTTTTTAGATAATTTACCTAATTTTAACTTTGTTCTTCTCTCTACATACATTATTCATAAACGGAAAGCAACATTGAAAGAAATTATTAACATTATTGAATTACCGGGAAAGGAACTGTACAGCCGAAACGCCGAAATGTAGGCAAGCCGAAACTACATATCTGCAAGTATTTGATTTTATTTTTCAGGGTGCTATCTACGGAGAAAATCATTTCAATCTTGAAAACGTGTTCGCTTTTCAAATCCCCAAACTCGTGGAAAAAAAACCAAATTGCGATAGTATAAATTGGACAAAATAATTGAAATACCCTACTTATATGTTGTTTTGCCCTACAGAAAGATGGCAGCCTATACGATTGAAAAGAACATCAAGGTTAAAAAGTTTGAAAGAACATCAACCCGAATTGAAGTATTACAAATTTGGATCTGTATTTCAACCACACACCCTCAATTTGAAGTGTTGATCTCACATCTGTGAATATGATGCACAACAGCACAGTAAAGTTCTTATAAATAAGCTTATAATGGTTTGGTTTAACCACATCATACTTTTATTGATTTATAACTTGTTTGGCATTCGACGAGCGTTCTGTTTTTTTTTTTTTTTATAACTGTAATGTTCAACAAAATGTAATTTTGCAATGAAAAAAAATCTAGCAAACCTAAACTAGATTGATAACAAAAATGTCTTTATTTGTAAAGAATCATCTATCGAAAATATTTAAAACGAAAACTCGTTTTCAAAGTTTTCCATTGTTATTGGCTGGTTTATCCTCATGTATCCGGATGCTAAAGTCCTGTTTTTTTTTAATCCCAAACCAACGTACCGTTTTTCAGCTGATGCTTAATGTTGACATACAAATAAATGCCAGTTTATAATTTTTGCCAGTTACTTTAATACCTTTTTGTGAAAATTCGATACCAGTTATGCATTAAAGCTTCATGACTTTGACCCAAGAACGCAGCAGCTAGTCACTGTCGTAACCACTTTTCCCCTTAATTGGGGTCCATAAACATAAGCCTCCTCCCAATCGCCCCTTTCCCCCCTCCATCCCCACCACCGCAAGCCGGATGTGTAGTGCGGCTCCGATTCGGTCAGTCGTAAAAACTTTTCGCAACCGGACTTACGTGTTTATACACATGCCCTCGTTGGCCTAATTATTTTAAATCATCTTTTACTACGACGCTGCTGACGAAGTTGCCGAGGGCAGACCAAGAAAAAAAAGGCAACCAAATGCCAAACAATCAGCTGCTCGTACTCTCCCCGAAACCCGACGCAACATCAAATCATCTCCCGGTCGCGGCATTCTCGATACGCGGGAAACACACACTCCAAAGCTCGCCCACTTTACGGAACGCTATCAATAGGGGTTCGATCGATGGACGAAAAAATTGGGGGCGATGGGAAAACTGGGTTCGAAAAACACTCTGCCACCTCGCGAGAGAGCCATCGTTCCCATTTTCGGGTGATCGAGCAAAGTTTCCCTGTCCAAAAAAAAAAAAAAAAAGAAAAACGATGGAAATAACCCAACTTGGGTTGATGAATTTTTACGGAACGGATTTGATTACAACCTTGCGAGGCTGGCGAAAATCGACCTTGTGAGTTTATTGCTCAATTTGAACGAAACGGGACAAGCAACAAGCGGGGGAAAGGCGACCGCGGATGAAATGGCCCTTTTGCCTTGGCCGGGGAAGAGGCCAGGGCACGCATCCGGCTCGCCCCGTCCCTTCCACTCGCCATCCCGCGCCAAACGGAACGCAAAACCGTTGGTTTATGGGCACGATAATTTGCCGTTGTCCGTCGATCAAATGTCGACGCACCCGACTTGGTGCTTTGTGGCTCGAAATTGTAAAAAGCGATTATCCACGGATGGCTTTCAGTGTTCGCAGCGGCCTCATTCGGCCTTCCCCCCTCCAAGCCCCGTCGGTAAAGGTGGCGAGGGCCAAAAGGATCCCGAGCGTTGATTAACCCGTGCACCCGTGCACGGCGAAAGCCTCGCCGGAGAAAGGAACCGGATCTTGGCACCGCGATGTTGTGATCCCGCGACGACCTCCCGACGCTTTCGGGAGGCTTTCCGTAGGGGCCCGCACAGGTATTGTATGTGTGTGTGTGTGTGTGTGTGTGTGTGTGTGTGATGTAAGTACGATGTCTGTCTGGCCGTTCCGATGTGCCAGTCTCCCTTTGACCTCGGCGTGAGTGTGGGGTTCCTGAAAGGTGACGTCACGACAACTCTCCCATCCTCCCGAAAGGGCAGGCAACGCAAACCAACGGAGAGGGGGTGCCCGGTGAAGGGGGAAGAAATTGAGAAATTGTTTCCATTTTCAAATCGCCTCCCCGACGCGTCGGCTATAAATCAACAAATCCTCCCCTGTTCATTGCAATCAACTGGTGGCTCGGGTTGGTTCAGCAAAACGCACGGCGAAAAAGCCTTACATTCGACCGTCAAAAGCGCCCATGGCCAGGCTGCTACCGGCCCGCACAAAGTCGGCGCTAGTGGGAGGGTTTTGATCATAAATTATGTATCAACTGCTACCACACGGCGGCTGACGCAGAGCCTGACGATGCCGATGATGATGATGATGATGAAGGTGCTGCTGATGCTGCACGCGGGATAATAATAATCAGGGTAGTAATGAATGTCAACTGTCCGTTTCGACTTGACACTCGAGCGTCCGACTCTCGGACGCTATTAACGAGCAGAAGGATGCTGCTTCCTTTTGCTTCCATTATAAAGCCATCACTCATCCATCCAGCGGGAAAACGCCTGCCGTCGAAGGAGGGCTCCTCCGGACTCCGGACGGAATTGCTTCACATTTGGCTGGGGCCGAGACTAGGGTCTCGATCGGTGGCAACAATGTTGCCGCCATCAGCACGTGGCTGTCATCGGCCGGGCGTATCGAGCATGTCCGCGGGAGCGGAGGCTATCGTGCCGATCACACCTTTTTTCGCGCAATTGAATGTCGAAGGGAAAGTGGGATTATTATTGAGCGCATGTTTGCAGGACCTAATGCTTTCATGTTTAATTATATCCGTATACGAATGTAGAGGAGTACGTTGGAGGAAAGCACTGGAGAAAGGATAATTTGAAGATGATATAGGAAGTATAACAGAAGGAAAATTTATGATACTTTAACGAATATTCTGTCGAGATTTTTATGCAAACAAACCAATTCCAATAAATACGAACTGAACACACAACAAATGTTTGTGCTTATGTGATTGACCGAACAATGAAAGACTACATAAGTTTGGGGATTTAGACTATAATCTATTCGTGTGCTGGTCTAGTTTCTAACTCATAAAGAGTTACTCAAAATAATATGGATAACGCACCTTGTTTCATTACCTATTTCTTGTTTAAAGTTGGAATTAATATGAAATATAAGATTCTACTTTTTTGTGATTGAACTGTTCTAGTCCTTCATAGACTGTGACCTTTATATTTACTGATATTTCACATGTTACCTGCATGTATATATGAGTTGTTAGGTCTCCAAGGCAATCATGTGCGGAATTCATGATCAAGTAACAGTACGATTTTAAATGTGATTAGTGTTTAAAAGTTATCCAGTAGTGTTATCTATCTTTTGTTTTAGCAAAATAATGAAATAAGGCACTGTAATGGAATATTTATGTTATTTGTATGAAGAAATTATATTGGATTAGCAATAGTATCACTGTAATGTTTGATTTCAAAAATTAAAAAGATCCCCAAATTAAATTATGTCACTTCCGTCTACCTAAGAAGTAGAAAAATGACTTCCTTATGTTGATCGAAAATAAGCTAAAGAAAACATATCTAAAAACTAAAACCATAAGGAACCTAATTGTGCAAAATGTTACAATATTCAATCAAGTAGGCTTGGTAACAGGTATAAAGCAGCGGGATATTCTAAATCAGCTACCGCTGCCGGAGAAGGAAAGTTGGGTCTCCAGAAGCCAACAAGAAAAGATACTTCAAGCTAAATAAGATGATAAGAAAAAGATGTTGTTTAAATACAGTTTATTTTAAATGTGAAAATTATCCAAAGGTAATTTTAATCGAATCATAGTCATTAGATTAAATCGCTCTACATTTTTCATACGCACAACTCGTTTTCTGCACTGTTTTGAATTTTACAAAGCAGAGAACGCTTCCACCGATCGGTTTAACTGATGTGTAAGCTGAAAGATACCGAACTCCCGTTGCAGCCAGCATCCTGATTAATGCTCTCGCATTGTTCTCAAACCAGCTCCATTTGCATATCAAAAATTTAATCTCCTGGAATGGAAATAATGTATCCACTTATCCGCGCGCACCACCCCCTCCCGGCGGCGCAGACCACTCATTCCCGTTCCGGCTGCTTAACCCAATAAGCCACTAACCTCTCCGTGCCTTCGCCGAGGGGGCACCTGTTTCGCGCCGGCTCCCCCGAGCCGGGAGAACAGGGTGTAGAAGGGTGGAAGTGCCCGTGGGAACAACCCAAAGACCAGGCAGGCACATGTGCAACCCGCCCCCCCCCTCCTTCGGTCGGAAATGGAATGAAATATGGAATCTATTTCGACCGTTTTTCGCGATCCATCGATCGCCGAAGGCTATCGTTTCCCTCAATTTTCGTGATCGCCGCTAAACGAGCCGGAAATCTTGTCGATCGCAACGCCATTGGTTCCCCGTTTCTGCTCGGGGACTCGGTCTTAAACCGTTAAGCATTCGCAAATGTGTCCCCGGTTGGGTTGTAGATAGTTTACTATCTTTGATCGCCACGGTTAGAGCATATGCTGGAGTGGGATTTAGCATCGAGCGTAAGGGCGTGAGCCGTCACGATCGGGCAGGAAAAATCCTCGATCGATGGCACGCGTTCCTTTCTTCCTCCATTTTCTTTCTTCATGTTTTTTGCAATACACCTGCGGAATCGTGTACAGTTATGTTGTTTCCCTTTTTCCCGTCGTTCTCATTTGACTCGACTTCCTCCACGCCAGTCCTTCTGTCCCTCCTTCCCCTTTCCCCTAGCGCGTTGTTTGGGTTGGATTATTCTGTGATTCATGTTCCTGTTGCGCCTTATGCCGCCCTCCCGGGTTGACGCCAGCAGCCAGTGACACCGCGCGACCGTCTTGCAGTCGGCCTGCTTTTTTGCTCCGCTCGTTTCACTCTCTAGCCCACCGCTTTGCGCTTCCTTCTTTCGCCCTCTTCCGGTCCGGTTCTACGGCCCCGAGACGCTGTCCTCCCGCTCTGGCCGTCACTCTCGTCTTCGTTCACGCGCCGCGCCGCGCACGTACGTGCGCCATTTTTCTCCCTCCCCTTCTTAATTTTTAACAAGTTTTCAGCTGATCGACGATGCGATGGAGCACGCTTTGCTGCTATTCACCTGGCGGCATAGGAAGCGCCTCCCCATCTAACATGGAGAGTGAGCTTTATTTTACCGTCGGAAGAAAAGTCGCGTTCTCCATTTTGATCTTGGAATCAATGCATTACACGTAAGGAATCAAACTAGGAGAAAGAGACAGATAGACAGACTGTCAGTTAGACAGTTTAACTAAGTTTAAAAATGAATCAAATCAGGCAAATTAACAGTAATCGGAAAAAGTGTTGTCAAGTTTAATGAAGCTTTACTCTATCTTTTCACAAAGAAGCCAATTATACGATAGGGGATATATTTCTATCTTTTGGGTTAAGGTTTGAGCAGATCCATCATATAAAAAACAAGTAAAAGTATTATAATGCAGTCAAAAGATTGATTTGAAACAGCTTTTATATTTCTATATAATTTTATAGGTATTACCTTCTTAGCTCAAATACTTGAATGTTTCGAATAAATTAATATAGTGGACTAAATCAAGAGGAAAGAGGTTGAGTAATATTGTTAGTTTCATTATGCATGCGAGCAAAAATCTTTAGAAAGTAATTCGGAAATGAATTTTTATGAAGAATACTATCGTCTGTGGGTCACTTCCCACACAACACGAAGTCGTATTAAGTTGAGTAAATTGAATCTCATATTAGTATATTTCGAATCGGAATCGCATTATGCATAGACAATGTACGAGCAATGTATATTCTTTGTTGCATATGATGCCGATTATGAATGTAATACGATTTTCTTTATGCATGCGTATAGATGAACGAGCAATGTACGGCTAATGTATATCGTAAGTCGTATATGATGCCGACTTAGAAAATATACGACTAAACATATACATTTTGAACAATGTACGGTTAGCGCCTCCACTTTTGTACGTATAGGGATTATTTTTGCATCGTTTATGATTCAATCATATTGCATAGAAGTACGATTATTTCAAGTTGATATTCGATTTACATGCATATGTGTTATGTGGGTTTGTATGTTATTTTTATTTGATATAATAAAATCAAGCAAAACAACAAGGTTGTCTTATGTCAACATAAAACGCATCACAATTTGATGCGGCTTTTATAATGCTGGTTTTAGTGCTTTGTCGAACGATATTTTATCGGATGTCAGGTCCGCCAATGTTTCTGTAATTTTTCAAATTCTAAGAAGATTAAATGAATTTGTTTATTTTTTCTAGATAAAAACCACGACTCCGAGTTTAGAAAGGCAAACTTTGTTGACTGATAAACTTTTTGCCTGTCAAAACCTGACGCGGTAAAGCACTGACACCAGCTTAATTCAAATAGTATTACATCATCGTTTCCAGCTTTTTATGTGATCGAAAACATGTTATGTCACTTCATTTGATTCGAATTTAGATTCGATGCGAACTAAGAAACAACTATTCCACTGAACGTCTATCGGTTTGTTGAATTCCGACTGCCGTATCAGTAAACACGAGGTCACAGACCGGATGTGAACCCCTAGGTTAGCTAGCATATGGTGCAGACCATTTGGAGATAACCAACAAAGCCAAACAGCACAAAAAGCCACAGATAAGAGAGTTGACGCCTTTTTTTTATTTCCTTTTTCCCACGCCATTCGAGCGATCCAACCATCTTGGCTCGCGGGGCTGCCTCTAGGGAGATTTAGACCCGCTGTTGCTTCACGGCTGCCTGCCCCCGCCGGCTGCATGCGTTTCATGCGATCGCGTCCACCGCGTGCCGAGCCGAGTTTCTTGCGCTTTGGGAAGGCATTCCGGGTCGGCATTTGGAACACTTCTTCAGTCTGCCACAACATCGCGGCCCGTTCGGTTCGGCGTTCTCGATCGATCGGCATCACCCAGCCCGTACCCGGGGGCCCACCTAGTTTCTTCCCTTCCCGGACCAACCGGTTTTCTCCTTGGCTTGCGCCCGCTCCCGGAGTCCTAGAAAACCGACTAAAAACCGACGGGGAGGAAAAAAAAAGGCGGCCAGTCTTCCGCTGGGCCGGGCCTGCGCTGGAAAGCGTGCCTAAAGTGTCTCGCGCCTTCTCGTCACCCCGGCGTCTGTGTGGAGTGCAGTGTGTGGAGTGAAGTGGAGTTGAAGTGAGCTGCCGGGCAAATCGGAGGAGGAGACGGAGGAGGCTGGCGAAAAGTTCGGTGTGAATTTTCCGCCCCGACGCCAGGGCGTGCGCGTGCGTCAATCGATTGCCGTCCCGATGGACCTCCGGCCCGGAGTGCAGACGGTGCCCTGAGAAGGTGCGATCCCCCAAAGTCCACACCCCTCTTCCCCTTTCCCTCCTCCTCGGTCCAATTCCTCCGCCACAGTTCGAAACCTGGTCGCTGCTCCGATTTTTCGTCGTGCTTTCTCCGGTCTTCGATCCGCAACGATCGATGCGCTCGATCGGGACAGCAATCGGGGGAGGGAAAACGAAAACGAACAGCAAACAAAAAAAACAACGGGTGCAAACCACCCCCCCCTCCCGGACCGTGGCTGTTTGCCGGGAGTCTGCTCGGGCCCGTGAAAAATGGAACCATGCCCGTGAACCAGTTACTTATTCTAATTAAAAGTGGATTAAACGTCGATCGGCCGAGTGCGCGCGCGCACGGTACGCTGCTGATCACGATCGCCTCCGTGTTATGCTCCAGTGCGAGCTCCAACATTGCATGCCGAGCTCGAAACCCAAGCGCACAGGCGCATCCCTTTCACGCGGGGAACACCGGTTCCTAATTCAAGCGGGAGACAAAGCGAACCGAGCTGAACCAGTGAGACGTTTCTATCAGCATCAGCTGGCATTTGTTTAAGGCTTTCCAACTCCAAAACAAACATAGAAACCGAGGCAGATCCTAAGGCAAACACCGTTTTCAATCAGATGGTCCCGAGCCGGTCCCGAAAACGAAGCTCGAACGGAAACAAAACGCAAGAATTAATTCCAACCGGTTCCGGCGTTATGGGTTCTCATAAATCATGGACCCCGAGGAGACTCCCGGCGTCTGGTGTACACACGGGGGTTCTTTTTCCTTTTCCTGCCGTGTGAATGTGTGCGCGGAGTGTAGTTTCGGGCTCCTCGTTTCATCGTCTCCACCGGTTCCGTTTCGGGAAGTTTTTCGTTTTTCCTTTTGCGATTGCTTTGCTTTCCAAAAGCTTCCCCGGAAGCAGGCCAACAAGGAAACCGGCCGCTGGGGGGGGAGGGGGGGGGGGCGCCAGAAATGGGTGAGAATCCAGGCCAGATTCGCATGACAGCGCTTACGGGGGTTTGTTTGGATACACGCACGAACGAGCGAGCGTATGAGTTCTGTAGGACGTGGAAAAACGAGACCAGAAGCGAGAAAAACCCAACCACGGGCAGCCCTTGGTTTGGCGTCCGAAAGATGTTCCGCAAAGAACGAATGCATACAACACACACACAGCGCACAGTACAGTACGGGCCAAGTACAGTTCATTTAAACGTGGCCGCCTTTTTTCCCGAACGTGTTGCAACCCAGAGCTGGTTTGAAACCCCCAAAAAGAAACAAATGCAAGATGGAGTAAACAGAAAATTCCCATATCCCAAAAGCTTGGCGAATCCGCGAACTCGCCCGTGTACGGTGGGCGAGGAAAAAAAAAAGGTTTGACGTAATGAACTTTTGCCATGCTGAGAGCGAGCACAATTCGCCACCGTCCACCCCACGGTCTCGGCCTGGATTTTTTTGTTTTTCCACCCGATTGTTCCATTGCAACGCATCGCGCAATAAATTTGGCACATTTTCCCTCCACCAGGGAGCAGCATCAGGCAGGTCGGTTGCATTTGTTTTTCGCCAAACGTGAGGTGAATGTGGCAACGGCACGGAGTTTCCCACACACATTCTGCCTGGGAACCTCATGCATATGCCGCAGCATAACAGGTTCGGACGCTTTGGCCAGCTGAACCGTTTGTTACCGAAAGAGATTAATCCCCGTGTCACATGCGCCGCTGGACGCACGCGAACACAATGCCGAGGGGGGGGGGGGGGGAAACACAATGGGTGGTTTGGAAAAACGGCAAACTACCGGACACCCGGGATCGTACGGTGATCGTACCGCCCGGAGAGGAAAATCTCCCCCGCGAAACAAAGCGTACCGGTGGGGCCATTTTTCCCGGTCATTTGCATTCGTCCGCCCGCCTGCGCGTCCATACTTTCTTTATTTCTTTCTTTCTTTTGTCGTTCGTGTCGAGCCATGCCGAGCCGGGATGTTTCGCCAGGACGGACCATTAAAGTCGCGGAGCGAAAATGGTGTACGCGGGCGTGCGCCGTGTTTTTCCTCAATTTATCGCTTTCGTGCATAATTTGCAGAAGGAAAGCGGCGGCCGAGGCAGTAAAACACTAATCTCGGGCCACAAAAATGGAACGCATTCGGCCACCAAAGATGGCAAAAGGGGGATTCAAGGTTTCGAAGCGCCATTTTCAACCTGGCACACCACACACACACACACACGTGTACATTTATGGCACAAAAGACGTTGGAGGGGTAAGACGCCAAGGTGCCGAAAATCAAAAAGGGAAACCGAAACGAGAAGTGC
Source organism: Anopheles coustani (assembly GCF_943734705.1). Taxonomy (NCBI): domain Eukaryota; kingdom Metazoa; phylum Arthropoda; class Insecta; order Diptera; family Culicidae; genus Anopheles; species Anopheles coustani. The sequence continues at coordinate 25,518,815 of NC_071289.1, forward strand.
ATTGACATTGTGCCGCACGCGCAACGCCGACGGATGCAGTATTTTTCGGTACGGTTATCAGTTTGCCGACGCCTTTCGGCTGATTTATTGTGGACGGCCGTGACGGGGTTGCGCCCGTTTTTGCTGCCGTTGTTTTGCTTTGCTGGCGGGCGAAAGTGTTCGCGGGGTTCGTTGGCACATTGTTTTCGATTGTTTTACCCGCGTGCGTTTCGATCAATTTGAATATGGAGCATAATGCATGGCGGATGAGTAAATCGAACGGCTGCGATTGCACACCGGTGGAGGGTGAGGGTGAGGTGTTTGGAATTTATTTTCTTATCGACGGAATCTTTCGACACTTTCCCCAGCAGGAGGCGATCGATGAAGATTAAGAAATTTCGCTGCGTTCAAAGTAACCTTTCTTTGTTTGATACTCATTATAAAAATTCATCACAATTAAAAGCAAAAGTTATCTTTAATTTTACAGCGCGCTTTACATTCATATTGCAAACAGATTATAAGAGAGGGAGATTTACAAAACAGTAGTGAACTTTTGAGCAAAACAAAACCTCACTTGTTAGGCTCACATATTTAATTATAAGAATTCCATTGTGACTCCAATGAATTAATAGTATAAAATATATTTAAGTATAAGGTAATGCTAATTTGAACTTAAACACAAGCTTCATACTACTATAGTATAACACCAAGGACTTTTAAAGCCAAAAGAGTCCAAAGCCTGAAAGCAATAAATCAAACATGAATAAGAGTAGATCAGCCTAGAGGAACAGAACATGCTATAAAACTACATTATTGTTGATACAAAATATATAATTTGAAAGGCTTTTCGTACTTGGCTACAACATAATCAATACCGACAACATTGTTGCTACCACCACTATTCAACTGATGATATTATTAAATCAATTGATATCAAATGTTTTCGTTATCAAAGTTTAAATATGCCTTATTTTCACATCATTTGAATAACACAAAATCGAACTGGAAATAAAGGATAACATGTTCAAAGTGACAATATTAATTTGAGGAAAAGTCCTTTTAAAAGTAGTTAAAAATAAAGCAAGTAGTTCTGCAATATTTAAATAGTTTATTGGACAAACTAGACGGTAACGTGTTGCAATAGATTGTGAAATGGCGTTGCTGGACTGCTCTTAAAGCTCATTTATTTAATACTCTCCTGTGATCAACAGGTTCCACCAAATTATCATAATTTTATAACCACCCAAATAAAGTCCAATCAAAATGCTCACAAATTTGCAGCCAAAAAGGAAAGACCGTTCGCATAATTTAGCTACAGCCCAAAACAGTTAATTTTTCGCACCGATTCGAACCAGCGTGCAAATTGCTTTGATGATGGTCAAAACAATATTTTCTGCGATTTAAGGCTCCATTTATGACACTTCCAAAGGCAACGTTAACAGTAGGGGTTGTTTTTGATAATTTACTGCCACAAGTTCTGGTCTAATGGTTCCATTCCATTCTTAGCACTGACTAAAATGCCCCCCCCGAGCGTTATTTTGTGGCAAAAATCTGTCGGGGTTTTGTGTTTTCTCTTCCCTCGATTGACATGTGAAGTGGTTGGCGTGGGTACCTCCGCGCATAATTTATTCACCACCCGGCGAAGAATGAGGTTAAGAAACCGTTCTTTTTAACGATCCCACGTGCCAGAACGAAGGAGTTACATTCGGGGTGTCGTTGCCCTGGCGTGAGTGAGGTTCATCTGTGGCATGAGGGTAGCCAAGAGTCGCGATCGCGATTGACATTCGAAGCACGTCATCCAGGCGCATCACGCACGATTCGCACAAAGCGTTCACGTTCCGATCGTGCGGCGTCGTGACTTGCTAATGCATCATGACCATCATCTCCACTCCGCTCCCACGATCGTCGACTGCCCCGCGAACGGATTAGGTCAATCGTGGCTTGTAATTTCTTCCACTTTAATTTCCCGTAATTTAATTCCTCGCTCGCTGCACCGAGGCGGGCCAGGATCCGAGGAGGCGAACCGATGCTGATAATCTATTTGTTTAATAAGGCGGCTGCCCACCATCGAAGCCGTGCGGAGAGCTTTCTGCAGCCGGAGACGCGGCATGTGCGGCAGTGTGCGGCTGAAGTTGATGATGATGATGATGGCGCAGGTTGTTGTGGCGTTGGTGAGCGGTGGTGGGAGGCGGAGAGTCGGCTGGCGGTGCACCATGGAACACCCGCAGGCGTAGGAGAAAGGCTCGCATCGATGACGCACTGTTTGGTGCGTTTTTGCTGCGGTTCGGGAACCCGCTGCGGAGCGACCATAATCTGCACGTTTGGCGAGGAGGAGGCCTTCGGAGGTCGCGCGGAAGGTGGTGGATCCCGAAGGAGCGAACCGAGGGGCTAGGAAGTATTAGTGCGTCAATGGCCTCGCGCAGATCCGTGTCCCGCAGGGAGGAAAAGACGACTCGCCGAGTTTGGCGCAGCGATACTCGCTCCAGCCGAAGGCTTTAATTGATAGCATCCAGAGATAGGATCTGCCGCTTTCCGCCATTTTGTGCGGCTTGCTATTTGTTTGTAAACAACGCCTTTAGCCGAAGACTTTAAGCAAAGTGTTTCACTAAGGTCACTTTCAAAACTATCCCTGTTTCTGGCGATATGCACTTGTATCCCTTTTATCACTTTCTAGCATCCAAAATAACCTCCCTGAAACGAAACTTCATTAGGAGTTCATTACTGGCGCCGGTTTTGCCACCGGAGTTCCCCCCAAAAGAACACCCCCATTTCTTAAAATATAACAAAACGTCGGACCTGTTGGATGGAGAATGGTTGGTTTCGGGTTTCGTCCGACAGAAATGCTGGAGGATATTTTAAGACAATTAATGCCCTCCTTCTTCTCCTCCTTAGGACCCAACCGACCACCTGAACAAACGGTGATTAATTTGACCATCAGAGTATGTTTCCAGCTAATTTATTTATCTATCTCAATGTATGCTGGTCTTTTATGTGCTTCTTTTGTTACTGCTCTTTGGTGGGTGGGTCTAAATAATGTTTATTTTTTTGCCAACAAACCAATGACGATGCCTCGCGATGAATTTTGTTCAACGGCCTTAAGCCGCTAAAGCTCATGCAGTGAGGTTATGTAAAGCGGAATTTCGGATTTTAGCATTTTGTTTAGCATTTTATTTGATTTAATTTTATTATTCTTTTGGAATATTTTCATTGTATCGCGTGGTTTGCCATTTAAGTGTTTGCCTAAAATATTTGTCAGTATAAATGTTTATTGGCAAACATTGGTACTTAACATGAATTATGCGCTTTTAATAACAAATTTAATTTTGCTTTTAATTAACAAATCGAATTATTGAGAAATAGTTTTTCATTCTTATACTAAACTAATTTCATTTAATATTTATTTTCTAATTCAAGGTGTTCCGAAATGTTTCTATTTATTTCAATTTGATGAAGAATATGGTGCAAGAAGAAGTATAAACGGTTGTCACCAATGTACCACAAAAACATCCAATGCCTTTCTTTCAGTACATACTGATGGTGATTCAAACCATGAAACAACACATTTTACGCATGTTGGAAAAGAACAATCAGTGTCTTGAATCATCATCATGGTTACTGTTTTTGAAAGAAATGATAAAGCACTCTGTTGTTGAAGGTGTCATGGAACTAACTCACGAAATTAAATAAACTCCTTGCATGAGTGAAAACGCTTAAACGCACAACGAACAGTAAAACAATCGCACATGAACAACCTGTCCATCAAATCTCAACTACTTAACATCATTAAACCGTCCATCAGTGATATCCCTGCGTTTCGTTGACCTTTACGTTAAACACGGTGGAAGAAAACTAGGAAAAGAGGTAAAGAGGCTGAGCGAGTACACCGGGAAAGATAATGGACGAACAGGCCGAAGAAAACACACGGGCGAAAGAGATCGTGCGCCGACGCAAACCCGGGTGCAAAGAACGGCCAGGAAAAATGGTTTTTCGATCGCCGGAACCGGCGTCGACCTTCATCAAGGCCAGACAAAATTAGATACCGGAGAAGAGGAGAAAGAGGGAGAGAGAGCGCAAAAAAGGAAAAACATTCCTTCCAACAAAACGAACGATGCCTGTCCGTCGGTTGATGATATGGGCGTCGTCGTTGCGTGGCTCAGATGTGGCGTGGGTTTTTACTTTATGTTCGGGAATGCTGCTCGTCTGGCACCGACTAACGGTTTCTGAGTGATGGGCTGATTTATGCTGGGGCGATCGTTGACGGGTTTTAAGCGTTTGGTTTTAGTGTTATTCGGTAAAATATGTAAATCCACCCGGGCAGTTGCATAACTATGCCCGAATTTTATTGAGGCTTTTTTACTGACCAAAAGTCACCCACTTTTACGATAATGAAGAACCGTCCTACCAACCGAAGCATCGGCTGGAATAACTGGAAAAATCTCGTTATTCGATAAGCTCAAACTAGGTCCATCTCCCCAAAATACCTAAACTCCCACGATGTAGCGCTCAAACACGTGATTCATGATTTGATCTTTTCTCCCACCATCTCGTCCCTCTTCCACGCGGCTCCAGAAGAATGAAATTACGACGCAATCGGCGGCCGGCTAACCGAAGAAGATGCTCTCATGGCATTTCCCAACCTGCCCGATTGGATTGCTGATTTGGTTCGGCTGCTTTTCCACGCTCGTACACGCAAGTAAGTATTTGGGAGGGGTAAAATAAATTCTCACCAATGGCGGTGATCACAAAGAGTGATTTCTGTTAAGGGTAAAAAAAAGAAGCAACCGAAGGTGGTGCTGTGGAGTTTGATATTATGCTGGTGCGGCCATCACTTGGGCAATCGGTTGGTATTTAAGCTTTGCTTTTGATTTCTTTTGCTGACTGCACCGTGTGACCGGCAGACGAACGATGAAACGTCAATTCGTCATCCGGAGAGTAATTGCGGTCGTTGATTTTCGAAATCTTTTGTGCAGTACAGCATCACCACAACCTACATGTGTGTACTTTGTGTTGTGCGTCAGAATGGCCGAGTGGTTAAGGCGCCAGATTTAAGCTCTGGTTCTTGTGAAATATCGTGGGTTCGAACCCCACTTCTGACTACCGTTGAAGGTTCTTTCGTTTTGTTTCCTTCCCGTTTGGTAGTATTGTCAGTTAAGTAGACCGAGACGGGGACTCAGAGGCTATCAAATGTCGCTCTTAGGGCTCTTCCCAATTCAACCTTGTGTACTTTAAATTTCTAACTCGTATATCGGTGATTGACACTTCGGCAGGAATGTCTTAAACATTAACATAATCAAAAGTGCAGCTCAAATCCAGGGTCAGGAAGCCATCAGGCTCTGTTCAACAGTAATAGCAGCGAATAGTCAGCTCGCTTCGCTTGGTCAGCATAGCATGTAGGTTAATAAAGTCCAGCCGGCCGCCACGAAATATGATCTCAGTTTTGCCAATTCACGCCCCATTGCTAGATGCGGTGGTTACTAGATTGCGCACACGTACCGGCACTCCTTTGTAGTTTCGTTAGGTTTTTGCTAAGCATTGGGATGTTTCGAAATGGCGATAATGATGGTTAGGAACGTCGGTTACCAGGGGAGGCATTAGCGCGGTAGGTGACGTGCTTGTTTGTGTAATCAGTCAAAGTGAACGATGAAAAAGAAGTGCGCATCAATCTTTCGAGGTTTTGCAATAGTTTGTGTTAAAAATGAAATCTATTGAGTACTCCTCGGATGGATTGGAGAAGTTTTCATTATAGACTGAATGAAAGAATAAGTTGATGGACTTGGATACATCATCTCCGTTCGACACTACCAATTCTTCATAAAAAATCACCCATAATTATGCTTGTTTGCTTCAAAATGCCCTCAGATATCATACACAACGTGCTGGGTCTTCCGGATACGTGCGTCTATCAGAACCAGGTCCGCGCCTGCCGGTTGTCGTTCTCCTGCTGGCTGGAGGGCGGTAGACATGTGTCCGGTTGCGGCGAAAGCCGGTGGCTCATGTCATGCTGCGTGCCGGAGAACGAGCTCTCCAACACCATCATCGCACCGAAGGTGGCCTACGCCGGTCCGATGGTTCCCGTGGCCCTAATACCACCGATAGTACCGGCTAGTCGACCCAACGTGATCGTCCCGCCGCCGGCGTTCTCCAACAAGAAGAGTTTCTTCCACCGTCGCTCGGATCAGCTGATGCAGGTAAGTCGCGAAGGAGTTCTACAAAATCCCAGTCCACGCTTGACTCTCCTCATCGTTTCTTGAAGAGTGAGTGTGGCATCCCGCAGACATCGCAGAACACGCTGCAAAAGCGCATCATTGGAGGCAGGACGGCGAACTTTGCGGAGTATCCCTGGCAGGCGCACGTCAGAATCGCGGAGTACCAGTGTGGAGGGGTGTTGGTCTCTCGGCGGTTCGTCGCGACGGCTGCCCACTGTATACAGCAGGCCCGGCTGAAGGACATCCTCATATACCTGGGCGAGCTGGACACGCAGAACTCGGGGAAGATCGTTGAACCGCTGCCGGCGGAGAAGCATCGCGTCGAGCTGAAGATTGTCCATCCGAAGTTTATCTTCCGCATGACGCAGCCCGACCGGTACGATCTGGCGCTGCTGAAGCTGACGAGACCGGCCGGCTATAAGTCGCACATTCTGCCAATCTGCCTGCCGATGCGACCGCTGGATCTGGTTGGTCGCAAGGGCATCATAGCAGGCTGGGGCAAGACCAACGCCAACATGGGCCAAACGGGAACGAACATTTTGCGGACGGCGGCTGTTCCTATCATAAGTAAGCGTGTCAAAGTGTTCTGCTGCTTCTGGCCAGTGAGACTAACAATCATAAACTTTTCGTCTCAAACCAAAGGTACAAAAGAGTGTTTGCGGTGGCACAAAAGCAAGAAGATCAACGTGGAGCTGTTCAACGAAATGTTCTGCGCGGGACATTCCGACGGTCACCAGGATGCGTGTTTGGGTAAGAATTCGACGAAGTTGGCTAGATCCTCCAACATCCTACTATATCTTCCCGGGTGCTTATTTCAGGCGACTCCGGCGGTCCACTGATCATCAACGATCGAGGGCGCTACACGCTGATCGGGATTACCAGTGCCGGGTTCGGTTGTGGCGTCGACCACCAGCCGGGCATCTACCACAATGTGCAAAAGACGATCAACTGGATACAGAGCGTAGTGTATGCGTAAGATGAGGGCATGATCGCCGCATCCACAACGCGTCGTACAATCCACCCGGTGCGGAACGCTTCACTAGCACAAACAGTTTTCCAGCGAACAACAGTATTGACTATTTATTGATGTAGCATTTTTAACCATCGCACGGTCGGATAGGGATAGAAACACGGAGCATGTGATTCGTATTTTTTTTATCAACGGTTCGCGTTTTGTCCGCGAATCGCCGCATGTTGAAATTGGAGTTTATTTTCGTATTCGGCTATCATTATTCCTAGAAGATTTTAAAATCATACTCGACTGAACGCTCTCTTCCTATAGGACGCTGTAGAAGCGATCGTATTATGCAATAATTTGTAGGAAATAAAATATTCATCCCATATCATTCTCGCTTATCATGTCTCTTCTGTGTTCCTGAAGATTTTCATGTTTCATTTCTTGCATGTGATGTGCTTTCACTTAACGTTTTTGCAATCCCATAGCATCTTTTGACAAAACCATACATTTCCTTACTACTTTTCCAGCCGCTGACTGGCATTGCATACGAAATCGTTAAGTTAAATGATTGTCAAATTTCCATTCTGCAGTAATTTCAGTGCATTTTTTTTATTGAAAACGAACTTATAACGATCATTGATTATAATTTACAATAATCGATTTGGTATGCTATACTTTCTCGTTTGCTGGCTAGCATGTGCAATTAAAAAAAATCAGTAATTCGACATCTCATCGAAACGTACTCATAACTTCTTGAATCCTTGCAATATAATCTGTTAAAGAACTAAATTATTAGAACTTAGCAAGAGGTCTAAGAACTGATGATCAACGGCGTGGACCTAGAACGAATTATCAATAGTGAGCTACTTATAAAAATTTGACTATGATGTTTTCGTCTTCTATGCTGGTGGCCAGTGAAAATAGGATATATTTATAAAGGTGTTGTTGAGATCGTATTATTGTTTCAGAATATCGATCAAAACCAACTTTTCTTTTTTCCTAATTCATGGTGTGAAAAAGTGTATGACATTAAAACCACAAAAATGCTGTCGATTCGATAAGAAAAAGTAATGTGATGTTACAAAGGAAGCATAACACGAAATTTCTTCTTGCAATTTCCGTTCTTTGTTACTATGTTTCATTACATTACAATCTAACGATATTTGTTATCGGTTCTGGTTAAGGGACGCTGTGCTAAACTTCGGCATAACCGTTCGGCATAAGCCACTTACATAAATTCAAGCCGTATGTTCTTACTGATTACGATTCAGGTGGTACTATAATTTTCATTCTGGATCTGTTTTTTGTTTTATAACTTATGGTGAACCTAATACAATTCCACTGAAGGACCCGAACATGGATTTGGTTTTTATGCTCCTATTTTGGGTTCTTCAGGTATTTTGGAGGGTAGTGTATCGATGACGTAATAAGCACTGTCCTCTCACCTTCGAGGTGGAATAGACAAATTGTCAAATCCTCTTACCTAATAAGTGAATGGTCTGTGCATTTTATAGGAGATACTCTATCTATGCTGTGTTTTTATTAAAATCCAGTTACAGTATCTGACTACGGCAGCCAAAGATATCGTTTATCATTCCTCAGTGTCACAATGGGGTGCCCTGAGGTTATGTTTATTTTTGCTATTTGAATCCCTTTCAACTTGTACATCTTGGATTCACTTCCTATCTCAAACTCTTCTGTATACTTATTACTTACTGTATACTTTGTTTTTGAGATTCTGCTGAATGAACTTAATGCAAGCAATCAGTAATGAAGTCACTTCATGCTTATTCTCTAACCCAATCCAAAACTCCCCTTCAGGTGTCCAAAACCCTAGGCGGTACTCATTCCAATTGCGATAAAAATCTACTGATCCATCAAACCAACGTTGAATTATAATACGTGGAGATCTAATAAAATCATGCATGCCTGATTAAACTTTTATACTCTTGCACACACACTATGAAATTAAACTGTAGTACACTTTCCAGGTGGATCCACTTCGTGGGCATGCTTATGGTAGCATTCTTGTCAAACGATGTTTGGGAATGTATAAAGTTTTTTCATGATGCTTGGAGTAGGTTTTTTCGAAATGTGTGATTTTGCATGGAGTTGGTTTTCAGTGATCTGATACTGCTGAATATTGTTCAGAAGTTTGCTAATCAATTTCTGTTTTGACCATAATTCAAAGTATCACCAATGGCTACAACACAGTACTCCAACTCGTTCTAGTTTTCGTGGATAATGTCTCTCTTATCTCTTACCTTCAATGAGCGTTTGATTCGTTTGCCATTTCACATAACATGATCCTCATATTTCCATTAATACAGGAATTCCTCATTTTCTCATCGATTTCTTCTTGCATGCCATGCGTTGATTTTTGTTGTCCTTCCTATTTGGATCAGTCATCCAAAAATTTGTGGATAGTATAACTTTATTACTTCGCAAAGTTAAGTTTGAAATAACAGAAAAGAACTTTAGCTGAGGCATAGCTTTAAGAAATTGTGTACAATAAAACACTACGTATGGCGACTGTCAAAAAAAATGTATGAATTGTTGTAAACTAAGAGATGCGTTCATTCAATGTAAGTAATGCAATTGCTGATCAAAAATTTACAAACTTGGCGGTATGCAAGCATAATAATTAGCAGGAGCGATAGTTTCGAAAATTTGTCAAATTGGAAGAGGTTTAATAAGAGTAGTTGAAACAAATATTTTTACAATTTTACACGTAATTCAAAGTAATCCAACCGTTCGGTTCAAAATAAAACAGACAAATTATGAAGGAGTGCGTGTTGCATACTTTTAGGCACTACAGTTTGTCGGCTTTGTCGACTTTTCTTCGACAAGGAAACGAATTCATCGTTTTGCACCGTTTTTGATAGTTAACTGTTCTTTTGAAAATTAACATAATACGAACTCAGAATTGGATGTTTTTTAGAATTAATTTCGATTTCTTACACAACATTCTAAATTCTATAAAGAACCAGTCTAATGAAACTAGATTACTTCTCGTTTGTTCGATACTAAGATACTCATGTTCTGTATTACTATGGAATAAAAAAAAAAACATTGTCTATGAATGAACAAACAAAATCTCATCCTGTCATGCTATTTTTATCTTTCAACACCGTGCGTATCAGTTTCTCGTTCACCTTTCGCCAAACGGTAGCCAAAGTGAAAATAGACCTTTCGCAAGCCACCATGCGTGGCCACGAGGCCCGGGGCTAATTATTTCCCACACTGGAGCATATGTGATACCGATCGCGTCACGGTCAATCGATCCGTGGTGCTGCGAGCGCGAGGAAGCCAAGGGGGAAATGTTTAACAACATTTTGCGAAAGTTCCGATATCTTACAGCACACACCGGTAGCGTAAGTGTTCCGCCGGTAAGTGGCACCAAACAGCAAGGAAATGTTTATGATGTTTGGACCGGGTCCCTAGGACTGCTAGCGTGGTTTTATCAACGATCCATGCTTTCCTCTGGTAGGCGGATGAGTTGATCCGTAGTTTCGTTTAAAAGCGGGCAAATTTCGCTTCGAAACGGTTTCTAGCAACTCAATGGTATTAAATTTGCAATAAAATGTTTATGATTCCGCGTCTAGCAATATTAACCGAATTGCCGAGTAACCTCGCGACTCCGTTAAGTGATCGGTCCAGTGGTTCTAAGCCCTGAACTTATGGCCCTAACTGAGAGGAACTAGACCCGAAGCTTGATTTAAAAAAAAACACAAAGCTCAACTTGTTTAGTCTTTTCTTTCACAGAAAGTGATTAGGCGAAGTATTACATCAATACGTTTTCATTTTGATTACAGCGGGGTCGGCAATTTATTTTTATTTTCTGTTTTCAAAAGATAGATTTTAGACAAATGTTTGCTGTAAGAACTGAAGAAGTTAACATAACATAACTTTACATTAAACAAAAAGACATAACAAATCACAATATTTCGTGTCTAAAATGTCCGTTCCCTGACCTGCAGATCATAGTTAGATAGTTAGTTAGCCCAAAACTCACCAAATTCACCACCACCACGTGGGTCGTTAAGGTCTGAGCCACAAACCCAGCCATTTGGCGTTCCCCGTCCGGACCGCATCGAGCTCACTTCCACCTTTCGGCGTGAACTTTTCCGCCCGCGGCGAGGAGGGGACGCTTGTGTGTGGCGCTGTTTTTACTACTTCACCGACCCAACCACAAATCTACCCCCCGGCTAAGCGAACGGCGTTGGCCACGGGAACGGAGGGAAGGGGACATCGAGATCGAATCGAGCAGCGGCTCCGGGCGACCGCTCGAAGCGATAGTTTCCCGAGAGACGGCACGGCGATCGCACGTGGTTGTGGCAGTGTTCCCAAAACAAACGATTCCTGGCCGAGGTCCTGTTCGCGATCGACTGAAGAGTGGAGTGTTTCGTGGGTTTTGATGAATAATCCTCGCCCGGTTGCATAACAACGCATTTGCAGAAACAAAACCTCGAAGTGCTGAAATCCGTGTTGCGGTGCGATTTCCGCGATTAGTCACTCGTTGTGCCACTCGTGCCGTGAAAGTGAAGTGAAGTAGCCTTTACCGTTGGATAAGCTGAAGGCTTTCGATTCCCAGCTGTGCTTTTCACTATCAGTTTTCCGGCTGGAAGTCGTTCGGCGGTTTGTGCGGCGCACACTAAAAAACGTGTTTCCTTGCGTGCGCATCGGAAGTGCACAGGATTTCTTCCTGTGTGTGTGTGTGTGAGTGTTTGTTCGTGTATGTTTTTCCCTTTCATCTTCACGTGCTCCACAGAGGAAGGGAAATTTCAATATCGTCCGGTAATAAAAAAACATCATCGATTCGATCCACAATCCGACCGCTGGTTCCGCTTTTGAGAAAGTGAAACGCATCATTTGAAATCCAGTTTCCGTTTCCCGCCGTGGCCTCCTTTTGTACCGCCGACGATAAAGTTCCTTCCCCCGGCCAGCTCGTACACATGAAGCGTCGCCTCGTCGCCTCACCCAGTTTCAAGTTCAGTTGCCTAATCGTCTAAATTGGGGTGTGATTCCCCGTCTTTCGCCACCCTCGCACAACAACCAGCGTTATCGTAATCGCGCGTCGAACGAAAACAAACCCAACCCACGTATTCTTCCTTCCCTCCTCCCCACTGCTCCTCGTCTGCGGTCAATAGTGAGAGTGATTACGCGATCGCGTGGGATCGCACGGTGTCGGTGGAATCCCTGCCCCTGGCCTGATCAAACCGGTTCGCGGACCGAGTGAGAGCTGGAAACCCTAGCGCCAGAAACCGGCAACGTCCAGCACGTCCGGCGACGCTCGCCATGCGTTGTTGGTTTTTGCGGCGGCAGTGTTGCAGTCTGATGCTGCATCTTGCCGTGCAGTTGTCGCTTCTCGTCTCGTCCAGCTTCGCAACCGCGGCGGAAGAAGGAACCGATGGAGTCCGGTGGCCGAGTGCCGGGGACGGTCGGAGGGGCGCCGGGTACGTTAGTGCCAACGAACGCTTCAACGAGGTACTGGACCGCGAAAATCTGCGCTCGCAAATCAGCCGCCAGCTGCCGAAGGAGGGCCGATTTTTCGAAGAGTTCGACGGAAGTAAGTAATTAGCCGTTAGTGTGCCGGAACTGACACCGCGGTGGGTTGAGTGAACTCGGTGGGTGGAAGGGTACGGGTACTTAGTCGGTACCACTGCGACGATAGCGCACTAATCGACGAGCCGGACGTTGGAGTGTGGGTGGGGTACAAAACTGTTCGGTGATTAGGGTGAAGCTCAAATTAGTCCGAAAATGTTTCCAAAAAGAACAACTAAATCACAGGCCCCGGATTTCAGCTGTCTCGGATTAAAAAAAGTAAATTCAAAAATAAAATTGTTCCAAAATTAAATGATATTCTTTTAAGAACTTTATTCTCACTCTTTGTAACCACAGATAAGTTAAAATGCGGATGAAAAATCAGGCCAAATATTTAGTAATTTTCAATGTGGTTTTTTTTTGAGAAATTAAAATTGGATATAAAAAAATAGAGATCCTTCCCTATTTTAAGTTATTCCTAATAGCATAAGTTTCTTTATCTTCCTGTCCGTCCAAATATATATTTAAAAAAATCCTTCAATTCCTCTATGTATTTGAAACAGGAAATTCCCTAATTTTTATCAATTGCTTTTTTCGTATAGTAGCAATAAAACTACAAAAGTGTATTATTTTATTTCTACTTTGAAGGATGATAGTAACAAGGTGCTTTGTTGAAATATTATCTTTAAACATACAATCCTAACCACTTTCATTACTGTCCAAACTGCTGTTTTCTTTATTTGATATTTTCAGAATAAAATTTCAGAAAATATTCAGAGATTGAAGTAGTAGGAATAAACTGTTGTTATTTAAAACTAAATGCTTAGGAGAAACTTCCGATTGGCACAGGTCTGAATCATTGATTATATTCGGATTACATTCCACTTGCCGGCATCTTTCAAAATAAAAGTCAATATGTTGAATTTAAAAAGGTTCAAAAATAAATATTTGATGCACTGTTTTCCCTGACGTTGAAAACCTAAAATGTCAAACAAAATGCAACTTTCTTGAGCCTATTTGTCCCATAATCCTAAACCGTTGAGTCAACCTTTTCCAAAATTCGAATATCGCGACTCGCTTACGACTCATCACGACACTTACGCAACGGCTTTGTCACCTCCTTCACAGTTCCTAAAACGATGGGAATAAAAATGTGCGAATTGTGTGTGTGTGTTTTTAATAACTTCCCCATCGCGGGGCAAAGATTCACCGTCCAGCTGGTGATGCTGTTCCACTGACACAGACGCACCCTTCGCCGTAGACCGAAAGGCGATCCATCAAACAACCAACCAACACCAATCAGCCGCGAAGGAAAGCATTTCCCTTTTCGGCGCTGTGGAATGGAGAACATAAGTTGTTCCGAAAACTTACGGATCGAATATGAGATGGTTTGTGGTTAGGAGGCAAATGGGAGAGGGAAAACTGGACGGTGGAGGTGACCAACAAACCGAACCGAAAGAGAAAGTAAACAATGGCCTCGAACAGCAGGGGGTTTGGGACGCCGTTGACTTTCGCTTTCTTTCGCCGTTCGGAAGTGGCGAGGGCGCGAGTCAAGTGAACATGACCGAAAAACGTGGACTCGAGATCCCGAAAAACCGGCCCGCCGTGAGGGGGCGAGGCACTCACAAGAACCTGTGTGTGGGATGGTTCGGGCCGGAGGGTTGGGTAAGGTGACGTTATGTAAGGGGAATGTCTGGCGCGGGTGGTAGCTTCTTTGTTTCTTCTCCGATTTTGTGGAAAAAGTCGGTTCCGAAGTTAGTTGCTTCAAAATGATTCAACTCCCTTGTCAGAGGGAATTTGAGGGCTAAGTTTCAACAGGGTTTGGTGGTTGGTGAAACGCGCTGTCCCGTGTGGTGGGAGTAACAGCAGAATGCTGGTCTGAATGAGCTTGCGGTTGGGAAAACCTCACTGTCACGCGTACAGCGATCTGTCACAGCTCGCACGAAACGGACCAGCGCCGTCGATGGTGTTGGTTTCGTAGGCGAATCGAATCCGCACAGGAGCGGTAGGGACGGTAGGGGGACCATTTTATGTTTTATTTTGCGCAAAAACCCACGTGCCGTGTCGCAAGGTGTCCCTACCGCCGGTCGAGTCCCGCGTCCACCGCGCGGAGACAACCGTTCCGAGTCGGTTTTCAACTCACTTTCTCCCCGAAGCCAACCGCAGACGAGTTGCGCATTGCGGTTTGCTTTTCGGTGGGTTTGCTGACTTCGGCCCACTTCCCTGCCGTGCGAGATCCGCGAAACTTCCCTCGGCTGCATGCGGAATGAGCAGGCGAAACACTTTCGACACCTTCACGATGCAGCTGTCAGAGAATATGCATAACGCGCCTAAGCAGAAAGTGCGCGCTTTGCTGCATTGGCCTTGCAGCGGCTTGGAGTGGAGTGATATAATAATGTGGCAGGCTTGCAAAATGACAGACTTATACAGCGATCAACAACCAATTAGAGGCGCCCTATCCTGAATGAGATGTGAAGCGAATAGGAGCAGATGGACGGACGACATTTAAGGGTAGTTAAATGAGGGACGCAAAAGACTAAAATTAGCATACCTTTCAGGTTTCAAATGAGTAAGTGTTAGAATGCACTGATAGTCATGAGACAAAGCAATTAAGGTGAAATTGTGGGCAACTAGAGACGAAACGAATCGTTTAAGTGGAAGTGGTCTTAAGGTTAACTTTACTATTGGTAGGTAATATAAATGAGGCCAACAAAAAAACCCAATTATCACAGTGCCTCAGAAACGCAACAAAAAGGGACGGATAAATCCTCATAAATAGGACGTAATAAGAAATAAATATAATACGAATTTAATAGTTTGAGCAAAAATATTAAAATACTAACCTACTAATAATTTTAAACTATGTTAAAATACTAAAAAAAATTAAAATACTTCCTACTAAAATGTTAAAATACTTCCCCATACGTTCAAGTATTACAGGGTCACAAATCTATAACTAAGAATGAAATAGGATTTGTGTTTAACGCAAAAATATGGCATAGGCCAATGTAATAACAGACAACTTTTGGGACCTTTTGATAATTGTCTTACATTATGAACCATTGTTTTGCTTTGTGAAACAAAATAATTAAAAAAAAACGTATGCAACAGAAGGAGCATATTGGGTCCTTTGGAAAACATAAGAATTCTTTGCTATAAATGTGTTTTCAGACTATGTTATCTATGTTTTTAACCGTTTTAAGAAGATCACATCATAGCTATACTTAAATTTTCACTTCTTTTCTATTAATTTTAGTTGTGTTAATAATACTGTAAGAAAGTTTTAAATAAAATAATTTACGGGTTTTGAAATCCACATGCTTCATTTTTCGAAACAACAACCCTAAACCCTAAACAAAAATTCGGTCAACTACCTCCAGAATTGAGCAATAAAACGAACTGTTTCAAAATTGAACAAAAATGGTATTACATCAGTTTAAGCAAATTTTTAATTTTCTTTGTTTTGAAGAATCAGCTACAAAGTTTCTCATGATAGTTTAATCCATTATGAATGTTATACTTTCGGAACCCTCGTCTTTCTACCGTTACGGTGCAGTTTCTTGTACGCGAACGCTGGTGTGTGTCACCGACGGTTCTAGTCATTGCGGAAGCATTTATCCTTAATTGCTGCTCCATTCTTATCGGGCCGGTACGATCGGCTCGAACCGGGACCGGGGCCGGGTGAACCACTCCGGTTGCAGGCCCTAAACAAAAGACTCCAACGACGGGCGCGACGATAAGCGACGAACCCGTTAAATCACATTCCCTTCGCGGGAAAGGTAAAGATGTCAAAACCCCGCACCGGGCGATCGGTCGCGTACCATTGACACAATCCGGCGCATTTCGCTTATTAAAACAAACAAAAACCACTCGCGCCCGGGGGCGTGCTTGCTTGGGGTTTCGCGTCCCTCCTTCTTCAGGTAGGATCACGAGTTACACCACTCTGTGGATGAACCATCGCGTTGTGTCTTGTAAGAAAGCTCGCCGAGAGAAAGGTACTCACCTGCATCTCTTTGTTTCCCCACTAAGAAGGGGGGCCTGGTGTGTGTTCACGATGTTCGTCTCGCGAAGACGTGCTGCAGGTTGGAAAGATTGCGCCCGCGCCGGGCTCCTCAGTTCATCTGCAACTCTCGGCCGGAACGTACACACGTTGGTGTTTTTTTCCTCCGATCGTACGAGCAGCGTTCGGTTCCTTTCTCCCACGAGCTGCCTGCGTGAAAGTTTTAACCGACGACAGTCTCGTCCGGGTTCGTGGTCTTGCTGGTCGGACACTTTTCGCACAAAGTTGGCCCGTGTAGCGACTTGCGTGAACGTGTTCAACAGTGGAGGGAAAAGTAAAAAGCAACGAATTTGAACACCAAACCAATCAATCTGCCCAGGGTGGACGCTACAAGCGGTCCAAGTTCGTTGGGTCGTTAGTGTGTCTCGGTCGTCAGGGGTGTTTTTTTCGTATCAGAGTGAAATCACTGAACCCGAACCGAAGAAAAAAACCACGCCACAAAGGCCACGAAAACGATCCAAGAGCCGCAGAGGCATGACGCTGACCGTGGGACCCACCGTCTATCCGTAGGTTGTGCTCGAGTGTGTGGAAGAAATTGTTGTACTTGCAACGGAAAGTGAAATTGCCCACCTGCCTGCCTTCCAGCCAGCCGTAGACGTAGGTCGTGCGTCGACTTGTGGGTTGGGTTGGGGAAAATTCTCATCCACCACGAAGAAGAAGAAGGCAAAAAGCGGAATACTTAATAACCATCACTCTCGGAACGTTTGGCAGCCGGTGGGAGGGTGGTTCGGTGGTTGTGATCTGGATGATATTGCGCGGGAGTGTCGGCCGAGTGCTTCCTTCTTTCGCCCCGCAGCAAAGTGAAGTCTGACCAATGCCAGACGGGCAGAGAGTTCATTGTCCGATCGCGTTGAAAGTGCTCCTTTTGCTACAAGGAGTCCCGAGCTCGCTTCTCGATCGCTTGCCGAACCAATGTTTCTAAGTGTTCCCTTACGATCCTCCCCAGCGTGTGTGTATGTGTGCTTGTGTCCGACGTAGTGATGTGGTGAACTTCTTTCGGATGCCCAAGATTGCATGCCACAGATCGTAGCCCCAACATGCAATGGTGCTTTGCGCGGAACGGAAGTGCTTCCAGTGTCTGACGATCGGTGATCATCATTTTTTGCCATTCGTTTCCTTCATTTTCCTGCACGGCCCGTCACACACGAGCTACACTCAGTTTGGAAAAGTAAAATAAAAACGAAATAACCCTGCGAAAAACTGAAGAGAAGCAAAGGTGATGTGCAGCAGCGTTGCATAATCCATTACGCAGGCCCGGCGCACCGGAAGTGGTGGGGAATTTTGACCACGGCAGGTTTTCCACGCGCGAAAAGAGAAGGAAAAAAACGCCAAACCCGCGAGTACCGAATTGTGTGTTGTCACACTGTTCCGGCTTGTGTCAAATTGGCCCTCGTGGAGAAAATCGTTGTATTACGATTGCGGTGGAAGAGAAGGAAGGGAGGGAGCGGCTGTGGGAGAAATGCGAAAGTGAGATTTTTGGGGAAGCGCTCGTTTGTATTTTTTCGTCTTTCGCGGCACGAACATTTTCTTCCGGCCACACAATGTTTCCGACGATAGTACGCGTGTTACGTTGACGACTGACCGATTACTTGGCCCCCCAACCCTCCGGAAACGCCTTCACCCGAGGGGGTGGTAGACGCGTCGCATATATTAGTTCCACTCGGTGGTCACCCCGGCGCCCCATTGCCGTCGATGTGCGTACAAGAAGTGTTCCGAATCGAGCGGCAAAGGTGAACCATCCTTTGTTTCGTAACCAAAATGCATTGCGTTGGAGAAATGTTGAACAAAGTGGGCCGAAGAGTGGTGACAAAGTGTGACACACGACCCCGAACACGGTGGACGTACGGATGGTGGGTGGTGGTAGGAGTGCTTGCGGCGTGCATCGGGGCGGGAAGGGCGCAGGCGAACGGACCGACACCACAGCAGGAACAGGACATACTGATACTGGATGCACTCGGGAAGCGGCAAACGTTCAACAATGAAGATTACGGACAAAATTCCATCATCGAACTGTTGGGGAGAAGTATGTCAAAGAGATTAAATTGAAGAAGACCAAGAGAAAATTCATGAACAAGCGTGCAATTAACGTTTAAGAAGAACAATCTTTTATTTTCTTCATGTGTTTACTACCATTAATATGAAAATAAAAATTAATTAGGAAGAATGGTTAAGCACAATTGAAATTCTATTAACTTAACCTAGTAAAGTTTTAAACAAATAAGAAGGAAATAAATGCATTAATGTTTTAAACTTTTTCAATTATATTTCAATTCGATTTTTTTAAATTAAAGATAAATTGGGGTTTTTAGATGATTATTAAAGAAATATTCAAACTATACTCGTTACAATATTTAAAACAATTCAAGGATTCTGCCAGGATCTAAACGACATCGTTAACACAATTTCAAGTGGTTAATTGTTGCATTCAAGTGTTTAATTTGTTGAATTTGTGGATAATTATTCATGTTCTCTTTCCACGCTTCCATCACTTAAACCTTCCCGTTGGTTATCAAACAAATAAAGATATTCTTGTACTAGTAAAAGTATTGCAAAAAAAACATTTAGGCCATGGTGTATGATTTACACAAATAATATTGGAAAGTAATGTACTGTAATGAATGTAATGAATTTAAAAATATTTAGCTTATTCTGTATTATTTTTATTTTATTTGGAAAACGTGTGTTCCGAATTAGTTTTTTTTCCATTGATGTCAATATATCGATTACCGTAACTAAGTCTAGACATTTCGTATTGTTATAAATCTTTTAAAAATATGGTTTGACAAAAACATCTTGAAGTAATCTATCGATAACCATAAGGACAATTTAAAATATTTATGCTCAACTCGTTCGACAGTTTTGTACCAAAATGAAAACTTCTAGGATGTAATAATTTCTAGGTTCTTCTTAGTTTATTACTTTGTCCTAAGACGAAATATATGTTTAGATCAATCCTGTAACTATTTGAACATATTGTAACTTCATTGATTTGTTACAATATTGTACCCATTAGATGTGAACAGTTCAACATATTAACTTCATCATTTGCTTTATATTTTTATGTTGTTTTCTGTGATTTTACAAATGTCGATAATAACTCCAAAATGTTTCCCCTTCCCTTTTCTCGTTCAAGTGATCCCGCAAACGTGCCGCCACAAGGGACGCAAGTTCGAGTGCGGCCTGTCGCTGTCGTGCGTTCTCGGCGGTGGAAAACCGCTCGATCTCTGCTCCGGCGGGATGATTTGGTCGTGCTGCATCGACCGGGACTTTGCGCCCGAGGCCGACCCCGAGCAGGGTGCCGTCCATAATGCGAGTAAGTACATGGGTATGGCAGATGTTTCTTCGACGCGACCAAGTACAATTCCAACCGCCCCAATTACTTCGACCGATCGTTTGTAGCAAGCGCTCCAGGAAATGTAAAATCCAGCTGACAGACATCCAAGCAAGCTGGAACTTGGGACGACTTAATCCTCCACAGTTTAGTTAAGCCCTTTTCTTCTTGAGCCCACGATCACGTAACAATGCAGCCGGAAAAAATCGAGCGAACGGATTAGACGGATTGAGTCGTATTGTGCCAAAGACGACATCCGCATTCGGCGAGGATTGTTGAACGGGAAAAACGATGCCAATTTGAAGCTCCGGCACTGACTCCGTACCAATTTCCATATGCCGATTTGCTTTGCTTTCCGAGTAAACGATCACACAAGACATCGAAAGAGCTGTTGACTTTCGCGCACGGGCCCGCAAGCACGAAAACATGTGACCAATCTTCCCGGGCGACGATTCCCTTGCTGTCGAACGGCATTTCTTTCGCGGCCAGCGAGCAAGAAGCGAAACCTTTTCGCGATCAACGCTCAGCCGGCCGACACGGGGAACGGTGTGTTTTTCCTTACCTCCCCAAGTGAGCAGGCGAAAACATTTTAACCATCGCCGCATTAATCCGTCGCCTTTCACTTTCCTTTCGGTGGCGCTCCTGGCGGAAAAATAGGACCACCCGCCTCCGTGCAGGGGAAGTTGGCTGCTCTGCTCTCTCGAGCACCACGAATTAGTTTTGCCATCGTTTGTCAAGCCATAAACAATGCATCGCCCACGACTCCGGGAGGGGGTGGATATGGCTATGCTTAGACGAGATAACAATTATCAGCGCCACACTCCTGCACAATGGCCCCAAATGGCGGCGTGCGTGGTGTGCACATTGTTCGGTGCGTGTTTTTCCCAACGTACCAACGAATTTCACTGTCAAACGGATGTGCACCGGAACCCGCAAAGACAAGAACTCCAACGAGCCGGCTCGGTCCAACGAATGGAAAGTCTTTTTTCGCGGTCAGAGAAGAAAAAGACGGTATCATAATTATGTTTCCTTCTTAAAACTAGTGACAGCAAAGTGTATTGCGGACAATTTTATTTTATCAACTACAACAAAAGTTTTTATCTTTAAAATTATCAATGTGAAATTTAAAAATCTTTCAACATTTCTTGGAGGAAAGTAAATCCTCAGTAAGTATAAGAAGTAGAGAACAATTTCATCCTGCATAACTTATGCTATTGGTAAGCTTCAAGTAAGCGAAAGGCAGCTCGTTAAACCATCCCGGATATGTACTTTACAAGGCTGATTGAAGATACCGATCATATGTAGCTATTTAACGTGAGAAAGGCACTTTGCAGCTTCCGAAAGTGAATGGAACGTACGATAGCTTTTGTTGGCCGGGAAATTGATAAAACTTACGCAATGGAAGCAGCAAACCTTTCCTGTTCATGTCCAATTAATGGTCGTTGGTGATAAGATGCTTTTGGAACTGTTGATAATGTAGATAAAAAGAGCAAAATCGATTGCAATGTCTACTGTTTGTAAGATTGGTTTTAATAAGCGAACAACCTCAATTGTTTTTTCATCTTTGTAAGATCATTTAGTTCACAACGAAACCGGATATTGTACACGATTGAAGCAAGCAAGAGAACCGAAAACAACGTTTCGAAAGTTGGGTTCATGCCCTAGTTGATATTGAAATTTAACTGCCCTCTTCATAACGCGCCCTTTTAAGGGTAAAATGGGTCACAGATCTTTGGCGTGGCGCGTAATGGACCCGCATTACACCACACTGCTAACCCTTGCGGTAGGTCGATAAATGATTTACGATTCCAAAAGGCGCGACCTTGGCGGTGCGCGTGAAGAGTAATTAAATTTCCACGAGCGTCTACCGAACCAGTTACGGACGCGGAGCCCGGAAAAATAGAAACTCTTCACATTCATTGTGTCATTCGCACCAGCCAAGCGAAAATTAAAGGCACGTTGCTTGCCTGTATGTTTTGACGTTAAGGTGTCGCGAATATTTACGAACTCAAACACCCGCCGCTCTCCCTTCCCATCCTAGGCACCGATGCGCTACTGAATGGATCATTAATGCTGCGCGATCGAAAGAGCGAACACACCACCAAAAAACAAGATGATATGAAGAAACGCAACCGAAGCGAAAAGGAAAGAAAACGGTAACAGGTGACGAAAGTTTTCAATGAAAAATGAACGCGAGAGGGGAAAACACAAATGGTACGAAACATCAAAACATTGTTCGCACAATGTAAGTGCCATAACTCATCGAAAGGAAAACTCGAGGTGTGACGTTTTATCGCCCGTAGTACCGTTTTTTTTCGTTTGGAGCCCGTGAGCCATCGATGGAAAAGCCCGACCGTTGCACGGTTACATTGACGCAGCACGAGGCACATTTGGTGCCTCAATTATCGCATCGCCTTAAAAGAAATGCATTAACCCTTAAAGGCTACTTGTAAGAATAGCAAGTTGTTAAAGATTATTGGTAGAAATGAAAACCCTACAAATATCACGTACCGGTGAAAACCAACTTTCATTGATTGATGTTAAAAATTAGCGGTAGCGCGAGGAAACACCATGCCACAAGTGTGGGATCGAATCTCGAGTCTGGCACCCTCCGGTATTACGAACGGCTGACCACCAATCTATGCTATACCGTCTTTCGGTCATCGAAAACTTGTCCCACCAGGGGATGTTGTGCCACAGAAAAAAAACACCAAATTCCCATGTTGTTCCTTGAAATGACAGTTTTATTTCAAGACCATCCCTCGCTTCGATTGAGATAACTGATGTCGATTTAGTGGAAATATACCAGTTTTTATTCGCAAAGCAATAACATCGTTAGAGTCAAAGTGAAGGTCGTTTTTCAGAGTATCTCACTTATGAACAACTACATTTCGGCAATGATGTTTTACAAACTAGCGCACAATAAAACAGACTTTCTATGATGCAGTGAAATAATCTGACAACAGAACATTGATGAAACTGTTATCACTTTTATTTGCTTTTTGGTGATTAAACTACCTCACGCAGCATCATTTTTGTAAAAGCCATTGAGCGCACATCATTTTTCAAATACCACCAATGGAGTGATTTCCATGAATCTATTACGTTTTTATATGGGCCATTGAGATTAGAATAGCTGCATTGGTTGTACCACCAGGCACCATGCCTCATTTTGGCACAAGCGTCATAAGCATAATTGTCATTGTCCATATCCTTCGTAGAGAATTTCCAGTCATTGCTAGCAGACAATGAATTTCCAGCCGTTCCACCATAATTTCCAACCTTCAGTTTAAATCCTTCCGCTTCACTTCCAATCGAGAAATCGTCGTATCTTGCGTAACCGTAATTTCCCTCGTAGTCCCTGACTTCCACCAACAGTTCATATCTTCTAGTTGACGTCAACTTGTGTAGATATTTTAAACCCAACCAGAATTCACCGGAGGGATTTCCAAAACCGTCACGATATTCGGTCCAATTGCGGAAGAAGTCGACTTCTCCATTGAACCGATGCTGGAATGTAATCCACCCTCCCCCGGAAGTTTCCTGTGCACAGTAAACCTTCACAAACTGACCGGGTGCTAGTTGAATATCGTATGTTCCTGACACTTTAGGTGCTGACCGGCATGAACTATAAGTAGTATCTTGCACCATTTTCGATTGATTTCTGATAAACTCAGTCTGAAGATCGGTTATCTTCTTAGTTTCACTTTGCAAATTTTGCATGGCAGCTTGTAGCGTATCCTGATAAGAACTATTAACTTTCGCTATCAATTTGTTCTCCAGTTGTTCGAATCGAGTTCTCGAATCGGCCTCTGTGCTCTTCACAATCCTGGTTACCTCCTGCAACGACACTTCCCTTGTCTGTGTTGATTTGTCCAATTCCTTCACAGTGCGATCTATTTCCTGCAAACATCAATACCACACTTTGATATCTTGCTCGAAATATATAATTTGCTCTTATGTCTTCCAATCACATACCTTCATTCCTAATTGAACCTCTTTCAATGTGCTGTCCATTGCCTTAATGATGGTTTCAAATTCCAACAGTTTTTTATGGAGGTTGTCGTCTCTCTCTTTAAACGTGCGTTCAATTTCCTGAAAAGATGAATAATTAACTTCATGCACAGATTCAACAACATTTCTCTTCATTCACCTTCAATGCACGTTCCAAATTGTCTAGTCTATCCTCTTGTTGGCTATCGTCCTGTTTTACTATGGGAACCTCTTTTGGGGTGTTCTGACAGCTCTGATCTTTCATTCTCAAATTTTGTTCGACATCCTGCAGCTTGTCCTGCAGGAAATCGAGTTTGCTTAAGAGCAAATCCATACCGAAGCTATTGGAAGCAGAGGTAAAGTGAACTGAACACAGTACACCAACCAATAGCAAAACCACACGCGCACGAAATTTCATCACTAGAAGATCGCGAAACAGGAACAACTCTACAGATGGGACTCCCTTTATTTTCTGACGATCGTGTGTGGAGTTTGCCGATCTTTTATAAGACCATGGAACATTCGGGAACGCGAAAAATGAGATGATAACGTGATCGGGGTTTTCGTGGACGATAGAGAAGTAACCTTCAAGTTAACCCTTGAAGGTGTAGATGTTGTTTTAAAACAACCTTACTTTTAAACAACATTACATTGCGAACGGTTGCAACGGTTGCTGAAATAATATGGATTAGATAGAATTAAATGAAAACATAAATCGATTTCAACATATATCATTATCGTTAATACAATAACAAAGCAAATAAAAAGCGATTTCAACACTGTGGAGTGTTTTTAACACACAATATTTTGTGTACTCGATACAATAACATTTAAAATACAATAAAATAACCAAACAAAAAGTTTAGTGCAACCACTTCAGTTCACACCGTCAGAATGTAGAAACATCGTAAGAGTTGTTTAAGGGTTAACAAAAGTCACCGTTTTTGGTTTTTCCTCCATTTAATTATGATTGAAAATTTTGCTACGATGCTCGAATGAACGCACCAGTATCTGTTATCAGTCAGTTATAGCTCCTGATCCCTGCGAACTCCTTATCTAGCTTAATTTCGGCCGTTTCGCCGATTTGCATAAAGGGTGTCCCAGAAAGTATAAGCACAATTTCAAAATTAGGAAAAAAATAAAACCTGTTCCAGAAACTGAGTTTTTGTTTCATAAATTTTGTTTGGGTTCTGTTCTGGACTATTTGCGAAAGATAAAAATTTTAAAAATTTAATCGTATTCTAATGGCCGCACTTTTGATCTGTCGCCTCCGATATGGCTCAGCACATACTTGTCGTGAACGGTTTTCGACACTTTTGAACGGTTTTACACTTTTTTTGAAAACTGTTGATGTTTTCCGTAGCTTTAACATGTTTTCTCAAGTGTGCCTTCGTTAGCGCCCAAAATATCTCAATTGGTCTGGTCTTGGCCGGCTCATCGTCAAGCTGATGAATGAGGATTGGTCGCACAACAGCTTGTCGTACAGCTTCCGGGCCCGATATTTAACGCATGCAGCCTAATTTTGCACTCCGTTTCGATTTCTTTTGGATTTTGTACGATTTTAAAATCAATCTTGCCTTGTCTCATTGGACGTTACTTTTTGACGTACCCATTTGTTGAGCCACATCGCGAATGGAACTTTCCTATTTTTGCTTGAATGCTTTTGCTCTTTCCCGGTTCAACTGTTGCTCGATAGGACCAGGTTTTTGACCACTTTTCGGCATATCCTCGAAGCTGGACTCCTCCCGAAACTTTTGGATGGCGGTTCGTACGGCTCCGATACACACACCTACCGATTTCGCCAATTTCCGTAGCGAAATGTTAGGAGTCGAACACCATTTGTGCAGAACGCTTTTGCGCTTTTGGACGGAAATGCCTCGCATTTTAACAGAAACGGTTTAAAAAAATAGTTTGGATGCACTATCTAGTAGGTTTGAATGTAAACAATCAAACACCCGAAGAATCAACTGTTTGGCGTCATCCGTTTTCCAGAAACGTTATTTAGAAATCGTGCTTATACTTTCTGGGACACCCTTTATGACCATGAACAACAAAAGAATATGATTTGTTTTGAAGTTTCTTGAGATTATTTCTGGTCGCATGACCCAAATCTTCAACATTTTGCAATGCTATCTACTACATATTTTAGCTTTTTTTTATGTATGGATTTCTATGTACACCTAAAACTCGACCAATATTGAACCGTCGCTTCTGAAACTTTTCACACATTAAGTTTAAGTACTGCAGATGTTGTTGAAGGTTTGTTTGATCACTATTTTTTGATAAAATCATCTAAATTTTACAATTTAAACTCAGTTTTACTAACACAAACAAAACAAGCAAGTAAACAAATGTCAAGGTGTATCTACCATAGTTACACTAAGGTTTATACATCGCGGGGAAATTGATGAAATATCAAAAATTTTAAATATGTCGTTATTGTAACTATTAAATGCAAACATATCTTTCAAGTATTAATTAAAACCATAATTCTTTTCTCAATTCCTTCTTCACCGCGCAACGCCGGGGCGTCAAGCTAGTATGAAATATGAAAGAAAGGGGATTTCCATGAACAAGTTATACGATTCCGTATGACAGCTTTGGGAAAGTATCGGAATAGTGTGTTTCAATTAGTGTATTTTTCGAAGTAAGTGATTGAACAAGTTATGATATATTTTTTAGAACATTGAAATTTAAAAAAAAAATTATGAAGTATCGTGTTTTAGAATATCATGCTCTCTTCCGCCTTTCTCGTATGGCCTTGATCTAAAGTTTATTGTAAATTATATATTTTTACAGTTTATTTTAGTGATGGGTTATGAATGCATTCTTATGTTGAATTTTGTTCTCCGAAAAATATTCACTGATACGACACTACGCCAACCGATCCGATTACTAGGAATGTAACCAGAAGTGTTGTGTGGGGTTTTCTTGTTTTTTATTTCTGGGAATGTGCGGATCAGACCACCCATCCCTAATATACCGTCTTTCGGTCACAGTAACTCTCTTCGGAGAGAGGCCCTGTGCCACTAGGGGATGTTGAGCCACATAAGAAAAAGTTGGACTATACTCAAAGGTTCTAAGCGCTATTTGTTCACACCTGAACCCTGAAAGTTGCTGAAGGTAAAACCATTCTTGCTTAATTTCGCGTCAATTTATGTCCAACACGCTACGAAAATTATAAAATCACTTTGAAAGTTACGCTATAGCGTATAAGCATTAGAATTATATTGACAAATTTTACGTTGCCATGGTAAAGTCGATTAAAAGTACTAGTTAAGGGCTAAGCAAACGTTTGACAGTAAACGACAACTGAAAGCTGCAATCGTTCAAGGTTTTTTTTTTGTATGTTTAGAAAAATAATGAGGCTAATAACAATCTTTGTGTTTGGATGCTCAATTAGTATTCTGCAATTGTAATGGTCAATTGTTTAAAAATCCTGCATTAAAATGGTTCTTGTTATGGTACATGAGGGGGAATTAAATTTAAAAACCAATTCTGTTTGTAGCAATTTTCTTTCTCATATCCCATAAAGTTCTCGCATTGAAATAGCAATGAATTGTTAAGCCTTCTCATTATTGACGGTAGTCAATGAAACAAAATAATAAACTAGTTGTTGTTAGTATCGTAATATTTATGTTATTTCACTCAAAGATGATTGCTGAAAAAAGTCACAGTAAATCTCATCAACATCTTTAACAAATGAATTATACTGTAGTAACAAGATTTCTTATCGTCAGCAATGTTCGCTCCAAACATTCTGTTTTGGTAAAAAAATGCTGATACCTTTGAGGGTTAACTCAACGCGAAAAACGAGTCTTTGTTGGAATGTTCCTCTTTAAACAATGTCGCTCAATTCAGGACTTTTTCGTTGATATAAAAAGATGTGAGAGAGTGCGTGTGAGGGTTTAATTGACGTATAATCGCAACTTGTCGCTGCGGTTCGTCAAAATGGCTTGAAATGAATCAAAATCGTTTCTATGCTGAGACAGTAGCACTGGAAAACGTATTTTCCGCAACAATAACGCCATGGGGAGGGTCCGACAACTAAAGGTGACGAAAATACACCAATTTCAACACGCAACGGAAAAAAGCGAGCGTTGCCTGGTGCTCTTGGCACTGCGTGTTCCTTCAACGTCTGGAAACGCAGTGCAGTCTGCGAACAATTTTTCCTCCATTTTTCACGATCCCTCCCATTCACTCATCCACACTTCTTCCGCGCGCAGGTGACATTATAAACCTGTTCGGGTTTTATCCGCCGGCTTCGCCCGCCTCATCGTCATCTTCCGCGTCGAGCTCCTCGACGGCGCACCAAAACCGTCCACAGACGACGCAAACGTCACTGTTTTCCAGCAATAACTTTAACGTACAGCCACCGTACAGCCATCATCAGCATCAGCAAGCACCCCACCTCCACCATCACAGCAACCTCC
Source organism: Anopheles coustani (assembly GCF_943734705.1). Lineage (NCBI taxonomy): Eukaryota > Metazoa > Arthropoda > Insecta > Diptera > Culicidae > Anopheles > Anopheles coustani. The sequence continues at coordinate 25,547,319 of NC_071289.1, forward strand.
ACCCGCACCAGCAGCAACATCACGGCGGCACAAGCCCTCCGCCACCGGAGTGGGGCTTCGACGGGAACCAGCTCGGAACGGGCGGGTCGCCGTTCTCCCCCGCGAACCCCCACCTGGCCAGACCCCCACCGGGACTGCCGGAACCGATCGACCACGATCGGCCCTTCAGCTTCGCCGGACGTCCAACGTCGCTGTTCGGCGGCGGGACGGGTTCCGGTGGGGTGCTCAGCAGCGGGCAGAGACCGCCGTCGTCGTCGTCGCCGTCGGTGTTCGGATATCCGGCACCAACGCAGCAGGAGGACGATGGATACGGCATCGAAAACGGTACCAACTTCGTCGCTACTTCGCGCCAACCCTGGTTTTTGTTCCCGTAGACAGTTCCCTAGTGTCCCCGACGGCCTGTAGAGATGAGGGTGGAGTAGAGGTGGTCCTCGCGCCTGCATAGATTCCGCTTCGAACCGGTTCCCTCCGGGACACACGCCAAGCTCTCTTGCGTCTTCGCTTCCTTCCGGGTGTTTTTCCGCGGCTCTTTCGTTCTGGGATGTGGGAAAACGATCTTCTGATACCACCGTGCACGAAAATTTTTAATCTCACCAACCAACACTTCACGCTCGCTAGTAGTACCTGCTTCCGTCTCTCCCGTAGTTCCTGCAAATGTTTGAAACCAAAGCACAGCACAAAACAAATCACTTACTCACGAAACGATAGTGTTTGTAATACCAACGTACAATTGTTGAAGCACCATCACCAATGGTTTTAGTGGGTTTCTCCCGAAAGGGAGATCATTTAATAGAGATCTTTGAACCACCACAAGAACCACCGATGTAAGACAACATAACTAAGTGCCATTTTCTCTCCAAAACAGGCTGCGGTGAGCTGTACACACGCACGAACCGTATCGTCGGTGGACACTCGAGCGGATTCGGAACGCATCCGTGGCAGGCAGCCCTGATCAAGTCCGGATTCCTGACGAAAAAGCTTAGCTGCGGCGGTGCCCTGATCTCCAACCGATGGGTCGTCACAGCGGCACACTGTGTGGCAACGTTAGTATTATTCGCTCGAACGGAATGTCACCCTAGACTGAGTTTTATTACGGGCGAGGTACTACTCCCGATTGTTTTCGTTTGTTTTTCAGCACACCAAACAGCAACCTGAAGGTGCGCCTAGGGGAATGGGACGTCCGGGACCAGGAGGAACGGTTGACGCACGAGGAGTACTCGATCGAGCGGAAGGAGGTGCATCCAAACTACTCGCCGAGCGACTTCCGGAACGATATTGCGCTGGTAAGAAACAGTTAGATTTTGCGAAAGATTGAGGAATTAAATCAAAGGTGTCTGTTGTGTTATTTCTCCCAGGTCAAACTGGATCGAAAGGTCGTCTTCCGGCAGCACATCCTTCCGGTTTGCTTACCCCCGAAGAGTGTGAAACTCGTGGGGAAAATGGCTACGGTGGCCGGTTGGGGTAGGACGAGGCACGGTCAGAGCACAGTTCCTTCCGTCCTTCAGGTAAGAGGAAAACTATCCTAAACAAACTATTCCTAGTTTCCGAGCCGATTTCTAATTCACTCCATTCTCTTTTTTAGGAAGTGGACGTCGAGGTGATACCGAACGAGCGCTGCCAGCGATGGTTCCGGGCGGCAGGACGGCGGGAGACCATCCACGATGTGTTCCTGTGTGCCGGCTACAAAGAGGGTGGCCGAGACAGCTGCCAGGGTGACTCCGGTGGGCCGCTCACGTTGTCGATCGACGGTCGGAAGACGCTGATCGGGCTGGTTTCGTGGGGAATCGGATGCGGCCGGGAACATCTGCCGGGTGTGTACACCAACATCCAGAAGTTTGTGCCCTGGGTCGAGAAGGTGATGGGCAAAGAATACTAGGTCGATGGCAGGATGCTCGATCATGTGATCGGTTTTAAAGGTTGCCGAAGAATGTTTCATAGGAGACATTGGACGTTGAAGAATGATTTTCTTCACAAACAAGAAAAAGAAATGGGAGAAGTGAGAAACAAAAAACAAGAATTGCAAAGCAGATACATTTTAAGGACGATACTAACAGTAAGCAGGTAGATGGTAGCGAACCGGATGGAGTAGTAATTTATTGGTAAATTATTTTAAAACCGTTAAAACACGTGGCGTGATCGCAATGGATTGCGCTGTGAACTAATTTTTTTCAAAACATATTTGTTAGTGAAATAAAAATATTGATGCTGATGCATTTTCATAAACCGGGAAAGTTTTTCATTCAAAAATGCTCACAAACACTCGTTGTTGATTAATAATTTCTACTTGGGAGACGATTTTAAAAATAACTTTGGTTGGATTAAGAAGAGTTCAGTTTGAAAATGAATGTGTGCAATACAATATTGTATGGACTATTTTCAAATAGTAATTGAGCGCAATATGCTGACATGAACAACAAATATCAGTACAATAAGTGTTTTATTTTTCTTAATAGCTGAATGCTGCACGCAGATTTTTCAATCTACGAGAAATCAAATTAAACTCAAGGTCAACAGCACTGCACAAGAACAACCATAATCACGTTGGATGGGGCAAGTCTCAAGTACTTCTTATCGCCAACATGTATCCACGGCTATTTTGGGACCACGGCTTGTGATAGCCTGCCATAATCTCGCGGCAAGCGTGTCTAGACTCCGCTTGCTAAACTGTTTTACTTCTCTCGTACAACCGAAATTAAACCAGCCTCAGTTGTGCTCGAGCAGTCGTTTCGATTGGATGTGTCCAAGTGTGGAAAAGTTCTTCGAAAGCAATGACTATCCGGGTGTGCGTCTTAGTTCTGTGTATTGCAGTAGTCTGGCTGGTCACGTTCAGCTCGGCATCCTCGTCGGAAGAAGATGATAAGGACATGGATTACGCCGAACCCGTGATCAAAAGCGAAGGATGTCAGGGGGGTTTGGCCGTAAGAAATAGACAGTGTAAAAGTGGTTAGAATAGAATAAAAATGTGATATTTACACAGGATTTAGAACGTGCATACCTAGGAATGGATGAAAATCTGAAAAACAGGCTCACGGAAATTGAAAAAAGGCTGAACAAAACGGACAACACTTTGCAAGAAATAGGAGGCATCATGAAGGTGAGGTGCGGATACGCTTTTAACCACAGAACAATGAGTTTGTGAAAATAAGTTTTGATATTTTTCAGGAGGTGGCACGCATCCTGTCAACAAACACCACAACAGGAGAGAGCTTTGGAACCAAACTGGTTGGTATGGATCAAAACCTGCTTACATTGGAGAGCAAACTGACTGCAGAACTGCGCAACATTGAACATAAAATGCCGGATTCCTGCCTCGAATCGTTCGACATTAGGCTCCTGAAGCTTGCCGAAAGCAAAAAGATCATAGATATGCGAGCCGAATCCGTACAAAAGCAGAGTACCGTAGTGGAAATATGCAAGCAGATACTTCCAGATCTGACCAAAACTAGAAAACCGTTACATTCGTGTCGGCAAGCTCCGGCAGGCATATCAGGAACCTATACGATTCAACTGAACACAAATTCCACACCATTCGAAGTGTTCTGCGAGCAGAGAAAGTTCGAAGGTGGTTGGATCGTCATTCAGCATCGGTTCAACGGCGCTGTGGACTTCTACCGGAATTGGACGGAGTATCGCGACGGTTTTGGCGACTTGGAAGGCGAATTTTGGTTAGGATTAGAGCATGTGCATCAGCTAACGAAAAATCGACCGCATCAGCTGGTAGTAGAGTTTAGGGATTTCCATGACAATTATGGCAACGTTACATACGGAGAGTTTGAGATCCAATCGGAGGCCGACTCATACCGGGTGAAAAAGATCGGGAAATTCACAGGTCCTGCAACATCTGATAACTTTATCACCTACCGGGGTCGTAAGTTTACCACGTTCGATCGTAACAACGACGCCTTCGATATGGACTGCGCAGTGCTTCGGCACGGAGCCTGGTGGTACGAAGGTTGCACCAATCAAAACTTGAACGGACGCTATCAGAATACCACGAACGATCCAAGTTCGATGACCTGGTTCGGATTGAAAAATGACTTCCGTGGTCTATCGTTTTCGAGAATAATGATTCGCGATAATATTGATTGATGTAGCAACGAAATGAAAGGATTATGCAAGTGAGACTACTTTCAGAGTACGTGAAAGAAACACATTAGTTAGTTAGTTTTTAAACTCTGATCAAGTAACTTCTACACCAAACTTTCATTTTAAATGGACTTTCAGTACTAGTTTGCTTTGAATGTTTGATTGGTTTTATGTTATAAATCTTATAACTAAAAGCACAGTCAAATAAAGTTAAAGTGCATTCATTTCTTTTTTCATCTAACATTTTCAGTTTGTGAGGACATTGTAACTAAATTTGATCGAAATGAGAAACAAAGAAATAAAGAATATCACTTTTCCTTTATCTGGTCAATAGCCATTGTAATAACCATTGAATAACCGACAAAATTGCTGACGTCACAGTAAAAATTCACAATCACTAGTACTGATTATAAAGGATGTAGTATTAAAGTATACATTACAAGGATCGGCATACATTTCCTAAAAAGCTAGATGATTGAAAGGCAACCGAAACCACAGACCAGATATCTTAAACAATAACTTAATTTTTTCAAATTAGTACAGTTCTGAATGGTGTATCATCTTTCGAAATAGTAAAGTTACATAAAAAGTGGTAAGATAAAATATTTGAAATCTTATCGTTTATGTTTTTTAACATTTTCATACTTACTTTCGCTGAATTTTGATTTGTATTCCATCATATAACAGGAGCACCTCGTTGAACAATATTTATCTTCAGTTTTGGGAAGAAGACAAACAAAATTGGGATGGATTTTGTGTATGAAACATCAACATTTTATTACGGGTCGGGTAAAATCAGTTGGGAGGCCAGATTTGGCCCGCGTGCTGAACTTTGCCGACCCCTGCAATACAGCAATGAGAGTAATGGCGAACGGAAAATTTCAAAACATTTGATTCAAAATTCTTGTAGTATTTACTAGCGCCTAAAGATATGCAACTTGTACGACGTACACTTGAACAGTGTTAAAAACGCTTGACAATCTGTTGCGCAAGCCGGTTCTCAAACCAAAACATATTGCTCATAAAATATTTAGTTTATTTTTCATGATTTCAAATGGTGGAAATGTACTCTTTTACGATTAACAATTTTCTTACACATTTGACAAACTGCAGAACAATTTCTCTAATAATATAGTCCAAAAAAAACCAAAATTAACAAAAAGGAGCATACTAAAATCTAATCATTTTCAAGTAAAATGGTGGTATCTTAATTAATTAATACCGTATGTTACCCACGGTATCATCAAATAGGAACTGTAGCAAAATGTGTTCTGCTTTTTCAACGACGGCAGGCTCATCGCGTCTCGGCTTAGGGACGCTCCTTCGCACGCAAGCCATTTATCCGCCCGTGTGCGTAGGTAATCGCACGTGGAGCAAGACATGTTCTGCTGCTTCCCTTTCTGTGCCCTTTTCTGGGACATCGCGCGGTTTGCGGGCCCGAGCCGGGAAAATTGATAGCATTCGTCGATGGCCGCACGAGCGCCCGACGTTGACTGACGTTGACGTTGATGATCGTTTTAAGGTCGTTCAACTAATATGCGCCATCCGCAAGGGCCCCAGTGTGTGCGGTGAAGATATCCACAGCGAAGCGACACAACGACACACCGTTGACAATACTGGCCGGGCTAGCTAGCGAAACGTTTGATAATTACGGGGAGTTTGATCACAACTGTTCCACTTTATCCCAACGCATGGAGGTCCATGCCGTGGAGGCAGGATGCGTTCGTAGAATCCGATCGTTTCTTGCCCTGGAAGTCTCGGAGGGAGTGGTGCACTTTATTAGCATTCCATTTTCCATTCTCCTGGTTGCGAACTGCCTGCAAAGCGGTCTTCGTCTGCCCTACAGCGGAAAACCTATCGGGCACACCTTCGTGTGTTTTTGTCTCCCCTTCTGTTCTTATTACTGCCTCCATTGCCCGTCGTCATCCGTCATTTGACATCAACAAATGCGCCCGAGATGCTGGAGCCCGAGGCAAAAATGGGGCCGCCAGTGAAGCAGGAGTGCTTGCTAAAAATTAATTGCCCAGATATTGACTTCTATTCCCGCGTGGGGCGGGTCGTCTCTCGAGGTAAAAAGGAAATAAAATCTTTCTCTCCTTCTCCCTTTGTAACACACAGATACTGCTCAGCAATTGCATTCGTGCAGACCTACGGAGGGCACTTTCAGCATCATCTATCGTTCATCGCTCGGGAAATCGCGCCCGTGGTCTCTCGGTTAATCTCCTTGAAGCTCGCCGATGCAAGGGAACGGAATTCGAACAAGAAACGGTCCGCCCGAAGAACCTGCCCGCCTTGTGAAAACGCACTCCAGGTCGAGCAAAGTGTATGTATTACTTTTCCATTTTACTAACTTATCTACGGTGACCTCCATCCGGGGCCTTCTACACAGGAGGCGGGTACCTTCGACCATCTGCAATTCCATCCGCCGCGGGTTTGTTTTCCCGACGGGGCGAGGGAAAACTAGAGTGCAGGGTGCGGCTGTGGCAAACATTGCGCCGTAATTGCGGCCGTGATCGATCCTGGGCCTGATTTGATTATGTGCCGCGCGTTTTTAGCACAATTTTCTACCCGCTTTTTCCAAGCCCGGTGGTTTTTAAGGGTGAAACAATAAAAATATGGATCTATTCGCCTGGAAAAGTAGGTGCACAGGCACTTCGCGCAACGAGGCTATCGGTGGAAAATCGTAAAAATGTTTCTCACCCCGAACGAACTGCAGCATCCATGCATCTTTGTGCCGGTGGCGGGTTATTGCTTCGGATTTATGCCTCCGCGAAGTGCTCGAGTTAATGGCCCTTTAACTTGTATCTAGTTCCACTTCAAATGTACGATAATTCCAGCCGGCTTTAGCGGGGATTCGTTCGCAATAAAAGAGGCTCAGCGTTTAGTGGCGATAATACAGCTTCACTTGCTGGACTTGCGCGTGTCATCATCCGTCAGTATCTTATTTAAATCTTCCCCCCCCCCATCCTGCACGAAACCTGATTTTTGAGGGATGAAAAATAAATCGTAGAAGAACAGTTACGGACCGCAAAAAACCCGTTTCGAACCGATCGAACCGGACCTCTAGCTCTTTTACCGTCCGTCAGCGATCGACTTGCATCGATCGTTCCGCCATTCAACGTAATACCGAATGCATCCGGCCTGCACGCTTCCCCATCGGGTTCGCATCGGCATCGAGGGATTCGTCTCGTTGGGATCATCTTGCATCATTTGTTTCACCGGCTGCCGCTGGTCGGAAATGGTTGCGTTAATTAGGCTGCGCCACCGAGCCACCTCCATCGCCCCACAACCCCCTGGGATGGGGTGGTGGAAAAAGTGGTTCTTTGCGAAACCTGACGTGCAAAGAATGCACACACAGACACTCCCAGCGCGAGTACCTCTGGCGGTTACTCCACTCCACCGCTTTCTTTATCCCGTTTTTATCGATCATTTTCCATCTTTGTTTGTCCAGTTTTCCCTCCTTCTTCTTTCTTCTTCTTCCACATTCTCCACATGCACATCCTCGGCCTCTGCTATTTTAGATACATCCCGCCGGACTCCGGATAGGGCGTGCAGTGGCCGCCCAGTCGCCCATTTTCAGGCCACCTCGGAGCCTCGGGAGGAAAAGCATTTCGCACTGGCGCGCGCACGCGCGCTCGAAAGTGTTCCTGCGAACTTTCCCTTCGCATCGCCTCGTCAAATGACGCCAAACGGGTCGCATTGTTGGGCCCTGGGACGCTTAGGGGCTGGAAAAACTGCTGGCCCCCGATCCCGGGGAATAAATAGAACGATCATTAAACCAGCTTCCTGGCGTCCCTGAAGACTGGTTGATGCCGCTTTGTCCATTTATTAGGGGGCAGATTTTTTTAAAGCAAAATAAAAGCAAAATTAAACAACAATGTTGCACATTGTAGATCAAATGGTTTGAACATAAATTATTTAGATTTTTTTAAAATAAAAATAAAATTAAGAAGCTCTGATTTTCTTGCAAGGATAGTGTTCAACATTTTAAAATCAAAGTGGGTTTTTTGCAACATTCAACCCAATTTTTCTTATGTAAATTTCCGTATGACTAATCATAATACTTATTTTTTCATTAAATGCACCGAAAATGCGTGAAGCAAGAGTGCTGATTCGTACCGGTCACCGAAAAACCACGCCAAAAAATTACTACGAGCATAAAAACCCTTCGCGTTCGGCTCCAAAATCGAATGACTCACGGTGGCAGCAAGCGACGAACCTGGCGAAAAAATTTCCCTCCGTGTTTTTCTTGCGCACAGCGGCTTGACCGCCAGCGATAACGAAGTACACAACAAAGCGGAAGAGCTGAGCGAAGAAGCTAAGCGAAGAAGCACCCAGGGGGAAGAGAAGGGACGAGGAAGGAACGAGGAAGGCTTTCGGAGAAGAAAGATGCTCGGAAAGCAGCACAAACACACTCGCCGCAGCACACATTGCAGCATAAAACATTTTCCGTCAAACAGTTGTTTTAGATGTTCTCGATCTCCTTCGCCTACCCTTCCTGCGTCCCTACCGCGCTGTTTATTTTTCGCTCTCTCTCCCTCTCTCGCTCTCCCTAATGTCGGGTTTCCTCCGCTCAGCCCAGCGTCGCCCATTTCCCTTGGCTTTTCCATGGGCAGGCGCAATGACAGCACGCCGCAAACCATTTCGCCTGACACCGAGGGCAGAAGAATCGGCCGCAACATACTTTCGATCCCCCGAGGCGGGAGGCTTCTGCCTGCAGTTCTGGCCGCGAAGATCGCGCACACACACACCCAGCCAGGTTCGCTCGCGATCTTCTCCATCCCTTTCTAGCGATCTTATACCGCAATCCAATCTTCCCGTGGGAGGAAGCGAGCGAGAAATGGATCGATGGAGAGGGTTCGAGCGAGATGGAAGAGCCGCGCGTCGTCAGGTTGATCGTCGTCGTCTCGCAGCGATCGCCCGTCAGACAACCACAACGACGGCGAGCGCGAGCGAGCGAGCAGGTTCGCTGGAAAACCGCATCGGGCGCACGGGGCAACGTTGTTTGGCCGCCGCGCCAGTCAGTCAGTATAAATCTAACGTCTTCAGTGTCAAGGTCTCTCCTTCCCAGCGAGGAGCGCTTGATCTGCAGCCCGTGCCAGACTCCGGAGACCTCTGCCAGGCAGGCAGGCAGGCAGGCAGCAGCAGCAGCATTGGATGAGCCCTGCCAGCTCATAGCTCCCGTGGATTGCGCTGGTGGAGGAAGTCGCTGGATTTTCCCAAGCCATTTCGCAGCTGAGAGTGCTGATCGGGTATTGCTTCTTCTTTCTAGTTCCTTTGCATTCCTTGCGTGCCACACTGGGTCCCACCCAGAGGGTAAATAGGGCGTCCGAAAGCGGTGGCGACCCATTCGCGAACCGAACGCAGCCCGACTTGTCCAGCACAAACTCCGAACGGGTCAAACGGTCGCTGAAAATCGTGAACAAGAATCGAACTTGCATATTCCACTCGATTGTGCAGTGTGTGTGTGTGTATGTGTTTGGGTGCTGTGTGTGCGGGGAAAGAAACAGAATTTCGGGACAAGAAAGGTGCCCTTCGCGAAGAAAGGCCTCAAGTGCAAAGTGGTCAAGTGAAAGTACGGCTCGGATCGAGCGAGCGAACGAACGAATGCACACGGCGTGAGAAAAGGTTTACGAAGTGTAAGTCTCTGTCGTCGACGTCGTCGCCGTTGTTGTTCGGAATGTGGTGCGTCCAGTTTCCCGGTTGTCCCTGGGGGGAGCCGTTCGAGATTAAACCCTGCACTGCACTGCAGAACGGTGGTGTTGGCGCTGGTGGATTGTCAACCATGATATGCAAGAATCGTCAGCGATCATAACTGTGCTTTTTAATTGAGGCGAAAAGGTGCCCCCCCCTCACAGCTGGGGAGGGGAAGCGTGTGCGGAACGGTGGCCCGAACTGTGCGCGGCAAAGGGTGAACATTCGACGATAGCACGTTAGGACGCTAATCAACGGGGTGGGCCGCTTCTTTCCGTCGAGGAAAAGTCGAAGCCCACGAAAACAAGTTCTCGGAAACGGTGAAGTTGCAGCAAATCGATGACTTTCTTTCACCAGAGCCGAGTGCCTTTCTTTTTCCCTTTTTCCACGACCAAGAGCTGCAGGAGAATGCACCCGAAAGCCTCGATCAGAACGATCACCTCAGTAATGCTGCTTTTGGTTTTTGTGGAGTTTTGGAGTTTTGTGAAAGCTTCGATCGGTGGATGAAGTTCGTTAACTAAGGACAGTCATCGTGAACGGCATGTGCAGTATTTCCGAGTACTTACCGTCCTTATTACGGGAAGAGGAAATCAATTATCGAGTTGGTTGTTTTCCATGCGTTCAAATTCGTGCGCTTCAGAAGCGAACGGAATGAAATTTGGATCTTGAATCCTGGCATTTTTGACGTTTGATTTATATCTTCCGTTTTGTTAATCGTTCCATCAACCCAGCATTTGTTTCTCCTTGCCATAATCTTCCTAATTCCCAAAGCAAACACCAACGGAAGGCATCAGAACCTGTTTAGTCTTTGATACAAAAATCTTTCGACGGACAAGAAGGAATCTATTCTAAGCTTCATTTACTTGAAGATATGAATTCTCACCTGCAAACTGCTCCTCTGCCTCGTTCCACTTTCCGAACGGGGGTTGAAAACTACACCCCATCGGTCGGTTGGGGAGCAATAAAGGAGGATCCTCGGTCAATTTATTGATCCGGACCGGGGCGTCGATAATCAATGTCTTCATCGATCGTGGTGCCTTTCGGATCGATTGAGTTTTCTTTTCTTCTTCCTCAATCCACGATCCAGAAGCACTGGGAGGGAGGCGAATTAAAAGAGTCATCGCTTAAAATTGGACACGATTGTGATGGGGTGAACTTGTGGTTGTCCGGAAAGGGCGTCAGAGGGTTGTGAGATAAGTGAAACAAAAAGAAACCAGAACGCAGCGCAAAGTGGTTCAAATTATCGATCGCGATCGATCGGAGGTGCACAATTTTTCGGTTGCCTCTGTCATCGGGGGTCGAGTCACGTGTTTAACGTCATAATGAAACGGCCCTTCTTCCGCCGGCGAACGCTCCGACCCCGGCGTGCGTCCCAATTCGGTTGATTTTTATTCTTTTCCCTCCACATTACGTTGTTGTTTCGCTGGGCTGCTCGGGTTACATAAACTTCCAACGCGTTGTCGCTTCCCCTGTCGGGATGCTGGTGCTGTGCGTTCTCGATCAGGTCGATCTGAAACCGAGGATGCTGTTGCCCTGTTTGGTGTTTTGTTGTATGTTTTTTCTTCAACCCCCTTTCGTTTCGTTGCCATTGCACTCGGCGTACAGCATCGTCGAGCATCGGTGATATGGCCACGAGATAGCATTGACCTCGGCGGATGGATCGATCCGTTCGTGTGAAAACCTGTTCCTTCGGCGAGCGTGATCGAACGCGCGCTACCAGGGAAAAGCAAAGCATTGTGCGGACGCGGACGGGCATTATTTCTTGCTCACGGAAAGAACACGACTCGGGCGCGTCAGGTGCCCAGTGGTCTGGAGGACTGGTTGGCCGGCAACAATAAAACCATAAAAGAGCTTCTCCACGGAATGGGGAGCAAGGGTTTTCCTTCGTTTCTTTTCATTTTTTCTACCTAACAAATAATTTCTCCATTCTTCAAACCAAACCCGCTGAGCTCGGAAGCACACTTTCACCGAACCGAACATCGTCCGATAGACCGACCGGGCTGTGTGTGCGCAAAGTCGCGTGGTTCGGATAAATCGGGCACGCAAAAATTGCGCCTTTGTGAAAGTATTTTGCTGCTACCCTTCCGCTCGGCGTCGACGCCAATCTGTAGTGAAAATGAAATCGAAAAAGTCAATTCCAGATCACAAACTCACACCCAGTTCTGGCCTCGATTTGGTGGCGAGAAGCGGTCGCGCAAGGATGTATAGTTCACCTCAAAACACACACCTACCGGGCACGAAGTACTCCCGATCGCGGGCGTTAATCTCTCAGCCAGTAGTTTCCACCATCCGGAGGCAACCGGAACACGGCCATTTCTTTCGCTGCAACAACCCCGACTGCAAAGATCACGATCTCGAGATCGGTTTTGCTGGGAAGATGTTGTGTTAAAAGGTGGTGGAGAAGGAAGAGAGAGGCCTGCGGGCAGGGCCGAAACCCACACTTGTTTACATTGCCGGTTAACCTATTTTTTAGAAAGTGGCACTCGGCTGAGAACGAACCAACGAGCGGCCGAAGAAGCGAACGGCGGGGCGCGAAGACAGCGAAAGCGATGCCAGGGAGAGGGCAGGGAGGAGGTGGTAGGTGGAGAAGGAAAGGTAACCAAAACACACACACAAACGCGCACACGCAGCATGCAGCCGAGGAAGGAAACCCGTGGACAGGGTTCTGTCTCCCGGGGCAAGGCGGCATCTTGGCGGAAGGCCGTAGGTTTTGTCATACAAATTGAAGGTCTTTCCGAAATGGGCCAAACAAATGCGGCGACCTGCGGAAGCAAACATGTCGTGGAAGGCTGAACTTTGGGATGTGTGGAGAACTGGACACGAGAATCAGCACAACAACGGAGAGGGACACTGTTTTTTCTGGTGTTACACGAAGGGATAACTCGAGTTGGGAACTCGGTCAACGCAACTCGGACCGAGTCCGGATACGACGGGAGAGTGACGTGGGGGAAGGTTGTACGAATGTGGGTTTGCGTTTTTGCCAAACCCGGAGAAATTTGAAAGTGTCCCCTACTGCATCCCGCGGGGCCGGTTCGACTCCGGAACGCAAATTATCCTCCACTTGGCGATAAGCATAAACGCGCGAGTCGATCCCGCATGAAAGGCCACCTGTGGAAAAAAGAAAGAAGAAACATCGCGGGAAGCGGGGTGGGGTAGAGGAACGTGCACGCATATGTAGCTCCTTGCTCCGACGTCCACCACCAGCGACACACACACACACCAAGAGCGTGCGTGCGCGAGTGACGAGAAATGGGGAAATGAGATTCCCGTATTGAGGTTATGTGAGCTTAGTCATGTGTTCACTGCCTCCCGCAGGCTGCTGGCGGATGGAGCGGAGTGTCCGCCACCACCAGCGAAAGGTGGTGCGGCATATATGAGGTCACCTCGTCGCGTTCGCGTTTCGCGCCTGCCCCGACCGCGATCGGGCGCTTTCTCCACGGTGCTGTCACCGCCACCCGTGGGCCCCGCATGCTGATGAAGTCCGTCGAATGCGCAGCAAAATTAACCGTTTTCCGGACCGAGCGCCACCAGAGCACGCGCGCGCGGAGTCGGGGGAAAGGTTGCACATACCCTTTCAGGTATCGGTTTGCCCTGGGGCGGCGGGTGTACGGGACCGTTAGTGGCTTTCGGAACGGAAGAAGTTCCTTTGGCGCTTGGGCTTGGGCTGAAGTTGATCGATTGACCGGATGACGGTTTCGTTGACGATGCTGCAGCAAGAACCGACAACGGTGAACTGCATTTTATTCTTAACAATGTTTGATTCGATTGTACGGTGTGTGAATCAACTTCTCTTTAAGTTTTACGAGTTTTGATTGAGTTTTCTTTTGTAAGTAGGAGCGTTGTTATTGATACAAAATCTACCTTTGTGTATCGCAATTTCATTTCAAACTTGAAATTTTTAAATTGTTCAGTTATTTTGTACGAGCAAACTCTTTAATAACAGAGGAACAAAAGATTATTTTACATCTGTTCTTTATTCCTTGGTTTAACTTTAGAGGATCAAACTGTGTTTGTGGTTTTCATTGTTAAAGTGAATCAATAAGCTTGATTTTAGTTATCCAAACGATCCGTTTTACGTACCTTTTAATTTTTTTTCTAATCATTAGATTTTTATCAGGTTTTAAGTTTAAACCGATATTGTTTTACATTTTCCTAATTCGTGTAGTTAGTTTGTAAAATTTGCACTATATTGTTCGAAAGTTGTATTTTTATTATTTTTTTTTTTTTAAGATCATACATACATCGTTCTTTTATAATGTGTCGATGATAGTGGTTCCAAAACAAGTTTCATACTTTGCTATACTTGCACGTTAGATTTCGCTCTTAAATTGTTATTTTACTTGATTCATGTTTTTGATTTATGATTATTCTGTTTTACTTACTTCATGTTTAAGTTGCGTTTTTTCTTCTCTGCTATCGAAAGGTTCACTTTTCAACCCATTTATTTCGTTTTTATGATGAATATCATCCTACTTACATTTGCCAACCGTCAGCAACACGTACTCATGCACGGCGAAACAACTTCTAGACCACTTAACGCAATGCGTCTGCAATCGTTCGAGCGCCGAGCGAAAACCGTACGTCCAGAACCTGTTCTACATTCGTTCTGTCTGGCGGCCCTTTCCAACGCCGCTAGTTAACCGTATCGGCCATTAGTGCGGATTTGGTTCTGCCCCTCGAAAACGGCTTCAAATCGTTCGCGAAAGAACTTTTCCTCAATTTCCTCAAATTGCGCCTCCCCCCGCGGGCTCCGTGCGCTCCGCTCTCATTCCGTTCTATCTCGTGTGTGTTGTTGGCATTCTTCGGGCGGCGGAAGCGATTCGATAACCGGAGTGGCCATCGAGTGCACCCGTGCCCACTGCCCCACCCAGGAAAGAATCTACCCCCTCCTCTTCCTCTACCGCGAGTAAAGAAACGAATTGATTTTCAATTAAATACCGTTACACTGTATAACAGTTTATTATGCTTGCTTACATGAGCGCACTGGCGTACGTTCGTTTCTAAATAAATGTTGTGCTGTATTTATTGGTCCGCCACCCTCACGCACCACTCTTCTTTCTTCTTCTACCTCTTAGCTGCCAGCCAGTGAGTGTAATCTTCACACACACGTGCGCGTTCTATGCTCTTCATACCATCGTTTTGTAATTATAAATTCCAACACTTCCTACTAACTACTTGAGCGTGTTTTTCTCGCGTCTGCTAGGGATAGAGGAGGGGAAGGGAAACAATGGTGGACGAGCCAAACACCGTTTAACGCACGCCAACCTAACGACGGACACCTGGCGTGTGCACAGTTTTTCCCACCTCGCGAAGTACCAAGTGCAGCTCAAGTTCGATTCGCTTGAGCCGTCTCCGCTCGAGAGTGGAAAAGATGCGATGAAGCCAAGAACTCACACCAAGAGGCATAAGAACTATGCTCCGGGAGGATTTTTCTCAGATTTTGCTGATGGCTAGAGTAGTTTCTTTTTGCTAAAATAGTTTTGTAAATGATTTTCTCTATGATAGTATTTTCTTGCACGCCTATATTTCAACCTTAGTTAGTAATTTTCACTTCGCTGACAAGTATCAATTATTCATGCCAACATTGTTTCCAACCTCTCTTCCAGCGCCACCTAAGACGAAGACGACCTGCATTTGGCCGCTGATTTTATGCCGTAACGGTGTCCGGTCGGAGGTTTAAAGCTCGCCAGCAACGTCTCTGCATGACCGGTGATCCAGAACCGAAACGTTACTTAGTGTTACTATCGTTCGCACCAGTGACCCTTGGTGCAGTGTACGCCGTCCCGATCGCGTGTGGATGTGCATTTCAGCTCGGTGTTTTGGTGTGCTTGTGAACAAAACGGAAAGAAAACTTCCGGTGGATGAAACAAACCATCGCCAGTGGATACCCCGATCAGTGAAAAGTGCCCCAGGAAGCGGGCTTGGTGTAACGGTGGTTCTAAACCCTGAAGGAACCTCCACACCCTGTTGTCCGACAAGCGGAGAAAGAAACATATTAACCAAGCAAAGTGTCAGTGATCGCTTGGTATTCATACAGTGAAGCAATTGGAAGTGAGAATAAGAGTTGTGCAGGTTATCATTTGCTAGAGCACGAGATTCGCTCATCCCGATAAAGGGATCAAGTGTCTTTAGTGGTCTTTTGAATGCTGGTGGTTCTTCAGATAGCCGCAGCCTTGCTCAGATGCTGTAATCATTCAAAGTATTTGTGCGCGGGACGGTGAACGTGTTTTTTAAATGTTTGTGTACCGCAACAACGACTCCTAACGCAAGACGCACGATGCGCCGTTAGTAGAACACACAACCACCGGCAAGGAAAAAGAGCTTAGGAGCTCACCGGATCGCTAGTGCGCTCCAGGGCACCAACTTCATCCGGCCGAGAACACAACGCAAGTTCTTGTCGAAGCTCCGAACCTGATGGGCAGATCACATGCGATCGCACTGTGACAGGGGACACGAAGCACACAGACCATCACCATCAGCGGCTTGGGTTTCCGGTGTGATCTAACGGGCCACCGGTTGGCGGTCTCATCCATCATCATCCGCCTTTGTGGTGTCCGTCCCAACGCACACGGCAACATTAAACTGAGCCTCCAAAAGCCCACCACAGACCACGAGGGAAGGGACGAGAGACGAGAACCGTGCAGCTTCAATACAAGTTCAAGGTAAGCGGCCTCGGTTTTTGGGACTCTCTAAGGAGGTGACTAATTAGTATCGCGCGGGTCGCGGAGTTCAAAGTTAACGACGGGCTTGGAAGAAGACCTAGAACCAGACTTAGACACACAAACACGGGAAAGATCATTAGGCTGTTCTCTTAATGGTGGAAGTGACCCGGCGAACAACGATTTATTGATTTGAATTTATATTCGGTACGATAAATTACAAAGAGTGGAGCGTCGATGCCGGAACTCCTGCAGGACGTAGACAATTGGTGGTCTCACTTCCCGTCTTTAGAATCGACTTAACGCTGTATGTGCTTGATGTACAGAATTTACGATCGGGAGTTATGTCCACAAGAAGTAGGATTCCTTCCCCAGTAAGCGAGTAATTGCAAGCCAGAGGCTCTATTAACGCAGATCCATTACTGCTCAACCTGTTCACACCTTCTACCGTCTTCGGAATACTGAGCACACTGCTCCGATGGACTTGTGTGGATGAACTTTGATACCAATTTAGAACTCGCGTTGCTTGCAATCTACACCTGACGTGTTCTTGTACGCCGTCCGGTTTACTCCGCTCGCGAAGATGCTCGAATGCTACACACACCGTTCTTAGCTACGGAATAACTCGTGCGCGCATTCCTATCATTAAACAGTCAACTAATCAATCAACAACCCCCGGGCAATCATTCGCAACGCATCACGAGCCCGGTCGTCGCTCTTCCGGTCTTTGCTTCAGATGCTTCAGTTCTCCTGGAGGTCTTATGCTACGGTGAGGACGGAGTGTTGGTCTGCTTTACATAATACGTTCGAGCTGGTGAGGAGCGAACTCGTGACCATCCTTGAGCTGACGGAGGTTTCTAGCCAAGACAAACGGGACGACATAATGAGCCAATCTGATGAACCTTCGATGGGATCGAGGCGTTATCGCAGACAAAGAATTCTCAGTTCTCTCCCTCTGATAATGCTTACCTCCCCCGGATTGAGGTTACTTCCGTTTGCAGGTTGTGCTACTTTGTGATGTAAACAATCAACAAACTGTCACCGTCAATTCGGGTGGTGATTTCACGAGGTCCTGCATGTCAACGCGGAGGACACTAACTCCCAGCCCTCTGACTAACGCCGTGTGTTTCCCAAAGGTGATTGGCGCGAGTGAAATCGAATTGTGCCGATTATGGCATACGAATCATGGTTAGTCAGCAGCCGGGCCACTCTGACTTATGCAACTAGACAATTTCACTGGAGTTTCCATTTCACACTCAACGGACCGTGGACAAATTGCGCAGTGCACAGATAAAGTGATAGCGCTCGGAAGGGAGCAGCAGCTCCGAGAAGTCGAAGATGATGCGCTGTCTTTTGTTCACGAAAGCATGAAATTAGCTGCCGCGACGGTGAGTGATTTATGCGAACACACTTCGCATGTTGTGTTCGACAGTGTGTACTCCTTGTCACTTCATCGGTACGACATAGGCAAATTGATGTTTATCTAAGTCAAATCAATTTTGCTACCATCATTAATGGGAAACACCTTAAATATTAACTGACATAAGGATGGATTTAGATGAATTCTACTTGCAGTCATACGGAAGATGTACTTTTAATAGTCGTATAGGGTAACAACTTTTATGTTTTAATTGTTATGTTTTCTCTTAAATAAAAATGGTTTCTGTAAAATCACACACTATCATCGAGTATCTAGAACAGGAGTCTGCAAAATTATGTTTTCTAATTTGCATTATCAATCACTGCATTCAATAAACACATTTTTCAAAATCATTTTTACGTTACAAAATATGGTACCCTATATTTAAAACATTTTGATACTGAGTTATTTCAATTACAGTTACAAATGTTCTTAAAAGTACACATTGAATGTATTATTCTACGTCTATTTTATTCTATATTAATTGTATTAAAATTATTCTACCTTGGATTAAAGAATGATACTTCATTTAAAATACTTCATTTGATATCAACTGAAAAGTACTAAAACATCTTTTAAAGTATTTGGCCAGCGGATTTGGGACCTTTTCTATCAATCGACCCTGTTCAGGAAACGTGTACCGACCCCTGCTCTGGAACACAAATAAGCAGAAACCGGTACTCATAATTGACAAAATTAAAATGTTGCCTTTTTAATTTCTACTTCATGAGCCGCATTTGACTTTCTTCTGTGGTGTAAAATTGAGGTCCCAACTTTGCCTTTTCCTTATGCTCTACTTTCCATACAGTAACCAACCCTGCCCGCGTTCTGAACCGGACTTAAGATGCCGTTTCCTTCGGTTGACTGCTTCGACATCGTCAGCCGTCCATTGGCTAAACGTAAAGTAAAGCCGAGGTGCAAATGCAAATCAGCTTACCGATTTATATCTCGACCTGACCATCTCCCCGACCCGGGATTCCGTGCATTGGCTTTAGGGTTGTGAGGTGATTAATCGTTTGTGCGGCCGTTCGATCGATGGGCTGGAAGCCTTCGCCATGTGACGCACGTTTATAAACGCGTAGAGCTTTTCCAGCCACCTTCCCTCCAAGGGGGATGCTTTTTGCTATGATTTCTTAGCTCCTTCTTCTATCGCATACTTCGAATCGGAGATTCGCGAGTCCAGCAGCTTGCTGCCCGCAGTTCCATAAATAATGGCACATTAATGATGCACCTCGACGGAACGAAAGCGGAGCGTGTGGAGTACAGTGGGAAATAGACGTAGAAACGCTGTGTTGTATGTGAGTTTCAGCTGCTGCGGATAAGCCCATGAAGCCAGCATTGGATCGTTCGTTCGCCAAGCCCGATCGATTGCTTCCGACAATTAGAAACTGATCGGCGCGTCGATCTCTTGATGGTCTCGTTTCCATCTATCCCAACGTAGCTGACCGTCGGGACGGTGTACGCCACGCTCCATCTATGAGGCAGCTCGCTCGTCGGAAGTCAGTTTTGCACTAAGTACGACTGGCACACATCTGACCGCGCGCGACACGGCCGTATAATTACGGGAGCAAGATTTATCATCTCCGACGGGATGAAAGGAGGTTCAGGGACGTACGATACGAGGGGGGTAGGGTGGTGGGGTGCGGCACAGTTCAGCTTTCTTTTCCGGAAAATCCAATCCAACGGGCTTAACCCCGTTGATGGCCGATGCGAGCGTAATTATCGCACGGGACGCAGTGGGACGATGTTGATGAGGCTTGGGCGACAACACCCCAGCATTTCTCTAAGACACCCTGACGGCGTCACCAGTTGGAGCCGATAGGAATGCGGGGATGCGATAAACTGAAGACTCCAACAACCACACCACCACAACCATGTGACATCCGTTCTCCTTCAGTTCTTCGGGCGCTCTCCGAACAAACCGGTTTCGCTGATTGCGTTGAAATAATAAATTATCACATCGAATTAGGTCAAATCCGTCGCCGATGTCGCCGAGCGCACCGGGCGAAGAGGACATTGATCGGACCGGGCCCGATCTTCTTCCCTCCTTCGACACGGATGGTCACGGATTTGCGCTGATGAGCGGGTTCCGCCATAATCATCGTCGCGTTCGGTTGGACGGTTGCTCATACCGAAATCCCCGCAGCGATGGCGGAAGGTTTCGCTTTTTGTAAACCTTTTAATGCGGCGATAGCATTTAATTAAGGTTACTGAACGGATTATGTGGAGCGGTGCGGGACAGCTAGACACCGTTTACTTGCCGAGTTTCCGATAACAGTTATGAGATTGGTAAGCCATACGTTTTACCGGAAACGGAGCTCTTTGATATCAATTTATTCGTTGACATATTTCTACGAGCTTGCCCTTAATTACCAAATTGGCTTTCTTACTTTTTGACAAACAAAAAGTTCAAAGCGTAATGTGATGATAGCTTAAACATAAAATGACCAACCATGATTGTATTTTTATTATCTGTCTTTTGTTTTTAAGAGTATCATTTGTTGATCATCATTCGCATCATCTTCATTTGTTTTTATTATCGTTTTGCGTATCAGTTGATTTTTAATTTTAAAAGCTTGCTTTTAATAAATAGAGTCTATCTTAGTTCTTTGGATAAAAACGTTAGAGGGTATTTAGAGCGAAGTAAAACATTTGGAATACTTTAAGACTTTTCTATTGGATAAAATGTCCAATGTAAAACCGTCTTTAAGAAATACACATGACAGTGTTCTCTGTAAATAAATACACATTCTGTAGAATTTATATTATACAGTATATTATTTATTAAATTATATTCAGTATATTTATATTAAATAAGTTTTAACGCCTTTCTATAAAATACTTGTGTTGGCACATTTGCTTCAAAATGTTCAGTTCAAGTAATTATAATTTCGATGGTTTTCTAAAAATAATTTCCACTGATCATTGGTTTTGAAAGTTAACCGTTGTTGTTGTTAATTATCATGACTGTTCGCGAATAAACAAATTCGTGATAATTAAATCATTAATAGAAAAGTAAAATAACTTCAAAAGATATTATTGAATGTTAAAATTCCTTGTACATAACTATTTTCTACAGCATATACCAACAATAAAGGACGAGATACGAAAACAGAAGGTTTAGATACAATGTCAAATGTTGCACCACATGGACCGTAGAATCAGAATCAAATTGGTTATAATTCCTCGTTGTATCCATGGAAACTTAATACATCAGTTACTCATTGAATCGGTACTGAATGGAATACGATTTAACTTCGTTGGTTTTATTTTTTTGTTTCATTGCTTGCTTATGCTTTTATATCCGTCGACAATCGGAACGCACAGAAGCGTCAAGAACCAACTACGATCTTCTCCCGCCCAGCGTAATCGTTGTGCGATCTTCCATGCCGCGCCGCTCCATCATTAACACTTCTCACAACTAGACCCCAATAAAAGGGCCCGTCTTCCACGATCCACGGAATCGGCCGATCCTACCGGTTAAATGGCGTGGGGCCATTTTTCGCACCCACCCCGTTCTGCACCCACTGGCTGATTGCACCGCTGATTAATCTTGTCAAGCTCAATTACTACCAAGTGCTGAAAGCCGTCGCTCCGGTGTGTGTTCTACTAGAGAAGCTACAGAAGTGCCCGTACAGCGTCGGGAGGTCTTTCCACAATCGTCTGCAGTTTCAACGGGTGTCATTTGGCCTACGATCCCAGGACGAACCCCCGAGAAGTATCGTGTTCCGCGCGGGACGGCCGATCGTAAAGTGCTTTATGGGTGGATTTAGAGATGGGCAGGCAATCTCGCACATTTTGCTTCGAGTATTGGAGATATGTAGCGAATTAAATGGCTTGATACTGGACTTCCTTCGGACTAGTTTAACATCAGTTCCAGCTTTGAATCCTTGTTTTGAACTGCTTTCGCATACAGTATATCGCAAATTCGCACGATTCGTTTCGGTAATCGGCCGGCGTTTGCCCGCATCCGTCTTTTGAATGCATGTTACCCACAATATATTTTAAAACCCCTTTTTCCCAAGAATACAACTCCGTAGGCAACGAAATCTTAAAGCTTAATCATACGAAGCGTGGAGGTACACATAAATAAAACTCATCTCCCTCGAAGGGTTGCCGCGGCGAGTCGGCAAATTCTTTCCAGCTCGGTGGTCCTGGTTGTGGCTTAATTTCACCTCGCCGTTGCTCCGCCAGCTCGTCCATGGACATCGTGCAGCAAACGGAAGTCGGAGGCAGAGAACAGCGCGAAGCAGTGCTAGCGCTAGCGAGTCGAGGAAAAGGTTTTTAATCTAGATTTTCTGCCAGTTTTTCTTGACGCCTTCTGATGCTGGTACTGCCACCGCTGCCGCCTACCGTTCCGTCTGCCCATTCATGGGAAGATTAACCGCAACGCATCGCAACGCCACCGTTTGCGCCTGTTGGTCACGGTGAAAAACGGGAAAATGATGAAAGTACACACACACACATATTTCGGTCGTTCAACTTTACGACCGGCGAACGAGGGAAAAGGTTTTGCGCCACCGCCACCGGCGCCGGAGCTGATGATTCAAAGTTATTGCTGCTTAAAACGCTGCCTTTTTTTGTTTGTTGGACTGAAAACCTTTTCGGTCAGAATTAGGCCTGGGAAAAAAGGCCGCAGCTTTCTACTCGCGGCTCCTCCTCGGGGTGTACTGCACTTCATTATCCGTAGGTCGCGAAGCGTGAAAGTTATTCTGGACTCCTGTTCTGGGAACTCTTACGCCGGGAAGCATCGGAAAACGGGGGGTCTCTTCGTGCGCGCTTGTTGCCAAAATTAACTCACTCAAATATTTGAACTCTCCGCCAGATTCCTTTCCGGTTTGTGGGTTGTTAGTCCTCCCGTAAACCCTTACACGGGTTGAATGCAGTTGATGATGGCGAGCGTCAAATAAGAAGTTATAAGTTCCCATCGTTGTTCCAGAGTGCTTCCCGCGGGATTAACGAGCTAAGAGAGCGTAATAATGCAGATAAATATGTTTGAGTGACTTTGATGGCTTTCGAAATAAAAAAAAATACCTCACGGAATGGAAATACCTTTCTTGCTTTTATTTGGAAAATGCGTCCCGAGCAACAATCATCATTTGCTCAAGACGTTTCTTCCGGAATGTATAAAATTCGGAGAATTTCGGAACAGAAGAAACTACAAGACTTGCAAGCAGCTTGCATGCTTTAACCTTCAACTTGAACTTGAGCAGCCGGTGACCGGAGTGCATAGGGACACGGCTGACACTGGCTGCAGCAGTTTAGGTATTTTCATGAGCACGCTTGGTCTTACGGCCCCGGAATGGAAACCCTTCGTACGTGTATCTGGCCATGCGTCACGATAAGCTGTGCCCGTTCGCAATCAACGGCAGTCACGCCACCCCTGGAGGTTGTTTTAATTTGCAATTAATTACCCTCCGCGGTCCTTTGCAAAAGGTGCTTTTCGCGAATCCAGCGGAGGAGGATTCGCATTTCGCTTGGAATAATTTTCCGACCAACGAATAAAAAAAAAGGATTGGTATCACCATCACCGGCTCGATTGTACGGTAGCTCACCTGACCACTTGGCCACGACTTGGACTCCAATTAGCCGACCATCCCTGTCCGGGTCTCCCAGCTCCGATATGTAGCATAACGTCTGCCGACTTAATCTGCCACTCGCCAAGCCTTATGTCCCCAGGCACATGAACATTCTTTATGCGCCTTCCGCCTCGGCGAAGCGGAGAAAGAAGAAACCTTGAAAACATTATGCAAATTTTGTCTATGACCTTTCCCCAACCCCGCTCGGGCTTGGGCGCTTCTTTTAGCTTCCGCCTCCCCCGTAATGTAGTTCAATTTGCTCTGATTTTAATTCACCACCACCTTTACTTTTCTCTCGTTTGTTTTTTCTTCCTGTTCATAGATGACCAGCTTAGACCCACGTCGGGGGACGGTGAGATGGTGTCGCCATCGCAGTGCAGTCCAGCTCATCACCTCCCTCACCATCCTGCTTGGTGGCCTGCTCTCGACGGCGTACAGCAGTCCAGTGTTTCCGTTCACGTCGTGTAAGTATACGAGCAACAATGTAGGATCTTTTGGGGAAAGCACATTTCCGCGGAGAGGGATTTTCTCCTGGTCTCCAATCCATCCAAATCAGAAGAGGATTTGATAGAAAAACGATCGCTTCAAGCAGAACCCTTTTCATTCAACATAATCTTGAACATACATCACATTGCATTAAACTACCATTTGGCATTACGCTGTTGTATAGAAAACTTTTGGTTACTGATAAACTTTAGATTTTGTCGAGCACAACTTTACTTCTGTCCTTGCATATGGCTATCAAAGTCACTGGGACGTTCTCATTCCCGAAATAAAAAAACTCCCAAATTCAAAATATATTCCCTTTAACGATTGTCGCTGAAGACATTTGTCAGTTTTGCCTTCAAACGTGTTTGGTGATAGAACTAGTTCCAAATAAATTTAACCCATTGGCATTGAGTGTGATTTAAAAAAACGAAAACATGGAAGTAAAGGAGATGCTTAAAAATTGAACTTAAAGTAAATGCTAAGGACAAGGTATCCGGTAGACATCCACCGAACATGTTCTAAAAGATGATTCAATTATTTAAGGGCTTTCGTGATCTTAATTGCTTAAACAAATTAAAACAATACCTTATCGAAATTCATAGCGGTATCAAACTATTCTTCTTTTCTTTTGCTTTCTCTTGGGATCCTATGTTTAACCTTACAAAAAAATTCCTCGTCATACGGAATCAAATGTTTCCAATTTATTCAATCACGTGTTTTCAATCTCACGCCATCGAACCATATCGAAAATGTGGTCGCAGTTTTACGTAATATTTTACCGCAATAGACAAAAAAACACACCAACGAACGGGACTAAATGGAGCGCGATTCGTAAACACCGCGTGTGCTTCGGACTTAGAGTTGGCCGTAGCGTTCGGTAGTAGCAATAAAAAAGCGAGTACCTCCCGAACTATTCCCGGTGGCCATCCCCCTCTCCCTGCCCAGAGGGGGGCGGATGCCGCAGAACTAGCCGCGCATTAAACCCGCAAGGGTCCTAAAAACTATATAATGAAGCAGGGAAGGAACATATAAACGGGTAAGAACCGTTACGGGAACCAACCCGTCTTCTGCCCGTTTCCCGTACGACCCGGCCAAAAAGTGGTTGGACGATGTTACTTCGGTTTCTTGTTGGTGGTTTTCACCAGGCCGTCTGTCTCCACCCCACCCTGCCGCATCGGGCGCCATTGTTTGCGGTACGTACGTCCGGATCGTACGTCCGGTAACGTTGGAGTCACGCACCTGCAGCGAAAGTGAGCGTTTCCCGTGGCCAACTAAGGCGGCGGACCGTCAATCCTTGGTTGTTTGGTTTCTTCTTCTTTCTTTCGATCCGAGAAACGCCAACCGCGAGGTGGGGGGGAGGGAATTATGACGCTGCCATTACGGAAACTCCTAATCGATGCTGAGTCCGTCGTGTCAAAACTTTCGAGGAACGCCACGAAACGCTGATCGCCCTCCCCTTGGAGCACATGTGATAGAACCGTTGGTTGCTACCGTCCCGACCGTTTTGGGAGATGGTCCCGCCGTACTTTGCTGAGAAGAGTGAAGACTTTTTTGTTTGTTCCCGGTGCGTCCGATTATGACCGTCTGGTTCGAAGGTGGGTTACGATATTGCGTTCTTCATCGCGTCCCGGTGTTCCACTCCCTCGAGCACCATTACGCTAATGCCCCATGTCGTGCCGAAGACGCGCGTGCCACCCGCCTCGCTCGATGCTGCTAGAATAATAACAACCGTCTCCTGCACGTACCCCGCCTGTCGCGTCATAACCCCCCCACGGGCGAGGGCTGAGCTTGGTGACGGGCAGGATTGGCGGATGCAGTTTATCGACCTGCCCAGACCGACTTAACATCCCCCAGTGGATGGGGAGCGAGTGTCATGATAACGGCTAAAACAAAACACACAAAAACTCCACAGAATTTTTCCTTCCAAGTCCGCAGTCTTATGCTCGCCCAGGGGGGGGTTTTCCCCCAACCAAACGCCATTATGATGATGATGGTAATGTTAACGATTCCGAACCAGTAAGCCATGCGGGGAGCGTTCCCATAACAACCGTTTCAAATGTCATCCGATGAGCCCCATGACGTTCGGAGGAGTAGAAAGTTAGGAAGTGAAGCCATTGGAGGGTTGTTTTTTACTACCCGCTAAAACAAAAGTGCTCGTATGTTATCAGAATATATTCAAATGAATGGATCATTAGGTGAAATGATGAAAAGAAGTGGAACATGAAAACAGTCAACGAGAGTATGGGAAGTGTGAGTTTAATTTCTTTATCTCTTCAAAGAAGCAAAGCTTTCGCAAGAATTACTTCTTTAAATTCTTCTCACAAAAAAGAGTCGAACCCCATACTGTAATATTTAAAAACGGCTCCCGGAGGCAAACAATACCATCACGAGTTCATCTGCTTTCGCACCAGAAATTCCTACGTCGGACCGAACGGCAATCGACACGTTCCCGTTTCGTCGTATATGCTGGTCGCCATTTGGAGTGAAAGTGGTGGCCATGTACCAACGACGGAAAAAGGGTAAACAACGACTTCCATTCTAGTTTCAAATTGATTCGACACGGAAACGAAAGCGAAACGCGCCAGGGCTGCCATGAAAAATAAATTAGAGGATTTGGCGCGTCCGTTGTCCGAAACCGCAACAAGTGAAGGCTTTCGTCGATTTACTTTTGAACCGCTCCGTTTAGGATGACAAATTGGGCGTGTTTCTGGCCCGCGGGGTTCCGTGCGGGAGGTTTTCCCTGGTGCTTTTGGGTGAAATAAATCATTTTCCCCACCGGGAGCATTCTGCTGGCCCAAAACCGCTCGGAAAGCTCGAAGGAAACGAGAAACTTCATCTGCGCAGACAATGGACAATTGCGTGAAATTTCGATTTCGCCTTTTGGTACCAGAGAGGGATGGTGAGGAGGAAGAGGAGGGGGGGGGGTTATTGTGGCAAACTTTGTGTAAAAACTATCTTTGCCCCTCAACCGTCTTTGCCTCCCGAGAGCTGCTTATCGAACCGACCTCATCCGAAAGCCCGCCAAGGAGAGGAAAGGATGAGGAAGTCTGGTGAAGCATAATTCATTCCACGCCACCATCCATCGAATTGGAGTTGGTTTCGGCGCCAAAACGGGGTTACTTGCAATCGAAAACCCATCAAAACTTCACGTTTCGTATCAATCGGCGGGCTTTTTTCTTTCTTTCCGCCCAGCTAGGAAGCCGCCTCTTTGTGTAACATTAGCCCCATCATCATCATCATCATCATCAGCTGCATGCGATCACCAGCGGGTGCCCCTCGTCGGATGGCCATTTCTCCCTGCTTCCACACACTTACCGACCGTACCGAAACCGAGCTGCGCAAACGCTGACCATTTTCTCGCGCTCGCCCATTTTTGAGGTCACTGGGTAACCGACCAGTTGGGCAGATTTAACTTACTTTCTTCGGTCGGTCCGCTCCCACCCAAACTTCCTCAAACCCGAACCTGCCACCTGCCAGCTTGGCGCCCTCAAATGGCACCGCCCGCGTCCAAAATGGCAGGGAAAGTACCCCGGATCGGAAGCACAGAACCGTCCGCGGGTGAACCAGTAAAACTAGTTACACGCCTACGCGTGAACTTTGTCTTCGTTCGGTCGTCGAACACTCACTTTCATTCATCACGAGGGAGCGGGGATTTCACGGCGCGAACGGTTTGACATCATACTGGCGAAATTTGTCATGCCCAAGTTTTGACACCCCGTCCCATCGGTGCACGTCCTGGTGCACGAGGCGACACAACCGGATTCCGGCCAGCATTATGTTCGCACTTCGGTCGGGCGATGGTGGGACAATGCGGGCGGGTGAAAGTGCCCATTTGGTGTGCGATGTAAACTACACCCCCGGGACGACGGAGCTGACTCACAGCCGAATATAGTACGCGGATTCGAAAGCGCAAGTATTGGAACGACTTTCGGCGGCGGGATCGGAAAACTCCGACGACCGGACGGCGGGTGGAACAAGTACGAACTGGCCACCCCTAATTGCATATCGGACACCCGCGGGATCTGGGGAAAATGTTTGCTGGAAAATATGGTAAATATTTGCTAGCACTTTACCGTCGCTGTTTCTGTAACGAGGTCAGCATGAATCGCATCGGGAATGTTCCTATCTTGTGCACTCGCGTCTCGTAGGAAACTTACGTCGAATGTTTAAAAGTACTGCAATGCGCAATTTGAGTGCTGGTTAACTTTCATAAGAGCAAGTTGTTTTTGGCAAAGATGAATTTTTAAACTATTATACTTCTATAGAACGGAAAAGTTTCATTTCCATCACATTACGCAAAGTAGTTCTGTTATAGAATGAGCATTTTGCGTTTGGAGTATGAGGAATAAGTTTTTTACCAAAAACTAGGAACGAATTTTCTAGGAAGGAAGAAAATAGGAACCAATAATTCAGCTCTAGAAGCTAACATTAACCATTCATCAGCCTCTTGAAAACTATCCATATCTTACACAGGAAAAAAGTTATGAAGCCTTAAAAAAATCTATCTCTATCACGGATTAGAGCGAAACTTCAATTTCCTATTCAATGTTCAAGTTTGGAAAGGTCTTCCGTTAAACTGTTTGAAAAATCACTGGTGTTTTTTTTTACTTTCGGTTTAATTTAAAGGGAAAAAAAGCTAAAAATGGAAAAAGATGATTTAAAGTTATATGCTAAAATATCTTAATCTTTATGCAAATACAATAAATACTGAATGAATTTGAAATAAGTTGTAAAGCCTGCTATCAATGTTTTATTTCAAATTAAAAGGTGTAGCTATGAGATAGTTTTATTTAAATTGTTAATCGGTTTAGAAGGAATGAATGCTTTATTGGAACTTTTTTTTCAACTAGATTGGGTTTTGTTGTGAAATTTAAATGCCATATGTTTCGACTAGATTATTTCTGAGTGAATAACTATCAGTTATTGAAACACAAAGACATCGTTCCGCTTAGTTTTTTTCGTGTGAAATAATTATGAACGATATAACCGTTTATAAAATGACCATAAACATCTACAAACAGTGACATATGGTTGTATATTGCTTGCAGAAGTAAATCGGATTAAAGCTAGCGGACACAACAAGCGCGTAACGTTTGTTTCCGTTTCGCTACAAATTACGACCAGATACTCTGCATGGAAGCAAACGTGCACGTGAGAGAACGTCACCGACCACCCGGCGGGCACGTTTAAGGAAATGGTTCTAGTGAACAGGCTCGACTGCCCAGAAGTAACCCTACCGGCAATGAACTTGACTTTGAACCGGCTGAACTGCCGGGGAAGTGCCACGACCGGGAAGGGGGTCTTACAGGAAAAAGGAACTAAAACATCACCAGCAGCCACTGTCAAGAGATCGGGCAGGCACATTGAGATCGCCATAAAACAAAAAAAAACCGACCACCGGACTAATGTTCGAGCTTGCGGCCATTGCCATTGCCTTCGGACGTTGGACGATGTTGGTCACACGGTTGCACTCGGCACGGTGGAGGTAGAACGTGTACAGCACAAAACGGGTTTTGGGTTATGCAAACGGTCCTCAGACGACTCTGTTCAGGCCCCGGTGCGAAATCGAGCTCAGCTTCCAGCTCAAGCCCCTCTAGAATGCGCAACGAAAACAAACAAAGTCATTCTTCGGCCCATTGTGGTGGCTAAGAAGTAAAGTGTCTCCACGAGGGGTTTGTTGGACCTCGGGAGGGCTCGGAGTGTTCCCAGAGTGTGGAACTTCTGGGCAACTCCCTTCTACGGTGATCTAGATGAGGGCCAATTCCTCGGCAGTCATGACCTCGCACCTGTGAGAAAACAAGCTGTTCGTAGGAGACGACACAGCATGCAGGAACCGACATCAGATGTGCGTGAGTTCCGGTTCGGAAACGATGATGCATTGTCTCGTTCGGTGTTGGCTAACCATTGGGAAAACTGTTCCAGGTGACGTGTTCCGCGTTCCACCATGGGTTGACAACGAGTGCATACGATCACGATAAAGCCTTCCCTTCCACCGAACGGCTTTCGTAACGTAGTGGTGAGATCAGGCAATTTTTAAGAAATTTAAATGCATCCCGTGTTCCTTGAGCCTCTCTCCGTCCGCCACTTCTGATAAACAATAAACTTAAACCAAACGAAAAATAAACAACTGACTCGCCCCGAGATGAATCACTGCGACGACCCGTGTATCCGGAGTTTGCGCAGCGTTCGTGTCAGCGAATGGAAAAGAAAGTGGTCTTGTAGACATTTAACCGCGACAGCAGCAGCAAACAAAGAGCTTCGTGGGAGCCCCAGAGGAACGGTTTGATGGGGTGAAGAAAGTAAAACTTCACTTCCCTTTCTCCCGAGGGCGCTCTGGCACGGTCGGTGTGTCCTGGCGACGACGATCGATCTTCCCAGTTCGTGCGCACAAAAAGGGTAATTGTATAAGAACCATAAATTGAGGTAAACGATACCCGACTGACCCACTTTCGCGAGCTCCCGTTCGCACACGGGAGAGAACCGGAAAGTGACGCTAACAGGCGCATCGTTTCGAAATTCCACCCAGCATCCAGCAGCACTTTCTGGGGGCCCGAGTCGCCACTCCAGAAAGCAGGGCATCCTTTAAAACCCCACCGCGTACGTCCAGCCGCACGTGGAACGGTTCTTCTAAAGCGCGTCAGCTGCGCTCCAAGAAAAGGCCAAGAGTAACAGCATCTCTCAAGCGGCCACGGCCCAGGGAGGGGTGGAGTATGCAAATAGGATTAGATTAGGTTTGTGTTTTGAGTGTTTCGGCGAGCACGTTGGAGGTGGAGATTTTTACGTGAGATATGGCGTCGAAAATAAAGCATTGACCTAGTCTGCTTCTGGGAGATTAATTCCTCCCCCGACGACATGCCGGGCCGAATAGCGGACTTGGATTGTTCTGAACTCAACGTTTTGCTCTGGCTACAACCAAAAAGCAAAGAGCAGAATAGCACATTACTTTATTTGGAGGTTAGGAATGTTTTTGGATCTCTGACATAAGAGAACATTGTTTCATTTTTGAGGACTATCTTTATGCAGGAACCATCCTTTAGGTCCGTGAGGAATTTCCCAAATTTAGTATTTAAATCTTGATACTTTTAATTTAGTTTTGAATTCTATTTGACTATCAAAAGAAAGTGACGTGAACTTTTCAATAGTCGTTCAAATCTTTAAGCAGTATTTTGGAACATGATTTCACACTAACCAATTTGGATTTTGTTTATTTCATTTCAGTTCAAGCTAGCAGAAACCTACGTCACTTACCTTGCGTCGTACGCAACACTGGCCAGGAAGGCATTTGCATGTTCGCTATCAACTGCTTCAAAGCAAACGGCACACATTTAGGAGTGTGCATTGATAAGATATTCTTCGGTTCCTGCTGTCAGGTTAACGTAAGTATCGTTGCGTAAAGATTATCTGAAAACATTTGTGGTTTTCTTGCTGGTGAACGAACAAGCCATTAAATGTTGCTTTAATTTCGCACAGGATGACCGGTTACTGTTCGAGCCGGACATAACGGACAACAGTATAGACCACAACTCGGTGACCCACTTCCAGCACTTCCCGCCGCAAACGTCTGTGATGAACACGCACCGAAAGCCGCCGCTCACCGAAACGCGCCTCCCAACGACGCCGGCGGTGAACGGGACGCACAAGTACGAACTGGTTAGCAGCTCATCGTCCACGACCAGCCGAACGACATCGAAAACGAACCGCAGACCGACCATGACGACCGCTCGCACAACGAAAGCGCCACTGAAGGTCCAGCAGAAGGACGAACTACAGACTACGACCGAGTATCAGGAGTTCACGACATTCCAGTACGTGCAGAGTAGTAAAAATCCCGCCCCAAGCTCTGGTTCTTCGATGACCAGCAATAAACGCCCGCCGGCAAGGCCCAGTCAAAGCTCCATCCCTGTAACGGAAGGCACACGACTTCCGCCGACTAAGACTACGACTCAGAAACCGTACAAAACGAGACGTCCTACGATCAACAAAACGACAACGCGAGGTCCCAGTCGACGACCACCTCAACCGACGACAACTACTGAAGTACCGACAACGACACCTCCATCGCCGACCCGGAAAGTGACAAGCCAGGGAACGAGACAACCTGTTCAGACTAACGCTACCACTACCATCGGTTCACGGAGACCTCCGAGCACGATTGCGGCCGCTTCCCAAACAACTATCGCAGCTCGACGACCGACAACGTCGCAGACTTCCTCGAAACCAGAGTCCACGACTCCTTCCGTGACGTACTCTCGACGACCGACCACATCGCCGGCCTTTGTACCGCTGACAAAACCCAACCGAAGACGGCCAACACCGACAACGACGACGACGACGACCACGACGACAACCACAACGACGACATCGACCAGTCCTGATACGACGAGAGCTCCTCGTCCAAGACCTAAACCTACGTCGCAGGTGGCAACTGTTCCGGCCACCTCGTTGGATCATCTTATAGAGACAGATTCGTCCCCTTCGAGTTCGTCTAGTGTGCGGTATACCTCGACAACAGTGAAGGTCACGCAGGCCACTACGCCAACCCCAACTCCGAAACCGGTCTCACCCTCTTCAACACAAAAAACGGCCACGACTCAATCCGATCCGATCGTACAATCTTCTTCGGTGAAAGTTCCCGAGTCTCCTGTGCGACCCAGCGATTCCGAGGACTTGGCGACGCTCTCTAGACCTGGTCTCGTCACGTGGACCAGCATCCTCGAGGACACACCCACCGAGCGACCGAGCGTCAACCAAGGTAAGTGTTTTGCGTTTCAATGTATGTCTCATCATATCGGAAGAAAGAAAATTGTCATCAAGTTCTTAACCACAACTCCTCACGTGGACCATCCTCCATCATGCGAACCCGACAGGCCCTACCACGTCCAACAGCTGGATACTCATACAGACACTAACACCCGAAGAAGTCATTGCCAGTAATCAAACTAACCAGCATGAACCATCTTCATCACCAACCCACTTGCCACCCGCTTCAGTCGAGGTGTCCTTCGCGCAGGACACCAAGCTTCCGATCGAGACGCTCCTGCCAGGGGCGGCCTACGTCTACGACACGGTCCAGGAGGAGCAGAATCACACCGCCGGTCCGCTGGGCGATCTCTCGGTGCACTCGCAAGTGACGTCTCCTTCGACGGCCAAACCTGAAGTGATCCTCGGATCGCCCGATGGGAAGACCACCGAAGGTCCGCACGCGAGCACCGAAGAGAGCACCACGAACCGACACTCCGTCATCCATTCGAGTACTGCCGAGGCGCCAGTCACCAAAGGTGTCCCCACGACAACAACGACAACCACTACGTCTACGACGACAACGACAACAACGACGACGCAAAAGACAACCACCACAACCGTGGCGTCGGGCACGAAGTCCCCTGCTATCAAGCCCGGTAGCGCCACGACGATCGGAACAACCGATCTGCCGGCTCCTGTGACGTCGTCCACCGTCGTCTCATCACCATCACCATCGCCTTCATCAACTCCACCGTCGTTCCATTTTACATCCTCCGCCGCACCGACACTCACGACCACGGGTGACGCGTCGGTGACCGGCTCCGAGCCGTCATCGGCGGCATCTAGCGAGGAATCTGGTAAATTGCATGGCTTTTAAAATAATGGCACCGGGAGGGTGAGAGCGCACACTAACTTCTGCACATTCGCCTGGGAATGGCACAAGGGGACTAACAGCAGATCGCATCATTACCCAAGCGATGCATAAAACCAACAATTAATGACATAATTACAAACGAAAATTATTAAAGGAATTGCCGGTGGTCTTGTTAATAGCTGTTGCACTGGAAGAAACGACAAGTCAACAGCTCCTTCATGTCAACAGCTTTTTTATTCAAGTTGAAATTCTTTAACTTCGTTTATATTTCATTTTTCAACACAGTTTGTTTCAGTTTTTGGGAAGGTGTCAACAAATTTCATCGTCAATTGTTCCTCCCATATTACAAAACTCAACTGTTAATCTATTTGGATGATTAGGAAAACAGACTAGATATCATAAAACTAAATACTTTTTGATGTACGAGTAAATACATAATTCTCTTGTTTAATTTAAATTGATGATAAACCATTATAAGAAATGTTTCGAAACGCCCTTTAAAGCCTTTTAAAGCAGATCGACCTCAAGCGCCAGCATTTTTTTACTTTCATTGACCCGTAACTTATAACCTTCTATTAGTTAAAACATTTTTGTCAAAAGAGAATGCGACCTGAATATTTTTACATTTACTTATTCTTTTTTAAAACTTCCTCTATTGCCCATAATCCTTCAACTCTTCATCAATTTTCTTCATTCTTCCTTACGTAGTAATGCATTATCAACCCAAAATTAAACGAGATGTAAATAAAGTGATGCTTTATTGAACCTCATCTATCCCGTTTTAATAAACATATTCTTCACCAACCACCCTAGGAACGTCTACCACAACAGACGCCTGGTCGTTTTCACCTTCGACGACGCTGCAGAAGCGTCCGGTGGACGCATCTTCCACGACCGAAGCTGTAATCGTCCGCGAGAGCACGACGGCCCAGGTGGAGGAGTCGCCCGAGAGCGCCCTGGAGGGAAGCGGTGACGAGGAGGAGGAGGAGATGAGTGGCAGCGAGGAAGAGGAAGGAGAAGAGGGCGAAGAGGAGGAGGGCGAGGAGGGAGCGGATGAAAGTGGGGAAACGGCCGAGGCAGGCACAACCACAGCCTCCCTTCCCAGTGCTTCGACGATGGCGACGGACACAGGCGAGCATAAAGTGACGAACGTAAGCCTTGCGTCGTCTCCCCCGGTTACTACCTTGGTTCCCCCGACCTCAGCGAGTGGGATGTCCTCGACCTCGACGACACTTCAGCAGCAGAACGGCAGTACGACCTCAACCTTGTCACCAACGTCAGCGCTCGGTGGCACTAACGTGACAGTTCCTGCCGGAGGATCATCCTCGTCGACGCTGTCATCGTCGGTCGGTTCTTCCGCATCGCCAACGACCGCCGGCCCCCCTCCGGCGACGTCCGACCGTGGTCCACCAGGGGCTGAAGCCACCACCGGAATGCCCGTCAAGTTCCCTCAGGAAACCGCAGCCAACCAATCGACTTCATGGACGACGACGACGACGACATTGGCGAGCCTGGCAAACGTCACCACGGACGGCGTTACGCTGGCACCGGACTTCCTGACCACCTCCACGCTACCCTCGCTCGAGGGCATCGAGTACCGATCAGGTGAGTGGCCCTTCCCCCGTCGCATCTAATATCGCACACGATGTAATCGAACCCGGTCGAAGCGAAATTATCTCATCCCCGATGGGAACGTGATCGCTCGCCGGAGATCCTGGCCGTTGAGGTAAACATCGCGTTATGTCTCATTACGGTCCATTGTGGCTGGCGTAACCTTCCTCGGGGGCCTCCAGGCCCGGCTCCAGATGCCCACAATTGTGGTCACCGGCTCTCGTCGGTGCCTTCGGTTCGGTCATAAAAATATAACATAAATAATTGATAATAACATAAAACAATTTCAACCTTGAAAGCAAGTTCAATGCTTCCACCGCACGCTATCGCGGGCCCACAAACACATACTCACACACAAGCACCCCAAGAATCGAGTCACGAGAAGATGGGATCGGGCAAAGATCTCCAGCATTACGCTGCTTCTCGAGGCGAAGGCAGACGAGCAACAATGCTTATGCCGTTTCCGTTCGCTCCACCGCGTCGACGTCGTTATGCTGCTTTGTCATTACCACTGCCCGGGCTTTACCACCCCTAATGTGGTCCCACGCCGTCCCCTCGATGGTGTGAAGACGGCCGGTTCGAAGCGGACCAAACCACCCGATCGCCGACGTGCCCCATGCGGAGGCAAGGTATCATCTTCGTGGTGGAATTCTTCGCTCAGGAATCGTCCTGCACAGCACAAACCCCGAATGGAAATGAAAACAACAGAGAAGAAGTGTTGTCCCTCCCCGGGCATCACACTCCCTGGATGTTGCGTTCTCTTAACTGGATGCCTCCTTTATATTTTATATCTCTTGTGCATGTTTAAAACATCAAACAAATCCTTAAGAACGCACTCCGTTCCCTTCGGGTGAAGGAAGAAAACCATTTTCGAAACCCGATTGCTTTCGATCGCTATCGACAGGTTTGGATTATGTTTTCTGCGCCGGTCCAGTACCCAACAATGGGCCGCTTGATTGATTGTCTGATAAATTATTTCTTTTTATGTCAGTTTTAAGCGGTTCACACGTACCCGAACCTTAAAAGTTCTGCATTGGTGGGAACTACTTTTTGTTTTGCGTGATTACGAATGAAATCTGCACAGCTTACGTCATTTAAAGACGTTTTAACATTTTTCTTTTCACAATAAAATACTCTTGAAATATTTGCGAACTACCACAGCAATTTGTTTCTTTCCGTTTCTTTTCGATTCGTCTTCGATAATCACTGTCCGAAGGATGGAAGTGACATATTTCTGAACGTAATCATCGTTTTTGAAAATCCCGCGTGATTTCACACTACTGAGCATAGTTTTATAACTTTTTACATCTCCATAACATTTCGGTTGTATTTTATTACAATAAAATATATGTTTTGAGACAATAAACGTATTGAATAATGTTGACAAACAAAAGGCTGTTCAATTTGATTATATTTTCATCGAATACAATTCATTTTGATTAATAGTCTTGTTCGAGCAGATTGAACACGATGTACGGGAAAGAATCTTGTCGCCCTCCTTGTACGTCCTTAAAATTACACCAACAATGTGACAACAACTGTAACTATGCTTCAACGAGCCTTAAACCGCTTCGAAACACCTCCGGCACCGCACGATACCACAACCGTATGAAATATTATCGCATCCTGACGCATACATGTACGTTCGGCGAACGGCGAGCGAAGGCTCGATCTCGCCCTGCTGCCTTTCGGTTCGATATGCGCACCTGATTTACTGGTTTTTCGGACTGGAGTGAAATAAATTATTTGTATTTACTTAATGGTATCATTACTATCAGAGTGCTAATGTTGATTTATTTCCGCCAGTACCGCGGGCTTCCCTTCCGCGGTCGGCCCAAACGTGTGCCAAAAGATGATTCAGTGTTGCGTGAGATCCTTGCGATCACAGCGAGTCCCCGACGGGGCATTCACAGGTCATTTGTTATCCGGTTTGGTTTGCAAGTGCGTTGTGGCTGTGACGTGTACGTGGGTCCTTGTTTTCTGCAGCACTTTTTGTTCATCCCCCCTCTTTATTCTTCGGACACTTTGTTACGTTGGTGTGTTTTGTTGTCTGCAGATCGCAAAACGACGCGAGTTTTGTTTCGCTGCAGTTCGGTTCCAATGGAAAGAATGCGCACGCGAAAGAGAATCCCGCGATTGTGGCTTATCGATGTGTGTAAACATTA
Organism: Anopheles coustani; assembly: GCF_943734705.1. Lineage (NCBI taxonomy): Eukaryota > Metazoa > Arthropoda > Insecta > Diptera > Culicidae > Anopheles > Anopheles coustani. The sequence goes on from NC_071289.1 coordinate 25,584,638, forward strand.
TGTAATTAATTGTACCGGTGGGTATTGTGGTATCTATGGAGCGCAAGCATTGTGTCCGGTCATTAGCATTGGAATACCCGTCGAGTGTAAAGCTTATGTGATGTCCCTTCAATTGCATGGAACTCTTTTCGTTGGTTCTTCAAAATTGACCTACAAACGGTTTACAATGAACTTGTGCTAGAAAATTACTGTGCATTATATTTTTAATTTAACTGTCATTGTTTGTCTTTTAAAAACAGATTGAAATTAAATTATAGTTTAAATTGGAGGAACATTAATTTAATTTTGGTCAAGTACTAAGATTTCAGGGAATACAAACTCTTCATAACATAAGATAAGAATGGTTGGTGTTAGAAACACTTTTGATTCTAACGCCAGCTGCCAATTCGGCTGAGAACAGACAGCCCGATAGCATTAAGATAAGAAAGGGGGGGTATAAGCTGACGGGTCGGCTGATCGGTAGAATCGATGACCCTTGGCGTCGGCCATCGGGGCTAGAAAAGGATAAATAGGGCATGTTTGGGCGCAATCGAGGATTGTGCAAATAGGAACCGAATAAAGACTAATTTTTTGGTTTTTTCCGCTTTCAAAATCCCTATTAAATTTCTTATTTTTTCACATTCCTTTGCACATGTTAGAACACTTTCTAACAGTTGGGTTTGTTTTAAATGCATTCTCCTTTTGCCAGTATATTAATGATGAAGTGTATTTTTGTTTAATTAATTTTTTTTCTGAACATTTCTATAACATATTTAAAAATAAATATTTAGCATTGAATGGGTTGGGAGGTAGGATAATGAAAAAGACACAAACCAATATAAATTGAGACAAAAACTGGTCTTTTGGTACCGTGTGATGTAAACTATATTGAATTAAATCTAATTTAGAATCCAATTTAGAAAGGTTTGTAATAAAAAATTGATCTCTGACAAATTTCAACAAACAAATCAAACAATTGTTTATGCTATGAAGTAAAGCGTTTAAATTCATCATCGAATTGAATGTATTTAATCCTAGAAACTGCGAAACTTGACACATTTCAATCTAACTTTTAAAGTGGTTCCTTTTGGTACTTTAATAGCTAAAAAGTGTTTTCTTTAACCAAAAATTGATCTTGACAAAAGAAAATATTAATCCTGACGTTATAAGGTATTTCCATTAATATGTATTTAATGAATGCATCAACGGTAATCGTAATTGAAACTTTTTGATCAATTATAAGCACCATGAACGTAGTCATAAAATCATACGTCAAAAAGGAGGAATTGAAACGGTTTGCCTAATCTCATTACCGCTCGCTTTCACGGCTTTCGTTGTGTTTCGCGCTGATGTATGTATTTCTGCAAGACGAATCGTTTCTCACACCTCGGCTCATTTATCATACCGGACTGCATCTGTCCGCGGAACGTGTACGTGTAGAATTGAGCGTTCAATCTCTGCCCGCCACGCACTGCGTTGCCAGTACGCATGACAACAGTGTTGATGCCCGGCACGAATTGATCCTGCCCGGTGGAGTCGGCGGCTCGTGCATCGGGTCTTATCCTTTCCTAGCGACGCCGCCTGGAAAAACGCATAAACCCCTCGTTGACAGCGGCGGGGTTCGCGGAATGGTTAATTGCGTCGCTACGCACAAAGTGCGCACAAGTAATGGTCCTTTCGTTCTAGTACGGGCGGGTTCTTATCCGACTCCGAACCGGCACGTCTAATGATAATCGGTTGGCATCGCTTCGCTCGGTACGACAGATAGGAAGCGCTCCATAAGAGTATTTCGTTGCACATTATGCATGCGAGGGCAGCTGACCCTCGAGGCGAGTGGGTCGCTCCGAGGCAAATTAATCTTCCAACTGGACTGCCCAGCGCGAGCGCTTCACAGTCAATATCCCGGGGGATCCTCGTCCAAACACGGGTGTCCTCAGCGACTCTGAAGAGAAAAACTGGTTCCCACAGCATTCTGCGGCGCAGCAGGATGATGTTCGGCCCCGGGGTTTTAACATACGTGTGTTCTTCCTTCCCTTACATATACTGACTCTCATCCACACACACACACACACACTTTGAGCTGATTACACGTAACCACATTATCACGATCGTCAGGCGATCTGATTGGCGAGGATCGTTTACAATTTTTATGGCAACATAATTACGAACCATTCGTTTCTCCCACTCCCCCATACCATACCGACCGGTTCCATCCTCTCATTAATACACGCAATCGATGTCGGGTGACTGATCTTCTCCCTTCCTCTTTTTTCTTCCCGCTTTTCCCATCGCCAAAACCGCAATCAAGTTTGCGGCAAACGGATGTTCCCGGAGCCGAGGATCGTCGGAGGCACGAAGGCAGCGTTTGGTCGGTGGCCCTGGCAGATCTCGCTTCGCCAGTGGCGAACGTCCACCTATCTGCACAAGTGCGGTGCGGCGCTGCTGAACGAAAACTGGGCCATCACGGCGGCCCACTGCGTGGACAAGTAAGTAGCCGGCTCGTCCACGAACCTGGATGATGCTGCAACATTCCACCGATGACCCTCTAATCGATCGTTCGATCCTTCTCTCTTTCTCTCTCTCTGTAGTGTTCCACCGTCGGACCTGTTGCTTCGGTTAGGCGAGTACGATCTGGCGCTGGAGGAGGAACCGTACGGCTACCAGGAGCGCCGGGTGCAGATCGTCGCCTCGCATCCCCAGTTCGATCCGAGAACTTTCGAATATGATCTGGCACTTTTGAGGTAGGAGAAAGTGATTAGCGTCGAAGCGGGTTGCCGGGTCCGGTGCTCACGCCCCCTTTTCTTTGTTTCCAGGTTCTACGAGCCGGTCGTCTTCCAGCCGAACATCATTCCCGTGTGCGTGCCGGAGAACGATGAGAACTTCATCGGCCGGACGGCGTTTGTGACCGGTTGGGGTCGGCTGTACGAAGGTACGAACTACACACCTCGCTTGGAGCAAAGCCCTACGAGCCAGATAGTTAACGGTGGGCGGGGTTCACCCCGCGACCTTTTCGTTTTTTCAGATGGCCCTCTGCCGAGCGTACTGCAAGAGGTCACCGTGCCCGTGATCGAGAACAAGATCTGCGAGACGATGTACCGGAGTGCGGGCTACATCGAGCACATTCCGCACATCTTCATCTGCGCCGGCTGGAAGAAGGGCGGCTACGACTCGTGCGAGGGTAAGCGGGATGCGGGCGATGGTGAGCGTGCATTATCTGATCGTCGCTTTGCGTGCTACACTTTTTCAGGCGACTCCGGTGGCCCGATGGTGATCCAACGTCCCGATAAGCGCTTCCTGCTGGCCGGTGTCATCTCCTGGGGCATTGGGTGTGCCGAGCCGAACCAGCCCGGTGTCTACACCAGGATATCCGAGTTCCGGGACTGGATTAACCAGATTCTGCAATTCTAACCACCTTCGGGATAGGATGATTGTATCTCCCACGTTCATTCGCGATCGGTTCGATGCCAAGGGTTTCCCTGGCTCCGAATTCTTCTCTTCTAAGAAACAGGATCTGTTTCTCGTGCGTCGGGTGGGTGTAGTTGTTGATGTTTTATACGTGTTTACTCATAGGATCCTGTTTTATTCGATGCCGTTTTGACCATCGATCTGCCAAACACACAACCGGACATCCAGGACACTGATCGATACTGGATCGTTTGTTCCACCGTCCACCGCCCGTTGGCAGGCTGATCGTTGACACGGCTCAACAAAGGGGGGAACAGCACTAGAATTTATGGTAGCGTTTGGTTCGGGTACACCAGTCCAGTAGCATGATAAGAATTCACTCCCAGTGAGCGCTGGTGCCCGGAGCGGCATTTGCAAACTGTCGTCGACTGAGTCGCGATTCAAGCAAACGAGCCGCCTGTGGGGCGAGGGCAATCAGGAATCGCACGATTGACATAGAGCTTAGACAAAGGACCTGATGCCCAAGCTAGTTGCACATTACGCAGATTTTAATTAATGTACGTTGTGATAAATAATGCAACTTCGAGAGGGAACGTTTCGAAGCGTGCGTACGATAGCGGAACGGGCGAAGCGAAGCTAGAATAATGAAAGTTATCGGTAGATAGAATACTATTTCGCGAGCTAAGTGCATCCTAACGTAAGACACTTTATTTATTTATTTATACATCAGAAGATATTTTGGAGGAACGAGAAAAATTACGGGATGAAACAGAAGCGAAAACTTTGAGAATAGATCATGATAAAAACGTATCAAGGTGCTACCGAACGGGGAAGTCAAACGTACTGCTTTAGTTTTTGCCTCTCCAACGAGGCGTACATGCACAATTCAATCGGATCGCCGATCGTCGAGCGTTAGAAGAATATTACTGTACATATTTGAAATGTAAGATGATAAAACACTTTCTGAGGACACTTATTTAATTACAAATGTATCATACTTTGAAATAAACATTTTAAAACAATGTATTGAACTTTTGTCTACTTTTTTCATACTGTTCTGAATTTGGTATACATATTTCTAAAACAGTTGGCCGAATTGTTCGAAGATTTTGATTTTTTAAAGTTGGTATCTAAAATGATTCTCACATACGGAATAAAAAATATGAGTAGTTTTTTGGTACATTATCTTTATTGGTATGAAAGAAATGAAAACTCTCAACATCACTAGAACTTCTCCAATTTGCTCTTAACTTTAAAAATATATAACCATATTTCATGCTCCTATAAGTCAATGTGGACCAAAAACGCATAAAATAGAAATATGAATATGGAACGTTATAACTGAATCCGACAAACTCTTTACTGCAATTGCAGTAGTAGCGTTTAGTGTAAGGTGCCCAGTGCATAGTGAATCCATCTCATGAATTCACGGCCCCATCTTTTAGTGATCAATTTGTGACCGCTTGTGCATCGAAATATACTGATTGACGTTCCATTTTTCCCCAACTTGCGCTACCGTCAACCCAACATATGAATGACCCCTGAATGTATGCAGGACTACAGGAAACATACCTATGTTTCATGCTTCAAAAGCTCAGAAATCAAAAAGCTTTGTTTGTCAAGCCTCTGGTCAAACCGTCCATCAAATGGGAAATAGCTCATTTACAGTCAAGCCTGCATATGTTGGACATGAAGTATCGTAAAAAACAATTAAAGTGCGACAATTTCTCTTACTCATATCTCTTTGGAATAAAATTAAAGGATGGAGTTGCGAAAATTTAATATTTGCTATCAAGGAAAAAATTGAGGAAAATCTAACCTTTAAAAACAATCAATAAAATGATAAATTATTGCTAAGTAAAAAGTTTGTAGAAATTCACATATGTTGTAAGCCAAAAAAAAATATTAAATTTACATCGAGCATTTCTTGCGTTGAGATGTTCATGAAAGTATTCATTAAACCTTGCATTAGCATATCACCATAATTCGTTAAGTTATGTCCCAAACAAGCTATCTCTGATTATGACTAGATGAATAATAAACAGAAAAGAAACCAATGTGATTGCCTGGTCAGCAAATCAAACCGAAAATACGTAGTTATTTGGTCAGCAACTTTAATCAGAAAATGATTCTTGACAATTCATATGAGATTTCTTTCCCCAGCTAACGAACCGATACAGACTGATTGAAGCAATGATGGAGGAAATCATTAAAAAGCCGTAAAAGTCATAACAAATAATAACTGATCGGAAGCAAAGCCCTACCTCATCTATGCTCCCCTTACTTCGCCATATCCGCAGCATAATTTCCGGCTCAAAAGTTAACTGCTATGCAACCTATTATGCTCAACGGTGTGTGAAGTGCTACAGAACAGTTTAGCTAAATGACACTTTCAAAGTGCTGTCCGCCAGCCTCAGCCTGTCGCCATGCCGAGCTCGGTGCTGAATGTGTCACACGAAACTTTTGCTTTTGATTTCTCCTCCAGGGGTTTTTTTTTACGTATTTGGCAGCTGCTGCTACCACTCGTCGTTTGCAGTCGAAGGAAAAACTTTCGATTGTCAAGGGAAAGAAAACGGCAACGCCAACCGGCGATACCAACCCCAAGAAATAAAAAAAAAAGCCCAAAATAGGAACAGCAAATAAAAGCGGCTCATCAATTGACGAATTCTCTTCGTCAATGTTTTTCCCTTTTGCGACCGTGGGGATGGTAATTTCCGGCCGCCGTGGAAACCCTCGGTCAGGGCAAGGTGCCGGGGGTGGATGGCGGGGGTTGAAGGCAAAACCTACAAACGAAAAAGCATTACGGATTCGTCTGTTGACACTGGCCGTATGAGTTTCGCCGTCGAAGTCATTAAAGCGACCGAGCGCTATCGGCGGATTGGGAGGTGCGCTTAATGGAGAAAACGATAGTAAAAAAAAGTATCATTTAGATTCTTCCCTTTTACGAACTGGGAGTCGAGTGAAACGATAGATTTAAGTGTCGCGATTGATGAACGGAAAGTGTGTGCGTCTTTTGACCCATATCTTGATCAGCTGGGAAGCCAGCTTCTTTCAGGTTATTAAGGGAGAATGGGTTAAGAAACTAAATATTCTGAGCAAGAATTTTAACTAAAAGGAATATCTATCATTAAAAAGGATCCTTTTATGAAAAATCGGTAAATATATTGTCTCAAAAATTACATTGAAATCTGTTTTATTATTGAGGCATTCTGTCGATTTATTCAAAACACTAAACACTAAAGTATTTAGTTTAACGAAGCAATATGTTGCTTTTTACCGCTGCTACTACCATTTCATTGGGAGATTTGAAAGTAATCTACCCAAAATTAATTAAAATAAGTAGCAACCAGCAAAACTATATCATTTTTTGTTCTTTTGGCTGAACACATCATAAAAATAGAAATAATAATTGAAATGCTACGGTTCCAACTGTCAAATTTATTATTGATGATAGTCACTTTTCGTCTCGACAAAAATATATATTTCATTTTTATATTATATTTCATTCATTTATTTCAAATATCAAATCAAATCATATTTCAAATATGAAGAGCGTCATTTAAATAACACAAAAAACCATCGATAGCATAAACTACGAATCCGCAGTTGTGTTATTTTGTAGAGAAAATCTTGAGATTTTTTCCCATAAAAGCAACAATACGAATGGAAGGGCATGATAGGTTCGCGGGCGTTAATTCTTTACTCAAAATCGACACTTTCCCGTTCGGCCTGAAGCCCTGAACCTTTAATAGAATCCACCTTCAGCACCAATAAATCATTCATGGGCTGAAGGGAACGAGCCCAACCCGCAACGCCTTCGTCGTGCACCTTGCGACGCTCGCTTACAATCGATGTGCACCTGGAATCGTGAACCATTATTGCATCCATCCGTTTAGAAAGGGCTCGGTGAAATTTCGCTCGCCCCCTCTGCCCTTTCCTATCCACCCCGCCCGGAGGATTCCATTCAATTTTCCGGAAATCAAGATGCTGCACGATCCACTGTCCAGTCCGCTCGCCGAAGGCAGAGGGTCTCAGAGACAATGCGGGAATGGTCGAGGTATGTATGTGGCGGTGGAAGCGGCGCGGCTCACGATCGTGTTCGCGGAAGAACCGGAACCACGAGGGTTAAAAAACAAAAATCCCATTACGAAGCGTGTCAAGTGAACGCACCGCAATGTGACGTTCCGCATTAACCGCGGCAGAAGCAAGTTTGGCGATGGCGGCGAAAAGTGAAACTGCTACTTGTCGCTCGACGGTCTCCTCCGGCCGCTCAAGCGGCCGAGACGGTAAAAGTGCCAATTGATGCCCAGAAGGATCGATTCTGTATGAAATCCCGTGCATGATCGTGGCCGAGTACGAACTTTCCCTTCCCGAACGCTGCTTCTCGGGTGGAATTTCGAGGGCTCATGTTCGAGGAAGCTTCTCAGGACCCTCATAAAGCTGAAGGAATGATTTTTCGTTTTAGGTACAAACAATGAGGAATTTACTTTAACATCTCAAGTTGTTTTTGTTTTAATTCCTTGCATCAGATTAGTATCAAATTCAAATGAATAGTTCAATGTAGGTGATCTTTTTCTAATAACAATATTCAACAAATTATAAGTATTTATTCAGTCAATCTAAGCTGGTTTTTCATGATATAATCCAAAAAGAACGAATCATTGTTCAGGTCATTATTTCCCGCGTTCATGTTTCATCTCTTGGCAATTAAAAAATACTACAAACATCAGCACATGATGATACATGTTTCCATAAGCGTATTTCATCGTTTATTATTAGCAAACTTTCATCATTACCACCAGCATCATCATCACCATCAGCAGCAGGATCGTTCGGTCAGCACAATTAGCAAACCAATTTTCCACCATCGAAACTCGTTTAAATCAACTTTAACCGCAAATCGACACGCGGGACGATCCCGGGAAAATCTGGTCTACTTCAGCCGCCCAGCGCTCCAGCCCACCTTCCTCCCGCAAGCATTTTCTGGCTCGTAGCAACGTTTGCTTTCACACCCACAATTCGATGGCCGATAATTGGAGGCTCATCGGTAACAGCGTTGAGGTGGAATAAATCGATTAGCACACATACGAATCGCGGGAAAACGTAATCGACACGTTTGGCGTACTGGAAGCGTGCAGCATGTCTTAAACAGGCTGTCGACCGATCCCGGGAAGTGCCGGAGTGCGATTGGATGTAGTCCTATCGAGGGGTGGCGATGGGACGATGGGTGTGCATAATTTGGCCCGCTTTATGAGCAGCATTCCGCGGACAATGAAGCACTTTGGAAAATGAACTGCTATTGGTGTCGTGAGGAAAATACGATTTGCAGAATGTTTGGCTTTTTTTTTATTCGGCTCTTACTTAATTCTTCACCCAACCACCAGTATTAGGAATTTGTTTTTTTTTTTGTGTACAACCAATTATACATTTTTTGCTTTTCGAAAATTTTCAAAAATGGGTGACAAAAGTGTAAAACTCCATTCATCACCAAATCACCTACATTCAAAACAATAGTAGTTGAAATAGAATATATTGATTGTATTTTCCTAATGTTAAACGACACATGGCTGTCTAATATTGATACAACATTAATTGAATTCTTTCTGTTTGTTTTCTATGTTTACTTGTATAAACGCACTCGTGTGATATGATAAACAAATGATTCGTGGAACGAGAAAATTTGTTTACCCTCGCGTATCATCAACTCTCAGTAAAACGGCAGCATCACCATCGCGCACCGATCGCTAAGAAAAAACAAAAAGCGTATAGATTATGTTGGTATGTTTTCTTTTTATCTTTTACAATCACCCCGTGAACCTCAAGCAATGCTGCCTTTGAATGTAGATCCTCCCCCAAGCCACCCACTTTGGAATGGATGCTGATGAAGGGCACAAGCGAAAGCTAATATTTGCATAGTCTCCACCGCACGTGTGAAAGAATCGCTTGAATGCAAATTTATAGCCAATAATAGCGACAGTGGAGAGTGAAAAACTTTACAATCACAGCATGACACTGCCATCGTACCGTACAGTGAGAGTGTAAAAAAAGTGCACACCCAGCAATAAAAAAAAACACCACAACGACCGGTTCTTCTAATCGTTTCTGGGGAAGAAGCGAAATAAAAAGGTGAACCCATACCTTCCACCGTGCAAACGACGAAGATTGCCAGCCGCACAGTAGCATCTCGCCGTGTTCCCTAGTCCCGTTTAAGGTTCATAACAACGGTTTTAATGTGGGCTCTCCGAAGGGAAATAAATTTCCCCAAGGCATTTGCATCTTTGCGCCTTCGCGGCAAGCTAAGGCAAATGTAAGGTGTGTGTTTCTCTTTTCTTTTTACCATGTTTTAACTCTTGTGCCTAAAGGGATCTTCATCCAACTGTTTACATCGCACCTCTTTAACATAGATTCTTTATCGTGGCAATGCATCGGGCGATTATGTTTGTGAACACGTGCTCCAAACGGAGGTGATTTAGGGATAGTTTAGCTAAATATTTTAATTTAATCATTCGGTTTGTTTATTGATGAATACAGATGAACCTAAATATCACCCAATAAATAGCCGAGGAGTTCATTTGATCACTTTTGTTTATCACAATATTTTTCAACATACCATTTGAAGAGACTACTTATGTTTAAATAATTAAATGTGTTATGAATGAGAATATTGAATTTAAAATCTCGACAATGAAAACTTCCATTTCCATGAACTCCCAGTTTCTAAGTAGATTAATAGAAATTAAAAATATGAATATAATACGCTTCGCACAAAGAGTCCACAACGAACCAAACGATAGATTGAATATTAACATTCGAAAAAGGTTGGAAAACAAAAAAAAAAACCGTCAATCCAGTCGCTGTGGAGTGAAAACGAAAACTCTCCCTGCCACTAAGCACCAGGCTCCGCCATTTCGCTGGCAATAAAAGTTAAACAATGTCGTCATTACTTGTCAAACGATCGCATTTCCTCCACCCGTCGGTCACTCATTTCCTTTCTCTGTTACCGGTCAGCGGTTGTTTCCTTCAATTTTCATGCTTTTCCCGCGGATCCACGGTTCGCATAGATGAGCATTTCGTTTACGATAATATGCACGATGGCGGCGGTTGGATTTCTGGTTGGTGTCGTTCGGAAATAATGCCATTAACCAGCTGGCCAGATGGACACAGGCATCGTTCCCCAAAAGGGGAAAGTGCACGCTTCGTGTGGACAATTGCAAACAACACTTTCTTCAGCAACCAGCGTTGCAACCGGTTGCCGCAGCTGCCGTGTTTCCGAGACGGAAAACCATTCTGTCAACAACGCGCATGAACTATTCACATTCAAAAAATTATACAACGGCGGTCTTGTTTATACTTTTTGTAGCAACTTGTAGCCTAAAGTGATTAGTTTGAATTTAAATCATAAATTACAAACACCAACGCAAACTCCCATCTGGAACAAGCTGAAAGAACGTGCGGGATGAAAACTGGTGGGTGGAAAACTTGTTCTAGGCCACAATTTAAACGGCCTCCGCCAGCATGCGTTCGCAATCTACACTAAGGGCACTTTCTCCCATCATCAGCAAGTGCATCAGCTCCGACCTGCAGCTAAACTGCATCGCCTCCGCAAATAGCGCCAACGAGCCACCCCAACAGCAGCCCACCACCTCCATCACTACCAACACCATCGCATCGGAAGATTTGTATGCACTGAAAAACGGTTCAATTGGTTTCCAGGCTCCAGCCAAACAAGGCCGCAGCTTTTCTTGCCCACGACGGCCGCGGCTGGTGAGGCAGAAAATTCGCATTTTCCCGCTATTTATGCATGCGATACGATGCTGCGTTGTTTTTTTTCCACTTGTGCGGAGGTTTCGTGAACCCCATTGTCGTAAATAAATGCCAACGATGCACATATCCAGCAGAGTCGCCCGGAATCGGCCGTCCCGGTGGAGGTTGAGTTGAATCCGAAAAGGGATCTAGTTTTCCGTTTCTGTCCCCGCGCCGCCGATGCCTTCGTGAGAGGGTAAGCATAAGCCGTAGTTTTGTACACGTGCAGCCGATGTTTATGTGGCGAGGTAAATCACTGATCTTCACGCAACATAAAGCGTAGCACGTGAACGATTTTTATTGCTGTTTGCTTAGCATTGCTGTGTGCTGATTGCGGAAAGATAGTGTAAGATGCTTGGGTACTAAAATTTGTTGAAATGTTCCACATATTTGTACAATTTGCAAGCATTAACGAACTTCATGTTACATACTTTTGTATAATTCTGAAACAAGTATGAACCGACTAGAATCTATTGTGTAATATTATTAAACAATATACTGGATTAAAAAGAATTGTCAAGTATGATTTTAAAATATAAAGATTCAAAAACAAATACCCTCGAAGGCATCGGGATCCAGCGTTGAAGTGAGGTGCCCTAGAACGGTGAGAAATTACGCACCGCGCCGGAAAACAAGGGTATCGATCACGATCGTGATCGGAAGGCAAACCTGTACAGCCATGCGGAATCCACGCAATCCGACCAAATATGGGCCACTGGTACACATTATAGCGGTAAGCGGCGAGCATGAGCATCATCGTTCGCATCATAATGATGAGCACGATCGGAAGCACCGAACCCATCGTCATAGCCATTCGCCATTATCGCCGATGCCATTCGAGAAGGGGTATACTGCGACCACGAGCAACTTTTTCCGTTGTGGAACCAGGGGAAAAGGGACTGTTTTTTTACTAGATGATCTTAATCCACCGCGTCAGGGGAAATATATATGACAATGTCATGAAACCAATGTGGTATTTATGGTTAAAACTAGAAATGTATTCTACACAACTAAGCTTGATGCGCTTAAAGCCATTTCTGGGTGTTGTTTTATAATTAATTTTGTATTATTTATATTTTCACATTGCTTAGTTAAAATATTCAACCTATTTAATATAGTAAAAACTTTATTCCTTTAAAAAAAAATTGAAAAGTACGATTAACAGTACTAGTTTTTCTATTTTTTTCTATTTTGTACAAATCAATTGTTTTTGCAATAAATATACGACAACAAAGTGTGATTTACTAATTTTTACTTTTTGTTTCTTTTCATTGATTTATACGAGTATTTTTATTTAAAACCGTTCAAGTTTTTTACTATTAGTTTCTTGTTCAATATGTTTTTTTTTGTATTTGGTTTAAACTGAAATAAAATATTACCAATTGGATTATCAATGTTTCCGTGCGAAGGAAAATATTTTAATTATTCAAATAACTTGAATTGAAAATAACCTCATACATAACCATTTAAAACACTAGCGCAAATAAAACTCGTTAAAACAGAGTTGACACTATATAAAGTCCACCTGTAAACATAAAACGTGGCAAAAGGAAAAGGTAACAAGAATAGATAATCGAGAAAACAAACCCCTGCTCGCATAAAGTAAATTAGAAGCGCTTTGCTATTTTAATCTCGATAGAGGACTCTCAGCATGAAAAATAGCAAAACACTCGATCGCAAATCGGTAAGCAGAGCAAAACATCTTCACCCGCACCGACGAGACGCCTTTCTCCTTCTCCAAAAAAACGTGAACCGGTGTCACACGGCGAGCCAAATAAACACTCGCTGATAAGAGATGCTCTTGATAGTCCTTCCGGAGGAGGCAGTAAGTTGTCCCCTTTTGTCGAGCCAAGTACGCCCCGGAACGGCAATCGATGAGGTAAAAATAACAAAGTCAAAACCCAACATGCACAATCGAGCGGTGGCAAGGAGTAGCATAATCGATGGTGAGGCCTTACTCAAGAAGAGATCGAGAGCGCGATCGCGAGCGTGGATGCGAAGCGCAGCGGAGAGCCAATAGATACGCTTTCTTTCCCGAAGCGGTAGGAAGCGGTGCGGCCCAATCAGTGCAGCATCGGTCAATGATGTTTCAATTTCTCGAGAGGCCCATCGTCTCGACGATCGCGCGGAGAACGTATCAGTCGGGGAAAAACCAACGAGTCGCGCGAGTCGGATCGCCTCGCTGAAGACGAGAAGGAGCTTTCTCTCTGCTGCGCAAGCTCAAGCAAGCTTTCGGTTTCGGGCCGTCGAAACCGTCGGTTCTAATATATATGTTGCGCACCGGGCAGCGCTAGCGTCCAGTTCCCCCGAGACGGTCAGTGCAGTCAGTGGCTGGCTCGCAACGAACAACAAAAAACACAGCGATCTTTCAGCAGCAGCGGTGAAGGCAGCTCCGGGAAGCTTGGAGACCCCGGGAGAAAGCGATCCGCACGATCCGCGACCCGAAAGAGCAGGAGAAAGAAAGCTAACGGCAAACGCCGATGCGAGCTGTGGCGTGTGGTGGGGCTAAGCGAACCTCTCCGGCCCAGGGCGAGTGAGCGAGAAGGTGGTGGTAAAAAGAAAGCGGCCGCGCAAACAGCGAAACGCGAACACGATCGCGAACCTCCTCCCCCCGCGGAACGCAAGACGATCTCCGAGTGGCGAGTGCGAAGCAGTTGCCCGGACCGGGATCGGTACGATCGAACGGCGGATTCATTCCCGTCTCGAGAGTCGCGCGAGCGCAACGCGCAAAACCCGCAAGAAGTACTTCGACGTCCCAGTCTCCACCCGGCGAACACACCTCCTCCCGCCCTAAGACGGGCCGCCAAGACGCTGCCGAGTGGATTGATGGTGAATTGTCCGTTACGCGAGCGCGCGCGCCCAAAGTGCTACTTTCTTTTCGGGCCGGCTGGCTGGCCGGAAAAGACCGGAACGTCGTGCACCGTGGCCAGTGTGTGAACGAGATGAAACTTTCGCGGAAGTGAGCCATTTCCGACGCGCACCCACACCGGAACACAGTACGGACTGCAAGAAAAACCAACACCGAGTTGGCAAAGAATCCTTTGGAAGGAAAGAAATCGTAGTGTAATAGTGCTTACAGGTTAACCATTCACGGTCCTGTCATCGAAGCAGGTCCGAAGCGGGTAACGAGAAGGCAAGAGGACAAGGAACCGTGTACCATTGCGGCCGGGATATTGTGCGCTGCGTGTTCTTCGCCAGCAAGGGAAAGTTCAAGGTTCTCTTTCCTTGGAATCTGGGGTGAAAGTGACCGCAGCGAAGCGACGAACGGACGAAACTGAACAACAACAGAATACATACACCGCACAAATACACGCAAGCGCGCACGCCTACAGTGCGGCATCCGGCGTGTTGGGCGATTAACTTTTTTCAACCTTATTTTATTTCTGTGCGTATCTCAAAGCCCTGGAGGCTGTGTGTGTGTGTGTTTTTAAGTACCCTCAGAATCGAACCCTTCGCGTCAGAAGAGAACCGGATCCGGCTTATCGCACTCTCGCCGGACCGATGCGTACCATCGCTGTCAATTAACTGACACACTTGAGCAGACGACCTCTGGCTCCAGGAGAGGGACACAAAACAGACAAAACAACGCCGCCAGGTGAAAACGAAACAAAAGCCCCAAAACGACACTAAAAGCGCACCGATAGATCATTATCGGTCAGGTCCATCTCCGACCTGGTCAGGTTTCCCGCGTGAAGTGTGTGACTGTTCTTGCCGCGAGCGAGTGCTCAAGTGTCGGTGATCCGCACCCAGAAGTGTCCGTCGCTGCAGTGCCCAACATCCGAGTGGAAGAGCAACCGAGTGTGAAGTGAAGTGGTGTTGATTTGACGGCAAAAATCGGTGATGATGATGCTGACGGTCGTTCGAAGCCGGCAGGAAGGTGGCCGCAGGTGGCTGCCCTCCACGGTCCTGCTGCTGGTAGCGCTCGTCGCCGGCACCACGCTGACCACGTCCGTAACTGGGTTAAGTTCAACAGGTGAAAGAGGTAAGCGAAGCGAACGGATCGGAGCTCGAGCTCTGGCGCTGTAGGTTAAAGAAAACCGGTCCCAGCGCCACACCGGATCAGGTGTGGCCAGTCGGGAGTCGACAGGTCGCGATCACTGTTCGGCGGTAGCACACGGTGAAAGATCAACGGATTTGTTTATCGCCACGGAATGAGGGAAATATGATCAATTATGTTTGTTTTGATCGAGGTGGAAGTTTGGATGAGCCCCTGAAGAGTCGGTGGAATTCTCCGACGATGTTCGATGTCAGAGTTCTATCAATTATGGCTAGCGAACACGCCATCCATTCCTGAAACCTGTTATGTAAAACCAGGTTACAGCTTCTCTTCAGATGTTACGAAGGCCCAGGAAAATGGATTCAAAAGCTGTACTGGACTAAATGCTGACTAGAGAAGAGAATGAAAAATTAGACGATAATTCAAATATGCATGTTGCATTAAATATTTGATAACTGTTAGCGATCTGAACAATAGTGACAATAATACGTTTTGGTAAGACATAACAGATTTGTAGACATTTCGTTGAAGTTGATCAATTTAGAAAATTGAGCATGAACTCTCTCTCTCTCTATCCAACTTGCTGCAGGAATTTTTTTTATCTACCTTTTATACCGGTGTAGAAATTAGAAAGAATTAATACCCTTCGGTGTACTATTCATCATCGGTTAGTTTCAAAACATATGATTGTTTTGAACATAAAAAAAAAATTAACATGATTTAAGTACTTCGAAGCTTATTTCCAAAGTTGATTTTTTTATTCTCCACAGACAACAAACAAAATGCTAAATAGACATATTTGAGTATATTGGTAGTATTTCCGATGAATTATCTACTTTATGGATTACTGTTTTTCATCAACTCTCCAATATCTGCGTCTTACTGGCATTTTTTTTCACTCAATCCCAAAAACAAAGTTTATCGACAATCGGTGTAAATAACATAATCAATGTATCAAACAAAAATGAGAAAAGCAAAAATTGGAGAGCAAAATTATTCATCCCATTTGTCTTTCCAAGCTAAACTATACGCAAGAAAAAAACTAATTGGTTGGTTTGGAATATTTATCAGACGAATCAATGCAAATGTGCTTCCCTTGAAAGCATCCAGGATCAACCGATCCCACCAGATATCGCTGCGAAATAGTTAAATAATACAGACGGATTTGGAAATCTAAAGCGTGGTTTCCCTTCGCGTGTGTTCATTAGGCGATGTGTTTCCCCGCCAGGAGAGTTCACTATTTATGGTTGCGAATGCAAATAAAATACATTAGCCCGGTGATAGCGACCTGCGACGCTATAACGGGCCCTGGTCGACGAGCAGGTCGTAACATTTTGACAGCGATAGAAATGTGCTTTCTAATTTCAATCATAAACATCACTGACATATGCATAAGCCGGCCGACGAAGGGGGGGAGAAATGAAGAGTCTGCAGACGTGGGGAAGCAAAACGAAACGTTATCCCGTTCGAGGCAGGTGTGGCAACGCGGAAAGAAGTAACGTTTTGATGGTCTTTCTCGTCCTTTTAAGGAACGTTGCTGAAAGAAGTTCGTATGAACCCATTCACGAGATGAACGTATTTGAACGCTCAACCTTAATTTCCACGACCAACTTCCCTGACCAACCTCAATCGCAAGCGAATCGGGATTCAAACTCCCAGAGGTGTGCGTGTGTGTGTGTGTGTGCTGAGGCCAAATCTGTGTCAGTGGCGACCAAACGAACCGATCTGTTAGATCAGATCAGATAACCTCTCCGCTTTCCAGGCTTTGCGGAACGCACCACGATCGCACCGGGCAGGAAGTGTTACGATCGATGATTACGACATTATACAACGACGGAAAAGCCTGGCGTGGCTGCGGAGTACTCTCTTCGCACTGTTTGCAGGGACGCAGGCGAAGGATAATTATCGATCCGTGGCGCGTGGAGTCTTCATTGGGAGACCTAAATGCCCCGGGTAAACAAGTCCCTCGATGGGGAGGGGGTCTTTAATGAGGCGGCTCTGAGGGTGAGATACGGGGTGTGGGTAATGACGGGTGCCAAGTGTGCGCCACACCATGTGCCATAATTGATCGATCGATCGTTCGGTCCAGTAGTCAATCGGGTTCATCAGCTTCGATTGAGTGGAAGCAAAACAGGAAGTCGAACCGAACTTGACCATGGTGGCGGATCTCTTGCACTTGATCATTTGTTTGTTTGTTTGTTAGGTTTATACTCTTTTCTCCATTGGCTTTAGCTCATCTGGGAAAACTGGGAAGGAGGTTATCTGATGCCATCAAGGTTTGCCCGTGAATTTCTCTACCGAATTGCTCGTTCGATCACATGGCAGCAAAAGACGTGCTCCAAAGGAAAAGCATTACGATGCTCCAGAAAGAAAACTACACACACACACATACGCCACGTTGAAGGTGGCCGTGTTTACGCAGTTGCGCACGGGGCGTCGGGGTAATTAATCACGGGCTCATCGGTTGCGCTTTCTTTTTCGTGCTTACTTTTAATTATCACCATTATTCGGATCACCTGAATCAATTTATGTAACGGATCCCGGATCGCAACCTGACCATGGAGGCCCTGGCCATGGATCTGGGGGGAGGTGGAAAAATGATCCGCCGAAACCCAAGGCCAAGCGCCGTTCGGGTCTTGAGACTGCGTACACTCACGGGGGCACAATCACAAATCGATCCGTTGCAGTTTTCACGCTTCGCGCTGGATCGAGTACAAACACCCGCGTGGTCATGGGAAAGCCTCCCCCTCTGGTCCCTCTTCCCAAATCCACCCGTTCCTCCTCTATCTTCATCTTTGCCCGTCCAAAAGGCGGCGTGACACTTCGCTGCGGACCACATGGTCAAGGCAAAGAAGGCAAAACGGTGCGCGAGAGATCATTTCACCAGGTAATTGTTTGGGTTTTGATTAGAAAATGATTGCAGTCTGTGTGTGTGCACGCGTGTGTGTGTGAGCAGTGCCCAAAATGGTGCCCCGCAACGAGCACACACTGGCCGGGGGCCAGAACTCGGTGACCTAATCTGATTTTTCTCGGTTATTCATCCATTTCGGGGCTTTACGTAATGGAGCGAGTCATGAGTCGCAACCGTCGGAACCGCGTTCGAAACCGGTACAGTTCGGACGAGACCTGCCGTGTCCGGGCGGCGAAATAATGCTTCCAAACGGCAGTCATCCCCCCCCCCCCCCCCCCCCCCCTCCCGAGCCTTAATCGGTTCCATAACGATTGCATCTCATTCCGTTCCGTTCCTTCGGCGGCTTTCTTCGACGTCTTGGGATTGGGAGTCAAATTGGGGATCGATTCTTTTTGTTCCCCTCTTTTGGAGGTCAATTCTATCCTCTCGAACGCTTCATTATGGCGCCCAAACGCGAGGTCAAGGTTTCGACAGCTCGCCCTGGGAAACCGTGATAGAAGAACCATTAGGGAAAAAGGGATGTAGAGGGGTGAGAAGAAGAATTCCCCAAACACCGGGGTAGGGAAATGGAGACTTCTGAACCGGCCAAGAAGCTCGTTGTCGTGAGAACCACTCCGTTCGGGAATCTTCAATCTTTAGACGATGTAGCACGAGAAGGTTGTTGAAGCAAGCGCCCGAAACTCCCGGAGTTTCCCCGTATTTTCCCCCTCGTTTCTTACCCCCCCCCACACTCGGCTCGTGTACTGCTCATCTACTTCAAAATATCCATTTTTCCATCGACTTGCCTCTCCCTGGGTCCCCCAATTCCGATGGCCCTATGGCGAATCCGTGTCCAGAAAAACTGCCAAAAAGTAGGTCTCGGTGTCGAGTTGAAAACGTGCCCCGCCTCTGTCCCCACGTTTGGCCGGGAGTGGGGAAAACGGGCAACAGCCCAAAAAGCCACGAAGAAGAAGCGTCTAGTTTTCTTCTCACCACTCCGTGTGTGTGTGTGTGTAGCATTGTCGGGCGCACGATCATCGATCGTATGGATGGCATGGTTCTTCTTCTTTTTTTCTCTGTGTGCTGTGGCTTCCTTTGAGTCGTTCGAAATGGCACAAATCATTTGAAATTAAGATAGGGAATTGGGAAGCCGATCGTGTCTGGCGTTGGTAATTTTTGCCCTCAGCCCGAGCCGAACCGAGAGCGAGCGCTTTGAAATTTGCGATTTGGGATAAAAAAAAAACGTGCCGAAAACGGGGGATGCAACAACGAGGAGCCAGAGAAGAAGAAGAAGCAGAAGAAGGAAAACTAAACAACGAGGGTGTTTTGGTCCAGACCTTTTGTCCAGCTCGAAGCAAACGGGCGGGAAAACGGGGGTACGACAGCGGAAGTCAAACCAATCAGCAAGTGCTAGAAAAGCGATTTGAACGGTTCGGGAGTAAACTAAATGGGAGCGAACGGCGTGTCGAATTTTGCGTCGTGAAAATCGTGATGATCGAGTCGATTGACATTTTTTATGCAACAGCTCACTTCTAATTAACCAACAACTGGGTTGCTAGAATTCGTTTTGATTACATTCGAACAAGCTATCGGTCGTTTTGTAGGACTCTTTCGTGCAGGTTTTAAGGCTTTAACTTGTAGATAAATGGTATGGATTATTATATATTTAGCAATTTTTTACCATTCTTTAAGGAACTTATATGCCCTCTTATAAACCCCATGAATTGATAGGATAGCTACATTAACCAAATAAAATAATTTGGTGTGAACTTAAGAACTATAAGACCTTATTTGACTTCTCTTTGTTTTATAAACGTCAGTTTTATGTTCATAAGATAACTTCCGAACCAAAAATGTTGCTCTCAATAAAATCCTTTTGATGATCCAAAAGCTAACTTGCTGTTTTTTGCTGTTAAAACTACTTTTTGAGAAGCTCTGCTCAATCCCGGATGTAATGACGATGCAAGCAATCGTGTTTTGAGGACATCCGTACATCGAAACTTTTTCTTATATTTTTTCCATACGACCGATGCTCTCAAGTTTTTGTCATGAAACAGAAAAAAACAGTAACCGGATGGGACACAATCTAAAGAAATGCTGCAGAAAGTAATAACCTTTTTTTCATTAGGTTGCAATGAATCCATTTTTCATTAGGCATCGTCCAATGGAGCAGCCCGATGGTTTTTGCTGATAAAGCAGTTGTTTACAGAAGAATTTCTTTGGATTTCAAGTATCTTTTTCCGATCATTTTTATTTTAATCTCCTAGTGTTTCACTTCAAGCAGAGCAAAACAATATCGTTACAGGTGAAACAGATCGTTACCGTAAATTATTTGAGTATTTTTCTGCGCACCTGTTATTTTCATGTTGATTGAAACTGTGGTTTTTATCGAGAACCATGGTGATAAATTGTTTTTGAAAACTGATATCACATATAACTTTTTGTTTAATTTTCATCGGCCGAAATTTTAGCAATAACGTACAATTTTTGTTTCAAATCTAATTATTCTACTTTCCACTCAAATTGAACCGTTATTACTGAACTTGAAAAAAAACTAGATAAACGAGTACCACTCAATAAATGTGTTTCGTGTGAAAATAACTTTCGTCCTTTTCCGTCTAAATCGCTCTAAAACCGATCAATCATCAACCGCTTGAATTTCTCTGCTTCTAAACAAAGTTTTTCTCTGGTGGGACGATTATTTTGTAACCTAACCTTTGGCACTTTCCATCGGTAACGAGAGGCGCTAAGTTGGATGATAAATCACTACCAGTTCTTCGGTGAGATCTCAATCGACCGAATATGGTCCACCGGGGTGTGCGTGAATGTGGTTTGGTGGAAAACAATGGCTGGAAAACGGATGGACAACGCCCCTAACGAGGCGACAAAACAACAATGGTCCGACGGTTGTTCCGACGATGCACGCCGGCCCATCATAAATCATTCATCAATAAATCATTCAGTAGAGGCACACGTTTTTCCGCACACCACACAGCCTGGGACCGGACGGGTTAACGAGTAAATGAGTCACTGATTACCCCACTTAGGAGCCATTTTCACCGGTCCCTCTAATCACACCAACCAATGGGCGGTGGTGGGATGCTTTTCTAGCTGCGCTCCCATCCCAATCTTTTATCGCACGATTATATGCTCTCTACCCGGCGCCAAATGAAGCTATAACTGTCATCCGTGATCGGCGATTGGGCTACAGCAGCCTATCGGTGGATTTTCCAGCTGGAAAACGCAACATCGTACCGAGAGCGGATCGATCCATCAAGAGCAACATCCGATGCAATGAACGATTCTTCTTTGCACGATGGTTCCAGATCTGGGTCGGCAGACCGGACGCGAGGTTGTTTCCTTGCGAACGAGTTCTTATCAGCCCCAGCTCTTGCCCGGGAAATGGCGACACGCTGGCGTACCGTTACTTTTCCAACGGTGCGTACGCTGCCGGAACGCACAGCCTGGGAATGTATCTACTGTTAGAATTCCTCGGCCGGCTTGTTTTCTAAGCTCACGTTCATTCAGAAGGATGTTATCAATTAGTGAACCGGACCATCACCTCACTACTCTTCCCTTACCGATTGCTCTCCCTGCACGGCCGGAAATTACACAACACCGACTGCTCCTGAAGCGAGTCTTCCAGGCACTCCAAGGTATCCGATTAGTCCTCGCCGTCAGCATCGCAAACTCCTCCAGTCTCGTGACACTCGCGATTTGCTATTTCCGCACAAGACGTCGTCACCACCAGGGTACGCCCTGCAGGCCCAAAACCAGTTGGCTTTTCCCACTGCGGCAATGAAAATCATTCCCGCACCGTAAACGCTGCAGATTGCAACGGTACAAAACCGCACGCCTGATTTGACGTCACTTAACCCCGGCAGGGCTCCCGGAGTGGAGATGTTGAGCAATCCTTCGCGAAAGCAGCCTTGAAAAAGAACGGTTAGTGAATCAGAGCCTGGATGATGGATGAAAATGGTGACTCGAGCCATTTCTTATTTCCCCGGACTTACTTCCGCGAAATGAGTGTACCATGAATAGGGAAAATCCGAAGCAACTTTGCAACCATAAATGTTTCAGAAGTGAATGGCTGGATTGCTAATGGAAGGATAATTAAATTCAAATTATGCAAATGCAAAGGAAATTGTGAGAGACTGTGTGCCCCATGGAGAGGAAAAGTAGATGACAATTTCACTTAATGATTTAAGGTTCTGCCGAGTTGGTTGTCAAGTCTCGAATCATTAACACTTGGGCTAGAAAGTGGCGTAAGATCTTGAAGGAAAACTATGAGAGCACAATCAAATTTCTAGAATGTATTAAATCATATGTATCCAATTTTTAAAAACCAAACTGATCTATACTTTTTTTTTTGTTAACAGTGCGAAGTAAATCCAATCGATAAAATGAAAACAAAAACAATTGACCATTTTTTCAGTCATTTCCATAATAAAGTTAGGCATTTTTTAGGTTCCTGTTGTGAAAGAAGGACTTTAATCTAGTAGGCCAGGATTGGTATGTATTTATTTTCCTGTTTTGTCGCAGTTTCCATAAATGCAAACAGTAGAATTTCACTGTTTCAACCAATTTCCTTTCACTCGATGAGCTTCAATATTTCTGAATTACCCCAGAGACCATGAGATTTATTTATAAATCTTCCAACAATGTCACAAACTTGCATACCTTCCGGGTACGATGCTTGCCCGTTGATTTAGTGTTTATTGAGCTCCGTTTCGCATTGAAACATGCTCGTTCAGGAAGATTACATTCACCAACGATGCAGTCACGGACAAAACAACCCCGCACAATGGACGAAAAAAAAAGAGAATAAGAAAAAACCTACACTCACAACTTTCTACCCACCGATGGATGTATTGCAGTGGAATAAGCCCGCGATGATCGCCACCACCCGGCGATGCAACCAAGATTCAGAAGCGCAGCAGCGTTTGGCGCCCGCGAGTTCACGCGAGTTCACTTTCACATTTTACATCTCGCGACGATCGATGGAAATGGCATCCACTAAATCGTCGGTTCGGGAGGGTGGTGAGGGTGGGGGTGGGGATGGTTGATGGGGGAAAAAATATAAATATCTCCACCAAGCAAGCGCAAGAAGCATGAATCTGAATCGGCCTCGGATGGAGCGAGACAAAACGACGAACCATACCGGAACCGTCACGAAGTCCGTGAACTTGGACGCTGCACGGTGGTTTGCGGTGGGAAAAGCGTACCGCGCACATGATTCGATAAACATACATTTAACTCACTTTCATCGTTCTTATTGAAAGCCACTCGCTCGAACGAGGCACGCGCTTACGTTCGGTGTGTTCGGGACGGGAAGTATGGAAAAGCATTATGCGAAAGCGAAGGACAAAGCGAACGGGCTGGAACCGCTTAGTGGATTTGTTTAGCCCTCACTCCCTCCGTTCCACCGGCCCGGGCCCGCCGGCAAATAGTTTAATTTCACGCGACATGGTGACATGCGTCATCCTTCAAACCGGCATCGACGTGGAATCCGGTCCCCGCGTTGGTGAACAATCGAATTTCGGAACCCGGCGCAATGGTAGGGTAAAGTGAAAGCACCATTCGGTGTGTGTGTGCCCGACGAAACCCAAAAGGACACCGGGTGACACATTTGGCACAAACTGCAACTCAACCATAACCGACCGGAATGCCGGAGTTGCGAACGGCTCGGAACGAAATCGATATTGGGTTCGCGTATTCGGTCGTCCCAAGCCCCGGTCGATGGGAACGACGATCGCCCGAGGGCTGCAGACGGTTGTCTAGCCGGACAGGATGCTCGTAAAAAATGGCAACAGTACAATTTAAAGCTAAACTCAACCCGCGCTCGAAGGTTTCAAGTTTCATAGCGGGAATTTCATGTTTATTGGCAAGGATTAGATCACGCAGACGGAGCATGAAGGAGCATATTTTATTGGACATGCTTCGGTGAAATGTCAAATATATTATTCCTACAAATCTACGTTATTATTTAAAATACTTGTTAATACACATCAATTGAATACCAAAAGAGAAACATGAATTAGAAATGAAACAAAATCTACAGGAAAGCATTTCAAACACTTTCTCATTAATTTGGGAGATAATATCCAAATAACGATAAATTTAAAGCTAAGCGGAAAACTCCAAAAACTCAACTGGACAGCATAAAATTTGCGTTAATTTCAAAAACTAAAACAATAGAATCACTTGTTATTTTGACATTTTATAAGAGAATTGCATCCTCCTCTTGGATATTATGAACATAACATCTCAAAGAACCAAAATCTACTTCCTTCTCAGGACTGTTTATGCCTCGAACGAACTCCACCACAAAGGCAACCACTCGCCTTCGCCCTGGCAAAGATTTGTGCACGCTGGTTCGTGAAATAATAACATCTAATTGTAGCCGGTGGGTGTTTGCTGCAATCATCGATGCTGTGCAGAATCCCCCCCGCCCGCTTCGTGCTCCGCGAATTCCGCGAGCCAAGCAGGCAAGCAAACAAAGCGGCTTCCTTCGCCGCCAAGTGTGTGCGGTTGTCTAGATCTAGACTACAGCTGTTTCCAAATGAGCCGGAGGTCAAATACCTTCTAACGGCATGCGGCACCGGGAGCCTCTTGGAACGTCCGGACCAAGTTCTTCACCCTCAAGAATGGTGAACAGATTGAACGTGTTCAGGAGTTGTGTGCCTATTTGCGTTCACCTTTTCTGAGGTTTTTGGTCGACTAAAAAGTGTCCGTTTTTCCTTTCCTAGCATAACCTCTCGATATCGAAACAGATGGCCTTTTTTGTTGGCTTCCCATTTTCCCCTTTTTTTTCGAAACTGTGAATCAGTTTATTGCCATACCACGAGATGCCCGGGCTGAAGCTATTTCCCGGGCGGAGAACGAATGCGAACCACCGTTCCAGGTCAATCAATCAAGCGGATAATGGGCGAGATTTTTATGTCAATTGGATAAAACCATTTTTCGTGCCACGCTTTTAAAAAAAAAACAATGTTCAAGGATAGTTTGAAGCACAAGAAACGTGTTCCCAGAGGGTGGAGCATTTGTTTTCGTGCACTCACACCTTTCCTTCTCCACGCGGGTCGGTATGCAAATTCACTAACTTTTACTTTTGCACAAACAATCGCGCTTTTTTAGTACCGTGACCGGTCGGCCGGCCGGATCGGAAACCGAGGGGAGTGAAAAAATAAACGATCGCAAGAAAACTAACCCATAATAATTTGTCACTGCCATGTGTGGAGCAAACAAAAGCGTTTTCGGTCATCCATGCTCACGGTCCATTCCGGACGAACCGCCGAAAACAAATAAGACGGACCGAAAAAAAAGAACAGGAGCATAAATTCCACCATGCATTGCCAATGAAGAGAAAGCGTGCTGATATTTGCGAGTAGGAAACACAAGAAAAAGCGTTAAAAAGCACCCACATTTCCCGGGCTCCTAGAGTTGAGGAAGAAATTCCCTCCATGTATGGTAAATTCAACCCAGACGGTAATCCGTTCCCGATCAGCTAACCAACGCGTTCCCTGAACGACGTTGAAAGACGTCACGCTTTTTCATCCATTTTCCTTTGCCATTTCCCGCGTCCGTTCGCTTGAGGAGCTTTCCATTCTTGGAGATGCCCCGCGCGGAAGCAAGAATGGGTGGTCGCGTGATATTGATTAAACCGATTGTTTTAAATCAACTTCAATTTTCTCCGATCGAGCTATCAATTTGCCCTTATTTATCCCCACTCAGGAGCTACTAGAGAAAACAAACAAAAAATTAGAAAACAAAAAAAATACATTCGCCGATAGGAAACGGGTCGTGCGGTGGGGAATTCAATTTCAAAAATCGATTCAAATCCAGCCGCGGGAAATTGGGATGTTGATTAAAAACCCGCCAATCGGAGTTGCAAATGTAGTGAAAATGCAGAGAAACGAACGGACGGACGGGGACAGGGGGGGCAAAAAAGCGGTTAATCTTGTGTGGTGCAAAGATTATCCACCGTAGGAAGACCCGATCGGTCATCGGGGCGATTCGGTTTCGATTTCTTTCCGATCGCAAATCCCGGCGTTCCGGAAGCGGTCGGTAAAGTCGCCGCGAAATCGAAACCCCCTGATGTCCGCATCAGAAGTCAACGACCAAAATTACAGACTCGGTTCCCTCGGTGTGGCAAATCGTAAAGAAGAAATAAAAAAGCCGAACGCCTGCTGCTCGGTAAGGCTTTCGATGGAAAGTGAAAACGGCATGGGCAGCTTTTTTCTTATGCTGAAGGTGCTTTTTTCTTCTTCCACCTCAACGCTTCCGAAGGCATCAATGTTTTTTTTCGCAAACAAAGATCGACCAAATTGACATGATAATAGCCTGCAACTGACCATTTGTTGGCCGCTGAATGATTCCTTCGCCGCATCGTCAACGAAGACGTCAAAGGCGAACCCACAATCGCCCGTCATCGTCTCAAGATGCTCCAAACGTTTGGACAGGTTCCGAAGATCCTACGCTTGTTTGTTTGTATGTTTGTGCGGATTTTACCGACACGTCCAGACAACCTATCAGTTTGGCTTTGTTTCTGTGCAAATGATCGAATTGTCCGGTGGCGCCGTGGCGTCCATTGTTCGCCGAGAAAGGGACGGGATTTATCGGAGATTGGAAAAGAAATTTGTCCGTAATTGTTATGAACGCGGAAGGCACGGGAAAAAGATGAGATCAATTTAAAACAGCACAGGAAAAAGCACCAAATAACATGCACTGCTGATGAATACTTTTCTTCGTCGTTAAAAAAAAAAAGATTAAAGTCTTCTTAAATTACCAGTTTGTAAAACTATAAAAACGTGATCGAACCAACAAAGTTCCACCGATCTTATGCATCAGCAGAACGTTTTATTCCAGAAACGGAGAAAGTTGTCGATGACGATGGCTTTGCATGACACGTCGGATTGTTGCAAGGCGCCTCAAAGATGCTGTGCTTTTTTACGCTCATCCCTATCGTGTTTACGATCGCGTTGAATGAACCTCATCAGCATTCGGTTTTGGTTCCACCTGCACCTTACAGAGTTTTTGTTTATCGAGGGGAATTTTATATTCATCCAGGTGATTGTAAACGAAATGGTTCGACGTTTTAGAATTGATCGCGAAAAGCGTTGTTAACTATAAATACAGTAAATCGTGGATGAGGTGTTTTGTGCCATGTTACAAGCGAATGAAAATTTCATTTTTACAACCGCGTGGTTGTAAACCTTCTCTTTATGTTCTGAAGGGGAAGGATCTAAATTCCACACCTTTATGAGATGAAGAAATGGCTTACTTTCTGATGCAAGTGGAATTCCGAAAATTCTTGCCACAAGAAAACGTTTCCAAACTGGGTCAATTTGAAAATCTTGTATCGCGTTTACAACCAAATATCAAGTAAGAACCAAACATTATTTCACAGATGAAAAAATAAAAAGAACTAAAGAGATAAACATGACAATAACAAGCGAGAAACAAATAGCACACCATCATGCAGTCAATTAAGGAGCAACATAAAAGCAGGTAAAATTAATCACATGAAGAGAACACCAGAAATAATTTTCCGCTGGAAGGCACCCTCGTTATCCTCAAACGGTACTACATTATTTTCAGTTTGGAAAAACACTATGATTCATCCACGAACCAACGAAACCAATTTCGCTTTCATTTACCCTTGGGAAAAATAGAAATCTGGGCAACTCTTTTTTCCACATGCCACCGATCGTCACTGACTCGTAAAGGGAGCGCCAAAAACAAAACAAAAAATACACCACGCAACTAACTCCTGCCTCAACTCCCTCACCTGTCCGCGCGGCCCGCGATGCGAAGGAGTGCAGCGTCTCACTAACCTACATCACCGCGGATGACCGAAATCATAAACCGTCAAATCAATCCCAACCCGAATTTTCGTGGGTATGAAGCGTTACATGGAAAAATCCGCAGAGCAACGCAGAAAAGAGAGAGAGAGACAAATGAAGGGAAGCGATGAGGAATGAAACACCGACTCGACCCGCTGACTTACTGACTGACTAACTGACTGTCATGTCGTCTCGTACCACTCCAACGGTTCCCGCCGGACCGGAAAGAAGCTAATCCCAAGCGGAGCCAAGCTGGAGAAGCCCAAAACGGAACAACCTTCAGGCCGCTGTAGTTTGTCAACCGCTGTGTTTCGTGGGATTGGGTGATTTTCCACTTTTCCGACCGGACTCCTCGGGGAGCCGGCCAGGAGCGGCTCTTCTGAGGCATAAAAATTTAATGCCTCGACATGGATCCATCCAGCTCGAAACGACAACCGTGCGGTATTTTACGTTTTGCCTCTATTTCAACACACACTTCTTTTGGGATGTTCTTTGTTTTCCTTTCCCTGCTGGGTGGGTTTTCGTGCCTGGAATGTCCACCTTATACCGCCGTTGGACGCTGCTCCCCGTCTCCGCCAGGTTTATATGAGTTTTATAGCGCCGGTGTTCTTTAGCGCTGATTGCACCATCGAGTCGCTCACAAAACGTCGCGGCGCAAGGGCGACCTTAAAGGCAACTGTGTGCTTGTTTCCCATCGGGCCACCGCCGACCAAGCACCCCGAGCTCTCCCCCCCGGTACGGTTCCGGTGAACGATCAAACTCCCGTGCGATGTAAGAACGACGTGTTCCACCGTTTTGGAGCGGTGCAGCCGGATTGTTTGGTGCAATCGTTTGCTCCACATTCGACAGCAGTTAAATTCAATTCGCTCGCCCTAAGCAACGGTGGAAATTAGCGGCCATCGTGGTTGCGGTTTTCCCTGGCAGTAACATTCATTTTATTCGGACAGGTTAATGGTGTGTCGTCAATGGTAATTACTGCGCCTTTGTGGATCGGATATCGCAAGCGTGCCGTACCGTAATTGAAAATCAGCGCGGACGCCCATTAACGGACACATCGTCCCATCCGTCGTGCCGTTGTTCCTGCAACCGGGGATTGAATAATAATAATTAATGATGAAAGTGCCAGATTTGTATCGATAAAAGTCATCTCCAATTCATTAATAACACTTTCCCCGGAGGCGAAGCGGAAAACGAACCAGAAATGAAGTCCATCTTGATTGGATTGCGTGAAGTAACGATTGCGGAAAGAGGTTGATCGGTTTTTAAACTCTTCTTTCTCTGGCCGATTTCGTGCATTAAAATGGTACCACTCGTGAGCAGATGCAATCACGATCATGGTTATCGATCGAATTTTCCCGGCTCGCTTGCCCACTTTCCCCGCCGCACGCGGGAGCATTACTGCAACGGGAGCGAACTGGAACAATCCGGGACCTAGTTCGTTTCGTTCCAGTTCTTGCCCCCCCAGCCACCGCCTTGACGAAATTCACTTTCCTCCACTCGGTGCGATGGCGCCCGAAAGTGAATCCCACGTTCCAGTGCGCATGAGTTGATCGTCCCGGGAAAACGTTGTGCCAGGCCAACGTCGAAAGCACCACCACCGCCTTCTTTCGCTCGGGAAAAAGGGAACGAAGCGTTTGATTCCTCTGTATTGTTCATCTGGCGGCCACCATTCTACCGCTCGGTGCTTTCTAGTGCCGAAAGTAAAACTTCTTACATTGTTGTGCTCGAGGTTCGAGGAAGGAGGTTGCTTGGATTAAATGGAGCCAAACAGGTTCCACACGGATGCATTTTCGCTCGCTTTTCCTTTCGCTCCATTAAATTCTTTCGCTACCAATGTTTGTCAGACAATGGAAACATAAATCGTGGGAAAAGAATCCGATCATAGTTGTTTCTAATCAATTAGATAGTTCACTAAATGATTAAGAGTACCCCGTTTAGGGCAATTGTAAGTAGCAAAAGTATCTATAGTCTATTTATCTACATAAAACTTGTATCAAGTATCAAGTCAAGTCATCAAATCAAGTATAAATTCCTTTCACCTACAATCTACAAAACAAAATTACCTTCTGATTGATGTAAACACAGTTTTGGAAATGTTTTTCAGGATTTTAAATGTACTAGTAAAACCAATATTTTCTCTTCTGGACTTGTTTTAATTGCAACGCTTCTTTTGTTTTTTTAACTGTTAGTCAAAGTGGAAATGGATTCACCAAAATATTAAAATAAATTTAATTTAAACAGACTGTATGATGAAAAAATATGCTCTTATGACCTTAACCAATGATGCATCCAATCTAAACTTTTTTAAAAAGAGAAAACTGAAAATTAACTATTCCATTCCTTCAAATGTGGTTTTCTTTTCCATTTTGATGTTTTGATTCGAAAAAAATCGAACCAAGAAATTTAAATTTTACTCTAATAACTTTCCGTATTTGCATGACTTTCCAATGTTTCCAAAAGCCTTTTTTCTAATGCTACTTGTATGTGTGTCATGCATCGAAATTTTGTGAAAATAAATAAATCCTTTACCGTGTTTTTGTGAGCTCCTTTACATTTTGCACAATTATAAATAAAAGAAAAAAATTGTGGTAGGATATTTTTAACCACGTACCAAAACAACCTTTACCGGATGCAAACAAAACATTATCCTACATGAAATCATCGTGTGGAGCCCGATTCCTGTTTGCACACCCTCAGAAAGGTCGTAAATTTCGCGAACCGGTCAATTGACGGCCTTTTCGCGGAATTACCATTTCCCAATAACACACACCATCGGCCAACGTTGGTCCGCGTCACGAAGAGAGGGAAAGTTTTATGGCACGGTTTCAAAATGGCTCGCAAAAGTTTATTCTGTGCCCTGGCCGACACCTGACCAAATCGGGACTCATTATGCATTCACGATGAGCTCGATGCTCCGGTTGCCGGCGCGGTGCGGTGAGGAATTCTGCCAACATTTTTATGGATTTTTATTTTCGGTAGCATCAACCCATCAACGTAACCGGAACCGGAACGAAAGCCCGCAAAGGAAGCTCTCGCTGCACCTTGCCAGGCTCTCGGGGTTCCTCCTCCGAAACACGGATCTCCGCCGACGGAGATAGCATCCTGTTTCGCAGATTGTACTTTTCCTTTGTTCGGAAACAACAACATTGTGCACGTCAAACCCGTGGCAA
The DNA here is from genome assembly GCF_943734705.1 of Anopheles coustani. Classification (NCBI taxonomy): domain Eukaryota; kingdom Metazoa; phylum Arthropoda; class Insecta; order Diptera; family Culicidae; genus Anopheles; species Anopheles coustani. The sequence goes on from NC_071289.1 coordinate 25,615,727, forward strand.
GCGTGGGTCTTCGGTGTTTTCACCGTCTTCCGATTGCTTTTCCCCAGCCAATTACACCGCGTTCGGTAAAAGCGTGATCGAAAAATGTAAAAATAATCATAACGACGAAACGCGGAGCGTGTCCCGGCAGGAGCCGGTTGTCAAATTAACCAGAAAAACGATGACGAGAAGCGACGATCGATGACGCTTCTGGGCCTTGTGCCGTCGTATTATTATTATTTCCGTACCATTTTATGGCTTCGCCCGATGGGCTGTAAACGGGGTTGTAAAAAAAAAGGCAAAGCAGAAAAACGCAACTGAACACCGAAGCCTCATAGATGGTGGCTCATCGGTTGGCAAAAAAACTTTGGCACGCTTTGTTGTTTTATGCTCCGTGCGATTCCCCTGCTGGGTTTTTTGTATTGCGATTGAAAATTTATTGTCTGAAAATAGTTTGATTCGTAACGGGAAGGGTCGAAGTTCGGGTTCGTTTGCGTCATCGGGAAGTGGTGAAATGGCAAACGTCAAGTGGGAGACAATTTTCGTGAAAAAGGTAGTTCCCGGTAATCAACATGTACATAAAAAGGAATCCTTTTGAGAAAAGAGCCATTTTATAACAAAACAGAAGAGTGAAACAAGAAAAAATTATATTATTTTAACTCCCTTTGAAATGTGTCTAACTCTGTTTTGTTTCTTTTATTGTCTTTTCAGGTGAGTTAGAAAATCCAACCCCAAGAGCCTTCAAGTAATGTGTAAGTTGAAATGATATTCAATTCCCTTTGCATCTGTCAGTCAGCTTATGATTCAGTGGAACAAAAGAACATTATTGCCCAGAAGAACTCTCCAGCGTGTCTTACGGAATACGAATTGTCTTCAAGTAGTAAGAACCGATCTTTGATGCATGACAGTTGGTCTCTCAGTGCTTGCTTTGTTTTCTTCCCGCAGTAAGTCCCCGACATGACGATCATTTTAATAGACAGTGTCGCATAACAGAAGCTCCTAACAAGTTGTTGACTCTTTGGAGTTCTCCTCCTGATGGTACCGAACGAGTCTAGAGACTATTTATTATCCCTCCGGAGCTGAAAGACGAAGCTTCTGCAAAAGTCTTGTCCATTGATTTGCGTGCACGGTCGAGGAGCCAATGTCAATCAGTTCTCGGGAGTGCAGGGCTCGGCCTGCTTAGGAAGGCTTTCGACTCCACAACCAACCCTGGTGACAAGCGATGGTTCCCGTGATGAATGTAACGAACCGAAACCGAAGCGGATCACTGTTTATCAAGGGAGTCGCACACAACGCGGATGGTCATGGCGGGCGAGGGTCTTCCTTCTTCGTGCCTCGAATAAAACCCGCCCCGCTCCGGGAACTCCCCGCTTTTCCACCAGGTTTGACCGCGGTCGCCAATGTAATCGCGGTGTCAAACGCATCGCAATGTGCCACCTTATGTGCGTTGCGTCTGGAGGAAAGGGCCGTCCGTGTTGGGGGGATGCACACAAACTTGCCCCTCCGCGAAGTGCCCCGGCCGTTGCTGTCCCACATTCGCGTACATTCGAGCCGAGTAAAACCGGGTGGAGAGGAATCCAGGACATAACGGGAATACGAGTCGGGCGGCCCGTGGTACTCTCCGCGTGCACACAAACAACCACCCGTCCGGTTACACGATGGCCTCCAAGTGGAACATATGTGCAGCATGATCTCGCGAGTCTGTTATCGATGCGTCGATCGCATTCGCCGTGTTCGGCTCGTCTTTGACAAACACATCAACACGTCAACAATCAAGCCACCTGCCGGGACGTCCCTGCGCGGTCTTACAACAACCTGATGAGGTGATGTTTGACGATCATTTTCGAAATCGAAATCGAGATCGACCGTGGCGGGAACAACATTAATTTACATATTTCTCGAAGTAACGTACCGATTATTCCATCGTGTCTTTTTATGTTTCTGACTCCTAAAAATAGAGAAACTACATAAAAACCTTCCAAAGATAAGCTCTTCAGGAAGGAACGAGACGCAGCTTGATGCCATAAAAAATGCGGCATCCAAGAGGAAGCTAGAAGAACTGCGATTCACCTTCAATCGAGGAGCTTCTTGATTGCTCTCTTCAAAACCCGTGCTTCAGAATCGGGTCAAGAACATTACATGATGATTGCGTTGGCATGAAAGAATAATGCGGCAATCAAATGTATTCATCCCTCCCGAAAGATTTCTGGAATGTAGTTTATTTGTAGTTCGCTTCTGTTCTTGATTTTTACACTGCAAATGACGTTACAACCAAGCTCGCAAAATGCTAAACTTTCAATGGTGGAATCGAAAGCAACTCCCAACCGAAGGCACTGCTCCCTTTTTTTTTCGCCCGCACGCGCGACGTGCGATTGGAAACTTTCACGATATGTCATCAAATGTCCCGTTTCAATTCAATGATATTCACTTTCAACTACTTCTCCAACCGTCGCGCGCCGTTCGTCGTCTGCGTGTTCGTCGCGATGCGGGTGACCTAGAAAAGCGTCGAATCATAAGCATCGATGCGGATCCCTCGGGTGGAAAACACTCGGGTGGGTTGGGCGGGTGGAAACACCGGGAGGAGAGGGTGATGCGTTGACTCTAAATTTCTAATTCACGCCAAAAAAAAACCCCCGATGGCTCATTTGTCGGCTGGACGGGAAGAAACCGGGTATGGTTGCAAATTATCACACCTGCGTTCGGCCAAGAAGTTTTCGTTCACACGAAAAAAAACACACACACACATGCAGAAGCAGGAGGTTCTCTTGTGGCCCATTTTTCTCGCCAGTTTTGATGGGTTTTCGCGCGTTCGCGGAGAACTTTTGCTTGTTTCCCACCGTTAAGATAACCCATTAAAGTACGAACAGAGGCCCTCACTTCCGATGGCGCACCGGACTGTTCCATAAGCGGTTCAAAAACGGTAATCGCCGCGAGAACGATTCAGGTTCACGGGGCTCAAGAACATTTAGCGCCCGCTTCGGTTATTTTGCTTCTGTTGTTCCAGAACGCGCACCAGCTTTACGGTTCGATTGATTGCTCGGTGTGTAATTTCGGCGTCATAATTTCGATAACTCGGTCATTAAGGCCGACATTAGCGCAGGCACTGATTGCAGGCGGGGGAAAAAGAATGCAACGGAAGTTGGCGAGGGAAGAAAAAAAAAGGGAAGAACAATCTGCGGTCAATTTAAAGATTCGCACTTTGCTACCGTTCCGAATGGATGAGATTAATCTTGGCCTGGACTGAAATTGTAAACGAATTATATTTATACTTACGAAAACTGTTTTCCAACTAAAACAGATTTCATTCGAAAAAGCAATAATTGTTATCAGTGCAAAAAGTAATATTCTAGCTTCAAATGTCTATCAAAGCAGGATAAAAGAAGAAACATTATGATGATGTAAATTGAATCTATAAACCTATCAAATTTCGTAATGATTGTTCGTATAAAATAATTGCGTTTTAAAAAAAAGGACACTGTAACAATGCTTAACACCGTTGTTTGTATTACAAATTATTGAATTAGTAAACATTTTCTTAATTCTTGCCCATTCCTGTAATCCATTGTAAATTTGTTTACGTGATAAACAGGTCAAAAACAATAAGTTATTTCAAAACTATTGTAAAATGTAAATAAATAAGTATAACTAACCTAATTAGCCATCGCATTTCATTGTTGCAAATAAGTGAGCCAGTTCATGTTTATCTGCTTTTTATTCCCAAATTTATTTCTTTTGAAATACAATTGAAAAAAACGATTTAAGCCTTTTCTTTTAAAAATTAAAAGATAAGTTATTTACCCGAAAATTGTGATGTTGATGATGGTGTTGTGTTCTACTAATAAGTTTGCTAAAAAAGAGTATATTATTTTCATTTCAACCAAAACAGTTCCACTCATTGTTTTGGATTTTCATTTCTACCAAACAATTCCACTCAACATTCGAAGTAACAGACATCGATACAATACGGTATGATACTGAACATGAAAACGCTTATTTGCTTCTAATATGTTGCTGCTCGGCGAATACAAGCAAAAAAAAGGGGGGCGAAATCCCTATTCCTATTCATTCCCCAATGGTCAATGGGGTTGGGCATCGAAAACCAAACTCCACCGTTCCTACGGTTACACAACTTCATTCGAGAGGGCAGACGGGCAGCCGGCGAGCGGGTAAAAAAAAAACATCCGTTTATGATCGGCCCCGTCCGTGTACCGCTAGGCCGACGCCACGGAAAGTCCCGTAGCGCCGGAATGCTGGACTACCTGCGCGATCGCCTCTAATCAAACCGATCGATCGGCCGCCCTGCCAAGCAGCGGACCGACGCTTGGAAGAATATGACCGAAAGCCTAATCATTCGGGGCCTTCCCCGCGAGAGCGTACCGGATACCGTTGTGATAACACGGAGCTTTTCCGGCTAGAACAGCCCGCTTCGTTCTCAATTTAAATGAAAAATCATTTAAATCTCATCGGAGGTGACCCAGAACGGGACCCGGGAATCTAGGTTACTGGATTGGGCGCAAAGAAGGTTCTAGCCGGCAACAACAGAAATAAAAAAGAACATAATTGATCAATTTTATGGTAATATAAAGCCCGAATGTGTTCATTAGAAGCACAGTTAGAATGCTCCGCTACTGGTAGAAATTTAGTTCTGAGCGTCGAACGTGTTGGATGCAGTATCAATAAGATTCTCGGCAACAGCTGCCAGCTTGGTTAACAGCAAACCTGATTCAGTTAATTAATTGGAACTTTTCGGATTGGTTTAGCCATGATGAATAAATAAACAAACGAAGTTTCATCGAGATAACGAACTATCGTGAAAGGTACCGAGCGTGTCGTTGGAAGTTGACTATTGATTGGTTTATGCAACCGAGTGACATTAAAATTTCATACGGAGCAAACTAATCCACACCGGTGATGGAATTTGTCAAACATTCTCCAATCATGTTCGTTCGATTCCCGCAAACTCCCGGGAGGCGCCGGAACTATTGCCGGGATAATTTCGAAGCCCCACCGGTGCCATTTTTATCTCTAGTGTCAGATAATCACATCCAATCCCGCGAACCCGGGTGGAGCTTATCCGAAAGCCTCTACCGGAACCACACGCGGCGCAGTTTTAATTGCGTCCAGCCCAATTAGTCGAATCACTGTTTAATTTATTCATATCGGTCCCATCCTCCACGCAAGCAAGGTGTTAAACATTACGATGCGTCGGACACCGTCCGGGACCGAAACCGATGGGCAGAGGGAGTTCGGAAGGTGGGGATCGACATCAGGGAAACGGTTATGCTACCGGACACCCTGCGGCGGCCATGGGGACGTCGATGGGGTTGGGTTGGAAAATTTCAGCACTGGCCCAATTAGTCGTCCGGCGGGCTTTTCCCGGTTGTCGAAAAGGCTTTTCCGGATTGGGCAAGCCCACCGCCCAAAACGACGGGGGGTGGGGGAAGGGGTTGGGACGCGGGAGTGATACACGCACGAACGCACTGATAGTAACTCGGTCACTCGGCGCGTGAGTTATTCCACTTTTGACCAAAATGTGACCCAAATATGGTGCCAAGCGAGGCGCCGCGGCGCCTTACATTACACTCGCGGGGCGACGCGGGAGACGGGGGAGCTGGAGAGTCATATTCCATATCCGACGGTCCAGCAGAGACCAACCACAGCGACACACACGTGCAAGTCGGGTACTTGCAGGAGTGTACGTGAGCCAAAGGGAAGCACAAAGCCACACGAAATTATCACACCTTTCTTCAAGACGGCCATGAGGAATGTGTGAATAGAATAACGTAAGTGTGTTGGGCTAATTTTCAAATCCTCTCTCTTGGGAGTTTTTTGTTTAAGGAGTGAATGACGACATAATACTGTTTTTAAAGCTTAAACCATATTTTGAATGACATCATAAGGAGGAACTAGTGCCTAATTTTCGGAAAAGATAGACACATTTTAAGAAATATAGCAAACATTGACAACCAAAGTAACCAACCTTTCTAAAAGTCATTCAAGGGTTTACCAACTAAAAACAGCAACGTTCGACGCTCTCATTCTGCCCCGTGTTCACACCTGCTTACGTTCCAGCTTTTGTTTTCTTCTTCGAACATGAAACTGATCACGTCTACTTCCCGAACACCCAAGTTGAGGCAAAACATAAACCAGAAGCGTGCGGAAACAGAAAAGCTCCCTGTTCCACCAAGGGCGAGAAAGGTGAAAGAATAACCCACCAACGATGAGTGACCACGTTTCCACGATGACCAACGGAAGTGGCACTTCGCGAGTTAATTTATAACTTCCGATCCGGGGAGTTGCCGAACGTCGGAACGGCGTAAGCCGACCGCGAAAATCTAAGTCACGGGGAAAACAGGCGTCCAACGGCGGTGTGTTTATCATCAATTATGTGTTTTGAGCTGCCGCCCCCGACCCCCAGCCCCGCCCCAGTATCGGGCGACTCATAACCCACGATCAGCGATCATGATCACCTTTTTTCTTTATTTTTGATCATCGTCTTATCCGCGTGCCCCGCGCTATTGTGTGGGTGATTGTTGTTTTTTTTTCTTCTTTTTCGAATCGTTTCTTACGGCGAGCTCCGATGGATCTCGCGTGCGCCGAAGACGGAAAGCAAAATAAACAGAGCAAGAAATGACGGGAAAAAAGAGAAAGCCACCGAACAATTCCGCTTCAAAACGTCACGCGAGCGCGAATGTTTTGGGATGAGCCCGAAGTGGCATCGAAAAACTACAGCGACAGTTTGTTTTCTCTGCTTCCCGCACGGGACCGGGACGACCGTCAAGGTTATCCGGGGGTTGATGTTGTCTGTGGCAGTGGAATGGGCCAAGTGGGTTGCTAGAAGTGTCGGAGATAATCTGACGAATGAATGGAATGCGATGGCCGAGCGGAGAACGAACGAAACGAGTTTTGGTAGCCATGTTTTGACTGGAGAAGTGTGTTGTTCTTGCTACAAATCTGACATTCCAATGATGCGATCTTTAGGAAATTAATTGAGCTCTATTGTGCGAAGATTACTGACGAAAGAGAGAACTAAGAAGAATTAAATTTACGACAATCATCTAACCTAAGTGATATTGGACAACCACAATAGTTTAATCAATTTTAAGTATGAATGAAATAATTCATCGCGTATTTCTGTTTTTTTACGTTGTTTGATAATGAACTATCTTGAAAATAAGTGAAAGATATAATGTAATAGTTGATAATTCTTAATGATACTTTCACCATCAAGCTAAGGTTTGGAGTTCCGTCAAAGTTCAGAGGATTTTTTAAATTTTGATCTGTTGTAAAAGATTGCCATAATTCTACCTGAGTTAGAAGAAAATTAAAAAAGGCAATTTTCACCATCAACCAGAGATTTTCAGGTGCTTTCGATGTGGCGAACAACATTACCAATCTAGAGGCCACCTTGCTAGATCAATTTTCTTAGGTTATCAGAAGAAAATACTTTGTATTGAATTTGGCATTTTTAACACGTTCTTAAATTTTGAATAAATCCTGTCTTAGACTCTGACATGTTGGCCATCTAGAACATTTTTCTTCGGTATTCAGAAAAGTTTGATCCATATTTTACACCCCCGGACATATCCTAGATGATTGCCACATTTTAAAACAAAACCTTTCGTATACTCTGTTTGCGAAGAAAATTTGTTTATGTGCACAATTTAATCCACCATTCCAACCAAAGTTTACCGCCCGCCGAAAGCAATGAAAATCAACCGGGGAAAACATGCTGGCGTACCGAAATATCTCACCCACTCGCGACGCCTGGTGCGAAAGCGTTATTATTTTACGTCATGGTGTTTATCACGGCATTAATTTCGAACGTGACTAAGCCCCCGTCCGGCAGGATCTTCTGTCTGCTGTAAAGTCTTCATTCCGCCGAATCCTAAAAAAAAAACTAACAAAAAAAAATGCTGGGACACAGTGTCCGGCGTGGAGCCAACAAAACAAAGCTCGCGGCTCTGGGTGGAGTAATTTTCCGCATCATCGCAAATTCACCGGCCGTGTAGTCGCCATCGTGACGTACGTTCGCTTTTTCTTCGCCGAAACCGTGCGCCTGATGAAGAAGTATTCGGGGGAAACTGTGGAAAGGTATCTTTTATTCAGGACAGTTTCCACCTTCACACCGCCTTTCTCCACCAGCCTCGAGAATAGGCACAGCACGATGTCCGAAAAAATGTCTGCTGACATGGTGCTTTCCTGTTTTTTATCCTTCCAAAACTTGTTACGGGCCCGGGAGAATGGACTAACTCAAACCGAAACCGTATGTTTTGCTTCCCTTCGTGGAACGAGCGGTAATAACGACACCCGGACGCTGGTATAACAAATTTCCCATTCATTCGTCAGTATGAAAAATCATTCTCAGTGCCCGAAAGCATGTTTGTTTATTTCCCATTCTGCGCCTTCGTTGGAGTAGAATGGGAACGTTGGTGCTGTCCGGCGTTGTCTGCGCCAACGAAAGAAATACCACATGTCGCTCTCAAAAACAGCATCTCTTCATCCTTGAGCCCGGCGCAACGACACCAATCGGTGATGGTGCACTTTTCCCATCCTTGTTCTGTTGTGCTCCAGCTCGGCTTCGAATCGAGAACATATGTGCTACATTAGTGTACTCGGACTCCCGGGCGAGAATTGGTCCGATTTTTCAACCTGTGAACCCTTGGCCCAATTACGCCCGAATGATTAATGGTTCTGCCGGGCGGTGGCCCGAAAGGCGTCGGTGGCTCGGGTTTTTAAGTGGGGATCGTTTTGGGAGACCCATTACGAATTTACCACGGCGGCCCGGGCCGGCGGCCAAGGGGAAACGGCGCGAGCACCCGGGGGTATGAAAGCAACTGTTTGATTTATTGTGAGGCTCTTTAACTTCGTTTAATATCTTTATATCAGCATTTTATCCTTAATTACTACTTTCCATCTGCGGGTGAGCGTCTTTGTTCGTTGTTTAGCACCCTGGGACTGGGTTAAACATGGACCCCTGAATAGACGGGCCAACGGAAGGACCCGTGCAGGAGGATGATTAATAGAGCTTGCACGCTGCGCTTGATATACTTTTCTCATTAATTTCAATAATTTATAGACCATGATTCAATCAATGCCGCGTGTGTGTGTGTACGGGAGTGTTTGCGTGTGTTCTTAAACTGCACGGTAATTGACATAAAATGTAGCTGAAAACTGTCGGATTCACCCCCGGGGAAAGTCCTCCCAACCTTCCCATTCGGAACAATTCCGAAGAAGTTAATCTTAACGCCACTTTGCGGTGGAAAACTCGCGGCGAACCGTTTTCATCCAAATAAATAACTTCTTCAACAACGGAGTTTGTTAATAAACATAATCAAACTGAATCGTGTCTTCTTCGTACAGCAAATGTCTTACTCGGAAAAGCATCGTTCCGACAATTCCAACGAATCGCTCCAAATGAATAATAATTAACCGTCAGAAGATATCGCACTGAAATGATAATCCACTTTATCATTTTTCCCCAGATCTCTTGTGCGCGTTTGTGTGTGTGTGTGTGTGTTTATCCCAACATCATCACGCCTTGTGTTCTCCAAGCCGTAGTCGAAAACGAAGAGATAAGTTTTTGATTCCGGAAGAAAGACTTATCTCGCGAAAAACAACCATTTTTCGGCGAATGCTCATGCCACGGAATGTTTTGGAAGGCGTTGCGAAAGGTCTTCCCCGGGAAATGGGAAGTTTGGCACCAAGCCAAAAGGTGAGGGTGAAGGTCCTTGGAAAATATTTTTGCCAGTTTTTCCGACTACCCTCAGCCCATCGATTTCTATTCAAATGTCGGCAGTTTCCCAAGAGGCATTTGAAGGCAATTGGCTCATCAGCACCCAATTGTTTGCCCTTCGTTCACTATTCGCTTTTGGGAGAAATATGGCCAAAGTGGTACTACACACATATTTATTCATGAACATCGCTGCCGAAAGTGGCAAAACAACGGCAGGCCGAACTCACAGGCTGCACCGGTCCATGTCCTGGGAGAGATTTTTCTTTTCATTGTGCACGCCACACCTCGTTCCAGACTCGCTGATTAGCTCTAAGGACTAACTCTAAGGTTGGAGGAAGGATGGTGCTTGTGCGAGGCGACGACATAGTCGAGGCCTCGACTAACCTAACCAAGGACAGTTAGGCCGGGAGAGATTATACGGCTGGGATTTGCAGATGAAGACAGATCACGGCCGAGCCGAGGTACCGTTCAAATGTGCAAACCGCCTGCCGGTACGGTACGTTAAAACCCGGCAGAAAAGGCAAACCCAGCCAAGCGTTTGTGCACCTCGAGAGAAATGGTTGGAATGAAAATGAAAATTAGATCAACACCACACACGGCCACACTGCAGAGGTGTGAACCGTGTTACGGGCGGTGTGGGTGGTTCAGAGCCATCTCGTACGGGTGGACTCGTACAATGGTATCCTGAAACGTGCACGAACGAACCCCGAGCAACGAGCGGACTAATGAAGCAAAATCCAGGTCAACGTAGGTTCGTTCCGACGTCTAGAACACCTGGCCTAATCCCCAAATGGATGCAGGTACACCAGGAGGGTCGTACATCGCAATAATATTATGACTGGTGCCATTTTGAATTAATGAAAACCGTGTTAGAGTCGGAGATTAAAATCTTTCCAAACTCCCGGAGGATGATTCAAATGAATACAAAATAAAACAAAATAGGTTTTTCCAAATGAAATAAAATTAACACGGATGCATTGCACCTTGATTATCCTCAGTATCTCAGTCAAAGCTAACTATTTTCACATAAAACACTATAATTTCTCGTTTTTCCACGACTTTCAGGCGTAATGGCTTTTTCGAAAAGTAAGAATGGAAAGTATGGAAAGGAATATATAAGAACGGAGAGAAGAAAATAGTAAGATTGGAAAAGAAAATATCCAATTTAGTTTTTGTTAACGAAACACCAAAGAGTTGCAAATGATTTGGAATATTTGGCTTCATATAAATGAAATAGATTATGTATGTTCTCAACTACCTGAATATGCTTCGAAAGTGCTGATAAGCATCCCAATGGCGAGTGCTTTGATTATGAGACTAGTTAGAAGAGATAAAGACAGAGTAATGTTTTGTATATAGAAAAATTCAAAAATGCTTATAAATATACATTTTACAAACAACCATTAAACATTTTTAACCTGCTCGGTTTTTAACCTACTGTTTTTAAACTGTTTTCAATCAAAACCGCTCGTGTTATGCAAACATGAATTTTATTCAGGCGAAACCACGGTATTTTTATTTAGAACACTTTTTAGATTGCATTTTCAATTATTCTCTACTTTTCTAGAATTTTATTCTATCTCAATCAGCAGATTGTTCAAAAAAGGTTTTTTTTTAATTCTGTGAAAATAAACAACGGTTCAGGATTTTTATATTCAATCAAAAACATTGCTATTTCCACTTTCAATCTACGAAGATGCTGTAACACCACCCTGACATCTTTATTTATCCATTTCGCTTAAAAGTATCTCCATCTTATGAATCATTCCGGCGACTCCCCGAACAGCAGCCCCCAGCCGGGTCGTTTATCTCGTCACTTTCGTGCGTTAATTCGTGATTTCACTTTTCACCCCGAACGCGGCCATAAAGTACCCCGGCTGTACGACAAAATTAATGATGCATAGATGCTCCTCCCTCCTGCTTCGCGCTCGAGCAACGAGATAATGTGAACTTTCGCACTTAGCATATCAACGGCACGCCAGCACTCCCCGGGAGTCATTCGGCTGCCAATGATGGTAAGCTGCCGTGCAGGGCGGGAAATGGCTTACCAATGCCACATAATTCTCACCCGAAACGCCTACCGAAGGTGTGGGATTAGCGCACGGCAGCCCCAGCTGGTGGATATAAGGTCCCACAAAACTTTCCACCGAGAGCGAAATTTATACTCACTCGCGCGGGGCAAAACGATGCGAGGGAAAGGTGCATGGGATGGATTGATAGCATGTTCCCTACGGCACGCGATTGAACGCTTTCGGGGCTCCTCCGTAAGCCGTTGATCGATAACATGTTCGCTAATGGCTAATGTCGGCTCGGCGTGTGAAGCGTTATCCATTCCCATGCCCTTGACTTTTGGAACCGTGTGTCAACCGTGCGGAGACAAATGATCTGTACACCGCTTCGTTGGAAATTAGTTTCTAGAAATGTCGAGATTATGTGAAGCGTGGTAAATGAAATCCCAAAGAAACGCCTCCCAAAATCGATACGTGATGAAGCAGCGCAAACTTAAAGTATGGTGAAAAATACAAAACGGATATAACTTCATTAGAACCCCGCTTTAATTTACACGTTTTCTGAGTAAACTTGTTCAAGCACCTCCACCTGGGGCGAATTAATTCGAACAGACACTTTGGCACGTCCACACCCGAGCTGCTCTGACGTCAGAGCGACACACGTGCGGGTCAGGGTTCAACAAATAGGGGTCGTGCTTTTTACTGCCCGAACACCCGAGCGACGACGCAACCAAGATGGAAAGCGGGTGAACGGAGATGGACGAGGAAAATAGGATAATCACACATCGGCCCACCCACAGCGCCCAACGCCTCGTAGTTGGGCAAATACGTCGCTCCAATACATCGCCACCCACACGCAGCAACCGATGCTCGGAGGTCGGAGGTCATGTAACGCTCCCTCGGCAAACGTTTACCTTTCATTTCCTGTTTCCCGCATGGGGAAGGAAAGGCCGGCGAAGGGAAAAGGAAGAGGGAAAAAAAACCTGCGACCACATATCGCATCATGGATTATTCTAGACGATAATGTTATACGCCATCCGCTTCCGCCTCGCATCCGCAGGCTGCCGTTTGCACGGTTTTCCATGGAGAGCTTTTCACCAATCCACATCCACACCATGCTGCCTGTTACGTACGAGTGCTTTATTAATATAGAACGTTTGTCGATTGCGGCACGTACGATTGTGGTTAACGATATCGTTTTTTTTTTTTATAAGCAGCAAAAGGATCTGGTTATGTTTAAATAAATAGGGCCAGTCCGGGTTGTTATTCTCCTGCCTTGAATCCATTAAACAATAATTTTCGACCGATGGTTGCGAAATACGTGTTAGAGATTTTAAATTCTATTTATATGTTTCAGTTCGGTAGTGCATCAGAGCGGATGTTAGCAGTGCATAAGTTTCCTGAAAGGGTTAGCGGAAAAGTAAGGTTACGGCACGACCGCGTGGTGACGCCGAGCTGGAGCTCAGGTCAGACAAATCCTAGCTGCCGCACATCTCGTTCTGTTTGAGTCAATCAAGCGGACCACGAGTTCTTGTGTCCTGACAACGGAAGGAATTATCCCTCCCGTGGCCGGCCCTCCCGGTCCTAAAGGACGAGCCCCTTCATAGGAGTTCGGACAGAGTTGGTACGCCTCTGATTACGTGTAAGGGAACAAATTGTTCGACTTAGCGTAGGAGGATATACCCCGACTCGCATATCGAAAGAAGAAGAAGAAGAAATTCTATTTATGATTGCTCCTAAACTAAACTAATAAACTTGTAGTTTATATTCCTTCAATGTTTATGCAACTAAGACTTTTGTACTATAAAACTTCATAAAAAGTCAGGTTTTGTGCCGAAACTACAATTAAGCTATTTACTTTCAATAACGTTTAATAACCCACTTAACATGTGGACGAGTCATTGAAAAATACATTCTTAAGTCTATTCAAAATAAAAACAATGTTTTTCGACAACATAGTTTAACAAAATGTGTGGAAAACATAAAAACGCAAGTTCAAATTCAAGAAAAAAAATCATAAATGGAATATCAATCAAACAACGTTCAAATAATATTCAACAATAGTAGAAATTATCAACTTCCATATTTTTGAAGCTCAAAAACTAAACTTCAATTGTTCTCTTTAGTTTTCAATCTTTAATAGTTGTTCGAAATGTGTTTTAATAAAGTTTTGTCCTATCAAGCTGATTGAAAGTAGCTTTTTTTCCAAAGCACACAGTAAAGTGTGTGAGTTTCATCAACAAAACCGTGTTTTACGCTCTTAGACATAAATCAAAGCGACTTAAGCGACTGGAGTTGCATCAATCCATGGAGAGTTTTAATAATTCTAACTACAACTGACGAAAACCCGAATGTGTCCAACGAAAATAGCTTCCCACGCTTTGGTAACCGATTACCATCACCATGGAACATGTAGCAATATTCTACGTGACCATAATCTCCCTGCCATATCATTCATCCAAAAACTACGGCCAATTTCGATGTTACCGTTGCTTTGCAGCATAAAAAACCGTTCAACTATCCTATTACTTCCACTACTTCCGCCGGACGATAAGTTTCCAAACTCGAATCCACACGAACACCCTTTTCTGCATGCTCTGTACGTATTTTCCCGTTCCGTTTTAACCTATTTGGTTTTTATATTTCTTCTAAAAAAACTCACCAACCCATAGCAAATGCAATCCGAGTTTCGCTTCCGACGCCTACGAAAAATCGATACTTTCGCAAACGCGCTTCCGGGCTGAAGGTAGGGGGGTGGGAATGCGAGGGACACAAGTAGAACGAACTGGAAACTGTGAATGCGAAACATCCGGGAGATGTGTATTTTTTTTTTTTTTTTTTGTTATGTTTTCCAACCGTCATTTTTTCGGTCCTTCCAGTGCCGACATGGCAGTAAAATTTACTGTTTACCCTACGCTGCAGCAGCGGCACTGCAGATGAGAAGAACTTCTCCGGTGGGATGGCTGTCACGGCCCGAAACTTGCCCTAGACGTGTCGTGCTCCTTTCAAGTCACGTACACCCCCAACTCACCCGCGCTCTGGCCGCGCCGTGATTGCTGCTTCAAATGCAGCGTCATCGTTCGGGTCAAAGTTGTGACAGGTTTTCAACAGCCTTTTCCCTCTTTTGATGCCAGTGTTTCTAGCATGTCTCTGCAGAATTTTTTCAGTTCATGCTATTTTTTTTCTAACGTTTTAATATCCTCCTTTTTTTCTCTTTCCCACACAGAGAGCCGCAAACTGTTCGGTGGCTACCGGATAACGCCAAAGTTCTGCAATGCTACGCGGTCGCTGCTGAAACGTGAGCCAGAACGCCGTGGGCCGACGATTTGTATGTTCAACCACGAGTGCTTCCAGCGGCAGGGCGAGGTGGTGGGTGCCTGCATGGACGGGTTCCTGTTTGGGACGTGCTGTGAGCTACCGCTGACGAAGGACTCGCTGGCACACGATCCGCTGATGGAGCAGCTGAACGGCACCGAGCAGTCGGGCCAGTCCTCGCTGAGTTCCGCCATCGCGAGTCAGTACGAAAAGTTCGGTAGCCAGATGTCGTCCGGGACGGTGTACGATCCGGTGCACCTGGAGGAACCGACGAAGCAGGGCGACCAGTCACGCCCCGCCGGTGAGAAGGTGAAACCGGCCTACACGAAGATCCAGAACAACAACTACATCGTCAACGACGACCTGGACGAGGACATTGTGCTGAACAGTATCAGCGTGAACAAGTACGACGTGGCCAACGGCGCGGTGTCCGTGTACTCACCGTCGACGAACAAGATCAAGACCGAAAGTGAGGAGCAGCCGGTCGTTTCGTTGTCCTCACTCGGGTACCCCTCGACGACGGAGTCCGGCGAGGGTCAGTACGGTAGCAAGGACGGTGTGTACAGCTCGGAGTTGCCTTCGCTGCTGAACTCGTACGGCGAGGGGAACTCGGGCGAGAGTGGTCCTTCCATTTCCACCGATACAAGCACCGACATTACGGCCGCTGGAGTGCAGCAGATTGCGAATCAGATCTTCCAGGAGAACAGTCAACTGTTTGACCATAGTGACATCACACATCCAGCAGCCGAAACGGATCTGCTGAACGAGCACGGCACGGTGGATGAGAGTTACGCGAACCCGAACGACTTCTCCGGAGTTCCACAGGCGTCGCAGGCCGTTCCGGAGGTTCCACCGGCCACGGCTAAGCCCGTCAAGGTGACCTACCCGAAGCCACAGTTTAAGCCACGCCCGAAACCATCGCCAACGCCTGCCAGCGAAGGCAGTGGCCAGTACGTGTTGGTGCAGACCATCTCTAATGACACCAAGAACAACGAAACACAGACGAAACCAACCGTCTCGATGAATAACCTGCCCTCGATCGAGTCGATCATCTTGATGCTGAATGATTCCAGCGTTGGACCACAGTACGACACCGAGCCGACGGCTGCGAACTCTACCAAGGCACCGACGTACGAAACGGCCACTGCTCCCTCGACGTACGGAACCGCACCTTCGATCGACTACGATAAGTACGGTCCGACGAGCTTCTATATCACGAAGCCACAGAAAACGGACGCACCAACGGTTACCCACACCACGAGCAATGTTCCCTCGACCAGCTACGTCTACAGTCCGAAGCCAACGAAGCGGCCAACGCTGGAGCCGGTGGTAGTGCAAGCAACTCTGCTGACAAACAACGCCGGTTACGGTGGAGTCCCGCAGGCTGATCCGACTCCCTCATCAACGCACCGGCCGGCTCCGACGAAGATCATCGTCTCGTCCAGCAGCACCTCCAAGCGACCGATACTTATCACCTCGGACACACTGGCTGCCGGATACTATACGGGACCGACACGTCCCGGATCCACGGTGGCTATATCCTCCGTACAGCCCACGAAGAAGGTGACGACGATTGGTACAAAGCGACCCGGGTCCACCACGATCAAACTTCCCGAGTACATCGTACAGTCGTCCACGCTCTCACACACAAATCCCTCAACGCTGGCCAACGTGAACTACATCCAGATTGCGAGTGCCTCCGATAACCCATCGCCAACGGTACACATCACCCCGAAGCCGGTCGTAGGACTGGTGACGTCTTCAAGCTGGAACGGAAAGCCATCCTCTTCCCCAACGGCTGGCCCGAGCAGTTCCCGGCCAGGGTTCTATGAAAACACACCCCCAGTGTACCTGTCCTCCATGGCGGACTTTGAAGACGAGGGATACTTTGGTTCTACGAGCCGACCCGGTCTGGATGGAACCGTTACCTCGACCGCGATCTACACCATCGTCGATGGGGGCAACAAGATCAGCAACTTTGCCTCGTCCACGTACGCACCTTATGGACCGACGCCTTCGTACGGTGCCACCGCTTCCTATCCACCGCCGTCGCTGAACCGAGTACCTCCAGCTGGACCATCTCTGCAGACGTACGGACCACCGGCACCCGTTGAAGCGTCCACGATGAAGAACGAGCTCTACACGACTCCGGACGACGTCAACAACTTCCCGCCGGTGCGCAACCCTAACCTCAACATCACCGACGCGACCGCCATGACGAACGTGACCAAGATCCAGAACGACTTCTACGGCACGCCCGCCAGCGAGGAAGACAAGGTGAACATGCTCGTCAACAAGATTGTGCAGACGTTCAACGGGAACTTCGAGGAGCTCGAGCAGATTCTGAAGGAGCGCAAGAACCTAACCCTTACTGCCACCGCCCCGGCCCCCGTGACCGGTGTTCCCGCGTCACCCTCTTCCACGGCTTCGGAGAGTACTTCCGCCAGTCCAACCGCGACCAGCAGTACCACGGCCAAGCCAAAGAAGAAGAAGAAGCGTCCGAGTGGAAACCGTAAGCCGGTCAATGGAACCACCACCGGCACCAAGAAGCCGACCACGAAACCGACCGCCCTGGCCGATGCTCCCCCCGCGGCCGGAAACGGAACTTCGGTGAAACCTTCCGCACGTCCCTCGAAGAAACCCACGAAGGTGCGTCGACCGAGCAACTCCACCAAGCCAACCTCGAAGCCAACCGCTACGACCGGCGTCACCACACTCAACAAACCGGCGCCCGCCAACGATACCCCCGTGAAGCCGGCCAAACCGTCGTCCGGCAAACCGAAACCACCGACCGGCGGATCGTCCTCCGCCGCACCCGCCTCGAAACCGAAACCACCGCCGGCCAAACCGTCCGGGGGTTCGACGACCACCAAGAAGCCGGTGCGCACCGGCACCACGGCCAAGCGGCCGACGCGCAAACCCAGCACCCGCCCGACGCTGGCCGACGCCGACCTGAGCACCGTCCAGCTGACGACCACGCGCAAACCGACCAAGGTACGCAGCGACTACCGGCCAGGGACCTGCATGACACAACAAAATGTTAGCAACTCCACTTTTTATCAGTTGAAAAAACCACTCTTATAGGTCACGAAGCGTCCCACCAAGCGCCCGTCGACGACGACCACCAGCACCACGACCGCCGCGCCGGAAGACGAAACGATCGACGAGGAGGAGAACGCCGTGGACGGCGAGGACGAGGAGGACGAGGAGGAGGAGGATGTCGGCGAGGAGACGAACGAAACCGGCGACCAGCAGCAGGCGGCGGGGACGAGAAAAATACGTACGCACCACCGTCCGTCGGCCATCTTGCAGATCTTACCCTTCATCCGGGACCGTTTCCTTTGCTTCCTTGTTCCATTTTAGTGTGCGGACAGCGACCGTTGATGAAGAGTGGGCGCGTGGTGGGCGGCAAGGCGTCCAAATTCGGCGAATGGCCCTGGCAGGTGCTCGTTCGGGAGTCGACCTGGCTCGGCCTGTTCACGAAAAACAAATGCGGTGGAGTGCTGATCACCAACGAATACGTCATCACGGCGGCTCACTGTCAACCCGGGTAGGTTCCGGTGCGGAAGTAGATGTCAACCTAGACAATGAGACAGATGTTTCCGGTTCAGTGGAGCACAAGGGAGCCGTAATATTCTTGCTATGGTTTCCTTAGATTGCTAGGATGAGTTAGACAAGTCGATGAATAGACATTTCGGAACAGGCTTCCCCAACTATTCGTGCCCATTTTTTTCTAAAAACCTTGCCTATGAATTAGAACAACTTTTAGAAGTGTTCAAAAGGTTGGACCATAACGATAAAACTCATTTCCGACTCTAGGAGTTTTTCTAGTAAAAAAGTTTTATTATGCTACCCTACCTAAAATTTTAAAATCAATCACTGGCGCGAATACTTGAGAATAATTATGTCTTTCCTCCAAAATTTCGTCTAATTAACCCTAAGATTTAGTAAGATTCAATTGTTTGGATTTAGTTTAACTCAGACTGTCACAAAAACTAAGCCCGGATAATTAATCAGAACAGTAGAGAGGGTTTGAACCTGATTGAGATGAAATAATTTAATTCAGTGAGCAAATGTTAACCAAATAGAGTTCAAATGAGGCCAAATGTATTAAGCTCTAGTCAAATCAAACGCACTTTTGTGCGAACGGAAGCGGAAAATCGTCTCCAAGCTGATGTTAGTTTAAACATCAAACAAGTGTATGCATAGTTACCAAAACTTTACTATATTCTTCTACTTTTAACAGTGCTTGTAACAAAGCAATATTTTTCCCCTTTCGCGTCTTTTCATACGCTTCCAATCGACATTCCCTTAGGACATAAATTTCATAATTTTCAATTTCGAATATAAGCCGTAATTACCAAAATTCTAAGGAAAACATTAGTAAGAAAACAAAATATGAAGAACGAGTCCTTATAGAAGAAACTATTTAACAAGAAAAGACATGACTGTTGGTTTACCAAACTATCGCAGCATTATGCCATAGCGAGCGCGTTATTAAAGTTATTATATTGTGTAATATTGCGTAACCAAAAAACTCATCTCTTTTCTACATCCTTTTTTTCCAGATTCCTTGCGTCATTGGTGGCCGTCTTCGGCGAGTTCGACATCTCGAGCGACCTGGAAACGAAACGCTCCGTCACCAAGAACGTGAAGCGCGTCATCGTCCACCGGCAGTACGACGCGGCCACCTTCGAGAACGATCTTGCTATTCTGGAGCTTGAAAACCCCATCCACTACGACGTCCACATAGGTACGACCACATGGCTGTACAAACAAGCACGCCGTAGGCATAAGCAGGCGACCAGATTCCCTGCCCTCCAACCGACTCCAATCTCGGAGAACCGGTCTCGGCGATAGAAATCGCATTTCATTGAAATGTTTGCCGCGTCCGCAAACGGTTCCCGGTTCGCTTAGTATGCACGGTGCGGAACTGCTCGTCGTCACAATCAAGTGTCCTCTTGAGTTTCTCGCGCTGGCTCTCAGGATTTCTCCTGGGACGACGAGAGGCTCCCATCGAGGAAAAGTCCCACCGTACCCACGGGGCACGCCAACCTTTACATAATCATCTTAATCCACTCCATTTACGTGGGCAAATCATTGAATGTCGATTCACTGCTGATTGCCATCCATTAGCGATGGCACAATCGGCCGTAGGTCGATCGGCCGGTCCAGGACACACACACATAGACACATATAAACACTCTAGTCAATTCGTTTGCAGGTCCTAGACTCGTTTCTGTACATTCGACCCGCCCCTTCCTAACGGCTTCACCCTTTACTCCGTTCCTTCCCAGTGCCAATCTGCATGCCGGGCGACGATGCCGACTTCACCGGGCGCATGGCCACCGTGACGGGCTGGGGCCGGCTGACCTACGGCGGCGGTGTGCCCTCCGTGCTGCAGGAAGTTCAGGTAATTAAACATTAAATCATCGACATCGGCCCGCACCGAACAACTCGCATTACAACTAATGAGATTTCGTCCTCCTCGTTCATTTGCATTTTCGCACCCACGCCGGTATCCAAACCCACCCGCCCCTCCCCCACCAGGTGCCGGTCATTGAAAACAGCGTCTGCCAGGAGATGTTCCACATGGCCGGCCACAACAAGAAGATCCTGCCGTCGTTCGTCTGCGCCGGCTACGCCAACGGCAAGCGAGACTCCTGCGAGGTACGTACTGCGGCATGCTCAACTTTTGCCACGATCGACGGAAGTGGAACATAAAACGGTCCTCTCCCTCTCCATCTCCTTCTGCCCTGCGCAAACACTTCGAATTTCCACCGGCACGTATCTACAATGCCGGAGACACGAATCACGTCGCTCCCATTATTGATGGGACGAGCTTGGGTTAATTAATTTCAGCCATCTTCCGAAAGTATTTCATTTGCATACTACAAGCGCTGACCCCTGTTACCCTGCTTCTTCTTTCGGCATGAGGTACCCGGCGCCTCCATCAAGCGTTCCCCAACAGGGAACCGATTGTTCCGGGTCACTTTTTAACTGAAGCTTCATTATTAATGTGAATTGAGAACTCTGTTTTAATATTTAGATTTTTTTACGTTATGTGAAAATTTCACATAAATTGACATCCAAATTATTATTTCTTACATGATCTTGTGGTTTTTTGTAGTACTTATCTATGATGTACTATAATTCAGTTACAATCCAACATACTTACATTTGAAGTTTGTATTTCAAATATGTCTTTTCACATGTAACTCCAAATTTATATAAATATTCCTATGAAAAGGAAGCTGTTTCACATTGTACTTTCATTATAATTAAAAATAAATTTTGATTATCCAACTCCTAGTTTCGACTGCATGAAAACAGTTTACAAAAAGTATCAGCTTATGTTGCATCAATCATTATAGATGGTAATAAATTTCAACAATAAATACTGCTTGAAAAAGGGCATTACTTTATTCTGGGACTAAAAGTTAGAGTTCCCCAGAACAGTTCCGCGTTATTTCTATGATAAAAAAAACATGAAAATTATCTATTTGAATAGTTTTTGTACAATATTGGTGCACCTAGCTAAATTTTGTTTATTCCTGCTTAATGTTCGTGGTAGTGTAAAACGTTTGACGTGTTTCAATTCCCTAATGCCCTGGAACAATGCCGATGGTTAATTTGCGTGTGTATACCTGCAGACCCAAAAGGATTTAAATCTTTGCCTACTATTGTTTCCGAACAACGGAACTAATTATCTTTTGAATACAAACAAACACGTTTGCAAACCGAATAGAAGTTTTTGTTCCACCCTAGTAAAGGTAATTATTACGCTTCGTAGTAATTAACCCTGCCTAAGGTCTCTGCCGGTGGCTCCAAGAGCCTGCACAAACGGTGCCACTTTCCAACAATTGCATCCAATTACGTTTAATGATATTACCCAAAATAACCCCATCAAAGCTTCCCGTTCCGACGACGCGAACCGCTTGATAAAATAATAAAAAGATGACATTATGTTCTAATTAAAACGAATCGATCGTTGGCAGCCAACACCGCAATTCCTCCCGCTTTTCCCGGCCCCTCCCTCGAGGGTGTCGCAAGTTTTTTAATGTAATTAAATTTCATCCCCCGATCGAATGGTCCACCGTGTCGTCGGCCATTTTTCGTTATTTTCTTTCGTTTCTATTTTTCATTTTCCCCAGGGTGACAGCGGTGGCCCGCTGGTCCTGCAGCGTCCGGACGGTCGCTACGAGCTGGTCGGAACGGTGTCCCACGGCATCCGGTGTGCCGCCCCCTACCTGCCCGGCGTCTACATGCGCACCACCTTCTACAAACCCTGGCTACGAAGCGTTACCGGTGTGAAATAAGACCCCACTTCCGAAACCGGACAACAACGACGACGACGACGACGATGGTGGCCGAAAGGACTATCCACCCCATCCACCCACCGGCCCCACCCTCCTCCCACCCGGTGTCCTGCCGTCGAAAAGGGTGCTAGTGTGCGTGCGCGCGCGTGTGTGTTTCACATTGCATGCACTTTGACGCGAGTAAACGACGGATGCGAGTGCTTCACTTCTATCCTGTGTGCCTGCGAAGGGACTGTATGTATGTGTGCGTTGTTGCGTGTATGTATGCCTGTATGACTGAACAATGTTGTTAGTACCGTTAGTCCGCACAGCTCAAGGCTCCTTTCCTCGCTCACTGGACCTCTCCTAATTTCGGAAGAGGATCGTTCCTTAGTTGCGCACAGCAAGGAAAGATCCCGCCTTCCATCCTTATAAGCGGTTAGCGTGTGAATCTGTATGTGTGCCTGTGTATCTGTTCGAGTAGCTGCGAGGTCCAACTGGGGAGATGGAAAGGAGTGTAGAGCCTGTGCAGGAACCGTAGCAAGTAGATTTAGTATAGAACTGCAGACGAATGCATTAAACAATCCAAAAGTGAACGAAAGCGCATCACACAGCGAATGCACTTTACTTTTGGTTCCAAATAAGAGGGCAAAGGTAGAAACAAAAACGAAATTGTTAAGACACTAAACAGTTAAGTAAACAATCGAAACAGTGAAGAAGAAAAAAAACGGGCACAAAAAGCTAGGCAGAGGTTTGATGTGATTTGGAGTCATTGTTAAGCGTAATTTATTATAATTTATTAAACTTGTTGTTAGCGGTTCAAACTATTTATTAAAAGAAACTATATATTTATTCCGTAAGATGGCCGCATGGTGGGCATGCAAATTAATCGATGGAAGAAAAAAAAAACAACGAAAACCCGCCTCGCCGAGCACGGGAGAGGAAATAAAACAAACCGAAAATACGCATACATACGGTGTAGAAAACGATTATGTGATTATTTTAACTTTACACGAGACAAAACGTTTACAAAATACAGAAACGGTTACAGTTGTAGAACAAACAAAATCTAACGATCATTTGAGCAGCCGAGTTGCGTTTGCGAATTCATTCATCCGAAACCGCCAATTCGTTCGTTCGCCATTTTGTTCGTCCCGTCACACCAGGACCACCTTCCTTCAAAGCACCGCATCTTACCAAGGCCGATCGGTGCCACGCAATCGTCTCCGATAAAACACCCGGGCGTTCCATGAAAAATGCATGCTAATTAGCTTTTGATTGTGTTTCACCGGTGGAGCCGGTTCGAGGAACTTCGCCGTCCGCCGCGGGTTGCTCATGACATGGGCGGCAACAGGTTGTCAAAGGAACGACCGAAGTTTGCCAAACCCCTTTTGCCTGGTCCAGTTTTTTTGGGCCGGCCAGCAGACCTTAGCCCGGCGATAGCCAGAGCCAGCCGGGTCCAACCGAGTGTTGGCTGTTGTGCATTAAAAACTTGACTGATTACTTATTCACGACCACTTGGTGCTGAATAATAGAACGCCACCGTTCAGGGCAACGGTTGGCACTTTGCTCCGGAAGCTGTGGAAGTCAACCAAGACAAGGGTGTCGTGTTTTCCGTTAGGAAGGATTAGGGCGAAACTTTCGGTACAATTGTCAAACAGAAGCAGTTACAACTGTACGCAACAACAAAAACACGATACTATTAGGTAGATTGAATTCGTTAAACATGGCTAGAAATGTACCCGAGGTAAGCATAAAAGTGGTTTATCTCTAATTAAGGATTTATAACTATTAGTTTCAGCATAAACAATCAATAATACCTTCTACCTACATTAACATTTAATAGAAACACAACTAACATAACCCTTGGAATTATGTGGGTTCACAATTTTTTTTATAAAAGCTTACCATAAGCTTTTCATTGATACAACCGCGATGTTTTAAGGTGAATGGATCAAAATGTTTTTGCTGATACTAAAAACTTAGTAGATTACACTCCCAGATACATTTCTTTGACGATTATAGAAACCGTGACATTTCAGAAATCATTACATTTCGTATATGATAAGACATTTTTGGATGATAATAATAATAATAATTTGATAACTGATCATTTTTAAACATTTTTTTATGGAAATATAAAATCTTCATAAAATCGATAAAATATATTTGAATTAACAATAAAAAGTTTTACCACACAGTTACGTGTAACGTTGCAATGGTTTACATTGCTTGGTATATTTTGTTATTTAAAGCTTTATATACAAGAAGATTCTGCAAAATAGTCTGGTGCCGTAACGTTACCATTCCTTTGATTATGGTTTATTTAGAAATAAAGTTTACTAATACTTTAATTACTCCAAAAAAAATTTGTAGTTACTTGTGAATGCTATTAAAATGTTGTGTAATATCGTGGATAAATGAGAAATTATCGAATACAGGAAACAGTAGGTGCACAGCCATGACGTCCAGTACTTTTCATTCGACAATCAGTTTAACTCTGATTTAACGCAAGCCAAAGCTAAACATACCCCGTAAAGGAATCCTCACTTGCCTCAAAAACAATATTGAAAGAGTATGACAAGAGTTAACGAATCGTTAAGAATGCCTTCGGCATCCCTGACTCTTCTGAAATGCGATGCATAAAAATGCATCCCAATAGACAGAGTGCTCCGATGCCACTTGGAGTGCGAACAAGTGGGCTTCGTTATAAGGGATGATGATAACAGGAAACCCTGTTCTCTCTGGCGCTTTCTGTACCACTTCCGGGCCGATTGTTCATGCGCTGCAATCACGTGCGGTGGAAGCCACGTTTTATACGAATGATTCTTGGTTCAACATTGATTCTATGATGGCCCACGTTGAAATAGAGGAAGCTTCGTTAAGGAGCCAAACGCGAAAATTTCCAGTTATATAAACCTGACCGGGTGTCGTGCGTTTGGCTCTCAACGAATATTTCGAGAATGTCTTTGGATTTATCGCCACTATACATTTTAAAAAGTTTAATAATTTAAATAACGAAAATGTGTTACATTTTCGTTTTCAATTTCTGAACAAAGTCTGTGGAGCAGCAGCATGCTATCAAACAGCAAACAAGTCAAAAGTAATGCAATTTAATAAATCAACCCAGAACACGAACGGCTTCACTCTGTAATGAAGTAAAGTTGAACCGTACTGATCGCTAGTTTAACAAACTAAAACCCAACAAGCGCACTGAAGCGAAACTTGCAGTTCACTTTCATGAAGAAACATTTACTTTTCCTGAGCTGCATGTTGCAATATTCCATTGCGCTAAAATATTTACCCAAGGACCAAAACAACACCCGT
Source organism: Anopheles coustani (assembly GCF_943734705.1). Taxonomy (NCBI): domain Eukaryota; kingdom Metazoa; phylum Arthropoda; class Insecta; order Diptera; family Culicidae; genus Anopheles; species Anopheles coustani. The sequence continues at coordinate 25,641,391 of NC_071289.1, forward strand.
TTGCCACGGGTAGCACACTGAAAACTTACATCATTTTTGCATAAATGAAAAGTTATCCTCACACTAATGCCTCACCAGTGCAGCCTGCAACGGCAATGGGGCAAAAGGGGTGTTGCTAAGCGTCGGGCAGGAAAACTTCAACCTTGGCGCAGAAAAGTAGAACCCATAAAATACCCGAACCGATGGAACTTCACCCTGTTGGCGGTTATCCCCGTCGGTGTGGAGCAATTCGTTAGTGTTATTTTCTGCCCCCGCAAGCGTTTCTACACGACGGCATCGCAAAGGTAGAAAATATCGGATTTCTTCTCGAGTGGAAACGTCATGTTACTTACGGCGGTTGAATCATGTTGCCAAAGTTTCGCGCAAGAAATACAACCCGTTGACGTGGGTTCCTGTTTGCCGGCCACAAATACTGCCTTGCCAGCAGATAACGAAAATGTTATCATTGAATACTTTGTGGTTGAATTTTAGTTTGCGTCTAAATGCAAGAGTGTTCCAAGGAGCAAAAACAAGATTGGTGTTTACCGGTTAGCTTTGATGGTTTCACCAAGCTCGTATTTTATGTTACAGTCATGTTTTCGACTTTCATTTCGTCCTCATATGTCAGTTGTTCATTCTCTTATTTGCAGCTTCATTTACTCATAACCTATTTAGCTATGAATGTAACTAAGCTTTAGCCCGTATGATAATTAAACTTAATATTGTTCCATCGCGGTCCGCGACAGCCGAGCGGTAGCGCCGGTTAGAAAATCGGCCCATGAGCGTCGGGGCTCACCACCTCGACGGCGTGGGTTCGAATCCCAACCGAGACCGGACCCTCCCCTGTACGAGAGGACTGACTATCCACGTACAACAGGGAAACGGGCAGGCATGACCAAGAGGTCGTTACGCCAAGAAGAAGATTGTTCCATCGATGTTATTTAAACAACAATAATAATATACAGGAGGCGTGATTTCGAACAAATTATTTATCATCATGAAGCAAACTTCACAATAACTATAAATTTAAATTTGATAAGACTAAAAAGGTTTTTGGGTAAGCTTATCGTCAAATTTCACTGGAATAATAATGAGGAATAATTTGCATAAATTAACTGCAAAATTTTAGATTCTTTAATACTATCTCCTTTTACCTATATTAATAGTTATTTCTATAAATCGTCTACAATATCTCAAACAAATGACACGTAAAGTCATCACTCAGTAAAGTACTTTAGAAACATGGGAACAAAATATTAGAAAATGATTTATGTTTATGAAACAGTTGAATAAGCACAAAGTACGCTGCAAACAAAATAAAAAAAACAAAGTTCCAAAGCGTCCCGTAAGCAGCTTTAAACTGTTTACCCTTCCATGGTCGTTTTCACACTCATAACAGAAAATGAAATTATCAAATTCGGTTGGATTTTATGTCATTATAATACCCGTTGACACAAAAAAAACCTAATGAGGAAAACAAAGTAAAAATCTGACATACTCTTACTTTCGCTTTGATTAAACCTCTCAACTTTTATCAAAATCCAACACAAATACCCATACTCAACGGCAATAATTCAATTTCCTTCGTCTCATAAACATGGCAACGTTCTCGTTCAGCTACTGCCGTTGCTAAAACGCACGACCGTTTGCCAATTTTTCGACAAGCAAGAAAAAAACACCACATTCAACTGCTCCATGCTTCTCGTCTTCAAGAGTACGGATCGAAAGCGTATCTTCAGCGAACACCGAACGCCACATGTTTTGGAACACACGTTCCGTGCTCTTCACAAATCACAACCGTCTCTGAATATGAAAGCAGCAGAACCAAATAGCACGGTTTCTGCTAACCGAATCCAAGTCAAATCCAAGCAATCTGACGCTCCCTTTGATGTCTACCACGTGTGTCGTGAGCAGCATAGTCCGTGAGGGTTGGCTTATTTAATGTTGGTAACAAAATGAAGTGTTTTTTTTAGAAAAATCACTCAACAAAACCTTCAAGCATCAATGTGTGTGTTTTTTTTATAATTCATCGAAACGATCGGCATTGGAGGAAATTGATCTTCCTTCCGAACCGGGCGACAAGTGCCCTCGGGATGCTTAATGCCATCTGCATCCATCGGACGATAACGGCTGTTCAATCATCTGTCGCTGCCGGTTATGCAATTTTGATTATTCGCATCCTTCGCGCCATCATTTTTCATCCAACCCCAGGACGACGGTGCGCCAACATGCCCACGCTGTAAATTTCGGACGCCCACGTCGGAAGAACTCCCAACCTACGTCAACGTCGACATTTTTTCATCCTGCCATTCATCCTTTCCACGAATCCTAGGAACGGTTGACCTAAAAGAATCGATTTCTTTCCGCTAACGATGTAGACTTTAGCAAAAAAGGAACGCTTCAACACCCCTCCAGAGGAAGAGAACATTTCCTTCTCTCGGGAAACAGTTTCGAGAAAACGTGCCACCAACATCAATCACTGCGCTTTTCCTGTTAAGCCCTCCGGAACAGGCTTCGCGAGCCGTCATTGTGAGTCACAATGCACACAATGCAGACTACGCCATTCTGGACAGTTTTGAATGTTTTATTACGAACCAGCGTTTCGTGTCTTTTTTTAATAACTTTCCATTTTTATCAGTAAACAAAACTACCCAGCAAAGCAAGACAACCATTCGTCGTTGCTTTGGACCTGAAATTTCACCCACATAAGAGATTAGCATAACCGTCGGTCCGCCTGGTCCACTTACGGTATGAAAAATTCATAGCATTGAAATTTTGCCGATGCACCCATTAGCCTGTGCATCGCTGAACACCGAAATGAATTTGAAGTCATGTAGATGTGCGCTCTATTTGGAGGGTTTCATTTCATGAATAATAAATAGCGGCAACATGTTGCTCGACCGTTGGTGAACGCGCAGTGGACCGAAACAGTGATGGAGTTTGTGTAACATCTCGTTATTATTTTTAAATTCTCACTGTTGAACTTTACGTGAGTTTCGCTCGGTTCGGTTGAGATACTTTTAAAATAAATTCCACGAAGCCTAGGGCAACATGTTTGTGAAGAAATTGGACTCACTCGTGTGTCGCCCCGAAGCTCTAACAAACGCAGAACCAAATTTTAAGAATAAACAAGAGAGAATCGATGGTAATGAGGAACTTTGTATTTCAGAAATGTTTCACCCCCTACCACCACCCCCACCATAACTCCCCATGCTGGGCTCTCCTAAATATTATCACGTTAGCCTCGGTAGCGACGAGGTCAAACTTTTTAAGAAGCTGACCCATACCCATGCCTACCCCACGATGCTATCAGTAACCATCTAAACACTCGCAAACCGCGTCATCGTAGTACTCATTCCGAATTCGAAACATTTCCTATGCTTTCCGTACCTTGCTCCGGCGAACGGTACGCCACAGGACCAAGGATGTATGGTATATGCGTTTCGCGGAGTTTGCGCACGAAGTTTGTATTTCGCTCGCTTTCGGAACGCATGGTGAGATACCGCGTGCTCACGAGTTGGAGCAGCTTTGGCAGCGTGTTTATTTGTTTTAACAACTCCCAAGCCCTCTCATTTATTTCAGGGGAATGTAATAGCTGTAGGGAACATCAAAGGTGTCCCTTCTTGAGGTGTGTTGGCTTGTAACAGCTCTAATGTTGGTCCGTAATTCATCCTCTTTCGCTCATGTTAAATTTGTCCATCCCCAAAAATGAAGATAATGATTTTGCTAACACGTTAAAGCAGGAGAAAATTATTCTTGTAGCACAAGTTGTTTTAAGCAAAAAATCAAAACTCTCAAACACTTATTAATACCAACCAAAAATTTACTTCATACCACAATAACTAATGTAATGGTAGATAAGAACAATAGGGAGTAATCAAATAAACATTTGGCAAACCAAGCATTAGTGAATGTTATATTCTTGTGTCTTGTGTTGATCGAAACGATTTAAAGGACTACTAGAAACATAAAGTCAGCGGATCAATCAAGCGGACCACCACCATTATGCTGCGTTGCAGTTTTCAGGACGCTAACCGCCAGTCCGCGAACCGATCGTTAGTTGTTATTCAGTCCTAGAACAAGTTAGGTGGGTAACAACCCGCATAGGTTATGGGAAATAAAGTAAAATTTTTTTTTAACCCAATCCCAGCAGCCGTGCGTTAACTATAATATTCTTTTAAGTAGTGCATATTTCCTTACCTTCCCCTACCTTAATATAATCGTCAGCTAAGTGAACACAGCAGTATGGAAAAAAGCTTCAACAATACCCGTATGGCTTAGTAGTTCCTCGTGGGTATTCGATGAGATCCATCCACACTTTCGCTCGCTTAACATTTTCTCGCAATTGAGTTGCCTTGAAAAGCTATTCTCACCGCCGACGCTCTCGTCCTTCTCGAGCGTGAAAAAAAAGTGCAGCGCTTCGGCATTCGTCCTCGGACAATTTAGTTCAGCTAGCCCGAGCCACCGACGGGCAGTTCAATTCGGACCGTGGCATCGAACGTTTAGCTCGCTAGTTTTCGCAGTCCCCCACGACAGCTTCCGAGCTCGGACGGCTCTGGCTTGCTCTTGTCAGCACCGCACTATAGTGTGTTTGCAGGTGGTGAAGTGGAACGCAAAATAGTAATCATCTTGAGACAGAAGCGCTGCGGTTCAGGCTGAGGCGATTGTTGGCTGAAAATTGTTCGCAAGGACGACGGAAACCAACCCTTGGCAGAAGGCTGACGACGGAAAGGTTCAGTTCATCTCGCCTCTAATTTTACACATCCTTGAGCGAACTGCTTCCTGAATCGCAGCTCCTGCCTAGGGTGGCTTTCCCTTTTTTCCCGTGGAGCTTTTCCTTTCTCTTCGACCCAGCAGAGTGTGAAAGTGACGGAACTCGTGTGTGCTAATGTGTGTGTTTTCCGTGCTCGTGTGTTACTAACGCGTGTTTTATCTTTTGTGCGTCGTTTTTCTCGTCAGATATCACCGAGTGCTCGAGGCACCAGAAGTTCTAGAAGTTGAGCCCTAACGAAAGGCGGCCAAGTCAGTGTCAAAGTGTTTCTCTCGGTGACCTTAAAGGGATTACTAGGAATCTGAATCGGAAGCGAGCTTGGGGCTTTTTCCCAGCGACCGAACAGCGATTTCCGGCAGTCAAACTATTTTTGACGAGTCTAGGAAGCAGCGAATTTACATCACTCGGAAGGTAAGGGCAGTGTTTTAGTCGATACGTACCCGTTTGCGTGTAATAACTTGCTAATATATACTTCTTGAGTATTTTTGCATTTAATAAAATACATTATATTAGTTTCGTAACATAGATTTGATATTGAAAAGAACTTTAAAACGGTCCTGAAAATGTATAAGTGCAACGAAAGATTTCTAAGCAAAACTTAAGTGTTTTTCGTTGTAATTGTTTCGTTGGAAATGTAATTTGACGCAACACACAAGAGAATGCTATTAATTTTTAATCAGTTTGTTTTGAAAAAAGCCTCAAGGACAAGAGTTTAGAACTTAGGCTAATCATAAAATACAGGTCACCTGTAAATGATAATCATAACGATATCTAAATGTTTTCTAGGCGTAAATAATTAATGTTTTCGTACGGTACGGATGTACACCATTAAAGAAAAAACATTAGGAGTGTAATTTTTTAACCCTGATAACGATTCAGCACTGAACGAGTTGACCCGAGCCTTTTCAGCCTACATTAATAGCTCTGGTAAACGTGAGTCCAGTCCAGCGCTTCGTGCTAGGTTGACAAAATATCATTCATCATGACACACCTTTATCACTTGTTGATGTTGGGCACGTTTTGCTTTCGCATGCGTCAAAAAATACATCATGTTCTTTGCCTCCCCCCGGTAGGTTTGATTGATGGTTGTTTGCTGTTACGCTGCACATATTACGCAGCACATCAGACGCTTGGGGTGTGTTTTGCAGCGGCATCTGAGCTACAGTTCAGCCCATCCTAAAAGTTGCCAAGTTTTGACTACACGGGCGCACGAGGATAAATTCAAATTCCCAATGAAGCACTGCACTGTGAAGTATTTTATGTAAATTTTAAAACCTCATTTTGCAGTCCGCTTGGTTGTCTTTACTGTGGAAACAATAAACGAGAATCCTAACAGCCCTCCATACACCAAGGAATCTTCGATCAATAGCCATACCGTCTGGGACCTCCTAAACCAAACGGTCGATTTGCATATTCATTAAATCGATGGTCCACTGAAAGTGCAGCTATCTTGTGCTAGTGCTATCACAAGTGATGGCAATCGGACGTTGGCAAGTATTTAATGGTCGACGTAACAGGTCGAACACTGGGCCGTCACTGAACGAGGTGTTAACTGATATGGGTTCTCGGCCTAAAGCTTCTAGGAAAAAAGGAATTATGTGTGTTGAAGCTATAATTCAAATCCCCCCCCCCCCCCCCCCCCCCCCTTCCAGATAATTATACTCATTTCCCTGTTAACTTTAAAAGAGATAATACTATACAAATATGGGGGTCCGCGACAGCCGAGCGGTAGCGCCGGTTAGAACATCGGGCCATGAGCGCCGGGGCTCACCACCTCGACGGCGTGGGTTCGAATCCCAACCGAGACCGGACCCTCCCCTGTACGAGAGGACTGACTATCCACGTACAACAGGGAAACAAGTCTCGTAAGCCCTTAACGGGCAGGCATGACCAAGAGGTCGTTACGCCAAGAAGAAGAAGAAGACTATACAAATAAAAAAACAGAGTAAAGTAAATTTTAAAAATGTGTAATCATTAAGTAGATATTCCAAGCAGATTATCATTGAAAAAGAAAACAGTTCACTCATAATCAAAAAAGTCACAAACACACAACTTATAATTAAATCCTCTTATAGAGGAAGTTTTAAATAGAATCTAACGAGATGTAATGATTATCTTTGATGAAACTGCGTTGGAAAAAAGGCATTCAAAGAATAGTGCGAAGGTAATAGATGGTACATGACCAGAAATATGCCTTTTATTACACAAAAATCATAATTTACTTGATTATAACTGCAAGATATTACTTCCTGGAAATATGCACTTATGGTCAAATACCGAGGATTTATCACAGGGAAGCAATTGTACACCCAGGCAATAAACATCAAGTAGTAAGTCTGTTAAAGACGATAAACGCTTAATGCGCGCCAACACTTACCAGTGAACCATTAGAAAATGCATTTTAGCGTATGACATTTATTGCATTTTTATCGTTCGTTAACATTCCAGTTCCACGCGTACGAATTTCCACTTCCATAACAACCTGGGCCAGGCAAAGGAAAACTAGTTCTACCACGTCCTGCATGTCAGCAGGAATAAGCAAAAACGAAATGTTCCATCAGCGTAAAACTACACGGCGAAAGAGGCAACCTTCGCGATAGCATATTCATCACCGTCGAATGAAGGTAGTTTTCCATCACACGGGAAAACTTTTCCTGCAGCTCGGCAATGCCGAACGATTGCAACTGCTATGCACTTTTTTTGCGGATGTCATTTTACGTCCTGCGGGAACAACCCTCCGGTCACGTTTTCTTGTTCCTCAGCCTAGTGATTGTGCCAGAACATTTTCTGTTTGCCAGGAGTTCAAAACAAAAAAGGCAAACTCGTCCAAAACCAAACCCCCGATGCCAATTGTGTACGTACATAGGAAACGTCGGAACGGAAAAAAACACACATGAGTAATACGAGTTGACTGAAAATTCAAGTTCACCGAGTTTGCACCGGCCCCTGTGTGCACTTGAACCGATGAATAATTTGCATATATTCCATATAAATGTCCTGTGGTTTCCCCGGGGTTGAACCGGACCCGGGCCAAACGGGAAGGAAGCGGTCATTGTAAGCCGGGATATATATCTACTTTCCTTGCAGGTGACAAAGGCAAAAAGGAAAAAGCTATAGTGTGTCGAAGTAAAAGGAAAAAACACAATGTCCTGTGCGTCCCAGAGTGACTTAGCATGATTGATTACTGTAGGGGGGTGAAAAGAATTGAAAAATTGCATTCGAGCTTGCCGTTTAAAAGAAATTGATCCATGGAAGTTGCTTGTTTGTGACGTATTTGAACAACCATCTGTGCGTGCGTGAATTTCAAAGCTTTGACATAAAAACTCAAAATATGTGTTTGTGATTGTAAACCAATAAGTTAACAACACGAAATATATAGCGTTATTATAAAAGGAATAGGGTGTAAATGAAAACGAAAACATCAAAAAATCTTTTTTAAAAATACTATGTCAATTAAATTGAAAAACAAATAAGAAAGTTTTTCAACAAACTAACCACATTGAGTAGTTTATGCATAGGCTAACCATGTGTAGAAACGTCTGAGTGACGCTTTTTTATGATGCCTGTACATTCTTATTGTATAAACCTCTTGCCACGCCGTGCCGTTTCATACGATTTCAGCATAAAATACCCGTAACTCAATATCGATCATCAGCCGTTATTCAAATCGACTCTGATTTATTTCTCTTCCTTTCTCGCCTCCTTTTGCTCTTGCCTTTTCCAGCCGCACCCCCTCATCATCCCCGTCAGCATGAAATCTCCCGCCCTCTGGATGGCCATCGGTGCGATTCTCCTGCTCGGTGGAAGCGTAAACGCATGGGGTGGACTGTTCAATCGGTTTTCGCCAGAAATGCTCGCCAACATGGGCTACGGCAGCCACGGTGGAGCCTACCGACCGCAATCGTTCCTTCAGGTAGGTGCCGGTGCTGTTCGAACCACCCCCTGCATAATGTTATCGGTATCCGCAAAAATAAGATTACGCACTCGGGCGAAAGCTACGTTTGTCGGTTACTTTTTTTTCTCTCCGTACTTAGTATAACTATTTTATCAACCAGTTTCCAATGTGAGCATTTGCAAAAATGATATTATATTAGGGTGCGTCATTTTTTTCCGCATGTATCGTTTGTATTTCTTGATGAAACTAATTCAAACATTTTTCCTTAAGAATAAATTTTCATTCCAAAAATTGAAAAAAAAAATCGAAACCACCACACAAACCGAAAAACATGAAAGTTTTCCGTCAAGTTAAAATAAACAGTTCGCCTGTGTTTATATATTAATATTAATTGAACCTTTTGGCGGACAAAACCAACGATGTAGAAAGCACGGCCCGGGAAAACAAGTAAAACAAAGCCGGGCTTGTTCATCTTTCATTTCCGTTTGTTGATGTTTGCAAATCGATATTTTATCATTCGCATCGATATAAACACAACATCATCGGACGATTGCCCTTTCCACCACAACAGAAGCCCAGCAATACCCCGGACCAGGACAAACATTTGTACACGGGTCAGAACAAATAGACCCTCCGAAGGCATCGAATCCGGTGGACAACAGCATCGACCGCACTCTTCCTCTGTTTTTTTTTTCTATTATATAAATGACTATTGCTGCCTGCCGGTTATTGTACCCATTATTTCTTTTACCGGGTACTATTTATTATCGTTAATGCTGGGTGCGGAGCTGGGATGGTTAAGCCTGGCGATCGCATGCCAGTGTCTTATGGCGTGCTTAAGCCAGAGTTTCCTTTCCCATTTTTCTTCCGTTGGGGGTGTTTTTTGCTCCTGCCTTTCCAAGGACACACTGCGTGGTTTCGGCTTCGGAAGGTGTTGATGCCAGTCATCAGATAATTCGTTTGCGCTCTATGACAACCGTAAATGTAAGCCGCGCGTAATTGGCTCAATAAAAAAGGGAAACCCGCTTTTCCAACCCACGTCCCGAAGGATGAAAGTTTGGAAACATTGTTTGGATCCAGAATTTTGTTTTTTTTATTTGTTTCTGTGATCAACTTGTGCGTGCTTAGAAATCAACCCAAGCATTTATTTAGCGAATAAAACGTATGTCAACATCATGCCAAAGTGTTGGCATGTTGTCGTGCAAACAAATGGTTAAACCGTGTGCAAAACATGCTCGCATAGCATGAAACTGGTACATGTGTTAATTTGAAAATGCTTCAGTTATCTGCAAAACTCACATAAAAAACATAAATTAGTTGATTGCAGTATCGAAAGTAGTTTACCGGCGATATGAAGCTGGTATGTTTGGTTTTGGCACCTGCCGTGCTGGAAAACAATTAACCTTTGGCTTTTCTCGGGCGTTCGTAGTAAATTTTGTTCTCCGCTGAAAAAAAACTGAATTATGTATTCAATCGTTGCGATAGTCGAAATGAACAACGAAAGTAAAGAATATGATAACTTTGTGGCAATATCAACCTCCTTTTTTCCGGCTCCATTTTTTTAAGAAGAAAAATATATTTTAAAAGATTTTATCGAAAGAATGAAAGTTTGTTTCAGCCTGGATTGTAGTAAAATAACTTTTCCTTCAATACTGACGAGAACCGAAAAATTTGAGGTCCTACTGCACATGGAGGTAATTTATACTATTTTACTTTAAAAAAAACTTGGGGGTTTTCACGGAACATGGTTTATAACAATGAATTGAAGAAAACCGACCGAAACAAAATGAAACAATAAATTAACCGAAAGATTTTTTTTGTGTCGAGATATATTTCGATGGCAGAAATATAAGAATTTCAAAAATTTCTAGGATGAAAATATACCCATTTTTTTGCTGATCGATTAAAGTACGTTGCATTTCGAAAAAAATCATTTCAACAATGTTTCGTACTTAAAAGCAAATTAAAATCAAAAGAAATTTTAGTATCACAGAAAATTGGAATTATTTACATTAAAAATCCTTAAACATAATAACAAATGTTTTTGAACAAACTTTAAATATTGATTGATAATTTCATATTCGACTTCGAACGCATAATAAAATCCCATTTCACACGGCGCGGAGCCAAAAGTTATTAATGGATATTGATCAAATAAATAACATCACTTCACCTTTCGGTGGGGTCCGTTGATCCGCCCGTTTTGCACGCAACTTAGAACTGTTTTCCAGTTGGGGGGTTTTTTTTTTCATTTGACTTTCCCACGTTCAGCGTCCGTTAATTCAAGCTCAAGGACTCACCGTCGGGCTGAATGTTCGATTCGGCATCAAAACGGAATACCGCACGCAACCGAAAAACTAATTATACTATCGCGCGAAAATGTTCGGTTTGGGGCTTCCGAAGCCCCGGGAAAAAGCTTCAGCCCCTACCGAGCTCCGGGAGCTCCGAGAGCGAGTGCTTGCGACGGGTAATAACATTTACATGGTAATTTAATCTGCCACCACGTCACACATCGCCGCAGCACGGAGACAGCCTCGTCCCGGATGAGGCCATCGTTCCGTGGTTTCGGGTCCGGAATTAGGATTCTGCAGCTCAACACGATCCGGCGCACGATATGTTAAAAGTTTTCCCCCGCCGTTCCGCATATCGGTCGGCGTTCGGGCGCAGGGAAGCACACCGAGTTTCATGGTTTGCAGTTTCGAAGCATGAGGTTTCATGCGAAATTTGGTTCGTCGTTGCTTCCATTATCGTTTTTGTTTTTTGTTTGGCCAGAGAGTCACATGCGCGATCCCGGCAGGCGAGACAAACAACAAAAACCACGGCAATGTTAAGGACATAACATGTGCCTTGTTTGCACGGCACGGTCGGTGAAAGTGCCTGGTCCATGTCGCCGGTCCTCGGGGGTGTCCTCTCGCCTTACACAGCATAAATATTGATCATCCAGAACGATCCTCCAGCGGACGTGGTTGTCTAATTTCATTCCACAACAAAAAAGGGTCCACGCGCAAACTTTCCCGTCCGATAATCCGAGCAGCGACAGAAAGGTTGAAAGGAAAACCTCGCTCTGGGGTCTGCCTTGAACGTGAAACGTCGTGGAACGTGCGAAACAAAGATCAAGAGAACGTGACATACGTCGGAAAATTAAAACTAAAGTTTTCCAATAAAAACGTACCGGTCCGCACCATGTTGGAGGGTTTTTGGTGAGACAAACGTGCAAAGCAACAGACGTCTCGAAGGATGTAAGCAAAGAAAACCTTTTCCATATTAGAAAGGGTTCTGTTACGGATGATTGCTTAAGTTACTTCGAGAAAACATTATTATTTTCTAAAGTTTCCTACCATAAAGCGTGTTTACCACCACACATTCTAGTATTAAAAGTTCTACCAAAAGTACGTTTATTAATTGCTTCCCACACGCAAGATATACAAATGAGATTACGCGAACAGATTTCCTACGCTCAACCACTTCTCCATCAACCGTACCCGGCGAACGAACCATATTAACCTTTCACGTAACCTGCTCCATGTCGTTCGCTATTTCGTTACAGAATGAAATCCTCGACGAAGAACAGCAAAGCCCGCGCTACGAGCCGGATCCTTGCTCCCGGGTCTGCTCGGCGAACGAGTTCTGCTGCCCCGGATACATTTGCGTCATCGTCGATAGTGGTAAGAATGGTCGGGCCTCGTCCTGGCGGAACACCAAGAATTTGTGCCCTTTCTCTTCACGCATGTTTAGATGGGTTCCCTCCCTCTCTGTGTGTTTCTCTACCTACCATCTGCTGTGCTGTTCTGTCTCCTTCTATTTTCATCCGGCCAGTTCCTCTTTGTTGTTGATTGAGAAATGCGAAAAAATGTCCTTTATGAAAAAAGGACGCTCTTATCGCGATCCCTCCGAATTTGGAAAAACACCAGCTATCGTAACAAAAAATCTCAATCCTTCATTCACGGAAGGATGTCGGAAGCATAAGAAACATCTAATCACCGAACACGATTTGCGATGGTATGATTGGGTAATTATGATGAAATGACTGACTAAATACTTGATTTTTTGGGGCTTCTCATTTCTTGTAATCACGAAAACTTGTTCTGTCTTAGATGATTAATATTTTTCGCACCACTTCAAGAGCATATTTCCATCTTCAGTTATGATAATTATCTCCAACCGGCAGACGGAAGTAATTTAACTTCTTTTTAATCTCTTCCCATCGGTCGGCACGGAACTCCCACGGCTTTTGTGTCGCTTAAAATCTGCTTATAACTTCGCGGAAAATACGGCCAGCGAAACGATTAAAATGAGTTTTCCATAAGCAACCCGTCCAAAGCGGGCTGTCGCACGGACCGCGAACCGAAAACCGCCGGTGGTCGGTGCTAAATTATCAAAAAGGAAATTAAAATCCGATACCCTAGCCAGAAAACCATCGTTGCCCACGTACCGTTCGAGGTACAGCGTGTCTCCTTGCGGAGGTGTCGGGCGTGGAAAAGGGAAAGTTTTATATTAATTCCAGTTTGCGTCGGTGGTTGCGAGAACTTTGTGATCCCGGCGCTACTCAGTCCCTCTCGTTCCCTGGCCACCCCGGGGGGTCCGCATCGCCGATCGCGGTAATGTGGGTTCATCAGCGATTGGATTATTGGATCAATTTGCTGTGAACGGTTTTATGAGGCCCGGAGCGGGTTCATGTTATTTATTTACGCTTACGGTTGCGCTGGCTTTAGGTCAAGCAGCCACTTTTCCGATCCCGGCGTTCAGCCCTCTGGAAAAAAGGGGGGGTCATTCACGCCAAACGCAGCAGAACACAAATCTCAATCTCCTCCTATATTGTCGACCCTAATCCTCTGTCATTTTGGGGGATTTTATATCGGTTTCGGAGCGGGTTTTTAGCTTGTCTGGTGGATTTGGGATTGGCATTCTAGCAAACCTCGGTCGGTCGTAGTTTTTGTTTTATTTTTTTTAGAAGAGTACAACCGGCTAATGTCCGTAGCCCGTCATGCGGGATTAGATTTCCTTTTTTTCAAGGTAAGGATAGCCTGGCCCACCTTGATTTACCAACCCACTTACCTAGTACGTTAATGTCGTGATAAAGGGAAGAAATATCGCTCTCCGAAAGCATCACAGCTAATGGAAAAGGCGATCCGGACAAGTTGCCATGCAAGGGATGGGTTCAGTTGGATATGTTCGTCGATTCCCAGTACAGCCAAATTTGCGGGAAAATCGTAAAGGTAATAAAATATTCATAATTCCATCGCGAAATCGAATCGAAGCAATAATCTCCGGACGATGGCAGTCCAATGAACCGACTGATAATGCTCTGATTTATAACGCAGTTACTAAGAAAGCCGGTTGAAAAGTCAACGACTTAGCTGGAAGATAACAAATACTACAATGAGTATGTCAACATGGATCCGAAGTGTTCTTATATACATTATGATATGTTAGTTAAATAAAATTATCACAACTGCAAAAGATTGCTTACTAAACAAGAACCAACAGGTTTACATAAAATAATTCAATCACATTTCACTGAAATAAATTGCTTACCATAAGTTTTGAACAAATCCTAAGTCGTTGAAAATAATGATTTCTTCAGTTTCGGTATTTAGCGTTTGTTTCTGACACATTTCTGTATTTTAAAAGCTACCTTTTCAAAGTTTTTAAATTTGTAACAAAATTGTGCTTTGGCGTTATATATTCTACAAAAATGTCAAGCTTAAGGAATAGATAAATAATAGAAATTATTTTTTATGGTTTTAGTCAGTCTTACTGGTTGTATCCAAAAAACTCAATGAACCTAAAACAGGTTTTGTATTCCTTTTTGTCCACAATATTGAAACATTGATTGTGTTGTTATAAACATCATCCATCATATTAAAACCACAAATTTATTGAAGTCAGAAAGCACGTTGTAAAGTACTTTGCAAATAATTGAAAAAACAGGTTCCTTAAACCATTTGATAAACCACAAAACTTTTGAAGTATTTATAAAAAATATTTTTTTAAACAGCTTATATCAAAGATGTAAAGCATTATATCCCCAGAACTAGAACTCAATGAAATGCTTACCACGATAAAATTGAAGTGACAAATCACACAATGGACACTGGTTATCTAACCATTCTGTGATGCTATCCCCTGAGTCTACTGCGGCATAAACTCTTCCACGTAATAACAAGTGGCAAAACGTAGAACGACGTAGATTTGTTTCAACCCAGCGATTCCGCACAAAGGCATGCTGCTGAAAACCAAAAAGGACCCACGGCGAAGGTAGAAGTAGCTGGCGAGCGTATGTGTAACTTCATAAATATCATGCGGCAAAACGTCCTACCAACTGAAGGTAGTAAAGTTCATTCTCAAACACACATACATACAGTTACCGGTGGGTTTCACAAAACGCCTGCTGCAAAGGCCAAAGTAACCTCCACTCCAGTGCGGATGCCCTCGAGGGGAAACGGGGAGGTGAGCCATGCCTGACGTACGCCTAGCTGGACGGCAGTATTTGTGGGTGGTTTGTGCGCAGTTCAAGTACAAACATGGCCCACTGTCCGCCCGCTTACACGTTTAGGCTTCGCGCCGTGTCTGTCGCACGAGAACCGGGGCTTCTTCGCAATGGCACCAAAATGGCACCGCTGGTGACTGCCTTGGTTGAATGTTTTATGGTCCTCACACAGAGAGAAGGAGTGAAAGAGAGGTGAACGACGGTGACGGCTTGGCAAGGGCTCAGTAGAACAAGACCCTTGGGGCTTTTAATTTTTTCCCTGATGTTGAACATGGTTTCTTTGTGCTTTTATTTGCACGCCCTACATCGACCGCAGTTTCAACCGACATGAGTTGTCACAATTGGCATCTTCCTGTTTTTTGCCCCTGTGTTCACTTCATGAAGATGGCACGGCACCAACCCCCTGTTACGTCCGGGAAACCCGCCCAAATGCACACTCGGATATGGATGACTTCAATTCAACCAGCGACGACACTTGACTTCTATTGACTATGGAAACTCATTTGCATAGCGCCTTGCATTGTTCCGGGTTTCCTATCGATCTGCGCTACACTCACACACATACACACACATGGGATGGAGAGATTGTGGTGCAAAAAACAATTGAAAACACCCTCAAGTGTAGTGACGTTTTCTTCAGCATTTTTATTGCGCTTCAAATTCTACCAGGATGACGCAATATCGGGACAAAAAAAACCAAACAAATTCGGTTCTACCAATGTTCTTTTTCACCTCCATTTCCTCTACAGAATGCAATCAACTTTTTGTATTGCACGGAGAGATTGGCCCGAGGCCCCAGAGATAAGGATCTATAATTTATTTTCCAGCCCGATCGAGTTTTATTGGCTTCGTTTCCCGGAATTGTCGTTATGTCGAAAAACAAGTCCCTTTTTGTGATATTTTTTGTTCTGCACGTTTCGATTCGTTTTCGAATAAACAAGAAAACACATATTTCTTGAACCTTTCGTTTGCGATTGGGGAGGGGGCCATGGAGGTCATAATGTGCAAGAAAGAACGATACACACGTATTTCCAACGTTTTTGGTACACTCTCCTGCAACTACACTCGTGACGGACATCACTTCATGTATTAATCAGACGAAGTGGTTTTTGGTCGTTTCGGCATCGGGACAAAACAAAAAACCTGCCTGACAAGAGGAAATTTGTTTGCCCATCGCCCATTAGACACGGAACTTTATCCGCACCCGAGTATCGAATAGGATTTCCGGAGGCGTGACAATTTGTCTGTCTCCCATCGTCGCGCGTTCGGCCAAAAATATCTCCATGGTCAACCATGCGAAACGATCACGCGCCACCAGGCGTCTCCATCGAGGCCAGACCGGTACCACGTTTTCGTTCGTTGCCCGACGGTTTTTAGTGCGCATTTACACAAACGCAAACTTTTGGTGAACTGAATTTACTTTGTTGGTATGACATGGTAATAGAAAGAAAATTGTCCTTAATGTCAAACCTTCTTTTCGATTTGTTCATTTATTTTACAACAAGTAGCGATTATTAAATCATTAAATTTAAATGTGTGAAAAGCAAAAATCAAAAATATGGTCACTTAAAAAAGATGATGATTTTTACACACTAATACGGTCATATTTCATAGTACTTTACACAGTTACATAGTTTTTATTTTCAACAATGCTTTCTGATTCAATGAACTATCATCAAATCCAGACGGAATACATTCTATCGTTTTTCCCAAAATTCTACTGTTGTTCCGTCTACAAAGTAAAAATAGGATGATAAGTGGGTCCACAGATTAACTTAGTGTAAGAAATAAGCAGAATATCTTTTTAAAGTAAAATTAATGGAAACTACGCTGCTAAATGATAATGGACACTGTTTACAACTTTATCATAAAATACTTGGAATCAGCAGTAATTTAGAAGCTTTTGGATTAATTTATTAGCAGTAAATTCGCAACGATTACCTTATTTCATAGCAATCACTATTTTCATGCAAACATATCCAATGGAAGCTGATATAAAATTGCACATGTTTTCAGTATCTGTGTCTTTTCCAAAAGTGAAACAAAGACTGAAGTTAGATCTGCGCAAAGCATGAACAATTTTATCCTTTTTGTTTTCAAAAATTTGAAACAAATCGAAATCACAAACATTTATCTTTTTCTGCGCCTTCCATCCGTGGCTTTAGGAACGGTTCTCTATTTTCTAGCTAATCTTTATCCTGTAGTTGTTTCCCACTTCTTAACCTTCTCTATTTCTCGATGTTGTACCCTGCCCGTCTGTAAGTTGTAAACGACTGCTCGTGGTTTAAATGTGTGCGCCCCAAAAAAAAAAAAAAGGGCAGCGCCACGCGAGTCGGTCGGCGAACTAATTAGAGCCATTATTTTCTCTTTCCCTATCTTTTCATCGATCGGTCTGCTGTGTTTGTCTCTTCTCGTCTCTTCTTCTTTCCGTCTTTTTCGAACTGTTAACTTGTTGACCACAAAACCAAAACCCCCGAACCGAACCCAACACCACCCAAAGTTTCACCTCTTTCAGTAATGGGCCAGTGTATGCCGCTGTACGGGCGAAAGTACGGCGAGCTGTGCAGGCACGATTCCGACTGCGAGTCCGGGCTGGTCTGCGACATTTCCGCCCTCAGCGGGGCCAGCGTCTGCCGACCGCCGACCATCGTCGCCAAGCAGTACGGCGAAGATTGCATCACATCCAGTGACTGTGATATTACACGGTAAGATTAAATCACCGACGTTCATAACATCCCTTTTGTCAGCTCATTCTTTGCATTTCGACCACAAAAAAAGCCGGAATATTACAGCCGGAGCGTTAAGTTGGAATTCCGTTGAAGAACGTTAATGCAAAAAGTCGGAGCGAAAATAATTTCACAAAGCCATCACAACCAATTCGTTTAGATAACTCTCAGACAACAGGGGTTGAGTTCTGGCGAGTATCATCTTTCCCCTAACGATAATCCTTTTAAGCGCCCGAGTTTAGCCAGAAGATCGCTTTCAGCGACAGACATTGACCGGAATGATTCCTTCCCCGGCTCGTTAAGATGACGAAGGCTCCCATAATCCACCCGATTACAATTCGATTCTTTTCTTCTCTTTCCGAACTTTTTGTTCACCGTCGTCGTCGTCGTTGTCGTCCATGCCCCAACTCCACAGGGGACTGTGCTGTCAGGTGCAGAGAAGACATCGGCAAGTACCGCGTAAGGTAAGCGTTATAGAAGATATTTTCCATTGGAAACCCTTTCATCAAATCGACAACGAATACGCCTTCAAGCAATTGGCGTCCTTCGTCAGGAACCACAGTCCCCTTCAATTAACCCCACATCACACGAACTTTTCGCCTTGCCACGTGTACGTTTTTTCTAACATTTATTCCCTATCCTTTCTTTTCATCGCCAAGGTTTGCTCGTACTTCAAAGATCCGCTGCTCTGCGTCGGAACGGTTGCTGCCGATCAGGTAAGGTGTTTCGGAAAACTCGTTAAATTATTCAATACTAATCGGAATCAATTTGCATGCCACGGACTTACGTCAAAAGTGGGCGCTTTGGAAAGCATTATCGATTGGCGAGTTCATATTTGACTAATTGAGCATTCCCTTCCTGCCTCTTTCTAGGTAAAGCACCAAATTGAGCATACAGCCGGTGAAAAGCGCATCATCTACAATAAGCATTAAGAGATATTTAAACTCAACCAGCACAAAATCAAATCAAACTGAAAATCCAATCAACCAAGCTGATGAATATACCGAATAGATTTCCTCCGAATTACTTTCAGTTTTGAAATAGTTTAACGTTCTTAACCGTCAAACATGCATTTAGTATGTATAAAGTTATCCTTTTCTTTTGATGATCTTGCGTATATTCCCCCCTTGTAGTTTAGTTAAGCAATGTTTAGTAAAGTATTTTAAAATTCTCACAAATACTCCGCAAGCAGAGCCTAATACTGCAAGTAAAATCGAATCGAATCAACTGAAAGAAAAAACAAACAAGTATTCTAGTGAGCTGAACGGAACATAAGAATTAACATTTCACACACCAGCACAAAATCAATTAGAAACTTGTTACATAGACAAACATATCAAAAGGAAGGAACGAAAAGAAAAAGCGAGCTGAGAAGCGAAAGAAAAGAACGGTGCTAATTGATGCCATCGTTCACGTGAATGAAAGACAAACCGTTTAACTGGAACTAATACATATCACTGAATGTCCTTAAAATAATCTTAAAGAACCATAAGTCAAAGAACACATGAAAAAAAAACAATTTCTAGCTTATGTTACTAATTTGGAAACATATTTTACGAAAAGGAAAGAAAATCGACTAGGATTTTTTTAAACAAAGACAAGAAGTTAGATGAAAGTGCCGAATGTTCCTTTGATCGCATCAACAGATTGTGTTTATTCCAAGCCTTTTTTATTCAATCAAACTTTTAAAACGCCCAAATAACACGTAAGTGGCATGGGAAACACATTTTCAAAATATGAAATCCACTTTATCCTCACATTTCGTGTCTCTACACTTTGTTCCCTACTGTGATTGATGCCAAGTGTACAGCCCACAGAACGAACAAACGAAAAGGCTATTTAAGGCCACTCTTAACGAAAAACCAAATCCTTTTACTCTACATCTCGAAGAAATTTCTAGCGTTGTTATGAAGTGTATTGCTGTTGTCACTACCGAAACGTGTCCTACTTATTCCATTCGGCTTGTACGTTCAATAATGATGAGGATGAAGATGATAATTTGTGGAGTTAGTGGAAGGAGGATGTGGGTGATAAGAAAAAAGAGAAGCATGGTTCACACTTTTCGTCCATTACAATGAACACCTACTACAAGCATAATATTGATTGAAAACAAAACAATAAATACCCTTGCTGATATAATCGGTTCTTATGCAATGAAAACATATCGTTATACATTAAAGTACATATACATATATACATACTACTACGACGATTACACGACGACGAGAGGCGCAGTGGAAGAGAAATTTTAAACAAATCCAATCCAAATTGCTAACAATCCACTAGTCTTAGGAGCATCCTGCAAAAAAAAGAAAGAACTCGTAACATATAAGCTAAATAAAATTAAAAAAAACTGACAAAACAAAACACAAAACTATACATAAATTCATACTGGCTGAGGCATTTTGAACTTTTAATCCTCTAACATACATTAAATGTAAAGTTTCCAGGAGTAAAGTGGAGTTGCTGTGAAAGTTTAAATCAGAGTGACAAAACTACCAAAGCTCGCATTTATGCGAAGTGAGAACATTTTAATATCATTTAAATTACACACACACATACACGCAAAACATAAAGCTACATGAAAAAAAAAACATAAAAACCACACATACACAAAGAGACGAGTAAAAGAAGAAGTTATAGTTGAATGCGATAATCTAAACAAAACAAAAGAAGAAAGGACATGCAAGCTGTTCATAATATGTATATCCTTATACGAACCTTCATGATGTGGTTTACACGACAAAAAATCCCTACTACTGTATGCTGTCCGAGGAGAGATATTTTTATGAGAATTCCCCATCGCTAACCATAGGACTAGCCAGCTTCAACATGTTTCTTGTCCAAACTCCTGACTCCCCCGAGGAGGGGCCTAGCGTATTCGTGTCCGTTTGCTATCTTTCAGCACAGGCATTCTACTTTTCACTGGAGAGAAGCACAAAGAAGAATAAACTATTTTCGCAGCCAGATTCCTTCTACGCCAGCGAATATACGAGAACAAATATTTCCATTCGATGATGAAGGCATTCGTACTGAATACACCATCCGACCAGTACTAGAAGGCGGTTTTCCTTCGCGAACAAACGGACCAACGCGAACACGTTACGCTCCTAGGGAAAGAGCGCAAGCAGTTTTTCTTACATCGGCTCGGGATCGTTAGCGACGGTGTGTTCTTCCTTGCCGAGCGTGTCCATTATCGAAGTGAAATAACAAAACAAACGAACCAGTATTCGCGTGTGAGTCAAACGAATGCTAAACCCTTCGAAGCGGTCTACATCGATTTCCCATCTCGATACTATCCAGCAGCTTCGCCTCAGTGGCTGCCCGAATTCCCAAATGGACCCGGACGGCACGGAGAGCACACACGCACAAACGACACGGTTGAGGCTGAGCAAACAGTTTATCAAAACCCGAATATATAAATATATCCTTAGAATATGATCATGAGTGAGCCCTTCGAAAGAAACATGAATAAGATCAGTGACATATCAGTGTACAAATAAGAAAACCCCAAACCTACTAACATACACGAACAAACAAACAAACAGGAACACAAATTCCGAAACTTACAAGAAAGATGTAATGGTGTGGAATTAATGACGCGAAACCACGATCGCCTGCGGCAAAAAACTTATTATGCAGACAAGGAGTGTGAAAAAACGTTCTATTCAAAACTAAAAGAAGCAAACGAGAGTAAAACAAAACGACATACCAGCATATCAATAGCTAAGATAAGTCGCAGACAAATTGTTTCCCCAACAGGACACGCCGAATCCAACCGGCGGAGGTTGTTAACAACCGGACGAAAAGTGACCGTCAAGGAATCTTTGGCTGGCGTAGTATGCACGATTCACGAGAGTCAGAGAATTTATTTAACTGAATTTCTGTCAACTTAATACAACCGCTACCAACCTGACAACGTACGGTGGTCATATAGATCATGATGGTTGTTCTTCAGGATGTTTTAAAATATCATATACATATCAAAATGCTGCATTACCCCAGTACTGCTTACAAAAAAAAAAGATTATGTTAACAGCGGCGTGATTTGTGCGTACGACGAAGGTTGAACGACAGACATTTCTTCAAAGAGATATAGAAAAATATGAATGAACAAATAGAAACTATATGTGTACATCTCTTGAAAACAAACATTTTCGTTGTCATTGCATTCATCCGAGGTGGACATTAATCCGAAATTTTTAAATTAACAACTTCCTAAAACCTGTTTAACTGGTCACCAATATTTTGTTTGATGTATTTTCTACGCCCTTTACATACAAATTAACGGTTTCTGTTACATTTTTCTAGTGGATCTTGAATATTTATTCGTTAATGCTCATTTCGTTTAACTATCTTCTACTGATCGCTATAACGATACAAGTAATAAGCAAATTATTGCTTGGGCATGGCATACTTCTCCTCGAAGGATTTTACAAATTGCAACAATTCGGCCGACATCTCATTTAGGTCGTCGATGGCAGACGAAATAGATCTACGCTGAAACTTTCTGGCCGTAATCTTTACCGAGTCAACGGGTAATAGCTTCCCCGGTAGTTGCCCAGTTGTTTCTGGCGTTTCTGGAACAACCCATCTGTTAACGGGTAGCGGTGTTATCGCCCCTTCGGGAACAAGAAAGTCCGATGCAGAACCGGCGTGCGTTGTCATCCCGTTCATATTACTCTGCTGTGCGCTTAACTCTTCAAATTCTTTTGTAATGTTCGGTGCGAATCCGTTTCCAATTGTTTGCTCATGGCCGATTGGCAACCGCGTGCGCGGAGTGCTCGATGATGTAACCGAAAACAACGACGGGGAAGGTTTGCTTGCAAAATCGAGATCTTTCGTAATGTCGCCGTCCTCATCGTCCTCCAGCAACAATTCGTTCTCCCGTATTTCGCCACTATCGTCGATTGCAAAGAAATTTTCCTTAACACACACTCCCAGGTTAGTCGAATCGGAGACCTCCATTGTGGACACCTTGTCTATAGCAACTGCCGTTGAAACCGAAGGCGAACCGTAGCCGGATGGAAGTGATGTCATCAAGCATGGGCTGAGTGTTGGTTTATCACCACCACTATTATTTTCGTCAGCACTTGACGACAGTTGTAAGCTGCTTCCTTTGCCCACGTTTCGGGCTCGACTTACCACCGATATTCTATTCTTGAACATCTCTTGTTCTCTATAGAAAATGTCCGAAAGTGAACTTTGTTCTAAGCACTGCCGCCAGGTACTGACGAAAACATCGTTAGTTGCTATTGGCAACGGCTTCTATCATGCAGTCGATGTTCTTTGAAAACTTGACAATAAAATACGAAGGGTTTTTAGATCCCATCGCATCGTTGTATGCGTATATGTAAATTGTATACGTTGTATATGTAGATTAAAATCAATTCGTGTTAAAGTAGCTCCATAATAATTTTTAATTTACTCAAATAAGAAACGAAAAGCAAGATAATTTTAATACCTATATGAATCCGATGAACATATCTAATATAAAGTAAAATTGTATTACAACCTACTAGAAATGTGTAGTATCTTCATATTTTGTACACTTTTTAGAAAAAAACTTATTTTATTAGTTTAAATTCCTTACATGAACACTAGCTAACCATGGTACAATCCTGCAAGTGCTTCCTGAATCGCTCGCAAGCAAGATAAATCTGTTTTGAATCCTCCCGCCTTCTCTGCCGTAGTTTCAGTCCTGAAATCCCGCAAAAACAATGCATTATTTTTCCGTTAGTTACTGGCAAAATCCCACAAAACCTACCTTATGTGTCGAATGTAGCCATTGGTGATAACTTCGCCCAGCGTTGGTGGGGTCGGTCCATCGGTCGAGAATTCCTGAGGTTCATATGCGTAAAGTGGTCCTTCTTCTAGCTTCGGCACCGCCAGAAACCCGTGTTGGCCCGCAAATCCAGTCGCTATGCCCGACGAGAAATGTGTATGCTTCGGTGCCGGAGGTGGTGCGACCGGTTTTGGAAGTTGAATCTGTGCCTGCTCTGCTTTTTGGGTAAACTTGTCGACGATGGCACTGGCGTCCTCGTAGCTAGCCATTAGCGAATCGATCAGCTCTTCTTTGTTTTTCGTTTTTTGCTTCCTATTTTCCGCCTCAATCAACGCCAGCTCCTTCCGGCGCTGATCGAACTGTTCCTTCTCGTATTCTACCAGCTGCTCTAGTTCCAGCTCATCTTTGCTCAATTTTGATTTGTTCTTCATAGTTATTTCTCGATTATCACGCTTATACTGTTCAATTCGCTTGTTCGTGTTGATAATATCGATGTTGTTGCAAAGATTGAACACGAGCTCTTCAATCATCTCCAAATAGTCATTGTACTCGTCGAGGGAAGCAAAATCATCCTCTTTCTTGTTGTAGTCCTTAAGTATCCGCTTGCGAATTTGTACCTCCTTGTCGACGTTGGAATCCTCGAACAGCTGCACGCGGAAATTGCTCCTTCGCAGCGCCACATTACATTCGGGGCAGGATCCGGATCCTTTCAAGAACAGCAATTCCACACAGCTTTCGCACAGCGTATGACCGCAGACATTTACCATCAACTTAAGGGACGGATTCCGATACTTGGTAGTTTTGCATCGCGGACACACTTGATCATCCATGGTTATTTTTTTGCGTACCTTTTTACAAATTTATTTAGAACGAACGATAAACAAACCGGTGCTTTTTTCCGCATGAAATAAACAAACAGATGTTAGATGCTCGACAACTTCGTAATGCGTTTATACTGCAATTTAAATACTCGATTCTAAACAAGATGAATACAACACACCGGTATTGAATGAAATATTCCAACACCAAACGAAATATTTCATGCATGACAGATGACAAAAAGAATAATAATTTAAATGTTTAAAAACAACACGCACTAAAACACTTTTCATGTCTACTACTAGGGCGTATTACGTGCGAATAGATACTTTTTTAACTAGTGTTGTTGAAATTTAGGAACTACATCTCGCAATATAATAAATCAGATGTTGCACCTGTTGCACACGCCTTTATACGCATGAACGAGTGTTACCATGGTGCCAATGGTGGAGCAAAGTGATCCACAAACAATTAAAGCATAGGTCATAACAAAGTACCTGATTGCTTTTACTACTCCGAAACAATCGAGTGATTTCGGATGGTGCAATTGGTCTGCCCTTCAGCGAATTACAAACTATGGACATCTCAACGAAACCGGTATTTTCGTTCTCGTTGAACTACAAAGTGTTTGAGAAGTTGGTAACATGCGGAAAGTACGACGGAATTCACTCCTGCCTGACCATGGTCACCACTGCGGATAAGGTAGGTGCAGGTTCTTTTGCACGGCGTCTGAGGAATCCCGTCGCATTGGTTAACCTCGCAGAGGAGGTTAAAAACAAGTTATCCATCAAACATCCAAATCTATCGCCCGATCACCCGATCGAACCGTGCTGCAATTGATGAAGCACGAACTGAATCCAAGCCACATTTTGAATGTTGGTTTTTCCTGCTTGTGTGTCATTTCAGATTCTAATACACACGCCGCACAAGAGATATGGGCTTCAAAACTCGAAACTTTCGATTTCGGAAATTAAAAACGATATCGCCCTGCTGAACATGAACTTTCCTATACGGGCGATCGTGGCCGGACGATTGAAGAAGGACGACGAACGAGACATTCTGGTGATTGGAAGTCCTTCGCATGTGTTAGGTTCGTTCAATGGTGACGACGGTGCCATTGCTTTATATTGATTTGATGTTTTTTTTTTATCGTTTACGGTCAATTGGTTCCTTCGCTTCACTACCTCACTATAGCATACCATGTCGATGAAAACTGCAACATGTTTCAGAGAGATTTCCATGAAGGTGTCCGCTCCGCCGTGATAGGATCTTATGGAAACATCTCAGGCAATACGTTGGTAGTCGGGGGTAACGGTAAGACTAGTATAAGCTTTAGAGTATATTTTATTCCAATTTCTAGCCTTTAGTAAATGTTACAGTGCATTGTACTGAACGAAATAACGTTTCAATAGCAGACGAAAAATAATAACCTGCAAACCGAACCTCATATAATAAAACTTGCCCTTCATTCTTTCAGCTGTAGTACGTGGCTACAACCAAGATGGTACCGAAGTGCTGTGGCTGATAACGTCCGGCAGTGTGATCGCATTATTGCTAATCGATATTGATAAGGATGGCCAGAACGAGGTAAGTCAGATATGTGCCCATCTTGGCATTTTTGTTTGATTGCGGAAAACTAACCCACCAATTTTATCTGACACCCGTCTGTCAAAACGCTGTCCACCCATATTGCAGCTAATTATCGGTACCGATGATGGATGTATACGGATCTACAAGAAGGAAACACTGCTTCATGAGTTCACCGAGGGTAATGAGATCCAGCATCTGGTTACCCTTCGAACCGGACAGTTTATGTACAGTGTGAAAAACGGCACGATCGGTGTGTTCGAGGAAAATCTTCGGTTGTGGCGTATCAAGTCGAAAACTCGCGCTACCGCCATGGCCACGTACGACATTTTGGGCTGCGAAACACGCCAGATGATAATCGGTTGGAAGAGCGGCAAGATTGATGTGCGCGATCCGCGAAACGGTGACGTGTGGTTTAAGATGAAAATGAACGATTTTGTTTGTGGGATCGCATGCAATGACTACCGAGGGATAGGAACGCTCGATCTTGTCGTCGTTACGGCCGACGGAGAAAGTAAGGACACTCCTTAACTCCTTTGCTCAAATGCGCCCGATGAGATCACTCGAACCGAATTAATTTATTGTCTCCCTTTCCTCCTTTACGATTGCAGTCCGAGGCTACACGACACCCAGCGTAAATATGCTCACGCTTCACAACATTGCCGACGAGGAGATGAGCAGCTTGCTCACGCAAAAGCAAAAACTGCTGCTCGAGTTAAAGCACTACGAGAACAACATCAAGTACAACAAGGAGATACTGTCCAGCACCAACGAGAGCAATCTGGTGCAGAGCATACCAGACAACGTGGGCATCATTCCGTCCAACACGCGGCTTCAGATCGGCATCTCTACCAGCTACGACAACAACGACATGAACATCGACATCACCGTATCGACAAACAACTCCACCACCATCCGGGCGGTGCTAATCTTTGCCGACCAGCTGTTCAAGGAGGAAACGCTGATAGCGCATCTGACGAAAGACGTCTCACGGATACTGATCCCCCTGAAGACGGTCAAGGATAACGCACAGGACATTCACATCAAGGCATTCGTTGGGTACCCGAGCAGCGTGCAGTTTCATGTCTTTGAACTAACACGCCAGCTACCCAAGTTTGCGATGTACACCATTCCGCATAGTCTAACCGGGTCGCCGAAGAGTATTTGTAAGTAGCATTTTTCTTCTGCTATATCAACCATGTTTCGCGTCCTGAATTTATACAGATTCCATTTAAGGGATCTTCTACAACGCTGCAAAACTATTTGCACGCTATTTCAAGTTTATTAAATCCTATCCTTCGAATCCATGGATTTTCTAGTCCTGTCCAAACCCTTTCGAAAAATATTATAATTTTTTGCTACATACACGACATTTAACTTTGCTTTAGCCTCTCTCAAACCTAATTTATTACTTTGTTTCACAGAAAAATACCAGAAAATTGTTTTCTAGTCAACACGTTGGATTGTACGCGTGTTTTGCCAAACCTAAGATTAAATACATACACTCAAATAATTTGAATCTTAACCACTTTTTGCATTGGATGATATTAAAATTTATTGAAATGCACTGTTTTATTTATTAATGCCATTATCTCGCCTAATCTTTAACTTATGAATTAAAATCCACAAGTTTAATAATAATTTTCTGAGAAGAAATTTTAAAAACTCCTAAAAACAGGTAACAAACCTTCCTTTGTACTAGTGGTATCCTAACACGCTCACCAACAGACATTGTTTTGTAATTATTTAACAAATCTTTAGCAAACCCTTGTCAATGCAAATATCATACCTTTTTTTCTTCATATTCGGGTCTCCCACCAACGAAAGCGATAAATGTAAAAACGAGTTTTCCCACTCCCCGAGATGTGTTTACCGTGCTTTCGGTTTATTTTTTTCCTGTTATGTTGACTCGCGTTTGTTGGGCACTTTAGTCGCTTTTATTTTTGCACTCCATCTTCATCACCTCGTCATAACCCGTTTTGGTGGTGCCCATCGGTTCATATCGTATGGCGCTGCGGCGGTGGCCCCATGGCTGCATACATGGCTAAATGAGACACCCATTCGCACTCCGATCGCCCACCGACTGCAAACCCGCTCGTTGATGATACACCGAAAAGGAATGAACGAGAAACGTTGTTTTTCTTTCCTTTCCATACGACGACCACCCTCCCTTACCAGCCTACATAAACACCCTTCCAGCCAAGGATGGCCCGGGGGATTGTTACGTCGAGTTTCGAATCACGGAGCGTCTGAAGCGCATATGCATCTGGGTCAATCAGGTTAGGCACGGTTCTTGGGACGGTCAATGCTGACCATCGCAGTCGATTTCTACTAAGACCGTTCTTTATATGCCATTAATGTTGCATTTAATTCCTCCGGCCCATGGTCGTTTATTTACTGCGCGCAGAATTTCCTGCTGCCTTCCGACATCGAGTACATGACATCAGACACTGACGCCACAGAGCTGAAGCTGAACCTGATCAGCTTGCGTACGGCCAAAAGCGTGTGCCTACACTTCAGCTACGACGGGAGGACGCGCTTCTACACCGAGGACATCGGTCTGGCCGGTGACCTCGTGCAGTCGTTGGTGCAGTTTCTCAATATAGAAAACATGGACGTAAGTGCATGATGAATGAACTTATTGTGAGCCATGATCGGCTCTTGCGGCGAAGATTGAACTAAGATTTATTTGGTTGCTAATTTCTTCAGTCTACCGCGTGCTTTCCGGTCATTCACGACGAAGTGAAGGAACTGTTTCACAAGCTGCAGGGCCTGCAGGACACGGAAAAGCAAATCAACTCGGAGATCGTGGACAACGTTAACCAGATCAAAAGCCATCTCATACGGGCGGAGGACGCCCGATACTACAACGGGTGAGTAAAGTGCTTATATTACGCGCTGACCGCATTGCATGCGCATAACCGATGCCGTGTGGCCCAACACGCTGAAAGGTGCAAATTGACTCAACGATTGTCACCAGAAAAATTAAGTCTGTAGCCGACAGCTCAGGGATGATCGCCAAGAAGGAGTACGTTCATCGTCACGCAAAAGCCGGTAAACAAAGTACCCCGCTGCTGCTGCTGTCATAGCAACTCTCGGCGATGATGTCATGATTCATGAAAAGTGGAAAGAAAATATTCGCCCAGTTCCGGAGCCGATCCTCGTTTCCTTAGTGACTGTACATTCACACACACACACAAACCGACCCATATCATTTCTCCCCTCATCGGCCTTCACTAACCTCCTCTCGGCACTCGTTTTTATCCATCTGTCGGCAACTAAAAATGCAGCGAAGACGTCATCAAGTACCACAACGAGATGATGGCCACGAACGAGGACCTGGTGAAGAACTACAAAATCCGACTGGCTAACACGAACGAAATACAGCTGGCACTGAAGCGTATCCACGGTATCCTCTACAATGCGTCGAGGTTAAGAGGTAAGCTGGCGCGGGGTGGGGTGGATATCCACTTAGAAATGTCTTTTCTTCAAATATGGATAAAAATCGTGCCACAACCACTTCTGGCATGCTCCGTAGTGTTCGTTTTTCACACCTTATTGTCAACCCGACGATCGGCTCGGCCATCGTCGCAATTTCTCGTTCCGACGAAGCGGTACGTCAATGAACGATGAAACCGAAAACGGTTGCTTATTCAACGGCCACGGATCAGTACCGGACCGGCATGGTCGTCTACACTTCTTTCTGGCTGAGAGTTCATCAGTACCACCGAAAGAAGTCGTTTGCTAAATGACTTTATGGACATGAATAATTCAATCCACCCGGTGGCCATACGATGAACAAACGGTCGTTTGTTATGGTTTAGGACGGAGAGAGCAAAAGTTACCGTTAGTTAGTTTTTTACTGTTGGCCAACCGGGCAGGGGCCTCAGAGAGTCTGACATCACTGAAATTGGTCGAGGTTGACGGATGGAATGACGGATTTGGGCTCGTTTTGCAAGTGGGTTGATTTTACAACTAACTGAACCAACTTTTCCTGAAAAGATAGAAATTCGTGTTCCACCGGCCGTAGGTTGTTGACATGGTAATGAATGCAATTATCACTGGACGGAGATATTCCACATGAAATAGCATATCTTATCAAATGGTTGCCAAAACAGAGACGGTTCGATTCATCTTTCAATCGCCATTACTTAGAGCATATTATGATGTAAACAGATTAGGAATAATAGGACCGATTTTCTTCCAATTAGATTTCCGATTCAACGAACATGGCTAAATATTCAACGAAACATAAATCATCGTCAACATATTAGCATTCATTTAAGTGTAATCATGAATTGTTCACATAGCTAATTTATGTTTTTTACACCCCAAAATGGTAGTAAAATTTAATCTATAATTTTGTTTTGAAATTTTCAAGTCTAAAAATAACCCGGTTCTCTTTCTTCACTATGACAATGGATAGGCCTACAACTGCTACAGGAAATTTAAATAGCTTGAAACCCACACCGCGACTGTTAAAAACCGCACCGGATGCAGCCATAGCTGCGGAAGAGAATTTCATAAGCATTACAATGCATAAGTGTCCAGACAAATAAAACTCCCCCGACATCCACCTGACAATAACCCAACATCCAACCAGCCCTTTGTTTCAGTCCCTACTTTACAGCGCTTGTTTTTTTTACTAAATTAATTCACCTAGCGTAGGTGGAATGTTTTCGTTCCTTACTATTAACTCGTTGCGTGGTGTTGTTTTTTTCTTCTATCCTCTCGTATTGGTCCGATTCTTCCAGCCGGAACATTCGCGTCGACCATGATCAGCAGGTTCAAGGAAGCACTTAAGACGAATAACATTGAGGCCGTACTTAAAATCATCGAGATGGGAGAGATGTAAAGTAGTGCAGCCTCCTCTCCACGTCCTACCGTCGAACAACAAACGGTAATTGAATGAAATTGATCATCGAGTCACGACCGATCAAGCCGAGCATATGGCGCTCGCGATTTTTGGCTGCTCCCGATAGACGACCGATTTGATGTAGCAGACAGTTAAAATGTATGTGCACTTCGCTTTTCTCCTTCTATTAGAAAACATTTGTCTTTCGCCTAAACATGTAACACACGATCACTGCACCGGCTCGTTAGGCTCTGGAACTCCATCCGCCCACACACCGCAAGAAGGCACCCGGCGGTCCATGGCCGGACGACTTCCTGTGACCCGGGGAAGTCTTTACTCACGACACCTCCCCACGCCAGCTGGCTTTACCAACCTACGCCCGCAAATGGAAGCGGTTTCACACACACTTCCAATAAATCAATGGCGTCGCCTTACCGGGTTTTGTAAACTATGGACGTGGTCTGGGCAAAAAGGCGCACACCAGGACAGTCGATCGTCTGTTAATCATTAGTCGAACTGCACCAGTTCCAGTACAACCTACGTGATCGCCGATCACGCAGTGATGACTTCATGCCGGGGTGCAGTGGAAGTTGCACGTAGTAATGGGAGCACTTGACGCGATTGTAAAAACGGTACTGGCTATCACCCACGGTTTGTACAGCAACTCGATCGATTTGATGAATGTTGCAAACGGACATGCACTTTTGTTCGTGCTTGCAATAAGTTGGAATTTAATTGTCTTTTCTCCAACTGAAAGTTTGTTTTTACTTTCTTTAGGGGAAAAGAAACCTTTCTTCGCACTCTCCAGCATTCAAAAACCGTTGACTGGAGTCGTCAGCAGAAATCTGTCGGCCACGTCGCTGCTTTAAGCCCTGCTCTTTTCAATACCAAAACCGACTGGGGACGGCTTTCCGTTTGGCGCAAATAATGCTAAAAAAAAGGCATGGAAAAAACTGGTTTCGCTGCAATAAAAGTTACCGGATTTTGGTCGGTGTGGGACTATAAAAATAACAAAACCGAAAGGAACGAGCAAAAAGCTGATGGTTTAAAGCACAGGGTGGCCTCTTCGGTCCCGCCGGTCGTACAAGTTAACCGATCGGGTGGGGTGCGGGCAAGATCGCGCGGTTCTGGGGCCCCATGGCCCGAACGAGCAAACCTGTGTGATGAACAAACTTCCAGTAGCTCCATGGGACAGAGTCTCATCGTTTCGTTACTCGATGACGACGACGGCGATGGCCCGGAGGCCGTCCCGAGACGACGTTCGCAGGTGGATGTTTGCGATCGGTTTCATGGTCATCTCCATTGCAGTTTTGCGGATGAGCCACTAGAAACGGTGCCGTGTGATGATGTGAAGCGCCTGCACCTATACAGTTAAGGAACCGAAAGGAAATGCCGAAGAGACGAAGGATGTCCCTCATATCAATGCAGGTGATAGGGGAGAAAAGTTAAATAAAATGACCTTTTAACGTTTCAAAATACTAGTTTTATGTAACACAAGCAAGCGAAATTCAAAACGAAAGAAATTTATTTTTGAATAGCTTTGTGTTGATGTAGAACAGATGTTTTATTATTTTCAATTGCAAGTAGTTAAACGTTAGTTTTACTTGACGTTATAGTTATTTGCGCACCTATGTTATTATCTTTTTATTTCATACGCTGCACAAGAAAATATTATTGGCATCTTTTAGACCCAGTTTGTATAAAAGTGATTGTACATCTGTCCGCAACTTTGATTTCAACTTATGTTATTCTTTATCTTTCCTATATAAGGGTATTAAATTGTGTGTTGTTATGAAAGGTAAAAAGTGTTCATAACACTTATTGACTATAAGAATGCACCATCAAATATACCCATTTTCTTCAATTACCTTTAACGATCCGTTGGTTTTGTGGTCGTGCGGAGGCTTAAATTAAACCATCGCTTCCCCAAACCTCCACCGGCAATGAAATGTTGGCCAATTTCAGAGAACCCGGGAAACTCCATGCATTCTCACCAATCACCATACCACTTCGTTCGGCACATTTCACTAAGTGAACACAATTCCCAGCCCGGTCCACCGTATACAGATTTCAAGGCTGGACGTTCGTGCTCGTGCGATGCATTTGCACTGATAAGCAAGCGGTCAGGTTAGATACGTACAGCAACAAATAAATGCAACTACAACAAAAAAGCTCCCAGCCACACCTCTGTCCATCATCAGCTTGGACGTACCAGCCCCGCACTATGCAAACATGGTAATGATAAACTCGCGTGTAACCTTTTTAAAATGAACTTGCAGCATTCTACCGCAAATGAGGTGTGGGACACGTGAGGTTGTATGAAGTGTGAATTTTATATTCTAACTCTCCAATAATTCGAAAAGTGCTATTGCGATACAAGGCGGACGGTCGGTGATAAGTTGTGTCACCTTACCTCACCGGAGCAGTCCAAACTTGGGCCAAAGTACAACAGCGCATAGTGTCCGAGGGCGCTCGACACTAATTGAAGGTCAATTTTCAAACCTTAGACTTTAGTGGGGCGTGTTTATGTGCGTTTTATCAACGGTTTCCCGCTTCGTGTGCGTTTTTGGTAGTAGCCCCCTGGTAGGAAGGGTTGGCCAGAGAAGTGCTACGCAGTGGACGCGATAGCCAGTGTTCGATGAATTTATGTGACACCGTTAGCTATAGCATTAGACGTTGTGTTGCGTATAACGCAAATTTTCTTTTCAAGTAAAATCAAATTCCTCTCGCGCCTGAAAGAAGATATTTGTTTTATTTTAGCATTCGTCCAACGATGGCCAAGAAGTCACCATTGACTGGCTACAACAAGAACGAATGCTACAGCAAGCAGTAGTTTTGTCGTTGTTAAATTTCTATAAATACGGTCGATAACCTCGATACGTTATCTTAAGTATGTACCGGTCAGCCTTCTTTTCTCAAGGCGATAGCAGCAACCCTGTTGGGGTTCTTATCGTATCGGCAACTTTGAGGAATTTCGCTACACAAACCTAACGAATGTGAAGTATCATAGGAAAGGTAGCAGCACCACCAGTTAAGTAGAGAACCCGCAATAAAACAGTGTGTTTCCAGCCGAGAACTGACTATCGTGTTGGGACGTGACAGTAGCGTACTTGAGCAAGTCACCATTGATGTATTAATTAGTTGCTCCGGTATTAAAACGGAAGCCTGTTTGAAGTACCGGCCGTACACTGATTGAAATGATTGGTCGATAAGGCGCCTAGTTTATGCAACACACCCCATTTAGTTTCAATGAGCGAAGCACGTGCTGATACTTATTTAGTTGCCTACTGGCACGTGGATAAGTAATAAATCCTGTATAGAGCTTGTGGGAAAAGATAAAAGATCTGAAATAACTACTAAACCTCACATTTCCTAGATCGATTCTCGAGTCGGCTAGAATATCGAACTGATTGAAAAGATCAGCTCATTTCAAAAGGTCAGTCAACGTGTCTACTATTATATTATTCGTTAGTGGTTTGGTATTTCCCACTTGTCGCGAAATAGAAAGGAAATCACCGTAGTTCGGAGAAAGATTTAATTTGTTGGTGACAATCTTGTGTCGTCCTCAAAATGATCTCATAAAGGCATGACGTCCAGATGTAATAAAATAGTTTGTAACCCCAAAAGCGGCACGCCGTAGAAGTATCACCTTCCCAAAAACGGCCATTTCGGCAGGATGTGGTGTGTTCACTTTTCACTCCTCCTCCCTCCCTGCGGAACCCGATAGTGTGCAGCCCGCATTTTAGGAAACGCGCTCATCGGCACGCTTCCTTTCCGGAGTGAAGAAAATTACCCATTACTGCTGCCAAACCACACATCCCTCTTTGCCGAGGGATTGAAACTGGAGCTAAATAACACCATCGTGGGGTGAAGATTGCTTTGCTTGCTGAACTCCACACATATCTCGTTCCGAATTCGAAAGCAACATTTCGTGGCGTGGGCCACACGGAGCCGTAACTCTCCGCGCACGTGGGAGTTTTGGGGACGTTGTGCCAAGACCGAATTGCAGTCGGATGCGGAGGTGGTGGCTCCCATAAGGCCGTAAGGTTTGTGGTCGTCGTCGTCGTCGTCGTCGTCCCCCACGCCGCACGAGTTGTCGGTCTCTGCACCGACCGTATGTGAACCACAAAGCCGCTGCTGATCTGTCTTGTTTGCCTGCGTGAATCACACCGATGAGCTGGTTTTCATTCTAAATTTGGTCTTGCCATCGAATCTATTCCTGATGCGATAGGAACTGAGGCTGTGGCAAGCGTTCGGAAATAAAACAAAAGGTGTTCGATGATGCATCCGTTCGATACACGAAGAACTGAAATGAAAGCAGTATGTCGACCGACGCCGGGGCTTGAGTGGTTTACGCAATTGGGATAAATTTAGACACGCATTGTGTTTAAACATTTCACCTCGGAAGGGAATCGGGAATGCCGTACGGATTCCTGCTGCCCTTTAATCGCTTCCGAGCGGATCCCATGGGATTGCCGCACAGCAAGTACTGGTAACGTGAAGCTTATGAAACCACAAACAACGGGTCGGCTATTACTTTCCGGTAGCTTTCACGCACCCATACCGGCTTGGCAGCTGGGAGTTTTGGGTTCTGAAGGTGGCGTGTACCACGTAGGCGGATACCAATACGCCCTTATAAGAGCCGGCGGAGTTGTTGGTCGTGTCGCGATCGAGAGCCACACACCGCAAGACTCGAAAAAGTACACCTTCCCGGACATCGTGGTCGTATACCCGTCTCACGGCTTTTCATAATATTTAATTCATGCAGCGAGCGAACGCCGCGCTCAGTCACATCGTGTCCGTCGACCAGCAAACAAGTGAAGTGATCTCTCCCCGCGCGCGGCCCCGCGTACCAAACTCTCGCGGTCCGGTGAAACGAAGAAAGGTCGGAGTGGTAAAAAAAGTAAAGGGAAAAAAAACAACACCCATACACCCCGGCGCGGGTTTCGCGGTTCTACCCACAACTACGCGCACGCGCAAGCTCCTACTCTCGCGCACTGCCCCGCTCCGGTCGTAGGCGAATCCCCCACACACTCCCAGCCCTCCCCAAGGGGGGAGGTTTGTGTCGTCGGCGAGGTGAATCCGGTGGAGGGTTTTCGACCCGCGAAACGGACGGACCCGGTTCAGTACGTTCGTGTTGCCCGCTCCGGTCGGTTCGACTCTTGGCCCGCTGTGGATTCTGTGTGTCCGGTTTTCGAGTGGATTATTACCTCATCATCGTGCGCGCAAGCAAACGGCGACGGCAGCATCTCAACATCTCCCGCTCGCTCGTGTGGCGCACCGTTTGCGTGAAGTGTGTCAACGCATCCACCACCACCACCGGCAGATGGTTTGAAAATCGGTCGTAATTTGATAAGTGGCCACCGGCAGTGTGATGCGCCACTGATAGCGCCCCAGTGGAGTGGTGAATAAACGAGTGTGCTCGAAAAAAAGGGCAAAAAAGCAAGCGAGGGGGAAAAAATACAAATATTTGCAAGACCAAGTGCAAGTGGCAAGTGAGGTGAAACCTACCCACAGGTTAAATATTCCCGGGTGTAATCAGGTGAATACAGAGAGAGGCGGGCAGAATGGGCTTGAACAAGCGCGATAAGCAGGCGAAGCTGAACAGTCAGAGTCTGATCGACGCGGAACGATCGCATCTGACGACGTCGTCGACGACGACGGTTACATCGGTTGACCATGGTTCGATCGCGCTCCCACTGGAATCGCTGGCCGTAAGTTCGACGACGACCACGGGCGGAACCAGCCGGGACTCGAACTCGAAGCAACAGTCGAGCTCGGAGACGGTTCGTAAGTCGTCCACCGCCAGCCGGGCCAGTGCCAGTGAGGAACGCTCGTCGTCGTCGTCGACGTCGGTCCAGGAGCAGAAGTTCAGTACGGTGAGCAGTGTGCGCAGTGCGGCCAGCAAGTCGAAACAGATCGATAACATCATCGAGGAGATCCGACACATCGCGAGCGATACGATCGACGCGACGGAGATGATCGGCACGACGGTGGGGGGATCGGGCAAAGTGTCACAGCGAACGGTACTGGTGTCCAGTGGGGGTGGTAGCACGAAGGAATCCTTCGCCCGGGAAACCGCTGCTGCCTCGAGCGATCAAAATAGTCAGCAGCAGGAAGTGATAACGACCATCGGGCCGAGCAAGATCGAGATCAGCAAGATGGCTCTCGACGCGAACGTGCACAACAACAGCAACGTGATCAGCAGCAATAAAGTCGTGCAGAGCAGTGCCATAACGAAAATGGAACAACAGTCACAGTCGTCCCACAGCAGTGCCACGAGCAGCAGTGAGAAGGTTGTGTCCGAATCCAGTGCAATCTCCAGCTCGCAGATGCACGATCACTCGTCGCAGTCGTCGAGCAACGTTGTGCAATCGTCGAGCAAAAGCGAGCAATCGTCGAGCCAATCGTCGAAGGCGACCAAAATGTCCTCTTCCTCGACGTCCTCGTCGTCGACGTCGGCGAAGAACGCCCACAGCACACTGCAGGCGTCATCGTCGGAAGCATTCCATTCCACCGGAGGTGGCACACAGTTCACACAGATAGCGTCGGGGCTCGATCGGCAGGATGGTTCACTACGTGCCACCTCCGTGCTGCCGGATCATTCCACCTTCGATCAGAAAACATTCCAGCTGGTAGGGGACGGCGGTAAAACACGCCAGCACGTCGACAGCCAGCGGTACTCGATGGCCCAGAGTCAGGCACCGACGACGAAGGTTATGTACGATGCGGCCGGCAACCAGATTACGAGCACCTCCTCGTCGTACCAGGCGGCCCAAGGCTACAGTACCACCTCGTCATCGTTCCAGAGCACCGGCGACGGTGCGGACAAGCTGGCAGCCCAGTCATCGGACGTGTTGAGGGTGAAAAACTCCCAAGCGGGTACCACCGCCACCTCGACCAACACGTCGTCCACGCGACGTGCCGACCAGCATGTGTCCACCAGCTCGTCCACCAACGTCAGCTCGTCAACGAGCGCCCTCAACACCACCAAGGAGACCGCCATCATCGATTCGACGACGCTGGAAAACTACAACCGAGCGCTGGAAGCGGCCACCAGCACCACCGGACAACATTCCAACCATATGCTCGCGAAAACGGAATCGGCGCACACCGTCGCTAGCCTGTCGTCGGTGCACGATTCGCTGGCCGGCACCATCCAGAGCACGCAGCTGGTCACCGAGTCGGCGCAAAGCCAGGCCGACAGCAGCCATCACGCGGCGTCGACGAAAACGTACGAAACCGCTTCGCACTACGCGCAGATGGACGAGGAAAGCCGCTCCCGGCGCAAGACGTCCGAGTATCGGGAGCAGCGCGAGTCCAACTCAGCTATCGTGAAGCGAAAGACGTACGACGAGCACGGTCGCCGGTTGAACCTGATCGACGAGAAGATCGTCCCGAAGGACGTCGTGACGGGCGACCTGCAGGACGACGTACGGAACGTGACGAAAACGTCCTTCGAGGCGAAGCTGTTCAACCCGAAGCTGAAGCGCTGGGAGCTGGTCGACCAGAAGACCATTCTGGAGCAGGACGTCACCACCGACATTCCGGCGGAGATCGTCAAGGAGCTGGAGGTGGAGCGGCCCGAGCTGGCCAACATTACGACCACCATTCAGCTCACCAAGGTAGGTGTATAAAGGCGGAGCTGGTTATTAGGAAATAACTTTTGTGATGAAAAAACATTTGTTCGTTTGAGGACGTAAAATTTTAACACCGATTTTCTGTACATACCGAATTGGTGAAGTTTGGCATTTTGTTTTTCAGTTATTAGAAGTGGCTCAAGTCACTTTTTCATTAACCATTTTTCAATTACCATAAAATTATTTACGACACCTCCTCTCCCGCCGCAGGTGTACGATGCAAAGACAAAGCAGTGGAAAACGATCGACCAGAAGAAGCACATCGATGTGCTGGAGAAGATCACCTTCCTCGAGGAAAGTTCCGGGCGCTCGGAGCTCGACGAATCGGAGCGTATTAAGAACCTCAAGTCGATGGACATGGTGGTAGGTTAAACAAGCTGCAAGGCGCTTGCTTCATGCCGACCGTAACTGATGGTGACTGTTTCGTTTCAGGATCGTGTGACGATTAAGGAAGTGAACGATCGGAGCGCGTCCACCAAACGCAAGGACGAACGGACCGCCCAGGAGCAGTGCATCTGCGAAATCTGTACTTGCGGGTAAGAAGCAAACTTTTGCCGTGTGCTTTTATGCTTTCTTGGCATCATTTTTACTGTATCTAGGACCAAACGCCTACGGCAATGTTGAAAGAAAAGTCCTTCGAAATTTTTTTTTTGCTAGTTTTTGTTGGGAACTGACTTGCATTACGATCGCTGCAGGCGAGCTAACTGCGAAGGAGTGGACGGACAATCGTCGAAGGAAATCATGTTTTTTTGGTCTTTCGTTCCTCCCCACTTTCCCACCCCTGGCTTGTCTGGGTTGTCTCCCGGCCCCAGCGATTATCAACGTACCCAGTACGTATACAAGTGGGTAACCTCGACGTGTCCGAGTATAGACCGTAAATGGTCAATTGACTCGACCGGGCCGCCATGCACCGTTCGCAGTTCGTTTGGTCACCATCGTTTCAATTTATGCTCGTTTACGAACAGCCTACGCGAACGTCGCGACCCGCGATGACATCATCGGCCATCGGGCTGCTGGGCCGAGATCGTGTTTGTGGTGGTGTGATCTGGGATTGCCGGCGCCGTGGTTTGTCACCGGTAAATGGGGTATGAAGGGGGTGGGGGGGTATAGGGGGGGGGGGGGCATGGTGAGGCTTATTTATTTAGTTTGTTTTGGTCTCCCCCTTCCTTGATGCTACCATTTGTTTTGAACTTCTCGCTATTTACGAGACTCATGCTCATTTTGTTATATACTTGTTTCTCACGGTGAGCTGAAGATCTCACTTAGGTGATTTCACATGTTCAGCAATGCCAGGGCTCTTTGATTGAAAGTATTTGAAGCTTGTCCTTGCTTTGCTCCGAACATTGGATATTGTGGTACCCTTTACGATTACTTTTGTTGGTTTTACTAACCTATCTATGTTTTTTTTTTCATGTTTGTTTGCAAGTTCATTATTTTGTTGAACTGCAAGTATTTTTTACGGTTGATTTTAAAAAATACGTACACCAGATAACACAATTTAAATTTCGAACACAATCATCTAGTCTTTTTAATGTTTTCTATGACGGTCGTATCCATTTGCCTGAAGTTTAGGAAGAATTTTCATGCTTATATTACAAATAATATGTTTTTTAAATTTATTTCAAATCTTTTCCTTTTATTTCAGTCGTCATAACTGCTACAATTGTGGAGGTGGCACTGCGACGTCTCAAACTAAATCTTCTAAATACACCACTATGAGCAATTCGGAGAATTTTTACCAACAAGGTATTTAATTAGCTCTTGACCTTCCAAGAAAAAATACATCGATGTATCGTATCGCTAATACTTTTTCGTTTTTAGAAAATTTCGCATCTGAGCTCAACGAACAATCATCCACCGTTCGAAGGGGTACGTGGACCAAAGAAGATGCGGAACAACACCAAATCCGTAGGGAGTCGTACACTATCGAGCATAGCAGTACTGACCAAGAAGCGACGGCGCGCAGACTAACATGGACGAAGGAAGATTTTGAGAAAGCAGACATCACAAAACTTAAAACTGACTATGAGAGGCCCAAACCGATCCGTCATGAGGATAATCTGAAACCGGAAGGTGACTTCCATGTGCCTGATCGTGCAGGATATACACCGGTTGAGCGACCAAAGCCGATACGACCTGATGACAATTTACGGCCGGAAGGCGCATTCACAACTCCAGAGAAAAGCGAATATCGTCCCGCGGAACGACCGAAACAGATCAGGCCACAGGATAACCTCAAACCAGAAGGAGAATTCGAACGCCCTGAAAAACCGACTGTTGGAAAAGCTGAACGTTCAAAGCCAGTTCGTCACGATGACAATTTGCGTCCGGAAGGAGACTTCGAACGTCCGGAAAAGTCCCCTTTCAGACCGGCCGAACGTCCGAAGCAGATTAAACCTGAGGACAATCTTCGTCCCGAAGGAGACTTCCAGAGTCCAGATCGTCCAACATATCAGCCTGGAGAACGTCCGAAGCCAGTTCGTCACGATGACAATCTGCGTCCTGAAGGAGAATTCGAGCGTCCAGAAAAGTCTCCCTTCAGACCAGCCGAGCGTCCGAAGCAGGTCCGTCCAGAGGATAACTTACGTCCCGAAGGAGAGTTTTCTACTCCAGAAAAAACTCCATTCAGATCTGCCGAGCGTCCTAAGCAGATAAGACCCGAGGATAACCTTCGTCCGGAAGGAGACTTCGAGCGTCCCGAAAAATCTCCCTTCAGACCAGCTGAACGTCCTAAGCAAGTGCGTCCAGAAGATAACCTTCGTCCTGAAGGAGACTTCCAGGCCCCGGATCGTCCTCAATATCAGCCTGGACAACGTCCTAAGCCAGTTCGTCACGATGACAACCTGCGTCCTGAAGGAGAGTTCGATCGCCCAGAAAAGTCCCCCTTCAAACCAGCCGAGCGTCCGAAGCAAGTTCGTCCGGAAGACAATCTTCGTCCTGAAGGCGAGTTCTCTACTCCGGAGAAGCCTCAGTATAGATCGGCTGAGCGTCCGAAGCAGGTACGCCCAGAGGATAATCTTCGTCCGGAAGGAGACTTCGAACGTCCCGAAAAATCTCCATTCAGACCAGCCGAGCGTCCGAAGCAAGTACGTCCGGAAGATAACCTTCGTCCTGAAGGAGACTTCCAGACCCCGGATCGTCCTCAATATCAGCCTGGAGAACGTCCTAAGCCAGTTCGTCACGATGACAATCTGCGTCCTGAAGGCGAGTTCGATCGCCCAGAAAAGACTCCTTTCAGACCAGCCGAGCGTCCGAAGCAGGTTCGACCGGAGGACAATCTTCGTCCGGAAGGCGAGTTCTCTACTCCAGAGAAGCCTCAGTATAGGTCTGCTGAGCGTCCGAAGCAGGTTCGCCCAGAGGATAACCTTCGTCCGGAAGGAGATTTTGAACGTCCTGAGAAGTCTCCATTCAGACCAGCCGAGCGTCCCAAACAGGTTCGTCCTGAGGATAACTTACGCCCCGAAGGAGATTTCGAGAAACAAGATAAGCCGCAATACCGACCTGCAGATCGTCCGAAGCAAGTACGACCTCAAGATAATTTGAAGCCAGAAGGAGAATTCGAAAGACCTCAA
This sequence comes from Anopheles coustani, assembly GCF_943734705.1. Classification (NCBI taxonomy): domain Eukaryota; kingdom Metazoa; phylum Arthropoda; class Insecta; order Diptera; family Culicidae; genus Anopheles; species Anopheles coustani. The sequence continues at coordinate 25,683,510 of NC_071289.1, forward strand.
CCTACGATTGTTGGAAAGGCTGAGCGAGCTCAAATCATTCGCCATGAGGACAATCTTTACATGGAAGGTAACTTTGAACGAACGGAGAAAACGGTTTACATATCTGGAGAACGTTCGAAGCCTATACGCCACGACGACAACCTGCGTCCTGAAGGAGACTTTGATCGTCCAGAAAAGACTCCGTTTAGGCCAGCCGAGCGTCCGAAGCAGGTTCGACCGGAGGACAATCTTCGTCCGGAAGGCGATTTCTCTACTCCGGAGAAGCCTCAATATAGATCGGCTGAGCGTCCGAAGCAGGTTCGTCCTGAGGATAATCTTCGTCCTGAAGGAGACTTCGAGCGTCCTGAGAAATCTCCATTCAGACCAGCCGAGCGTCCGAAGCAGGTGCGTCCGGAAGATAACCTTCGTCCTGAAGGAGACTTCCAGACCCCGGATCGTCCTCAATATCAGCCTGGAGAACGTCCTAAACCAGTTCGTCACGATGACAATCTGCGTCCTGAAGGAGACTTCGATCGTCCAGAAAAGACTCCTTTCAGACCAGCCGAGCGTCCGAAGCAAGTTAGACCGGAGGACAATCTTCGTTCTGAAGGCGAGTTCTCTACCCCGGAGAAGCCTCAGTATAGATCGGCTGAGCGTCCGAAGCAGGTTCGTCCTGAGAATAACCTTCGTCCGGAAGGAGACTTCGAGCGTCCTGAGAAATCTCCATTCAGACCAGCCGAGCGTCCGAAGCAGGTGCGTCCGGAAGATAACCTTCGTCCTGAAGGAGACTTCCAGGCCCCGGATCGTCCTCAATATCAGCCTGGAGAACGTCCTAAGCCAGTTCGTCACGATGACAATCTGCGTCCTGAAGGCGAGTTCGATCGCCCAGAAAAGACTCCTTTCAGACCAGCCGAGCGTCCGAAGCAGGTTCGACCGGAGGACAATCTTCGTCCGGAAGGCGAGTTCTCTACCCCGGAGAAACCTCAGTATAGGTCTGCTGAGCGTCCGAAGCAGGTTCGTCCTGAAGATAACCTTCGTCCGGAAGGAGACTTCGAACGTCCAGAGAAGTCTCCTTTCAGACCAGCTGAGCGTCCGAAGCAGGTTCGTCCTGAGGATAACTTGCGCCCTGAAGGAGATTTCGAGAAACAAGATAAGCCGCAATATCGACCTGCAGATCGTCCGAAGCAAGTACGACCTCAAGATAATTTGAAGCCAGAAGGAGAATTCGAAAGACCTCAACCTACGGTTGTTGGAAAGGCTGAGCGAGCTCAAATCATTCGCCATGAGGACAATCTGTACATGGAAGGTAACTTTGAACGAACGGAGAAATCGGTTTACATATCTGGAGAACGTTCGAAGCCTATACGCCACGACGACAACCTGCGTCCAGAAGGAGAATTCGATCGTCCAGAAAAGACTCCGTTTAGACCAGCCGAGCGTCCGAAGCAGGTTCGACCGGAGGACAATCTTCGACCTGAAGGGGAGTTCTCTACTCCTGAGAAGCCTCAGTATAGATCGGCTGAGCGTCCGAAGCAGGTACGACCTGAGGATAATCTTCGTCCAGAAGGAGACTTCGAGCGTCCTGAGAAATCTCCATTCAGACCAGCCGAGCGTCCGAAGCAGGTGCGTCCGGAAGATAACCTTCGCCCTGAAGGAGACTTCCAGGCCCCGGATCGTCCTCAATATCAGCCTGGAGAACGTCCTAAGCCAGTTCGTCATGATGATAATCTTCGTCCTGAAGGAGACTTCGATCGTCCAGAAAAGACTCCGTTTAGACCCGCCGAGCGTCCGAAACAGGTTCGACCGGAGGACAATCTTCGTCCTGAAGGGGAGTTCTCTACTCCTGAGAAGCCTCAGTATAGATCTGCTGAGCGTCCGAAGCAGGTACGCCCAGAGGATAATCTTCGTCCGGAAGGAGACTTCGAACGTCCCGAAAAATCTCCATTCAGACCAGCCGAGCGTCCGAAGCAAGTACGTCCGGAAGATAACCTTCGTCCTGAAGGAGACTTCCAGACCCCGGATCGTCCTCAATATCAGCCTGGAGAACGTCCTAAGCCAGTTCGTCACGATGACAATCTGCGTCCTGAAGGAGAGTTCGATCGCCCAGAAAAGACTCCTTTCAGACCAGCCGAGCGTCCGAAGCAGGTTCGACCGGAGGACAATCTTCGTCCGGAAGGCGAGTTCTCTACTCCAGAGAAGCCTCAGTATAGATCGGCTGAGCGTCCGAAGCAAGTTCGCCCAGAGGATAACCTTCGTCCGGAAGGAGATTTTGAACGTCCTGAGAAGTCTCCTTTCAGACCAGCCGAGCGTCCCAAACAGGTTCGTCCTGAGGATAACTTACGCCCAGAAGGAGATTTCGAGAAACAAGATAAGCCGCAATACCGACCTGCAGATCGTCCGAAGCAAGTACGACCTCAAGACAATCTGAAACCAGAAGGAGAATTCGAAAGACCTCAACCTACGGTTGTTGGAAAGGCTGAGCGAGCTCAAATCATTCGCCATGAGGACAATCTTTACATGGAAGGTAACTTTGAACGAACGGAGAAAACGGTTTACATATCTGGAGAACGTTCGAAGCCTATACGCCACGACGACAACCTGCGTCCTGAAGGAGACTTCGATCGTCCAGAAAAGACTCCGTTTAGGCCAGCCGAGCGTCCGAAGCAGGTTCGACCGGAGGACAATCTTCGTCCGGAAGGCGAGTTCTCTACTCCTGAGAAGCCTCAATATAGATCGGCTGAGCGTCCGAAGCAGGTACGCCCAGAGGATAATCTTCGTCCGGAAGGAGACTTCGAGCGTCCTGAGAAATCTCCATTCAGACCAGCCGAGCGTCCGAAGCAGGTGCGTCCAGAAGATAACCTTCGTCCTGAAGGAGACTTCCAGGCCCCGGTTCGTCCTCAATATCAGCCTGGAGAACGTCCTAAGCCAGTTCGTCACGATGACAATCTGCGTCCTGAAGGCGATTTCGATCGCCCAGAAAAGACTCTTTTCAGACCAGCCGAGCGTCCGAAGCAGGTTCGTCCCGAAGACAATCTTCGTCCTGAAGGCGAATTTTCTACTCCAGAGAAGCCTCAGTATAGGTATGCTGAACGTCCGAAGCAGGTTCGTCCTGAGGATAACCTTCGTCCCGAAGGAGACTTCGAGCGACCAGAGAAGTCTCCATTCAGACCAGCTGATCGTCCGAAGCAAGTACGTCCAGAGGATAATCTTCGTCCTGAAGGAGACTTCGAGAAACAAGATAAGACGCAATACCGACCTGCTGAGCGTCCGAAGCAAGTACGACCTCAAGATAATTTGAAGCCAGAAGGAGAATTCGAAAGACCTCAACCTACGGTTGTTGGAAAAGCTGAGCGAGCTCAAATCATTCGCCATGAGGACAATCTTTACATGGAAGGTAACTTTGAACGAACGGAGAAAACGGTTTACATATCTGGAGAACGTTCGAAGCCTATACGCCACGACGACAACCTACGTCCTGAAGGAGACTTCGATCGTCCAGAGAAGACTCCGTTTAGACCCGCCGAGCGTCCGAAGCAGGTTCGACCGGAGGACAATCTTCGACCTGAAGGGGAGTTCTCTACTCCTGAGAAGCCTCAGTATAGATCGGCTGAGCGTCCGAAGCAGGTACGACCTGAGGATAATCTTCGTCCGGAAGGAGACTTCGAGCGTCCTGAAAAATCTCCATTCAGACCAGCCGAGCGTCCGAAGCAGGTGCGTCCGGAAGATAACCTACGTCCTGAAGGAGACTTCCATGCCCCGGATCGTCCTCAATATCAGCCAGGAGAACGTCCTAAGCCAGTTCGTCACGATGACAATCTGCGTCTTGAAGGCGAGTTCGATCGCCCAGAAAAGTCTCCCTTCAGACCAGCCGAGCGTCCGAAGCAGGTTCGACCAGAGGATAACCTGCGTCCTGAAGGCGAATTCTCAACGCCTGAGAAGCCTCAGTATAGACCGGCTGAGCGTCCGAAGCAAGTACGTCCTGAGGATAATCTTCGCCCGGAAGGAGACTTCGAGCGTCCAGAGAAATCTCCATTCAGACCAGCCGAGCGTCCAAAGCAAGTACGTCCGGAAGATAACCTTCGCCCTGAAGGAGACTTCCAGAGCCCCGATCGTCCTAAATATCAGCCTGGAGAACGACCTAAGCCAGTTCGTCACGATGACAATCTGCGTCCTGAAGGAGAGTTCGATCGCCCTGAAAAGACTCCGTTTAGACCAGCTGAGCGACCCAAGCAGGTTCGTCCCGAAGACAATCTTCGTCCGGAAGGGGAGTTCTCTACGCCCGAGAAGCCTCAGTACAGATCTTCGGAACGTCCTAAGCAAGTACGTCCTGAGGATAATCTTCGTCCGGAAGGAGATTTTGAACGTCCTGAGAAATCTCCATTCAGACCAGCCGAGCGTCCGAAGCAAGTGCGTCCGGAAGATAACCTTCGCCCTGAAGGAGACTTCCAGAGCCCCGATCGTCCTAAATATCAGCCAGGAGAACGTCCTAAGCCAGTTCGTCACGATGACAATCTGCGTCCTGAAGGAGAGTTCGATCGCCCTGAAAAGACTCCGTTTAGACCAGCTGAGCGACCCAAGCAGGTGCGTCCGGAAGATAACCTTCGTCCGGAAGGAGAGTTCTCTACTCCTGAGAAGCCTCAGTATAGGTCTGCTGAGCGTCCGAAGCAGGTTCGTCCTGAGGATAATCTTCGTCCGGAAGGAGACTTCGAGCGTCCAGAGAAATCTCCATTCAGACCAGCCGAGCGTCCGAAGCAAGTACGTCCGGAAGATAACCTTCGTTCTGAAGGAGACTTCCAGAGCCCCGATCGTCCTAAATATCAGCCTGGAGAACGTCCTAAGCCAATTCGCCACGATGATAATCTGCGTCCTGAAGGAGAATTCGATCGTCCAGAAAAGTCTCCATTTAGACCAGCAGAGCGACCCAAGCAGGTGCGTCCGGAAGATAACCTTCGTCCGGAAGGAGAGTTCTCTACTCCTGAGAAGCCTCAATATAAATCTGCTGAGCGACCGAAACAGGTTCGCCCTGAGGATAATCTTCGTCCGGAAGGAGACTTTGAGCGACCTGAAAAATCTCCATTCAGACCAGCCGAACGTCCGAAGCAGGTACGTCCGGAAGATAACTTGCGTCCTGAAGGAGACTTCCAGAGTCCAGATCGTCCTAAATATCAGCCTGGAGAACGTCCTAAGCCAGTTCGTCACGATGACAATCTGCGTCCTGAAGGAGAGTTCGAGCGTCCAGAGAAGTCTCCCTTCAGACCAGCTGAGCGACCCAAGCAGGTGCGTCCGGAAGATAACCTTCGTCCGGAAGGAGACTTTGAGAAGCAAGATAAACCGCAATTCCGACCTGCAGAGCGTCCGAAGCAAGTACGACCTCAAGACAATCTGAAACCAGAAGGAGACTTCGATCGTCCCAAACCAACGACGGTTGGTAAAGCGGAGCGGGCGCAGATTGTCAAGCATGAAGATAACTTGCGCGTGGAGGGAACATTTGAAAGGGTGGAGAAAACCGTATTCGTATCTGGCGAGCGTCCGAAACCGATCAAACCGGATGATAACCTCCGCCCGGAGGGTGATTTTACGACACCAGAGAAGCAACAGTATCGTCCGGCAGATAGGCCTAAACAAATCAAACCACAGGACAACCTTCGCCCAGAGGGCGACTTCGAGAGGCCACAGAAATCCACCGTCGGACCAGGTGAACGACCGAAGCCGATCAAACACGATGACAACCTGCGCCCGGAGGGAGCGTTCGAACGGCCTGAAAAGGCAACATTCAAACCAGCGGAGCGTCCGAAGCAAATCCGCCCCGAGGATAACTTGCGCACCGAGGGAGACTTTGAGAAGCCCGAGAAGCCTCAGTTCCGCCCGGCGGAGCGCCCCAAGCAGGTGAAACCGCAAGACAATCTGCACATCGAAGGCACCTATAACTCGTTCAAGGAGTACAACGAGCTAAAGCAACAAAAGGAAGCCGTACTGAAGGAGGTACACGAGCCGGGCATCGCCGATGGTGCAGTGCTCGTCACGACCCAGACCGTCACCACAATCCTCAAGGGAGACAAAAAGACCCCAACAGGGAAACAGATGACCACCACCGAGGTGCACGATCATCATACAGCCCGTTCGGAGTCGGAGTCCGTTAAACACACCAGCCACAGTGAATCCCACCAGCAAAGCCATCGTAGCAGTGAGCAGGTCGCTTCCAGTTCTACCGCCGTCAACCGAGCGCACCGCACTGAAGCCAGTACCAACGATACCAGCGATCGCCGCACCACACAGCAACGATCCACCACGAGCCACACGCAATTGATTCAAGACGTTTCGGACCGAAATATTAACGAATCGAACATCCACGATAGCCACCAGCGCACGATGGTTAATGGAAAAACGGTGGCCAACGGAGTGTCTTCCCAGCAGGTCACCAGTCACAGTGTCAAGTCATCATCGTCCAGCTCCAAAATACACCAGTCAAGCAGCTCTTCGATTCAGCAGCAGCAGCAGCAATCCACCATGAGCAGCATCTCTTCTCAGAGCGCCTCACATCAGCTGCACCATGGAGAAGATCACCACATCCGAGCAAATGGCACGAACATCATGCAACCGCATGGTGGACCTGGTTCTGACTCAATACAGCAACATTCCCGCGAGCAAGTAACGGGCTCGCACGTGTCCTCGTCGAGCGCCCGAGTGGTCGTCGATGGAAAGGTGGTTACCGACAAGTCGGCCTCTTCGAAGCACGCAACAGAGAAACTGGCCGTCGATGGGGTAGTGGTTACGGACAAGAGCTTCACCGAGCGACAGCAGGCCGGTTTCGATGGCATGGAGAGCATTCAAGGCTCGCAGACCACAAGGGGACACAGTGTCCAGGGAACGAACAATATCATACACGGCACGACAAACGCCTCTTCCACCACCGGCAGTCAGTCGACGAAGAAATCTCAAAGCCAGTCCCGATCGACAAACAACATTACTCATACCGAGAGCGTAAATGGACACTCGGTGCAACGGAACGGAACCAGTGGCTCCTCGGCCCATGTGGCTTCCTCTTCCGGTCAACAGGTGACGGAAACGCAGGTGAAGAAGTTGATCGGTGGAAAATGGGTCACAAGAACCATCAAAACGGAAGGCAAGTCGTCCACTAGTCAGCAGCACGGACTAGAGCAGGGAAGTGTTGCGCAGAACCGCTCTCTGGTAGGCGAGACCGGTGGAGCTATGGTTACGAATCAGCAGCAACATCACAGCACGGTCTCTGCCTCGGAGATGCACGCTACTTCGTCCAGCTCCTCATCGGTTAGCAAGTCTCAATCGAGCAGCACGATTGTCAGCGAGAAGATGGTCCAACGAGGAGTTCGCACAACCGATGCGACCACCCCGTCCGCCGGATCACCTTCCGCGCGGCCTGGGGCTCGTGGAAGCTCCAGCATCGTGCTGGGTGAGTCCACCGTCGACGGTGCGTCCTCGAAGCGGCAACAACAGTCTTCGACCACTACTCGGCTGATTGGTGGAAAAATCGTACACGTTGCCAACGATGGCAACAACAATATGTCGGCGGCGGCCGGAAAATCATCCACGATCGGGACGGCTAGCACTACCGCACATTCCACGGTGGATCGCTCGTCAAGCAAGCTGTCCACCGCCACCTCGAACGTGGTGCAATCAAGCAGCCATCTGGCATCGACGGCTTCCTCGATCGGACAGCAACAGTCTTCTTCGCACAATCGGAAGAACACGTTCGCTTCCTCGGAGAACGTCAACAACTCGATCCTTTGCCGCCCGGCGCAAACGTCCACCACCTCCGGCTCGACCGTGCACGGTGCCAACGGTGCCATCGGTGGCATGAGCGTGTCGGCGACCGCCCAGCGCAAGAGCATCTCCAACCTGAACGACAACGCCATCTACTCCACGACGAACCGCACCAGCTACAGCTCGCTCCATCGGCGCGAGAAGGAATCGGCCGAGGCACGGATGCAGAACTACGTGAAGACGCTCGAGACGGGCACCATCACGAATCGCACGGTGCGCGGACAGCCCTGCCCACCGCCGTCGTTGGCCGGCACGGGACTCGCCAGTGGCGGTGGGGGTCGCGTATCCTCGCTCAACACCTCCACCACAAGCTCGTCGGCGTCGGCAAATCAGAAGCAAATCCGGGACTACCACTCGGCCATGAACGTGACGCGCAGCTCGACCAAGGCCAACGCGTCCAGCATCTCGTTCGGTGACGACAAGTTCCACGGTTCCAGCTCGTACAAGGTGCAGTACATCCAGCAGCACGAGGGACGCTGCCCGGCGGCTGCCCACGACAATCTTAAGCTGTCCAAGGTCACCAAACAGCACACGTACTACGTGCGGGATCAGAAGTAAACCCGGAGGCCGGATGAAAGTTATCACTCTGCACCTTCGAAAAGCGGTTGTACGCTGTTGGCCTCGTGTTTTGTTTATCCCTTTTCCTTACATACTTACTCGTTTTACGTTATGGATGTGATCCTGTTATTTTTCTATTACATTTATTTACCTCCTGTATAACCAAGAGGGAAACTTTTAAACGAATCGTACGACAACGAATTATATACAACCTCGTGAAAAAAGACTAACCGTCAGCTATATTTTACGCATTGTTTACTACATTTTTTCTTTTACTTTCAACGATCATGCATTATAAAGAACGGTATAGCTTACGCTTTTTTAATAAAACATTTAAAAACATAACAAATTGAACGAGTTCTGTGTTCCACGAAGGTGAAGAAAGAAAACATATTGATTTTTTTTTAAACTGAACAAACTGCTAGTATTCAGCTAAAAGAATTCGACAATTGAGCGTAATAATAAAATAAGCGGTACAATTCTAACTGTAGATTTTCCCAAGCCCATAATTTATGAACTACTGATGGATGATTTATAAGAATCACAGAAGAAAGAAAGAGACACAGTAAAGAGACTTGCTCTCTTTCTGAGCTTCGGATGTGTCTATTTTTCTATAATAGCAATTTTAAATAAAGAATAGTTAAAATGAATCAATAAACAGATGGAAAAACAATTTTGAACCATTCTGCAAAACTTATGCAAGGACAATAAAAACATGACAATTTTCTCAAGAATTGAAACAAGTTGGAAAAATACGATAAATATCATATCGTGAACACGCATAATCAAATGTAAAACCGTCTCTTTCGTTTTAATTATAGAAGTACAAACTGTAGAAGCACCGTGATTTAATCGTACCAGGCCGTACAGATGGAAATCTTTCTTTGTTTTCCCGACCGTATGCATCCAACCGTAACGTACCAACAAGTGCACTCACTTCCTGCGGCGCCGCAGACACGCCGACTCCCTTTTGCGCTTGCAAACAAAATTCCACGGGCAAAAACAGAAGTTCAACCTACAAATCTATTATACGCAAACGAAGAGTGCTATGGGCGGTCGGCGGGTCTCGTTCAGGTTTTTTTTTGTGTGTAATGGAAAATGCATTTCCCAAACAACCGTGCCGTGGGGCAGTGGCAAAAGACAGGAGAGGGAGGGGGTAACGATCCCGACACTGTCCCGACAGCCATGACGTAGCACGACGGCGCGACAACAAGTCGTCGGTTCATAATTCCGTCATTCAAACGCACAAATACTCGTCGTAGCATCGACAACCGTCCGGTGGGAAAATAAGGGGTGGTTTTATGGGGCCCCATCACCACCCTGTGGAGACTTTTATGTATGTATGTGTGTGTGTATATAAATCCGAACGAAGTATATAGGTTGATCAGGATCTGTAAAATAATATTTTAAAAAGAGAAGGATTGCTATTGAAACAGTACTTTTTTCTGATTAGTTTTATTTTAATGATAAAATTTATATTTTATTTAATGTTAAAAAAAAGTAAAAAATTAAATTCAACAATAAAACCACCCATAAAGAAAAGCTCGATTAGTTGGTAGTATACAACATAGAAAAACAATGAGAGAAAAACTACATGAAAACAACTTGAATACTACAACAAATTTTACCTTTTCCAACAACGAAACATATCAATTCGCAAGGGGAAGATTTACTAGCTTCACAACTACCACAACGGGCCTTCGCTTGACAGTTTTCATGGTTAGTAGTAGTGCGCACACTCCCGCACATGTCGTGCCGATGAGTTTGTGCGAAGGACGCTCGCCGAGAGATGCGATGCTGCGGCCGAATCTGGCCGAGGGTGATTTTTCAGTTCATTGCCAGCACCCAAGCGTGCGTGAGGTGTGTGTTGGCGTCATCTCATCCGGTTTTCGCGTGCTCTCGCACTTGTGTCCACCACTTGTACCGTACCGTAGTGCCGTTCCCGGTAGGGCCAAAAGAGTCCCACCATCACCAGGTGCACCATTCAGGCGGGTTTTCGGATAATTTATTGCGGTGGGTGAAAGTTTTTAAAACCCTTTAAAAGCGAACGCACCTTCCGCACACCTTTGTCATCGAAGAAGCCTGCAACTGTTCCGTAGTGTGGTGGATGGAGACGCCCAGTTTTTGATGGAGCCCAAGCCCAAGAAGCGGAAGGAGTAGGATGAGAAAAGTGTTTACTTTCACGTGAACGACGGCCGGACCGTAGTGTGCGTGTGCCGAAACGTCACTCTTTCGACAGGTGCGTTGGTGTTGGTGTTGGTGTGCAAGAACGGTCGACTGTGAACGGTGGTTGCTAAGAACGCGATACTACGGGAGATCTCAGTGCCTGCTTATTGGGGGGTAAGTTGCACACAGTAAATTTTGACAGTTTATGTGACAGCAGCGCGCGCGTGACCTACCGGATCACACACCTGCATGCGAACCGCGGCTTTATGTGGATGAAGTGGGTCTTCGTTGGCAAACGAAGCACGCTTTTTCGGACCGAACATCATCATCATCGTGGCCCCAGTTGGATGACGATTGGGGGTAAATGACATCCTGTTTTACTTCCTCATCTCGCAGGAGGGAACAGATGGGAAACCCCTAGACCAACAATAGGATACCGCCATTCGATACCGTTACTCTGTAGCTGTTCGATAGTAGAACTAAAGGATATCCATTTTTCATCCCTTACATCTACCAAGAGAGTGTGTGTGAGAGAGAGAGGGAGAAAGAGAGAGAGGGTTAGTGAGAGCGGGTGGTTGCCATGTGCCACGCAAAGTAAACTATACGCCACACCGCGTGGCCGCTCGGTGTTTTGCACCCGATAAGCCACCCACCCCCGCTTTGCCTCAACGGACCCGGGCAAAGGGTACAATGACCTCGAATTGCTAGAGTTCAAGAGGAGGGAATATTTATTTTATCCACCGTCGTCGCTCTCGGGTGAAGACAGTTGTGGGGGAGGGAGGGGTGCAAAGTGTGCTAAGACAGTGCAAATAACGCACGCACTGCACCACACCCTCTTCCCTTACCTTCGACCCCCCTACCATCGGTATCGGTTTTCGCGAACAACCGTTCCGTTCACTCGCAACCTTTTCCCACGTTCGTGCTCTCCCACTCACACACAAGTGCACACACGTGCTCCCCAGCAGCAGCAGCAGCAGCAGCATGTTTTTGGGGATGAGATAATCGGTCGGACATTGGGACCGCCTTGATCTAGTCCAAGGCGAATCATTACGTTTTTATTCTCCGCTTCCGTCATACCAGCTGGCCGATATATTCCTGGCCGAGGGGGTGGCTTAAATGTTGTATGTTGTTCTAGTGTTTGTTTTCTTTTTCCACTGCTGGTCTCACCACCTTCGTCCTTCCACCGCCCCCTGGTGGACATATGATTTTTCGTTGTTTTTCCTGCGCGCTGCTCGCTGTTCTATTGAGATGGATCAGAAATTGATGAAGCAACACGGGCAACGCCGGTCCGCAGCTATACAAGAGGCAGAGATCTTTGCGCGTATATTCGCAATCGCATCGTTTGTTTGCTGCCGATAGTGGGTTAATAGCATTTTTATAACTTTCTTTCCACGGTGACGTGCGTGCTTTAGCGTGAGCGAGGTTACGCAAATGCAAAACCTCCCGAGAAGCACGAATGGACGGGTTTAAGGTTTTGCTTTTCATTTCTGTTTTTTTTTTCTTCCGTTCTCCACCCGGTTCTCGAGGACCGTTCGTAGGGTTTTGTATTTGAGAAAGATATAATTCTCCATCGACACATCATAACTAACGGTCGTGCGGTTATTTATTGAACTGAAGCGGCTACTATGTGCCCTTTCACGAGTCGAAAGTAAGATGAGATGTTACTTGTATTTTTATTTCTTTGCTGGAAAATCATTTGAAAGTGGAGTAAATTCTGTTGGTTTTTCTTGAATTAATCTCTATTAAATATTAACAACTCTAAGTGAATAATTTAAATTCCTGATCTTTTTTGTCATCCTACGGATTACAGCACGCTGGCGTGTGGTTTTTAATTTTCCTAAACGATCCGTTTTTTTTTTTCTTGAAAACAAATTAATTCTAGAGCCAGCATCACGCAGATGCCGCCTATGTGTTGGCCATTGCAGAAATGCATTTCCTTATCTGGCATTGTAAGAAAACTTGCTCTCCGCGGCCATTCACACGTTCCGTTCCGATGCAGACGTTCGTTGTTCCGTGGCCACCCGTTCACCCCCGCCCTCGGGTGTGTAGAGTTCCTCGGTTTCCGTTTCCAGCCTGCACCGTTGCAACGCCAAAAGCGGGTAAAAAGGAAACGATACCAAAAACACCAAAAAAATGTTGACCGGTGGAAGGACTGAAACGAAGCATCGTCGCCTGCGCCGAACGAAGCATGCTTTGAGAGTAAATAAGCCACCACAAAAAAAACACACCGACGGGGGTGAATAAAAAAAACCCACCCTCCAAGTGTAGTAACACCCCAACACTGTCAAACGCCGGTGGCTTTCGGTGGCGCTGTGTTGGTGCCTGGTTGTCATTCGGGTGCCTTTATTTTTTTTTTTCATTTCTCCCCCCGACCAATTCTCGGCATTTGATGGAGGATCCGGGCGCGTACGCCACCGTGGGGTTTGCGTCAAATTCTGACGTTCAGTCGACGGGAAAGCTTCCACCGAGCAGCAGCAGCAGCACACAGTTGATGGTGGCCGGTTTTTAGCGCCTAGCGACATCCGGTCCGGAAAAGTTTGACTTCGAACGGTGCGCGCGTTTGTGTGTGTGTGAGTGGTGGCAGTGAAGTAAAGTGATTTGGGCACGTTTCGGCCAACCGGTTGGGTGTGAAAATCGTGCCAACAGTGCTTTCGTCGTGGGGCACGTTTTCCGATTGCCGTATGTAAATTATGCCATTGCAGTTGGCCGTTGCGATTCTAATGTGAGTTCGTCTGGCCAGCGACGGTCAGAATAATAATAGTAATAATAATAATCGTTAAGAATCGCCGATTGCCTAATCGATGGTGAAAAAAAATAAGCCTGTAGACAATCTGAGCCCTGCCGTCTGAACCACGTCCACTAACGATTGTGGCTGCGAGCACGACATCCCGATGGCATAAAAACGCGAACCGGAAAAGGCACGGAAATCACGGCACGATTTTAAGCATATGTAAGTGCTTTCGAAAATTGCCCCTAATACCGTCCGAAGGGTTGAATAACCTGCTGCGGTTAATGATTCGAGGCATAAAATTCGATATCAGTCCCCACTTTCCTTCTGCGGCTTGCTGGGAGGGAGCGAAATTGATGGAAAATTTAATCAAAACTAACCCACCAGTTACTAACCACCCGTTTTGATTGGGGAACGTTTGTCATCTTTCAAATTTAACGCACCTCCCCACCTTACCGCTTTCTACCCTGCCCCGGCCGGGTGGTAAAAGTTGCTCTTAGGTTGTTTTGCCGAAAGAGCTTACGATGGAGGTGTGATAAATGAGTGCGTTAATTCAATTAACAACCTCGCGACGCTGCTTGTATGCGAACGCGAGCATGTCGCGCTTATGCTGCCGACCGTGAACGGTTCAAAGTATTGTTCTACCGTGGCGGTTGAGCATATTTGGTGGTGGAATTCGTTTAACGCCTAAAGCGGTACTGATTACCATTTTTGAGTTGTCACTACCAAGGAGCTGCTCTATTTACCGTTTTCTTTCATTCAAACGAACCCCAAAACGTTGGCTGCAATATACCGTTTTAGTCATTGATATAGCTGCAGCACGAAAGTTTAACGAATGTTTCATGGAAGCTAATCAACGAAGAGCATTAAACGATCACTCTACAGACCCGAACGTGACTTGTTATGTGGAGCAGTTTAATGAATATAACTATCTTATGCAAAGCAACAGTTAATTTGTGGATATATAGTAGATTTTAACGTAACATATTTTGGCATGCATCTAATGGTACTGTCTCGAAAAATGAACAATTTGTTATATAGTAGTTTTTGTGTACCAGTTTTTTGTATCCCGTAAGTTTAAACAGTGGTTTTAAACATTTTATGTGCCAAAAATTATTTATTCGTTATACTTTTTTTTGTCCAAATTTCTACATTTCTGTTACATACGTTGCAGAGGTATCCTCACATTGATGTAGGGGGTATCATTTTGATAATTCGATGATTATAAGAACATTTTCAATTTAAGTTATCCACAAAGGTGTTGTTATATAAGCGAAAATATGATAATGATAATAAATGAAAAAATAATCATCGGAGAATAATCACTTATCTTTACTTCAGCTTGGACTAATTTGGTCAACTCAGCATTTTATTAACCATCCATGAAATACAACGGTTTTAATAAATAAAAGTAACAATAAGGTAGCACAAGAAAACCTTTTTTCAAATCTATTTGTTTTACATCGTTCTTTTAAAATGCTTTTTATCTTTTAAACAATAAAAACAAACTACTTTTGTCATCCAAGTAAACCAAGTAATTTCTTTTGGCAAATTTCGTTGACATAAAAGCTATACCGACTATAAAAAAGTGGGTTCCGTTTTAGTTGGTTTGGGTAACGAAACAGAGTTGGACAACAAGTACGTGAGATAATAAAACCGAAGGAAAACTTAAAGCTTAATCACATTGCTGTGGGCACCGCGGGACTTCGTTTATGGTTAGGGAAAATCGCGAAATTAATTCCAACCCTCGGGGCAACACCTGCGTTCTGTTACGAAACGGTGCCAAGAACTGCAAGTACCATCCAGTTAGGTATTCATGGTTGGTATTGCCGACATATTTTCGTTTGTTTTCCCCGCACAATCCAAGTCCTCACTTGGTTGGCGAGCGTGGCGAATAAATTATAATTACGCCCCGGAAAGGGAAAACTTTCTCCGTGCATTTGCGCTTTTAGCGCGATGCACATTGCTCCGAAAGGTGAGGAATTCATAGTGCATTCAGTCATGCGAATGCTTGTTGCACGCCAAAACTCGTTAAATTAAGTGGAATTACTTGAGTGGACCCGTCTTTTGCTGTTGAGAAAGAGTTCTTTTCGTGCTTTAATTTTTAGTGGCTGTTAAAGTACAGTCTGCAAAATACCTTCGTTGAAAGAGTTTTCACAAGATATCCCTGGTGGTTAATTGATTTAACACTCTAAAAGAAAAGTTTGGTTTCAAATGTTTCACCTCACACTGAACCACGAAATCAATGCCCCCCTCTTCGATACATTGAACTACTTCCGTGCCCTCCTGCACGTGCTTCCTGAACACAGCGTTGCTCCAGGAGAAATCAATAGAAACTGACCCGATCCCTTTTGCCCAACTAGCGGTTAGCCCGAGCCCGTGCTCCGTGGCCTAACAAAACTTCCTCGGGAAAACCAGCCTCGAATGTGCGGGGGAAAACAATAAATAAAAGTGGCCCCGGGTTCTCCTATTACCTTCAGGCGGTGCTGCGAGGAAAATAGATGGTAGTTTGTTGCCAACCGAAAACCGACACTGGGAGGTTTTCCTGCCCTTTCTTTCATCCTTCCTTATGCTTTTCCGTCCCACCATCAGCCGTGAGGGTTCCCGAATTACGCCGAGCTTCGCATTAGGCCGCCGCTCATTACTCTATGACGATGTAAATACGGTCCCTTAAAGGGTGCGGGCGAGAGGTAAGGTTGGGGCAGTTGGTCGGGAATCGATAGGGACACGAAACGCATGAGCCACCCACCCACCGTTTTCCACCAGCTCACCAGCCGGCGCATTACATAATACCTCGCTGCGAGTATTACACCATGCTCCGGAACACGCCGGGTTTTCCACAGCACGTTGGTGGATGGAAAGGCCCGGACCCGAACGATGACGCCAATGGAACCACTCACACACACACACAGACAGCGTGGACAGGGAAAGTGAAAGTGAAAAACAAGGTGAAAATTACTCCATCCCGCCACGCAGTTCTTTTCCGGTTGGCGGCCAAAAGGATACCACCTTTCGTGCTGGGCCACTGGAAACCGGGGTCTGGTTCGGTGGTTAGAACGGAAATAGAACCACGGGGCGAATGTTGCCAGGGATGGATACACCTGGATCCATTGCAAAACTGGTTGGCCTTGGTCGGTTTGGACTCTCGCTCTCTTTTGCCTTACCTTACCCCACCGTCCTGGAAACAGGACGTCTGGGCTGCAAACCGCCAGCCTGGTCTCGAGGACGGACACTTTCGCTCCGTTTGCCCAGCCCGATACGGATCTCGCATTCATCTTCGCCGGGCAGACACCATTATCGGTGTGGTTGTCTCGTGGGTTTTCCATTCGATTTCCTTCGCGCCGCTGCGGAACCGTGTGCACGGAAAGAAGTTGCAAGAAACTCCCAGTGCGCGAGGGAAAAGTCGAAGCACGGCGGAAAAAAGACACCCTACCGTTTTGGGGAGGGTCGTTAAATTATACGACCGTTCGCCCGGAAACCGCAAATTCGGCAACATTGACCTACTTTCTGGAAGGATAAGGCGTTTTTTCTCGTTTTATAACAAAGTCCACCATGTACAGCTATTCTCCAGGACGCAGAAGGCTTCCTTATTCCTTTCCCACTCGCTTCCAGGAAAATGTATGTATGTATGTCAAACGGTGGTTTAAAGGGGAAGTTCTGCGATATCCTGCTGGAAACCGTGTCCCACACTCTCAGCATTCGTAACGCGCAAAAAAACCCGACAATTCTGATGCGTAGCTTGAGACGGCTCATTCATATTCCTGCTCCGTGCTGGCAAACAGGCACGCACGTGCGGAAAACATTCGAACCGGGCTTACTTCTTGCCGCTAGGTCCTTGAAATTGACGTGTTGCGCATCAAACCATCGTATCCATATTTGATGATCCTAATATTGTTGTTGGGGCGCAGGACGTTTAAGGGAAAATTGGACGAATTATGATAGGTTGTATCTAAGCATTTTCTATCGCCAAGTAACGGAGCGATTTTATTACCGAGGAACTTGTTTCTAGAAGTTAGTTTTAATTCAATATTTTACCTAAAATCTTAGTAAAGGGTGCCTAAACTTGTCAAATCGAATCGACAGCGTTGCTACATGTTTAACATATTCTACCCCAATTGATCATAGTAGTCCTGTAAGTTTATCGATACACCAGTTCACTAAAAGATTCTGTCAAGTCAAGTCCATTGTGGTACCTTCGATTAGAAGCACACTTCAGAGATGGATTCCGCAAGTGCTGCCGGGGACGAACTGAACGCGCCTTCCAAACCGGCGCCACCACAAGATTTAACCTCCGAAGCGACGCTGTTGGAGCAAATCTCGGACATCGAGCGTCGCATCAAGCAGATAGAGACGGGCCTGGACAAACCGGCCCCCATTCCCGCTGGCATCCGGGCCAAGGTGCACGCGTTGCGTAAATGGCAGATGCAGATTATCCACAAGGAGGCCGACTTCCACAAGAAGGCGCACGCGATGGAGGTCGCGTTCCAGGACGAGTTCAACCAGTGTCACGGTGCAATTTCGCGCCTTGTGAATGGGCTCGAGGTGCCCGAACCGGACGGCGGTGCCGGTGCCGATGCCGCCGACCAACCGTCGGGCATCCCGGAGTTCTGGCTGGCGGTGCTGAAGGCGAGCCTGTTGGAGGGTTTCATCCGAGAAGCGGACGAACCGGCACTGAAGTCGCTCACGGACATCCGGTGCGTGTTGAAAAACGAGCCCGAACCGAGCTTCTTGCTCGAGTTCCAATTCGCTAGCGACAATGCCTACTTTACCAACGAGGTGCTAACGAAGGAGTACATCCTGCGGTGCGCACCGGACGAGAGCGATCCGGCGAGTTTCGAAGGGTTCGTAATACACCGCAGCGTTGGGTGCGAGATCGATTGGAAGTCGGGACACAATCTCGTCGAGAAGGCAGCCTCGGAGCCGCCGGAGGACGATGCGGGTGGATCGTTTTTTGAGTTTTTCCAACCGGAAAAGCAGATGCGCGAGATCGACGATCCGGATCTGCAGTACGCGCTGGCGCATAATGACTTCCAGCAGGGGTACTACATCAAGGAGAAGATCATTCCGCGGGCAGTTTTCCTCTTCCTGGGTGAATACGTGAGCTTTCACGATTGCGATAACTGTTGCCTCTGGGCTCAGAACGACTGTGAACCTATGGAGCTGGATGACGAAGACACTAAACAGGAGGCAACAGAACCGGATGCAGTAGAAGAATCGAAAACCAATGCAGACGAATGAAGCTTTCTAAAAAAGTATTGTTTTTCTTTCGGTGACCATTTCCAAATTGGACGCTCCAAGAACTAACTAACTTCGGAGCGTAGATCTGTCGATAATATACTCAGGTGTCTTTCTTTTTAGAGCCAGATTTTATTTATCATTTATTGATATTCGACATAGCAATCACAAATAATTATCTTCACCCCTTCAGAAATAAACGTTGTGTTGACGATGAAATTGCAATCAAGCTGTGGGCAGCGAAGCATTCAGTCCCGCTGCCGGAGGTTCACACGCCACTGTTCGAGCACCGGCGTGACGTGCAACATGTGTTCGTGCCCTCCACCTCCCCTTCCGAAACATTCTACCGGTCGGTACCGGCTCGTGTGTGGAGGGGAAAACTGCACACACAATCGTCCCGAATGCAAATGTAGGCCATTGGGCCACACCGCGCCCTCCCGAATGCACCCGCCGTTTGAAGCTGAGCAACCATAATCCCATTTGTTGACAGTCCGATGCACATACCGGCATGGACAACGACCCGGCATGGGTGTGTCCGAAGACGCTTGTTGCTTCCTGGCCTAATTTGCCAGCCGGTCAAACCGGGAAGCCTCGGCGCACGCACTGCATAAGCGAGGCTTTTATTTTGCAATCGCCTCGGTACGGAAGCCAGAAGCCGCGGAGTGCAGCAGCCCAACCCACACGAAAGCCATTTGGATTCGACCTGGTTTAGTTCAGAAATCCGAAAGGTGTGGCTGCCTTGATTGTGGTATTTATGACCATGGTTGTGGAAAGCATTCTTTAAATACTATTTTGTAAAAAGCTAGTTAATGGCATTACGAGCAGGTTCATGGGATGAATTAAAATATTTAAAAATCGTTTATTCGCCAAACATAGTTTTAACCATCAACTTAAATCTAGGGAATAATTAATTTAAAAAAAGTTATATTTTCTTTTCGTTTGATTTTTCATGTTCGGAAATTTTTATCCTGTCCATTCACCGCTAAGATAAATCCATAAAACTCATTTAATTTGAAATCAGAAGAAATTGATAAAACAGAAACATTTTCCGCCTGGTTGAATTTCGTGTGCAAAAGAATCTCACGTAAACACAATGATTTCATTCAGTTTGCTATCTTTCTCGACATTTTATCGTACGAACGGTTCACCTCTGTTTAATTTAACTGATATTGCTGTGCTCCTATCCCACCCCGTTTACAAAGGGTCGTATGTTAAACATTTAATCAGTATCTTCAGCAACGGAATATATGTGTTTTCGGAGCCCAACATTCGTCCGTCGACAGTCGGACACGAATGTTTTGCGCCGGAGTGAGCTGAATAATTTATCGCGGTCGGTTCTCGGATAAGCCGTTTTAATGAACCATGTAGCGATGGGTTGGCGAGCAGTTTATCATTCCACCATCACGCACATGAACGATACTTAGTTATTCAGATGGTGCTGCCTTTCGCCGGACCGATGGTGTCTGGGAAATTTTATTCATTCTTTTCCTTTCGCTTGATTTTCTTTCCAGAATCCATCATTATACATCGTGAGGCGTTGGTGAATGTTGGCTTTATCTGGATGCATGCCAACGTAGGATAGATCCGGTTAACCACCGAGTGCAAGTCGAAAGGATATGTTAAACTGTGTCGTACGGATTTAAGCAAGGACTTCCGGTGCCAGTTGTGAGTGTTCAGAAAAATCCCCGCTCCTCTCGGGGAAAGTTGTGCCCGTGCGGGTAACTGTGGTAAAAGTGGATCGTTCCTGTGCACGATCGCCCACCGCGTCGGGTTCGTCCGCTTCCCTCAACAGCTGCGCGAAGTTGATCCGATGCTCGCGATCCGCCGAGCCGACGGACGAGCCGGACCAAGCCCTGCCGAAACCAGCCGCCTCATCGCAGCAGCCTAAGCTTGCCATCGCCCGGCTCGCGTCGCTTGCTTCGATCCATGCAACCACTCACTCCGCTGCTGCTGCCGCTGCTGCTGTTGCTGCCTCCGCCTCAGCCTCGCCACAGGTGATAACCACCACCGTAGCCGACATCAGCGACAGTGCGACCTTCGACTTGGGCGACCCAAGTGGGCCCAGCCATTTCGAGCTCCTCTCGTGTAACGCCAGTGCCGACGGTTCCGACGATCCGACGCCAGCAGGCCCCTCGAAGCAAGGCCATTCGGAGTGTTCAGATCCGACAGCTTCCGGCGGCCCGAACGCGCAGCGTGCCAACACTACCGGCTCCACCTCTGAAGAGCCCTCCACTTCGACGGCCGTCGCGGCGCCTCGCCGAATATGCACGCTGAAAGTGAAAATCTTTCTCATCAAGCATCTCTCTAAGCTGGTCGCGTGCAACAAAAAAATGTTCTTGCCCGTCAAATCCAACACGTAAGTTTAATGTGTCGTAAATAGGGTGAGGTGGAAGCGGACAGAAAACCGGGGATATGGTGTGAGCCTGTGGCGTTTCTCGACCTTAGGAGGTGGCGTCTAGACATACTGGAGTAGTTGTCGATGACGGGTACTAGAGCACTCGAAGGCAAGAGACTTCAAAGAGATTCGATGATAGTATGTCTGCTTTGCTTCACTTTTTTTTGCGCTTCAGCCACGATTTTGATACTGAATTCATTACAAGATACTCGACCATCGCCCATCGTTGAAGTTGATGATGGCTGGAGGCTGGCTGACATGGAGTATTATTTTTTATAAAATGTGATTCGTATGAATCCATGAAAAGATAACTACTTTGAACAATAGCAACATGAACTATTTGACCTTGTAATATGTTTATTTTTTCAAAAACTCTTATCAAACTAAATTCATTCAAATCTATACAAATTAATTCCATAATCAGTAGAATAAGTTCAGCTTTAAAGAACTACGGTTTAATTTACTATTACAAAAACAGAATTTTTTAAAAAAGCTATATCTTCTATGTTAATTTTAATAAATAAAAAAAATGTATTTCAATCTTTTATTTTAGATTATGAACCTCGATAATAAGCTCCAGATTGCTCTAAACGTCCACTGTTATTTGTTTATCAAAACACACTACCATTTTATTTCATTTAAATTAGGTATTTTATTTAAGTTGTATTTGTTTGTCTCTCAATCATCTTAGTGATTGGTTGCAAATTAATTGGACTTTTGTGGGATGATGCTGATTTAAAAAGCGTGAAAAAAACACCTTAGCGGTTGATTGCACAAAGACTACTTATATGAACTTTCGTAAACATCGCCATATAAACCAAACTCGTACCATACCATACAAGTTTAAATTATTACAACCTTGGAATCCTAAATTGATTTTCATCAGACTACTGAAAAGTATGAGTTCAGAGTTAAAAAATGTTACATAATAATATCAAACCTAGCTATTGAAATTAAAACTGCATCACCATATTAACTCCAAAATATACCATTAAACAAGAATTACAACAAAAAAGCATCCTAAGGAATAATAATTAAAAATAACTCAAGAAGATTTTGATGCCTTACTTTTTAACAGAGAATGGAAAATATAAAAAGAGATTAGATGAAAAACAATAAAGCCACTGTATTCTACTGGAAACCTGCTGGCAAGGAATCAATCAGGAATGCAGACTTTCATTTTGATTCCATACTCTGCAGCACGGCCAAATAGGAATAGGACAGCTTCATGATCTTGATAAATGAGATAGCAATTGTGATTTTTATAGTCAGGAATTAAGATAATCTCTTTTGAAACGATCGTTACCTGAAGAAAAGTGTGCAGGTTTAATGTGACTTTCAACACGGTTCCCACTTTAATGTGCACGTCCTTCATGGTCCTGTTCGAAATAAGAAAAACATTTATTCATCTTTCTCTCTCCCTCTCTCACTCTCTGTTGATTGCATACATTTGCATGAAAAATACAATTGCCTTGCCGGTCGCTTTATCAAACTTGAAGTAATCGGAAAATCCGACAAACTCCGTGAACTGATTGGTCTGTAAAAAAGAATGTTAGAATAACAATGAAAACGAATAAACCCTCCGATGTGTTCGCTCCGGAATCCGGTCCGCCGGTTGTACGGACCGCGTATGAAATTTCATTTCCGACGTAGCAGAAGATGAAAATCTGCGACGTCATCACCAGCAGATACAGCGCACAGGACAGCAGCTCTGCCATCGTCGTGTCGTCCCCCGTGGCCTGCAGCAGCGTCATGCAAAGTATTATAACGGAGGCGCACACTTGGGCAAAGATCGACGGGTGGAAAATGTCCTGCACCTCATCGATGAAGCTGTGCGGAAACGATGATAAAATTCAGACAACGATCTCTTTTAATCGGCCCCGAATGGGGGCAAATCTCGGGCGCTTTTCCTACCTCAGAATATTCTTGTGGAACAGCACACATTCGATTACCTCGGAGTATGTTTTTCCTTGCGTTTTCGAATGGTGTTCGATTCTCGCCCGTATTGCTTTCCACTCGTCATCACATTTGTACGGTTGGATCGCTCCTTCACGTTCCCTCGGCTCTTCGTGACCTAACTAAAGATGAAACACACGAAATGATATAGTCACACTTTATTACCTTGTTACGGCATTTCCCTAAACCACCGCGCACCTTCTGCACCATACTCCCGAGCCGCTCGATTTGTCCCTTCAGGTGCAGCATCAGACCGGAGAACATGGTGTCGGTGGAAAAGTTGTACGTGGCGCTCATGACGATGCCGATCGTTTGATACAGGAACAGCAGGGCGTACGTCGTGCTGGAGCGTTGATAGTCGAAGGGAAACCAGGCCGGCACCGGCAGCCGCCGCTCGTTGTCAAAGGCCGGCGATACCGTCCACCCGACGATGGTGAAAATGGCGAGGAACATCAGAAAGATCATCAACCAGAATACTTCGCTCATGGATTGAAGCGCGGGCCTTCGAGAGGGGGGAGGTGGAAGATATGGAAAAAGAGCAAAACCAGCTGTAAATTTCTCAACGTTCAAGTGCCCACGGCCATTTCCTTGTAGTACCTGTACTCCACTTGAGATTTAGGATGATAGAGCGTACAGTTGAGCTTCCTCAGGCACGCCTGAATCCGGCCGATATTATAGTTAAACTTCTCCAACTTGAAGGCCAGCGTCACTTGCGTCATCAGCACGAACAATGCGTTCGCGATGTCCTATAAAAAACCAAACAAACACGCACTAAATCCTGTCAGAGATTGATCCCTAATACCGCGTATATCGCGACTTACGTTTATATCCTTCACATCCTTGAAGTACAACACCTGGGTCACGACGTACATGTGAAGAAACACGACCCGCAACGCCCAACCGTACACGATGTAGCGTTGACGGGTTTGCTCGTCCGAATTTTCCGGTGGCCACAGGCCGAGATACTTCAGGCAAACGAGCTGCAACCGAAACGAATCACGCCGATCGTGCACGTTCCACCGGGGGCTCAGTTTTATCAGACTAAGCATGATCCCCAACCAGATGGCAACTCTAGCTGCCTCCGAAAGCCGACTGCAACTGTGGTCCAGCGATCACAGGGAACTTATTTTATAAATGCCCACCACGACTCTCGAATGAAAAATTTAAATCTATCATTAAAAGTTGAAAAAGCTTGCAATGGTTTATTTCCCCTTGGGTGTTGGAAACGGTTGATCGTACCAGAAAGGTTCGTTAGGCTAATGAGCATTCGGGTGCTCTGTTCTATAGTTGACCCGAAACAAGCCGCAAATTAAGACTAACTTTATAAGTACTGTCGAAGCTTCTGAATCGTAATTATAGTTCGTTTGAAAAGTTGAAACCCGCAAGGGAATCAAACCCGGTTGTATGACATGGGTTTCTAGGTTTAGATCAGGTTTAGATAAAATATGGTCTTATGAACTATTTCTAAAAATTTTATTTTCCAGTAGAACCAGTATAGCAAGGCAGACCATTATTATGCATCCATTTTTTCTAAAACTAACAAACCACTCCAGTTTACATTTTTTTTACTTACAAAAAAACCTTCTACGCTCTAACTTTTCTAAGGAATAACGAAGGACTATCTATTATGTCTAAAAACAAACCGGCAAGCTGGCATTTGCTTCCAGTAAACCAACCAGTCACTCCGTTTTGCGACGGACCTTTTTGGATTTTGTGCCAACGCAGGGCCCTCTCGAAAGTTAGCCTGATGGCGCCTACCAAGCGCCCATGACAAACAGATTTGAGGTTAGAGGCTCTGGCAAGGAATGAAAGGAATACAGCAAAAATCGCTCACGAAAGACAGAAAACCCCAATGTAAAACGGTGCTCCAAGCCAATGCTCCGCCGTATCCTATCTTTCGTCGGTTTTGCAGAGTGGTTTCCGGTGTCCTTTACAACACCCGCGCCTTATTGGATCATCCGACACGGGAAACATGCTATCGATTTGAAAAGGACACACGCTCTCTCCGCTCTGGTTGGCGCCCTATGTGTGCCTTCCTCAAGGCGACCGGAATTCCGCAGGGTGGTATACGTTTTACAACTGTCGCAGTTGATTTGGCATGCGGCAGTTTTTGTTTCCACTCGCACTCCGGCAATCCATCTTCGCAGTAAAGTTTCGAGTGGGATGGCTTTTATCTCGAGAGCTTTCCTACGGCGGTTCCAGCGGTGTATGCAAATAGGCAGGACGGGAAATGCTTGCTAATGGGAAAAAGAAAGTATGGTGGTCCACTAGATAATAGAAATTTACTGGCGACAGATGTTCTCGGGTGAATTACTGACGAAAAGGATAAACTATCTTCTTCAACTGATACTCTAAAAGTGTTCTTTTTCGTACGTCTGATTCTAAAGGATGAGTAATATCATACATGAGACAATCGTTTACATTTTGTAAAAATTAAAGGATGCAACTATCTAAAAAGGTTGAATTGTATGTTTGATTTTTGTATAAATACCTAAATAACGTTTGCATTAAAAAAATAGGCAAATTTTAACAACTTTCCATGAAAAACCGGAAAATGCTAGCAACTTTCTGTTAAAGGCAAATCAACGAGTAGCATTTCTCTTAAATTTAGATCAAGTTTGACAACTGTATCATTTCAATTGAATCCGCCGTGGTCATTAAACCATCTACGTTCGATTGTGTATTAAAACATCCAGATTTATCGCGGACCACGTGACCAAAGATTATTTAAAGCCAGATAGCAACAAGTGGTAAAAAAACACTGGTACTTTATGTTGCTTTTGAAGCTTGTTACAGTATATTTAAAATGTGTTGAGATCCCTTAACTCCCATAGAACGCCATATCGTGGCTGAAAACCAGCGAGAAGAATTTGCACAAAGTCGCTGTTCTTCTTATCAAGACTTCCAGCGTACGAAGAAGGAATTATGCAACTTTATCAGATAACATCATAAAGAGTACGATTCAGTGGGTCTGACATACCTGGTCACAATAAATCATGCGCAAAGAGCATCGGAGGAGTCGAACGGGTCAAATATAATTGAAATACCCCACACTACAAACCCTCCGTATGCCTATCAACTACAACCAAACAAAAAACATTTTAAAACCTTCAAAGCAGGACATATTCCAACATTTTAAAGTCCAAACGTAGTACCATTAGATTATGAATGCCTCACAATAACTGAAAAACTTTCTTACACGACTGGTTTTGTCGGCTATGGCTAAAGTTTCGGCCAAAGACCTTAAGGACGGCTGGCCGTCGCAATATTTTTTGGAAGTACTTCATAAATGTAACATTACAATAAAATTTACTTCATTCAATTAGCTTGGTTAACTTTTTTCCTATCACCGATGAAAATTTGTCTATTTTTTTTTAATACAAACGTTAGTAGAAAAAACGAGAATAAACGGTGTAATAGTGAGGCCAAACACTCCAAAAATTAGAACTTTCAATAAAAATTAATTTAAATATAAAAGATCATAAAAACGTTTAAAAGTGTGGGATAATTTACCAAATAATTGGCGACATTTAAGATACGTAAAGTATTTAAAATACATACCTAAATACTTGAGATATTCCATTCGAAAATGTCTTAGTTGTGAAAATATAAGCAGGATCTGGGAAAGACTGCACTTAAAATATCATGAAAGATATTCAAAAAGACCTTACTTAAGAACAGAATTCATTCTAGACCTAGGTCCTCTTTAACTGCTCAAACTTAAACCTTATATTTGGATCTCATTCGTATCAACAAATCCCACGATAAGCGTTTGTGTCAAACATATAACTCCATCAATTTGAAACAGAATTTGTGTTTCCCCCCACATTCCCAATACAACATAGTTGCATACATAACAAACTCTCCCCCCCTTTCGGTTCTCCCCATTCCGGCAGGTCCCCGGTAGGCACGGAAACGGCAAACGGGGAGGATGTCACCACTGTAACATGCAACTCTACGCAAACACCGAGCGATCTCAGCCCACCGAACATGTCGAACGACGACATACTGCCCCAGGCCCACCACCAGAACCCGGGCCACTGCATAGCGTCCTTTTCCGCCATCAACCGGATGCGCCAGAACACGCAGGTGAGAAACCAAAACCAATTCACAAAATCCCCAGCCCGGCCAGACATCGTTTGCACTTTGGTTGCCCGAAGCTTGGGTCGCAATCCCCCACGCAATGCCGGCCAACAGGTTCAACAGTCAAATTATGGCAATCAAATTTCCGTACCACCCTCCGGTAGGGGGGTGGGTGGTTGGGAGCCGCTAAACTGCACGCATACGCGGTGCTGCAATATTTGTCAAAGGTTTCGCCAGGCAACGCCCCGGTTGAGTTGGTGACGGTGGTCAGATGAAACATAAAACCCCACACGGAACCCGATCCTCAGCTCAACAGGATTTACCATTTCGGACAAACTCCGTCTCCTGCGTTGTTCGTTTTCGAGAATGTGTTGGGTCCACTCCATTGGTCCAGTGTTAACATTATCCTTTTTTTTCCCTCCCCTTGCTCGTTGCAGCTCTGCGATGTCACGCTCGAAGTTGGAGGCGAAACGATCAATGCACACAAAGTGATACTGGCCTCCGTTTCGCCGTACTTCTACGCCATGTTCAACGGTAGGTGTTCCCGGGCCTGAGCCGCCACCATGCGGGGCAACAACTCCACCTCTGGTCTTGTTACAGCCAGTGGACCGAAAAAGCGCTCCGGTACGGTGAAAATCACCGTCACCGGTAGTGAATTCAATTATCGGATTCCCCCGAACACGTTTCTCCGGCCGACTGTTAATGTTTGGAATATTGAATATCTTTCTCTCTAGATGACATGCTCGAACGGAACTGCGACGTGGTCACGCTGCACGACATTGACCCGTCCTCGCTGAAGCAGCTCATCGAGTATGCCTACAGCGGGGAGATTACCATTACCGAGGATAACGTTCAGGTGAGTCGAGTGGCGTATTCTAGTTAACACCCAGCGAGGGGAGATTAAGTAAGCTTAGGAACGAGGTTCTTGTCCTCGAAGAAATTAACTAAAGGCTTTCGAGGAAATCTAGCGAGAAAATAGTCGCTTTGAGTTAACACGTTGGCCGCACGTCATCCAATTATTGTGTGTCGGATATATATTCTGATTAGGCCACGTCATCCAAATAATGGGTGACATGTTTCCCACCGAACAGCAGAAGCGGATCATTCCGTTCGGGGGCCCCAAGCGGTTGGATAAACGGGGCCCTCCATACATTTCGATTGCTCTAAATGTTTCTATACCTATGGCCAAAATTGGATTCATTTTTTACAACAGCTTGCAATCCTTTATACATATTTTCAGCATATAGTCTCTATGAATTTTTATAGGTACAAATTCTATACATCTTTTCGTTATTATCCATAACTGCGTCACATATCTTATAGTAAATATTAATTCAAAGAATCTAAAATAAATCCACATCCTAACATCCTAAACCAAACCGACCTATTGAAAACTATTCATTTTAATATTTTTCTGCTGTAAATGTCATGTTTTTCTTTTTTTTTAAGTAAATGCAAATGTAGATCACTTTTCACAGATGTTTTTTATGTGTGCTAAATAGCAATAGGGTTTTTTTAAATCGCTCTCAAATTATCAAATCTTTTTATCAGTTTTAACAGCGACGACGAAAACAATTTAAAAGGGTAGCAATGGAGACTTTTATTAGTAGACCGTAAATTGAGAGCATTTTAAGTCAAACGGACATTATTAGATGAGAAAGAAGATTCATGAAAACATATTCTGGCAATAACTTTGATCAAATATGTATACCACTGCGAGAATAAATAAAATCGGTAGTTATTTTTGCGATCTGGGGTTTTCATCACGGGGCCCCCTTAAGCTCGGGGGCCCCGCGGCCGCTCAGTCCGCTCATAGGTAGATCCGCCTCTGCCGAACAGAACAACGTTGTATTTGTTAGCATTTGGAAGACTCTTTAAGGAAGATTAGAATCGCATCTAGCTCTCACAGAAATTTGCTGGAGACTTTCAAGAAAATCTGGATAGACTTATAACTTTCATTTCTTCAAATTGGTATGTGAAACAATCTTTCTATTAGAGGACTAAGAGATCTACTTGAATTCTTCATTTGGTTCATTAAGATATTTTTCCCTACATTACATTGAACTGTCATAACCAATTTAATCCTAATTTCCTTTTGTATACACGGTCCTTAATTACAGGTACTTCTGCCCGCTTCCAGCCTGCTTCAGATACAGTCCGTACGGGAGGCGTGCTGCAAGTTTTTGCTTCGCCAACTGCATCCCTCAAACTGTCTGGGAATCCGAAGTTTCGCAGGTGAGTCGAGCACACTTTCATGCTACGGCGCTCATCGGGTAGTTCAGTAGCCCTTGGCCACGGTTTGATTGGTTCGCAACCACAAACCTACCCACCGCCGGCCAAAATTAGGCAACGTCCAACCACCATCCCAATCCTATTTGTTCGCTGATCTGATCCGGTCAAAGCACCCATCGACGGACCGTTGGCCTGACCACCTTATGCTTCTCGAAACACCTTTACCACCGTTATCCAAGCAACCAGTGAGCAACCTTCTCTTTGGCGTTCTTGGGAAAGTACTTTCCCTTCCTTCCCCATCGGTGGCTTATCCTTCGTCGAAATGATTTACGAACGCGCGGTGCGTGTAGCCATGTGGGGCGGTCCTTTTTGTGGTACTTAATTGCCACTTTCCGTTGGCACCGAAGCGGCACAGCCGTAGACAGGGCGACGACATGTGTAGAACACGTGTTGCAAGTGCAACGTTCCTTATTGTTACCGTAATCGTCCATCGTCCGGCGCGAGTACGTTTGTACGTGACGCACTGCATTCGCGGTTTCGAAACGGGCACCACCGGTGCATCAATAAGCTTCCGGTATTTGTTATGCATCTTAATTGGTCTCCATTGGTGGGGAAGGGCACCGTTTGTCTGGTGCTTTGGTGGTGGAAGGGTGAGAAAACTGCAATCCCGTTGGGTTGATTGGATTTGCGTATTGTTTCAACGATTGACCACTGCTTTTGGATGCCGGCTCGCCAACGGGCAACTCCGTTAAATGGCCAATTTGATTATTATGGAACGACATGTGAATCATTGATCGGAATTGTTATCATTGATCGTAATTTAACGATTTCTCAAATCCAACATAATCCAACTTTGGAACCCAGAATTGTTTTTGCTAAAATGTTTCAAGACTATTTTAATTAAAAAATACAACAATTTTCTTACTAATCTAAAAATTATATTACTACGTTAGTAGTATATCGATTACAGTTATGTGGTAACTGTAACACGTTGATAGTGGAGAGAACCGTACCCCATTTTTTTGTTAGTACTCTCTGTAGTATTTTTTGCACTTGCATTTATAAATGGTTTACCAACTTATTTAGATTTCTAAATTTAGCCATAACTGTTGACCGAACTCTCAAGAATAAAATTATATTATTGCGTACATATTTAAAAGTAAAATTATTTCAACCTAGAACGATTTTTTTTATTTCCAATATGTTGAGTTCAATCGATGGGAAATGAGATAATTTTGAAAGCTAAATTAACAGATTTTATCTGACAAATTGTCAACTCAATAAATATTCAAAGCAAGGAATATTAGACAAAAAATTGTCTCTTTTGATACAAAAACGTAAGCAGGATCATAAGGTACAAGTTTTACCATATTGTGCCATCCTTTCGAATCATTTACGTTTCTCTTTTCGTCGCAATGGGCCGTCCGAAGATGTGAATTATGGTCAAAGTTTCGTTTACCCCAAAAAGTTTTCCCATGATCAAACGTAACCTATGCTTTCTATATTTTTTACGCATGACCGTCATGGATAAACCCTTGCTAATAAAATATACATAGCTAGAAAGAACCTTTGCTGGAGGTCAAGTTCCTACTATGACCGGGGAGAACCTTTCCAGCTCACTAATATTTTCAGTAAAAAAATATGAGAGTGCGAAGATGTACCGCTTTAAAAAGCAACATCGTGAAAAGAGTTAAAGAAGCATTGGAACAATGATGCCGGGATTGTAATCATTACTTCCATTCCTTCAGATATTTAATCAGCCGACAACTTTCACGGACAATTGAAAATTCACTCTCGCAAGAAACGTGCCAAATTAACGACTTTTGGAGCGAACGAATGGAAATTGAATTATGCATCCCCTTCTTTCCCGGTGCCCAAAGATGGCCACATTGAGATCCGAATGGTATTCCACACGCATACCAGGACACGCACCAACGCCAGCAAAGTGGTCAATTGGATGAAAACAATTTCATTTCCATAATCTCCATCGGAAAAGCGACATCGGGCCCCGGTATTATCGTACCGGACGGACGGGTTTTCCGTCCGTTCGAATCAGCCGTTCGAATTCGACCATCCTGGCGTACCCTGGGTGGCCTTGGCCCACGGGAGTTTGGGACGTTTCGGAGCGCGCCTACCGTTCATCGCACATAAACCCATTTTCTCTGTCTCATCTTGGGGTCGTCTCCCCCGTCTCCTTTCTCCTTTCAGATGCCCACTCGTGCAAGGAGCTACACTCCCGATCCCACCGCTACGCCCTGCAGAACTTCCAGCAAGTCGTCGGCACCGAGGAGTTTTTATTGCTGGGATTTAATGAGGTAAATAAACATTCACTTATACTCGACCGTCCTTTTCCGTCCAGAGGGCTGCCAACGGATTCCCGGTAGATATGGGGACACAGGAACCCGTTAGAGGGGGGTTATATGATACGGAGGGGTTCGTGTTGGCGCAAGTCATCCCGAAAAAACGATTATGGTTGCCTTCGCCGATGCGTGCCTGCGAGCTTTAAATAATACAACCATGAACAAAATGAAGGAGACAACGAACAAACAGGTCAACTGAACAAGCGCCAAGCGTGGCACGATGTATCCTTTTGGGGGGCCATCCCCAATCCATAGGCCCTTACGCGAAGGTGTATGAATCATCCACCTTCACGCCAATTTTGTGCGTGGCCAACAGTTAGGAAAATAGGTTTACGACTTTGCTCCTACTTTCGCGAGGTGTGCTCGGCACGGTGACATGTGCCGAGCCTTGCTTCCCGAAACAGGGAACCGCGATAAACAAACATACTTCTCAAAAAGGGAAGAAGGAAAAGCCACACGGAACTCGGTACGGGGAAAAGTTGCCCCAGAAAGTGTCGGCGAATGTCAACACGCTAGGCAACAGCGTGTGTGGTCTCCCCTTTCGGAAATGGAAGAGAAAACTGTGGGTTCCCGGAACGAAAGAAAAACAACTTATCGAGGATTGTTATGAGCCAACACTTGTTCAACCTGAATCCAGGCCCTGTGCCGTTCGTCAAACGCGGTTTCGCTTTCGGTCCGCCTAAGAACAACCCGAACACAACGAACGAGAACGATGCCTATAAATTAACTATCCCAACTCGATCCCAACAACCGGACGGCGGGTTGTTTGCTTGACGAGAAAACTTAATTAAGCCGTCCAGGCATCGTTAGTATTTGCTGGAAATCCCTCATCTTACAGTCGAATGCATTGCCAGCACCGACATAACGATCCTTTACACCAGAGCAGCTTGATTGGTAGCAAACTCGATTTTCAACTGATCCGTAAATCAAAGAGACATTTCATCATACCGACGACGATAACGGAAAGCATCATTAAGGCGCGTGTTATTGAAGTTCCATTCTTCGAACCGGACAATTACGGCTTAACGTTTTTGGGTAGTAATAATGGGACATAATTTTCCTTTCCTGGAAATACAATAAACAATTTTGCGGTACATTTCGATGGAAATCATTAAAGCGATAGATTTAGATGTTGCCTCCAAAGTGCTACAATCACCTTAATTACACTCTATTATTCTGCTAAATTGGATCGATCAACTATATTTTTGTACCAAACAAAAAGGACTTTATATAACAATAAATACGATACCGAGGGAGGTATAACAATTATATAAAACAAGCCAACGTACTATGGCAAACAAACTGAAGGGTTTTCATTCGATATATTTGCTCTCTTACCATTATATTTTATAGCAACACTAGATCCACTATGGGTGCACTTACCCTAGTTAAAAACCTATTCTCATACCTAAGGAACGTGTGTGCAAAGTTTGAGTTTGAATGGTTCAGTCGTTTAGGAGGAGTTTGAACACTAACACCGTGACACAAGAATTATATATATAGAGATTTATACACAAAAAAACAGTCCTAGAGAACTTCTTTCAAATCTAATGGTTAAAAAGTAGCATCATTTATCATTTGTAAATATATTTTAATTATTGATAGTTTTACTAAACATCTATTTGATAAAAGAACCATTAATCGAACGATTCTCTTGACTCTATTAGGAATTTTATCCATTTTACAAACGGATTTTATAAGGAACTGTAGGTCGTAGCTTTCATCGACGATGTTTAGTAAGTTTGGAACGTTTTAATCAATTTACGCTTAAAACGCTGCATTGCTGAAGAATCTTTAACAAACTTTAAGATGTGTCCATATAGCTTTAGAGAAAAAGAAGAAAACTGTTACTGTTTTCGCTAAATGGCTATTTGAAAGGCCTTTTTGAATATTTTATGCTAATCCTAGCTTTTATTTGTCGATTGGCCAATTTTATGACTTTGAAGTTGAAATCATAGAGAAAATCAAACTTCATTTTTTATGTTTTAAACGATGCTAAACGTTGTGCCGGAAAGGGTAATTAAAATATCCTTTTTGTTACTTTATCTATGGTTTTTAAATCCCAAAGTTACGCATTTCAATTAGGTCCGTAATTCGATCTATGTTGGGATTGTTCTCATGATCCCTGACCTCCTGACATAAGGTATAATTTTGCAAAATTAAAACTCTTCTACTTAAAAATATAGGCCATTTGTAGCTGGCTTAATTTCCTTTTACTTATAAAGGTTATTTCTGAAACGTCTTTTACTTTTCCTCTTTGCTAATCCTCGACAGGTGCAAGATTTAATTTCCAACAGCCAGCTAAACATCTGCTCCGAGGAAAAGGTGTTCGTGGCCGTGCTGAACTGGATCAAGCACGATCTCAGCGAGCGTAAGAAGCACATATCGGAGCTAATGTCGCACGTCCGGCTGCCGCTGGTCAGCCGCGAGTTCCTCATGAACTGCGTCGAAACGGAAGCGCTCGTGCG
Source organism: Anopheles coustani (assembly GCF_943734705.1). NCBI lineage: Eukaryota > Metazoa > Arthropoda > Insecta > Diptera > Culicidae > Anopheles > Anopheles coustani. The sequence continues at coordinate 25,717,470 of NC_071289.1, forward strand.
CGAAGAATCGCACTGCAAGGAGCTGCTCCTGGAGGCCATGAAGTACCATCTACTGCCGGAGCAGCGCAGTGCCCTTGTGAGCCAGCGTACGCTCGAGCGTCGACCGGAGGGGATGCGCTCGTACATCTTTGCCGTCGGCGGCGGCAGTCTGTTCGCGATCCACAACGAGTGCGAGTGCTACAATCCGAAAACGAACGCCTGGATGACGATCTCGCCGATGCTCTCGAGGAGATCGCGGGCCGGTGTCACCTCGCTCCGGAAGCTACTGTACGTGGTCGGCGGTTACGATGGCGAGAACGACCTGGCCACGGCCGAGTGCTACAATCCGCTGACGAACGAGTGGACCCACATCACGCCGATGGGCACGAAACGGTCCTGTCTCGGTACGTGCGCCTTCGATGGGTTGCTGTACGTGTGCGGCGGGTACGACGGTGCGTCCTGTCTGAGCAGCGTCGAACGGTACGATCCACTGACCGGCGTTTGGACGTCCTGTCCGGCGATGAGCACCCGCCGGCGGTACTGCCGTGTGGCGGTGCTGGACAATTGCATCTACTCACTCGGAGGGTTTGACTCGAGCAACTACCAATCGTCCGTGGAACGGTTCGATCCGCGCGTCGGCAGTTGGTCCTCCGTGCCGAGTATGACGTCCCGCAGAAGCAGCTGTGGTGTGGCCGCCCTAGACGGTTACCTTTACTGCATCGGCGGAAGTGACGGGACGATGTGTATGCAGACTGGGGAACGGTTTAATCTGCGAACCAACGCCTGGGAACCGATCAGCGCGATGCACTCGAGAAGGTCAGTTCCGTCTGTGGAAAATAAAATAAAACAGTATTAAAACACTTATCCTGTCCTTCCAGGTCAACTCACGAGGTAGTCGAAGCGAACGGATTCCTGTACGCCCTCGGTGGCAACGATGGTTCGTCGTCGCTCAACTCCGTCGAACGGTACGATCCGAAGGTGAACAAGTGGACCATCGTCACGTCGATGCTGACGCGCCGCAGCTCCATCGGTGCCTCGGTGCTGGAGTGTTTCAACCTCGAACGGGGTCTCCTGCAGACAAGCATTTGACCACTGACGAGCACCGGCGCCACGGCTACGGTGGTCGCATCGGGTGACAACGGAGCGGCCACCAACGGGAGCTCACCGTCTGCCCAGCAGACACAATGATGGGAGTAAATACCCTTGGAGTTGGACTCCAAATCAAACCTCCTATGCTATCCAACCACCCAAATGAAGGTGAACAAATTCGCTAGTTTCTAGATAATCAAACGTAAGGGCCAAGTATCGCTTGAAAGATGGCGTACCCGTATGTACCCGCGAAACTTACCCACATTTGCCACATTCATTATCGTTAGGAGCTTGGAAAACAAAAGTCATCATTACACTAGATAACAAATTTGCCGCTCTAGCTAGCCAAAACTAGTTTCAATAGCTATAAAATCAAAACATTATTATCCACCGGCTGTCGGAGTTGGGGTCTCCGAGCAGGAGAAAGCGTGCATTTGGATGTGCAGAACCAATTTATCAACTCACACCGATAGCAACACGGTAACGCCCGAGAATTTAGCAAGACTTTGGAATGTTGGCATGTTTGGAACAAATATTTGCGAAACTAACGGCCGCGGACGGAAAAGGTTGAGTTTAACAGTTAAGGCGCATTTAGCTATGATGAATCAAGATATAATTTAAAATAAGGAACCGGAAACGCAAGCAAACGGTTTCTCCCGCCCGCTTTCATGCCAGATTCTGCTGCCAGATGGAGGGCTAGGGTTTTAGTAAATTCAAGTCACTTAGAGTGTAGACGTGTACGCGGTATATATATATTTGGTGTAACTGTTTCAAGGAGTACTGTATTATTGTATTATTGGAGCAAACTTGATAGATATTCGTTCCAATTAGAAGAGTAGCACTTGTATTTATTATTAGATACGTTTTTGTATGGTTTTAAGAGGCTCAGTTCGTTCAATTAATCCACTGCCGACCATGGTTTTCTCTTTTTGTTCATTCTCACTATCTACCTCTTCGTTGCGTATATGTTTAAGTATTTTCGATTAATTATAGACCGGTTTTGTGCCAACCGGGTTTGGGGCTTACACTATTCCACTGAGTTTTGTAGTGCTAGTCATTCCACCTACAATGAATAACAAAACGTGTCGGAAATGTGTTACGCGTATGTGAATGTTTTAACGATGCTGCGATTATTTTCGATACCTGCGTTTTGCCTTTAACCAAATTAATCCTTCGGTGCACTGTAACGCTATTTTATCTATGTATACTTTTCATCTCACCAGACTTGCGTAGAAAGTATTTACCAAAAATATTTGTTGCTGGCAAATGCTACTTTCTTGCCGCCAACCGATAGGTGTCTGCTTTCTTCAACTTATTAAAAAAAAAATACTGTGATAAAATCTACTGTTAAGCTAAAGCAAAAGCTATTTGCCGTGCGAAAATTAAACAACGCTGTCCGAACTTTACAAACGAATCAAAAGAGCGAGTTTGTACCCTTTCTGGCTTATTATCTAATGTTTCTCCCGTTTGCAATGCACCACAACTTCGAAATGGAAGGAAGATTATTTTTCGCGAGTTAACCACGGGACAGTTTCCTTTCGAACATTTACTTTCCATTTGTTTTGTTATTTTCTTTTAACGCCAATCGGTGTTCTGGTAGAAATAGTTGTAAAGGGTGATAAAAATGTTTGGTGTAGTCAAAAATAAAAAAAATACTAAAATGAATGAAAAATGAGGTCCAATTGGAAGTGAAGTTGAAGGATCAGCAATCTATTACATCCCTTTTAGAGAACCAACGCAAACATCCAAATAGAGAACGAGTCGGCGAGAATCAACAAACAGAATACCCCGAAATTCGAATAAATGGCCCCATAATACGCTTTTGGTCTGCAGCCGTGTTCCGTAAATCTAACAAATCAGCCAATTAGAATGCACATAATGAATAACCAAGTAAAACCTAAATAAAGTAACGTTTTTCACAAGCTGATGCATTAATAGAAACTGGAAGCAACATAAAATAGCAAAAACTACGGGTCCCTGATGTGTGCTCGACGAAGAAAACAAAAACACTGCCAACAAAAACCCCGTCGAAACCATAGCGAACGGACAAATTAATAGATTAACTTGAAAACCGATTCTGCTACTCAACAAACTAATAAACTGTTCAGGGAAAGTTTTTATACAGTAACGGAACGAACAAACGAAACATACCAAAATGAACACTTTCCATAACGATCCCTTTACACAAAACAGAACAGGCAAAACTTAAGCAACACATTTTTCAGGTTTTCTACGGATTTATAAAACAGTTTATTCGTTTCAACACAAGAATGAATTTCATTGCATTTCTCGCAAGCTAACATAACACGATCATCATCGTCATTCGGTAATAAAAAGTAATAAGGAAAAATTGTGGACGCGTGTGTGTGCCACAGATGGCAACAAAATGGCTAGCTATGAACTTATACAACAAGATAAAGGTACCACATATAGACAGCAAAAAGAAATACAAATCAATCGTATTAATAGTGAATCGTACAACGAAGCAACCGTAACTGTATCAAATGCATTTTAACGATGAAAGAAAGCCCTAACTGGAAGATTCTCTTGTGGCATACATGAACTTTCCTACTACAGCACGTTGCCTTTCAATCGATCAACGGTTTCTCCGGCGACTATTTGAATCAAACTCTCGTCGTACTCCTTGGATTCAGATGTTACGGAATGCAGAGGCACCGGAGAAGCATTCGAAGGTGTTTTTTCTACGACATTTGAAGACGTCGTAGCAGGCGATGATGCTGGCGAGGAAAACCATCCGTCCTGCCGACGACCACCTGGTTGTTCAATTGTGAACGATTTAAGTTAGCCATGCCGAAATGGAAAGGTAACGTAAAATAATGAAAATAAACAAAAGAAGAAATAATAAACAATTTAATAAAATTAATAAAATTTCGAAACACAATTTTGAATATCCTCCGGCATGGCTAGGCGTAGAACGAAGCAGGCCAAGATCGATCGAAGACACGAAGCATGTTTCGGAAATGAACTCAAGTGATCTAACACCGGATATTCCGTTTTTTCCACCCCGTACGATGGTAGTGGTTTGGAGCAGGACATGATCACACAAATCCTTCTACTTTATTCGCTCACAAAATGCATCTTAATGACTAAACTAAACAAACATGCAACCTGCGCGCACTGTCCGGCGACCGTTTTCCCGACCGTGACGCACCTTTTTCTTCCACTTTGCTTAACATTTTCCGATTCCACCACCCGACCATTTCACAAACGATCTACTACTTGCCCCGAAACAAACACCCGGGGGACACACACTACCATGAAACATGTTATTGTTATTTCTCCTCTGGTGAATGCATCGCGGAAAACTGTTTGCAACGCACGCAACGAGAAGAATCTCCAATCGACGCGGGAATGAGAAATTCTTTTGTCAATCAAATCCGATACAATCACTGCACATAATCCATCTTGCCCAATTGCCGAACCGATCGCCATCGTGTCCCGTTCCCGCCGCCGTTCTTCCGCACACGCCGCCGGAGGAGGAGAATTTATGTAGGCTTCACTTTTGTAACAATATTTGTTTCGATTGTAGCTTGTTTTTTGTCTTGGTTTCTAATGAGCTATTATAGCTCTGTTTCGGGTATGGTCTAATCAGATTTTGGGAATTGGTTTCTTATTGCCGCTGGCTAGAGCGTGCTTATTTTCCTAAGGGAAATGAAACAGAAATAATAGATTGATTAGTGAAAAGCTAACGATCACCTAATCTGGATCAAAAACAGATGAAATAAAAGATTGAAGAAGTTTAGTTTATTATGAGTTATAGATGTTAGAGTTTTATTAATGTTTATTGCTAAGCGAAAAATATGCATCACATAAGTATTGGAAAAGGAACGCACTAGAAGAACTAGTGTAAAGTGAAAGCCCACCAAAATTTGTTTGGCTTTGATGATTCTATAAAATTTAAACTTTCTCTGACTACGTAGCATATTTTATAAGTTTCGAAGCCGCTACACAGGCGACAATGCGCCGAAATACTACAATCGATCAATTGATCGACAAATCACTAATGGAAAGGATTCCCATGAACGTTCGGAAATCCGGCAGCAGGGGGACTAAATTCAACCCCTATCACGGTTCCACCGTTAGTTGTTTTAGTGTTGGAATTATCAGACTTGATTAGTGGTGCCTCCACAACCGGAGGCGGAAGTAATTCTCATTTCTTACTTGAAACCTTCTTCGACATTTCGTCGAAGTTGTCGTCCTGGATGTTCAACATCAGACTGTTGGCAGAGAGGTAGACGCGGTTCTGCGAGTTGGCGATCTGTGAGTGGAAAGAGGAGGAGAAATGGTTAATTAGTCAAAAATGTTTCGTCATAAACGACGGTCGGTGTAGACGGTGTCCTACCGTTCGAGCAATGTTCTGTGCGGCACGAATCTTTCGCAGCTTAAGGTAGCCGGGATTTTCGCCAACTGCAATACCCAACATTTTGGCCGCTTCCGCCTCTCCCTCCGCCTGGACGATCTTCTGCTGGCGTTCTTGTTTCGCGCGTTCCACCAAGAAAGCAGCCCGTTGGGCTTCCTGTTGCGCGACCTGTTTGCTTTCGACGGCCGCCGTATATTCCTTGCCGAAGCTCAGCTCCGTCAGAGACACATCGTCCAGGATGATGTTGAAATCAGCCGCCCGCTCTACCAGCTCCCGACGAATCAGCAGCGACACCTGCTGACGCTGGGTGATTAGCTGCGAGGCGTTGAACTTGGCCACCACACTCTTCAGCACCTCGTTACAAATCGAGGGCAACACTTTTTCGTCGTAGTCCTGACCAAGCTGACGGTACATGACGGGCAGTTTGCGGGCATCGGGCCGTGAAAGCACACGCAGCGAAATGTTTACCATCTGCAGATCCTTCGAACCGGTCGGGGAGGAAATCTTGCGTGGGCGCGACCGAATGTCGTAGATGATCGGATACTGGAACCAGGGGACTCGGAAGTGCAATCCTTCTGCGAACACATCATCGCCGACACCGCCAATACGGTTGAATATGATCGCACGGTGGCCACCTTCAACTGAAATTCGAACGGGAGAAAACATGAAATTAGACAACATAAACATATACACTCGTCTAGTAACGGTACCGAATGTTATGTAATGGAACGCATTGTAGCTTTTGTGAAACAAAATGTGTCCAAGTGCTTTTGGGGGAGGTTTTAAAATTTAATGAAAAGTATATGGGTTGGATGTTACCATATGTATAGCATCAATAGACGGAATTTCATAAAATGTCTACAAACACTCCACCAAAACTAGTTCCCGGCACTCCGAAAGAGGTTAGGTTGCATCACTCCATGACATACTATCGCGGTGCCGGATTATTTCGTCATATTGTCATATATTCTTACCGGTGTACATGGAGTTTTTGATACCGTAGGCTGCTGCTCCGACCGCGGCCAGCACTTTCAGTCCGGTGGTCAGCCCCGGTGGTCCACCTTTGCCGAATTTTCCGGCCAAATCGTTCAATTTACTTTGTGCCATTTTCGCAACTTGTATTCCTATGTGAACCAAAATATAGTAAAACTCGGTTATTTACTGCAGGAGAGCCACAACGGCACAACGAAGAGTCCCAAATAGGCTGAACGTCTTTAAAAATAGATAATCTTACGAATTACACGCAATTTTTATCTCCGTAATGAATTACACACCTCGTCTTTACAAAGATCACGGAATTTGGTTTGACATCTTCGTACTAGAGTTGGCAAAATCGAGTATCGGAAGATCGAAGACTCAATCCTATGACTTTGGAGTATCGTATTGTTTGAATTTTCTATGTGAAGACAATATAAAGTGATAAAAATATAAAATGTTCAATGCATTCATGAAATGATAGAAACAATCGTATGGTTAGATATGCATGGATTATATGACGGATTGGGAATCGGATCTTAGGGCGGTCGAGTTCTCGATCCTGGAGTCGAGCAAGATCCATTTCTCGAATCTGCTCGACGATGAAACTACTCGATATTTCAGAAGGAATTGAAATTAATACTTTACTTTAGGTGCGTACTTGTTTTTTTATAGGCACTGAATAGTATTATTTGTATGCGAAATGACGAGCATATTGTTGTTCAATATGGAATTGTGATTAAATTATGCTCAAGGTATATATAGAAAGGTCAATATTTCGGGGGTAACGATGTGTCAAGTCGAGAAATGTGAATTTGTCCTAAGCGATACCTGGTACTGTGTATATACATCGTCAGAACGTCAAACACGCGAAATTGTAATGATGTCAGACAACGAGCATCACAGCTCTGTCGATCGAGAACTATTTTTTAACATATCTGTCGCAACGCATTATTGTTTGTCTTCAACGTAGGGTGCCGCGTTACTTAGAATACTTTTGCAACGTTTTGTGGTGTTTTGCACGTCGGTGCGCGCGTCGAAAGTGCGGGAAAAATGTCAAAACACGATCGAGTGAAATCGGGTGGCTTCCTGGATACGTTGCTCGGTCGGCCACACAAGAAGAGTGGACGACACGGGGGAAGTGCTAACTATGGAAATGGATCGAGCAGCGGTGGTGGCACCATCGGGCACAGTGGGAGCTACGGGAGCCTCAACGGGGGCCGACCCCTGTCCGGCCAGGACGCGGACCTAGCGTCCCTGATCGAGTCGAACGAGACGCGCAAAATGAGCGAAGCGGAAGTCAACCAACTGTTTCTCGAGATCCTCGAGGACATGAACATTCCTCAGGACAAGCGCGATCCGCTGCTGGAGAAACCGCTCGAGGAGAAGCGAAAGATGATCATGATGCACGTGAAAGGTACGTTGTTTCGTAAATCCGTCGTTGCTTGCTTGGGACGGAGGCATGGAAAGGCACATACCAACGCCAAAAACCAGTCGCGGGCTCGCGACACGTCGGGTCAACGAGCAAGAAAGAAAGGGAAGGTAGTGAAAAGATTGGTTCATATTTGATATCCGTTTGTTATGTGTTGTTACTTTTTTAAAACAAAAAATTTCTACGTTTCAACGCCTCCTACTACGAAAAATAGATAGACTTATCTTGAAAGTGCTTTGTGATTGTGTACACAACCTTTGGGTGAAACAAACGTGAAACCTTGAAGTAAATTACGCGCGCGGAATCGTCGTGACCCACTAAAGCGTCCTCAATGTCCCCCGTCTGCAGTCCGAGTGAAATCATCGACATGTTCTTGTGCGTGGTGGTGGATAGAGAGCAATGCGGTGACCTTCCTGCTTTGCTCGACACAGCCACTCGAAGAAGAGGAGGAGGCCACGCCAACCAAACCATGGTACTGGAAAGCGCACTATCGGTGCAGGAGTGCATTACTGCGATCAAGAAATTCACAGATCTCCGCAGTGTCTGCGTGTACCAACAAGACCTCGATCCGTCGACCAACTCAACGGATTGCATCTTTAATGCCACGATGGAAACGAACGGCGGTTGTGGCATTGGGACATTCTGTCACCTCCCGCTGCTGTTCGCTGGCAATGGATGGATCGGTGCAGCAAACATGCCAAAGCTGAAAATGTGCAAATTTTTACTACACAGCTGGTAATTCCGTAGATGTTATTTTTAGAATATATAAGCGATCCCGATGCCATTAATATGGAAAATTAAACCGTCCAAATGGAACGAAAAAGTGTGACTACAGGCGTCCCAGAGATCGTCCGGCCTCGAGTGGGTTCCAAAAATATATATTTACACCCCTCATTTCGGAAATGCAGACCTGTTCAGTCCGACCATCGTCTCTGTAGTCTCGCAAATGTCCAACATGTTAGTCGACCAAGACTTCTTTATCGTCTAGCGGTGAATCCCTTGTGGTGCCCTCCTTTACGTTTCGTTGGCTTGCGAAATCTTATCAGGCTTACGAGACTTCTGTTCAAACAAAGCCATCTCCCGACTCTAGATAGTTAGAATGCATGCATCGAACGCCACGAGTGCAAACGATTCGTCAAATAAGAAGCTAGTCGAAAAACCGTGGGACTGAAGTAACCACATACCGGGTTAGAGAGTAACTAATGCAGTACCGATCACGTAAACGGATTCGGGCTAGAAATCCAACTATTGTTTATGTTGATGATTGGTGGATGATAAGCCAAACATTTAATTTACTACCACCTTGTTAAAGAGACAGCCCTTTTAAACCCTTTCGAGATGATAACGAGTTTAAAGCCTGTCTTGTCTACCAAGAACATTTCAACCAGCATACTATCCGCATGAGCTCACGCCTGTGTATTCGCCTTATCGCGGAACTGCTTATCACGTAGCTCACCACGCCGAAAATTTACCACTATGCCAGCGTTCAGGGCATCCGGTTTTGTTGAGAGAGCGCCACATTTTCGTGCGGTTGCGGGTGCAGTCTGCAGTGGTGTACCCAGTCCAAGTAACCGCGATGAAAATCGCCAACTGGCGTGTGATAATCGCTATACAAATTGTCGTCATTACCAGCTGATGTTGCTGTGGTTACCGAGAAGTAAGAAGGAACCAGACCGAGCGACATACAACAGGCCACCGATATGGCAGCGCAACAGGTGTCCCCGCAGCGGTGTATGGTGCCGTGCGTGCGCGGGAACGAACGGTTCAGTGTTGACATTTTCAGGGGTGTATAAAAAGGGAGGAATCGGTTTACTCCTGTTTTGAAATTCCTATGGTAATAACAAGGCCCCTCGCTTACACGCTTCAGCGCATTTTTGTTTTCCGTCCAACTGTGTATTGGGCTTGACGTAATTCTCTTGGAGAATCATGGTTTCTGAATAGCTTTTCTTCAAGACGAAGGAATTTGATTAATTTTCTTCACCTTGATGTCAACACAGTTTGAGTCGTTAAACGTCCTTTGCTTTTTCGAAGCAAATCAATCATCCTTCATGCCATCACCAAGGTAACCCTTAAGAGTACCTTGATGATCTTAAACAATATACCGTTGAGTCGGGTTTATTGAAGTTGCAAATTAAAATACCGTCGATTTACCTTTCTTAGTTAGGGATTGTTACAAAATTTAATTTCTTTTTTAATTTACTCATACTTACTATTAGTTTAATTTTTACCAATAGTGTTTCATCATCCCCTGCCTTTAAGGGTTCCGCTGTGCAAAGTATCATTTTCCTTGCCACGCAAAAAGAACCAGCAGCGAACCCAAAATTGGCCACGGTGTCATAAGGAAAGTTTGATATATTATCTCCGACCTTATCAGCACGCGTTGTTAATCCCAACCCCCGGCGAAAGGAGTGAACACATGAGCAGGAGAAAATGAAGGCACACCTTCACGGTTCAAGGTTACCGCACGTTCCTCCACGTTCCAAGGTTGGTAGCGGTGAATGGCAGATACCTTTTGCGGGATAATCCGCGAAAACTCTCCCCCAATTCGTTCCCCGTTCTGCCCGCTTGTAAGGTACTAAAATTCTTTATCTTTACGACCGGCTCCGTGTTCCATGCTAAGAATCATTCTAACGTCGGCCAACTAATAGGCCCCAGTGTGTGTGTGTGTGAGTGTTTGTGGCGCTGGTGTAGAAAATTACCCCGAACGGCCATCAGGTTGCTCCGTTCTGACCAGTTCTTTTTAAGCGTTTGGCTGCTTCATCTGTCCGGAAACGAAAACCCCATCCGGCGGGTCCGTAAAATGCGTCTACAAGATTCTTTACGGCTGGTCCGAAACAGCGGACCTAACGGTTGGGAAAGTTTCAATCGATAAACCAGAGGCGACACCAGAGAGGAGGTTTTTTCATCGTTTTCGGATGGACGGTTCTTTGCGCGCCCGCGGACGTAAAAGTGGACCCCGATAAGGAGACCGGTCAACCGGTCCGGAGGGAACAGTTAAACCACCTCCGTAAGAAACACACACACAAACAGACACATCGACTATCCACCACGGGGGGAGAATATCTTTTGTGAGTGTGACCGGGGAACCCAACGGGAGAAGACACACATCGCATGTCGCGGTTGACTCATGGCCAGGTTCCTTATAAGTGCATACCAATCGAGGGTTTTTTTTCTTATACTCCTCATGTTATTTTCATTTGTTTCTTTTCACTTTTGGGGCCGTTGTCACCGTCCAAGCAAAGGTTGCAACTGTCATCTTACGCGCCATTACGGGCCGTGTCTTGTGGCCATGTCCGGTCCCGATGGGTGTCGCGCATCTTTGTCTGTCGGAGCCTAAGTAAACAACGCTATGCGAACCACCACCCCGATCATCATCGTCAAGGCAATCGGATGGATAATTCAACGGGCAAATGGCAACGTCATTCGGCTGAGGATGTGTCTGTTTTATTTCTCATTTCCAGCCGACAACGAATGTCACCGAGAAATTGTCGGTAATTTTATTCGAGAATATATGATGAATCTTGAGCGGGAAGGACAAAAATGGACGGGCGCGCCCAACGTTCACAGTAGAACGATATTCTGATGAGGTAACCATGCTTTCTTTCAACGTGTTTTCCTTTGCTGTTTCTTCAGTTCGGCTTGCTTTGTTCAGTTTAAATTAATTTTGCTTTATTTGCTGTTTTTCTTAACAAGCTATGAAACTAATATATTTTATTTTACTTCAACAAATCGTGTGCATGGCGTCGAAACAAGTGCAACCAATGGCTTTCTTTGAAGTTACAATTTTATAACACTTATTATATAGTTTATTGACCTAATGCCGAGCGCAATGGCTTGGACTAAACAACCATTTTCTTTGCTATGCCACATTAAAACCGAATTAAATTGCCCCCCAATAGCTTGGCAATTCTAAAACTCATTACACAAAATAAAAGAAAAAGACGTGCAGAGACGTGGAGGTAGAACTAGGCAAGCATAAACACGCCCGATCCCGATAGGGACGTGGCCGCCCATTTGGCCTACTTGTTCTGTTGCTTCAATTAAGCAGGGGTAGGCAAACCGTCGTTTATGTTTCTTTACCGGCTCGGTCCGAAGAATGTTTCCAAAGTGTTCAGTTTTAATAATTGATTATTGATTATTTGATTATTTTCTGTTTTCGATGCAACTTGATATGTAGTCGTATCAATTTGAATTAAAACTCAAAAAGACAATTCAGTTTTTGTAGGGAGGATTTTCTTTTATGCTCCTGAAATGTCGACCAAAGAACTTCATTTCAATCGTAACGTAAACGAGATCGTTTCCCATCAATCAAATCATATTGATTAACGAAATCTAACAATAAAGACGCCCAATTTTCAATTGTGGTAAATACATATGAGAAACAATGAATGGTTATCTGTTGACCAATCCTAAATTAAAAGAAAAAGAAAAGCAAAATAACTAAGAATATTTGAAGTCTTCAATAGATTGGTTTAGGTTTGAATTTGATATCTCTTCTGTTTATAAATTGAAATTAATTTCTTATATTTTCGTTCATTATTTTTAGGGCTATTCATTATTTAGTGTCAGGGTTATTCAATGAATTGTGTTTGGCGTTCTGTAAACATAAAAAAGCTTTACTAAAATGTAGTCAAACCTATGATTGCCTACCCCTGCCGTAAAGCAACCTGCAAGCTAATCGTTACTTCGTGGTTGCATTGCTTCTGCCAGCACCGTGGTGCGTTCTCTGCGGTCGAGTTTATCTAGGTGCGCCACGTGCGCCGTTCTCGACCGAAGCGCGAGAAAAGCGTGCTTGCATCACGTTACGTCAAGCGGCGCACAACAACAGCCAGCCAGTGCCACCGCTTCCTCCCCCCCCTTCGCACCCTTGCCCCACGCGGCAACGTATTTTTCTCGCTCGATCGCAAACAAACGCCTCACTTGAACCAACGCCTAACCGTCCCTGCGTTCCCCACCCAGGCTCCCTGGCCAAGCAGATCGCCGAGCGATGCGGTTTTCGTCTCAGCCACTATTCCTGCAATTCTGCACGTCCCTTCGCTATGGATGCACTTCTCTTGTTCGCTTCACGTGCGCACCAATTTCCGCTCCTTCCTTTGTCCCCACCACCGCCATTCCCTTTCCTATGTCCTTGCGTCATTCGTTCCCTCATCAGCTGTTCATTCTTGCGAATAGAATAAAACCACTTGACCACCCAAACGATCGTTCCGCCGCCGCTGGTCTAGTCGTTACGGATGATGGTTATTTCTTCTGCTTCCAGCGAGCGCTTTCTCGCACATCCCTTCCCCCGAAGTTCAAGGTCAGCTTCTTTGCCCAGAACCAGCCGCTTATGATGGCTGGAATGGCAGCATCCATACTCTCGCCATTCTGGAACGGGTGGTCCTCGGTGGATAACCCGTTTTTTCTCCCATTTGCATTACATCATCACGCTCGTCGGCAACGTCGGTGTCCGGTTAGCTTCGTCATATTTTTGCTTAGGCAACACGGTGAGGCTGGATCGTTGCCTGAGTTATGCGAGAGGCACGTGAAGAACAAATTTTTTGACTATTTCGAGCGACATTCTTCCTGCAATATGATCATCCTTGGGACAAGAGACGATGCACGACGTGTTTAACATGTTTGCCAATGCTAGCCGAATCCCCTCCGTCCGTCCGTGTTGTAAACTTTATTTCCATCGATCGATGATGCACCTGCATGTGCGCACGAGGATCACTCTTTTGGCACGTTGTTCGCTCGCTGGTCCACCGATCAGACAACAACAGACCAACGACGGTGACGGTTCTCGTCCGTCCATGACACCATCGTGCTAAAATTATCGCTTCACTAATGGTAGCTCAAAGAAGAAGTAGTGGGTAAAAAAAATACACTGCCTGTTTACATCCCCAGTCGAAATGGGGTACGGATCCGTAAGGAGGAGAACAGCAAAGAGATCACGGGTAAAGACATACGACGCGCATCCCAAAGCCACTCATCATCATCCTTTTCATCATAACGGAAATGATCTACCGGTCTGCCGAGCGCGTAATCAAACACAAGTTCTTCTTCGGTCCCGTAGGATGATGATTAACTATGCTCTACACGTAAATAAAAGTTATGTTCTAAACATCGCTAAAAATAGATTACCAGTTTGTTGCGAGCTCCAATGTGAACTCGTACCAACCATGTGCCCTTTCCGATATACGAAAGGGAGTGGAGAAGAGGGCACTTGGGCATCGAAAGCAATGTTTGACCGTATGTGGGTCATTGATAAATGTACTGCGATACAATGGGCCGCGCGATAATGAACATGTTTAACCATATTAGTTGATGGCTGTTGAAAACATAAATTAAATAATATGCTGTGCAGAAAGTTGCCACATACAACTGAAAATAGGAAATATTCATATTTTCTCCATTGTTTAAATCATATTAACGTTTGCTTCTTTCAGGCTCTTATCCAGGGTATCAATCAAAACTAGCCTGGAAAACATCGCATTTTTAAAGCACCATACTTATCCAAGCATTAGTTGGATTCTCTGTTTGTTTTTTCATTCTCTATATAATCTTGAATACATCCATTGGATCATGCCCAAGATAATATAATGCACCATATCAAACTCTCATGAACTACCACCATATTGCTTAAAGGTTTCAATTCAATCGATCTTTAAACAATAAGGTTTCGTTACTGTGAGTTTAAAAAGTAGTTAAGCAAATTAAACTTTAGTCCACACAAAACGATGCTCGAAATGGTTGCATACATTTTAAAACAAATGTAAAAATAAATCAATGTGCAGCGGAAAGGGCGTTGGAAATTAAGTTAAAGGTTAATGAAGTGTTTTGAATAAATCGATAAGGTGAAATAAATTCTACGTAAAGTAATGATCCAGCTTGAAGGCAAATACATTTCACTAAATATTCACTCTCCATGTTTCAGTCCATCTAGTTGCCCCTACATCAAAAGCAAAAAAAAGGGTAACTTCTTGTAAAACAAACATATTTGTGCCTTACTTTTAATCAAGTTTCATTCGTTTGATTAAAAATTACGACCTTAAAGCACTCCATTTGAATCCGTTTACAAAATAACGAGAAAACAAATGGAATCCATTTGAAGTTTGTGCTTAAAGACACGACGCATTTAAGACCGCTACGAAAAAAAAACCATTCTATCGGTCGCCACTAGCAACAGAAACAGTTTCAAAGCCAGCTACTAACGTACGTTCCCCCTACCAAACTTTCGCATTTTTATTTTGCAGGTAAAACCTCGACCGAGCATCGGGCCAACTCTCGTTTCGAAAAGCCGTCCGACTATGTGCAGTACCTGCGCGATGGTGATTACTCGAGTCGGTCGCAAAAGGTGCTGGCGTGCGTCGAAAGCCTGCGGGTATCGCTGACCAGCAACCCGATCAGCTGGATCAAGGACTTTGGCGAGGACGGCATCAACGAGATCGTTTCGCTACTGCGCTTCTGCAAGTCGGTCCCGCGCCGGATGCCGAAGATCGAGTACGAGTGCTTACGGTGCCTGAAGGCGATCATGAACAACTCCTGGGGCCTGAATGTGATCCTGTCGCCGGACCAGCACGCGGCCATCCTGCTCCTGGCACAGTGCATCGACGCGAGCCACCCGCAGACGATGTGCGAAGCGATCAAGCTGCTGTCCGCGGTGTCCCTCATCAAGGAGCGCAACGGTTACCAGAAGGTGCTGCGTGCGATCACGAACGCCACGATGATGATGAAGCCGGGATCGGAGCGGTTTCGACCGATCGTGGATGGGCTGTTTGTGGAACGGGACCGCAACCACGAGCTGACCTGCAGCACGATGATCTTCATCAACTGTATCATCAACACACCGGTTGATATCAACTTCCGGTTGCATCTGCGCTGCGAGATCATGCGTGCCGGCCTGTACGATCGGCTCACCGAGCTGTCGGAGGTGGTGGAGAAGAGCGGCAACGAGAATCTGGTGAACCACTTTAAGATCTTCAACGGGTACCGGGAGGACGACTTCGAGGAGTTCAGCAACCGGTTCGACAACGTGCGCCTCGAGCTGGACGACATGAACGACTGCTTCGAGCTGCTGAAGAACATTGTGGCCGAGACGAGCAGCGAACCGTACTTCCTTTCGATCCTGCAGCACCTGTTATTCATCCGCGACGACCACCAGTACCGGCCGGCGTACTTTAAGCTGATCGAGGAGTGCGTCTCACAGATCGTCCTGCACAAGAGTGGCTGCGATCCGAACTTTGACAGCCGAGACTTCCACATCGACACCAGCACACTTCTGGACGACATGGCGGAGAAGACGAAGCAGCTCGAGAGCAAAAAATCGGAAGACTTTGAGAAGCGCATGACCGAGCTGCAGACGGCACGGCAGGAAGCGGAAGCGCGTGCCGCCGCCCTCGAGGATCGGCTGAAGGAAATCGAAGCGTCGGGTGTCGTGTCGCCGAAGGGCAAAAGTAAACTACCTCAGATTAACATTCCAGCACCGCCAATGATGCCGGGTGGCATGCCGGCACCTCCCGGTGGTGCACCCCCACCTCCCCCACCACCCTTCCCGGGGATGATGATGGCCGTCGGTCCTCCACCTCCGCCCCCACCGATGCCCGGTGCCGTGCGCATGCCACCACCTCCTCCGATGCCGGGCATGGGACCACCGCCACCGCCACCTCCCATGATGATGGGTGGAGGTATGAGACCGCCCGGAATGGCTCCACCGTTCCCCGGGGCCGCACCACAACCCCTACCGTACGGCTTGAAGCCGAAGAAGAAATGGGACACCGATGGGCCAATGAAGCGTGCCAACTGGAACGGGATCGATCCGAAGAACCTCTCGGAGAACTCGTTCTGGGTGCAGGTGCAGGAGGAGAAGCTGGCCGACAACGACATGCTCGCCCGGTTGGCCATGAAATTTTCCTCCAAGCCGGCGGCCAAGCAGATGGACCGAGACAACTCGGACCGGCCGCAGTCGTCGAAGAAGAACATCGATCTGCGTGTGCTCGACGGAAAGGCGGCCCAGAATCTGCTCATCCTGCTTGGGGGCTCACTGAAACATCTCAGCCACGAGCAGATTCGTGTGTGCCTGCTCCGCTGCGACACAACCATCCTCAGCCCGAGCGTGCTACAGCAGCTCATCCAGTATCTGCCACCACCGGACCAGCTGAAGCGCCTACAGGAGATCCGAGCACGGGGCGAGGAGCTTGCCGGTGCGGAAAGTTTCGCGGCCACAATCGGCGACATCAAGCGGCTCGGTGCGCGGCTTCAAAGTCTCAGCTTCCGGATCAACCTGCCCGACATGGTGGCCGACTGCAAGCCGGACATTGTGGCAGGTACGGCCGCCTGCGAGGAGGTGAAGACAAGCAAAAAGTTCGCCAAGGTGCTCGAGTTGATACTGCTGCTCGGGAACTACATGAACTCCGGCTCGAAGAAGGATCTCGCGTTCGGCTTCGAGATCAGCTTCCTACCGAAGCTCTCCAACACCAAGGACTACGAGAACAAGCAGACGCTGCTGCACTACCTGGCCGAGGTGATCGAGAGCAAGTTCCCGGAGGCGCTGACCTTCTACGAGGATCTCTCGCACGTCGACAAAGCGTCCCGCGTCAGCCTGGACATCATCAAGAAGACGATGACGCAGATGAAAAACTCGCTCAAGAACCTCGAGTCGGATCTGAACAACAACAAGGTGCCGCAGAACGAGGACGATCGGTTCCACGAGGTGATGGGCCAGTTCGCGGTGGAGTGCCGGGGGCAGGTGGAGGTGCTGATGCGCATGCTGGCCCAGATGGAAACGCTGTTCAACAGCCTCTCCGAGTACTACTGCTTCGATCCGGCCAAGTACACGATGGAGGAGTTCTTCTGCGACATCAAGGCGTTCAAGGATGCGTTCATCCAAGCGCATGCCGACAATCTGCGGTTGCGCGAGGAGGAGGAAAAGAAGCGGCGCGCGCTGGAGGCGAAAGAGCGCGCCCAGCGGGAAATGCTCGAGCGCCAGCAGCGTAAAGCGGTCGAGCTGGTCAACATTGACGCGGTGCAAACGCAGGAAGGTGTCATGGATAGTTTACTGGAGGCGCTACAGACCGGGTCGGCGTTTGGAAATCGGGAACAGCGGCGCCGTCGTGGGCCCCGGCCAGCCGGTGCCGAACGGAGGGCGCAACTTAATCGGAGTCGATCGCGCACGGGCATAACGGCGAACGCGTTTTCGAGCCGAGAAATGCTCTCCGAGCTGCTTGGGCCCGCGTAGTAGTTAGTTGGTGCCTTTCGTACCTGCTTGAAATGCTAGCTTTGCAATACTTTTACATGTTGAAATATGTGTGCGGTATGTAAAGATTGACAAGGGAAATATCTACTACGTACAGATTTTTCTTCTGTTATTTTATTAGCATTGGAAACATTGGTAGAACTTTCATCAATTACCGGAAGAAGTTCAGATAAGCGAACTTCCTAGAAGACGTGAATTGTTCATTAGATGGAAGTAAAATGAAAACGAACCGTAACCATGGAAACTGGTATCACCTAGCAACAGAAACGCCAAGAATGAGAAAATGAAAGACATGTGGCAAAACATATGTAACTTTTAAGATATGATTGACATTCAAATAACAGAGGACGACAAAAAACGAGACAAGGAAAAATCAGTATTTCAATTAATCTGAAAATAAAAAAAACAACAACAATTGTGGTGGTTCATTAAAATAAGTACGATGGTTAAAGCAAACTTTTTGTTATAAGTTAGAATCGGTCACATTTTGTATACAGTCAGTTAGGAATCGCGCCATCAGATAAATGTTTAGACCGAACTATCCTCTCCAACGAGAACAAATTGTATAAAGCAATGCAGACTCTTCCTCTTCCAATCCACAACGACGATGCCCCCCTTGCATTGTTAGCTAATAGCAGTGGCATTATTCCATTAGACATATTTCAGTTGTCTTGTTGCATATTCACACCGAATATCCTTCGAGAAGTAGAAAAATAAACACAAAAATTACAATTGCCAAATCTTGACAAACTAATGCAGGCCCAATGTGTGCTGCTGCGTTTTGTTGCCCCACTGGAGGAGGAAAACGAACCGTCACCACCCCAAGCGCCTTAATAAAACATGGAAGTGAAAAGTGATAGCAATTCCGCCAACGCCACACGACGCGCACAACACGCAAAATGCGAATGCACAAACCGCACCACACTTAAGCCGTACGAAAAGGAAGGATATGAGTTATGAAAGGCTTTGCCATAGCATTAGAAGACGGATGGGTAAAAGAGTAAATGAGGCCCCGGCCGCCATGTTTTCGATCGTGGCTACACCTCTTGTGGACGTTTAAACTGAATGTATGCAATTGGTGATACATTAATTCGTTGAATTCAACCTACGAATATTTGAACCGTAGTGTGTACCGTTAATTTCGGCTACGCAATCAACCTAAGGGTGCGGTATGAGGGGGGCCCACGGGCCCCCCTTATTTCTCAAAACTATAACAAACTCTCTTTTTCGGTAGACCTAGCGCAGTCCGCTCGCTTCGCTCGCTGCGGGCGCGCCGCCGTTTCCAAATCATTTCTTCGGCTAAACTCATTGTTTCATGCTGTCCATCATGTGTGGTATAGTTTACTTACTAGTAACTTAACATGTAAAAGTATGTTAACCCGCATTCAACCTCCACTGCGTGATTAGTTTAAACCGTTATGTTCTTTTAAGCGAACCGTTAGCGTTCAAAAATCGAAACGAATGCATGCTTCGCGCTTTGCATAGCTTCAGGCGCTTAATGTGAACCAGCAGGAAGAGGAGAATCTAGCCCGGGGCCTCATTTACTCTTTTACCGACGGATGTAATACGTGTCGTAGGTGCATCCTTTAGCGAAAGGAAAAATATGTGTATATGCCCCTTGAATAAATAATAATAATGATACATCTTAAATGAACGCGCGTCCGGACCGACGAGGTCTGCGAAACTGCAAAAGACAACAAGGCCAGAGGGAAGAGATAAATGGGAAGATTTGTAAAATCGACATTTATGAAACCAGCCTGGACGCTTATAGGGACGAACCGAACGACGTGTCAAATACAGAACGTTCAAAATATCATCGAAACGAATGAAATTATACGTATTTTTGCTAGCATGTTTACAATTAAACATTAAAACGCGCCCCTAAAGAGCCAACCCCACGCGGCAAACGGTCGGAGATTTTTACAGCATTTCTTTTTTTACTGTGTTTAAGCTATTTTGTTGCTAAACAATTAAAGTTTTTTTCTTGTTAGCTGGTAGCCTAAGTGTACAGTTTTATTTTTTTGTTAAGAAAATAAATATTATCTTTTCTTGAGAAAAAGAAAACAAATTACTTGGTCTTCATGTTTATATAAACTCCTCATTAAGCATTACATTAAATTGCAATCCAACTATAAAATAATCGTGTGATTATATTTAAAGCATTCAAATTTAAGCGTAAACTAAACTAAACAAAAAAAACAAAAATTCTTTTCGAAAGTTTTCTAATCGTTTTTGAGAAAACTCCATTGTTAAATCCCTCATTAACTCCAAAATTCCTATACTCCACGTTACTCTCATAATTTTGATGCAAATCACATTTCGTTTTTTATTTCATAAAAGGAAATCATCGCTATTTAATTTCTAGGTCACGTTTCAAGCGCTTAAGAATTCTCAATTCGTCAACTGATCTACTATTATAAAATAATTAATTAAATTGGTTATGCAAGATTATTGTAAGTAAGCTCAGACGGTTAACAACATATATTAATTTAAAAAAGGTAATTTAAATAATAAAAATCCATAAACATAAATAATTAAGCAATATAAATATGTTCAGCAAAAGCTACCATCTACTAAATCTGTGGGAAAATTGGTTCTAACTCCTAGTATGGAGTTATCCTCGGCCCTGGATACAACAAGCAAACGTGCTTGTTGGAGGAGAATAACGTTTATTATTAATTTCGCTTTACGGATACGTGTCGTAATTCGAAGTAATTGAATCAATCGCTGTATCGGAACGAAATCTTCATCCGTCTTGTGCAGGCACATTTCGCATTGAACAATAATGAAAATGTCAAGAAACTGAAAAATTGAGTAATGAACAGATTAGACATTGGGAGACGAGTTACTAGAGACAATTCAGGCTTACTTACCATCGAATCTATGTGTGGGGGGCTCGCTGAGCTGTCTTGAATCGTGTCAGGATTAACCACTTCAGTAGGGATTCCAACACCTGAATCAAACCCAATAGTTGGCTCCTGCGGCTGAAAATATTTCCGTAATATTGTAATATGTGCACGACATGCGGACATGTAATTTACATTGTATTTTTCACTCAACTGTCATCAATTCCGTGGCAGCCCCTTGTACAACATGCGCTCCGATCCTTATTGGAGCATCTATGGCAACATTGGGTTCATCTGTAACTGGTGTATCCTGGCAAGAAACGAAGGAAAACCGTGAATCAATAGTAACTTCCCTATTTTCTCAGACTCAAACAAAGCATACCGTGATTAAAGATGGCAATCTGTATTGATCCGATACCTCTAAAATTTTTCCATCGATAGTTGACAACGTGTTCATCAAAGTCGATACATTTGCAACAACAGCCGATGTTAGTGCTAATCCTTGTGAGTCTAGTACTTGTGACAACTCAGCGGGCTGTGCTTTTCTTTGTGTCGGATCGGATACCTCGATGCCTGGCGTTGTAAGTGGGTCACGTGATCCTTGATCGTTACTTCGGTATGCGATTGAAGTATCACCTGTTGCAGTAGGAACTTCAGCTGCACGCATCACCAGCTGATCAACTAGAGGCGTCGGAAACTGCTGTCGTAGCTGAGCCAATTGGTTGAGAACATTGTCGATCATCGGAAACAGGTTGGATTCATTATGATAGCTGAAAATATCGAAATTTCTTCGTGGAGGTGGCCAAACATCCACCAACCGTGGTAATCGACGAGTAAAATCTGTCACACGTCGACCCCGTGGCACTCGAACCGGCGCTTCGACCGTAGAGCCGGATGAGGAACTACCCGAGCGTGTGAGTACACCTCTGGCCTGGACAGTAGGCTGGGGATGGATTATTTCTTCTGCTGGAGGAGTTGGAACTCCATGTGGGATATCTGCAGCAGGTAGTCCGACATTCGAGACGTTATTTGGCATTGCTACCGGCGCCAAATCTACGGAACATGCTCTCTCAGGTAGTGCATTTAGCAACTGTCCGTCTCCTGACATACCGGACGGATCCGCGATCGGACCTACAGCTTGTGTCGCTAGTGCCGGCGGCTCAGTCCGTCGTGGAACTGTTGTTTCAACAAGCGGCGTGCTAGCTGACAACGGCCTCGATAAGAAGGGCATGTTAATGCCTCGTAAGTCAATCTCCTGAAAGTTGTCGTTCAACGGTAGCCTTGGAATGCCCAACTCAGCTAGTACTAGCTCCTGCGTGGATGCATCCGTGAGCGACATCGGTGGGTGATCGGTCCCGGTGCAAAGTTCCAAAAATTCCCGAGCACCGTCGGCGTCCTTGCTGCCAAAATGTTCATCCCCATCAAGCGCCATGGTCGATGGGTTTGGGATGAGCATTTTCTCTGCCAACTGGTATGGGTCTTGCAATTGGCCCCTGGATTCAGTTGGCGAAGATTCACGGATCGCATCAATAGCTTCGTGTGGTGAAAGAGTAGCAACAGTTCTATCCGAGGCATTTTCTACTACTGGTTGTTCGACTAGGGCGGGAGTAGGCGCTGGAGTAGACACAACTACTTCTACTTCTACGATGGGGGGGAGCGTTGGTTTCTCTTTCACTTTACGATTAATTTTCGCAACATATCGATGGTATTTTTCTAGAACGGTAGAGCGCCATGTTAAGCAAACCGAACACACAAACGCAGGAGAAAAACTTACTCTCTTGCTGATCATAATATTCAACAGTAAGACATTTTTCTCCCTCGCAAATTTCCTCCAAAATTGACGCAGTCGATGCAATATCGATCAAATCTTTGAGGTTACAATCACTGCAAAAAGAAGCGTCGTTTGGTAGAGAACACTTTGCACAATTACGGGCATCATACGCAACCAATTACCTCACATGTTGGTATTCACTATCAGTAGGTAGATCAATATTCTTCGAATTTTTATTAATGCCCAAGTATTTCTTTCGGAGAATTGACTGCAACGAACTCATTTTCGGTCAGCTTGCACATCGATCCAGTTACAACGGATTTACGTTTTTTTTCAACTAGCGACCGACAACGGTTTGCTTTGACAGTTCAACAAAAACTGGCAACACTTCCAAACTGCCATCAATGTCTGATGTGATGTTTGACGAACCAAAACAAACGTGTTGGAATATTGCCGGTAGCAGGGGAAACATTTTAGTGGATAGGAATTTATTTCATCACCATGCCGAAGCTAGCTGAGGTAAGAACAAAACTATTACACAAAACACTTTGCTTTGAATATATAAAGAAACATTACTCTATCTTACTCGGCAGCTTGCAGGGGACGAGAACTCTGGGGAAAGTTCGCGCACGTTTGTGTTCGAAGACGAGGGCCATACGCTGGGAAATGTGCTCAAGAGTATCATCTGCAAATAGTAAGTACAACGGCGACCAAAAATGTTAACGCTTCTTGCTTAAACGTGTCGTTTGATCTTGCAGCCCGGACGTGAATTTTTGTGGATACACCGTTCCCCACCCGGCGGAAAATAAAATGCACTTTCGGATACAGGCCGTCGGTAAAGTGCGCGCGATCGACGTTTTGCGTCGTGGGTTAGCGGACTTGGAACGCGTATGTGATCACACGATAGAAACGTTTGAGAAGGCGGTAGCAGAGTACAATGAAAATGTTTAAATAAATCGTTAAATCAATCAATTCATATAATAAAGACACGCGGGCACATTGTTTTCGGATTTATAAAATAAGACGTTTTTTTCATGTCAAACCACGATATATTTATTCATGAGAAATGTAGTTCAAGAGTTAGGTGGACTTATACCGACAGTCGAAGTCTGCTAGCATGTTTCAACACAGCATTTGCCACTAATAAAAATGATGGAGAAAAAATAGTTCAAGGATAAATTTGTCAGTTTCATACACCATATTTTCGAATAAATTCGAATGATGTAAAAACCGTGTAATAATTTCACTGTAATTATCCTTATCTGCACCCGCGTATAAGGATGCGCTAATAAGTGTTTGATAGTGAATATAATTGATCCACCAATAAAAGTTCGATTGTGCAAATAAAACCATTTCTTTTAATGTCTAGTCACTAATAGCTACATACGTACGAATAATGTTGCGCTCAAGTGATGGTTTTGTTGTTTTCAAAATCCGGACATTGATAGGTTAGCGGCTAAAAAGTATTGGATTAAAACCACACTACGGACAGTTTTCCTTTTCAGCAAGGAAAAAATTGGAGATTGATTTCAATCTGAAAATAGATTTAAGGAACCATGCTAACCCGGTTCCAGCATCCAATAAATCCTACCGAAACAGATCGGTGTGAATTTCATCATCCAAATTGATTTTGGTTGTCCATTGAAGATATCGAGTGGACAACGTGACAAGCCACATTGCATCGGAATCGGGAACACGGCAAGAAAATTTGCAGTCGGCCGTTACGAGTCGCGGTAGGCAACAAAGCACTGTTTTTCACTGTACAAAACGGTATACGTTCCGTGGCGACCGGTTTCACTTACACGCCTGGAGGAAGGAGTTATCCAGCTGCTTTGCTCGATGGATGGGTGGTTTTGATGGTTGGTGAGGTTAGCTTGGCGGAAAAACTGGACGCATGTAGTACGAATTCAGGGAAACGGAAACGAAGGTGCGAATGTGGAGTGTAAAAAGTAAAAGGCCTTAGAAAGGATAGACCAGGTGAACGCAGACGAGCCAGAGAAACGTCCCGAAACCCTACAGTTGGAGGATATCTGTGCTATCTGCCCCTATGAAACATAGTTAATGCTGGGATTGACCAGTGATGAATGAAGTTTGAAGAAAAGTAGATCAGGCCCAACGGTGAACGAAGTGCTGGATCAAACGCCTTCCGATGCTGTTATTATCCCGATGCTCGCTGAATCCACTGGAACTGATGAAGAGACCCCGCATGCTAAAACATTCATTATTGTATATTCCCTAAGAGGTTGGAAGAACACCTAACTCTAGCTAAACTATCTCTAACTAGGGAACGGGGAGAGAATTTTGAATCGCAAAGACAATGGATTAAAATTGTAATGGGCTAAAACCAATCGAATATTAGTGGAATATTAAGCGTTTCGCGATGTTTTCTACGTAGTGTATGAATTAACAAGATTTTTGAGCAAAACGTAAAATACATGACTTATTTTCATTACTCGAAAGAAAGGGATCGACTAAGACACACGACAGTGTCATGTTTCATGGTAGAAATTCGTTTTAAGTCACACTTCCTCTATGCAAGCTGATAAATAAACTTCTCCTAATAGTTAGAAAAGAACTAAAAAGGGAGGAAACAAGAACTGAACAACGAACAGGTGTTATCGGATGAAACGAAACTGGATATTCGTACACTTCGAATCCGTTCCCTTTGAAACCACCTACCAGGATTGTCCAAACTTCCTTTTACCTCCGCTCTTACGGCCACCACCACCACCGCCCCCATTGCCGCCGAAATTGCCGCGACGGCCACCACCACTTCCACCACCATTGCCACCACCACCACCACCACCGCCGGACGAACGACGGCCACCACCTCCGTTCTTTGACTGATAGTTATTTTGCAGCTTTCCGGAATATTTGCCCGACGGTGGGGTGTACATTTTCTGCGAACCAGTAGGGCTCGGCTTTGGCTGTTTGGGGCCATTGCTATCGCCCGTCGACTTGCCATTGCTGTCGAACGTGATTGGCGCGTGCCGCTTGGTGCTGGCTCTGGTGGTTTCTTCGGGTTTTTGTTTTTGCTGAAAAAGATTTGTTAATTGATACATAAATTGAGCGCTCCAACGGTACCACCAGTGAGTGATTTGCTGTCGATTCTTACCACTTTCTTTTCTTTCGGCACAACCCAAGACAGATGGACGACCGATTTGAAGCTTGGCGGCGAGTGGAATAGATCCCTGATCAATGTACTGATATTTGAAGTCGTCTTCAACGCCGTGGCTTTGATTTGGTTCTCTTCCGATTTCATTTCTTCCGCGGTTTTACCCTTGACAGCTTCTTGCAATTTCTTGATGTATCTGGGAATGCAAAGGGAGAAGGAGGGTGAAATTTAAAATTTAATCACATTTAAATGGGCGATTATAATCGAATAAACCTACCCTTGCGTACCCCGTGCGAGGTACTGGAGTCTTGAGCGGAAATCCTTCAGTTTGGCCGGATCTTCCGGGAATGTGAGAAATTCGACTGCCTGCTTGCCAAGAATGTGGAGCGCGTACAGCAGACATTCGGCATGGGAAAACTGGAACGAAGGTGTTTCGTTCATGTCGGCATCCAGGGGTGGCAATGGCATGTACTCCTAAAGGAAATAAAAAGCGAATAACAGTGAATACTAGTTTTATGCGATCGAAAACTTTTCACTTACCAAAAGTACATCGTAGATGGCTTCTACCTTTTCCGAGGGCTTCTCGAGTGTTCCACAGAAAGCACACATTTCTGCAAACACCTTCAACAGTCGCAGTTGGGTTTGATGTTGATCGTCGGTTGCTCCGATCAGGTTCCACACGTTCGGACGAAGGAACTTCTCGCACATGAATTTCACGAACTGGGTCGACTCTACCTGCGACTGTACAGCATCGTAAGGGTAAGTCAAATTAGTTTAGCGTGTTTCAACAATAAAAAAAGGTACAAATGTTCTGTAATACTTACGGAAAAATACGGCATTGCCTCAGTGGAACATTGAATGAAACGTTCCACATTTTCATCGTCAGAAGCCAGCGCACCTGGGTCACTTTCCAAGTCAGCTTGCTCGGCCGCAATCGTTACAAGCTCCACGTGTCCCGGGAGCGTCTTGCTGAGTTTCGTCTGGTTCAGAATGGACATACACTGATGGAACTCGTCAGAAGTCACATCCTGTAATCCAAAACAACCTAATTAAATATTGCTCAAACCAACGAGGTCAGTCAGTTCAATAAAACGTACCAAAGTAATTTTCTTCACTTCGGTAATGACGAAATCCTCCACTGCTTTTGTAAGGATTTCAGGTTCCATTTTCATTAACTTGTTGTTGATGAACTGGAAGCTCCGGAACCGGGTCGTTTCATCTCCAGCCACGATTTGACTGAAAATTCCAGTAAGCGTGCCCACGGCGTCATACTGAAGGGTAAATAACCGCAAAAGGTACAATTTATTTTGGAGTTTGCAACAGAAAAAAACCCTTTAGGACAATACCTTTGCCAATGTAAGCAGCGATTGATGGACCTGCAGCAGCTCAGCGGCATCTTCGGTGATGAGCAATTGTGCCAGAATGTCGCCTATGCGGGGCGTATGTTCGGTTGTATCACGGCACAGCAGCGGCAAGTCCTTGATAGCCTGGCGTCTTATCTAGATGGTGGAAAAGGACAAAAACGAAAGTTAAAAAAATGGACGGCATCGACATTTTTTTCCACCGTAACCTCAATCCGCTGCCTACCTGCGTGTCCTCGTCTTCGCACAGGTCCAGTTGACAATCGATGGCATGGTCCGCAAGGGAGGGGAAGTGCTTGAAAAACTTCCCGATAAATTGGGACGCCAGCCGTTTTTCCTTGGCCGAACCCTTCACCGCATCGAGGATCTCCTTGTATTCGGCTTCATGCTGTGGATACGTAGTTTAAAATGTATTTTCATCGAACAAACGTAAACAATCACCAAGCTAACTCCCGGCCGACGCCATCATTGCCACGAACCTCCGCAATTTTTTCCTTAGCGTCACTAAGAATCTCGTAGTTTTTGTACAGCTTTTCTATTCGGTCACCGAACTCGTCCATGGTCACGCACTAGTTTAAGATAACTTTTATAAAAAGTAAACGTTGATAAAATGCTGAAATTTCGGCATACTAGATAGTCTTGCAATCGGCACTTGACTGCTTCAGTCACTTTTTCTTTCGAAGCTACTTGACAGTAGTGATGTGAAAATCGGCTCCGACCAACTCCGGAAAATTTTGGAACCGGCTCCGGAACTGGTTACAAATTAACGGCACCGGAGCCGGATCTGAACAAACTAACTAATCTCCACGATTCTTTCATTGGCGCTTTCAAAAATCATGCGAACAAAAAATAAAGAGGTTCCTAAGATTACAGCCGTCAGTTCGGAGCCGGAGCAGCCTTAGTTCGGAACCGCTAGTTCGGAACCAGTAGTTCGGAACCGGTTCCGAGCTAATGCCGGAATATTACGGGACCCCTTGTTAGGCCCGTGAACCGTTGGTGTGGAGTCGGCTCCGGAGCTATTAGTGCGTTCCGGAGTGCCCATCACTACTTGACAGTTTTCTACATGACATTGAACAAGGTGGCGAGAATAAGCTGTTTCAAGTACGAACCTTAAGTCAATTAATAATTTGAACGAGCAGTTGCATTTGAGCAGTTTTTGGCTCAGTTTTTCTACTATTCCCCTCGTTGTTTTCACTTGTGTAATGTTAACAAGTTATCATTTGTTGTTGCTATTTATTTATACATATTTTACCAAAAGAACCATAAGTCATGAAAATTGTGTAGTAGCCTTGATCACTGGTTGAAAATAATTTCATCGTATGGACAAAATTCCCCAATTTTCATATGTTTGAATGTGCGTGAAACATTGATGAAAAATGTTGCATTCGTCTGGCAGGGCCTTATGAGATTTTATCGCATTCAAACCCGAAATTGAGTCTTTTATCTAGCAAAAACAATTAAATTAACTTAACTTTCTTATAATTTTAAACATAACACAAACGCTATCGAATCTGACGTCCACTGCCACCAGCCGCATTATTCTGTAAGTTATAAAACGCTTAAGCAGAAAAATGAAAATGGAAATGGTTTTAGAAAACAAAAAATGCAGATAAATGTGATATGATATATTCAAAATATTTGTTTTGTCACAGTAAGAACACAGCCGGAGAGCTTTATTTGCAAAATTAAATGTAACGGTAAAAGATTAAATCAGGCTCCAGCGCTCATTCGGATTGTAGATCATCGGTCGTATCGTGAATCGATTCAAAATCAATTCGAAGCACATGATGTTTTCGTTTGAAAAGTTTATCATGTCGCGCAGAAATCCATAAACCAAATACAACTGATACATGATGTATGTGGTAAAACAATTATGAGCTTTCGAGAATTTACACAAATATTACCCGTCCCTTACTGAATACGACTTTGTAATGATTACGTATGATTTTCAAGACTTATCCTGTGCATTTAACAAGCATAAGCTACTTTTATTATTACTATACTTTTAACTATTGATGACTATACTAGTACCATTTATATCAATTTTTTGATCCAGTTTGAGCTTACTTTCATCTTGACGCACACTAATGTATAAGTGAGCTCAAATATTCCATCCATCTGCTGCGAAAGTTGTACTTTTACTGTGAAATCTTCGTTTTCGCCCACTCCCTCTATTTCTATGGTGATCCATGCGCATTTCTATCCGCTTCGCTTAATTTTCTCCGGCTCGCTTCATCATTTTATTTCGCTGCCTTCTGCCTCATAAAAAGTGGACGAAAATTTTATGCCTTTATTTTTATTCCTATATTAATTTACCATCCATCCATCCACTTCGCTACGGTTGCGGGCCAGCGGAGGCACGGATGGCGACTGCCCGCGCCTAGGAAAAGGCTACCACCGGACAACGGCGCGTAACGCCCGTGCGCCTCCCCAAAAGTGGAGTGTGCTGCTGGTGGCGCATTGGAGCATGGGCTGGAGATATTTTTCTATGATCGCTATTAGCACCAGCATTCGACCGTTTGCCGAGCTCATCAAAACAATAATCATTAGAATAATGTCGATGGTTATTGCGAGTATTTGTTGATTAATTTGATTTTTATGCCCGCTTGCGGACGTTTGTCACCCAGCTGGATCGAACGGTTGTTGCCGTAGGTCCTGTTTCACTTTCCCGCTGGGAGGGGGGGCCCGTTATGAGAAAACATTTTATTGGAATTTAACGAAAAAGGAAATTTGTATATTTGGAAAAAAGCATGTGATAAAACGGTTCGCTAATGTGTCGAAATCCACACCACCGGGAGGAAAAAAAATGGAATGTACACAGATGCAGTTACACCTGACTTGGGAGAAAAGAGACATTCCGGTCCCATATGCCACGTTGGCAGAGCCTATAAAACCATCAAAATCAGAACACCACTTCAATCGTGAAGTACAAACTGTTGCCCGTGCATGAGATATGTGTCGCTCTAAGATTGCGCTCACCTTAAGCCTCTGGATTGTCAATTTTAAGCCCCTTTGGAGCAATTTATGATCCTTGCTCCCTGTCCTTTTTCATCCCGCAAGGAAAACGTACATACCTAGCTTGGTGTATCGTGACGTGAAAACCTATTTTTTCACCCGCCTTCTACTTGCCTGGCCACTTGTTTGTCTACACACTCGTCGTGGCTCAACCATCTAGTTCAACGTAATTTATTCTTCTAAACATTTTCTTACCGCCGATGGTGACGATAAACACAGACATCAGCTTTTAGCCCTTGGCATACACCGCGGGCCAAACGTGTAAACATCGGTGTGGGACGAAAACGGAACTGATTGTTCGGTATCATTTCCTTGCCGGCCATAAAAACCGTGAGCTCATACAACGGCGGCACATTTCAATCAAGCTGCATGGAAACTGCACGATCGTCTGCTGATAAGACGATGGCTAGAGCAAATCGATGGAAGCCGAATCCATCCGACATACCAACCTTGACGCACGTTTACCTAGACGGTTTAAACTGTTGATCTTTTTTTTTTGGTAAAAATGGGAAGACCAGCAAATTTGGCCAAAATTTGGGTCTATTTTCAGTTTGAGTGAGCTACTGCTAATTTCTTTCGATTTAAATTAAATTTCATGTTTCACGGTTCCCAATTAAACTGGGAAGTTGTCCTTAGTTTTAAAAAATGAATCGTTGACAATTTTTTTAATATCCATCGATATTCACCAGTTTTATTCCTTCTGCTATGCATTGTATGGAGTTTACATGGCAGCATAGTACTAGCTTAGAATACTACATAAAGAAATGAGTCTATCTTTCCGCTCATTTGTTTGACGAGGCCAAATTTTACATGTGAATTTTGTCTTCAATACAAACTGTATGTTTTCCACTACAATGGCTCGCCGCTGCTTGATTAAATCTACAAAAGTCCAAAGTAAAACTTACTTCAAATTAGCTCGATCCTTAAACCATCCTTGACCGAGGCAATGTTTGTCTGGCGACAGGTTTAAAAAGCAAATAGCCCAACAGCAAACGTAACCAATTTTTTTTAGCACTTCGAAAACAAATTTGTTTTCATCTATTTAGTGCAGCTTTTTAACGAAGAACTTTAGAAGTTTAACTTTTGATTGCTATACCGTATGCGGGCAGATTTCTTCAAGGAATTAATTTAGCGTTTTGGCCTGTACCTTTTCAAACAATTATAAACAACTAACAAACAATCAATTTTAAGATGATATTTACCGCCTACAAGATCAGGAAATACTCACGAGATTCACGATACACATGCAATTGAATAAGAACAAAATCTTTATTCTTTCCTTGAAGTTATCGTTTTTCTTCGGACGAGTTGTACATTTTCATTTTCCCCGTCCGTAAGCTCCAGAGCGCCACCATGACGATCGTATTACGTAGCATTGCGCTGCCGTTGCGATAACGTGCGCCATTTTGCGCGCGCGTCTCCCTGTTGAAACGGCTTCAAATGGCCGCCATCAGAAAATACAAGACAACACAGGGACAGGCAGGTGGCAGATACGGAGCAGCAGCCTTACTCGACCAAGACTTCCCCCGCTTTTCTTGCCGCTTGTGAACGCTTTCCACTTTCCTGGGCCTTTTTTAAGATCGATCGTTGTTCGCCCGACGTTCGTTATCACCTTGCCCCGAGGCACACGGCAAACGGCGATCGGTCGTAAATTATTTAAAGAAAAGAAAACGCTTCTTTTCCCTCCCTCTCATCCAGCCGGCCAGGGGGGGCTGGGGAAGGAAATTTCTCGTTAATTGGACCAAACCCGCGATCGGCGCGAGTCGGTGTAGAGGTGAAAAAACGTGTCCGTCCAAAGGGATCGTCCATGCGACTGGTCGCTGCTGAACCGGTGGACGTTTCCAAATGGATATAAACAATCCGGGGGGAAAAAATAAACTCAACAATGAAGAAGAAGAGCGACACGTTCTTGGGAAAGTGTTCTTGAGAAGCGACTCCGGGCAGCTTCTGTCGGCCATGCTCAATTATCGGTCCGCACCGTTTCACGTGTATCGAAACGGAACGATCATAAATTCCATGATCGCGATGGTGTTTTCTTCCTTTCCAAGTCCTTGGTATATGTTGGTTAAAGTGAATCATTTCAGACGCTGTTTGAGGTGCTTGCATACCATAATACCCTTCTCGGGATTAATTTAAAAATAATTTAGTAGAATGATTTTGAACTGAAAAAGTTTTTCACTAAAAATAAGTGTTGAATGTATAAATGCTTAATTCTCGTAAAGATTGCTCTTGCCTTTTGAGGATAAGTTATTATAATCAGTACTTTATAATTCCTCATTGCACCATTTTATAACTCCACTTTTTACAATTGAAAATCTTGTTGAAAACAATTATATACATCTTCCCTTTAGGTGGATAGAACACCGTCCACTTGCTCATCATCTTAATGCCGTCACCTTCATCCATTTGCTTCGACATTCTCGGGGAAATCGCTTCGAATTGAAAGAAGTTGTAAATTACGAAACATTTTATCTACCTCCTTCACCATCCCTCCACTAGGGAAAGGTTCCAAAAGAATGGCTCTCGCTAGCCTTTCGGCGTTCCGATCATTGGGAACTCCGGCATCCACCCAAATGGCCGGCTGGATAAACGGCATCCTGACGCACGGTTTTATCGGCCATCAACAATTAGTGGAAAAACGGAGAACCTGCTCGTGGGTCCAGCTTCCCGAACCGTTGGACTGTAGGCGAAGCTGAAAGCAAACGGGCCAGCCCCCGCTCGGACAACCGTGTGTGTGTCGTAAAATGGAAGCCTTCAAAACCATGACACTGGAGGGTAAGAAAAGCAGCCGGTTGAAAGAAAAAGAGAGGGAAAAAAAACAAGCAAACCAAAAAGAAATAAATCGAAGGAGGGGAGAAAAGTGTGCAACAGAAAATCGGAAAACCGACACCATATTTCTTGGGCCCTTTTTTATGTCTTCATTTGCTCGGACGCTATCCGAAATCGGACGAGGGCCAATCGGTCGGCTGGATGTCCAAAGCCATGCTATTTTATTTTATTCATTTTTTTTTTGCTTTTGTTTTTCGTAGCGATCGGATCAACCCTGACGATGGTTTCGCTGCAAGCCGGGTAACGGAGGCTAGCTTTTAGTTTTTGGTGTCTTTCTCTCGCTCCCTCTTGTTTCGACCGAACGTTTTCTTGCCGACATTGGATGCGGATTTCTAAATTCCTGCACCCCGAGCAGGCACTTTGCTCAATGCCGGACTGCCGGCACCAATCAGGCTTTTTGTGTCTTAATTAGCTGGATTCCCGTTTTCTTCTGTCCGTTCGCTTGGCAACGCTGTCCGATCGGACTGGCCCCGTTTGAGCTTAATCAGGCTGTGATCGAGGGCGGATTGACGAACGGGAGGTACTGACACGATTAAAGGACGCAGCGAGTGGCCTCGGTTCGGCTCGAGATAATTGGTTGAGCAAACTTTTCAAATGAGGAGGAGAAGTTAACAAGCAATATGAGTAGTTGATTGTTGATGAATTAATTCGTGTCACTCCTCAGCGCTAGTAACTATATTTCTATGTTGTATCTGAAAAGAATCTTACTTTAGTGCTTCGATAAAACATTTGCTCTTAGTTTTACGCTACAACTATTGTTGTACTTTGGTTTTCCCCAGCATGCATGGTTCGTGACTGGATCTAGGCTTCCTGTTGATGCTTTAACCTTTTGCCATGAGCCAGAATAGTAAAAATAATCCATATTAGCTAAGTTCGACGGACACGAAATGCCTCACAACATTCAACTTGTTCACTCCGGGATAAAAGCGGTAATCGAACCAACTATCAAACGTAGTTGGTTTACTGTTCAATTTCAATGGTTATCACATTGGGACATCACTGAATGAGAAATTGAGGAAATTAATCCTCTTTTTAATGCATTCGTAAGATGACTTATAAGATAGTACGATAATTGCATTTGTAAGATAATTGTTTCAGAACATTCTAATCAGTAGCGGCTCATCGAGTTTATTGATGATGATTTTTTCTGGGAAATCCTGCGAGAAATCTCTTTAAAAAAGCCTTTTTTAGAAATGTTCATGGATTTACAACAGATTAAATATTTTTCGATTATATTATTATTTTTTCTTATATTTAGTTTAATACCCTGTAATACCCCCCCCCCCCCCCCCCCCCCCCCCCCTGTATTAAACAAAAACACAAGCGCTTGAGCTTGGCAAATTTATTTACCACCGTAAATGTTATTAGGTACATGTTATAATGTTTACACTCTTCGTTTAATACCAAAATATTAAACATTATCCTGCCAGTAAGTAGTAGCATTTTTAAAAGTGCTTAAACCAATGCCCCTGATCAGATTACATTGTTTCATATGACGGTATCACTCCCATAAAATAATCAATCACACCTGCTATTGCCCAATTGGCCGCTACGCTCCTGCCTATACTGCAATTGTTTCGTAGGCCAATGTTATAACCACTCAACTAGCTTCGAAGAACTCACTATTTGTATTGCCAAGTAACTAATTCACATATCAGGACTAGTATAAACGGAGGCTTTTTATTTAATTTTAAACGTTTCTAATAAAGCACTCGGGACTAATGGGACACTCCTAAACGCTTCTCGTCCAACCGATGCGTTCCCGTCACAAATAGACTCACACTGCCGGAAGTAATTTGGAGCAGTCACCGTAGTGGCTCAATTGACGCCACCAGCCATTTATGGACCCGGGTGTTTAGGGCGTATAAAAAAAAAGAAGTGGCAAGTGTGATGTGCGTTGCAGTGCGGCTACGAAAAAAACGGATGGGAACCGATGTTAACCAAACGGTAAAATATAAACGGGAGCATAAATCTACCGCGGGAAGGCGCGAACACCATGCGCCTGGCTAGAGTGTACTAAATAAATCACAAATTGAACGAAAATACCACACACTCAATCGAACGGGCCGCCGACGGGAGGGACTGAGCGGTCGGATTGTTTATAATATGCATGTTAGTATGAATGAATATTGGGTGCCATTAGAGGCCTCTACCATTAGCTTCGTCGTACCCCTTTTTCAACTCCCCCGGGGAGTGCCCGGAGGGAACCAAAAGAATTAAAGCCGAGTAAAAAACCGCACCAGCGAGAGGTAAGCTTTGGAACTAATTGTTATATGATTATTTGTTTATATTGGTATATTACATTTCGCTTTCGTTGGCCGAACGAAACCGAAGATCACTTGTTGATCGACGAGAAGCGTAAATGATTGGTGGTTAGAGCCCTGTTTAGAGAGAACACAGGTTTTTCTGACGCTTTTTCATTGAACAGATCAACGGGAAAACTTCCGCCTCGTTCTGATTGGGTTTGGATTGGGTTTGGTTTGGGTAGGGAATGAAGAGTAACGAATAATATTTGTGACATTCAGCATTTGTCCATAAAGTAGAAAAAACCCCATAAATATAGAATGTAAATCCAACGACGCACATCGAAAGTCTTAATGTTGTTGGCCCATCATTCGTTTCTTGCAAAAGCTAATAAAATTTTATTTTTAGACGAATTTATCAGCGCTTTCTAGATGCAAAAATTAAAATATAAAAAATGTGTTACATTATTCATAAACCTTTTTGGAAATGCACTTTTTTGGGTGTCTTGAACCGCTTTGGCATTCAACCAGGTAAATTATGGATCTTTTCTCTGAAACTAACCTTTCGCTAACCAGAAGAAAACCAAAGTGCAGTTTTGCATAGTCTCGCCATGTTGTTTCCCTCAGCCGTTTTATGGTCTCGGCGAATTGGAACGAATCTCTCAAACAAACACACAAAAACACTAACACCCCAAAAAAGTGCAACTTTTCTAAGTTTTTAGCCTACACTTGACGGCACACATGTGCCAAAGGAAAAAAAAAAAAACTCAACATGGGAACAGAAACAAAGCCACTCGCTAAAATGTATTCCATCGACAACAAACGGCTTTTCATAGCAAAACAGAACTGCATCAATGCCCTCTTTTTTTGGTTTTTGACTGTGCCACGATGCGAATGGCATACAAAAACCAGAACCTCTGGAAAACAAAAAAATAACCCGGATAGGACAAAAAAAAATAGCAACAGTTTTTGGAAAACTAAAAACGGACCGTAAAACGCCACTTTATGGCGGGGCAATTTCGTCCAACCGGTCCAACCAGGGGACGCATCTATCCGTAGCGGGCCGATCGGTCGAAAACGGCCGACTCGATCGTTTCTCGGCCCCGATCCAGCAGCCGCTTTCAAGTTCCTCGAAAAACAAAAACCGTACCTCTCGGTTTGGGGTGGTGGCTGGAATGGGTAGCGGACACCCGGGAGGAAAAACGTCGCCCGGAAAAATGTTTTCGACTGGTTGTGACCTTATGCATCCTTCCGTCGCAGCGCGGACGGCGTTGGTTCACATACATCAAACCCAAGACACCGCACACGCTTTTCGGATCGCCGTTTTCTTCTTTTATTTTGTATTTGTGCCGGCCGAGAGGTGACCTTCAGCCCCCGTAATGGAATGCACAAGCGGCGAGGGCGGACCCACGGTGTTCGTGGGATCGGTTCGGAAAGCTTGAAAGGGTTCCGGTCAGTTCGCGGCTTCGGGACAACCGACCGATGTCCTCGGCCCTGCGAACGTCCGGTTGGCCGGTTGCGGAGGCTGCTTCTGACCTTATACGGCACGTAGCTTTGGCCGGCGTTTGTTTGCGTTTGAGCGATAGAAGTCGGCAAAATGTTGTTTTCCATTCTGTTTTCTAGTTCGCATGCTTTGGGTCAAACCTGGCAGTTAACTGGTGTAATAAACTCGATCGTTTTTACCAAATGTCCACTCACGTATTGATTGAATGTTCTGGGAAGGAAAAGAATACTCGATGGTTCTACGTGCGTATTACATACATTGAAATTAGGTTAAATTGAAAATTGGTCTGTCCATATTATACCATAATTAATAAAATTTATTTAAATTAATTTTATTTCATATTATATACTACAAACCTGCAAGAGTTCCTTTGACGTGATATGAATGGAAAATGACAACTCACTTCTATTGGATTGATTTGGATTGATTCGATTGGATTCCTTGCTAAGGCTGTTTATTTCTTCATTATGGTGGATAATTTATCCAGCCTTGTATGTCCCATAAACTGTTTTTGGTGAGCATTAAAATTAAAATCATTCACACAAGATTTGATATAATTGATATCCTAGTGGTGATCCAAAAGCGAAAAATATAAATTTTCTCTCGAACAAAACTCGGCCAATAACTTAGAAAGGGATCACACTTTTTTGCGGATGCTTGAAATACCCCTTAGGCAAATAGCATTTCATGAGATTATGTTTTGTTTAAACAATCACAATGTTTATATAAACATCCAATGGAGTGGGAAGTATATGCACAAAGTACAATCCCAGTCAAAATTTAAAAAAAATGATACATGGTAAGGTACAACTCGTCCTGGTGAACGAGGTAATTAAGCCGGTTGGTTTGATAATCTGCTGAAATCCAAAAATTGTTTAAGTCCCCTTACCGCTGAAGCCCTTGGAATCGTTTTCAATGGCAAAAGTTTCCAATTACAAACGCACCTCAACAAACGCTCCCACACTTTGATGGTCTTATAAACTGGATGGATGGATGGAAAGTCGTCCGTTGGGCCGGGAAGTTGCCACAAGGGCAGGTGCACCGAGCGGTGGAAGGTGGATATCGCAATTTAAAGTGAAGGAAAACAGCCGTGGATGGAAAAACACTCACGCTGGCGCAGGCGGTATTCGTCTTTAACTTGTGCCGCCCCAATGAGCGGCGCACATGTAATCAATTGCGCGGGGCAATAAAAGTCTTCAAGTCGGCCATTTTTTCGTTGCCTTTCTGTCCATCACGCATCCCTCCTGGCCCCGAACGCCCCCTTTGGATGGTCCCATTTCCATTCCTGGGGCTTGTGAAGCGCAGCAGGCGGTTTTATCCACACGCGATTCCCGACGATGGCGCGATTCGCAAAAAAGTTATGGTAACCGGCATACGGCAACACTCTTCGGCACTTCAGCTCATTGGATGATAAACGCAGCTAATCGAAAGGCGCCTTGCCTGCTGTGATGAAGCAATTGTTTGTGAAGCTTTTCGAATGCTTCCACCACGCACGTGCAACTGGAGTTGTGAGTGGTGAGCCTTTCGCTGAAGGCTCGTGGCGAGTGTGGCTTTCTTTTTCGCAAGTGGGCACAAGTCATTTCTTCGATAGACCAGCACTTAAGGGGGTCCGTTCATTAAGAGTAAGGTTAATTAAAAACGTGAAAAAATTGGAGTTCACAAAGCAGGCTATGGGAAGCTTTACGATATCTTTGTTTTAATTTTACTTGGCTGAACATAATTGTCTGCAAAAATATGCATTACAAACGCACCTAAAGGACTAATTTTAATTGTGTAATCATTTAGCCGAAACAAATCTAGTCTAGCAAAGTCCCTTTTATTGTAAAAAAAATGTTAAAATGTGCTCCTGCGAGGAACAAAAGGATTTACAGGGCTTATTGCAGTTAAAGAAGAGATGAGCATTGATTGCACAACTAGCTGTGACAAGAATTATTTTGTTTATTTATTTATTGATTCAAGAAGGACGACCTAGCCGTATTGCTCAAATGGATGAATGGATGGCCGTATTGGAAGATTTTAAAATTAATTAAATTTGGTTGAATATTCTCTGTACTACGTACAAAAAATTATAAAAAAGAAAAATTCTTATCAAAATCTGGTTTTAGTCAAACGGGTCATATTTGGGTGGTGTTATACAAGATTGGTATTTTAAACGCGAATATCCAGTACTCAATTTAATGTTAATAGCTCCTGCCATTATTTACTTGTTCCAAGAGTTGATAGAGAGAAAGATTATTTAGGAGTGTCACTTTAACCATATTTTAGACAATAGTCTTTTAGTAGCTTTTACTTAGCTTCTCCACGAAAAGTTACTTTTTATCAACCTTATTGTTATTTATGGACTCCGAACGAAAAATCTGAATGATTCTAACAATAACATACCCAAAGGAAAACCCCATACAAAGACAATCAACCAAATTACTATTTACATAAAAAGGCTCCTTCCCTACGCGCGTCCGCTTCGTTCGGCGTTGCGATCCTGGAAGATTTATTTGTTCGTAACAAGCCATCGGCTACCTCATCAAATGATGCTTTGTTTTAGCACGCCCGTTTATAGCGCCGTAAAACACCGAGAGTAGTGTGTGTGTGTGTACGACATGCGGCTGTAAAAAAGGAACCGAAATGATTGGGTGATCGTAAAAAATTAAATATGACTACGCATGTTGAACTATTTGGTGCGTGGAGAAAAAAAAACTAGCCTGCCACTACCTAATGCGTCGGTGGCAATAGAATTGGATTTGTTTTCTTCATTTAAGCTTGTTGGAACATGTTTTCCAAGCTTGAGCGTATGCTGTTTCATTACCACTATAGGGGCCGTAATAACTGCTTTTAGATGGCTAAAAATGGTTTCTTTATTTTTTAAAAGAGAAATGTACAAGAGTAGCTCTCTTTGGCTGTAAAAAGTTCAATTTTACTATAAATCGTTTATTATGAGGAAATTCATAACTAATCTATAGAATACGTTTCAGAATGACAATGACGAATGTTATACTTCTATTGACGGAAACATAAAAATTGAATGGAAAACTTTTAATCAAACAACTGGTAACGCCCTCAATAACATACCATTTAAAACATCAGCATATTGTCTCACATTACTAAAACAAAGCAACGCATTCTGGAAAGAACCAAACCCGTCTTTGCACAAAATTGGTATACAAATGAAGGTACAAACAGCTTCGTAATATCTTCCCGACCGTTTTCTTCACTTACGTTTCTCGGTTTTGGTAGCTTCGGTAGATTTGGAGAAGAAAGCCAGACGATCGCCGGTAACAATGGAGCTTTATCACATTTCCATAAATTCCGTCTGCGTTCAATTGCTCAAACGTTAGCATAATTACAACATAACGAGTAACACGTCGGACGATTCTTTGTAAGGTTTAAATTTTACTACACTCCTGGTGCGATGCAATTGATGTTTCTGTTTTGTTTTTGTTTTTCCATGTGTTTCTGTCCTCCGAGGATCCTCCGAAAGCTCCGAACTTCAAAATTGTTGTCGTAAACACGCACAATAAATGCAACGCGGCGAGGAAAGTACGATACTATTTTAATAGGGAAAACAACCATCCCAACCATTCATAACCTTTTCCTTTGGGTCCTTGGGACTCGATCTTCATCCATAAATGGCAAAATCGTCAAACAAATAAAACGTAACCGGCCCTGAAGGGAACGTTACCGATCACGTGTGCTGAACTTTCCGCTTGTTCAGGAGCGCTGTATTTCAGCATGGTGTCCTTTTCTCAGGTGTCCCCGGCTCATAACGAGCATATCCTACACTTGGTGCTATTCCCTTCGCTCCAGGATCGGATGCTTTTACGACCTACACAGAGGAGCTGCAGTTTGGTTGCAATTGCACTCGGGGTTCGGCAATAATGGTGTGCAATTGTGCGCCGTCGTCCTGCGTAATAACGCACAGCATAATCGGGATCGATGTGGGGTGCTTAAACAGCCCGTAATAACAATCATAAGGTGCATCTTATTGTTGACCCTATTTTCTTACCATCGTCCTTTCTTTAAGTTTTACCTCTTGAAAACAATTTCACTAAACAAACCCGCTGTGCGCGTTCATTGTCAACTGGTACCACCGAAGCCACAACTCATCCCCGGAACGATCTCATCAGAGATCATCATAATTCATGTGTAAAATATGTCTTTATTGTCTGCTCGGTTTGCCAGCCAAGGACTACTTTCACTCGGTCCGCCATCCTGAGCCTGTTCAATGCCGCGGAAAGTTTGAGTTCTATCAAAGTGAAAGGTTACCCAGAGGCCGCTCCCCATTCGCGGCGGACCATTTTCCCTGGAACATAGGGAGCAGTTTTTCACGCGAACAGCATTTTCACATTATTACACCGCATTTGCGTGGACCAAGGTTTCCACTTTCCCTCCCCGTGGACATCACAAATCATGACCCCATTAGCTGAAGCCTGGTTTGAGGTGGGTTGAGGTTCATCCGAACCGCCCAGTGCTATTTGATGCCAATATTTACGATCGACCAGCGTACCATAGCGTTGGGATGGTCATTTTTGCGCTCACCCGGTTTATTATCCCGGTCATGTAAATACTGGGACTGAAGAGAGTCGGTTATTAAATCACAAGATAATGGAAGGATCATATTTCAACGCTAAACGCGTGTTTTTTAGGTTACCGATTCCATCCCGCGTTTCCATTTGGATAATGGAGTGCTTTCCCTGCGGGGGGAGGACGCTTACCGGGACGGAGGTGGGCCGAAAAATATGACCAACGGTGATCTACGCACGATCCGGAAGTGGAAAACCTCACCGTCTGCCCAAAAGGCCATGTAATCTGTTTTCCACGCTTCCAAGCTACGCAACCTGGCACCAATTTTTTGTCATTTTCATTCGCGCTTCCGTTCGGCGCTACCACTCGTCGCTAGTTTTTCGACCGATCTGCAATCATTTTCCCATTCAGCACGTCCCCTTCCATCCCACCTTAACGGGTTGGGGACGGGAGCACACGCAGGCCAATCGGTGGAAAGAAATACGATCGCCAGCTCCAACCGTCCGTTCGTCCATTCCGACGCCATTTCTGCTAATTAAGTTAATGAAATTAAAATTTTCTGAAAATAAAAATTACGCTCATAATTTATAACGGGTGGGTCGAGCGGGTGGCAAGGTGGTGCCATAAAAGGTGGAATGGAAAGAGTAGATGGAAAAACGCAACCGCGGGTCGGGTCACTGCAGTGGACGTTGGTTGGCTTACGATTGAGCAACTGCCGAGGGAGGGGGAAAGGTGAAAAACTCCATTCCCTCTCCCCCCTCTCAATCCCCTCCACCCGCCCCGTGGTGAACTGTTTTGCACGGTCTTGTTTCATTTTTTTTTCTTTCTCCAACCCGTTTGCGTGCTCGCCTTTTTGTTTTTGCGCGGAGAGTGTTTCCACACGGCACGCCGAGT
The DNA here is from genome assembly GCF_943734705.1 of Anopheles coustani. Lineage (NCBI taxonomy): Eukaryota > Metazoa > Arthropoda > Insecta > Diptera > Culicidae > Anopheles > Anopheles coustani. The sequence goes on from NC_071289.1 coordinate 25,759,653, forward strand.
GGATAATCCGTCAAGGCGGGGAAAAACAACTGGCCGGCTTCAAAAGGCTTGAAAAAGGGAACGTCAGGGGGCAGCTGGCAGCTGCGACCATGAGGCGAGGGGGGCTACCATTGCCACTGAGCGAGCCGCCTCCGGTTGGACGCCATTGTTGCTGGCGATGGCCTTTCCACTCCGCTTTCGCACCGCGGCTGGCTGGCTGAAGTGAAGGATGCGAGCCAGTTCGTGACCATTTACATTTTATGATCCTTGTGGTTGGTGCGTGGAGAAAAAACTGAAACTCCAGTTGGCCAGGCTTGGACTCCCGATGCGCCTTCGCTCGACGGTTGGAACGTTTTCCTTCGGTTTGCTTTTCTACTTGTGTTTTGTTTTCAGTTTCAGCTGGGGTTGGAAATACATTTGCACTCGAACAATCACGCAAGGTGTTACCGTGAGGTGTGTATACGAGTGGTTCGGTTTATATACACTTCTTGTTGTTCATTTTAGCTATATATTTAGGTGCCACGAAGCAAAAGGGATGAAAATGGAAGATAACTCCGTTTCGGTGGAGCTGAACTTGCCTTTCCCCAGGTCGAGTAGGCTGACGTTGGTGGAAAGCCTTGGCATGAACGGAATGACCAGTAACAGAGGACTAAAACGACTTAAGCGACTAAATTTAGATATGCTTGAAGAAAGAGTTTTCCTAGAAATGGTAGATTGGGAAATATGATAACAACTACATACATGCTCGTGGAAGCAACAGTTTTAGCTGTTTTAAAGTCACAATTGCTTCTGTTGTGAGACTTTTTACTGGATACAACAATTCTGAATAACCTCGAATATCAGTGAATCCTGACAGAGTTGTTGGTCAAGTAAATGGACATGAAATTTAAGCCACTTTTCACTCTCAAGAGTCACTTACGCATTAAGTCAATAGATGAACAAAATAAGCTGAAAGCATAGGATATATTAGACGAATGGAATACATTCGATAGATTTTATTTTCTCATTTGAAATCCTTGGCAAAGTACTCCAAATTTTATTTACTTGTGTAGTAAAATGTATTTGTTGACTTCGAATTGTTTGTAATAATATACACAGCGTGGGTTCGAATCCCAACCGAGACCGGACCCTCCTCTGTACGAGAGAACTGACTATCCACGTACTCAAAGGGGAAAAGTTTTGTAAGCCCTTCATGGGGCAGGCATGACCAAATACGGTCGTTACGCCAAGAAGAAGAAGAAGACTATACACAAGAATGTATTTTGGTCGTTGACTGAAACATTTTATTTACTGTATTAGAATAATAATTTTATCATTATATGTTTTCCAACTGTATTGATATATGTAATGACATCCTTCCTACAAAAAGATTTAAAAAAAATGAAATGACTGGAGTATATTCTTATATATCAAGCAGAATATAGAAAAACGTGTATGCCTAGTTCATGTGATCGAACAGGCTAGAACATCTTTAATTTACTCTACGTTTCATCATATAAAACTGGAATCAGATTCCCCATTTGTAAAATATGATATTTGTATAGTGTACCGAAATGTAAAAAAGGAATGAAGCGTCTTTAAAATTCCGGCAAATAACCTAACGGCATATTTCATGGTATAAGTGAGTTGAAATGTAAGCTATCAGTTGTCAAACATAAAATTTAAACTTTTGGTTCATTTGACCAACAATCACTTGGAATTAAAAGTCCTTTGTTGTGTTTGGTACAAAGCTAATGTTTAAAGTCAAGAATTAAAGTATCTTAAGCGTCAATATTCGCTTAATTCGCTGTTTCATGAAAACACCGTAATGATGTAATCCTTCGAGACTGGAAATGCTAATGGAGCGTGTCTTTTACTTTTACTGATATCGTCACGCAACCATTCAGGTGGAAATATTTTACGGCCATCAAATGTTTTCGCAACTTCCCACTAAAGTAACTTTTATCAATCTCGGTACTGCGCCTTGTGGCACGACGGCAGACCGTCACCTTCACGCACCATTTTTCAGCGCAGAACAAGTGAATCCTCAAAATAGAAAATGTTGAAGTTGAACAGCAATAAACTGAAAATATGAAGAAAAGAAAAGTAAATTTATAGTCTTATCACCCTGACCTAATGCGAGCAAACACGCGTTAATTGTGTGTGCTTAGCGATTGTGTGTTGTCCCTCCCGCTTTCGGTTCTGTTTGACTGTTTGCCCAACAACACGAATTTTCAGATACGGCCGTGATGCTGTGTGCGTCGCAACTAACGCCAACCTTAGCCAGCATGGCGGAGGAAATCTGGCGAATACTGGGCGGTTCGAAAAATACAACACGGAAAAAAATCCCCGCAAGAAAGGAACTCGTATGGTTCAACAACAGGTGCGCATCTGAGCGATAATGGCGCGGGCAGGGAATATGTTGCAATAAGCAGCCAAGTACAAAGGTCGCATGATTTTAATGCGTCGTTTTGCATGTTTTATGGTTTGTGCGCTCAAACATAATCAACGCCAAATTCTATATTCTATGACGACAGCTTGACCACCATTTTCTAGTTTACCTCCCTGAGCAATGGCTTACGGAATTGATGACTCAACCCAACCTGGTATGCGCATAAACGCATCAAACGAACACATGAAACCGTAGCTGTCATGGCTAACCAAGATCCCACCCACGGTTAATGACTACGGTTATGGAATAGGGGATTTCATGTCCACCATATTGATTAAACTCAACTGTCAAATATTGTTTATAAACAAAGGGAAAACGACCAGCATTGACGAAATGGAGCACAATTGTAAGTGATACACAAGGAAAAGGAATATCCCAACGAGATCTAACCATTTTTATCCCACAGCAGTTCCGTTATCGCAAAATGTAATATTTCCCGATGGTCCTGAACTGGTCTACGCTGGGCAAAGCCGAATAAGCAGTCTAGGGGCCCTGAGCAGCTAATTGCTGGAGACCCAAAAAAACATACACTACATACACCATACATTTTTTCGTTTGGAAATTTATAAAACTTCAATAAACGTTAAGCCATGAAAAGCAATCAAACCAAGATTTAACTACATTTTCAATTTCAACGGCACCCTGCCTTGCCGGGCTAGTTAGTCTTACGATCGGGCAGTTTCGATCCGTTACACACATCTGATCAATGCCGATGCATCGAACATATTACATAAAGTCTACCAGAGAAACTTTCTTTTTTTATTAAAAACAATGTACACTTTTAATTTAGATATAAAATAAAAAATTATTTATTTAAATACAATATAAGTTTAAGTATGTTTATTTGTAATAATTCGCTAATTGGATACTATGACTGTGACGATAAATTAATTCGCTATGACTGTGACGATAGATCCAACACCAATTGGTTCTATTGGATGTCCAGGGGCCCTCGGAAAGAAAACATATCTGAAAAACGCAAGTTGAACTACGATCAACCAGCTTATTCTCATTGATCACAACGTTTGCGTCGCTGCAAACGGCCGAACTGCGGAATTTCGTCTTGTTGAACTGTAACTAATGTTTTCAATATTTACATACTATCATTTACTGAAAGATTCTTCTTCTTCTTCTTGGCGTAACGATCTTGTTGGTTATGCCTGCCCTTAAAAGGCTCACAAGACTTGTTCCATTAGTGTACGTGGATAGTCAGTCCTCTCGTACAGGGGAAGGTCCGGTTTCGGTTGGGACTCAAACCCACGCCGTCGAGGTGGTGAGCCCCGCTCGGCTATCGCGGACCTCTAAACTTACTGAAAGAATATAATTATTTACTAATATTTATATCCTAACTAATATTTACTACTAATATTTACATAAACTCTTTAGTAATATTTAATCCTAACAGCCTAGGAGATCCGCCCTGGTTTTTGTTACCTAGAAAACAGTTATAAGGAAAGTTATTAAAAAATTGTTCTAAAAGGGATAGTAAGGAGTGATTTCGAAGTAATGGTACTTACTCAAACTTGGTGTAGTATTTTAGGAAATTTACAAACAAGGAGCTCAGTGTATCATCGTTATCTGTGAAAAGGCCTCGACACGCTAGAATATTTCAGGAGGTCAGTATGGACAGGTCCCTGAGATGAAGCATGACATGAATAAAATTGACTCGATTTACTTTGTTCTTTGAAAATGCTACTTACCGAACTTTTCTGGATAAAGTTGGTCAAATGGGAGGACTGACACCACACTGGAGAGAATTGATAACCTTCAGCACAAGTGAGTAAGAGGAAAATGTAGTTTTTTCGGATCATTCTAACTATTTTGTTCAAACTAATTGGCCCAAAGTTTTCCAATTATTACCAAGAGGCAATCGCGCCAGTCCACTGCAAAGATAATAGGAAAATAATATAGGTCAAGGTCAGTGGGTAGTTAAACGAAACTTTGTCGAATTTAGTCGGGTAATATACTTACGTTGAGCGCAGCACTGCAATAGTTGAGTGTTCCTTATTCCCACATAGTTGTTAAAACTGATTTCAATGTCGAAATCATCTGTTTGTGTACAAAGTGTGATTTACTAGCTAGGAAGTGTGCCATGTTAGAGTTTAAGTATAACGAAAGTTCCATCCAAAAAGAACAGATTATTAAAGTCAATCAAGGTTTGATTCAAAAGCTTCAGGAAATAACAAGAAAATCTAAAGAACTAGAAAAAGAAATATCTATTCTTAAACGCGATGCAGAAAAAATAAAAAAATCTAGTTTTTCGTCCGATGAATTACCGGATAAAATTAAACAGGCACTAAAAGGAACGCTATTAGAAAATCAAATAGATGTAATTTTAAAGAAAAAACGACGCGTTCGGTGGACAAAGGCTGAATTACGCTTGGGTACTTTGGAATCAGATCCTATAAATATCTAGCGACTGATTTGAAAAACCCACTCCCAGCCATCTCGATATTGCAGAAATAAGCTCAACGGCTTAATTTGCGGCAGGGAGTATTGGAAGACGTATTGACTTTTATAGAAGACCTAGCCAACACGCTTCTACCGAAAGACCGTGAATGCGTCCTTTCATTTGATGAAATGAAAGTTAAAAAAATTCTAGAATACGATCCAGCAGCAGATCAAATTATCGGCCCCCATAACTACCTACAAGTAGTGATGGCGCGTGGCCTATTTAAAAACTGGAAGCAACCCGTATATATAGGATTCGATCAGCAGATGACGAAGGCAATTATTTTGAAGCTTGTAGAAAAATTGCACGATAGAAATGTTAACGTTGTGGCTATTGTGAGCGATAACTGCCAGTCAAACATTGGTTGCTGGAAAGATTTAGGTGCACATAATTACGAAAAACCATGTTTTGCCCATCCCGTCACGGGAAAAAATATTTATGTTTTTCCTGATGCACCTCACCTTATCAAATTGCTAAGAAACTGGTTCCTTGATCACGGTTTCGCATATAATGGAAAAACTATAACTGCTGCTGCAGTGGACAAGCTCATACACGCCAGACATCATGTTGAAATGACTCCAGCATTTAAGTTGACTAAAGATCACTTAATTATGAGCCCACAGGAGCGTCAAAACGTAAGGCGAGCCGTGCAACTGCTGTCGCGTACCACTGCAGTCTGCTTGAGACAATATTTTCCTGACGACGGTGCAGCGAATGACTTGGCAGAATTCATTGAAAAAGTCGATCGCTGGTTCAGTATATCGAACTCGTATTCTCCAGTTGCAAAACATGACTTTAAGAAAGCTTATGTCGCTAATGAACACCAGAAGAAAGCACTCAAGGAGATGTTTGATTTAGTGCTAACCATGAGGGTCACTGGAAGATCAACACTGCAGGTGTTTCAAAAATCCATCCTTATGCACATAACATCGGTGCAAATGCTGTTCGACGACATGAAGCTGAAGCATAAAATTAATTTTATGTGCACCTATAAGGTAAATCAAGACGTGTTAGAAAATTTTTTCTCTCAAATTCGGCAAATAGGAGGAGTTTATGACCACCCGTCCCCTCTGAGCTGCATTTACCGAATTCGCATGATGATACTGGGGAAAACGCCGACTATCTTGCGGAACCAAACCTATACAGGAGAAGAACACGAGGAAAGCCATGAGGAATTTGTTTCGGCGACAGTATTTGCAAAGGCAGCTATTGTACCTTCCCTGCCGGACATTTCGGAGATGGAGGAAATCAATGACACCTCGTCTGTAGAACATACAGAATCAACATGTGCTATAGACATAGAATCGCAACAAGAAAGTGACGGCCTAACCTATATCATGGGATTCTTAGCCAAAAAGTACAAACAGAAATACCCGACCCTGGACTTAGGTGAGCAAACGTTTAAGATGACTCCAGAGCATTCGTATTGCCAGCCGTTATCTTTTATGCATCATATTTCTATGGGGGGATTGTATGAGCCTTCACCATTTTTTTTGAATCAAGGGTTGAAAATGGAGGAAATTTTTTTGAGCATGAATCCGGAAGGAAGTTTGTTGAAGAGTTTTGGAATTGTACGCAGAATAGCTACTGTGACTCAAGCGAGAATCCCAGACATACCTGCCGACATCGTCAAATCTTTCGTCAAGCAGCGTGTGATTGTCCGTATGCGTTACTTAAATTTAAAGAGTTCTACCGAAAAATGATCATAGTGCAACATGGAATTCTTCCATGAAATTCAACATGGAGCCAGGGATCAAATTTTGAGTCTGGCATCCCCTATTATTACGAACGGCTGATCACAGATCTATAATATACCGTCTTTCGGTCACAGTACCTTTCCTCTGAGGGAGGCCTAGTCTCAAAAAGTGGTTTTGTATTTCCAGCACAAGATGAGCAACCTAGAGACACGTTACGCTAAGAGAATACAAAATTCACGTCGGTGAACAATTCACTTTAGTTATTACCGCTGAGTTGTCGCAGATCCCGGGGAATTCAAGTAACTAAAATTGTAATATAATAAAATAGATTTGGTGCGTACACAGTGTGATTTACTTATTGCTATTTAGTGTGCCCATTGCGCATCGGAGGCGCGAGGAAACACCACGCCATAGGGGTGGGATCGAATCTCGAGTGTGGCACCCTCCGGTATTACGAACGGTTGACCACCGAACTATAATATACCGTCTTTCGATCACAGTAACTCTTCTCGGAGAGAGGCCTTGTCCCACTTGGGGATGTAGAGCCACATAATAGGAGGAATCGGAGGATGATTTGTTTAATTTTAACCATGGTTTAAAATGAACGATCGCATATTTTCATAGAACGATCGTTTGTACTGATTATAACGACCATTAATTTTGACGAAAACGATTAACAAATGCATCCGATTCGTTGAAAATGGACGCAAGACGGCAAATTGATGATGATGAGTCCCACAGCTTACCCCTACATAGGTTTGAGAGGGACGAAAGTATCTTGCGATATTGAATATAAATCATCAAACGAGAGGGGGCATTGGGGCATTACTCTCCAGAACAATCGCATCCATCTCTGCTCCATTCATACAACGGTCGCCATCAATTGCACAAAGAGGTACATCTTAGATTTCCCAACTTGGCCAATTAAACGATGGTTAAATAAACAAATCCGTAAGCGATTCCACCTAATAATAATAAATTATTTAGTGTGCAATGTTAGAGAATATCTATCCAAAAAAAACAAATTAAATAATAAATAAGTGGTTTGAACCTTCATCTCTAAACTACTCCAAATATTGATCCCTAATTTGTACAACGTTAATTAGTTATTTTTTTCATTTTTTTTACATGTTTTATGTTCGTTTGTTGTATTTTTCTTTTCTTTCCCACCGTTTTCTCAGAAGAACTCTTTAAATTTAAGTAACGCATACGGACAATCACACGCTGCTTTACGAACGATTTGACGATGTCGGCAGGTATGTCTGGGATTCTCGCTTGAGTCACAGTAGCTATTCTGCGTACAATTCCAAAACTCTTCAACAAACTTCCTTCCGGATTCATGCTCAAAAAAATTTCCTCCATTTTCAACCCTTGATTCAAAAAAAATGGTGAAGGCTCATACAATCCCCCCATAGAAATATGATGCATAAAAGATAACGGCTGGCAATACGAATGCTCTGGAGTCATCTTAAACGTTTGCTCACCTAAGTCCAGGGTCGGGTATTTCTGTTTGTACTTTTTGGCTAAGAATCCCATGATATAGGTTAGGCCGTCACTTTCTTGTTGCGATTCTATGTCTATAGCACATGTTGATTCTGTATGTTCTACAGACGAGGTGTCATTGATTTCCTCCATCTCCGAAATGTCCGGCAGGGAAGGTACAATAGCTGCCTTTGCAAATACTGTCGCCGAAACAAATTCCTCATGGCTTTCCTCGTGTTCTTCTCCTGTATAGGTTTGGTTCCGCAAGATAGTCGGCGTTTTCCCCAGTATCATCATGCGAATTCGGTAAATGCAGCTCAGAGGGGACGGGTGGTCATAAACTCCTCCTATTTGCCGAATTTGAGAGAAAAAATTTTCTAACACGTCTTGATTTACCTTATAGGTGCACATAAAATTAATTTTATGCTTCAGCTTCATGTCGTCGAACAGCATTTGCACCAATGTTATGTGCATAAGGATGGATTTTTGAAACACCTGCAGTGTTGATCTTCCAGTGACCCTCATGGTTAGCACTAAATCAAACATCTCCTTGAGTGCTTTCTTCTGGTGTTCATTAGCGACATAAGCTTTCTTAAAGTCATGTTTTGCAACTGGAGAATACGAGTTCGATATACTGAACCAGCGATCGACTTTTTCAATGAATTCTGCCAAGTCATTCGCTGCACCGTCGTCAGGAAAATATTGTCTCAAGCAGACTGCAGTGGTACGCGACAGCAGTTGCACGGCTCGCCTTACGTTTTGACGCTCCTGTGGGCTCATAATTAAGTGATCTTTAGTCAACTTAAATGCTGGAGTCATTTCAACATGATGTCTGGCGTGTATGAGCTTGTCCACTGCAGCAGCAGTTATAGTTTTTCCATTATATGCGAAACCGTGATCAAGGAACCAGTTTCTTAGCAATTTGATAAGGTGAGGTGCATCAGGAAAAACATAAATATTTTTTCCCGTGACGGGATGGGCAAAACATGGTTTTTCGTAATTATGTGCACCTAAATCTTTCCAGCAACCAATGTTTGACTGGCAGTTATCGCTCACAATAGCCACAACGTTAACATTTCTATCGTGCAATTTTTCTACAAGCTTCAAAATAATTGCCTTCGTCATCTGCTGATCGAATCCTATATATACGGGTTGCTTCCAGTTTTTAAATAGGCCACGCGCCATCACTACTTGTAGGTAGTTATGGGGGCCGATAATTTGATCTGCTGCTGGATCGTATTCTAGAATTTTTTTAACTTTCATTTCATCAAATGAAAGGACGCATTCACGGTCTTTCGGTAGAAGCGTGTTGGCTAGGTCTCCTATAAAAGCCAACACGTCTTCCAATATTCCCTGCCGCAAATTAAGCCGTCGAGCATATTTCTGTAATGTCGAGATGGCTGGGAGCGGATATTTCAAATCAGTCGCTAGATATTTATAGGATCTGATTCCAAAGTACCTAAGCGTAAACGCTGTCTTTAATTCGGCCTTTGTCCATCGAACGCGTCGTTTTTTCTTTAAAATTACATCTATTTGATTTTCTGATAGCGTTCCTTTTAGTGCCTGTTTAATTTTATCCGGTAATTCATCGGACGAAAAACTAGATTTTTTTATTTTTTCTGCATCGCGTTTAAGAATAGATATTTCTTTTTCTAGTTCTTTAGATTTTCTTGTTATTTCCTGAAGCTTCTGGATCAAACCTTGATTGACTTTAATAATCTGTTCTTTTTGGATGGAACTTTCGTTATACTTAAACTCTAACATGGCACACTTTCTAGCTAGTAAATCACACTTCGCACACACCAAATTCAAACTTACCTGTTCAGCTCCGATTTCTAATAAAAAGAAAAGAAAAAATAGAAACACATCAGACAACTATCATTCGCATACGGGAAGAATATCTTACCATTTATTCTAGTATTATTATTTACGTCAATGGGTGCAACTTGTACCGAGGAAATATTGTCGAAGTTTTCATTTCCATTGACGCGAATCGTAGGAATGGCTAAAAATAATGATACAGTTAATAAGGTAAATAATATTACAATATAATATATTACTTACCATTAGCTTGAAGCTTTTTGAATTTATTCAAAACTTGCCTATTCCCATCATGCAACAAATGTTTCATTTGGTAGCAATCTGCTGCAAAATGTTGTGAGCAGATTCGGCTGTTTTTGTTTGGCGACCAATTATTTCGGCCGCAAAACTTGGCCCATTCATTATTGAAGGTAGGATCGGGAGGAAAACTATGCAATACAACGCTCAGATTTTCCTTTTTCACTATATTTCGTGTGATCCGGCACCCCGAAACAGCACACAAATTTCTTTCCATCGTTCACACAATTTCGTTCCAATCGGAATGCTATCGCACCAAACCAAAACAACGGCAGCTCTAAAAGTAAACATTAACCGGACTGTCAAAGATTTCTTGTATTTTTCTTTTGTCGATTTGTCAAAATGCTCTACAGTATTTGACCAGGGTATTACATTAGACCATGATCCCACCGTAAATATGTACCAAACACTGCGCCCCATCAGCTGCAGCAACATGTGTATAACAATCAACGTTTGGTTGTTTATCTCGTTCTGTTTGATGCCCTCTGACCCTCGGCAACAACGGCCCGTGATCTCTTAGCACCAGCCCATGTCAGGTAGGGCCTTATTTTATGCTCCATTACTTACTTGCCCTTTACAATGTTTGCCTATTTACCTCGTTAGTTTACTCCACGGCAGTTGAAGTTTATGATTTGAACACTGATTTAGATGGATAATTACGTATAATATCATGATCGTTTCGATAAGAATAAAAATGTCTCCCGATCGAACCTTTTTCAACGAATTAAACAGTCTTTGATTGAGTTGGTGTAAGTTACTTTAGATTTTTGGTTTTTATGTAAGTAAAAATTTTCAACACTATTGAATACCTTGCACTTTGAGTTTCTTGTATCTTGTGTGTAATTATAACTACCGTATTTTTCCGTATATAACGACCCCCCGTGCAAAACAACCTCCCTAAAAAACTATTCAATGTTTATGAAAAAAATGTTGTTTTTTCTAATTTTCAACAATTTTAACAACGTTATACGTGTTTTAACCTCCACTATATGATTGACTCGATAAGTTACTACCCGTGTATAACGACCCCTTTAATCTGACTTTGATAATTTTTTTTTTAACTAAAAGGGGGTCGTTATACACGGAAAATACGGTACTTCTTTTTAGCATGAAAACAAATTTTTAATCTTGATAGCAAAATGACAGACTTCTGAACAAGTGCTCTCGGATTCACAATCAATTCTAAACCGTATAGAGTGATATCTTCACGAAAACGAAAATCAAAAATCTCACAGGATACTTGGTTATGTAGTTTTTAAATGATGATCATTTCTAAACTTTATTTTTATTAATGTTGTTTTTCTGACCAGAGTGTTTGGAGGCCAATTTTATAATTTATTGGCTCCTCGTACCATTGAAGTTATTTCAACTTAAACATTGAGCTTAAAAGACTTGAACGACCATCCTTGCGAATGTGCCACTTGTTTGAACAATTTAAGTATTCTTCTGGATTCAACATAGTGATATAATTTTAAACTTCAACCTTTATACCCAGAGTGAGCTTTTGAAAAATTGTAACAAATAGGAAATCGTTTGAGCATCAGATCTATTTTGTTTTATGTTCGCAACTTTCGGCCTCGATGTCCAAGAAAACAATGGCAGCTTCACTTAGTTTCTGAGGAATAACAGTTTAGCGTATTCATCTTTTATTAAATTGACCATCCGATTCCAGTGTCATTGGGAATGATCCTTACATTTATCTTACCTGCGTTCTTGACGCGTTGGAGATGGAAGATGGTTTCCGAGCACCGAATCGAATCGTTAGAGGAATTTCCAGCGGAGGACCCGCTGCACCATTGGATTCCGTGAGAAATTGGGTCGCCCTAGAAACCCCTTAAAAGAAGAAACAGTAAAGCAAAATGCGACCAAAACGGACCTCTGTAATTAGCTAGAAAAACAAATAGTATTACCTAAGTTTGCAAATAGTGTCTGAAGCGAAACATTGCCGATACCACACCTCTCGAAAAAATAAGGAACGGTAATCAAAATCGGTAACACATTCGGTCAACTGCCTGGCGGTGGAAATGAATCCCTTTTCCCCTGCGTCCCTTTCTCTCCGACTAGCGTGAGGTAACGGCGGGTAGAAGGGGCAAGATTGTCGGGGCGCAAAAAAGGCTGCAAAGGTAGTGAAGTTCCTGCTGGTTCCAGAACAAGTATTCCGTGTAATGGCGGGTAGTTATGGCGATGCCGAAGTACCAGCGGTGGAACACATGGAAAATCACGTGTGTCCAACACTTTTCCGCCGACCTGGCGGAGCTTTCAGGTAGAGCAGCCGCCCAGTTCGGATCAGATGCTGCTGCACGATCAGCAGTTCGCAAAATCCCTTAGGAATATGGGTTCGTCGGTTATGTGGGCAATTTGTTATTTCTGGCGATTCGATGCGCTTCGCTTTGGGCCAACGGTTGTTGGACGTGCGAGGTGGCGAACCAAAGCCCGACCCCTCACGACCCGCCCGAATGGGGTTCCATTGTCTTTCAATTAAATTTTATGGTCGCTCATTTGGACGAACAATTTGTCCTTTGTCCCTGGTTTCGGCAACAATCCTTCGGGGCACTCGGGTACCCTTCGGGAACCAGAACGGGGATGAGCCTTAAATGTGCTGATCGGCAAGTACAGCCGTGATGGGCGGGTAGATTGTTTTTTATTTTATTCTCTCTCCTTAATTCAACTACAAAGTACTTTATGTTTATTACAACCGCCACCGCACCGAATCTGCCGGTAGACGTAGGTACGGTAGCCTCCAAGCGTTCGCACAATGTCCACTCGCTGGATATGGATCAAACGAACTCGAGCCCAAGCTTCCAAACCGATCACCCAACGTGTCCCTGAGATTACCGCACCAGCAAGCTGAAGCGTAACCAAGGACTTTTGAGGAATAAAACGAAGAAACACCGTCCAATTCGGTCACGCTTCGGACATTCGGTTACGGAAAAAATTCAAATCCTTCCATTGTGGTGCCCTTTCTTCTGGTGGTTGTTGTCGTTCGGTTCTTCCACCCCACCGTCGTAAATAGGAGCAATATTTGGGGTATTATAAATACTTCGGCCGGGGATTTACTGAGCAAGCAAATAAACTGGATCAACAGGAAGATGCTATAAATAATAACCGTTGACCGGGCGTCAGATTTTACCTATGGTAAATAAAACTAACAATGAATAATTTATTTCCAATCGCATCACCAAATATTTGTTCTTTTGTTCAACGCACAAAACCGTTCAAGCCGTTCAAAATTTCATATTATTGCTCGCAAAAATAATTTCATTAATTATTGTTAAATGAGTCTGTTTTTATAGATGTTTATTTCATTGAATGACATTATCAAATAGGTCCTTAATATGAAAAACTATATAAAACTAATGAAGACTGTAATGAACCCCAGGGATAATGCAACGATTGTTTGCTATCTTCAAGCATTTGAAATTTATTTGAACCTTACTTTCAAACCTAAATTGTGAGAAGTAACTGGCGAAAATATTGAAATAATGTAAAGATGCAAGTTTAGTTTTTATATTGATGTAGGGATCCCTATATCATTAATTTTTTTTACAAATATTATTCTAAATTTGATTGATAAACAATCGTTAAATGAAATAAGACTACAACAAAACTCTTCTTTTGAAATAAATCGACAGTATGTTCGTTAAAATTAATTTGTCCATGTTTCTTTGGTATCTTAACTAATTTCGACAACAAATAACTCAACGTTTTACTTTTATGGGTTAGGTAAGACAACAAATGGACACTATACAACGTATCGACAAGATATTGATACCACAGCGTATTCGTTAGTTATTGGAGTATAATTGAATTTTCGAAAAATTTAAATTAAACTTCTACGCAACATGGAATATGGAACGGTGTTATTTACGTCATTTGTAGAATGTAATGTTGTCCTCCGAATAAACCGTTGCACTAAATAATAAAAAAAAACAGCTGCGTGCGATGCGAATATGTGCAACGTCGTGTTTTCAAATGGTTCTTCCTCCCAAGCCGGGACTCCCCTGTTCCGCCCAGACGAGCCGCAAGACCCGAGCATCCGATCCGATGCTAGACGTACGGCGCTTTGAATGGCGAGTGAATGTACACACACGATTAGTATCGTCAATAGTCATGGCAATTAACGTTTAACGGCACCTGTAAAAATTAAACAGTTTGATTAGGGCCATCAAAAGAATCGCGGCCTTTACGACTGGTAAGGGGGGCCTATATTTTACAAACGCCGACATGTTGACGTGTCCTATCATTTTCGGGGCAGCTTTTGTGTGCCGTTTTCTTTTTGGCGCATGTATGCCCGCCACCGTCCGGACTGAGTTGGGGGTATTTTAAATTTTTGCACTTCTTCATTTCTTGTCCACGCACGGCCGGTGCGCTGAAAATGGGAATGCTTATTATCGACATTGATAGCTGATCGAACCCGGACACGGTAGATTTAATCGCAGCGGAATGTTAGGGCGAGGCACACCCCGTGTCCGTTTTTGTCGGATTTTCAATCGCTTAAACCAAGATAGTCTAGTTGAGATTAATGAACAATATACTTTTTATGTTCCTAGATTTGAGATACTAAAATTCATTGCCTGCTATTGAAGAAAAGTAAACAATATTAGCAGCCAATATGGATCTTCATAACTTTCTCTTCAATTGTTGGAAATGTGCAATAGTGAGATGTGCTGATTTACAGACAGCAATGCTAGTTAATAGAATTAAATTAATTACGAAGAAATGAAAAGAATCTAGACAAAAGATACAGCAAGTCAAAATTATATTCAGCTGTTACGAAGCCTCTCTTGAAAGATGCATTTTTCGTCAAACCTCAAATCAGATCAAACTAAGATTAATGTTATACTAAACTAAATCTTTACTTATGATTATCTGGCAGAGCAATAAAGAAAAAATAACCAACGTAACGGTAAAACGGTACAAAATTCAATTTCAAGGATTTAAGAATCCAGCATACGGAGGTAATCTCAGGGCATAACCTATTTTTTTTGTTGGCTCCTCCCGGTGGAATATTATGCTACCCTGCATCATCGTTCGCCTGCGCGTCGCGTCCACCGGTAAAAAGGGAGTTTTATTTTCATTTTTCAGCCAAAAATACGCTTTATTGCCACCCCCGATGGCAACCGAGAGTTCAAAGCGGGCGGGTCGGCTAGGGCCCGGGTGGCTAAAGGTGCTGCCGAAGGGTAGACGAAGTTTGGGTACCGTCCCCATCAAGGACATCCAACACTAATCGGGCCCTAAGAGGGTACTTGCGAGGACGGCACGGTATGTGCCCTAAATGTGCCCGGCGATGGCGTTGGCGATGCGCCGTGGGTGATGTATGGAGTAATAAGGCTGTGATTCATGGTGTCGTAATTTCCAGCGCTAAGGGAGCGAAGGAATTTGATTACGATAGCTCCCTCTAGAACGGGCTGAGGAATGTGAGTTTTTCTTTCCATAAAAAATCACAGTACGGTATATTAAAGTAAGAGCTCAAACAATCAGTTTTTAAAGACTCTCAACCGACTCTTATTGACTATTTTATTCTTTTTTTTCAAGTGTTTGGAACAAACTTTAAACATATAAAAAACTAAAAGTAAATAAATCAAATCATCACTTTTCATTTTACATTTACATACATTATTAAACAGTTGAATTGCTGAACATTATTAAACATTGCGGAACAGTATTTGTTTCATATAAAAACTGTTTTCTTTATGGGTTTTAATGACTTTGGAATTATTCCTTTCGATTAGCGATCCGTGCTGTAGTCAAACCGTGGCAAGTGTCATAAAATGAAAGTTGTCTCATTTGTAACATTTCTATCATATCAGTTTTCAAAGTCTTGCGAAGTTGAGCATAATAACTGGAATGAAAGTGAAATGCGAATTACGCTTTTTGAGCTAATCCAAACCTTGCTTATTTGTCGAAAAATATCCTTTGGACGATAACGTATAAAATAATACGATGGACTTAAGCGAATATGAAAACAACTTCAAAATTACATTGCAATCATCGATTCAACCAGTAAAAATTATATTTAAAAATAACCCTTTGTTTAATTAGCTTAGTCTCACCGACAGGTTTTAATTGTTTTTCAGTTTCCTTCGTATGCAGTATGCTTTAAATGTGCTGCATTCAAAAAGCTGCCAAGCAAACAAAACATTGCTTTCAAAATTTTAATGAGCAGTGTAATTCCCCTTATACACCTTCAGCCATCCACTTATTTTTTTATTCTGTTCAATAATCAATCATACTATAAAAAGGGTGGTGAAATAACAAAAAGCGAACCTAAGTTGATCTCTTAAACAACTATAACTTTGCTTGAAACCTTTACATACCTTTAGCAGTGTTCATTTAAAAAAGCTGGCATTGCATAATATTCACAAAAAAGTACTCATTTACAGCAATGAGTACTTCTCGTTATAATACATGGAAAAAGACAGAGAAATCGATTACCTTTTCAGTTCTTTATTAAGTCCCACGAGGCTCCAATGGCGTTGGGAACCATGCCTCCAGCTCGCTGTCAGTTCCCGTAGCCCTGCAACGCCGCTGCTCGGTTTCAGTGATGGTTCATTAGCGAAAATGGGAGTCGCCCGAAACCCGGTTGCCGTAAAACAGTCCACCGAACGTCACCGTGCGTCCTGGGGCTGTGTGTGCGCCTGCGTGTGTATTTGACCTGTGGCTGTGTGTCGGGGTGGTGTGTTTGCATGGCGAGCCGCAGTGTGCTATATTTCCTATTCCCCTCGATGCGGATAAATACCCGGTTATTGCGGGTGGTATTAATCAAACATCATTATCATTGCAGAGACATTGGGCAGGTTCGTACGCTCGTACCGTTCTGTTCTTTCCTTCGACATAGCAAGGATGATGTTTCGTGGGGGAAACGTCAGTTCGGCTCGGTTTTCCTCTAAGGTCGCTATCGCCCACTCACCCATTGTTTTCGTCAAAATGGGCTTGGATTGTTTTTTGGTTTGAGCTTCTTTTTTCGTGACCGAAGGCTGGGACTATGGGCTGTCTAGCTCGTCTGGTTGTGTTTGTGACTGTTTATCTGTGAGGTTGTATGAAAACGTATTGTTGAAAAGAACTCTCTTTCGAAATACCCCCCCTATCGATTGCGTTGACGGTTTTTAATTGAAGTGTTCATTAAAGCGATATCTAATGCAAGTTTTCTGATTGTTGTTGATCCGTTTCACTATTTTCCAGGCGCGTTTGCGCGTTTGTCAGTTTTTACCGTCTCGCGGAACCATCAAAAACGGATGTCGCTACTCCACCCACTATGTTTTTCGAAACCATCCGATTCGTCAGAGAGCCTCGCTCCGGTAGCGGAAAGAGCAGCATGCGCCATTACACTCCGCTGTGAGAAAGAGAACTGCCTTGAAGAAGTTCCTTGAAAAACGCTTAGCTCCGCCCTCCGCCAGGTAGGCAAGAGAGAAGGCTCGATCGGGGCAAAACGAGACAGAAAACGATGTGCTATGAGCGTGTGTGTGTGTGTGAAAGGGAGCGGAAGGCACAAACACTAGTAACGGGTTGTAAGGGGTAGACTACCCTCTCGGCACTACCCGTCGGAGGGTTGCAAGTGCGTACTTCTTCTCCGGTACGTTCAGTTGAAGAGTTCGTCGGTGCCAAGTGACATCGTCGGTACCCTTCCGTCGGACCAAGAGTTTCACCCTCCTTACGACCCTCCGCGAACACTGACAGGCCCCGCAGGATACGACGACGAAGACGTCAGCCAGGATACAACCGAAAAGAGTCCAGTCAGTCGAGCTGCGAGCGCTGACGGTGGAGGTTGTCGTTTGTTTTTGCAGTGTTTGTCCGTTACGTAAAAAAAGCGACAAAAACAACAACGTGATTGTTTTCCGAACCTACTATTTGCGCACACACAACACGAGTGTGTCATGGCCGCGTCGAGTGGTTCCCCGATTTAGCGACGGTGTGTTCCAAGCGGAGAATATTGGTTCGTTTATTTTGCGGTGCAGCTGCAAGCCATTGATAACATTCGGATTTGGAAATTATAAACAGTGAACAGTGAAGTTTGGTGAAGTTTGTGGCAAAAAAGAAAAACAATGGCGCCCAAGTATCGGTTAACGGTGTTACTGTAATCGAAACTCAGGTTTTCAGTGGCGGTTGAGGGAGCAGTTAGTGCGTGAAGAGTATAGAAGAATAAATAAATTGTGAAAAACGAATTGTACTAGGAAAAATATAAACATCGATTACACCAATCAGTTAAAGCAAAAGTGATCGTCGTAGAAGTGTTGTGGAAGAAGTTTCAGCTAAAAAAACAGAGAACCTCCTTTCGAAGGAGCGTCGGTAAAGTCGGACCGGTAAAGCGGTCGGGAACTCGAAGGTGTAAACAAGCAAATACGACAAAATGGTGTCCTACTATAACCACTTCGCGATGTACCCGAAGAACCACAGCGGCAACCTGCCGTACTCGGCCACTTCCGGCTGGTACCCGGGCAACTACCAGCACCAGCCGCCGCACCCGCAGTTCATCGGCGACGGCGAGTCGTCCCCGCAGCCCACCATGTACTACCCGCACCCGCACGTGTTCCACCCGCAGTCCAGCCCGGACTGGAGCGCCCACGAGAACTTTTCCACTCCGCCGCAGACGACGCTCCTGCCGCACGGTCCGAGTCCCGGTATCGGTTCCGGGGGTGGAGGCGGTGGCGGTGGAGGAGCTGGCGGGGCCGGTGAGGGTGGCGGAGGCGGTGGAGGCGGCGGAGGATTGGGAGGGCTGGGTGGGCTCCACCTGGGCCCGGGCGGGCCGAACCACCACCATCATCACCATCATCACCATCACAGCAACAACAGTGCCGGCAACAATAACAACAGCGCGCACGATCATCTGACCGATGGCCTGCACAGCATACCGTCGCCGCCGATCACCGTTTCCGGCAGCGACATGTCCAGCCCGGGCGCCCCGACGGGTTCGGCCTCGCCGCAGATCACGCCCCGCCCGACGCCCGTCAAGAGTCCGTACGAGTGGATGAAGAAGCAGTCGTACCAGAGTCAGCCCAATCCAGGTTAGTAGCGGAAGCTCGTGTCCTTCTTCTTGAGTATCTATAGTTTCTTGCATGATCGGTTGCGCGTGCAGTTTTCTTCTATGCGTGTGCTGTTGTACATTTTCTTCGTTTAATTCAATGCTAGTTATTTCAAGTAATAATTTCTGTTTATTATGGAATCATTTACGATTGGGTTCATTATTTTGCTTTACACTTTGATGAGAATCAGTTCTGCATGTGTTTCTGCAAATAAGTAAAAAAGAACTTGGTATCAAATTCCATTTTATTTCTCGGAAATTGATGATGGTTCCCTGCAATTACTTACTCGCTTTGATGTTCGTTATTTCAACAGAATGTCATGCTTTATTTTGGAATGGTAGAACATCAGACAGATCGACTGATCGTCGGCTTCTGAGCCCTCATTACCTTTCTGTTGCATGTAAAACATGCATGTACCGGTTGTTTAAATCTACAACTGAAACATGTCTTTCAAAAAAACCCCTCTATTTGCTAAATGACTGACCAAACTTTCAGCCCACATCTGATTCGTTCGATCTCAAGCGCTCTTGTACGATTCGGCACGCAGCTTTACTACCCAAAACATTCCATAAACCATACCACACGGTCGCCATGGTAGCCACATGGCACCTCGGAGGAACGAAAAGGAGGAACCATTAAAAATCTAGAACGAATAAGGGACGTCGTAGTTGAAGAATGGCGCGGGCCGCCCGGGACGACGCATAGAATGGATTGATTTATGTCGCGGTGCATGATCTTCGGCGTGGAAAAAGGTGCTGGATGGTTATGAAATGTTGCATACTACTTCCCGCAAGCACAACGTTCTCCAGTTGAAGATATTTATGTAGATTGTGGTGTGGTGTGGTTTGGTTTTGATGTGCCTTTTGCTACGCTAGGCTTCTCCCCACTTTCGACGGAGCCGTGACTTTTTTATGCTTCCAAACTTTTTTGGGCGAACATAAACCAACGGTTAACGATCGGGGATGGAAGGATATTCTGCGGCCGGGTGGCGAGGATAAACGGCGTGTGTTTGTGAGGCTCGGGTGTTTTCCCTGCTCTCGCTCTGTTGTGGTTCTCTGTTTTATCGATGAAGTGATTTATTCGTGACGACGTTGCTGCACATTAGAATCCTCATTCCAAAGGCCCTCTAGGAAGCCCGAGCTCGAGTGTTTCTGTGTTTGTATGTGTCGATGCCACCATAACAAAATGGGCGAAGGATATCGGGAAGAAGGAAACAAACGCTGCAGGGATGAATTTTATTTCCTTTATTCCGTTCTCCTGTGTTTCTCAAGAAAATGGGACGGTTTTACTTCTCCCTTTCATCACCCCCCGTTTCCATGGCGATCGTCACCATCGCTAGGGATCCTGTTTTATCCTCTTCTTCCACATGGCACTCCGGTTTCATCCAGCGTTGTGTCGCTAGGATACCCTCTGTTCGAACCAACGTCACTTAGGGCCGTTCCACAAAGAGAACCGGCCGCCGTGATGCGCGGCTTGCAATTTCCATTAGCACCACGAAAATGGGTCCATTTCGGGTCCACCGGTTGGGGCAAAGGTTTCCATTACGCACAGCCATACACACACTTCGGCGATCACGTTCGACAGTAGCCATGTTGCCTCTTCCGATTAGCGTCCAATTTCGGTTACCACTTACCCAAAAAGAGCCGCCGACGAACAGAATCAGACGTTCCGTGCACGTTCTGCTGTGTTGTTCTGGTTTAGTTCCCTCAGCCTGTTTGCTGTCTAGTGTTATTCTATTATATTACCTTCCGCTGGTTGGAGCATGTTTCTTCAAGATTATCTCTAGTATTTGTTTAAAAATTAATTTTTGTTCTATTTGTTTAGTCAAACCCTTTACCCTTCTCAATGGTACCCCCTTGCGCTTGTAGTTATATCTTTTGTGACCGTTTGTTTTCCCCACTCATTGAATATTACCATATTATCCACGTTGATGGGTGACACGTACTGCAAGCTTTAATCACACGCTGTCCATTATTCTTTTCCTTTTCCATCACACCCGAACAAACAAAAAAAAAATACCTTCACGTCCACTCGCTCGACACAAACCTGTCGATTGATGATTTGTGGAACGAATAAATGAAAAAAAAAACCAAACCAAACCAGGAGGCCTTATCAACATCTGCTCGGCACCATCGCTGCAAGACTTCGCCCCTGTGGAATCCGGTGGTATGGATGAACAACTTACCTTTATTCGTTATAAAAATGTGTACTGCTTGCGATACTTTTGTATTTTGTTTTTGATAAAGTCTGACAATCGACTCTTTCGGTTCTGTTGTCCCTTGGTTGTTGGAATACAACACTTTTACTTTGTTAGACTTTTTCTGACCATCTTAAAAGTTTTATGTTTTGCATGCTTCAAGATACTCCTTTAGGTCAGTTTAAAAATGAATAATACTCACACCTCTTCCTTTTCGTGACAAAGAAGAGTTGATTTCATAGATTTTTAGTTCATTTTATAGAAACGCCTACGATAGGTAAACTTTCCTGTCTTCTTTGTGGCTCTTTGTTACCTTCCGCTTTCTTCTTTTCGCCACTCCTGTATTCCATACAAAGAAAACCCACCGCCCCTCTTTCGTTTCGCGCTCCATTTTGTAACCGGCTGCCACCGGGTTCCGCTATGATTGCATTCGGTTTCGGTTCGGGCCCAAAATGGAAGCCAACCAACCCATTCGACGCGCGCAGGGGAACACAAAAGGAACCCGTGCTGGGGCTACGGGGTATCCCCAACACAGTGGAATCAATTTAAGTCTGGTTGATGTATTGCACTGCTGATTCCGCACCACATTTTCCCCCCCTTTGGGTAACGTTGTTCGAATGCTAGCCCGAGCCTAAAAAGCAGTGAGTTTTAATATTCATTTCGAACCCATTCTCGCAGCACACGCTGCGAACCGTGGTCCATGAGACTGCATGACTTTGTAACGCTGTTCGCTAGGATTAGTCTACCGTTGGACAACCGGTGGAGGACAGGGAGGGAGGGCTAGGAATGGGGAAGGCAAGGGAATCACAAAACCCGTCCATTTGCCACCAACTCTCTAGCCACCAAAGTCGAAGCGCGTAACGCTATTAATTTATTCGCTTTATGTATATTTTTATAGCGTTTAATATTTATGGCACGCCAAGTTGAGCTCAAGTTGAGCCGGGAGGGAGAAGTTGCCTCTAAAAAAGCACAATGCTTGTGGCGGTGTGTGTGTGCCAAGGGGAAGGGTGAAATCGGCTCAAAGACGATATAGAGGGAAAACAACAGACGAACAACTCGAGCGAAGCCGAAAAGGGAAGCACAACCAAATCAAATCCAAGGAGGACATTAAAAAGCGCACAACATTCGTCGTGGTTGCTAGCAACAACGGTTGTGGTCGCTGCTTGTGTGTGTGTCGTCTTCGACTTGTGTTTTCCTACACTGTGTGGGTGTGCGTGAGCCCGGAAGTTTGAAAACCCCGTGGGGCGCAACAATCGACAGTAGGAAGATTTATCAGGGCGCACCTTTTCCTACTCCAGCAAAACATGGAAGACGGCCCAGAATGATCCAACCTTCGGAAAGATTAATTTGTACGCGCCACCTTGATGAATCCCAACAGAATCTCTTTTGATTGCTTCTTGGACAGGTCGAGCACAAGGTGTCCGAAGAGCAGCTTACTTCGTTTCATACAGCATTATCCTTCTGTTTGTTTGATCGAATTTGTTTCACTTGATTCTATGTTCGGTTTGCTTCTTCAATTTAATCCTTTTTGTTTTGAGGTTAGTTTTTGTAACATATAATTTGTGTTCATCTTAAAAATTACTTTTCCATGAAATAACATTAGAAAAACGATGTTCAAAGAAATTTTCCTAACCAAAATCGTTTGAGCGTGTATAAAGCTGAAAGCCTTTCCGTATACTGTACAAAAGATTTCCCTGGCACCGTTTGATTTGACCCCTACCTCCATCACAGTCAGTTTGTTTTTCTGCAATATAAACCGAGCACTTTCCCATGCTTTTCCGCGTGCTCCGTGATACCTTAAATAAAACTCTCTAACCGATAAGCAATGCTCACCAAAAATCATTCAAACGCAAACAAAAGGCTAATGATGTTTTTTTCTCGACCCCGTTTTACATTTTTGCAGGAAAATGTAAGTATCGGTCAGACCGCCGGACCCCGCGGTTCCCAAACAAGCACACAAACACACCGCTTTGCGTTCTTGCTTTACCCCTAGCCTTGTTCCCAACTCCAGCGTTTTGATACCGAGTTTTCCACAGGTAACGCTCAGAAAATGTTCTTCTTTTTTAATTTATTTCCTTTCGGTTTTCCCTCGCTAAAGTTTACGCCACATTTTCGATTTGTTTGTGTTTTCACGAGTTTACAGTGAGTTGATTTGAATGTGTTCGATTTCTGTAACAGTTAAATTAAACGACGGCAGTCGGGACCGTTCGAATGATTACTTTACGACCTTTTCAAGCAGTTTGTGCTATTTATTCTTTTGAACAAATATATTTGCTCATAATGAATTATAGGAATTTTCTTTGAAAACTTCCAATCCGTACGAATTATTTCCTAATCACAAGCACAACTATTTTATTTTTTAATTCCAAGTTTTAAGTTTCATTCTGTTATCAACTTACTAGGCTTATATTTATCCAACACAATGTATGCACCAATAGTGGAACTGGACAAACAAAATCTAAAGAATATTTATTAAATACCGTTGCGTTTCTCAGCAGTCGCTCCAAATGAGGTTGCTTTTCAAAACTCACCCCATTCAAGTTACGCAACAATCGATGGAAACAAACCGAATCCGTGCCTCGCTTCCTTGGATTCGATTCTTTTCTTTCCACTCTTGCTTCCAATGCTCGAGTGTTTCTAATCATGGAACTGTTCCACCTCC
Organism: Anopheles coustani; assembly: GCF_943734705.1. Taxonomy (NCBI): domain Eukaryota; kingdom Metazoa; phylum Arthropoda; class Insecta; order Diptera; family Culicidae; genus Anopheles; species Anopheles coustani. The sequence goes on from NC_071289.1 coordinate 25,783,691, forward strand.
TTGCCTTTCCACGAGCGACTCCTGCTGCGCAATAATCGATCAAACACAACCGCATAACACGGGCGCCATTTTGTACGGGCTCGGCGGCCATGCCACCGGTATGGAGTGCTGGAATTCAGCGATTAATCGTTGGAAATAAGAAAGGAGAGAAGAAAAAAAGCTGGACGATTAGAAAACCGCAATCGAGAAGCGATATTGTTTTCCCCTCCAACGATTTCCTTCTCGCTCGTAGTTGTTGTTTGTGGTTGTTTTATCATTTTTCTTCCCGCATCGAGCAGACATTTGTCCCCCGGGTGGAGCAGAGTCTGTGCGGGGTACTATTTTTTTTGGGGGGGTTGTGTGTATTTTTTGCTCTCCTTCCTCTATCAACATTTCATTTCAACAACCTTATCGAACCGTTTCGCGGATGGTGGCCGTCATCGATCGCTCCGCGTTTGTCGTCATTAGCTTTTTTTCGAAACGCCTTCAAACCGAACACCGTTGATAGAGATCGGCCAAACGCGGACGGACGGCGACGGTGGTGGCGGCCACGTTATCACGATTTGACAGTGTGGTTTGATTAATCGATTTTCCCAATCCCCAACGTTTCAACATTTCGGTGCCTAGCGTGCTTCCACCCTGCAGGCCGACGTGGCCTTTAGCCTGACAGGATCTCGCTTGTCTGCGGCCGAAAACCGGCCATCAATCATAGCGGGTTTGATCCGGTCGAAAAAGTCAATGACGACGATGGAAATTAAATCCACAAAGGAAAGTGCTGAGCTGACCGGTACTTGCTATCGATCCGAACGGTCCGTTTCGTTGAAATAAACTTGTTCTTTCCTTCGTTCGTTTCTTGCAAACAAACCGAACGCGAATGTTCAAACAAATGTCCGCCGAATTCCGTTAACACTCAACGGCAAAAATAAAAAAGAAGAGACCCGAAACTGTTGCTATTTTCTTTAAAGCATTTGCATTCGGGATGAAATAACACCATCCAAGCAACACGATCCTTCGCCGTGATGTGCTTTGTTTTTTAAGTTTTCCCTGTTTTTTGCCCGACGAGCCCAAAATAAACACCATCTTCACGCTCCGGCCAGGCCAAACGTTTGGCCAACACTGGCGATCATGAGAATGGGGAATTGAAGGAAAAGCGAACTCTCCGAAACTTTCCGGGCATCCAGGATGAAGGATGAATTTTACAACTTAATTGGACCGATGCCGTTCCGTCGATGCCCCGGTCGCTTCCGGTGCGGAATGCGAAAGGACGATGTTTTGCTTGCCGCGTCCATCTTTCGTTGCCTTTTCGGGTATTTCCCAGCCAGCGTTGTTGGCAAACAAGTGAGGAAGGAACGGCCTCGGGGTTGCGGGTAATGTGATGGTACTGCTAATGGCAGGCTGGAACGCAAAACAAGCTCGCCCGAAACCGAGTGGCCAAATATGTAAATTGGCTTTGGCGGGGAAACCGAGCGAAACGTGCGCGTTCCCTCGGTGTAGGAATCTTGAACCATGCTTCCAATTTTCCTCGAAACAGCGTGTCGCTTGCGAGTAGGTTTCGGTGAAAAATTGCAACATTCATCTATCATCCGCTGGGTGCACCGGCGCTGAAAAACATCATCATCAGAATGTTTCCACGCCGCAGACGCAACGGTTCGGAAAAACTGGTCCCGTGGGTGAAATTGAGAAAATTAACTAAACCCTACGAACGCGCAAGGACGTGCGTTACGCTAACGAATTGAGGAGGGGGTTGTCGGTGGCGTTACGGAAGGTGTCGAAGTGAAAATGGAACGGAATTAAATCGTAACGAACATCGTTGTTCGGAAGAGATTCACGACCGAGACGAGACTACACAAGAAGTCGAGATACATAAAATTGTTAAAATATGAAAATTGTAATTGCCATTTGTGAAACTGTCCTCAGTTCATCCTCACTCTACAATTAGACAACTGTCATCACAACGTTTGGTGAGAGTTTCCCTCTCGAATTCAAGAAAGCAAAAACACACAAAAAAACAGACACGTCCTACAGCATGCCAACCGATGGATGATCTCCCTCGCGCCCATATAACAGTGATAATAGATTTGTCGACAGCAGCCAACGCTGGACGGATGAAAACGACGTTTTCACTCGGAACTGGATCCGAAAGCTGGTCCAGATTTTCCCCCGGAGCTCACCCGCAGACTGGCCCCGTAGTATTTTATTCGTTTACAGCACACCCTACGACCATCGGGTCGTAAACATTAGGACAGCATAAATAGTTGGTCCTTAAACGTCTGTAAAGGGACACAGACACACACACACGGTGTGGTGGCAAAGCCTGAAAATGGAACCGTTCCGATCGGCCAAAACCGGCAGACGACGTTGGCTCAAATGTGTCTGCCCACTTTTCTATGTGTGTGTGTGAATGTGTGAGCCTTTATCCACTCCCTTTAACTATCTTCGATAAACACTGTCTTCCCATAAACGGAGCGATATTTTAGTCGACTCCTTTGATGCCAAAGTGCTCCACGGTTGCTATGGTGCCCGAACGGAACCCATCTTGCGATTGGCGCTTTCGAGGCAACGGATATTGTACGTCTAGAGCCCAAAACGTCACCGTTCGTTCGGCCGTACTCTGGCGTCCGCTTTACGATTGTTTCGTGAGTTAGATTCCTTCGTTCTAGCGCTCTAGCGTTAAGGGTTATGGTTGGAGTTTTTCGGTTTTTACGGCAATAGTTTCTCCCGGTTCACCATAGTGTACCGGTGGCTTGGACTACTTAAGCCGACGCTGAAGGTAGTTGAGTTGAGTGTGTATATATTTATTTATATACACGTGCGCCACGGCTTCCCCCAAACGGTCATATTCTGGCAGTTTATTTTACCACTATTTTATTGTTTGTTTTTATTATTCATAAAATTGGGGACCTCACTGATGCTGATGGTGGAAACCACTTGCCATCGAGGGAAAAAGGGCCCAAAAAAAGGAAAAAAAGTCTCAGAGCGAATAAATTTAACCACGATTAGGAGTCGTATCGGCTCACGTTTATCGGTTGTGGCAGACGTTCGCAATCAATAGGTCGCATTTTCTTCACTAAATGATATTTATGCTGGCTGTTTATCGTTTTTACTATCTTCTGTAGGGTTTTGGCAACAATTTGAGACTGCTTTACTTTGCCAGTTATTTTTTCTAAATCACCAGTTTTATTCAAAAACAAAGTATCTTGATTAAGGATGAAAATATATGTGACATCATTTGGTTTATAAATCTCTTATTGAACACTATTGAATTAGAACGTTTCACATGTTGATATTTGCAATTTTGTCCCCCGTTGTGTTTTTTTTTTCTAATTACTAAACACAAACACAAACATGCATTTTTGTCAATTTTTGGCCAAAAAGTTGATAAAGTTGGCAAACGACGGCATTATAGTTATAATTTTGTGGTTTAAACTTTTTTTTTACTCTATTTTGCATCACCGGAGGAATATAATACGACTCATTCAATTACTTTTAGCTTCTTTTTGTCCTTGCTCCTCACAAATTAACCTGTCTTTCAAAAAAAAACCTTCACTTGTTTAACACTCTCGTATGGCTTTTGTTTGAATTCTATTTTGAAAAAAGACCTCCAAGGTTGACTACTGAAACATGTCTTCCGTAACAAAACGTTTATTTGTTATCTTTTTAACCGTTCACTTTATTCCTTTTGCGGTTCTTCTGCAACCAAAAGAAATCCGATTCTATTTGATTTTTTCCTACAGAAACAAACTGTTAAAACCTTCCTCAACGCAGCACGTGTTCATTGTGAATGGATTTACCTTACCTACGGCGTGATTTGCGGTGTCGGTTATTTATTTCAAGTAACGCTTCATTGGGGTCCCGATAACGGCCACACAAGTGTCCTACCGTAACGTGTTACGCAACAACAAACCGTATGGAAACGTAAATAAATAGAAACATTCCGGCCAGGGTCATCCCCGCGGGTCGTCCTTTCCATCCACAGACCACAGCCGAGGATTCGGTGTGTCCGTTTTTCGTCCTTCAGCATTATCCCAGACGAACCCTTGGACCTCCTCGGTGGATGGTGTTGTTGATGTGGCCTTCCGGTGCGATTCGATGGGCAACACGTAACCCACGTCGCCACGCTACTGGCCCATTTCGCTTCGACCGAAAACCCAACGCTACCATTTGGCAAACCATTATCATCCCGACCCCCCGGGGACAGGGGGTAAAGAGGAATTTGTCGGAAGCCGAAGGAAAGCCGCAACAACGGCAATCACGGTTCCGTTGCGCTGGTGAAGGGAAATCCTACCACGCCGATGATAAACGCACCCCCAGGGAGTGCGTAACGAATGAAGTGTGAGACACCGTCTCCCTTTCCCTCCATCCCGCCGGGATCTGTTGCTTTTTCTTCTACTTGTGTGGGTTTGTACTTTTTGCCTCCCACCCTCCCAAAACGAGGGTGATGATTTGCGAGAATCATGGCCAAATTGTCACCGTCATGGGGTTGGGCTTTTGAAAAGACAAACACGAAAAAAACAACGGGGAGGATGTTGACGTGTAAATGGGACACTTATGTCCTTGCCAGGCCCTCAAGATGTCTCAATTTGTTTGAAAAGAAAGCCGAACCTTTCCTTTTCTTCAATCTCTCTTCCACATGTGTACCATGAACGTATCTGTCCGCCCAGAACGACCGTAATCGATTTGTCAATTGCTGGTCGGAAGGAAGCGGCCAAACCAAGTGTCGCGCGAGAAAAACACCCACCTCGCAGGCGTGAGTCAAGGAAGTGCAGGCTGTGCTTGCTCTCCCGTGCAGACACCGGTTATATATGGCCGAAATAAAAATTGATATCCATTATTATATTGATATTTATCATAAAAGTATTAATACTTTTATTGCCATTAGATTACGGAGTAATTATTTACGATGCGCTGAGATTCTCCGGGCCACGAGGGAATCCATAGCGAGGAGGGGGGTTTTGGGAGTCTCTCGCGCACACAAACACGATCGCAAACACCCATACGAGGGCCCTTGGAAGTCGGCCACTTACGTACCGCGCGTCTGGACGTAAGAAATCTTCCCCAAAAGAGCACCCTAATCCCCCTAGCGGCGTGGGGTTGTGATAAAGCGAGTGAAAAACGGGTAGGGGTAGGGGAGGGGGGGGGGGGGGGATAAGAAAGACGACACCTCGTGTGTCCACCGATAGTTGTTTCGGTCCTCTGCTGCTTCGGTTGCTTGATAAGAAACTCGTTGAGCGGATTCTGAGGTTCCGCGTTGGCACAAACCGTGGGTCACGAAACGTCAGACATTGTGACGTTTCAGCAACAATAAAAAAAACATCTTGCTACATAGGGAAGGGGGGGAGAAGGTAGGGGTCGGCTCGAGACAGATAGGAAGGAAGGTATGCGAAGATTTGGGAAGTCAGTTTCCTTTGATGTTTTGCTTTCTGAATCCAACAGGATCCAAACATCAAACGGTTCCCAAGGCGACGAGGGTGAACCTGACTTCCGCTGGGAGAAAAGGGTTGGCGGTGGCGAGGGGGTGGTCCGGGACCCCAAACACCGGGTGGATTAGGGAGGGGTTTCTTTTGTCGGTTCGGTTGCATTTACCTAGAGCCCTGGGTCGGCGGGTCGGGTAGGGTAATCGGCGGTAATCCATTTGTCAATCGATATTATCAATCATCCTCCAATATGGGGCTTTCCCGAGCGGCTCGTTTCACTGGCGGCACGCTTTGATTTCCATACTACGTTTAACGGTGCGTTTTTTTCTTCTCCCTCTCTCTCTCTCTCACTCCTTGTTGTTTGTTTTATTTGAATTCGTATCCCCGAAGCCGAACTGGGTCTAGCTTTGCGTCAGTGCCGCCAATTGGTCCGGCGCGTAAGGGGCAGGAATTTCCCGCAACCTCGTACGCAACTGTTTTTGCCAACAAATCTCCTTTTGAAGTCGGGCCCGAGATCTTCTGGGCTTTCAGGTGGGACGAATCGGATTAAATGGGTCAATATTTGCGGGAGTCTTTGGGAACTGTACTTCTTTCTGATTTTTTGAAACCGTGCGACCTCCAGGTGAACGGAGTGAGTGTCCAAAACATCGGATACAACGAGCTTAAATGAGAAAGTCAAGCCATGCCTGAATGGAGTTGACGATTGCAGGCCTCACATTGATGCACGGCCGGTACATCTTCTCAGGTGTAATTGTTGTCTTGGTTTTTGAACCTCCAGTTTTCTGGTTTTACAACACCAGATTGCAGCAATCGGCCGCGTTACGAAGGCCGCCACCAATTGGACCAATTGGCCCGGTCCAATGGTTGGTTTCGGTTTTCCCTCGGTCCATTGAACCGCGAGACCCGATTTCTCCACCTTCACGAACCGACCGTCCTCTTTGCCAACTTTCCACGCCACTCCAACGGGACGGAACCAATAAAGAACCAATTAGGCGCGGGTCGAGAGGAAAAAGGCGTCAGAAAGTTGCGTGTCGCTTTGTTTTTCTTTCTTTTATTTTTTTTTGTTTGGTTTTTCACTCGATGGAGGAAACCGTAATTGCACACTTACGGCATGGATTCATCTCCGCCGGCAACTGTTTGCCGAGGCAGCACAAGCAACGGACCCGAGCTTTGAAGGATTATGGTGGTGGATTATGATGGTGGACAAGGCAACGTTTCACCCGTAGCTGGTAGCTCCGTCATTTTCCGTTCGGGTTTGGAGCGAATGGGAATATTTTAATATCAATGGACGCTCGGCCCGTTCCCGGCCCTTTCTTGCCATGGCCGCGCGACCACGGGGCTCCGGCGAAAGGGTTTCCCGCTTTGAGCCCACCGACGAAAGGGTAATACTCCGTTATCGCGGATTAGGCACGCGGTGCGCTTTGAAGTGCGCTTTGAAGCTGCCATGTGCTTCGGGGCTTGGCGCTCGCGGACGGCTAAAACTGAATTCTAGGCAAGTGATTCTCAAGCGGAGTGCCCTTGAGTGTCACCAAAATAAATTGGGCGGTTAGTATTGGTTTCAGAAATAATTCAGAAATATCAATACCATTACTATTTTTAAACGAAATGATGATACATTTTTCAAACAACGGGTGGTTCAAATTTTACCTCTCCATTTGATTTGATTTAACACGTTAACTGCGACGTCACCTGTTTTGCGGGTGACAGCAGCAAAAATATCGTAGTAGGCTAAAATTATGTCAAAACGGTATTCTTGGGGAAGTCTACTTTTTGCTTGTTTTTCAAATAATGATGTTTTCATAAATGTTGTAACCAAATTTAAACTACAATCCTGTTGAATCGACATCCTTCAGATAATGCTTCACAGCTGTTAACATTTTCGATAAAATGGCTCTTTGTTTTTTAAACGTTTTAAATTAAACTGAAAGATTCCTTTTTTGTAATCGTGTTAATGTTTACTTCTACCAAAGCCAAGATTCTCTGGTTTATGCCACCGGGGAGAACAGAGGTGTTTGAATCATTCTACTGGAATTTATATTCCGATCAACCAACAGCGTACTGAATCATGTCACACACCACATTTGCAATATCCGGCCTGAATTCCGAAGGTTTGCGCCGTGTAAAACTGCATACCCATCCCAACCTAGACCTAAAACTGACGGATGCGTTCTTTGCAGCCGTTCACTACCTTCTTCTACCTTCTGTCTGCTTCTCGTAGCCTCGCTGTCGTTGGCTTTCCCCAAAGTTTCACCCAATTGCGACAAAAACCGGCTAAAGATAGGACTAGGCGACGAACAGGGTAATTAAAATCGAGCATAGGCCACCATCGGTTATCTTTAGTGCCCCCGCGCCGGGCACTAAAACCCAAACGGCGATAATGAAGATACGGATACCGGACTTATCTGTCTGTTCCTTGGGTTCTGCGAGGGTCCCCTCGTCTTCCTACACTTCCACGCTTCTTCATTCTGGCCGAGAGGTTTCGGTTTCGTTTCGTGTCACCTGTTATCGTTGCGAGCATGTCAATCCAATGCAGTGCGCAATCCGACAACAATGGGTGCGTAGGTGACGTGCCCAATTTCCCAATTGATATGAATCAATCGCCGGTTTCGGTTGGTGCATTCAACACGGATAATTGAAACTGACGGAATTCATACTGTCGTTAGACGTCTGCGCTAAAAGCCCAACGATCACGTGGGTAAAACCAAAGCGTGACGACGATCTTAACGCTCACTCGAGCCATCATCTGGTGACGAGGGAAAATGTTTATCCACCACACTTCGCGCCAGTTGGTGGACACTTCTGCGAAAACTCCGACACGTTGTTTACCGGGCCCCGACAACACCGGGCCTTCCCGGGGGCTGCGAGAGTGCGATCTGAAGCATGATTCCCTTCCTGATAACACGATGCACGATCACGCGTCAACTCCGCGCCTCGAGAGATCCCTAATCTCGGTGCCCCGCACGATCGCTCCGATCTCGTCCCCGATCCGCGCCCAGGGGGCTGTGGGGGCTGAGAAAACAGAAGAAACTCGCTACAGCGGTACCGGGACAAACAAGAGCGCCGGGTTTCGTGTGCTTATCATCCGGGCGGAACCTCACCTGAACCCAAACCACGGTGTGGTGGAGGGGCAAAGGTAACGGGCGCTGGTCAGAGGAAACGAGGCAGTCAACGGGGCACGTAGGAAGGAAACTGAACGACCGAAAAAGCGACGGCCCACGGTGTTGTGACAGGCGGTGATGTTCCGTTTTGGTCGGCAAATATTGACTCACGTAACCCGTTCCCGCCGTCGGGGGCGAGGGCGATGGGAGGGCAGTGGGTTCGTGGCGGGCACTGGCGGGGTTCGCTTACTAGGCTGAAGCCATAACACGCTTGTTAACACCGAAATGAGTTGTCATTAACAATTACCTATTGACACATTGCGCCAGCGCACCAGTTTGCTGAAGATATCGAATGTAAGGAGCGAGTACCCGCAGGGATGGGGGGGAAAGACATTGAAAAGGGAACTTAAGGGGGGTCTTAGGAAAAAAAAGTCATGTAGAGAAACCGTATGCAAGAACGTCTTAACTCCACGCACGCTGCTCTATCGTTTCCCTTTGGAGGCGACACGCTCTGTACTAAAACCTGTACTAAATCGCAAACGCAATCCTCTTTTTTTGCAGGGAAAACTCGAACGAAAGACAAGTACCGGGTGGTGTACACCGACCAGCAGCGGCTCGAGCTCGAGAAGGAGTTCCACTACACGCGCTACATCACGATCCGCCGGAAGTCGGAGCTGGCGCAGAACCTGCAGCTCTCCGAGCGCCAGGTGAAGATCTGGTTCCAGAACCGCCGCGCCAAGGACCGCAAGCAGAAGAAGAAGGCCGAAACGGGCACGGGTGGCGGTCCGCAGTCGCTGGTCGGGCACCCGCAAGGCCACAACGTGCACGGGGCGCAGTCGATGTCGAGCCTGCTGGGTGACACCAAACCGAAGCTGGAACCGTCGCTGCACCTGTCCCATCTGCATCAGATGAGCGCGATGAGCATGGGCATGGGCTCGATGGGCCTCCACCACCATCCCGCCCACCATCCGGCGCTCCATCCGCACCTGGGCGTGCCGACGTCACAGCATCAGCTGAACCAGGCCGCGGCCGCCGCCGCCGCCGCCTCCCAGGTGCCCCCGACCTCGCTCAGCATAATGTGATGCGCCGGTTCGGCCGACGATCGCCCGACGATCGCCGCTTTGGTTTAATTTATTCTGTTCATAGTGTGCAGCGGGAAGATGGAGGAGGGAGAGAAAAATTACGATAAAAAAAACAAACAAACAAACAAAATCTTCAGCCATCAACACTGCAAGCAACACTGGAACGCCACAAAGTGAAACACAACAACATCAAATTAAACAAACGCCTTACATATGCAAATCGTCGCTAGGATTAGGTTACATTCGGCAACGGTTCGGATTGGCAAAAACATGGTGGAAACTTTGTAAAAAAAAACCACACAACCACACACACACACACACACACAGCACACCTACAAATATAGATACTTTAACTTAAAAAGAAAAGCAGCCCCAACCTAGAAAGCTGGAGAACTGTTATCTCCGGTGCCACCATTGCGCTTAGTAGGTCGCCACGACGATGCAAGCACGAACCGCCGAAGCCTTTGTTCCTCGATCGATCGATAGGAAGAAAAGGAAAACGGTAACGGAAGGGTTTCCGTGTCCAGGTCGGGTCCGCTAGCGAGCGGCAGAGATTAAATACACCAGCAGGAGGAACGGAGAACCTTCGTTTTATTCCCACGCGGAGGACAAACCATACCGATAGAGCTAGCAAGTTGTACACAGTTCGTAAGCGCAGCTGTCTAGATCAAGATGGAGTGGAAATTAAAATGTAGCATAATTGCGGCATCACTCGCGGAAATAGGACGCCGAGGGGACGAAGATAGTAAACTCTAATTCATGTGCAATGTATAAACAAATTGATATACTTTTAATCTAACTAGCGTAAGATACAAAGATACGGAGAAAGAGGAGAGTTGCGAAAAGATGAAACGAACAACACGAACACAGAACCTCTGGCAGTTAGTTGCAGCCTTTTTTCGGACGTTTGTGACGCGTGTCGAGGTAAAGACGTGCAGAAGTTTAGTATAGTTAGGTGGGTGTTATTTCTAGTGGTTAGGTGCGTGGTATTGTGAAACCGTGTTTGTGTGCTTATTAGGAAGCACCTTTCCCTTCCCTTGAGATGCGTATGCTGTATTAGTAGTAACGTTGTTTGCGTCTGGTGTGGAGATGTTTCTGGCCTCTAGGAAGGAAAAAAAACGAGAAAGAGAGAAAGAGAGAGCGCGGATCTCCGGCCAGCCAGACATGCCCTTTTGCCTTTAGACTACTTCCAATCCTTAGGTTTGTGTTTATTTTTGCCCTGAGATTCATCTCTAAGAGATCGCGTACGTTTGTGAGAAGATAGGAGATACATATGGGTGAAGGGATTGGGTGGGTTGGGTCGGAGGGAGCAATTGGAGACTCGACCCCCTAATCTCTGAATAGTAAAGTATTAAACTGCGGTAAATCTAATTATGTTATTGTACACACGCGTAAGCAAACAAACAAACAAACAAATCATCACTGCGGGTGTAAGCGGAGACCTCAACGATGTAACTCAATAAAGTATAGTTTCCATAGTAACAAGACCATACCGATTCGATTGCTTTGCGGCTGAACTTTGGAAGATTCGGCGGGGATTTGGGGGGAATTGTTCCGAACGGTGGGGAAACCATGTACGAAAACCGGAGAAAGGCAGAATCCCACCCTTGGCCTTTAGTCGTTTAGTCAACCATCGTTTTAGTCAACCTTGGAAAAATCCTTCGTCAGCTGCTGAAAGTCCGCACAGTGCAGCCATCTGTCAGATCGAACCCACCCATACGCACATTACAGTATGATATTTCCATGCTAGATTCATCCTAAAAAACTCTTCCCTTCATTGGGAAAGGCGGTCCTGGCGGCCAAGTTTCTTTAATCTCTCGTCCTTCTCGGCTCGATCTGCTTGATCCGGGTCGGTTGGCGTTGCTGGCGTCGTTGTACGTAGGTACGTTTGTGTTTGCGATGGTCCACCATTCGGCACCCGCCCGGCCGGAAGGTGCTAATAGTTTCACACGTCAGTGAGAATTAATTGACGCGCATTCCGGCTAGTTCCCACGGTCAATTGCAGCGATCGGTGCTTCGGTTGGCGTTTTAGCTTTTACTGGTGTTATTATAGTGTTTTCGGGCCGCCTGGAAACGGCGGCGTGTCGGGAAAAACAATACCGATCGACATTGGAATTGGGAAGGCTGTCGGCACGTTCCGAAATAAAAACAACCGAATGGAAAACGCTTGGCTGTTTTTTCGTCAACGAGCCGTATGACACAATTACTTGAATTGAGCGAAATACAATACAACATCCATACCAATGTGCACAGCATAGGATTTCCAGAGCTTGGATTCACATGGCAAGATTATTGCATTTCTATATACAAGGTGACAATTCAAACTCGTCTTCTATTTTCATTAGAAGAATTAAAACATTTATGCACATTACTAATGTTTTACGCTTTTTATAACACTTTGTTGTAACCGATTTATTTACCCTTTGAACAATATTGTATCTTATTTTTTTATATTTATGCCTTGAAGAACACTCGATAAACCTGACAATAAGCGGCAATCAACCGATCATTTACAGATGCATGAAGGTTAATAAATTGTATAGGATTAATCTAGTCCAAATTTTTCTAAGCCTCAAATTGCACAATTTCATTTTGGTCGAACGAGGCGAAAATAGTAAACCTACTCAAATCTGACACTCTAAATATGATTTCATTACTTTCTAACATAACAATGGATTATTGTTTGGTTTTGTGCAATCTTCGTTTACAATGCTTAGTAGAATACACATTTGATACTAACAAAATTTTTCCCGAACATTATCCATACTCTATTAGTTGGATCACTGACGAATTAATATGATACAATGGAAGTAGAGGTAATAAACACTGTTGATCAATCAATCCTATGTGTTGTGTCAATCATAAGATCATAAAATGTATTCGAAGAGATTGTAATGAGAGTAGAAAACTTCTTATAAATAGGCGTGATGAAAGGAAAGTACTTGTTCACTGATTTAGTTGCATTGCTTGGTTGATCCCATTGAGCACAAAGCTTATTTGCTCTTTACATGTGCAAGATATTTGAATATTTTTTCGGTACAACGAAATCTATTTTATAAAAACAGTTAGTTTGAATCTTTATGCATCGTAACACTCGTAGCGACCTTAATGTTATCTTTTTCACATGTTTCCGGCACGGAAAGTTAATAAATAATTTGATCACGAAAATAAAGAATCAATTATAATGTAACGATTTCAATTCTGTTTCTAAGCTAGATTTTTAATCTTCGCCCACTTTTTCTTGCCTGTTCTATTTCATTCTTGCAAGTTTACAGGCGACACTCTACAACGTTCCATAATTATGTTATGCGATTTACATTTTAGAGCAAGCCTTAACTATGCTCCAGCGGATGAAAAGGATTATCCCAATCGTGTTGTGGAGGCAATACAGGATGCTAGAATTTATCTTCCCGCGTATCCAGTACCAGTGTCAAGGTTTAACCCATTTCCTCCCACCCTTTCTAGCCGGATAACCCCCGATTCCATCCGTTCGCAAACCTACCCGGGTAATCTACCCGATCTATCAGGCATTTCGATCCGGTTAGCTATAAAACTTAATCTGAATCTACTTCCTTCTCGGCCAATAAATCAGTCATCGTTAGTCAGGACGGCGTCGAAAGTGGACGGTCGAACAGCCCCGGCTAAAGGAATGGTCCGGGGACGAACTGTGAGTCCGGATTAGCGTTTCATCGAATGTTTTCCCAACATTTGGCTCACGGTGCAGCCGCAAATTGCCAAATAAGGCCAAGCACTGGACTTTGTAGAAGTCCCGAACTCGTTCCATCCCATGCCAGGCAGATTTTATAAACAAACTTCCAACGGTGGTCCAGACGGTGTTCTCATTTGGTGCAAAGCCAGTCGAAAACTGGCTTCTCGCCACCCGGATCAGGTTGAGTACCGTTCGTTTTCGCCTCTTTCGGCCTCTTGTCGCACGTTTCAGTGTATGTGTGTGTGTATTTCTGTGGCAAAACTTTTCCGAAAAGTAGTCCAACGGTACACCCGCCGGCACCATTCGCCGGTGACCAGACAAGCGACAAGGCTCATTCCGTAACGCCACCACGTCAGCGAATCCTCCCGAGGGCTGTCCGCTTTTATTGGTCCACTGGGATCGTAACGACGAGTGCCGGGTAGACGGAACATTCCGCGAGGGAAAAGAGGATAGGCGCAGACGACGAACGTCGGGATGAACTGTGAACTTGTCGAATGGCAGAAAATCGAATAAATAACAACCATGTGGCGAGGGACGTCGGACACGCACCCCCGGATACGGTGGGCTCAAAACTTGCCCTTTTTGCTTCAAGGCGACGAATTCTGACGAAGCGAGCATTAAGTTCATGCTACGCAAATTTCCCTACTAGCTCCGATGTAACCTAATACTTTAGGAAAAAAGACCTTACTCTCCACAAACCCAAGTCGTTGCTTTAATTTTAACGTCAAATCGACGGAAGAAACATGTTTCGTGGTTAACTGTTGATGGTAACAAATGGATCACACTGATTCTTCGTAATTAATTCGAGGGTGCTGTTGCTCACTTTTCACGCCTTTATGCCATAGGGATGGATAGGATAATTATCAGTTCTTTCCGCCGAAATAGTAAATAATATTCTCGGAGGAAACCGTAATGATGAGCCATTTCTTGCACATGCCAAGACAAATTTCAAACTAAATGAAAGAGGTTAATCATTCGTAAACTAGAACGTTTCAAATCAGAAGTGAAATAGGGAGTTACTCCAGTCATGGAGCTAGTTTTGAAGATTTGCAACAGTTTTATTAAACAATTCGTGATGCGTTGTTTGCTTTTCGATGACCCGGGGTTTTTTTTGACATTTGACGTCTTTTTTCATTTTTTTGCTAAATTTAACTTGTATACTGATCGTAATTAAGTAATCGTAATTATCGTAATCGTTTTAATTTAATTTTAAAACCATATCGAATGAAAATATAACGAATGATTCATATAAAAATCAAGATTAATAAAAAAATTGGCATATAAAAACTATGTAAAATGCCTCCAAATTAGACTTATTTGCTTTACATAGTCATGAACAAACAATTAGAATTATTTTGGTTCAAACAGATACCTCTGCATCATATTATCAACATACAAAATGTACATCCTATAAAATTTACTACAATTTTTGAGGTACTTCAAATGAACTGGTTTCAAACTACGAATACTTTTTGATTGAAGAAAAAACAATCACAACAGAAAACAAGCTTTTTTTAAATCGTCGGTGGGTATATGTTTCATTGGAAATGATCTTCGTTTGTGGATTTTACATGCATTTCACGTATCGTAAATTGTATAGATGCAATGGGTTTCATTCGTTAAAATGTTTAATGTTGCGCTGCGAATTATTAAAATAAGTTCACCAGTTTCGAATTCTGCTTATTACGATTCCAACCAATGCGATGTGAACTACCGCTGCACAAAGCATTTTGAAAAATCTAAACAAAGAATCGGAAACACAACAAAACTCTCATCTAACCTGCAGCGTAACGCTAAATCCATTTGCTAAGAGATTGTTTCGATGGCTTAAGGTGACAGAAAATCCCGGTTATCTTTACCATTTGTTGACATCGTAAATGCTACAGATTCGTCCTGTGCCGATGGCCATTCGGTGGCAATAAATTGAAACCACCGGGCACACGCTGCTTGTCCCCACTTTTTTTGAGTTGCGCTCGATCCGGAACATGTTTCGATTAAAATTTAACCAACTCACCGCAGCCAACCACCGCTTATCAAACAACCGTGCTATCGGTACGAATTTAGAGAAGAAGAACTGCTGCCTGCGTGATAAGAAATCGATTGCAACGAGTGACGGGTGATGTGTGGGAAGTGATACAGCCCCGAACCCGAATCGGAACGGTCCGGTTGGCTACCATAATCGACCAATGTTGATCGAATCGCCGCCCATCAAAAATGGGCAATTAAAAAAAAAA
This sequence comes from Anopheles coustani, assembly GCF_943734705.1. Lineage (NCBI taxonomy): Eukaryota > Metazoa > Arthropoda > Insecta > Diptera > Culicidae > Anopheles > Anopheles coustani. The sequence goes on from NC_071289.1 coordinate 25,799,207, forward strand.
GAAAAAACACTACAATATGAGTGATGCTTATCATGTCTTCCGAATGGCCAATCTCTACGGCACGCTGTCCACGGGAACGTACTTACAAAGTCCACGAGCCTCCAACAGGCCGCGGGACTTCGGTTGGATTCGATTGCTTTGATGCATGTGATCCCCTCGATTAAAGGCCGCCATTGCGCCGGTTTCGCCATGTTTGTGCAGTTTCAGCGCTCCAGCCGTTTGGTACTTACTGTTTGCTGTAGCGCCCCACCCCACTGCCCGGTACTAACCTAATCTAGTAACGTTGTCTAGTGTTGTCAACGGCCGGAACCATTTTGTTTTCTGACGTTGCGCCCTTCGAAAGACGTACGCGTGAACCTACATTCGACACCACACTTTATGACCCGCGGCGTTCGTCGGCAAACTATCAAACGGAATCAAGTGTCAACTGCACCGTCTTCTTCGTAGAGTTGTCCTTCCACTGTTCCCCTTCGCTCCTCCTCTTCCTTCTCCTAAAGTGATGGAAGAGGTCGTTCTCTAGAACGATAGCCGTGTCGGCCGACGAATGCAAGCAATAATAAAACGAGGCAGAGAGAGATGGTAAAATGGGAATAATATGCCAATAGTAAACAGCGCTTGATTTATGCTGCCATTGCTGCGACTGCATCGCCTGCAAGCATTGGAGCATGCCCGGAGCAGCATGGATCGCCCCGGGGTCGGTTCCCGCTGGGTTGCCCTTAATTGCGACGTACGGGGAGGTGAACATGAAGCACGTAGTGTCTGTCCATTGGAATTCCCCCCGTGGCGAGCGGGAGCAGCGATCGCGAGCCGTGGCAGTTCCGCCGTAACCTTGTGCCGATTCGGGCTGGTCGTGGATTAAGGACGCGTGGTCCGGATCGCGTCGCGGATGTGCAGCCCGCTGCGGATCAGTGTGAGAGTGGCGTATTTTTTGTTCCTTTTTTCTGGTGTCTGATTTGGTGGTGTAGGGTCATAAAAGTGAGGTTTACGAATGCGATTTATTTCGATGCTGCGCGCTCGGTGCCATCGGCTCATCATCGTAATTGGGATTTATCGGCCAGTATCGTTACGTAGTTATGGTTTCAATGGAATGAAATATAAAGCTTTCGCGGTTTTTGTTTTTATCAAAAAAATGAAATGCCTGAACAAGGATTGTGTGCGATTTTACGATTCATGAAGTGGCGAAGGCCAGAACGTTTCTGACAAAACAACTCGAAGGAGTTTTATATATCTCAAAATGATTTCGTATTAAAAACAAAACTACACATTCGATTTAAGGATCAAGAAGATCCAGAAGACACAATTCAAAATAATTAGTATATTGACGCTGTTTAAGTTCAGAGTTCCTCTCTGGTATGAACGAACTCTGGTGTGAAGTTATAAGGTAGACATTGATTATTTCTGTATCCATGCATAATGAAGTGTAATAAAGACGTCCCTTCGCAAATTTTCTGCCATCATTATTAGTCAGCCAACCAACCACAGTAAAACAATAAAATTCCTGGTTGGAGGATGTGGTTCTTGTTGTTAAATGAAATTTATCCCTTAAAACACACAATGAGTGAGAGATCGTCTATGTCAGTTTTATCGAGAGTGCCGAGCTTTGTAAAAACTAATCGATTTCTTGATAGATTCAAAATTTAGTTTCTTTACATAATGTATTACACAAGAAAATTATAAGCAGGTTGAGACCAGAGTTTAAAATAATTCGGCAGTGATTTACTTCAAGCGTGCCATGAGACGAAACCTTCGTTAAAATGTGTGAAACAGTGAAAGCTGTGAGGAAATTTTTCTACAAAACCGAAAAATTCACGTAGAAAATCAGTGATGTTATAGTCATTTATTGATATTTTAAAAGCTCACATTTGTCTACCCAACGAATTCGATTACCGTTTGTTACCAGCAACACGCCAACAACAACAACACCAGTATTTCTTGCTAACTACAAAGAAAACTGTTTTTGATGCAGCAGCATCAAAGACGTTGCAAAAAGATTAATAATAAAGATAAAGATAAATGGGTAAGAAATTTTTCAGAGAGTTTAAACAAAAAACAATAGAATTTATTATGTTGCATCCAATTATGTTCATAACTTTTGAACGGTTAGTCGTAAATCAATGTGGTTTTCAAGTCAATCGATTACGAAAGGTTTACTTATTTAAAGAAGTGCAACAAACATACAAAATACTTAGTTAAATAACATATTTGTGTGTTTTATTTGTTTTATGTGGAATGATTTGTACCATTTTCCACAACCCTATACAGAGTGTTTTTAATGTTGTTTCCAAAAAAGAAGTCCCAAATTCGTTTCCTTCATGTTTCTTTCAATTTAATGTTTTTCATTTGAATTTATGTCTATTCTCTTTTCCTGACAAGCTCACCAGGAAGTTTTGAAGCACCAAAAGCTAGGAACCGAGTTCCGTCCTCAGAACCAGCTGCACCCTTAGTTCCCTTCGCTAGGACGCGTTCGTCGATTCGTGCATGCATTCCCATTTCTGTTCAATGTATTTTCAAGATGTTACGATCGATCCTCTCGAGTGCGAATGCCCGTTTCCAAATGGTTGACGGTCGCCATGGCAACGCCCTCTACTTGAAGCACGATAGATATAGAACGACAAAGCAGAGATGGGAAACAGGAATGGCCGCATTCAAGAACACAACGAGATGCGACTGGAGGGAATCAATTAAGGACAATCCCTTCAGCTGCCGCATTCCATCTTCCTTCGTAATCTCACTACCCTGCATCCGTTCATTTGCTTTAGTTCTTCTCGCTTTCCGGCGTGTTCTTGTTCTTGCGTCCGATTCGATCCTTCTTGGACCATCGTTCACCCATCAGAACCCTACCCATCGGGCCGTCGCTGGAAAGTTTCCCGCCGTCGCGCTGCCTTCGTTGTGAGAAAATCCTTCGGAGTAAGAAAACTTGATCGAAATCCCATGGCCGTGGCTTCAGGGCTAGGTAGTGCTATAAATTAGAACGTCGCTTCCACGGAGCGATGAAACGCGTCGGGACAACGAGAACGATGCGTGGCGCGAGCGGGAGGGGTTGGAAAACGATGCCCGAAGATGAATATGACACTTGATTGGAACCGGCTAACAGACAACGATTTCTTTCAAACTGGAATCAATGTTAGGTAGATGGACGGCGAAAGGAAGTATGCAAGCTTCTCAACCATACAAAGGAGTTATCTCACCTTTTCTTCGTTCACGTCCATCGTTTTGTGTCTGTTTAGGTTTCCAAGCAATCGTTTTCTGCGCTATTTAAAAACGAGCCTTTATAACATTTCCTGGTGATCGTGAAAAAGGATGATCATTATTGACAGCGCTAAGTTGCAGCCTATTTTTGCTTTTATGGGTACTTACGGACCAGTTTGAGAGGGAACATAAATCAAAAGTAACGAACACACTGCTACATGGTTCAACAATATCTCGTACAACATTGTCCTATCTGAGTCCTCCAATTCATTTTCCAATTTTCATATCATTCTAGATTCGGTTTTGGCTGTTGGGCCATTGTCCCAATGCCTCTTGGCATAAAACTGGTTTCTAGAATACGGTAGTCTGGCTTTCTCTGATTTCAATGTGAAAGAGTGTTGGTCGTTTTGGAAATGAGGATGCTCCTCCTTTCGGCCCGATTCGTCCCGAGCACCCAGTATCCAACTGGAAAAGCGTTCGCGATCCCCTTTAATTGGTTGCTCTTTTTTAGCCCTCTGCTCTCGGGATCGTGAAGCCCAGGTTTTGGACGACGAGCCACCATCGCCACCATTAATTAAAAGCAATCCGATTAAAAAGATAAGACCTTATCCAATGTGTGTGATGGCTGGTAAAGGGAACAACCACGGCCCATTCGCCCGAACGATGGCCATTCCAAGCGCTTCCAAACGTTGGGAATGTGAAATGGAAAAGCGGATGGAAAAAAGAACTGGGGTTCAAATATCTTATGTCTGATCTTATTTAATGTTGCTTCATCTTTTTAGGTTTTCTGTTTTTTTAGTCCATCTTACAGTTTCTGTTTCACTCAAAGCTGATCCACCACCATCGTGTCGCTCTTCCTACCGCTTTCAGTTCTCGATAAAAAAAAACCTTTAGTTTTATGATACCCGTGAGGTCATAAATGCTCTCCATAGGAAGAACGCAGCAGAACGATGCGTTTTTCTTTTATTTGAGTTTTTTTATTCTCTTCTCAACAGTTTTTGACGAACGCTTCTCAGGCACTCCAGTTCCTTTCAACCGCGGGGATTAATTTTGGTAACTTTGCCCGCTATTGTGCATCGCATTCAGCATATTTCATTTCATTTCGGAACTTTTTAATATGGGGCTTTTTATTTGCCAAAACCGATCTCGGCTGCGGAAAAAACTGGGAAGTTATTACACAGGAAAGCAACAAAGCAAAACGCTCCAAATGGTTATCAACTCGAAATGCTACAGCCCACTCATCATCATGGAATCGGAATCACTAGTGGATTGGAGATGTTTTTGAGCGATGCAAAATGACGACAAAAACAAACCAAAAAGTCGCTGCAAAATTGAAACCCAATTTGCATAAACTCCTCGAATGAAACGGATGCTATAAACTTGATACTATTTCGGACGAATTATGGAGCGATCCGCTCGTTACAATCAATAACTGCAGCCAATTTTATATAGAACGCAATTCACTAAACTCATACTCTGGACGTTCTGCGATGAACAGTATTGTAATAAAAGAACAAATTAAAAAAGGAAAAAAAATGAATGGAATATAATTATGATATTCTTCCAATACTGGGAAGAATATCATGTTTGAATTACAGATTAATTTTAATGAAACAATATTTAAAATGATAAGTCGTGCATGTGTAATTTCGAAATGGGTTGTTCTATTATGCTCGCAGGATTCTAGAACAGTAACAGATCGTAACATCCTTCACTGATCAGATATGTCTTATATACCGTTGTTCTACGTCCTTTAAAAAATATATATTCATTCATTCGCCTAAATCAAGAAGAACTTCAACTTAATCAAGGATTTTACATCTTCGTAGATCCATCCTTAAAATATATCATAGAACTGCGATAAATACATCAGAAAAGATGTTTCCTTCGTATTCGGAGGCGGATCTTGCTTAATTCTAACAAGTAAGTTTACAAAAAAATTGGAAAGGGCATTTAATCTAATTGATGAGAAAGAAATGAAAGATTTATATGTAAGAGAGCTAACTAATTGTTCATAGTTAAATGCTATTTAAAGTAAAAGAACTACTTAAAGCAACCGGAATTCGTTGAAAGAGCAAGGTAAACGCCACTGAAAGAGCAAGGTAAACGAAATAAGTTTTAATTTTGCAAAAAAGTCAAGAAAATTTTCACAAACAGAAATTTCTCCTTACTATCAGCAAAAGTTGAGTTGTTTTAATGTGCTTAAAATTTAGTTTATGTGAAAAACATGCCCTAATTGATTTAGCGAAAGACTCTCTCTTCAGCTGGAGTGAATGATTATTTTCGCGAAAACATCCCGTTAAGAGGCGCACCAATAAATCGTCTAAATGGTCAAAAAACACTCCCCAACTGGCTCATCTTCTAGATCGGTGTTATTGCCAAAAATTAATTAGATAGGACCGGTAGGCATTGAAGGAAGATGGCGGCCTCCAACCGCCGGGAGACCGAGGGCAGTCTCCGAGCTACCATTTTATCTGCGCCAAATGAAGACATAAAATTTTGAACCAACCAAACCAAAACGCGCCGCCGGGGCGACGATGATGGCGATGGCTTTATCGTGTAATCAACTGTGGACCATTAGTGGACTTGGACGCTGGTATGCGTTCCGTACGTGTGCTTGGCTGGTCGAATGATGATGAGACTTCATCCAGTTCGTTGGTCGGTCCAGTCTCGTACCGTGCAGTTTTATAATGGCACCACGCAGGCCGGCCAATGGGCGAGCCCCGCCGGAATGGATCACATAATGTGGTCATTTTGGGAAACCGGGATCAGCGTAGAAGACCCCTCATAAAATGCGTTCCTTCCGTACGTGAATCCAGTGCGGATGGACTGACGAAGGAATTCGAACCATGCGTCAAGATAACTCCCCTCGAAAAACCCATTTGTGGACCTGTATTAGCGATACAAGCCATTAATTAGGATGGATAGCAAATGTTGGATTACTGTGGTGGTGGTGAGTCAAGCTGATCAAATTTAATATAGCTCGTTGCCGTAGAGCTTCTAGGAAAGAAATACGGACGATGGAAGGACGATGAGCTTTTCGTCAACATGCAAATTGTAATCAACAAAATCCATTTGTTTGCGAACAACTTAAGAACTTATAAAAATAATTTTCAGTGAAAGAAAACCAGGTGACAATGATCGTAAAACCTTCTAAAAGCTCAGAAGAACAATGTTTGTCCCTAGTTCCATTAATTTAATATCAGTAGTCGATGCATAAAATAGTACGAACAAGTTTATCGAACATATTTCAACAAAACTGACTCATAAAGTAAAGTGCTTTCAAATATGTTTATAGCTTCCTTGCGTAGTATCATTCATCATACAGCAAGTTTTTCCATGGCAGATTGCTAGAACTCTTGCTGGAACTACATCATAGCAGCAAAAATTTAAATTTCTGTCAACCGTGTCGACATGTGTAGATGTATGCAATCCGGTTCAATTCTTATCAATCAAACTGGATGAAAATTTTATAAAGTTTGTGCTAGTGTAGTACACATTACTTAAATCAAACAAGTATAGCAGATTTAATCCCGACGCTGACCGCTTTTCCATCAACCGTAGAGTTCGACCAAAGTCATGACACTGCTAAAGAAAAATTAAACGTAATTTACGTTACAAATCAAATCTCTAGAATGAGTTTTTCCATTCTTTTAGTGTTGTGCCTTATGAATCTTTTGGCGAGATTCATTCGTATGAATCTTTCACTTAAGATTCATTCATATGGATTCATGAATCTATGAGGATTCGACTCTTCAAACGTTTATGAATCTTTCGAAACCTTAACGAATCTTCATGAATCTTTCATGGATCTTTTATAAAACTCCATGATTCTTCATTGGCTAGATCATGCGGTCAACAAAAAGGGAGTCCGTCTGCCTTGCTCTTTACTCTTCACCAGTTGATTACTCTTTGGGCTTCATGTGTCTCTCATTAAAATATTCATGAATCTCTAACACACAAAGAATCATTCAGATTCATGAATCTGAATCTGAATTACACAACTCTATATTCGACCATACCTAAGCGTTATCCAGCGTTATCCGGGAAGCGTTACTATGGAGGTTATCGAAGATACGACGCTCTTTTCAAATAAATGTTTGTCATTTATTTCCTGTGTGAGAACATCCTCTTTCAACAATATGGAATCAAAATTCAGAAATTGCATATTGTGCTACTTACTTAGGTACGTCTTTGTCCTCCGTAGGATTTATGTTATGTACTCCCAATCTTATGTTGATCATAAGCACATTAAGAAGTATTTGATTATGGCAAATATAAGATAGTTTAAAAAAAACCGTCACAGGTAGGTTTCCGAATGTATAAACTTTTATTTCACATTGTAGTACCCTCCACTTAGAATCGAAAAGAAAAACCACAAACCTACATTCCTAAATACTTCTCCATGACAGCGTGGGGTTGACGCATAATTTCTTGGTGTTCTTCCAAGTTGAATATATCAGAAAATTCGATCATTTCGTCACGACCGGTAAGAACATCCCGAGCAACATTCGTCGAAGGAAGGAATGGCAAATGTCCGACCTTCGATACAGCTTTGAGTTCCATCGCAAGCTTAAGCGGAGCGGCCAGTCCTTCGTGTTTACGGAGCATCTGCATGTTGAGATTTTGACGGTGCTGATTGTACTGAAATTGAACATATTTAATAAGTTTACGCAAATTACATTTAACTATTGATTGCAATGCTTACATTCAGTTCTGATTGCTTCAAAGGATGGACTGCCTGAAGCTGGGCAACGCAGGTTTCATCGCGCGGCTCCAAGTGACCCGAGAACTCATTGAACGTCGACGGCATTTTCGGCGTAACCTTGATGGCAGGATCCTGTAATGGATGGATACAAACTGTAGTATTTATGGGCAAGGTAGGATTCCGGTCCTTTTAATAAACTTTTACCATTTTCTAATGATGTTTTAAGATTTCACTTGAGAACAAAAACCTCCGAAGAAACGCCGGAATGCACAGAATGATGTTGCTGTTTTGATTGTTTGAGGTTTGACGTTTATTCGAACGTCAAAAGATCCGTCCTTCAGCTAGGTGCAGAGTTACTAGGTTCGATCCATTTCATTTGAAACGAATTACCTAGTTCTTAAATATTTCGATATTCTCATATTTTTTTAATAAAAAAATATACATTAAGTTTATTTACTGGAAACAAGCACAGCTAAATAATTTTAGAATTTCAAAATTATTTTGAATTCCTATTCACCAGCGCAGCCAAATTGGTTCAGCAAACGAGAAAGATGAAAAATTCACGGTTGAGACTGTGTGCGTGTGAACTCGAAGATGCAGATAATCATAACAAAATGTAACGGAGATAGTAAACAAGCGATTGTGCATTTATCAGCAGTGTTCCTCTGACCGCTAACAGAAATAAACGTGTTTTGTTCTGCAACAATCCAGTTTGCGATTGACAATAATTTATTATCTGCGACTACAACGCATTCGGTCACCTCTGCAATCTCGAACAAAAGCGCAAAACAAAAATGTAAGTTCATAATTTTTAAAACAATAACATTCAGCATTGAAGATCGTATGTATGCATTTATGAAATTGTATGTTTAACAAACGAATTCAATTTGAAATATATTAAATTTCGTGAATACGTGATCATTTAATTTTGCAGGCGACCTAAACTAACCCTTGAACAGCTGAACGGTCTTGCAACAGCAGAATTTCACAAAACTTTCGAAAATGTGATAGAATCCTGGCCAGAGGGAGCCATTTTTTGCTCTGCACTACTGCCGTTCAAAAGCTTCGATGGAATGATCACCGCTTTCCAAAATTATATTGACCGACTGCCTGCTGATACTAAACTTAAAATTCTTCGCCTTTATCCGGATCTGGCCGGAAAGTTGCTCGACAGCCATGAGCTTACCGGAGATTCTTCGATCGAACATGCCGCTGCTGGATTGGACAAGTTATCGACAGAGGATAGGGCAAAGTTAACTGAAATGAACGAAAGGTATGTGCACTACTAAAGCAATAACATAGCACTACTGCAATAAATTTATGTATTTTTTTTTCTTTTTCCTAGTTATAAAACGAAATTTGGATTTCCGTTCGTCATTTGCGTTCGCGAAGCATCAAAGTTTGATATTATTCTGCGCAGTGTAACTGAAAGAATACATAACACACCTGACCAGGAGCTTGAAACTGCAATTGGGGAAGTAAAAAAAATCTGTCGTCTACGTATATTGCAATTGATCGATAATTTGTAAAATGTTTTATTTGACTTTTATAAATATTTAATAAAATGATGTTCAGCTAAATAAAACAGGACCACTTTGGAAAGCAGAGTTGGTTTGTTAAAGCAGAATTAGTTTTCTTTGTTACAAGTTATATCTGAGTTGATAATGAATTGAGAAAAGCATTTTCATTCTTGTCCTTTGGTGAAGAAGTGTATTAGATAAAAAAAACTTTGTATTTGTATTAAAAAAATTAAAAGTATTAGGTGTCATAGCCCTGCCCATCCTGTGTTGTTTTAACGACGATTGAAGATTGATTGAAATTCATCATCCTATTCAGGATAATCTTAGGATACAAAAAAAAACAATAGCGTATAAGTTCGACATTTAGTTCCCTGGACCGCCATTATTCCAGGGGTACCGTTTCGATCAACAACCGAGGCCTACTAGATGCTTGGTAGTGTTCGGGCTACGCGATTATTCTACGTAGCCGTATATTTTAAGCAGAAAATAAGGGACATAAGTCCTTCTTCCTGTATTGCCTTGTTCGTGGTGAATTGCTGCTCTTCTAAACAGTCGCCATCCAACCCCACAACCAAACCTAATTCGCAAAACATCAGCGCATTGAACATAAGGGTAACATTAAAACCGCACGTGAACGATAAAATTTTTTTGCTTTATTATTTTAATGGGCTTGATCTAAACTTGAAAATCCAGCTACATTTCTAAAATAATTACTAAGCAGAGAAATTACGACCATAAGCAATTTAAGCCTGATCCAGTTTTCTCTTCCGTTGCTAACGGTTACGAAACTTCGTTCGCCATACAAAATACAAAATTAAACAAAGTATAGTCATTCTTGTCCCAAGCTTGGTTAGGTGAAGTCGTATTTTTTGCTAAAAACGTTAACGTTAAAAATGGAAAGTATTTAGTGTTATAGTACTTGCTATTTGAACAATTTAATCCATTCTAACGGTAATATTGATTGAATGCTACAGGTCTTGTCGCACCGCCATTCGAGTCGTCGTACCAGCCGTCGTTTTGATGATGGTAGTAGACGTTCACGAAGCTCGGAACGATACCATCGCCATCGTCGTAGCCGTCGCAGTCGCTCTGACTCTTCTGATCGATACCTGTATAGGTCGGAATCTATTTCTCCGGATCGCAGATACTCCAGCCGTAGAGATTCATCGACATACGGTGGCCGAATTCGTGTCGATGGTGCGAAGCCTAGTCACTGCTTGGGAGTGTTCGGGCTAAGTGTGTACACCACGGAACCGCATCTAGTAAGCATCTTCAGTCAATATGGAATAGTCGAAAAGGCGTACGTGGTTTACGATGCAAAGACCAGAATATCGCGAGGATTTGGGTTTGTATACTTCCAAACGGTGGAAGAGGCTTCCTTGGCTCGTTCGTATTGTAACGGAATGGAATATCACGGTCGGCGCATACGGGTAGACTTTTCTATCACGGATCGGCCTCATCCCCCTACTCCAGGAGTATATAAAGGGCGAGTCGCTGAAAGGTGAGATTCATAAGTAATCCCTTTTTTTATTAAACAATATTCATAATTAATTGCATTTTTCGCTCCGAACCAGTCGCTCTCCATCTCCTCGTGAATACTCGCATCGTAGTCGCCAGCGCTATCATTGAAGCGTAAGTCGAACATAAATTATGTTGAAAGTTTAAAGAAGTTAAAAGAAAATCTAAGAATCTAGAATTTTAGAACTTTTATGAAGATTTGAAAGTTATGCTACATCATTAAGTAGAAAAAGAAGAAGAACCTAAAAACTCTTTTTTTGTTGCTAGGAAAACATGGATGGTAACGAAAATAATGGTGAGGAAGAAGGAACCATTTACTCACACGGCCCTGCCTGATTTGCCTGCCCCTTTCGACTACAGAGAAGACCTAACGCTGCTCTTCGATCCAAGCCAATTCAAGCCTACTCACATACTTGTTACAAACAAAGAATCATATTACAACTAGTTATAGCGTTAATTAAATCGAATTAAATTAGAAATTAAATGGATATCTACCAAAGGGTTTTAACCTGTCGCTATCTGGTACAAAAAACTATTTAATAAGCCAATTAATATCACAATTTTTTTAAGAAAGGCGTTCTTTGTAATTTAAATATTAACTAACAATGTTTTCTTGAAATTCAACAAAGTTAATATGTATAGAAACATTTTAGAGGAGAGGAGTTTTAACCTCTTTTCCATTTATCACAACCCAATGAAGGTTTTGTATCTTATGAAATCCAATGCTTTCAAATAATTTTACTGATTTGGAATTCTCCTGCAAAACGTATGCTTTAGAATCGGAACCGTTTCTGGCCAACCGCTTTGCCAACTCCATCACCACCAATCGCCCGTACCCTTTCCGGCAGTGTGAGTCCACCGTTTGAAGGTCTGAATGAGCACCAGTTTGATCGCTGCGGAAAGATCATTCAACAAAAGATATCATTTTCCTTCTTTCGGACACGCATTAAATTACTTATGTACCTTAAACACCATGATACGAGTACTCCTTCGGCGTCGAACAGTCCAACGCTTTCGTTCAAAAGAAGCAATCGATTCAGCAACCCATAACCGGCTTCGTAGCTGATGTGACTCCTGAGTGGCCACTGGTTATAAACGTAATCTAAATGCTTCGTCGGCGTCAACCGGGCGAAAGAAAACCCTTCAGGTAGTGGTAATGAAGTAGCCGCAAGCGCTTGCTCTTTTGCCATGAAATAATAATTCGCCATGTTACTACTTCTCACCAGTAGATTATTGTCGTTAATAACTTTCGTCACGGCCATATGGTGCGTTCCGAGATAATCCATGCTAATCTCGGATAGTTTTTCCCATTCGAGCAGCTTGAGCAATCGAATCAAATATGAACCATAGCCGTCAATCTCTGATGAGTAAAAATAGATTTCAAATCCATCCTAGAATATATTAAAAAATGTTGAACAATGGCACATTATTTTTGGGGAATCACCTTCAACAATCACCTTCAACACAAAAGTTCCGTCGTTGCGCCAATTCCCATTTAGTGAAAAGATATTCACGTTCAATGTTTGTTCCTGGCTTTTCCACTGGATGTAGTTTTGTAAAAGGTAAAAGGCAAATTCATGCTTTGGCCAGTTGCGCCGGTAAATGTCCCTCAGTTCGCTCCATTCATCGAACAAAATGTCCATTCGCTGGTCTCCCTTCTTAGCCATGATCCTGAATGATCCTGAAAGTAATAAGTGTTGTATCGGTATTAAACTCACGGCTAAATGGAGAAAAAACTAATCAATCAAGTTTGTATTTAGTATCGACATTAAGTAATAACCATTTAGAAAGGCAACAACATAATAAAAATTTTTGAACATTGTGATATTTCAACGTTTATCTTTTAAAGAATCTGTTATGAAACATCTATTAATTTAATATATTTGATTATAATATCAAGCTTTATAGTTCGATGAATTGTTCAAAACTAACTACGTTATGGAATCAACTGATTTGCATTAGGATTTATAGTTATTGATTGCCGAAATGAAAATATTTTTTATCCACAGCAGGAGAGAGATTTCAGTAATACAGCTTTGATCAATCCTGCCAGATTGTCGGCACCGTCGGAAAATTCCTTATCCAGTAAGCTTCACCTTCATGGGTAAAACCCAACCTCTCAAACATTTTCCTTGACGGAACGTTGGTCGCATTAACTAGCGCAAAACAGTCCTGTCCGAGAGCCGCTATCTGCTTTGCCACCGCAACCGTAACAATTGTTCCGAAGCCACGCCGCAGGTATTTCGGATCTACTTGCAGGGCACCGAGTGGTCCGGCCTGTAGTCGAAAGCACCAGGCCACCAGCGTTCCGGTCGAACGTTCCACAAGCCCTACGTTTGGGTTCCAGGCGGCCAGCCGCTCCAGAAAGAACCGGGATCCCTGATGCCGGTTCGGCCAAAGATCGTCCGCCTTGGCAGCATCATCTGGAGTTAGAGCGCGCAGTTCGAAACCGTCCGGTGTTTGCAGTTCCAGTGCATTGCAGCGTTCCTTTGGCATGAAGTAGATACAGGTTTCACTGTCATACTCCGTCTGCAATCCTTTTGCTTCGAGCACCTTTATCAGTGGTGCGCGATGTCGCTTTAAAATGGAGCTCACTTTCAATCCCCCACTCCAGTCCAGCAGATGGAATGCCTTTTCCAGTATTCCGTTCGTCGTATCGAAGCTGTAGGCGAATAGTTGATAACGGTCCTACAATGCAATACCAAGAGAGAGTTAGTGAATCCTTAAGCAGCCACTGCTGCAGTTCTTAGCTTACCACCACGAGATATGTTCCATCCTTTCGCCAGGTTCCGTTCAGACAGCATATAGCGAGATTCTTTATTCCACTGTCCTTCGCGTACCACCGTATGTAGTTGTCGATCGTCGTGTACGCAACGTGATGCTCTGGCCAGTCTACGAGATAGAGATCACGTAGCTCTACCCATTCAACCGGAGGAATGATACACAGTCGGTCCGCAGTGTCCATCGTTCGAGCTACAAGTGAGTCACGGATAAGCAGAGAAAAACGTCTGAGGCTCTTTGGTTCTACTAGCGGACCACTATGGGGAATTTATGAGCATCATGGTGGTTAAAAAAATGCATGTTCATTACGTACGATGTGCGTCTTGCTGCAAATGGCACATTGTGACATTGAACTTGACTTACGAACACTTTTTAAGCTACGTTTTGCCAACGCTTTAATAGTTGATCGTTAAAAGTGGACCCGAAAAAGGTCAGTGTACGCATTAGCTTTTAGTTGCATTGAATCGTCAGTTTCACTGTGATATTTGAAAGTACTACGAGGGTTGCCTTTTAAGTTTCGGGATTTGGAAAAACTGGTGATGCAATCTGTTAATTAACAATTTTATCGTAAAGTTTGACGTTTTTGAGGTTATCCGTTCTCAGAACGTTTTGACATACGAACGCTATTTGTGTTGTTAAAAAAATGTTTAAAGTTTCAATCGACACGAGGCTTTTTTGAGAGATCTTCGCTTCTTCAGGTGTTGAAAAACGTTGAAATCTCAGTTTATTTTTTAAATACGGGTGTTAAAAGAAGTCATTTGGTACTAGATCAAGGACTATATGGCGGATGACTCATCAAATCGATGTTTTGAATACTCAAAAATGCAGTTGTTTGAGCCGATGTGTGAGAGCTCGCATTGTCGTGATGACGGGTGATCCGTCGACAGCGGTTGAATTTCCTGATTTCTTGGAAGACAACTGGCAAACAAATGGTTGTGTACCACTCAGAATAGACTGTTCTACGTTGTTATAGAGGTTTGGTTGCGATATATCCAGTTTTTCCGAAAAAACATGCGACCATTTGCTTGGAAGTGCTTCGTGCGTGAACAACTTTGGTTGGATTCGGCTCATCTTGAAACACCCATACAGTCGATTGCAAATTAGTTTCGGGCTCATTCGCGTAAATACACGACTCATCACCTGTCACGATATTAAAGACGAGTTTTGAAGCACCGCAATCGTATTTTTCGAGCATTTTTTCCGACCAACCGACACGAGTATTTTTTTGAGAGATTGACAAATTTTGTGGAATCCAACACCAGCAATTTTTGTTGACAGTTAAATGTTCATGCAATATTAAGTATATGCTGGTCCCAGTAATACCTAAGGTTGTCTCTATCTCACAAAAAGTCACATGACGATCTTGCAATATCCGTTCACGCACAGCATCAATTGTTTTCGGAACGACAACTGATTTTGGCCGACCTTCACGAAATTCATCTTGGAGTGACCTCCGACCACGATTTTATTTTCCAAACCGTCGATAAATATTGATAATTGATGGAGCTTCATCACCAAAAGTTGAATTAAGTTCATTCATGCACTACTGCTGTGTTAATTCACGTCGAAAGTTGCAAAAAATAATCGCACGAAAATGTCCACGACCCAATTCCACAATTTGGCGGACATTGACACTTTAAACATTTTTTTAACAACACAAATAGCGCTCGTATGTCAAAACGTTCTGAGTACGTATAACCTCAAAAACGTCAAACTTTACGATAAAATTGTTAGTTGGTAGATTGCATCACCAGTTTTTTCAAATCCCGAAACTTAAAAGGCAACCTACGTAGTACAGGGTAAGGTACGTTGTTAGGGGCATTCATATGGTTTAATACACGGCCAAGTTTACATTTGGACGAAAAAACTAGTCGTTCTGTTCCCCTCACCTCGTCTACCAATCGTCATATCGTGTCTGATATCCGTGACTTGCTAGTGGAGAAACTTGAAGCACGATCATCATTATACGAGTAGCTGTAGTCGATTCTAGCAAAACTAAACGCTCTATTGCTACTATTAACATGCGTACAGACAGAACACACGCAATTTTCCACCATTTTTCGCTTCGCTCGTGGCGCAATCTAGCTGCTGAGAAACGGTGTATCGATTGACCAGTCATAAAGTAGTGGTTCAGCGAACTAAACGTGTGATCATCTCTAGTAAATTTATATTTGTTCCGAAAGCAAAGATTTGCAGCCCAGTGAAAATGGTTTTGCGAGTTTTACAGCCCAAGCAGGTTTTCGTCCTTCTTATGCACAGTACCGCCGTAGTAATGGAAGTGTTTTCCATGTACTACGATTGTGCTGAAAGCGACAAACGGTTGTCGGTGGTAAAGGAAAGCCACAGTTTGCTGGCAGCTAGTGAAAAATATCCCCTGCCACTAAAAGGACGTGTGATATTTTTAACCTACTGGAATTTGGTGAGTTTAAAAATTAAAAGTTTTACTGTTTAATATTACAAAATGTCCCACCGTGTATACATGTTTGCCGCTACATTAGCAATGAAACTATGTAAACGGCTCAAGCAAACGGTCATAATTTAAATGTCACATGAATCAAACAAGATGATTCACTTACGGGTCAGGTACGATGGAGTTCGTGAACAATCTCCTTGGGTAATGCATTGCGTGACAAACAATTGTTTACCATACACTCAATCAATTCAAAATTATTAAACCAAGAACACAGTTGAAGGCTAGTTACAAACAATTATTTAATGAACCAAAACCTACACAGAAGAGTGTGTATGTGTCGCAAATTACAGAATCATTTTACTGATTCTAACAATATAAACAGCTCGTACAGCTGTTTATAGATAAACAGCTCGTACGTGGGGCAAGAGATAACTAGCGAAAGTAAGTCGACTGATTACAGCGACTCTGTCCGCAGCTATCTGAAGAAGAAGTATCAGTACAAAAAATATGATAAAACGCACGCAAGCTTGGAAAAGAAATGTAGAAAATATACCCTGTATATTTTAAAGGTATGTCAGAGGTATCTTACATACAGACTGTATAATTATTGAACCAGTGCTACCCTACAAGAAAGAGCTTGATGGCAAAGAAACGCAACTCCATTGCAAAACTTGCCACACTACTACATGGCTTTATACACTTAACAATGCTCGAAACAGACATTACATTTTCTTGATATTTATATCTGTTGCGCCACATCTATTTACTGAAGGTTGAAAAAGTATCCTGTTGTTTGTTATTTATAAACACGAAAAGTAAATAAATGAATTAATTCAGGGTATGATGATGCCTAATGTTCTAGCATGTTGTGAACGAGAGTGCAGTTTATGTCTATTAACACTACAGGTAGTTAATTTGTAATTCATTCTCAATTTACGATAAGAGTAATTAACACGACTAATGTAATTGAAAAGAAAGTGGTTAATAAGCACGAGAAAAAAAATCAATAAACCTGCCTTTTGGCTAAACGATGCCAACAGTGAAAAGGGTAATGCAGTCATTGTGCGTAATTGTAGCACAACGGGGACACTTAGAAAGAAACAAAGTATGATAAATTGAGCATCAGGAACCGGATCGTGTAGCTGAGCGTTGCGTAGATACGCACTTGATACAAATCTTTCATCTCGGAAGCATCCACCACTTGTTCCGCGAGACGCGACGGTTTATTTAATTTCTCTGCCCCAAAGAGTGCGTGTTGCACAAGAGAGAACAAACGAACGACACTGGGTCGTGCTCCCCAGAGCGAGCGGGGGATCCACGTTGCGCTTGTGCTCCAATTCGACGGTCCCGACGTCAACGCTCGCGGCGCGATGTGTCCGGGTGTAAAATTCCGTTCGGTTTCTTCCATTCATTCGTGCTACGTCGGTCGTGCCATTCGCTGGTGTTCCAATTCCGGCTGAAGGTTCCAGTTCGGAGAAGAAAGAAGGGTCCACGCGCAAGGACACGCGACTGTCCGTCTTTTGGAGTGATTACGAGAAGAAAAGAAAAGGTGCACCATCACTTAGCACGGAGTGTTATATCTTTCCTTTCCCTGTGTTCGCCGCCTACTTGAAGAGTCAGATACACGTGAATGTTCCGTCGGAGGGACTCTCTCGCTGTTTCGAAAAAGTGTGTGTTTCTTTTCTAGCAGCATTAATTACATATCGGAACAGACCACATGCTTAGATGCCGGGATAGAATCTTTTCGCAAAACCGAACCGAACCGCTGATAGAAGATAGGCGAAAGGATTTAAACGTCTAAGCGTGGGTTTCCTTACCCCTGGGGGATCGGCAAGGTATTCCACTTCTCTTCCTTCCCCTACACCGTCTTTCCATCATTCGTCCCCTTGTAAGGAACCAACTGGCGGCTTGTGTTGTGCGAGTGTGTATGTGTTTCGTGGCGTACGAAAGCGGTTGACACGAAACAATCCCGTGTCGGGAACCGTTTCCGCGCAGACGTCCCCGTGTTCTTAAGCCCGTGCGTGCGAAACTGCTGCAGCGAAAGACATTGCAGTGGACTCGCTTTGTTTACAAAGTAACGAGCTTTTCATACCAACAGTGTCCATCCTGGTGCTTCGCGACTCGCAAGTAGTGTGACGAGTGTTTCAATTCGGGCACAAGAATAAGAAATATACCCACACACCGCATACAAACCACTTTGCAGTGTTTTTCCTAATGAGTTGCTTTTCTTGGTTTTCTTTGTGTAGGGATTTCCTTTAGGTATTGAAGTGTTCCCCCAGCAAGTGTGTGCAAGTGTGAACGTGGTGTTAATTGTGTGTATCTGAAAGTGGAGAAAAAAAGGCAAACCCCTTTTTTGCATACGTTTCCGCTGCGGTATCGCATTTTTCCAAAATGTCCAGCGTGCAGCTATATAAACTCCCGGCGTTCGTCATCACCTGGCATCTGATTGCGTTCAGTCAGTATTGCTATGCGCTCTACTACGATCGCTTTTTCGTCCACATCCCGGCCGATCTGCTCATTCCGAAGATGATGCGTCCCACCGAGTTCGGTGGACGGTCCAAGTTCCTTACCTACTGGTGTTTGGTTAGTATTCGAAATTGGGTATTTGCTTCACAACGTTCAGCCCTAGCTAGATGCTCACTGAACGAACAATAATATGTTTAATCTAAATTTAAAATTTAAAGCCTGTTTAATCGATAACCGGTGCAAAGTTTTCTACGGGTTTCTGGAACCATTGTTCACATGCTTCGCGTCGGATTGAAGAAATTGTTTATGAAATTCTATAGGTGCATCATAAGAAACCAACACACGAAAAGTTTCCTGCGTAAGAAATATTTAACTGCAGCACCGACAAATCATGCGGATCATATTTCAAGCCGAAACCCGTATTCCACGGATGGGTTGTTTTGCAAAAAATCTATTTATACTGCATCAATACTTTTGTACAAATGCAGGAAGGAGCTCAAGGTTCCAGCTAATATTTAGAAAAATCAAAATCAAGTTAAAACAGGAATGAACAAGAACTTTTTGTAACACTTGCACTCGATAATGGTTGTGTAACGTATTGCATGATGTGGAAAAAGAAAAAAAATACCTCCCGATTTGCTCCTTACCCCCCTTGGGAGGATTGCAGGTTCGCAGGTTTCGCTGCACGATCGCCCATGGGGCCCATCATCACATTGGCCGCGAAAATCCGTTATTGCAAACGGATCAATAAAGGCGAAAGATTTATGGACGGCTTCCGTACAGAAGCAAGGAGGGGAGACCACGCTGGACCGGGTGGGTGGTGCGCCGTGCGCTACCGGAATCGCATTTTGAGAGGCGGATGGAATAGACACAACACCGGCACCAGCAGCAACAACCGTAAACATGCGCCCGCTGGGGACGGTTTTTGGAAAACGGAAAATGGGGAAACCGATGGGCCACCGAGCGCCAAGCGGTGGGTGCTGTATGCGATTTCCAGAGCAACTGTTTCCGTTGCAGTTTTTTTTTCGCCTATTTTTATTCCTACGTTTTGTTTTATTTATCTCGGCCTTTTTTTACTGTTGCGTAAAAGTTTTTTTTATTAAGTTTTTTTTTTTTATCGCCCTCCATCGCTATCAACAAACTGATGGTGAAACGCGCGTCCGATGATAAAATGTACGCAATTTGTTAAAAATAAAATGTAACATAAACAAATGGGCACACACACATACGCACATGCACACGCATCCACATACGTACGCGATGTGCCTCTATGGAAAACTGAGCAGTCTGTTTTTTTCCCGCCTCCAGGCAGCCGATAATGAGCTGTTTTGCGAGCCGGTTTTCCCGTGATGGAGCCGCCTGGTGGCCGGTGCAATATGGGGGTAAATATGTTCGAGGAAATAGAAAGTCGCTAAAAGTGGGAAAACGATGCACGATGTCACTGAATGGAGACCACCGACTTTCATTCACCTGGCGTCGGATTTGTCCTTACGGCTTTCCTACATGAATGTTTTATGTTGCAGACACATCCACATCCTCCCGGGGAGGAAAAACTTTATGGGCTTTGCCACCTTCTTCCGGCAGGACATAAAAGCGTTCAGCGTACACACGGTGCACAACCTAAAGTGTCTCGTTGGACCGGAAAGTAGTAGGAAACATAGGTAGTGGGACGTTAACAGATGGTGCACGGTCAACGTGGCGTCATCGTTAGGTCAACCCGTTTCTCCTACGCCAAGCGCACTAAACACGCAATTCCATGAAAGGAACGAAAGACATTATCCTTGTTTCGGAAGGGATGTTTCTAGATATTTCTAGAACAAAAACAAGGGTTGGTTTTCTCTGGAAAGAAACGAAAACCACTTCTCATCAACCACCTCTGTTGTAATACAAAGTCCTCAAAAACTGTTATCATTTCGAACGTCTCTGTGCGGGTTTGTTAGTTACACAAGAAGGAACATAACAAAACTGTATGGGATTTGTGGTATTTTACATGAAAGATGATATTTTAACATGTTTCGAAAAATAATACTCCACTATCACACAGAGAGAAAACACGTTTTTGAGTTTTATAATATCCTGCGCGAAACCGAATCACCGGAGTCTTGTTAATCTTATGTTTATGATTTTATATTTCAACTCATGCATGACATCGTGTGTTTTTGCGTGATTTCTATGTTTTGCGTCAGGGCTGCATGTTCAAGTTGATGATGAATATTTATATAAAGGCACTTCTTCACGTCATGTCAGCACGCTTCGGTGGCTATTGAACAAAAAACTACCATACAAAAGCCATACCTTAATTTGGTTTCTTTAGTTCGGGTGACTATGTCCGCACCGAAGTGTATATATTTGTTAACTCAATATTATCTTTAGAACCATTTTTTTTCAACTGTGAAAACAGGTTCACCCTGAAACCAATCCACCAAAACAGCCCTTCAAAAGTAAGCCCACCCTTCACACCCCTTGGTTGGGCGAGCTTTCGGTGGTCAAATTATATCACGCAACACCCTTGGAGAGAAATTACGATAGCTGCAGTAGTAGTACCGCTGCCGTACAACGGCGGGAGGTCGTTGGTAAAGGTCACCGGACACCAAATGCAATTGGACAAACGTGCTGCGGCAGTTCCAAAAATCGATACACTCACCACAGTCGGGCCGCCAGTCGGGTGGTCGATTCCGTGACTGCGGAGGGAGGCAAGAGTGGGTGACGAGTGCGGTGCACCGAGAAGTGGAACACAACGGCATGTAATCACTTCCAAACGCCTTGTGTCCGTCCGATGACGTTCACATTGTTGCGTAAGAAGAGCGCATCGTTTCACCCAAAGGTGCAAACTTTGACGGCTTCTGGAGTTTCTGGGAACACACCCGACGTTGACGCCGACGGTCCATCGGACGACTCGTCTTGGACTTTCCCTTTTCACTCGGGTATTTTACTTATCGTGCAAAAGTTTCATTACCCATTTCGCCTGGCCATGGGATCCGCTCTATCTATCATCGGTACCGGCTTGTGAAGTGGGAGTTATTTGATCAACAAGCCACGCCATGTGTCTGTGGATAAATAAACAGGCATGCAACAACTTCATACTGGAGTCGGACATACATACCTTGGATTGGCCGGTTAGTGCACTCCAAACGAAGGTAAACGTAGAGCGAGAATTACGTCATGCTATGTATTTGATAAAACTACTTTTGCTATCGATTGTGTTTCTCTATTTTTCGGGCAACCTTATCAACCATGTTTAATAAGGAGTAGTGGAGGAGTGAAAGGTTCAATTTTCTAGTTAATAATAAATCTGATAGCTCAATAAGGTACTTGATATAAATAAACCAAAATAAGAATTTCGGGTGATAGCTGTATCAAGTACAATCGTGGAATGTAACTAAAAAACATTAAGTATATATATTATATCGGCATTGATAAACTTTTGCTTATCTGCACATAAATGTAACTAAAAATATAAAAATGAAAACTGTAATGTTTTTAGATAAACTTATCAAGATTTAAAACAAACCAAAAATATTTCTTGGTAAAAAGAATAAAAATAAAACTTTGCAGAACCGGTCGTTCTAGCACTAAAATAAATGGTTCCCCCATGTTATCCGGTTCCTCCATCATTTGGGAGTATGATCAAGAAGAAAGGAAGCGAGAACCCGTTTTTCCAGATTATTTTATCAACTATGAATTGTTCGAAATGGAAAACTCATTTAAAGATTACTTTGAAAGTATTTCAATCGCGAAAAGCATCCCAGAACATAGCTATTTGAGTCTGAATGTTGAATAATATCAAACAGCTGGTCCAAATTGCCAATAACAATAATCTACTTAAGATCACATCTGTTTCGATCGTTCGTGCCCTTCCGAGCGTTCGACAAGCAAAACATGGCGCGTGCAGCGTCATAGAAAAATAAACTTTCTTGTCCAAAAAGGTTGGAACTGTTGTAGCTACGTCGATTAAAATCCTCCCTTCACTGGCATCGTATCACTTGCCTTTGACACTGAAAACGGCATGAAGTGAACGAATCTGTACGCCCAGAAAGCAACATACGGGTAAATCGCAAGATAAGTGTATTTTCATACTGCGGCGTTGTGGGTGATACACTTTATGGCCGAAGCAGTTGAGTTTACCGGAAGGTGGAAGCGGGGTAGGAAAACAAACGTCCTCAACGATCTACGAGGATCACATTCCACCCACAGTTGATAGTAACCACATGCTAAGCATGGGGTGAAACCATCGAATGGTGTGGTCTCTTGCCTTCTCAAAGTGATGCACAGCAAAGTGTACCCTCGTTGTTTTATGTACTCCAATAAACCGGAGTTGGCAGTAGGGAAAATTTCTACGCGAAAGGGGCACCCCAAATTATGATCGTTTGCAACATCCTTCAGCGATCTGGATGAATGATGTCTTATCTATGAACTTAATGGAAAGAGATAATTCTTAATACAACTCTGGAATGGTGTCAAATGCATCATTTAGTGATGGGATGTGAAAAATCTATCTTTAATCAAGATGGAAAATAAACTAAACATTCCATATTTTGTTCTCTTAATGCAAGTTATATTTGAAATGTAATCCGTTTTCTCATAAAGAATTAAAAGAATTATATTCGTATGGAAAACTCACAACAGAGAATGAGTATACATTGTTATTGAAATAATCTCCGGGAAACTTACTTACAGCGTATGTTTTAGCCCTTTTCAAGGGTTCAACGGCCGCAATGCACAACACCTAGATTCGATGGTCCTTCCACAACTTACGAATGGAACAGCTGATATTGAATGCAGCAGCACCACTATCAAATGAGCACGAGATGTCAATGTCCCCCGAGTCGCGATCGATTTCTACAACGACCTCCCCGGAACCAGAGAGCGATCGAGGCTGTACGATGCTTCGCTAGACGCTGAATCTGTTGGAAAGTACTTTTCCGACACATTCCATTGCACGCACTCGCCGCTTCTACGAACGAATTGAGATTTTGTTTATTTGCTCCCCACAACGCGAACTAACAATCCGCGAATGCGTCGGCGCCGACTTTGTTCCGCCGCTGCGGAACCTCTTTCTATTGTGGAGCCTTCAACGAATGCCAACTGACAACTGTCAAAAGTGTGGGGCAAAATGTCAACAAACCATTCGTGAACGTACTCGTTACATCAATCCTTCCGCGAGCACCGGAGTTGGTGCAAAGTTCAATGAAGTTAATCAACCACAGCACCGTCTATCTGCTCAGCCCGACGAGATAATACTCGTTCTTATTTAAGACACTTGAAAATAGCGCACCATCATCATCCTCGCCTGGCACTTAACGATAATTCTTTGTGCAAAGAGTGTGCCATTCTCCGGTTGAAGTGGTGTTGTTTGGCAGCAGTTACATTGAAAAGTCCACTGACCATCGTTGATCCCAGAGCCGGTGATAATAATGGCTAAATCGAAGACGAGCGGTGGCTACCAGCGTGGCGTTTACGGTGCCCTTCTTAAGCTGATGCACTTCATTGCCGCGGTGCAGTTCTCGTACGGACTGTACTATGATTTTGTTTATGTGCACTTTCCGCCGGAGTTGAAACGGGCAGGGGGAGAGTTTGGTGGAAAGCTAAAATTTCTTACCATTTGGGATGCGGTACGTTGGCGTGGCGTGGGATAAATATACTAATTTCGAGCGTAGCAATAGTTACACGTTTTGATATATGGTTAAATTTGTTTTTTCGTTGCAGATTCTCCAAGCTGTCTACTTTACTGTTTGCCTGCTGAATGACTTCATAGGAACCAACGAGGTTGCCCCGAAACGGATGCCACTGATCCGGAAGGTAAAAGATTACATGCTGGCCGCATTTGCATTCCCTGTTGCGCTGAACGTTGGTGTTACATTCTGGACGCTGATGGCAATCGATCGGGAGCTCGTTTTCCCGAAGGCTCTGGATGCCGTTTTCCCTGGGTAAACATGAAGCCACCGTTTTCTTCTATTTCAATTATTTATGTTTTTTGTATTTCTTAATCCACAGATGGTTGAACCACGTCATGCACACCAATATCGTCATCTTTATGGTGTTGGAAATTTGTACCAGCTTCCGGCAGTACCCGTCCCGCAAGGCCGGCCTTACCGGGTTGGGCATCTTCATGGCGTCCTACCTAGCGTGGCTGCATGTCGTCCGTCACTTTGGCGGTATCTGGGTGTACCCGGTGCTGGATGTACTGAACCTTCCGCAGCGCATCGTTTTCTTCGCGGTCAGCCTTATATTCTGCGTTGGTCTGTACCTGCTGGGCGAGTTCTTCAACAATCTTATCTGGACGAAGGAGCTGAAGCAGCTCCGAACGGCCGCCGGCTCCGGAGCCAGTAAGAAGATCAAATAGATCATCACTGCTCGTGCATCTGTTTTTTTTTTTTAAAGTATTAGAGCCATTTGTGCTGCATGCTGAAACATTATCAGAGCCCTCGAACGATCAACCATGGGACGATCGGTAGAAGTGCGTTCCTTTTGTTCACTAATTAATACCTGTCTCGTTCGTACGGCATGAATGTTGGTTTGCTATTTTATAATTCCCAACTGACCTTTTCGTTTTAATTAAAAGATACAAATTCCATGTGTGATTTCGTTTTGCTTGGTTTCATCCAACATTTGTGCCGTTTTCCAAAGCCACAATACTAACGTTTTTTGCTCGCGATTGCTGCAACAGTGCCCAACTCAACGCCTCATCAAGGGTGGTTTGCATGCGTTTTTTGTGAGTGTGATATCCACAACTACACCAAAGGTTTTTCGCTTCATCGAGCTGCGGTTCAGCTTTAAATCAAATGTTTATTTCTCTCTTCTCCTCGAAAACCACTCCACAACCACCTCCGCACATTCCGGCCATTTCCAAAGCGTCCCAGCCGACACCGGTGGACGATAAATCGACCGAGCATCTTAAGATGAACATTGTTTGACCACAAACAGGACCACAAATCGCCATGTGGGGCAGGGTAACCGAAAAAGGAGGAAAAACAGCTGATCAGATGTGCCCCAAATTATTGGGGGCCCACAATTATTTTGCATTTAGAATTAGTATCATCTAATCGTAAGAGTACACTCATTGGACGCCTGGTGATGATTCGGACTGCATTGTCGTGGAGCAAACTCGCATCGCGCCTTTTGAAACAGTTGTTTAGGAGGGTGCAGGAAGAAGAAAAAAGGTGGCTTATATTTAAAGTAGTCTAAAATAGAAGAACCGAAGGCCCCGGTCAACCATCAACCATTAATCTACTTAAATCAAATCTACCATTGTACCATCCATTCTAGATATTTCCTTTAGTCTTTGAGTGTTGTTTGAATGAATTTTGCATCACGCATGTCTCTAGAATCGGTCGCTCTGAGCGTTCGTTAGCGTCAAATTATTAAACTGGTTCCATTAAACCATGGACCATTTATTAAAAATATTTCAACGTATTTAGATGTGAATGAATTTGTCAAGTTTGAACGTGTCCGATCGTAGAACCACTCGTATCGTACCAGCACCACCAAAACCAATTACTGACCAACAAGTACCAAAACATAAGTAAACGTGCAACAGAATCCCAACGTCATGATCGAATTCGGACTGCATTGCTGGCAGAAGCTTTGAAGAATATTAGGGGAGGGGAAATAGTCTACGGATGAAACGTTACTATGAGCCAGAGGAACAAAAATTATTTATCTTCTTAAATCGAATGTCACGAAAGTATGATAGAAATTACATCAAAACCGTTATGCAAGTAGCTAGAAATTCGGGTCCGACATTAGCAAACGTTTGTTTTGTAGGCCAATTGTCTAGTCCGTGTCGATTTGTTCAATGTTGCGTATATCACTTTAGATGTGGCGTGTGTACTACTAGGTGTTATTATATTCCTGCATACACAAGCACGGTCGATCGTAGATAGTGAAATTCAATTTCAATTTAGATGGGGAAATATTTTCCACACAAAAAGTAGAGGAGAAAATCTTAACACTGGCGATATTAGATTTTTGTTGTGACGGGAATAAATACGGCGATAAGGTGTCATTATACAGAATTCATCCAGTTTGCTTATAATAAACAACCTACGGAAAACGGTGGAACGTACGAACGTGCTGATTCTTGATATTTCACTCTCCGGAATTTGTTACAGTACAAAACATTTAAAAACTCGCATCGAGGTAAGTAGTTGCACGTGATCGTTTATTTTCTTGGCTTTTGAAAGCTTACCGACTACAGGATTTCTCTGGTTCAAGTGGCAGATTTTTCAAGGACGCTGGCAACACAAGAACGATCGTTAAAATGAACAAAATGAAGACAATTCTTAGCTTAATCGTTAAATCTAGAAAATCGAACGTTTGGCATTTGTTTCATAATGAAACAGAAAACTACTTGGTATGGAAACTACCTCCTCCAATGTTGGGGTAAAATTCCCTTGCTACTCGCTTAACGGTGTATATAGTGTGTATAGGAAAATATTTAAACCATTTTCGTTGATCAATTGCTTTTATGTTTTTTTTTCTATCTGGAAGCACTTTTTTTCTTTTCGTTATTTATAAATTTGTACCTCATCCAATACAATACCGTGGACAACTCCGTGGCTTGTTCGTTCGTTGTGATTCTGCCTTCAGTCTTTCGATGAGTTGAGTAATAAGCAAAAGATTCTCGTTTCATGTTCGGGTGGGTCTAAACTGAAATATCGTATAGTATGTAAATGCTGACCAAGTTTGTGTTACAACTGCTGCTGATGTTTGAGATTCGATTGGTGGTTGAGTATCTTTTTTTTAATGTGACGCGGTTTTTCACCATTGTTCAATGATTCAAGTTAAAAAAATGCAAAATGAGAAAAAATCTCCGTAATGGATGAAATAGTGCTAACTGCATACATTTCCTCATAAATACGAGAAAAAGAACTTAGCACTTCATTGTTTCAAGGCACTTTAAATTCTCCCTCCTTCCTTTAAATGCTACACAAGTTTAGATAATAAAAAGTCCCACTTCAAACACCTGTAAAGGTTTGCGAAGGACGTAGTTATCTAACGATCTTAAATGTATGTCTGATACCGGCTCTGTTACATCTCCGTATTACAGAAGGCATTTTCGTTCTAATTGTGGTTCTTACCACTTCTCACATGTAATGAGAGGGAAACCATTTACAGAAGACTCTCGATTATTCGCGGACGTTGCACTTGCTTTAAATGTGACACACTAGTGGCATGCATGGCTGGTTGTGTAAAGAATATGTTCGGAAAAAGACATGTTTAATCATATGAGGCTTAGTTTAGGGGGGTTAGAAAATCGGCCGATGAGCGCTGGGGTTCACCACCTTGACGGCGTGGGTTCGTCCGGACCCTGCCCTGTACGAGACTATCCACGTACACAAAGGGAAAAAGGCTAGTAAGCCCTAAATGAGGCACGTATGACCGAAGACGATCGTTACTTGGAAATGATCTGTTATTGGAAATGGATCCACAATTTCTCTAAAATCCTTAGAATCAGATGATTACTACTTTGAAAAAAAAATCAAGTTCATTTGAACAATTGTGTACTTTGATCTGTTGCTTGAACATTTTGCGGGTTATCCGCCAAACTGGATCCATGGATACCATGGCATCCTCTTTACCACGGATAATCGTGAGTCTACTGTACTTTCATAGATTATTGGTCAGTCATTAGGAGCACTATTTATGGCTTTAAATGTACCAAATATTTGGTTGTACCTAATGACTGCCTGACGTACTGACATTAGAACCTAAAACATGGCGTGTCGGCGCTCTAGAACCCAAGGCTCGAACCGCCTCGAACTTATGCTTCATATTTGCTCGCTTTCCTTCATTTCGAGGGTAGAAGAAGCATTTTCAGTTTCTCCGCGTCGCTCATGCCCGAATCATTGGCGTCGCGTTGCTTTCGACCGACACCTCCACCGACAACGATCACCGCCGGGGCCAGCTTTGGCAGCAGCTGATGGTTCTCGGTATAGATGTCCTCGTTTTCCTCGTTCTTAAGCGCTTTCTCGTTGAACTCGAACGAGGACATCGTCTGGGTAGCGATTTCGTGTGCATTCGTCTGTATGCCCACATCACAGCTACGCTTCGAGTTGCGCGAGTTCGTTTTCGCCAGCGACACGCCCGAGTATGAGCTGTTAATGTTCAACGGTGTCAGCAGCTCAGAGCAGTAGGAAGTAAACGAGGAGTCATGATTAAAATCGTACATTTCCATGTCGGCCGAACCTTGGTTGGTGGCGCAAGCCTTCGAAGCGGACGACTTATGGTTATTCGTTCCGCCGCCTCCAGTCCGTTCAATAAGTTCCAATTCTTTTTCTCTTTCACGGGCCTTTTCCTTCTTTTCTCGATCCTTACGGTGCACACTGCTGCGGTGGTGATGATGATGCT
This sequence comes from Anopheles coustani, assembly GCF_943734705.1. Lineage (NCBI taxonomy): Eukaryota > Metazoa > Arthropoda > Insecta > Diptera > Culicidae > Anopheles > Anopheles coustani. Next base: position 25,828,152 of record NC_071289.1, read on the forward strand.
GCGACTTCCGCAACGTTCCTGGCCGTGATGATCCACCCGACTTTCGATTGCGTCCGCCCTTCGTAATGCTACCTTTGCTGACGCGACCACCTTCTTTGCTGCTGCGCATACCATCCCCGCCGGAGGCAGCATCGGCTACCCGGGCCGAGACCGAATCATCCCTTCCAGACGTGATCGGTCGCAGCGTTCCGTTTCTAGCGCGCAGTGGTTCATTCTCAGTCCGTCTGTCGTCATCGTCGTCATCGTCATCATCATCATCATCATCATCATCGCTGCTTCGATACTCTTCGATGCGGCATCCACTAGTCGTGCCCGTTACGGCACTGTTACCCATCGGGTTGTCACTACGTACGCCAGCACCAGACGATCCAATTCCGTCGATTTGTTTGAGAATGATATCGAACTTCGAGTCCTGCAGCTTAAACGAACCCACCGAAACATTGTCGTCCTCGGACGTGGTCAATCCCTGGCCCTGCAGGAATGGCAACAACAGCTTACCGTTCGAAATCAGATCATTTATCTGATCGGCATCCAATGCTCCGATGCCGGTACGACGCTGCATATTTCCGCCGAACGAACCGGCGGCCGTCGAGGCTGAATGACGCCCACTTCCACCCACCGAACCGGTTTTCTGCAGCGCGGCCGTAATGATCTGTGACTCCACCGAAGTGCTGCTTTCCTTGCGACTGTACCGGCGTCCAGCCGAGGCAAAATCATGCCGCCGGCGACTCTGACGCGTTTTGTGCGCATGATGGTGGTGTTTACCGGCACCGACCACCACCGGACCGCGGCTGCTGCGACTGGCAACCTTCGTTTTAACCTCCGCAATCTTCACGGACACCTGTGAGTCGATCGAGTTGCGGCGCGATTCCACGGAAACGTGCCGCACGCTAAAGCTTATCTCGGAATCAACGGAGTTTTTCCGCGGATCGTGACTCGAGCTGGTAGCCGCTCCGGTGAGCGCACACCGGCGGTTAACGAACCGTGGCAAATTGTTCGCCCACGTCGAGCTGAAGTCGTGGCTCCCGATGGCCGAGTTGATGTCAAACTTTAGCCCCACCGGATCGGTGTGCGAATTGTGAAAGGAAATCGACAGGCGGCCCTGGTTCTGGAACTCTTTGCGCTTCGCGAACGCTTGCGCGATCACCTTATGCTTCTGCAGCTTCACCGGTTCGTCGACGTCCGTACCGAAGCGCCTCCGAAAATACCGAGCCCAAGATTCGAGCGTCGAATTGGTCCACACCCACGACGACATGACGATGCCGGAAGCAAACAGACAGATCAAGTGCAGCTGGAGGATGGCTACGCTTGGGCGCTGCTCGATGCGGCAACTACCTGTCATGATGTCGTCGGTATACGTGGACGAAATTTGACATACGATATAGTTCCGCAGGGCTGTCGCCCAGGCCGCACTGTGCCGGAACTCGTGCACATGGCAGAACACCGTCGCCACAATAAACACGAACGTGAACGCCGTACATATGCCCATGCGAACGATGGTCTGATGAATCTTTCGACTGGCACGGGCCGAAATGATTTCCTTACTCGATATCCGCAGCCGGATCAGGGTGAGCAGTCCGCGCCCCAAGAAGTAACCGCCAATCAGCAGGACACAGATAACAGGGGCCAGCAGAAACCCGCCCCGGATCGGGTGATTCAGGTAGCCAACGAAACAGATGCCCACCGTACCGTTGCCATCGATTTCGCTCAGCGCCATTATGGTGATCGTGAGCACCAGTGGCAGCGACCAGGCAATCAGGTGAAAGTAGGATCCCTTCTTATCAATCCGGTCCTGTATTTTGCCGATCGCCTTGAAGCTCATGTGCCAAACGTAGGTAAATATAACGAACCACACCATGGCCGCGATGAGAAAGTAGTACACCAGGATGAACACAACGATGCAGGAAAGGTTTTCGCCTGCGCTCGGTTCCGAAGTACGCAGCGTTCCGTCCTTGCGACACACAATATCCTCTCGTCCACCGGGCGTAAACTGTGCCAACCATCTATAGGATGCAAGGAAATTATTTACTTTACCAGATTCAACAGAAAACGATCCGGCGGAAAGACAATGATGGCCACTTACCCCAGGCAAGAAATGGCGAAGCAAAAATTTATATAAAAAATAACCAGCGCCGGATACTTGTTGGCATTATGCCAGTCGATCGCGAACGTGGCCAACGTGAAGAAGTTGAACGTCAAGCATACGCCGGCCCCCCAAGCGATTAGTTTATGGATTTGTCGGTGCTCGTGGTCCGTATACAGTGGGTCTTTGCACTGTAGGCCACATCCATCGATATCTAAAGTAGAAAATATTATTATTCATTATATTGTGTGCAAAAAACAATTGCCAGAATGTTGTGGTATAAACGTCGAGTCAATAGACGAAGGAAATTGAAATTAAATAAAGTTAGATCAGTGCATTTGATACCGTTTATTACGGCAAGATTCACGACGTTAGTTTCGAAACACGAAAACTACATTTTACCTTAAAGATATTCCCTACTTACCCTTATAATAGTTTGCAGGTAGATCGGCCGCAACCAATGGCTTCAAACACTGTCCGGTGGCATTAAATTTCATCTCTTCTCGGACATCGTTGTTGCATTTGGACGGGTACAACGTTTCGTTGCACTTGAGAAACTCCGGAAAGTAGCTCGTATTGTACAGGATGCGGCACGGTTCGAGCGTTATTTTACACATCTCCAATGAGGGCAGGTACACCATCTCCTGGCCGTTGATTTTCTCGCACTTTGGCATAAATACGGCGCACAGGAACGGCTGAATGACGGCCCAACACTTGGGCACATGGCGCAGGGCATTGTACTGGTACAGCTTGTGGTGCGTTTCCTCCTGGCTGTACGAATCGGTCAGATCGAGACTGAACGAGGAGTATGGCAGGTTCGCTCCAAGGCACGACTTGTGCTTGATCGGTTCACACTTGGCCGGACGGACGCAATAGATGTACCGCATCTCACGCCCATCGAACCACGTTTTGTCGTCTTTTCCCTTCTTCCCGTGCATGCGGTAATTCCGTGTACCATTGATATGTTCCAGCATCGGACGGGGAGCTTCGGGAGTGATAAGGTTTGTCGTTGGAATGAACTCCTTCCCTTCGATGATGGTAAGCGATAGCACCGCTAGGAAAAACATTGTTTTGAGCACAGCCATCTTCACCTAGAAATGAGAGCAGAAAAGTCATCGGTTGAAACAAAATGTATAAACGAATGTAAAATCGTTGCAACAATACCTTTTTTAATAATGAACGTGTAGAACACACTTTTGGCACAGCTAAGTTGATGCTGAGGAATCACTGCAACACTGGAATTCGATTTCACCGCTGGCCATGCCCAGCCTCGAACGGTTTATCAACACCCCATCATCGGCTCTGCATACTAATGGATTGATTACGGATTGATTTGGCTTTCGTACGAATTGATTTTCCGTATGAGGAACATAGATGAGTTGAAACTAACGACCACGAGTACTTTTCCGTTTGGTTGCTATAGGGGATGGGTACGGTTGCTAAATTTATTACAGGGCGGTGTCGCAGACGATGCTTGAGACATCCAATGCCACCCACGATGCCGAGCAGTTCAAAGGAAAACAACAACTGTTGCCGATGTTCTTACGTCGCCCATCGATCGCTGGTATCTGGCACGGCAGCTGTTCCCGGTTTCACTATTTAACACCCGAAATCTTTCAGCTTATTACTCACAAACTTTCTAAACAAAGCACAACAGATATTTGCAGCCGTAAATTCTGCTTCTTCTCCCGCATAGTAGCGTTTCATTGAAGCGCGGCGTTGCTTTTGACATGCTACGATCAACTCACACACGCACAAACGATGCGGGACCACCGATCGAGAACAGTGCAGAACACAAAACACAACCACCTATCGAGAAGCACCCATGTGACATTTCGCCTTGAGGTTTGACGTTCAAAATCGCTGGTTTTCGGTTTTTAACTTGAACGATGCAAGCTGTTTTTTGGCGTTGGTTGCTTTCAGTTTTCCAGATCCGATTTTAATTCAAAACCTTAAGACACCAAGGCGGCTATTAGGAAACTCGATTGCAAATGGATTAAAATACTGCCTTGTACAGTAAAAAGAAACCACCCTATCATTTGTCTGTAAAATATTTTATTTGTACACTGTTATGGTTTTTATCAATGCACTGCACGCAAGTAAATGTATTTCATCAACCGTTTCGCCGGGTTTGTCACCTACTGTACGGAATTGCACCTCATTTTCCTGCCTCTAGTATGAGGGCATCGGGACAGTCTGAAATGTGCTGTCCCATTTTCGATTGTGGGATGACATGCATTGCATTGAATGGACACGAAACAAGCTGTGTTGAGCTGTGCTGTTTCTTGCACTTCACCAAGTGGTACGGCATACGGTGTCGTATTATGATGTGCGACGGGTTATACGGGCAAGTCAGCATTTCGTCCGGCATGTTCACGTTACGCTAGAAGAAACTATGCATATTTAACACTGAAATGGATTATCCAGCCTCGCGCCTACCTTATGTTCACTATGTTTCCTACAAGAGTCAATTTATTAGAGAGTCAACTGCCTGGATCCTTTCTAGTGTAGCACAAGTGCGTAAATACCTGTTGTTTACAATCGCTTTTGAACGATCGGTCCAAACAAAGGCCCGCCGTACATCCCGCCTTGATCTCGCCTTTTGGGTCACAAACAGCTGTCATTCAACTGTCAAGGTTTGGAACATTAACAATTAGATGCCGACCGTTACAAAAACCAATTGATACATTCGTCGTTGTCGTCTTCATCATTTCTTTGTATCATTATAAAATGGATAATCTATATAATCAGCTTTCAAGTGGTTCATCGAACGTTTGGGTAATGTATTTCCCATCGAGAGATCATTGATTTTCAACTGTATGAGCTAAGATAATGTTTCGTGTTTTTCACTTCCTAGAACATAGTTCAACAATGGCGTCAACTTTGGGAGCAGTCAAAGCGCAGTGGATCCCTATCTATTCTACAGCTGTGCATCGATATGTCGGGATTCAGCTACACTTTGAATGAAGAAGATTTAGTGTTGTTGGATGGAAACATAAATGCGCTACTAGAGGACAACATTTTCCGAGCGGTAAGGCACATGAACCAAAATCAGCAGTTACATCAACAGCATTGAAATATTTGTCTCCTTTTATACTTCTCTTCTATATGTAGCATTTCGATTGTAAAAAATTCATACGAGATGGGATATTCATTTCGAACTTTCAAGATTTCTTACAAAATCTCATCGTTCGCCCGTGGCAGGAGATACTCGCCGGGAATGAATGGCTGAACAAGACGGTAAGACTGCTTGTGGCATTTTGTAGTAGCGACCGGGACGAATGCATCATGGCTGGGGCGTACTTTGCCTCCATCATGTTACTAAACCTTTGCAAAGTACAGCACGATATCAAACAAACCCTAGAGAGACCATCCCTGTTCCGTAATGCTGAGGAGCAAGTACAGTTGAAGAAAATATGCAAAACTGGTGATAATATTTGCTTGGTTCTACTCGAGAGTGTGAAACCCGGATTCGCATTTGTCGAGATATTGATACCGCTAACGGATCACATTTGCAAGATGCTGACGTCTTATCCTTCTCTGTTGATAAAAGAGTATAAACAACTTGAGTTATTAGACGAGATACTATCGCTAAAAAGCCAGAAAACCACGCATACAGTTTTGAAATATCTTAAAAGCCACTTTATCGACACCACAACCTCCACAATCACCCGAGATGTTGGCAGATACATTCTGAGCAGAGAGAGTGTTTTAATTTGCATCATGGGCTCATTGAAATCGACCGAATCCGTCGTGCTGCAACTGTTATACCACGCATGCAGGTATTTTGTAAAAGCAGGATGATCTACCATGAAGTGGAAAATTTAATTAATTTAATGTATTTGTAGAGTTACCGAAAGCACACTAAGCGATCAGGCTAGCAAAAGAATCGCGTTGAGTATGTTTAGTACCAATGAGACTGCGATGAATGCAGCTATAGACCTGTTCGAAGCACGCTTTGTCGAAAACGTACAGGCGAGGAATGTAGAAGACAATATAATTATGTCAGTAGTCGAAGCTTACGGCCAATATGAATACCCTCTAACGGCTCTGCAGTCTTTAATCGAAAAAATATGGCAGAAGCGATTCTTTCAGCAGTTTGACGATCTCTTTCTGCTTCTAAAGGAAGTCCTCCCGCTGGAGGACGGCAACCGCTTTGGTGCCAAGACCATCGCGTATATGATAACATTCTGTCATCAGTTGCTGATGGCAGACATTAAGGCAGGAATAACCCCACCACAGAATGAGCCAGCCCCGGTCAACTGGAGTACTATACGAATGAGGCTGGACAGTTTTGTGTCCTTCTACCCAGAGTGTTTGACCGTAGTGTTTGAGGACCAGAACGTGTTCAAAATATTACTGACTTGTCTCAATCCTGAGGATAAGGAATTGTACAGCGTAGCCGGTGTAAATTGCGAGCAATATTATATTAAAGTTCTGTACAACACCCTTTCACCAGTTGCATCGAAAGCCACAGACTATACTACGCTGCTTGGAACGTTAACCGCCATTTACCGATTCGATACGATCGTTCATGTTTCGGAGGACATTTGGGGTGAACTTACAAAACGCTTTTATACGGTATTCTTTCACACACGTAGCCGATTGAGACGATACAATGTGGTAAGTTGAATTTTTAGCATATTTAAGACTGTTAGAACTAGATACGAACAATAATTACTTATCTACCATTTGCCAGGGTATCGATAAAAAGTTAATGGAAGATTACACCGCGTCCATAACTCAGTTGTGCGTCTTGTTGGAAATTAACAACAGCTCCTACGATGTGTTCACACTAGCCGAATATCTAGCGAAAGATTTGCGGCTGCTGAAGAAAATGAATCTCAGTGAGAACGCAAACGCAATATTTTATCGACTGTATAAAAATACACTCTTCGCGCAGGTTGCGAGTTTGCTGCAAAATCATAACTACCAGTTTTGCGAAAACGGTTCCGATCGGTTTGGCAAACAGGTACAAGCGTTCATTATTGATCTTTGTGCCCAGCTGGATGCTAATGGAGACGACGTTGCATTCGATGTCAGCAAACATATCGTGAGTACAGTTTGCGATATGCTTTTGTTAACTGAACCGTTCGGGCAAAACCCCGTATTGAAAAAGATACTACCAACGGAGTTTACGGTGGAGCAGGAGTTGCTGGAGAAATTGGCAAAATATGCAGAACAAACCATTTTTAGTGCAACCTCAGGTAAGTTAAACATTTTTCTTAAGTCTATAAATTACTTATTGGTTTGTGTAATTGTGATGTAGTGGTTGGTGATTGAAGACAAACAAGTTTTACGCTGATTCTAGCAAATCTAATAAATATAAAAGACATGTAGATTTTTAAAGTACCGGAGATACAAATTACTGGTACCTAATGCAAAATATTTGCTTCACGGATTATGGATTCATAGTGAAGAACAATGAATACATGATCTTTGAGCTGCATGATCCAACTGGGTAAATCCATTAATTCGTATTTTCACACGATTACGACCATTGTATCGTGGTTTTGGAAATAATTTTGAACGAAATCGTCACCGAATGCAAGAAGTTGGAAAAAGATCAAACCGTAATATAGTGTCTTTACTATGGAACCGTTTCAATTAAATAATGGTCGCATAGATATCTCTTTCAATCATTAAAAAGAAGAGTTTAACATAAGATTGATGATTGAATAGCAAGAATGAATAATTCAGCAAAGTAGTTTCTGTATATTTTGAAAGTGAATAACGTATTCAAATTAATCTTACCTTTTTCAGATGTGGACACATCTTTACTATCAGAGAAGAAACTATTGCTTACTTCTTTCAATAAACTGTACAGTAAGCATTCGTCATTGCCTCGCCTTACCGACACCCGGCACATTGTAAAGCATTATGGAGTGAACACCCTATTCTCAATAGAATTGGAAGCTTTGCTGAACATAGTATATTCTAAAAGTCCAGAGGCATTCCATGAAATCGTCACCAGTGTTTTCTTCGAGTATATTCTGAAAAAGGGATGCTATTTTAAAGCAAAGGTGGGTAATTTAAACGAATCATAATACTTTTATATCACCAAAACCGTACTGTTTTTAGGTATTTTTAAACCACATACAAACATTTCATGGTGGACACTTGGGAGGCATAGTAGAAATGGATGAATATTGTTTTAATGTAGCCCGAAGCATCGGGGATAGAGTATTCGAACAATATTTCAGTGCTGAGGCGCACGAAAACAAAATGATCTCCAAAATATTCACGTTGCTTAAACCCTGGGTGGAAAAACTGTCCAAAGAAACTCGAACGAAATTGTAAGTTTTCCTGCTCCGTGTCAACTGTGTCTTTAACTGCTAGTTAATAATTCTGTTTCATTTAATTTCAGGAGACAGCTGTTTCGTAACCATCCATGTTACATTTCTGAAGCCGGTTCAAAAAGTGGAGTCGTAACAATGACAAAGAAATTTTTGCAATCTCTCAAAGCATAGTTCTTTGTACCTATTTTTTGCATTTGATTTATGTTATGTACTTTTTCTCTTTTTCTAATTATTATAAATTTGGGAAATTAACTGCTTAGAAGTCGGTTTTAGAATTTTCTGTTTTATAAAAAAGAACTGTTTATATAAACATACCCATTTATATTCTCAACTATACAATGTGCCATGGTTCGTTATTAACCAAGTTCCAAGAATTATTTGAATAAAACTAGACAAAACGGTAAATATTCATCAATGTTTTCTTTTTATTCGAAAATGAACACTTGGTGCACTGGTCAGTAAAGTATCAAAATCAAAAAAAGAAAAACAGGTGAGAAACGATAATTACGATTCCTATAATTTTATCGAGCCTTTTTGAACTACAAACCGAAATTGTATGCTCCACTATTGGAGGGTTTTCCTAAAGCCGTCAGTAAAACAATTTAAATGATTGATGAATTATATGTAACGCATCGGTAATACTTTTATCTGTTGGTTCTTCATTCTCTGTCTGTGTGATTTTCGTTAACATTAGCAAACAATACCTTACTCTAAAAGTTTTGTTCTTTATTGTTTGTCTGTGACAAACCAAGGCAATAAATATATAAAGAATATATTCTAGGTGCATCCCTATGATTCCATCATAGGAATATTGGTGTGTTTGTCATACGCGTGTCATTATGTTGGGGGAGATACAGGCTCCGATCGGACTATCACACCTCCTCCATCTGCAGGACGTCGTCGTTTTCTGAGTCGCTAGCATTTGCTCGAGACCGACTACCGCCAGTTAGCAGCGATTTTCGATCGTCCGTCTGTCGATGAGGAACGTTCAGGGATCCTTTGGTGGCACTGGGTGTATTGGCTAGGTTGACAACGGGGTTCAGCGAGTACAAATAGATCGAATATGACACCACGAAGATCGCAAGTATCGTGTTGAGATAGATTGGAATCGCAAATAGTAGATAGCAGAGGATGGCGGTAAATATCAGCTCGAGCGCACTAGCGAACGTTTTCAGTATCGAGTTCATGTACTTCAGGAAGAAGCTGGTTATAATGCCGATGGCCGCGTTATTGACCATTATGATGATGACCTCAAATCTGGCTATTTCGCGTAAATTGGCACTCGTAAACGCACCGATCGGATCGCCTTGGAGCACTAGTATCAACAGGTTGCAAACGATCGAGTCCAAGTACATGAAAACATTCTGCACGTAGATATTGATATCGGAACCTTTCTTTTTCAGCAGATACTCATTATATACACCAGCTAGGCAGGAGCACACCGTTTGAACCAAGATGAGCAAAGCACTGTAGCTTAGATCAAAGCCGGATATGTTTTTACCACGGAACGTGCCATCCGCTGCGGATACCTGCGTTGTGTCGGTCTGATCCGATGTTCCTCCGGTTGTGTTGGATGAAAAAAGGGAGAAATTCCATTGTTTCAGCATACATCCCACGGTGAGAAGCAGAAGAGAGAACCATTGCTTTCGGCTAAGAGATTTTTTAAATATAATCTGCAAATGTAATAGAAGGTTTTCTTGTGAGCCGAGAACCAAGTCATTTGCGTTCATAAATAACACCCATACCTGGAACAGTACGCCCGTAATTACGACGCGTAGCTGAAGCAGCAAGTAGTACGTGGTAGGGTCAAACGTGGACAGATTGATAAATCCCAAGTTATTGTAAAGGCAGTACAGGAAGGCCGGAACGAAGTACAACAACAGTACGCTACTTCCTTCCACCACCCGCGAGATAAGAGATGTGAAGCTATGCCTGAAGGACGAGAAGAAAACGTTGCAATAAAACAGGCTCCACATGCCAAACCTAGCCGTTATCGACATTTTCTTTTGGGATTTGTTCTTACTCGCGACAGTAGAGGCCCGCCGATATCACCAACTTCAGAGCTTCGGTTAATAGCACCACCAGTACCGTATTGTAGCTGTATGAGTTATCGGACCGCTGGGAAGCAGTCACCAGAATGCCTAAGGGAAGATACGAATCAGTTTAGGGGTTTGTATAGTGGGTATTACATTATCGATGCACGCTTTCCATACCCTGGCTAACGAAGAGGGACATGTACGTAAGGAATATCACGATACTCTTCCTGCTGGGAAACAGTTCATCCCAATTTATGCGTGCAGTTTTCATGGTGAAGTCACCTTTAAAATTTCGCGTACGAATGACTGACTTTTTAATACTTTTAAAAAATTGCAGTAGTGTGCCGCACACTGTACACTTTACTTTACTTTACAGAATTGGTGGAACAGGCTTCTGTTTCGAATACGAAACGATGCAATCCATTATGCGTTTTCAGTAACCGGAGCGGCTCCCCAAAATTACAACAGCCCCTCTGTTTTGTGGACACGGTGCACACAATTCGATTGCTTGACTGCTGCTGCTGTTTTGTTGTGACGGCATGAAAACAAATCGAATTCGGTTCCAAATTGGAACTTTTGGAACACAAGTCGTGGATCAAATAAGACAGAGGTCTTGGTTGACGCATATCAAACATTGCAAATAAAGTTTTCTTATTGCTGGAAAGCATACTACACATTTAGGTTAAATATTCCCAAAGGTTAAACTTTCTAAATCATAAAATTTTCATTTTCTTAAAACTTTCTAACGTGACATTTGTTTTTGACAGCGCTAGTCTCCGTTATGATTTTGCTGTTTATTCAATTTTCTCGCTCGCACTCATAAGCCAAGCAGTAGTCTCGATATGCTCTATCCTCCTCCAACGCACTAGCCCTTGCAGTCGCCGGCAGTGAGTTGGTAGTTTTCAATTGGTTCGGAACAAATTGCTGGCGGTATATTGTGTGTTGCGATTGCAAAAAGGTAAACATAGTTCCCAAGCGAACCAGTTGTACGCTTTCGCAAAAAGACACAGAACTATCGGATATTTAGACCAACGCTCTGAACGAAGAATAGGTGATCGTGTGAGACGTGCACGGAACAGGGCAGTTGAATCGGATCACGCAAAATGGTCAAAATAGAAGACTTTAAGCTGTCCTGCGAGCTGACGGGCCACAAGCTGGACGTGCGTGCGGTAGCCGAGGGGAAAGGCTTTATAGTGTCCGGTTCCCGCGACAAAACCGCCAAGGTTTGGAGTGCTACTGGGTACGCATTGGGAAATCCAAACCAAACACAAAAGCTGCGATGGGTAGCTGGTTTGATTCATGATTAATTTTTTCAGCAATGGTTATGAAGATACGGCAACGTTAAAGAACCACACCAACTATGTCGGCGCGGTGCTGGTGGTGGAGGCGAACGGATGGGTGTGCACCGGAAGCAACGATGCGACGATCTGCGTGTTCCAGTATCCTGGCCCCCCGGAGCCAATCGGGGTGCTGAAAGGACACACCTCAACGGTATGTGCGCTGGCAGCGGGACACAACGCGACGACACTGATCTCCGGCAGCTGGGACAAGACGGCCAAAATTTGGACCAATGCACCCGGTTCGATGACGAACCTGACGCTTGTCGGCCATGAGGCAGCCGTGTGGGCTGTGGCATGCCTTGCGAACGGCAAGTACATCACCGGCTCGGCCGACAAGAACATCTTTGTGTGGAACGAAAAGGGCGAAAAGCTGGTGGTGCTCAAGGGACACAAGGATTGTGTGCGGGGGCTTTGTGCGTTGCCGAAGGGAGGATTCCTTAGCTGCTCGAACGATGCCACCATTCGCTACTGGAATGATACGTACGAGTGCGTTAAGGAGTTCCATGGTCACAGCAATTACATCTACTCCATTGCCCGGTCGGACGCGTGGGGCGATGAAATATTCGTCAGCGGTGGGGAAGACAGTACCATTCGCATGTGGCACCTAAAGGAAGGCGCCCTCGGTGAGGCTCTACAAATGCCGGCCCAATCCGTTTGGGCGCTGGCGGGATTACGCAACGGGGACATCGTGAGCGGCACTAGCGATGCCACCGTGCGAGTATTTACGGCCAGCGCAGAACGTGCGGCTTCCGATGAGCTCCAGGCAGCGTACCGTGTAGCGGTCGAAGTGCGTCAATCTGAATCGGCCAAGCAACTCGGTGGCATGAATGTGAACGATTTGCCCGGTCCCGAATCGCTGCTCTCCGAGGGCCGCGACGGGCAGACGCGCATCGTGCGACACCCGAACGGAAAGATTCTCTGCTACCAGTGGACGAACGGCAAGTGGGAGTGCGTTGGTGACGTGATGGGCGCGAGCGATGGAGACACCGGCAAGCAGCTGTACGAAGGGCGGGAGTACGATTACGTGTTTTCCGTCAACCTCTCCGACGATGCGCCCAATCTGAAGCTTCCCTACAACCGCGGTGAGGACCCATGGTTTGTGGCGCAGCGGTTCATCCACAAGCATAATCTCCCGCAAGTCTACCTCGAGCAGGTGGCCAATTTCATTGTGAAAAACTCCGACAATGCACCGGTGGCGAGTGCGATAGGAAATAGCTATTACGATCCGTTCACCGGTGGGTCTCGTTATGTGCCCGGTTCGTCGGCGGAAGCGTCCCAGTTTCGGCCCGACGCGGTCAACACGGACCCTTTCACGGGTGGCTCGAGCTATACCACGCAAACACCGAACGTCTCGCTCTCAACGAACGCAGCCAAGCCAGCTAATGGGGCCGGAAACTTGGACCCTTTTACCGGTGGCTCTAGCTACACAACCGGATCGAGTGAGGTGAAAAAAAGTAATACTCACTTCCCCCATCACCACTACGTTATGCTGGAAAATGCAGATCTCTCGAAGGTGCTAGTAAAGCTAAAGTAAGTACACGTATTGCTATGAACTTTAGTTAGCACATTAACCTATTGTTTTAAAACAACCAACTATTCTAACAGTAGTATTTAATAGTTGGTTCTTAAATTAAAATTCTCGCTTTTTTCACTAAAAATACAATTCATTCAAACTATTGTGCTTACTTTGATTGATTGAAAAAATGAAATAATTTAACCTGGTGAATATTGGTTTTAAAATTCTGTAAACATCAATAAAAGAATATTGTATTCGTAGGGAATTGAACAGCAATATCGAGGACCCCTCCGGAAGTATCCGCATGTCGGATGACACACTTGACGACATCGTACGGTATGCAGCGGAAGTAGTGTCCTCCCCCGAGCAGAACTCCGTTTGCCTGACGGCACTCAAGTTTCTCTACACCAACTGGCCGACGGAGAAACTGTTCCCCATCATGGACATAACGCGGCTGATCGTGCGTGAGGCACGCGCCTGCCACGAACTGTTCAATGATGCAGCCTTCTTCAGCACCTTTCTGCAGCATGTGAACCACCTGCCGGCGAACCAGCTGATGGCCGCCCGTTGCTTCACAAACATGCTAGCGCACCAGGCCGGTCGCAACGTGGTAGTAGAAAACATCCGTGCGATCGTCGATCGATTCAACATGATCCGCGGTGGCAGTGCTAACCTTCAAATTGCGTTGGCCAGTTTCTACCTGAACCTCTCGATGACGCAACTGGATAAGCTTACGTCCGTCGACTTCTGCAGGGTGCTGGGCGGTACCATCGGGGAGCTGCTCAGCTGGCTGACGGATAACGAGGCGACGTACCGGGCCTACCAGGCGCTCGGTAATTTGCTGAGCATCAAGGGAGCCGGGATGGGTGCGGTGGCCGATACGTTGAAAGCGAACGGTGCGCTGACGGACAAGATACTCTTCAACATTAGCAGCGAGCAGCCCAACTTCGCAAAGCTCAACGAATGTGCAAGCTATCTGTACGAGTTGTTGGCCTGAAGGGAAACAAAAGACTTGGCATTGGAAAAAAGGTGCGCGTATAGCGGGCAACATTAGGAAGGCTATCCAAGGATCTTTCAGTTATTTTAATCTAGATTATGCTTTACGAAAATTTAATAAATCTTGATTTGAACGATTGGAAAATTCTACGCATGAAAAATTGAAGCTAAGGGCTAAACTATTATTTTTCAGGATAATGCAGTTCCCTCCAATGAGTATCCTGGTTAAGCAATTGTAAATTTGAATTAATCAATGATTTACAGTTTTCGAGCATTATTCACTTTATTAACGCAGATTCACATTCAAAAACAATTTATAAATTTCCATCCCCCAGCACAGATTTTGTCCCGTAATATGTTGTGTTTTCAATTGTCGTGCATAAGTTTGCTGGAAAGTTTGTTGCCTGCCCGTAGGAAGCAAACCAGAGCCTACTCAACCATTCCCTGAGCCTACTACCATCCGAAGAAAAGGTCCATCGCCTTGTTAACGATGCCGTTCGATCGCTTCGCCGCAATCGGTGAACCGACCACGGCATTCTCTTGCTGTTTGGCTGTGTAAGACACGTCCATTAGTGAGCGCACACGGGAAAAGGGCCGCTGGGATCTATCCAACCCATCGGCATCATTCTCTTTGCCAGTAATGGACGAATCGGTGCAATACTGTACGCCAACCATCAGTCCCGGGCTAACGATGCGCCCATTGAAGTTGATCGCTCGGTTGCACTCGATGCGCGAGCTGTAGCGCAAATGGATCCAGTTGCCACCCTGCAGTGCCGGCTGCTTGTCCAGAATTGTTCCGATTCCCATGAAGTGCGATAGGATGATTGAGGTGGCGTTCTGCGGGAATCCGAACACCGTCACCCAGTTGCTGTGTTCCTGCTGCTCCAGCTTACTACCAATTTCGTAACTCGAAGGCGACGGAAGGTTAGTGGTGCGATTAAAATCCGTCGTGTGCGGTATCGGGGACATGACACGGGACGCATTGAACGCACTCTGATTCTGCAGCGACTCGTTGAAAGACAGATTATGGCTGGCGACGTCAGGAACAGACGGACCACGGACGGGTGTGTGCAGCATCTGTTTCTCCTTTCGCCACGAGTCGAATAACCCTTGCGTCGGCGGTCCAGCCGTGCTGGCGTTTGCATCGAACGACTCATTCCGATACTGATTTGCAAGGCTTGACGCTTGAACGGTCGAGTTTTGCAGGAATCGCTGTGCGTGCTGCTGTGGTTGTTGTTGTTGTTGGTGGCCCTGAGGCGTGTGAGGCAGAACGAACGGAGAAGAAAACTGGCCCTGGTACTGCTGATGATGTTGACTTTGCTGTAGGATCGGCGGTGATCGGAGCCCTTCCGGTGGTGATCCAGCCATTCCATGCGAGTAGGCCAGCGATGATCGGCCCCGTGTCGGCGAGAGCGTATTCGGACGCGGCGTGGTCGGCGGATCACCCATCAGGAAGGAGGGTAAATAGCCGGCGCTGCTTCCTCCCGGTCCACTCGGGCTGCCCAGTGTCATTGGTTCCATGGCTTACTGTAGTTTTTATGTTGGAAGCACTAAAAATCTTTAACAAAAATGTAACCCGCGACACTTGAGTATATGCAAAGTAGATGCTTGTTTTCCTCGCGACCGAATCTGTTGTCGTTACATTTGATTTTTCCGTAAACTTGTCATTTCTACTAGTGCTGGCAGAATCGGGACTCGGAAGATTCGAAGATTCGATCCCTAGACGGATTCTAAAGATTCGAATCCCATTTGACGGATTCTAAAGATTCGAATCCCATCTGACAGATTCTAAAGATTTGATTCGATTAGGATTCGAATCAGATTTGATCCCAAGCTGCAAACGTCACTTTAAAAGACGTCTTTTAGTGGTCTTTTAATCGTTTAAAAGACCGTTAAAAGACGTCTAAATAACACGGTTAAAAGACCGCATAAGTCAAAAAGTGGGGATTTCGAAAATTCGAAATAAAAAATTGTCCCTCCTTTTTTCGAACACCCACGTCAAAATACAAAATGACAAAATGAGGCTAATTCCAATACTTTCCAACAGCCGCTTTGAGAAAAGATTTTGCGGATTTTTTTATTTATTTTCAATCTAGTAAAACAAGAAACTCAATTGTTACATTTCGAGCAATCGAGGTGGACAAATTATTCAACATTCATATCGGCAGTCACGCATCGACATCGTTCGATATATCCTCCGCTAAGAACGCGTTAACACCAATTATCAGGTGGTCTTGCGGTCGGCCCTTCGAAGATGATTCCTTTGCTTAGCGGTCAGCCCTCATGCAAATCTTTTGTATCAAGATGTTCCACATCAAGTGTTTCATTTGATTCCCCTGCGCATGACACAGTTGGTTGAGTCCGTTCGAAACATCCTCCTGCTGGGGTGGATTTTGCGCATTGTTGGGCAAATCGTCCTCACGACGGAAGGAGTTGACGGAGTGTGTTGTTGTTGAGTTGTTGTGAGCACAGCACCATTGCACAGCACACAGCCTCGCGCCGATCCCGAGGACCGTAGCCGAAGCAGCAGGCAACCGAGGAACAAGGAGGCGGGCTACTGCACCACCAGCCGTTCCAGAAGTAAGAGCAGTGACGCTGTACGGGAGGTGACAGTCGACGAGACTAGCCGCAGTCCTCTGACGGCGGCGAAGGAAGCGGCCGTCTCGGAGGCCTCGACGTCGGGCCGCTAACCGGAGGTAGGTTGTCTTGTAGGTGCCAGCTGATGCGTTCTGACAGGAGCTTTCTAGCGCAAGAGCTTTGCGAGAGCCAGGCGGCTTTGGGCGTCAATGCTCTTCAATGAGCCATGCCCCAACCACTGGCTCAAACCTCTTCTTTCGATCTTTCGAAGATTCCCTTGATGTTAAACAAAAAAAAACACAGATTGTTATACAAACAATTATGGCTGAAGATGAAAGCGGGATCACTGCGTTGAGTTAATCTTCCGAACGATGATACGAACATTACCTCTGCCTCAGCTGTGTCGTCTGCTGTTGCCGAACCTTCTTGCAAGTTGTTGTTTTCTTCACTGTGATTAATTTTTTCACCCTCTTCGCTCATTGTATCGATTGGATGCTTTAAAATACACTGATCTGTGATGCTACGATAGTCAGCTGCATGAAATAAACAACCAAATATTTACGATTCTCATCGTGCCTGTTTCGCTTTGACAGAAATACAATTCAAGGAAGAAAAATAAGAACCTCTTAAACCAGATTGAAATTTACACGAAATGCACTTAAATCCCGCTTGACAGTATGTAACTACACGGACACAAGCAGAAGCCAAGTGCAGTAAAAACCATTCAAACTCCTCAACCCTGTATTGTAAATTGAGTCAATCGGTCTTTTAAGCCAGACCTTGCAGATTGGGTAAGAACCTCCTAAACCAGATTGAAATTTACACGAAATGCACTTAAATCCCGCTTGACAGTATGTAACTACACGGACACAAGCAGAAGCCAAGTGCAGTAAAAACCATTCTAACTCCTCAACCCTGTATTGTAAATTGAGTCAATCGGTCTTTTAAGCCAGACCTTGCAGATTGGGATTGGTTTGGGACTCGATTTGTTGCGATTCTGACTTGATCCTAAACTGTTTGAATCGACTCACAATGATTTGAGTCGAATTAGTCACATAACGAGTCGATCTAGAGACAACGTAATTGATTTAAGTTTACTCAAATCGAATGCTGGGTAGAATGTCCAATGGACATAGATTGAGTTTTTTGCGCGATTTGCAAGTTTTGCTGCAAAAAAATTTCTGGAACCTATTTTTTACAAATAAATGCAGTTAAATGTCCATTATCCGAGTTGTTCTACCCAACCAAACCCATTTCATCAGGACCAGACCATTTTTACCGAATTCTGAATAGGATTCTGGGGATTCAGATTAGGATAAACAATTTTCAGATCGACATTGGTTTGTTTACATGATGATGATGATGCTAATGATGATGATGATGATGATAAGTCCCACCGCTTACCCCTACATAGGTTTGAGAGGGACGAAAGTATCTTGCGATATTGAATATAAATCATCAAACGAGAGAGGTCATTGGGGCATTACTCTCCAGAACAATCGCATCCAACTCTGCTCCATTCATACAACGGTCGCCATCTATTGCACAAAGAGGTACATCTTAGATTTCCCAACTAGCAAAAGGGGACCACTTTCCGGAGTAGGGCAGGTATTTTCGCACAGTTCTGATTAACACCGCCAGCTATCAATGATTGATAGTGTGGTGAAACCCACCAGTGCTACTTACGGGACCTGATCTCGTCCCTTCACCTTGAAAGGTAAATCGCCGAGTCCCCCAAGGTTAACGAGGCACCACTTTCCGGAGTGTAAGAGGATATTTCTGCTCTGTTTGTAGTTCCCCCGCCAATTACCATTGGTTGATAATGTGGTGCCACTGTCAAAAACAGAAAGGGACCCAACTACAGCGAGATGTGTACGTAGGTTGCCTTTTAAGTTTCGGGATTTGAAAAAACTGGTGATGCAATCTACCAACTAACAATTTTATCGTAAAGTTTGACGTTTTTGAGGTTATACGTACTCAGAACGTTATGACATACGAGCGCTTTTTGTGTTGTTAAAAAAATGTTTAAAGTGTCAATGTCCGCCAAATTGTGGAATTGGGTCGTGGAAATTTTCATGCGATTATTTTTTGCAACTTTCGACGTGAATTGACACAGCAGTATTGCATGAATGAACTTAATTCAACTTTTGGTGATGAAGCTCCATCAATGATCAGTATTTATTGATGGTTTGGAAAATTAAATCGGGGTCGGAGTTCACTTCAAGATGAATTTCGTGAAGGTCGTCCAAAATCAGTTTTCGTTCTGAAAACAATTGATGCTGTGCGTGAACGGATATTACAAGATCGTCATGTGACTTTTTGTGAGATAGAGACAACCTTAGGTATTACTGGGACCAGCACATACTTAATATTGCATGAACATTTAACTGTCAAAAAAAATTGCTGGTGTTGGATTCCACAAAATTTGTCAATCTCTCAAAAAGAGACTCGTGTCAATTGGTCGGCAAAAATGCTCGAAAAATATGATTGTGGTGCATCAAAACTCGTCTTTAATATCGTGACAGGTGATGAGTCGTGGATTTACGCGAATGAACCCGAAACTAAACTGCAATCGACTGTATGGGTGTTTCAAGATGAGCCAAATCCAACCAAAGTTGTTCACGCACGAAGCACTTCTAAGCAAATGGTCGCATGTTTTTTCGGAAAAACTGGATATATCGCAACCAAACCTCTAGAACAACGCAGAACAGTCTATTATGAGTGGTACACAACCATTTGTTTGCCAGTTGTCTTCCAAGAAATCAGGAAATTCCACCGCTGTCGACGGATCACCCGTCACCACGACAATGCGAGCTCTCACACATCGGCTCAAACAACTGCATTTTTGAGTACTCAAAACATCGATTTGATGAGTCATCCGCCATATAGTCCTGGATCTAGCACCAAATGACTTCTTTTAATTCCCGTACGTAAAAAATAAACAGAGATTTCAACGTTTTTCAACACCTGAAGAAGCGAAGATCTCTCAAAAAAGACTCGTATCGAATGACATTTTTAACATTTTTTTAACAACACAAATAGCGTTCGTATGTCAAAACGTTCTGAGAACGTATACCTCAAAAACGTCAAACTTTACGATAAAATTGTTAATTAACAGATTGCATCACCAGTTTTTCCAAATCCCGAAACTTAAAAGGCAACCCTCGTAGATACTATTAGTTCTTTCCGTACAGCCATGTCCACCAATTGTCCTCGTTTACGCGCGCGTGTCTCAAAATTATGTAGACTAATTCATTCTATTCAGTTAAATTAAATAATAAAAATAAAAAGTCCCTGTTCATTTTTTTACTCATCATCATCATAGTCAAAGACCATGTTGACAAATGCAATACTACGGGCTCAAAAACTACAACATTTACTAAATACATTGCAAGCACAGCGTCTGACAACCCTCTTCACGAATACGGCACATAGGCGTATGAACTCCCTAAGATTTCGCGCTTGTTTAATCTCTCTCGGCATCCTGTTGTACCATTGTACTCCTTTGAAAAACAACGAATTTCGAGCGTTCCATTACGAGTGTGTTACCGATGCACGTCAGACCCAACCACTATCTTCTTCTTCTTCTTGGCGTAACGACCTCTTGGTCATGCCTGCCCCGTCGAGGGCGTACGAGACTTGTTTCCCTGTTGTACGTGGATAGTCAGTCCTCTCGTACAGGGGAGGGTCCGGTCTCGGTTGGGATTCGAACCCACGCCGTCGAAGTGGTGAGCCCCGGCGCTCATGGGCCGATTTTCTAACCGGCGCTACCGCTCGGCTGTCGCGGACCCCAAACCACTATCCTTTCCCCCAAATACGTTGGTACCAGGCCTTTCAAAACAGGTTGGAGCACTATAGTATACGCTACTTAAACTGTTCCGACTGTTCTTGGATTGGGATTCGGATTTGGGGATTTGGTTTACCCACCACTACGAACGAAACTCGCGCCAAACTGGCATCAACAAGCTTCAAAAACCTTGGTCACAACTGTAAATAATGGCTAAAGCAACTAATTTCTCAATAACTTTTTAGTGGCTTGGCCAATTTTAGTGACAGACCCCTCAAATGGAAGGTCTTTTAAAGACTGATAACTCTGTGCAACAAAGACTCTTCGGTAGCTCTTAGTTTATGAAATTCTGAGGCGTAGGTGCAGAAACCTTGGTTGGTATTTTCTGCTGAAATAACCAATTTGTTAATAACTTTATAACTGCTGAACCGATTTGTACATGTGACCCCTTAAATGAAAGGTCTGCTCAAGACACACAACTTTGTCTAACAATAGATCATTCTATATTATCTAGTTTTTGAGAAAATTTATTTTTCGAAAAGCTTCGGAAATCTATCGGTTCCGGTGGAACAAGGTACTCAATACTTCGAATAGCCAATTAAGCAAAAAATTGCCAATTTGTTAATAACTTTTGATTCTTTGAACCGATTTTCTCGATTGACCCCTCAAATGAAAGGTCTGCTCAAGACACACAACTTTAACGATAGTTAGATTTTCCAGGCTGCTTAGTTCTTGCGAAATGATTTTGTATGGGAAAATGGCCGAAACAGCCAATTTGCCTATAACTTTTGATTCTGTGGACCGATTCTTACGACAGACCCCTCAAACGAAAGGTCTTTTGCAGACCAACAACTTTGTCGAAGTAAAGACTTATCCATCGTTTCCAATTTTGGAGAAATTAATACTGCGTCATGGCCCGGTCGACCGATACTCTTCGAAAACATCAAAATGTCATTTTCATATAATCCCAGGCCGGCAGAGTTCGAAAGGTCCCGATGCGCAATCTTTCTCTTCGAAAGAGAGATTTTGCGATTTTGCGAGAGAATTTTCAGTTCTCTTTCCTCTCTCAAATTGTGCGCATAGTGGTGGGTAGTTTCCTCGGAACTGAAATGAAACAGCTCCCCCTTGGAGCGGATAGCGATAGCGATCCAGATGGTCCTGGGGACCATTCAAAAGCTCGATTTAGCCTTTGGATCAATTCAACCATTGATTGTACAATTGTTAAAGTAACAAATAATATGAAAAATCGGTAAATTTGGTAGGCACGCATGATATGATGGATTGAGACTCGGATTCGAAGATCCGGATCTCAGAATGGATTTGAATCGAAAGATTCGAATCCCTGTAGGGATTCAGTTTTCCCATCACTAATTTCTACTCTAGACCGTGTTGCCATCACAAGCGATCATTATTTTGAATTTTGATGTTTTGTAAAATATTAATTTTCGTTGGTTGTCACTCGAATAAATAATAGTAAATATAACCTTGTATTCTATAAAATGTATTTTACGAATAATTCCTACCTATTTGATATTGCAAAGCGTTTTACATTTGTTCGAAAGTTATGTCGTCGTCTAAATAACTAGTTAACAACCCCTCCTCCAACATCCTCGATAGTATAGTGGTCAGTATCCCCGCCTGTCACGCGGGAGACCGGGGTTCGATTCCCCGTCGGGGAGAATATTTTTTTGTTTTTCCCAAATTTCAAAACTTATGTCCGTAAAACTACTCCTATCATAAAACATTTCTTTTACCATGGGTCATCACTAAAAAAAGGCACAAAAACGCAGAATCATAAGTACCTATAAAATATGATTTTAATTTCTCCGATGTAGTCTTTTCCCTTCAGATACACAGATCTGATCTTTTTGCGTTTTCCCGCAAAAGACAAACACAACACATGGAACGAAAGGAAGTTATTGAATCGAAAAAATAAACCGTAATTGTATGCTTTAGTGAGCTGTAGTGTGCTTGGTTCCCCAATTACTTGAACACGATCGTGTCCAACATTGCGCCAAGGCACTGGACGATGTTGTTGGACATCAGCGTGTCGACCTTCTCCTCTAGATGACGCTTGGGATCCTGTTTGCCAACATTCTTGATCGCCAACTGCTCGGGGGTCATTTTTTCCTCATCCTCAAGAGCCTGTTGCGCAAAATAGAAACGATTTTCATTAATAAGACAGTTCATTCTCAGGCCATTGTTTTTCGATTACCTTATTGTAATTCTTTGCTAGTTCCAGCATCTCACTGATGGTGCTTTCATTGATGCTGCAGTGCTCTTCGTAATTGGCCAACGTTAGCCCATCCATCCACGACTTTTTGTGTAGATTCAGCAGCATCTTCTGTTCCAACTCGTTCTTGCGGTAGTTAATACTAATGGAGTAGTAGTTACGATTGAGACCATGAATTAACGCTTGCACCGAGGGCTTTTGCAAGTGACCCAAGTTGGACGTCGTTTGTCGTGGTTCCTGGCACAGTACCAGCGTGTTATGGTTGATCAGGCGGAATGCGTCGATGACCACCTTTCCTTTGACCGACTGTATGGGATCGACCACAACGGCAACAGCACGCTCGGACAGAGCTTCAAACGACTGCTGCGTGTTGATATCAACACCGGATAACCAGCAACCGAATCCCGGATGCGAGTGGTACCATCCGACCACCATCTCCGGACGGCCGGTTTGCTTTAGCATGTCCAACATTTTCGCCTGAAACACGGGATCGACGGCTTCAACGGACACGCCGGTTCCAGTCTGTGGCATCGCAAACACATCGATGACTTGCACAGTGTAGTCATCAACAAATTCACCTGCGAAGGATAACAAAGACGCAAGCCGGGCGTAAACAAAACGTATATCCTAAAGCTTTCTAATGTGCAACTTTAACTTACCCAGCATCAGCCCCATGACCTCCATCGGGACTCCAGCACGGCCGTGTTTAAGCATCTTCAGCAGGGCGAGTGAAGAAATATAGACCTGCTCTGCTGTGTCCACAACCGGAGCATCCGATGGTGGCGGAGCTTGACTTAGTCCAGGCATGGCTCCTCCAAGTCGCAACAAACGATCCATTTTAACGAAGAAGATGTAATTCACTGACTACAGTTGATTCACTTTCCACACTTTACAGCACACAATGGCAAGAGGGAATGTATGCTTCGAGTAAACCAGTTGATGAAATAGCAATTCAATGCATTCGCTGCGGAACGAAGAAACCGATGACTTTCGTTTCTTTTGCGACTAGTGTTGGCAGAATCAGGATTCGAAAGATTCGAAGATTCGATCCCTAGACGGATTATAAAAAATTCGAATCCCATCTGACAGATACTAAAGATTTGATTCGATTGGGATTCGAATCAGATTTGATTTGTTTGGGACTCGATTTGATTCGTTTCTGACTTGATCCTAAACTGTTTGAATCGACTCTCAAAGATTAATTTGCAAGATAGTCTCTAGAAAAATTCCTGGAACCTATTTTTTTACAAAGAAATACAGTACAATGTCCGTTATCCGAGTTGTTCTACCCAACCAAACCCATTTCATCAGGACCAGACCATTTTTACCGGATTCTGAATCGGATTCTGGGGATCCAGATTAGGATCCCAACGAGAAATTTTAGCGTTATTTTAAGGTAAAAGAATTCTCTTCAGAACTGCCCGCTCTTCTTTTCAGAATTCTTTTATTCCTTCTTTTGCAGCAGATTTCCTATGCAATCTAGGCGTAAACCGACTTCTGAAAAGTAGGGTAAAACAATTCTCTTTATACTTGCGGGACGCCTCAAAAGAGAACGCTTTGGCGTGACTGTGCGTTTATACGGATTGGGATTCGGATTCGAAGATCCGGTTCTCATAATCGAAAGATTCAAATCCCTGTAGGGATTCAATTTCCCCATCACTATTTGCGAAAATGACAGTTCAATCATGTCACAATCAAGGTTTCGTTAACGAAGCAACATTTGCTTCTGTATATAGCTTTGTAAAAGTAACCTTGAGCTACATGCAAAAATCATTTGTTTTCAAAAATCTTTTACTTAAGATTATTAACATATTTATACTGGCCTAGAGACTAACAAATTTATTACTAAATAGACTATTTAAGCCATTCTTTCTAGTTGTGACTAACGTGTTTGAAGATTGTTCAATTAACCCTGGAGTTGATTTGAAATGCCGATGCTGGCAACGCTGCTGTCAGTTCCGTTCAATGTATAGAATCAACCAATCAGAGACGAGAAACGTGTTTATTTTCATTTCGAAGCGATAATGTTCGTCAGAAACCGGTTGATATAAGTCATTCGGTCCATTATTTGATCAGTATCCTTTTTCAGTAGCATAACGACAGTTACCATCTACTAGTAGCATTCAACCTTTTACAATATCTGTGTTCGTCAATAGATAAGAAAACCCCCGCAAAAATGAAGACTGATTTGTGCTGCTATCTACTTGGTGTGCTGGGGCTAACGATCGTTCTCGGACCTGCCGCGATCAATGGACAGGTTGGCGATATTGCACGACCGATCGAGAGCAAAGAACTGAAATGCCTCGTGTGCAAGGCGTCGATGGCAGAGATGGAGCTGGCCGCTTCCAAGGTGGATCCGAACAAAAAGGTGGAAATAGGCGACTACCGGCTCGATACCACGGGTGAATCGAAGAAAAAGAAAAAGATCCTCTACGCCAAGTCGGAAATGTACCTCACGGAAATGATGGAGACGGTGTGCGATCGTATGGACGACTACGCCAAGGCACGTTACAAGAAAACTGGCCGCCCTGTGGTGCTGAAGATGATGACGGAAGGTGGCATGAACCCCGACATGGCCCACGTTAACTTCGTGCAAGAGGGAGACCTCAATAAAACCCTGAAGCATCTTTGCCTGGAGATCGTGGAAAATTACGATGAGGATATCATCCGGATGTTCCAGGAGGAAGTCGTAAAGGATACCGACATTCGGTTATGTTCACAGGTTGCTAAATACTGCAAGGAGCAACCGGTCGACGATGAGTACGAGTATGAGGAGAGCGAAGAGGCCCATGAGGAATTGTAGAGACGGGATGTCCAAGACGTTCACCATTCCTATGCATAGAACCATGAAAGCTAGTGAAGAAGTTGTGCAAAGTAACGAATCAAAGTTACATCCTTCATTGTTAATCCTTAAATCATTCAAAAGGGTACCTAAATAGGACATAGACTTATTAAGCTTCAGTAAATGATAGCGAGAACAACAGAGTTGAAACACAAGAATAAAGTTTTTGTACGAAATATAGCTACTTAAATTGTATTACTGGGTTCTATATTTTGGAGGGTTTTGTTTTTTTTACTACGGTTTAGTAACACCATTCAGTAATCGGAGGTTGTCACTCAATTGCAGTCGGGCAAAACATGTGGAAAAAATTGTTCTCCGATAAAAGGAACGATTACATGCACTGATAAGAGTTTGCTCGAGCTACTGATGTGCTGCTTATCGATAACGGGTTTTACGTTTGTACGGTTCTAGAGTTTTCATAATTCTGTTAATAGAGATGAACATAGACTTGCTATAATAATGTCGCTGATTTCAACAATGTAAAATTCATAAAATTTTGATTTACCTCTTAATTGTGCTCTTCGTGATTTAATTATTCCAGTCTGGGTTGCTATTCGTTATGTATACAGAACTAATTGTTTACGTTTATACTATTATTTGAAAGAACTGAAGGATTGGTGGTTTGATTTATTAATCACCTTTTAAAACATCGCGTTGAATCTGATTCAACTTTTAATAAATGTGCTGAGAAAAACAAGTATAACAATGAAGCATAAATATGCTTCAATTTCACTCTACAGCTTAACTGTACCCTTGAGGAGCTTTTCGAGCAATCCATCATAAGCTGAGAACTAAAATTTGGAGAAAGGAATTTAATATCTCTTGGACATTGTTTTTTCCGCCAGAGGAGAAAATGGTCGGGTTGTTTAAATGGTTATGACTATATTTCCGTTACTGGACCTTCGTAAGTGATTCAACAAGTCGGGCGGGTGCGACAACGATCATTTTCAGTCGCACTGCTTGGTGGGAAAGACGAAAATTCATGGAAAAACCAATGTCAGCTAGTCTTCAGCGTGGACTGCATTATGCAAGTAGTTTTTCGGTTCGCTTTTGGTGAATGGGAAATTGCATCTCGACGACGAAGCGCGAGACAGATAGAATGGGGTAATCGGTAATTTTCGCAAACGATCCCACTGCAAGCGATCCTGCACAAAGCTGGTGAATGGCAGCATCTGCCTTTAGTTGAATTTGGTTGCAGGTTCAACATTACAAACGAGTGAAGTGCCTGCGAGCGCCTGCTGACAACATTGCTTCACCCTAATCGTATATTGCAAACTTTTATGAATTAACTTACGAATTTTACAAAATGTACCTACTGATTGTGGTTGTTGTACACTATTGCTAGACTTGATCCAATATCTACACGTTTTCGGGCTATCTACATTATCACTATCAGCGGTATACTATGGTTCCAGCACTTCTGAAACTTCGAGCATGGTCCACGTCGGCAAATCGCGTGCCGCAGTTCGCGGCCGGTAGCGCGTATGTGGTCGCGTGTATAATTTGGCCCGTTTAACTGCACACCACCCCGTGGGGGCCCATCACCGCTGATTTGTAATCGTGAAGATTCATTACAAGGTTTGGAAAAGAAAAAAATAAAATTCAGTAAAAAACATACCCCCCCCATATACACATTAGCCCTCACCTTTGCACGTTTGTGTGTTCGTGCGATTTGCGAGCGCCACATAAAAAAATTCCTATCATCCAACAAGCCTAGGGGCCTCGTGTTTGCTGGCGGCTCCAGCACCGAGCGCATCGTGGCAGTGATGAGTCGAAGTTTGTTTGTCATGCGAAAAACATCTGTCCAAAGCAGCGAAGCGGCTAAGGTCCCGAGCGAGAAGCTAGAGGATTTTCAAACGTGGTAGAGGACAGTGTGTTTTAGATACGCAATTACAATTTGTGAGAATTCTGTTCCGCAAACTGAGCATACCTTAAATCGTGTTTTTAAAATTGGCCAAATTTTTGCAACTTCGTATGACATTTTTTTCTGTGCAAAACTTCTCAAAATGTGTGATACCTGCGGTATCGATTGTGGTAGAAAACAGTGGACTATAATTTATAACACATGAATCGATTCATGATAAGATAAGCGTTACTAAAGAGGAATACAACGTGTTGTGCGCGTGAAGAGTGACAATTTCTTCAGTTGTGTGAAGTCGTATAAAGAAAAAAGACTTGTGTCGAAGGTGAATTAAATAAAGTTAATGTGGTTTAGTTAAGTAGTGATATCATGTTAGGATATAGGGGATGGAATTTTAAGTATTACCTAGACATAGTTCCTAAAGTGTAATATAAAATACAAAAAAAACTCCCCACCGTAGCTGAAAGGCCGTTGAAGGTAAGAAACTAGCATCAACAATAACCTAAAAATCAATCCATCAATCGCTCATGTAACATACATCATTGTAACATATTGGTTTCGGGTACAAAACAACACCTCAATAATAGTTACTGGCTGAGGTGTGTTAGTGGCTTCGATGGGGCGCTGTGGGGAATAACCAAACCAAATCGAAAACAACCACCGCAGGCCGACATCAAACGATCGGATGATTGGTTTTGATTTAATTAATTTTACTTGACCCATAAACGTGTCTTACAACTTCGTAATCGTTTAGCTCTGGCCGGCCGATATTACGAGTGACCCACCACGGAGCCGTGAAAAAGTTATTGTTTGATTTATTTTTGTATTGTTTTTTCGGCAGCATTTCAACATGAGTGCGTTTAAAAACAAACATGTTGTGCTTGGTTGTAAAAATTTAGAAATAACCAAAAAGATTCCAGATTATGGATAATCGAATTCAATGAAAATATTGTAAATAATATCTTTGAATATTGTTGCATAAATGCAGAATCCACTGAATATAATGCAAGCAACAGGGTCTCATTCAAAAATGCAAGTTTGATGTTGTTTCCTAAATTTTGAAGTGGGAGTATTGACACGTTGTCACGTTTTACCAATCTTATATAACTATTTTAATTTATAAAATTGGTCAATTTTTTGGAGCTATTAGCTATATAAGATGTTATTTAAAAAAAACTTGTACGCTAAAAATTGGTGAATGATTCTCGGGGGAAAAACATAAAATAGTTATCATTCGAGCAAACTTCGTTAAGTATCATAGACTTCTGGTGTGTGTAGAATAATTAATGGGCTGACAGTTTACCTTCTACAGATTAATTTCTAAACGATGATGTAGAGACGATGAACTCTTCTTAAAAGGAAGCCAAACTGTTTCCTGTAAAGCTTGTGAGGATTTTGTTTTTGGCAAATACTCGTTCAATTTTCTCCCTTGTTGAGGTCTGTTTCCCGGATGTTTCTTACTGTGCAAGACACGCATTACCACCGGCCCTAACCATGGCGTCGCCACATTTCATCACGTAGTAGTCCACGCGCGGTGGACATTCATGGGGCCGGCAGTTATTCTCACTTTCTGTTTCTCGGTGCGAACGTTGTTAAAATCAGCCAACCAACCAGCGGCACAAATTCACACACCAATTGTGACAAATTTCCGACTGCGAGTCGGAGGGAGGTCACTTTCCACCCCCCGGGACGGTGATATCTGCCACCGTGGTGGTTCGAAATTGCGTGGAAAGTATACTGAGGTTGTGGCTTTGGGGTCGTGTTTGGTTGTTGGAGACACGGTGAGCATACCGGACTATGCGCGCTTGGTGGAGTGTAATCTGCATCCGTCCAGCGTGTCCGATGCATATATCACCGAAGGTTGAGAGCGGGGCTACCGAGGGGAGGCACCGCGGGGAATCTAGTAGAAAGTAGTTCATAAGCGAAAATTTAAAGAAATCCGTGGAAAAGTCCACCTCTGCAAGGCATAACTCAACCAAACTCTTTTTACCATACGCATGGTAGGCTGGACATAGTGAAAACTTGTATGGGTAAACCATCCGTAATTATTCATTTTCTAATGAATTAGTTTCCCTGACAACAAGAAGAAGAGAATAGTAGAAATTATTAAAAACGAAAATAGATGTTTTAGTTCGGATAATGTGATTATAACGCATGGCAATTATTAACCTTATCTTTGCATCGTCATTTCCGAATGAAATTATACATATGGTACCTTCCACAAAAACGTTGGTTCGATTGCCTGTGGATAATTTTGGCAAATGGTATGCCATCCAAAATGGAATCTTCATTTGAACGTGTGGCACGCGGGAAAAATAACAAACGAACAGCAATTGATCGTATCCCTTTCGTTCGTCTGCTTTACCATTCGAATCTTTAGCAAATTGAACCCATCGATCGGAGAAGTGCGTGTACATTGGAACCATTCTATTCGCTGCAGTCAATGGCATCCATTTTGCATATTGATCGTTCACGAGTTTCTGCCACCATTTTGTTTTCTGCCAACCGAATAAACCACGTGTTTGTTTGATTGGGCGAATGGATAATGCAGACGGGGGTTGTTTGACATTGAATTTGTTTTCCCCCCGGTTTCGGTACGTCTCATTGTTTCAAGGTGTTTGGTGCAAACCATTTGTCTGCGGCAACAATTGCAATGGTGCCCTTAATTGTGCCCCCTCATCCGCTAAATTCGTTGGGGACTGAGCAATTCGAGCATAATGTGTTCCGCTGGCGAAAGGAATTGCCGAGCCGGCACTTACCGGAGTCCCTCGGAACACTGTGTTTGGTTTATTGAAACGCGCGTAATGTCTCATGTTAATTATCTCGATGATTTAGCATGGAGCTTCAGAGCGAGCGCTATTAATTAATAATGTTGGCTGAACACAGGCACGCGATTGCGCAAGACAAATTAAGTAATTGAGAAATTTTTATCCGACCAGGTTCATCGTTTGCTTTCTGAGGTCTTGAGGAACCACTTTCGGGAGGCAACAAAAGAGGAAAAACTGGAAAACTAACTGAAAAGTTTTTCCTCAACAACAGTATCGGTGTTAATGCGGCAGTTGGATTTAATAACTTTTGAGTTAAAACTAAAAAACCTAATTTAAGAGCATGTGTTAAGAGCTATCTCTATAAAATACCAAATGTTAAACGTTAGAGAAGGTGAAAAATATCTTCCTATGTTGAAAATAATATTTTAAAAAAGAACTTTTTACAATATTACTATATACAACGCTGTTGAAGTTTAACTGAGATGGTAGGAGAAACTATAAATATAATTTACCACAGATGGAAACCAATAAAAAGTAACAATCTTTACTCATTCTACGATAGTTGTTTGAATTGTCCCATTGTGTTTGAAATCAATTTGAAATTTATGTGCTCTTATACAGAACTATTACTCTTGGAATAATTGTCAAAACAAAGATCTTCAACTTCAATTCAATTTATGGTAACACATTATTTGACGAGGTAAGTTTTTGCTATCACGCTAAAAAGTTACCTTGCTTTGGAAGTAAATTGAATTGACCATGTTAAAATCTTTCCTCTGCAACGTTACCTCGCTTGCATGTGCTCGAGGGATTACATATCGCTCGAGACTATAGTCTCGTGTCTTTCTGCACTTCAAGGACATGTCGTCTACTTTCACCATACCATTCACCTGACGTAAGCGTTTCCACAAAAGGATCCTCGAAACCCACGCTCCGAAGCGAGCTAGCACAAGGTTTCCTCCATTGATTTGTGGGAATTCTTTGTCAACCTTTCGATTAAATCCGGCCACCACGAGGGCCAGCCAGTTCTTTGTGTCTTGTGGGACTTTCTGCACACGTTTCGGTGGTGGATTTGGTTTTTCGTTTATTTTATTTTACTGATGTTCTTCATGTGTCCGTTAGACTAGGAAGGTCTTTTGGAACGGAAACAACCTGCAGCAATGAAAATGACTTTTCACGTGCAATCGAACTGTTTTGCAACGGTTTCGTCAAAGCGGAGAGACAGCGTGGTCGGGTACCTTCAAATTTTTCTTCAAGACGTTCACTTTCTGAGTGGAGGTGGATTTCTTTTGCTTCCTCTGTTCTGTACTCTGTTCTGATCTCTCGCTTCTTGTCTTCTTGAGGTATGTAGTTTAAAACCTTTTTCTATGCTCCCATTCTGCTACGGTTTTGTAGGCCTTTGAGCTACCTTTTCTTTGGCTGTTTGTTTTTTGTTTTTAGTTTGTTGGTTTCTATTGCCTCAAAATGGGTTCTGCTCGCACTTCCACAATCTCTGTCACACAATTTTATGCTACCGTCGAGGGGTTGTATGGAAAAAAGCACTCTTTCGGACCAGCGCCCGGCATCCAGCCACGCTCTACTAGCTTCTTGCGTTCACGACGACACCACTCCAAGATGGAGTTGGCGTCAATGTATTTGCCGCCCAGTGTTCGTGTGCAATTGCGTGACTTCATGCGCACAGAAACGAGTGCAGCCGGGATCATGAACGAACGAAACAGCAGCATACATCTACACGTCACGCGGTGGGTCAACAGCATGGACGGACTTTCGGCAAAAACATATTTATTTATTTTTTCCCCAAGTCGGATGATGGGCCCGGTGGGGCAGGGCTGACTGGTTGTGGTGGAACCGTTTGTTACGGTTTTTTTCCTGCTTCTCGTGTTCGGTTTTTGGACGCTCGTTGGGCCAAACGCGGGCTTGTGGTTCTTGTGGCGGTTTTTGGCGGGGCGGATGTTCCAGCGCACTCGAAGGCTCGCGCAGTCATTCAGGCTCCGTCGTGCCGTTCGTCCCCGTTGCTCGGTCAGTAGTTCGACAGTGCTCCGACCGCGAGCAGCGTGGTGTTCAGGCTCCGTGTGTGTGTGGTTTTTCCTCGGTGCGGTCGAGAGGGGAAAAGCAATTGCTGCCCGGGGGTGGAGGGACTCGCTGTTTGAGAGCGATCCATGTTCCATCGCCAAGTTCACCATCGTAGTCGATGCCGTGCTTTCGTTGGCGGATGGTGGCCTGTCAGTTTCGACACCGTTGCTCTTCCACCAGACTAGACATTGTCAGCTTCTAGTTCTTAGTGCTCGGAAGAAGTGCGTCCCCATTTCCGTGTGTCATGAATCGTGTTTTTCCGGAGTGATAAATTGTAGTTTTGTGACGTCAAGCGCTACGGATTGTTACGAAGCAATCTTAGCAAAAGAAAAAGAAAAGAATAAAATGGTACAAATTACGTAACACCTCAACGAATCGGGTTCTTCCTAGCACGCGAAAACAGGCAGCAGTGTGCGTAGTGCGTTTTCCGCGAGCATAATTTCCATCGGCAAAGTTTTCCCCCAGTCCGGTTGTTTCAGTCGCCTAACGTTAGTTAGTCTTAACAATCCGAAGAAACACCGTAATTAGTTGCGACCATACCACAACTAGAAAACTGGACCACAGCCATCCGAAAAGAAAAGAAACAACTATCTTCCAACGGCAAGCTTTTGAAAACTGTTGTTCGGTTTCTTTTTCCGCTCTTCCTTGCGCTTTTCCCGTGCAACAGTGAGAAGTGCTTTAATTTTCCTCTACCGTGCGGCATGTCAGCGCAAAGCAGAAAAGAATAGATCCCCCCAAAACGACGGTGGTAGCCATGGAAACGGTTACCATGGCCAGGAAAATCGCGCGTAAGATGCCTCCGTGCGACGTGGTTGTGTGTTTTTCGTCAGCTTCCGCCCAGAAGAAGACGCTAATCGTGCGCTTGGGATGATAAAACTCCTACTTGTTTGTGTGTGTTTATGTTGAGCAGCTGCTTTTCGTAAAACGGCACGTGCAAGGAACTAGCTCGGAGGTAGGTTTTTCCTGCTGAAAAAGTAAATTACTATCATATTTTGGCAGTTGTGTATACTTTACTATGGTGTGTTTACTGAAGAGAGCCGCCTGGTATGTTATGTGAAGGAATGTCTTCTGTTTGGGCATCACAGTTTAGCCAAGGTGGAAGGAAAAACTGAGAGGGGGAAAAGCTATACGTGCCATAGAAAAACTGGAACAGTGTAAACATTACAGCTCGCTTACGTAATGCAATGAGGTTGATGGCGCCAACACCGAGAGTGATATCCTTTAAATGCGGGGACGCCTGAACGTTCGTTGTGCGAAGGTGCCCGATGGGAAACGGAAATGGTTGCGTAATGTTTGAACTTGAGCTGCACAAATTGCCTTCCAGGCTGCCGTTGGGTCATTCGGTGGATTCACAAGCAACCAACTGGGGAACGATCGAAAATAGCCTCCATGTTGATGCCCAAGGGTCGGGTGTCAAGCCAATTGAGAGAAGTAGAAATATTTAAGACTATTAGGGTACGGTTATTATAGCCATTACAAGTCCGGTTGGAGACAGAATAGCTTTACGTGACGGTAAAAATAAATTTGCTTCTCTTACGAGACAAACAAATGAGGCTTTGAAGGACTGAATGATTACATAAATTGGTTACAGGGCATTTAGTTTTACATTTTTCGCAAGTATCTTTTTGACTTCAATTTCTTTCTTTAACCAGGCTACATGCTAGCACGCTTTGGTCTGATTCGCTCAGGGCAACTTGTTTTTGGTGCTTCAATTTTCAATTGCTAAATACTGAAAAATTATAAAGACAATTTTTAAACAAACGGGTATCTACCGTCGATTAAAAACACACACAATAGAAATAAAAAGCATATAATTAGTCTTGGAAATATATATATAAATAGAGAATCGTCGTATATATATTTAAACGCTAAAGGTTAAGTAGTGACAGGTTTATCAACATTGGAAATTTACCCAGTACTACTAATGTCCTTTTGCATATTTGTTTTCTAATGGTTTCATTAAAATCAAAAATGAAAAATTATTCTAAAAATTGTAATCAAAAGTAAACAACTTGCATCGAAATAACTCTCGTTTCTTTGTGAATGGTGATGATTATGAGATTTTCCGGAGGCTTAAACCAGAGTTTTTATTCAACGTTAACTGAAACTGATTAAACTTTGACCAATTCCTTAGGTGAAAATAATGCTCTGATAGTATACTGACTATCCCGAAAATGTAAGTGTGATGTAACTTTAGGTCCTGAAACAAACTGCTCTAAAACATACATGCAGTGCATTGGATGTATGTAAACTGAGCTCATTATTTAGTTATGTTATTTTTGCTTGACCCTGATCTCTTATGAAAATTGTACAATTGCCAGATTGTGTTTGAGCAGATTATTTACGTCAAATACCCAAAGTCTTTGGGTAGCTGTTTAATACAAGCAGGATTTAACTAACACTGATCGCAGCTCTTTCATCAACGATTTAACAAATCACGTCGAAAGCATGCGTAATTGAACTGTCACAAAACAATCACCGGCCGCAATTTAATCCGTCGAAAGTGTTATGCGCCGGCAAATTAGCAACCTCTCAGTCTTCCCTCCTTACATTATCCATTCATTCCTGGCGCCTATTGCATTTTCTCATGACAACTCCATTGCGCGGTCGCGATTTGCCAAGAGGGCAACAAATGAAGAAAAAAAAACTTCGATTAATTCAACCCGCATTCCGCACCTCAAGTTCCATTGAAAACCATTTTATGGCCGCCCCGGATCGAAAACCACCGAAGGAGCAGCGCGCAGCTTGGTGAAGGAAAAACCTCGCGATGTGCATTTTCCGCGCGGTCGAGCGAGCAGGCCCAGGCCTTCGCCAAGGTTGCATTGGAAACGAGAAAAACAAAAAGCAATCCGGTAGAGAGACGAGAGAAGGAGAAGAAAAACCGCGCGCTAAACATTTTGCTCCAAACGGTGGCTAATTGTGGCCCGCGCCTTGAGCGCTTGGCGGGGTGGCCTACAAATGGAAACAAAAATCGGTGCCGACCCCATTTCGAAAGCTCCACTACCGTGAAGAGAGAATTTTCCTTCGATTTGTACCAACTTCGACCGACGTTGAGGGGGAAGAAAAGAGATAACTCGTGGCGCAGGGTGAGATTTTCACCCGATACCTTAAAAGCCAACGCGATGCGTGTTCCGTCGGTTTACCCCCGTGCGAAGCCCGTGAAGGTTGTTGGAATGGAATGATTTCCCTCGTCCAGTTTTCAACGGGAGATTAACAGAGTTTCCCAGACTTCGTGCTCACAGTCCAGCAGTTCATTTGATGGGGCATTAATGATTGGTGGTTTCTGTTTTGGTAGTCGAAGATGATTGTTCTATCAGATCGGTAGATTTTATCATACAGGGGTCGTTAAAGAACGGTCCGTTAGCCAAGCCCACTTGGGAAGATGTTATATAGTAAATTTTCTTTAAAAATTTATGTTCATTGTAGCTTCCTTCTAGATTTTTTAAATATGAAATTACAACCAAGGCAAATAATGGGGTTTATTTATAGTCTATGTTAGGATTTAGATGACAACTGAGAACTCTAAGAAAGTGAAAAAAAACTCATTGAAAATTCTTAATTTTCAATTATTTAATCATATTATCAACGTTTCAATCATAAAAAAACATTACCACTCTGACTAGACAATCTTCTATTTAATTTTGTTCCTTGACTTAGTATTTGTTTCATTTGTCCAATTATTATGACCTCTGGCAAATATGTTGAAAGTTTTATGACCTCTGAAAAGTATAATGGGGATTAAACAGAAGCTGGAATAAAACCCCTTCGTGATGCAATTCAGTTTTGAGCGATGCAGTCAATCATATGGCTGATTATTTTTTAATTGTTCTCGAAGATAAAGTACCTTCAGAATAATTGCTCTACGTCATTAACATTGCCTGTTCGTTGCCATAATCCGTAAATTTCCTCCACTGTTTCGGTAATAGGTTTTACTAATCAACAGCTTGGTTCCATGGTTCATCTTTTCAAATACCAACTTCTTGATATTTGTGTTCCTCGAACCCTTCAATTTTCTTGTTGTTTTGGGTCAGTACAATTAAATGCCCTATCTTTCGTTAAGAGTACTATTACACCGTTAGGAAGGAAATTGATGGTAGAATTTTTCGGTAGGAGAAGGTAAATGGATGGGAGGAATTTTCAGGTCGTTTATGGAGGCGGTTCCATGCGTCTGGGAGTTTTCTTTTTAGATTTAACGTTAATTGTATCTAATTATATGTCGGATATGAAAACATAAGAGGTTATAAAAATTTTAATGTTCGATGATCGGTGGTTGATGAAGTTCTTAGTTCAATTTGAATCTGCCCCTGGGAGACATTGATTGGCGAATAAAAATACAATATATCAACCCTTAAAACTAACTCAATATAGTTGAAATCCCTTGCCCACACAAATATTGAATGCACTGCATTCTAAAGTTTCGTTTCAATGAAAAAAAACGTTAACAATGTTAAACATTTTAAGTCACGTGACTGTATTCCAATTTAGTCCACGAAAGTTTGCTGCATACCTATACGGCACAAAAACGGCATAAAGTATCGACCTGGGGCCAGGGACTCCTTACTCCTCGCCAAATGCTAGCAAATCAGAACGTTTGAGAGCCTGATGAACATATATCATGATTTAGCCTTTTTCAGGCTCAACGTTGGGTCTATTGAAGCAGAATTTATAAGAATTTACCAGCACCTGCAACGACCGCAACCCGTTCATCGTTCGAGCAAACAAGCGGCTGGTTTGGCAGAATTCCAACCCTTACCTCCAGGGGTTTTTTTTGTCATTTTCTACGTTGCATAACCTGCATGAAACATGCATTTCCGTCAGCCACCAAAATACAGAAGGTGTTTGCATTTCGTCGACGTCGATGTACGTATGCTTCTCGAAAGTTTCCACTTTGCCGACAGCTGAATTGAGAGCACGGTACAAAATCACCCAATTTATGTAACGCCACGAGTGTGCACCTCCGCATCCCAGCCAGCACAGTGCTGGATGCATTGTGCACCGTGCACAATTCGTCAGGTTCAGCGTAAGATATGGCCATTTCATACCTGCTTTCTTCCGTACACTGCACCGTCGTGCACTTGCCCGGCAGTGACGAGCATTGTACATTAGCTTTTGAAGCTAGTTTTTCTTCCATTCGGCCGGCTAAGATGTTGAGGTTAAAAATAAACGGCCAAAGGCGTCATTACATTGGCACCAGCCGCGATGGAGCAACCCATCCGTGGCATGCATTCGCGCCGGTTGGGTTTTGATGTTTGCCGGCATTCGATTGGTGGTGCCGAGCGAAAATAAGAAGAACAATTACTTTTCCAAGCTGTAGATGCATGCGGAAATATCCAGTAAACTTTAATAAGCTGGGTAATTTATACTTTAAAAATTGAGATGCGCTTTTCTGCTCTGAAACAAGTAACTTTTTATTAACGTTTATCTTTTTTTACATTCGCACAATTTCTTAAACATCATATGCTTTTCATTTCACTTTTCTTCGAGTTTAAAGTATGCTAGTGGTCAAATATTTAAATAGTTAGCCATTATAAAATTCATGAGCGTTACTAATTGATGATGATAACGCGCTTTGCTGAAAACTAATGCTTACTGAACTTTCATTTAAAAATATTGAGCTGGTGCTGTAAAACAGTTTTTCGAATCGAAATTTTTACAAACAGAAATCCTTTGAAACTGAATTTCACCAGTTGCAAAAAAAGCCATAACAATGGTTCTCCTTCCCCAAAAGGTGGGGCAGATTTATTTCTGCGCCATTTTCCACATGCTTTCTTTCCCAGCCCAGTCAGTCCGTTTGATTGATTGCGTAACGCATCGAGAAAGGAAATAGAGAAAGAAATTCGTCAACAGGGTCTGGTCGACGTTAAAATTTATGATGCCAGGAGAAGATTAAATCTCTTCCATTAGATAATGATCTCGCGGTAAGGAGTTGCTCCATGGTTCGAACCGTCAGTCAGTCTGTTGATTAAGGACTGTGAGGTACGGACATTTGTCCAATTAAAAGGTATTACAATCCAAATTAATTAAATTACGAAACTGGTTCTTCTGATTAAGCTGCAGTTCTCTCTTGTTTTGAAAAGGAAAAAAGGGCACGGACTGTACATTATATGTAACTTTACATAAAGTCTCTTCCCCAGATATTCTGCTCTTGTAAGTTATTGGTTTGTTTACATTTCAGTGTCCTAAAATATGTGTATGTTTGGTGAAATTTCTCAGCTTGATGCAGAAAAAACACGCATAACCCAGAAAAATTCCCCATTCCACTTTTCTGTCCCAACTGTAACTAAATTCGGCGACCAGCGCTCAACTGGAGCAGTAGAGTAACTGTGTCGATTTCCGATTGTTTTGGGTTAGCTGTTGGTTTGGCAATCTTTGGCTTTTCCCTCTGCTTTCCGGTGAAAAACGAAAAACACAGACAAAATAACACACCGGATCCGTATGATCACAGAGACATCGTGGGTTGTGGGAATGCGTTGTGTGCGGTCATGTATTTTTAACGGATTTTCCTCACACTTTTCCAGCCAGCGCAATACAGTAAAAGTGAACACGGAAAACCAAACCCCGTGAGCAAGGTGAACGACCTGCCGACTGAGCTGAGAGCTTTTGCTGGTGGGTGTGTGTGTGGTTTTTGGAGTTGTGTTTTAAGTTATTTTATTTAAGTTGATTGGTGATCGTTAGGCCTGAGGAAGTACAGTTTCTTTCGTACCTTGTGCGTCATCGCATGATGAATCATTTACATAATTATCATTTTGATTGACTACAATGTGGTGTAAGATCTTTGTGATCACAGCATGCTGTGGTCTTATAAATATTTCATTTATTGCTTCGGTAATACCGAGTTTTTAGCGTTCAAGCTAAAGCTAGCGTTTTATTTAACTAAAGAACTAACAAACAGTACCGTTAATCATGAAATGAGCTGATTCGGTATGTTTATGAAACAAAACAAACCAAAGTAGAAAATTAGCATAATTTACAGCGCAACATTGGAATACATCTTCGAACTGGTATCATTTCATCAAAAAGAAAATGAGAAAGTAGCAGATAAAAGGAGAAAAAACACAAAACCCTACCCCAAAGATGCCGTTAATGTGTGTAAAGAAGGAAAAAAAACAAAATGAAAAACCCCCGCACAAAATTATGCACATGGATGGGCAAGTTGTTACCATCGCGCATTGGAATACTTTTTTATCAATTAAAATTTTCTTATTTAATGGAAATTTGAAACTCGGTCCTTCTACGTCAGTTTGTCTCGACGGCCTTTCAACAATTGAATAGTGTCGTTTGGTTTGGGAAAAAACAATTGAAATAGTTATCAGTATCAAAGAACATTGCTTCAGTTTATGAAAATCAATAATGATTTATTGCTAATTACATACTTGGTGCGCGTTTTACTCGGGCCAATTATAATTGGTGAATGATGTTCAATGAATAATACATAAGCGAACGCTTCCAGAGGTTCAGGGAGGATGTGCGTGACTAGGGGTCATTTCAAATCATCTCAAAGGTCATGAATGTCGTAGATATTCTTGTACTGCCAAAGTTAATACACGCAAGTCTACTAGTACCTTCCCATGGGACAAACTAATCCTAACAACTGTTTTATATGCCTTAATAAAACTCACACCAGACTGCAATGAAATATGTAACGATTGTTATGACGAACCTGGTTTCAAACCGATAGTTGTCCCCTGGCACCGCCATGGGAAGGAGTTGTTTTTCGAAGTTTCGTGCGCTCTGTTTGTGACATCGTTTTGTTACCGCAATTCTTCGTCTATTTCTATTATTTTTGGACCTGCACTTCTACACTCTCTCTTTTTTTCGAAAACCGAATTGTTGTACAAGGTAAACAGTACCGGCTCGGGGTCCCGGGGTCACTTTCAACCTTGAAAGTTTAATCAATTCGAAAGCAGCACCACATTTGGTGGTGTGTGGCCAGCGAAAAGTTGTACACGACAACAATAACAACATCCAGCGCAAAACATCAAAAGACAAAATCGCCCCCTCGAGGGGAGGAAATTGTAGAAAAGTGTTTGGAAAAGTGGTGGCACACTGAACGATAAAAAAAAAACGTAAATGTGTACGTATGGGGTGGGCATATGTTTTCCCGGATTTCATACCACATTACACAACGCTTTGGCCAAAGCTAGAAATCACACAATTAGTGATTTGATAAACGCGACGATAAAGGAACGAGCAATGGCGATAAAGAGTTTGGACTTTTTTTTTCTCTTAATTTTGTTACGGCCGATATTGGCACACCTTTTGAACGGCATTGATGGCTACCGGAAAGCAAACTGTGGGAGGTTTTCCAAATGTGCGGGATGCGGCAATTTTGTTCTTTGCAGTCGAACCGGCGGCCATAAATCTTTACTTCGGATTCGTGTCGGTAGCAATTCACACATCGTTCACTTTGCGCTCCACCTTGGTGTGATGAAAAACACGGCCTGGGGTACTGAAGGCGTTTTCCCGTCACCATTCACTACGCTGGGGTTGCCTTTTCCGAGCCGATTCCTTGGCGCCAATTGATCGTTTTACAACGGCACTTTCTAAACCGGCAAAGGCGTGTATTGCCCTCATGTTAATGTTCTTTTTCTATCTTGTTTCATTTTTTTCTATTGCAGGTGGACATTCCATAGCGAGGGGTGGTTTTTTTAGTTTAGTTCTGTTTTTTGTTCGCATCATCCGCAACACCATCATCGGGAGCATCGTCATTAGCTACAACATAGCAGACTAGCACGTTGGATGGTAGCACGTGCTTCGTCGACCGTTAACGTAACGCTAGTAACGCTCGTGCTCGGTTAGTAGTAACGCCCGGATGTCAGAGCGCGTTGCACGCGCGGGAAGCACCAGAAAAAGGATAAACCATGTCTTCGAAACCGGCGACACCGCTCGAGCAGCGCCGTGCGTATCCTGGCGAGAGTGAAACGACCAGGATCCCAATGCTCTCGCCGCAGCCATTCCGCCGGTCGTACTCATTGCGTATGCGCACCAGCCGGAGCTTCCATGACTACCAACATTATCGAACGGAGTGCTGCGATTGCGAGCAGCAGCACCAGCAGCAGCAGCTGGTCAACCATCCGAGCAATCTGGTCATGCAAAGTTCGGGTGTAAAGACAAAACCGTCGGCCGCCTCGTCGCCGCACGGTGCTGGCGGTAGTGCCAACAACATCGGCAGCAAATCGATTCCCCACGGCCATCAGCACAACCACCATCAGCAGCAGCAGCAGCAGCCATCGCAGCAACGTTCACCAATGGCGAATGCGAATCCTGCCACGGAGAACGTCATCGACGAGGTAGATTCATTCGCCGTCCAGTCGAGCACCGGAAAGGATGGCACCACCGGCGGTGCGCTTCCGAACGGAGTGCTAGTGCACGGTGGACACAGTGAGGGTTCGTGCGCCAACTGTCTGTCCCCAGTGCCGTGTAAAGCGAAAGGAGGCACGCCATCCCAGCACCAGAAGCAGCA
This sequence comes from Anopheles coustani, assembly GCF_943734705.1. Classification (NCBI taxonomy): domain Eukaryota; kingdom Metazoa; phylum Arthropoda; class Insecta; order Diptera; family Culicidae; genus Anopheles; species Anopheles coustani. The sequence goes on from NC_071289.1 coordinate 25,870,026, forward strand.
ACAGTATCAACATCAACAACCGCCCGGGATTCAGGTGTGCTGCGCCCACGGTGGAGCCTTACGGAAAACCAGCCTAACAAACCTGAGCCAGAAGCATGAGCGTGGAATGGTAAGTTCCCGTGTGTCCTACGTCCGTACTGCGGCGTTACGTAATTCTTCTAAGGGTCCTTGCCTTCGCCAGGGGTGACCTAGATGTGGCGCAATGTTTCACAGCGGTCGTGTTGATAGGTTTCAAAGTGTATTTTTGTTTTCAGAACGTTATATGCGTCCCTAGTGGTAACATTCGGTTAAAGTGTACTGAAATTTACAAGAGCACACAATCCAGGGAGACCTTTGAAAAACTACACCGTTAAACTGTGAAGGAATCTTTGAAGTGACAACAAACTATGGAATTGCATACAAATCAACTAAGTTGCACAAAGCTGTCAAAAATTCTGGAGAAATTTTAGGCTACTACGATCGATTCATACCAAACGAGGCAGATCGTTCCGCGGTGATGGTGAATCGACGATGTCGGCAGCGAGCTGGAAGGCTTGGGAGTGTTTAATTTTCAAGATGTTCACATTCTCCAATCAAATCCTTCTCTTTTCGAAAGGAATGGTTTGGTGCGATTGGTTTTACGAAGGGAAGGTATTTAGCTTTCTACACTGTTTCACTTTTACCACTATCCCTTTCTAACTGAAATATACTAGTACATGCAGCTAACTCTATGCTAAACTTAGCTAGTATTGCTCTCCAAATAACGAGGTATGAAATGTGTTTGCTTCGCATGTCTTTCGTTACTTACTGGTCGGTAAACTGTATGCAAATTACCATGCAGAGTAGCGTTTACTATTGGTTGGCAAGGGAGTCTGTTACTGCAGACCGCTGCAGTATATCCTTTGACATCGAACTACTCATCATTCATGAAACATTCATTCTCCGGCTCTGGGTTTTTGGTCCCATTTTGAGTATTTTTGACTGGAGATGTTACCATCGGACTGAGGCAATTAGGTTCAGGCCCATCACCTGTTAATATATAATAATAAGTGCTGAAATTTACCTTCGCCTAAGCGTTTGCGAAACAATCTGAAACAATTGATCCCCAAGCGCCACCGTCAATGATAAACAGTTTTCTCTTGCCATTAATGATCGTTGGCACGGGAAATATGTAAGGCTTGCGGCATGCCTCGCAGCGCCGGAGAGTGTGTTTAATTTCACGGACCGTGAAGCTGGGCGCATCGCTAATCATCGATAATCGTAAATCATCCCGCTGCGCTACTGGGCGCTGATTCAGCTGATCCCAGCATGATCGATGGATCGTGCCATGATGAGGTTTCTGTTGTCTTATCGTTATCGCCATGTACTCCACTGTACTCGTTTGCGCGTTCGGGCACCTTGCGGCTAGCGGTGGACTGGTTTTTCTGCATAACATGATCAGCTGATCTACATTTAACATATACAACATGGTTATGGGAGATGCTCCCCCTGCTAGACGGGGCCAACTTAAAATCGTTCTCCTTTGAGGTGCACGAGAAGGATGGAGCTACAGAAGGTATTAAAACTGCGCCCCACGCCTCTCTCCCTCTCTTTCTATCTCTTCAGCACTATTTGATCGTTGTTTGGATGTTTGATATTTGAAGATGAGTCTCACGGTGTGATCGGTTGGAAAGTGGAGACTGTTCAAGAAGAAAAAGAAGAAACCACATAGAAATTCACAAAGCAAGATGTTGTCCGTAATAGAGAGGCATGCGCTCGTGGGCGGGATTCCTTCGCCGATTGTGGGGAAATAGCCTTTTGGGGGGTGGGAAAAGAAAAAGATACCATTATCATGGTCATCATTATCTATCATCCTCATCAACAAACAACGCCCCTCAAGAAAAACAAAAAAACGACAGCGAACGAAAACTTTTGCTTTTCTTTTACCACTGGGAGTGCAAGAAAATCGATGGCTACGTAAAACAAAGCAAAGATGTGGCTCATTGCGCCGAACAAACGGTGCTGGCCATTCGAAATATCTGCGCCAACGGCTGCAGGTGCTTATCAGGTCCCACAACCGCGGCCATTCTCCGTCGGACATTCCGACCGATCGGACGGAAGTCTTTAGGCGTCTCGGTATTTGTACGCCTGCGTCGAGTTGTATCGGTGTTTAAAGTGCTAAGCCACCTAGGATCAGATAGAAGGAATCTTGCCAAACTGTGTTGAGTCGCCAAACGAATATCGCCCAGGTTTTCTTGGGAATTGGATCCCAAAATCAAGAATTTCGCAAGTCGTTTGTTCCGTATGACTGGTGGCGAGGCTTTGATGGAACGTTCTCTAATGGGGAAAAATATATTCTTCAATGACCATGCAGAAGTGTTGAAGCACCATGCTGCTGTGGCTATACCTCAAAAGTGACCGTTTCCAAGTTTCCTTCAAACGAACGTGCTGAAAAGTAGCAACCATACCAACTCAACAACCGCGCGAAACGAAGACCGAAACCTCGTTTCTTCCAAACCAGCCAAGTTGGCGTGGCGTTTTGCGGTGGTGTGCCGTTTGTCGGACAACACACAAGGCTACTACTGCAACTGCTCCTCTAAGCGCCAGCGAACTGTGAACGTGAGCTGAACTGTATCGCGCCGTGAGCCTCGGACTTGTTATTGTGGCGGTTAATAGGAGGTTTAAAACCGCGTATAACTTCGCGGCCTGCGTCTACAGTGAGCCCCGCTGTCCCCGGTAGTGGTGGGTGTCTTTTCGGAAGTTAGATCGCAATCGCCATGAAGACACCCGCAAGTCTCCGGATTGTGTGTGTTTTCTGATTTGAACGAGTTTTGTAATCCACGGTTACTGATCGGAAACGCGTAAGGTGTGCTGTATGTTTTAGGTAGTGGTCGTTTTTTTTTGCCGCGAACTACAAACACGATTCGGGTGGTCGGTTAGGCCTCAGCTGCTCGAGCGAATCTCTTCAGCTGCAGTATCAGTCGAAGTGAAACTTACGGAACAGCCAGTGGTGGTTTGCAGTTTGCGAACCGTGCGTCAATCGAACGCGTTTCGGTTGAGGCTGAGTTAGTACAAATCTGTATCATAGCAGTCGACGGAATACCTAGTCTTCCTCTTGTCGACTAGTTAATCTGTGAGGTTATAATATCGAAGTGAGGCGGTACTCGTTAAACTTCCCACTGGAGTGGAAGTTTCTAACTGAAGTACCAAAGCAAGGCTTGGGTTGGTACCCGCTAGGGGTACGGTGTTGGTCACTGCAGACTCGACGATATTTGTGGTGTTGCGAAGTCTTAGAAATACTTGCGCAAACCTTCTGAGATTGGTCGAGTTATTCAGATTATGGAAATAAGTGGTGACAATGATGGTAATAATGTGGCTACTAAGATCTTTCTTGACTCGCTGTTTAAAGGCCCTATAGTAATGTACTTTTTGTTGATTCTTTCCTGCACAGTCTTTGAATCTTACCAACTCTGGACACAGTAGCAGTAGTCAAAGAACGCCTAGAACACCGCTTACGCCCAACGGAGGACCCGGAGTCGGATTGCAACGCACCGGTGGAGTAGTAGGAGGACTGAGCCCGAAGACTCCGCCCGTCTCGCCGGAGTCGCCAGTCAACAGCTATCTGGATGACGATCTAGACTCGCTGCACAGCTACAGCTCGGTGGCGAGTGGTATGTCGTGCGATCATCCATACGTGGCCCGCAACGGAACCACGTTCAGTGGCCGCAAGATGAAGTACGTTGTGCACTGCTCGAGCCATGCAGGGCAAACTGGGGGCGACTATCTGACGCCAACGCAGCGTGCCCAGCGGCAGATCCGTCGGTTGAAGGAGCTCCTGTCGCAAGCACGCTGCGACCTGGAGCAACGGGACAGCGAAATTCTGCGGCTCACGAAGGAGGTGGTTGAGTTGCGACTGTTCAAGGCATCGCTCAGTTCGCCGGAGGAGCGTAGCAACTCGAGCGATGCGGTGACGGTGCGGGAGAACACGACGAATGACGTGAATACGCCCAGCTCGAGTCAGGACATTTCGCCGATCGTTGATCAGATCGACGAGGGTGTGGTGAAGGCGAGCCCGAGGCACCACCACAGCCATCACATGCAGGCCGGCATCCACCAGGTGCAGTTCATCGACAAGCTGTCGACGTCGGAGATGCAGAGCTCGTTCGCCGACTCGGGCCACTTCGAGGACATTACGACGTCGTCGATACACTCGAAGGACTCGTACGTGCACACGCAGGACCGTGCGTGTGGCAGCGACGAGGACATGGACGCGGAGAAGAAGCGCCTGATTGCGCTGTACGAGGAGCGCATCGAGGAGCTGATCAAGCAGCACCAGACGGATGAACAGCAGTTGCGCACTTCCAACAACGACCGGTTCGAGGTGTTGCTCCAGAAGCTAGCCGAGTCCAACACGCGCTACTGTGATCTGGTGCCGGACTACGAGCAGGTATTATGGTGGCTTTAAGAAGCTCATAGGACACAAATCCCCCCTAACACACTGTCCTTAAATTCTCAACCGCAGGCGAAGGAACGCATCCGAGAGCTCGAAAAACAGTTGGAAACTCTGCAGGCGCAGCTGGCCGAGCAGGAGGACAAGGCGAACAAGATGTATCTGCACATGTACACCAAAGGCCAGGAGGCGGAACGGCAGGAGCAGGCGGATCGAGTCATCGACATGGCCCGTGCTTCCCCAAGCCGTGTCTCGGTCCCGGAACTGATGCAGCAGCTTCAGGTCACGCAGGACGAACTGGAAAACATTAAGGTGAGCGCTTTAGCTGGCGAAAACCGTCGTTTCCCCATCAGGGAACTACAGGGTGATTCCTCCTCCAGCTGTGAATGGTAGAGGCCTCGTGGAACAGATCAATATAATTACCGTAGATTCGGATGGAAAATTGAGACCGTCTAACTGTACAGCGTGTGAGAGTAAACCAGCGCACGGAATATGGGCGATGTCTGCCTTGCCTCTTCTTCGTTTACGATGCTCGGCTGCGACTCGGCTATGGTGGCTGCTTTGGTTGTCTTGTGTTGTGTGTGTGTATGCGTGTACCACATCGGTGTGTATGTGTTCCACCAACGTACAACAAGAAAACGAAACAATACGCACCCATTCGTTGTGGCTGTGTTGTGTGCTACTGTTTGTCGTTAACCAATAGATGGTATTGCGCCAGAGATTCCTTTCGAACCAGCTATACGATATCGAACAAGGAAAGTGAAAGGATGTTTGTGTGCCATCCCACAATGGGTCTTGATGTTTATTTTGATACGTACTGTTATCTTACGGTTTATTTTAATGGAGAACACGAATGTTGGCGTATCGTGGACCAATTTTTTTTATCTTTATCGAATTTAATAGGTCAAATTCTGAATTTGGGAAATGTATACCATATTCAAGGATGTAGAAACTAACGTCCTTATACTCATGATACTTCTTTGTGTTTTCCCTGGGGTGATTTGTAGATTTATTTCTACAAAAAATGTTGTTGGAACAATGAAAGCGAGGTTGATACTCTCTTTTTGAGCATTGATTTTTGTATGAAAAAATGATTTTGAAAAACTATTGTTCAAATATTAAAGTTCTAATCTCACTAAGGATAAATGATCACTGTTTATCCCGATCGAAAATACCCTGTCTGTTATTTTTAACGGTGGAAACGCGATCAGTTCAAGCTGGAATGGCACCGAATCACTGTTGCACTGTTTGCTTCTTGCTGTTTGCCTACCTTCCCCACTCTCTTCCTAAGCTCCATACCTCATTTCTTCATTACACCCTTTTCGAAGTACCAACACAACCGATAAAAAGGCAATCTAAAATTAATGCAACGGCCAACAAAATCCAAATCCCTTATTTCAATCTTGTTAGCATCTTGATATACTTATAGAAAAATCATTGAATCAATTCGGACTTTGCATATTTCTATTATTGCTATTGCTCGCGTTCTCTCTATATGTTGAACTGTTCAAAATCACTTATCATAACTCACTTCTCTCCCTTCCCCCCATGTTCCCATCTGTCGATCCACTTCTCTCGCAGGATACGAACTATCAGCAAGAAAACGGCGGTACGCAGGTTTTACTGAGCGCAAAAGAAGCGATCTCACTCTGGCTTCTCGGTGCCCGTAAGGTTTGTAAAAAGATTACAAAACAAAAAAAATTAGCAAAATCAGTAAATAACATTCATGCTGAACATTAGCGCCATTTTGGTTTTTTGTTTTTGATTTTCCTACCGCTGAGATTTTTCTATTCAATATTTTGCTTAACGTTTTTCTTTTCGATATTCTTAACTTCTTCACTCAACTAGACGTTCTGTACACTTACCGTAACGTTTATCTTTCTAAATTTTTGAATGTTTTATATACATATTTTAATTTATATTGTTGAGATCTTGAATACTTCGGGAGTGATCGATGATTCAAAACCAACGCATAGCTTAAACAAAATGCATGGGCCAAGAAAGTGTTTCCGTTCGTTCATGTTGTTCTTGTGAAGTAACTAAGCCAATATTTTATATCCGTTGCATGTTCAGTATAGTATTCTTATTATTACTATTCTAGTTCTTTCTTTACACAATTTATGCAATGCACATTTTCGCCTAACTACTCTATTATTCTAATATTGTGATGCTTACGTTATTCTTTCGCTTTATATTTTTATTTCGTAAAAATACTATATTTTTACATTTTATTCACAGAATATAATTTAATTAACTTTAATACTTATTTTTCTTCCCATTTATAGACCATGTACAAGCGTTTGATTGACGCACAGCAAACGAAAAATAAGGTCGATCCGGAAGTGACGCTGCAGTTTCTGAAGAGTGCGATCTACTACTTCCTGACGGACAAGGAAAACTCCCAGGGACACCTGAATGCGATCGAAAGTATTCTTGGTTTCTCCGACGCGGAGCGTTCGAATATCGACAAGGCACGAGCGTACAAGTAGAGAGGTCACTGGAGTAAAACACTTGCTATTAATAATAGGAAAACCCCTAGAAGAAAAATAGGTAAAGCATTAATATATGTTTTATCCACTTACACACAAGCTAGTAGAAACAACACGGATACACTTGTAGATAAGATTTTAACGTTCTATGAAAATGTTGAATGAATTTAAACGAAACATAATGCTCGATGTGAACTGAGAGACCGGGATAAACAACGAAAGGGCCTACGAGTAAGGGAATGCGATAGTGAATACAACTACAGATCAGTTATAATTAGATGAATAGACTATTTAGAAACAATCTTCATCCCTGGTACTTACGAAAATTATGCCGAATTTGGTAAAAAATGTGATGCTATCGTTTCGGTTACTTCTTCCCGTGCTTGTGAACCATTTGAAGTTTATGAGCTTATGAGTTTCGTCCAGTTCCTTCCCTGGTGGCTTATTATTTATTTGTAAATGTTAGCGGTATCATGTCTGAATCGGTTCGAGCCGATAGATTTTATCTTTTCCTACTTTAGCAATAATTCACAAGAAAAAAAATGTATCTAAATATTTGAGTTGGTCCCTTTTAAGCTTGAGATACATATTCCGAATGTTATTACTTTACTGTTCCCCTTATGGCAAAGAGGGAAACAAAACAACCTACCATCCATGCTTGTGCTGCTTTAAAAGGAATAGACAAAGATGAAAATGAATAGACAGTCTTACACCAAACCGCTAAACAGAAAAAAGCTCTAAACTTAGCCGCTTGATGATAAACATTAAATAATGCGTACGTCCAACTGAAGCAGCTTTCAATGCATTAGATAAGTAACGTAGCTATCACCAAATACAATCTATCCCAGTGAAGATGGTTCTCCTAGGCTTATGAGGTGGCCGAGGGTGTTGTTAAATGGTTACAGGATAAAAGGACATTATTTACTGTTTACTTTGCGCATCAAGATGAGCTATTTTTTAAATGTACAAGATAAATGGCCTCTAATGGGGATAAACGGTTAGGTCGTTGACACGGCAATCAATGCTCGGGCTAGTGGTGCTTTAACAGAAAGGTTAGAAGAAAAAAACCGAGTTTACCGGGACTGAATATTCGCTTCGAATAGACAAACCGTGCGACGTGCAATAGTGCCTCTGAACGTGCATACCGAGCAGAATATTGCGTGCTTCGTTGTGGTAAATAGAAGCGATCGTAACAGGAAAGTTAGGGAAAAAATATGCAAAGCTGTTCCGTGCGAGCTTCGAGAGGGAAAGCGTGCAAAGATTGATAGATAAATATACGAGTATTCTAATAAAACAACCGACTACCATTCGAGATATTCTTATAACACATGTGAAAAATAAACGAAAAACACATTATTGTTGCGCAAAGGGGTATTACAAGAATATTGATTCTCCCGATTTACCGAATGCAAAAAAATAAAACAGTAAGTATACGACAAATGGAACCGTGCACGCTAGTCGAAAATTTATCAGGAATTCTTTATGAAAGAAAACTTTGAATAGGAATCTTTAAACTGTTTTACATACTCCATAAATAGTTTTTATCACCAGATTTGTGTGTCCTGGGAGTTTCTAACGACTTTTTCGAGTTGTGCGTAGATCTAAAACTATCGAGGCTGTCAGATTTCGAGCAGCACTACCCAAGTGACAGAAAACACGATTTAGATAATTTTCGCCAGGCTTAGAAAGGGGCTGCATAGAAGATTAATAGCAGACTTATTAAGCCAAAATTGCAAGTGTGTGCGTGAAAAATGAACCCACCGTGGGTGCACTGATCCGATCCTTACTATTATAAATTGAACCCTTCCAACCCAACTCCGGAACTGACAGCTCAAAGCCATCAAATCAAAACAAAATATAAATTCGAATTCAAACAGAGGATTTATTTTAACAATCTCAGCAGTTTTTCTGGAATAGTTTCTTTGCGTGTTCCAAAAACCGTCTAGTTGCAATTCGTAGTCATGAAACGAAAAATACGAAAAGGTAAATATAGAAAAGTACAAATATACAAAAAATTACCTGTTTACATTTACCTTGCTTGCAAACAGGATAATCTTCCCCGATGAACTCGAATGCAACAAAATCGCAAACACTGCATTTATCGAGCTACCATGGAGTAAACCTGCTTCCTAGCTTGCTGCTCGTCCTGTATCATAGGGTTAGCTGCATCTTGCGGCGAACAGAGCGTCTGCATCATCATTGCATAAAGTTCATCCCTCGTCGATACAGTCACTGGAAATATTGGCCTACCCTGGCTTTCCAGCATTATTTTGGCTTGTATGTCCTGTCTCGTTTCCGAAATCATAGCCTCTACAAGCAGCAAACGCTTCCGAAATCATAGCCTCTACAAGCAGCAAACGGTCAATACGAGCAATGCAGAAACCTTCCGGCATTTGTTGTTGAAACCTGCTGGACGGTTGCAAATAACACTTTCCAAATAAAAATTATCGAGTGCTGAAGCGATAACGCAAATAAATCAGTAAACTTACCATAATCGATAAACTGCCTCATCACAATCTTGCTTGGCCCTGGGTAAACGTGTTGTTGGCTTTCATACTGCTGATCCATATGTTGTTTAATCCGCCTTCTGATCGAGAAAATTAGAGTCGCATCTCTGTTTATCTTCGAACCGCAATGTTGTTTTTGGTACAGTGCAAACGGCTGAATCGAGAGAGATGTGGAAATATGTTATTCGCAAACCGAGACGCAGGTGGGACATTTCAGTCCAGTCATTGCTGATGCTCTGCAGGACTACCATGACAGTGCAGCGAAATTACTCCGTCGTGTAGCTTCATAGAACACTTTTTCCACTGGATCGTATGCCAGAGGGCAATTGGGCTACGTTCTATCGGTGCCGCAGGACAAGTAAGATCGATCAGTTCAGCCTGAATACCCATCTCGAGAATGCAAGCGCAAACTACGATGCGAGCATGGTTAAGCTAATGCAGTCTGACCTAGCCACAGACTGCTCGTTACAAGGCACAAGAGATTATCTGCGTCATTTTCTTCAGCGTACTTCACACCCGGCGACTCGACACTGTTTCCAGTGCTGCTATCCAACTTTTCACTACGCTTTGTGAAAGTAACATCTTTTATCACCGACCTACCCGATTATTGAGAGGAAACATTCTCCTCGCTGCTGCTGCTGAGCGACGAGTTTTTCTTACGACTTAGCGAACGTTAGCGAACCGATCGCGTCCTGTTTGTCACCAAGTAGACGGAAGTGATCGAAGAGGTGATATTCTTCACCGCCCGTTCACACGGCATCGTAGCGTAGCGATTTTGACACTCCATCGTAGTGTCAACTATTTTTTATGGCCGTGGCTAAGGCCTCTCGACCAACATTTACACTACGATGGAGTGTCAAAATCGCTACGCTACGATGCCGTGTGGACGCTGCCTCACCACCGCATCTTACACCGTATCCTCCTGCTCCTTGATCACCATTGCCTCCTCAGACATGAACGATTTCGGTCCATGCTTACCGCCACCGTCGTGTACGTGTACGCATCAGATCGTCGCCAGCACCATTGATCACCGACGATTCACCTTCACGTTTGACCACCTCATCCATGTCGATCAAAATATTACCCTACTTTTGCTCCCTCGCGCCTCCGTGGACGCGGTTTTCCATCCGATTTTTGTTCAACAATCGAGCAATCGACTCCTGCCAGCCAATCTGTTTCGCGATCGTCTGCGGAGCTTTCGGTTTGGTAAAAGTGTTGATCATCAACCGTCGCGCATTTTCAAGCTTCAGTGACAGTTTGGCCAGATTGGTGTGATAAATCAAACAGAGTGCCCCGGCGTATCCCATCTCGGTGTCGGACCCAAGGACGAGATCCCGCAAACCCAAAAGAACGTGCGGCTCCAGCTCGAACGGCAGCGTGAAGGAAAACAACCCCGATTAAAGGTTGTGGCACTCAAGTGATGGATCGTAGAAACGCAGGACAGCATTTTTTTGCTCGAATTTCGCTTCGTGTTTAGCATATCGGTAATGAACTTGATCAGCTTCCTCGGCGCCAAAGTGTCATCAACCGTAGTCTCGTGCTTCGTTGTGGTGGTAAGGGTGAGCCCGAATGAAATCCAAAACGAGAAAAATAGGAAAATGAATAAGCTTGTCCCCTGAATCTTACGAACCTTTTCAATGTTAAACTCTTTTCGGATGTAACACTTCACGTTTGTCAACAGTGACTCCAGTACCATTTTGGTATCCTGCGGCGGAAGTGTCGTACCTATCGCGAAATTCTCCTGTACCACGTCCAACATCTACTGACGTGACGCCGACAGTACTTCCGACCGTCCTTGATAATCGTACTGATGTATTGTATGTGCCCAGAATTTCACCCAGATATGCACCGAACTAACGATGGCGATCACATCGTTCATCAGCACATTCTCCTTGTTTGTTGCGAGTTTGTAGAGAATTCCCGAAGCCACCAAGTTCGTTGTGCGAAGTTCTACTTCTCAAAAAACCCTATATCGAATATGAAGTTCAAGAGATGGAACATTTTAAACAAAACTTCCTTCAACGGTTGTGATTTATTCACTCCCGCCGTGTCAACAAGTTTTGATACAAACCTCTGGTTTGTTGACGTTTTTTCATTCAACACCTACATTCGACCGACGTTGATGATGATGCTAAATATGTTTCCGGAAAAAGGCTTCTCTTACCTCTTTTCTTGTTATTCCGTGAAAACATGTGTGATTAATAAAGATTATCATCTTTTATTTACGCTGAACAAGTCCGCACGATGCACAGTCTTCTTCTTCTTCTTTCGCTATGCGAGTCGGGGTATATCCTCCTACGCTAAGTCGAACGTTTGTTCCCTTACTCGTAATCAGAGGCGTACCGACTCTGTCCGAACTCCTATGAAGGGGCTCGTCCTTTAGGACCGGCTAATAATAGCCATATGTCCACCCGCCGGCCACGGGAGGGATAATTCCTTCCGTTGTCAGGACACAAGAACTCGTGGTCCGCTTGATTGACTCCAACAGAACGAGATGTGCGGCAGCTAGGATTTTTCTGACCTGAGCTCCAGCTCGGCGTGACCACGCGGTCGTGCCGTAACCTTACTTTTCCGCTAACCCTTTCAGGAACTGCACTGCTAACCTCCGCTCTGATTCACTGCCGAACTGAAACTGACGATGCACAGTCACATTACCAAATGAAAACACCAATGACAGCTCAAAACTGATGCACAGCAAGCTTAGAAAAATGTTCAAGAAGAAAACATTCATCAGTCCGTGTATGTACACGGCGATACGAAATTCCGCACCCATACATTCAAACATCGGTGGGATTTAGGGCAATTTCACTGCATTTTTCAAAAATAACCGTCAATTTTGTCACCTGGGTATACATCTTGCACCAAGATACATATAATGTATTTATCTTTACGCTAAGGATCTTGTTTAGTGTCGGGAAAATCGATTCCCGGTTGGGATTCCAATCTTTTGATTCAAATCCATTTGGAGATCCGGATCTCCGAATCCGAATCCCAATCCATCGAACAGTCGCGATACGATATAAACTCTTCAGAGCCGGTCTGGAAATCGTTTATCCTAATCTTAATCCCCATCAAATCACAACTGATAACACGCTTTTCCGCAATAAAAAACATACCACACATTTTCGACGTGAGCTTCACCGTTGTTTGCAGTTCTGTTGATCATACAAATCTATCAACGTAAGGAAACGATGTTCTTCGCCGCCATTAAAAAGCGGGCATAGTTATTTATGGGACTCAAATATCGGGGATTGAATCTTCAAGTCTTCCAAATCCCGATTCTGCCAACACTAATCTCGTTTTTATCCAAGGGTGCCTAAGCGGATACCAGGTTGTAATAAATTGTTTATTTTGACAAGCCATATTGCAGAATCTACGATGTTATAGACAAATGAAAGCCGATTCTTTCATAAATAAAAGAAATCTTGTTTATATATATTAATAATAAGTTATTTCATATGAATAGCGTAGAACTTACGGAGAAAAGATCTAAATTTTGAGGACTTTGACGTGTTAAGTGGTGGAACGTCAATTTGCACGAAATAACGCTACCTAGTTTGCATACCTTGGCAGTAGGCACAAGCAGTTTACAATCGCAGTTCGAGTAAATGTTGTCAGTTCAGTTGTGGCTGTCGTTGCTTCGTCGTGTTGTCTGTGCGATTCAATCTGCCGTGGGTTCCAGAGCACCCGCAGAAAAGAAATTCAACAAACATTTCACGCCGCGTAAGTCATTCGAGAAGCCTTTTCGCCGACGTGGTTTGCTTTCATGTCAGGCGGATAGTTTCAGTGTTGTCATATTGATAGTTTCCATCGGTACTATTCCTTTGCTGACTGCGTGCAGTTTCCGTGTATGGTCCTGTTTATCGAAAACGAACCAGTACAGTGGCAGCAACATGCAGTGTGAATGGCCGTAAAGCGGTTCTTTCTGGTGCTTTCCGTGGGTAACGGCGAACGGTACGTGTTGACCACCCGGCCATGCCGGAACACGGTCGACAACAGGGAACAGCAGCAGCTCGCGTCACCAGCAACCAGCCCCGTGTCCGTAAGCAGGTCACGGTAATCGGGTTGTGCGGCGAATGGGGAGACGGTGGTTAACCTGATGACGTTGTCTGTTTACTCCATGGAGGTCGCGTACGGTTTCCCAGCGAATGTATATAGTGCCATTTTCCGTCGTCTATGACAACGGACACAGCAAAGGTTACCTTGCATTTGCGTGGTTCCAGCAATCTTTGATCAATTTAGTATAAACAAATTAAAAATACTAGTCCATAAGATTTTTCCCGTCCTTCGAGGGGGTAAAAACACTTCCCCGTAACAAAAGTCTGCATCTGTGTGGACAAGTTTACGAGCTTGTTAACCATTCTATCGAGGAAAGTGCAGCAAGTTCCGATGCAACGCATGCACACGGTGCTTTTCCATGCATGCCCTTCAGGGCCGGTAGGAATCAACCAACCAACAAATCATTCTCCGAACCACAACACGGAGGGGGGGCGTGAAAAGATGTGGAAGAAGTAGTTTAATCAAACAGCGGTTTCTATGGCAACTAGATAATCGTTTCCATCGACTTTCAAAGGCTCGTTGAATAACCATTCGTCGTTGGGGTTTTCCATTCATACAACCTACAAGGTCGGTTTATTGCTCGACCAGTTTTCTTAAGCCAATCACCACTTTGTTCAAGATCAATTTTCCCTTTTTCCAACGCGCGAGGAACGTGTCGAATTGGAGGTGAACAAGCTGAAATAAAAATAATAATAAAAAAAACGGAAAATGGCATGAATGAAACAAGTAGAAAAAAAGAGATTTCAAAACAGGTCATAGAGTGTAGGCCGAAGGAAAGCCGGTGAATGGAAATGGGAGGGCTGTGAGTGCGTGTGTTTGTGGAAAGTGGTCCAAAAGTTGATGCTGATGGTGCTTGTGCCGATGATGATGATGATGATGATCGTGTCTGGCGGTCGGCACTGGTGTTGGTGTGGTGATAATAGGGCAGCCCCCACCCGGGAAAACCGAAACGTAAAATTACCCGTGAAATGGCCACTCTAACCGTACCGTGTTTGGGAGGAGGAATGTTTTTCCGTGCTCAATCAGACGGTGGGCATTTTCTCTTCCCTCATCTCCATCGGAAAGCCGGCGTTCCTTGTGTTTGTGTGCGTGTGTCTGTGAGCGGTGGATTGGTCCAAAACGCGCGTGTTAATCGCGCACAAGTGTGAAGAAGCATAGGGTCTTGAAGGCTGCGGGAAGAAGCTTGCAGGCACCAGCATGATCATCCAAATCATTGACTTCGGCTGACGCGGAGCCAGAGCTGAGGGGCAAGGCCAGCGGAGAGCGAAAGAAACCGGCAGAAACAAAAATCAAGAAGCACATCTCGTCCAACCAAAACTGGGTGAGTTATTTCAGAGGGGCACAATTCTCTTCACAGCAACATGATTTCACTGTCTCTCCTCCCTCTCCAGCGCTTGATCGTCAGCGTTGGAAGATCATCTTCTTAAGATCTTTTCTCCCTCTACCCATTTCACACTGCCGGCGGGGCAGACTGGCTAATCTTTCCGGCACGAAAATAAATAGAATCAAGTAGGACCGGAATTAAGTTTAGCTAGGATGGACCACGTCAACAATAGAAATGGCTTTGCCCCTCCGGTAGGGGTTTCTTCTCACAACTCACTGACACATTGCTGATCGCATTTCCAGATGCATATGAATTGGTTTCAAGTCACACCGCCGCGATAATGGTTTTTCCGAGCGGAAATGTATTAATGTGACATCAAGGAACTCGGTACATTTCCCTTGCCCCTTTCTATGTGAGGAACAATCATCTACATCAGTTGTTGTCATTGGAACGTACATTCTTATCGCAACTTGCATAAGATACTGCAGCCCAAAGTCCCAGATGATAAGAAGACGATTGGGAAAAGGAAACAAACATCGCGCACTATCGTTGGGTAAGTGCCTTGCAACTTGCTTGTGGCACGGCATTGCCTATAAGACTTTGTGGAAAGAAACATTGATAAACCAACTGATAATGAAAGCGCAATTTGAAACAGATTAACTTGACCGATTAATTTGGCGTTAGTAACAATAAAATAAAGAAAAGGCACATACCAAATGATCGGTCACAGTATTTTTTAATTTTATTTGACCATTACCACGGTTGATGGTGTGTTTAGTTGAATTTATTTTTGTAATTTTATACACATTTGTTGCAATTAAATCCGCTCCGGTTCTCCAAACCAATGGGTCGAGTGGAATTGATAGTGTTGCTGGTATTTGTTTTCTTTTCGTATCGATTCACGCCTTTTAAAACAAGGCACTCACGGTTTATTTATCATGTTATGTTTGATATGTTCGCACACGCACGTTTAAATTTTGTAAGAAACGATTTGGCAATATGTATGTAATAATAATAGAAAATACACTTGCCTCAAAAATTGGAATGAAGGTATAAATAAAAAATAAATGGATGATTACATGAATCAACAATTAAGTTACATATGAAACAATATGGCAGGCAAATTATTATCAAAACTAATATAAAATGCTGAAGCTAAATGTGCTTGATTTGCTGATTTTTTACCCCTTGTTTATTTTTACCGTATTTTGATGGTTTACTTTTTGCCTTTTACAACTTGATCAAATTGTTGACATAAATAGTGTATAATGTTGGTACTTATACAAAGCTTCTCAAGTTGCAATCCAGTGCAAAGAAAACCAAGAAAGTTTGTCGTGTGGTACCAAAAACATGCTGGTACGGTTATGGAAAGTCTCACAAAACTTCCAAAGGCGCGCCCTCCCATCGGGCCCTTTTTCCGTGGCAAAACGATGTGTCGAATGTGTATCACTTTCCTCCGGGGTCAGGAAACAACGGCGGCAGCAACAGCAACAAGGAGGCATTGCAAAGCTCCGGGGGTGGCTTGTTTAGCAAACTTTTCCTGCAAACTCTGCCACCGGCAGCAGGCAAACGGTAGCAACAAGCGGCCAAGGAAGCATACCGCCTCAAAAGTCAACGCCCAGCAGGGAAACTATCGAGGAAGTATAAACTTGCCGTTTTGTATCGACAACATGCAAACGCGATGTAAAGACAATAAAAAGGCCACACACTAGACACGCGGCCGAGGGCGGGATGCTGTGTTTTTGTAATGATTTTTGCCCCTTTGCCAATTTGTACACCGTGAAGTACAGGCTTTTCATGCCTATCAAATGGGCGCATGTTTTTTGGCAGGAGAGGGGGAATGAGTTTATGTCCGAACACACATAACCGCAGCAGGCATCAGAGATGGTGCGGAAAAAATGGAGGAAATAAAACGCCAAACATTCAAGAGTTGGCTTCTGGCTTTAGCACATGTATGGTAATAAAGTGATGCGCATTCCACCGTAGCGGAAGGAAAGGTGTTGATATGTATGCTCAGAAGCACGCACCGGTCGGTGGTAAAGAAAGTGAAAATTGATTCCATGTTTTTCCATGTCTGTGGAGCAATTGTTTTTTCGGTCTTCACCGAACACGGAAGCTTCTTCCTGCAGGTTTTGTTGTAAAAACATAAATCCTCACTTATGTTCTCGGCTGTGAATACATCGCCAATGAACAGCGAGTCTGTAACAAAGGGTGCCGCTGTCGGAAACTTGAAAAACGATTTTACTTTTTCTCTTACAAGTGAGCAAACACATCAAAACCAGTCGGGTAGTCAGTTATTAGCAGCAACAAAAATGCTAAGGGTATTTTTCAGTATAAATAAAGCATTTAAGCGAAACAAATGCTGGAAATCAGACACATACTGGAACGAGTTTTTTTTTACTTACAATTGATCTTCTTAAATTTTTTCATTGAAGCACTCACTCATGCCCTGCATTCAAGATCAGTAATTCACATGATGAGAATAATAAACAGGAGTTGGCAGTCAGGTTAAGAGAGAATATTTTTTCACTTTATTTTATTTTTAATTGAAATGAATTGATATGAACATAGAGAGAAGTTTTCCTGGTGGCATGTGTTGTGTATTAATTTGTTGTTTATATGTGTTTATTGAGTGTCAAAACTTCTTCGTCTTATTATAAACTATTTATCTTCTATCCAGTGGTTGAAAAGAGGGACTTTTGTCGCTTACGAAATTGTTACGAAGTTTTAACGTTAATTACTAATGAAGCAGATATGCCTCTTTTTACCATCTTTGAGGGTTTGGTTTACTTTAGTGGAAAATCGTTTACGGTTCCGCTTTCGTAAGAAAAACATCCTCTCTCGTTGACGATCGGTCCGGGAAGGGTTGTTTCCATGCGGTTTACCAAATCTTCTCCCCTTGAGAAAATCGATTTTTCACCCAATCGTGAGTAATTCTTCCGAAACCTGTTGCTGGCTGGCGCGTCTCCACGGGGAAGTATTAGAAGATGAGTCACTTCAGGGTATCTTTCATCGCCGTGCGCAATTTGTTTAGACGTGCCGCCGTCAAGTATCGATTCCGAAGCGTGACTTCCCACTTGATGCACTCCGATCGATACTTCAAATCAACATCCGCTGTGGCGGTACTGGCGAGGGTTGTTTGTTAATGATTAACTCATCCTCTGATGATTTCCCCTCCGTTGAATTGCACGCGACTCGGTGTCTCGGAAGAAATGTCCCCATCCGAGTATGAAAGTTCGCCACGGAAAAATAGGCAAAAATCTCACCGACCGAAGCAAAAGGGGATCGAAAGGGTTTAGTTCTAATCCCTTGGAGGGGTGAATTGGTCGCATTTCCCCAAACTGCGGCTAACCACAAAAGGCGCTGCACAATGGTCTTTGAAACATAAGCCAGCAGTAACATTGAACCCTGTTCGTTGAGTTTGCGGCAATCCACGCTCGGTTGCAACGGCGTGGGTCTTTGCCGAAGTTGTGTCGATTGTTTACTGAACCGTTAGGACGTGATACCCTAATTTGTGCTCATCCATGTCGAGAGGGTTCGTGCGAGTCCGTGCTAGGACGTTCGGAAGGCGTGAGATCCCTTGATGAAATTTATCCATCCTTTCATCCTTCATCGGCGTCCAATTTTCCTTTTGCAAAGGATTTTCTTCATCCGGCGCCGTCGAGTGGGAGCGTACGAGCTTTTCCGCTTTCTGGTGGGATTTGTGTTGGCATCAAATTCAATTCATAATATCCAACGATGTTCCGACCCATGCCCGACTTACTCAAAGCTTGGGTAATAGAATAATGTTGTAAATTATATTTTTCACTTACAGTTACTTACTTTTAAATTTTTCAAATTTATATTACGATTAATAGAAGACTGTTCTTTTCGTAAATCCATGCAGACACTTTCATTTCTTTCTAAATTCACCAACAATATCACACTCAAAAGTCAGACGTCAGTTGGTCCATTTGCGAACAATTCAAATAAACCGTTTCATGCCCGGCAGCTCAACTGGAGTGTGAGCTCTTTTAAAGCTTTTCTCTTTTCGCACGATGCTGCACTTCGTCACCGATCGTGATGAGCCTAATAAAATAAACGATCATCCACCACCTCGTTCCCGATGCCACGGGAACTTGCTTTGTCTGGTCTTTGACAACTTTCCCAATTACCCCGCGGGTATTGCATTGCTTTTTGTGTGTGTGTGTGTGTGTGTGTTGTGTTATTTTACAATTCATCCAGTGGACGGGGAAAACGTGCTAGTGTTTTACTTTATTTTTCGCGCTAATGCGAACCATCCATTCCTAATGCGGCAGATGTGCCTGCCCTGCCGGCGGAAAATGGCCGACCTCGGTGCCTCGCGGAGCCTATTTAGTTCCCCTCGTCTCATTCACTCCACTTCCGCTAGAGCGGGACTCCACCTCAAAGGGGAGGTAAATGGTGGATGGCGCTTCTGTGCTTGTGGTGGTCACACCGTTTCCGGTGACAGATCATTGAGCTTAGGTTCAGTAGTAATCGCGCCACGGTTCGCAGACACGATGGGGGTGGTCGAGCGAGCGAGTGAGAAAGAGATGAGGAAATGAACAAAAAAAAAATAAGGCACCACCGAAGGCCTTCGAGTAAGTAAGTGACCGCGATGGCACGTTCGCGGTAGTGCCATGTGGCTCCCATTTTCCGCTGGCGACTTCATCCGTACAACCCTTGAGTGGCGAGTTTTCCTTTGGAATTAGTTTTATTAATCTAAATCGATTGAATTATACAGAAAATTTGTTTATGAAAATCGACTTCCAGATGCTTTCGATTCAAAACCTTATAACTAATCCGTATGGTAGAAATATGAATGGTGTCCAATAAGATGTCTTCACAATGACTTTCCTGGTGTCAAAACATATGTTTGAGGATATAAAATAGCTCAAATTTATTTTTGTTTTTTTTCTCATTTCTGACAAATAATAAACACTTCTCCTTCAAGGGTTAACCTATCGCGGTGAAAACAGACCACACCATCCAGCACTTGCCCACTTCCGCGTGGCACTAAAATGGCTCACTCGTGTTTGTTCTGGCGCTTGACGAAAAAGTAACTGCGGAGGAAAAGTGCTCCCGTCAACGGTGAAAACTAGTTCATGTCCGGTGTCGTCGCACGCCGGGCATCATGTGCCGAGCTGGCCGACAGCACTCGCACGGGCTTGGTTAGCACTTTTTATTTTTTTTTATTATTTTGCTCCAGCAGTTTAGTAGGTGAAACGTGCGATATACTCTCCGGTCGAAAGTGCGCCAAGCGCCTCAATGCGACCAAAACAACAAATAAAAGAAGCAATAATACGGACTCTAACGGGTGGCAGTTTGCGAGCACCGAATGGTGTCGCCAGAGTGGTCCGAAGTGGCCGTTTTGAACCAGCGACACCCCTCGGGGCCGTCCATCGGGCGCATCTTCTGCCTGGGGACTTGGGAGGAGGGGGAGAGCTATAAACATGGTCAATTAGTAGCGACCCTGTCGGACGCAGAAGGGTGACGAGGTGTGTGCGCCGGTGATGAACAACCGGTACATTTACTGTCATGGATTAATTTTTGAGCGCACGTGTTGGTCCCGGATCCGGTACTTAACGGGAGATGACAATTTTCTTTCTTGGAAAAATCCTTAATATGCGACATTATTTTTATCGACTAAATTTCGTGCAATGTACACAGCAACATTGAATTAAATGGGTAGGGTTATCTATATCCAATTTTGTTTTGCTAGATTACCGAGGTTATATTATCCTGTTTTGTATACATAAATTATATTCAGAGTTGTGTCCAATTAACTTGATGTAGTAACTTTGGTTGGTTGGTTGGTTTATGGTTTCATTTTTAATTCTTCAGCTATTTGCAAATAATGTGGTTGGAAAATGTTTGTTTCTTGAATTTTTTTTGAGTTGTTACCAATATAGTACTCCCTAAACATAAAATAGAGGGCTCGTAAAAGAAAAACCTTACTTAAATCAAACTTTTCTCGATTAGATTGGCTTGAAAAACATAAATTTAAAGAAATCTGCTTTGGTCCTGCAGTTCCGAGGTTTTTGTGCTATTTATGTTTTGCTCATCTAACTTTGTTTGTGAATCAGTTTAGCATAATTACAAAACAAAGCTGAAGAAAGTTCTACACAAAGCTCTGATCCTTTCAGATGCAATAAACATCGGAAAGTTCAACAATCACACTTCGTGGGAAAAATACACATCACAGTTTAAGTAATCAATTTTGCACAATCAGAACACTCAAGTCTGAAGCCGAATCATTTTTTTTCTGTCTAAATTCAAGGCAAATTGGTAAAAGGATTCAACGACGATAAAAAAAGAGTGCGCCCCGTTCGCGACCGTTCTGCGCGTTCTGAAAATCGGGAGTTCCTCTGCTCGGGCTCCATCTCGTTTTTCCCGCTCCCTGAAGTATCCCCCTTCCAACCCTCCTCCCTCCCATCTTAACGGTCCCCATAAAGGGATTAACTGTGTGGGGTGAGGGGGGAGTGAAAAAAGGGGAGGACGTGAAAAAAAAGGTATAATCCCCGTCTGCAATTTCGGCTTTCTGTTCCTCCTTTTCGTTCCGCGTTTGTGTTTCCGATTCCAATGATCCCGCTGCGGTATGGCACGCTGATAAACTAATTGGATTAGTTTCTTCTGGCAGGCGGACAGGCCACCGTGATTCGGTTCCCGGTTGCGCTGTATGCTCCCTCCCTCGTGGACTCCACTCCGGCGCCTCCGTTCCCTTCCCGCAAGGCCATTTTGGGCCGAAGCTATTATCGGGAGTCTTTAGTGTCCTGTACATTTTTATGCCGTTTTTAACAATATCCGAAAAACAGCAACCCGCCTACCAGGCTGGACGGCAGTTTCGCTGATGTGGAAATGGAATGTTGCTGGTTTTTTCCCAGGAAGTTCCAGCATACTTTGATCCCGTTTATTTTTCGGTGTACGTTTCCTAAGCCATTTTTCCGGAAAATACTAAAGATAACCACTTTTGTTGTGCTTTTCTGTCCGGGATTTTTAAAGTTTCGGTGTTTGGTTTCCCGACGCACGCATACACGCTTTTCCAAAAGCTTCCGAATTAACACCCTCGGATGGGGTTGAGCCTAATTTTCCGGTGGATGGCTCCGGCACACGATTGTTGATATACCAGAACTTTAAGGATAGGCTGGGGTATCATTGAATAAGCATTACACCATTGCCAGATTCCTTTACCGCCCGTCCATCCCCATGCACGACGTGGCTGAAGCGCACGTTCTGTGCTGCAGTGTCATAACAAATTAGAACGAAACGTGTCCGACCGTTTAAGGGCGGTGGGTAAGAACTGAAAGCACAACAACGGCGGCCAAATTGAAACGATAAAAATCAGACAATATTAGTCCTTACAGCACGCCGGCATCCCGTGCGCGTGATGATGAGCGAAATAGAGTCGTTTTTTCGTCTTCTCCTCGTTTTTTTTTATTGCGTTCCTTTGACGACGGTGCAGAAAATTGAACTTCCTTCTACTACTTCTACGCTTAAACAGGCGCGCAGATCGTTGCCAAGGATTAATTGTGGGCAAAGTGATTTCAATTTTACAGCTTCCGGCGGATTACTGTAGGGATGTAATCAGTTAGAAAGAGGCTTTTAAAGTTGTACATGAATGATCTCTTGTAAGGTTATGGTTTGCATAAAAACAAAAATAGCTTAAGAATTTAATTCCTTAAGTAATTTCTTAAGTAAATAATTTCTCATTAACCTTTTCAAACATAATTGATTGGACATGTTTTTCTACCTACTTTAAGTTAATAACCATAAGTCCAAAGTTGATGGATGGTCTTGGAAGTTTTTTTTTAAATAAGAAATATTTTTGTTTCGAACTATTTAATCAAAATGGCAGAGAATTAATGGTCTTTAGATTTTGTAAGTATGCTAAGATCCTACAAAATTGTATGAGATCTCAAGAAATTCATGTGGGTATAAATACATTTTCTGGGGCTTCTAAATGGAAATGATAAAAAGGCGAAGCTGTTTGAATTTTTTCTTTCAACTGAAATTTTAAGTAAATTTGCTAGAAGGATTCGATAAGAGTAAACAGTTCGTTCAAATTTGTTTTTTTTTTCAATTGACTCCCAATTGTGAGGGAAAACGTTCCCCGAAATTATGCTTAAATATCGTTAGGCTTGTGTCCGAACGTTTGCTACATTTGTGTCGAATAAGGTAGAATAAAAACTACCAAGCATTGATGCGCAGGATTACGGATGAATTATTTATTTAACGAGGAAGGAAAGTTTTCTGTTATAGAATTGAAATGGTGGAGACTTTGCACAGGATCTGTCACAAGATTTTTGCTGGGTTTATCTTACATATTTACCCGTAGCTAAAGTTGTGTTATGGTGCACCGAAAAGCCAAAAAACTAATAATGACTCCTTTGAATCCATACAAGCAACGTAGGTTGGGTTTCAACGCCCAAGTAGGGAATAGTTTAAATTGACTACACTTCGTCTACAAGTAGTATGTTAAACGGAACATGTTAATCGGCGGATCTATGCTTTGTGTACTTAACAAGTCCAATATTTGCTGCACTTACCACTTGGCGAATCGTTTTGCTGATGGCCGGAGGGGCACACACACACAAACTGCCATCGTTTACGAAGTCACCCAAATCATAAAGTTAATGCGCTCACGACATTTTGTACCTTTTAGCCGTGTTTGCGCCAACGGCAACAGCTGAACGAAGGTCTCGCTGACACGGAAATCGCGGTTCGTGCGCCTTTGCTGCCCGGGATTTAGCAAACCAAGCGGCGCGATGGTAACATGGACGACAAAGAAACTTTTATGCATGATCTGCCTTCTTGCCAGGTTGTGCGTGTTATTTTTGCTCCCCTTTTTAGTGGTTCTCTATTTTTTTCTCATCCGACCCGCCGATGATGCGACATCATAAGCCGGCTGTCGTCAGATCATCAAACTCCCGGATCTTATGCACCGAGGCGAGGAATGTTGACTGCCGCACCGGTTGTCGGTATTTCTGGAGCCAGAAGATACAAAGACCAGCTCCCCTTCGTAACCTTCTCCCTCTTCGTTTGGCCAGCGTTACGGCCTTACTTTGGCGATGTTGCTTACCCTTCCACTGCCACGATGCACGTGCATCATTCCGTTGTTGGTGCTGGAGTGCGAAGCTATTCGACATGAAATGTAAACGTGTATTTCCATCGAAAGAACGGCATCCGTTCGGCAGCACCTTACCAGACCAGAGCCGGCGTGATTCACTCGATCGTCTTCGGTGCCGGTGTTGAGTTGGCGGGTTATTTGTCCCCGTCAGCACAAGTTATCGGTTTCTGTAGGTCTCTTGGAACGTTTACAGCTGCGATGGAGGCGGATTTGGTTCGAAATGCCAATGAAACTCGCCAGCGCCGAGGAGAAGCACCATGCAAGACATCAATGTTGTGCTGTATGGGACTGAAGGAGCAGAAACCACGCGGTGACACACTGGGCAAAGGCGCTGGATAAGAATGTTTGCGGAATTTTTAATTTTGGGGTCGTACCTAAATCTTGCGTTTTGTTAGAAATTTCTTGTTCATTTAAATTCAGCAGAATATTCAATTTTGTACATTGGTGTTGTTGCTTTTGATTAAGATTTATTTTTATTCATTAATTTTCCTTGTCAATTCGATACCACATAAACTTGCCAATTTATGCTCAAATTCGCTTGCAGCCACAAATACCCGAGCACTTTCTTCCACACGTTGGGTTTCGAAACCCACAGCGCACTGTTTGCCAACTGCTCCCAATGCTCGGAGCCCAAAGAAAGGTGCGCCTCTTCGAAGGTTGGTCGCTAAAGGTCTTGCTCGGCGTAACTTGCCCCGTCGTTTCCCTTCTGGTTCACATTGGCTTTACCGGCGAGACACGTCGACGTTGCCCGTGTGCCCGTGTGCCGGCTGTCAACCAACGAACACCAACCCCCCCTTCACTCCGGACGACATGGGCGGAATCGTATGCAGCGATTCCGACGTCAGCAACATATTTTTACAACCGTCGCCGGACCGGTTCGAGCAAATGAGAAAATTGCCGCCGCCATTTACCATCGACCGGGCACAACTACACACGACACGGGGAGGTTTGGTACGTGTCAAACACGGGACTTTTTGCAATTTATGCTTATGTGTGTGCAGTTGTGTGTGTAAAGATCATTGATGGATTGAATGGATCCGTGTTTGCAGTCGCATTTGCTGGAATAAACTGTTTTGATGTTCGCAAGAAAGAAAGCATTATTTTGCTCTTTCAACTCCTTTCACAACGTAAAATAAGCGACCTCTATTGTCTGTTTATGATTCAATTTAGCATGTTTAATGTTACTTTAACCTTGTTCATCTTGTCCGATTTTAATAACACTCTTTTGTGTGCACTCTTGAAGTTTTAAAATGAAAATACTCGCTTTGAATATTAATTTGCTTGTGTTGTTCGTTCATTCATCGTTGGATTTCCTGTACGAGCGAAATCTGTCACATGCTGGAAGTATTCTTTCCGGTAAAGAAAAACGGTTTCTTCGTAAAGTTATTTCTTTGATGAACATAATTTCCTTTGATACAGGATTTATTTTCCTGATGCCACCGATGTTTTTTTTTTCTCTTACGCTTTTTCCCTCTCGTTGCTTTACCTTGATGTGCTCGATCAAAGGTAGGTCAGGAGAATGGAATAATTTGGCTTTTTGTCAGTCTCACGTCGCTCATGTCGAGGTTCATTTTTGCGAAGTATAAATAACATTACGTAGAGAGGATAATTTACTATGCTTTGAGTTTACGGTAAAGAGGAAAACATAATTTCGATTAACATTAGACAGTTGTCCGAAACAAACATTAGGTTTTTTGGCCCGTCGCGAGGTAACGTGACCATGAACTATTTATGAGTTTGCTAAAATAATGCACATTGCCTACAATTCTTACGTAAACTTTTACTATTCCATTTACTCGAAGACGGCGAATGATAAATGAAATTTTTGGGAAATTTTTGAATTAATAAATTCGCTCTATCTGGTTGAGTGCATCAGTTTGCATGAATGAAAAATACTTGTGACTTGAATTGAAATGGCCTTTTGTAACCAAATTATTTTTCTGGAAATTCTTGAGTAAAATGATTGAAAAGTTTGAAACCCGATCGCATCCTATCGCCTGCAATAAGTTTCTATTTTTTAGCTCATGGTTCGTCCATTTCGTTTCTACCAAAACGCACATACTTTTGTCGTGGCAAGAAGCGCTTCGAGAGTTTTTAAGGCCATGGTAAGGGATACCAGGGTGCCTTCCTTACAGGCTGCCAACAACGAAAAACCATAAGACCGTACCGAAACAAAACCACCGAGCCAGCTCTTTCTGTTAGATTCGGTTTGGTTGGGGTCTAGGCGTCAGTCTGCTTTCCGTCCGGTTGATTGGTTCGGTCGGCTTTTGTCGGTTGGAAAGTTTTTCTTTCCTTTCCTACTTCAGCGTGCGCTCCGGGTTCGTGCAGTTCCGGTTTTCCCCCTCCTTTCGAAGTAATTCACCCGTCGACCTTCCTCCTGCTAGGCGAGGTCTTTAGGGTCGTCGGACTGGAGCTTTTTTGAAGTTCTTTTTTCTTCCTAAATGATTTTTCGTCCGAATCGGTCGCCCGGAAACGGAACGAAACCGGATGCGGGTTCCTTCTGTGTAATGACGGCCGGATGATGTGGCAGTATTGGCGACGGGAAAAGGAAGATCGGTTCATTACCATGCTCTCTGCTCGGAAGAAGAAAGTTTCCTGGCGCTCTGCCTCGCGCCAAACCGGGTCCCCGGACAAAGGATAACAAACTGAGTGGCGTTAGGAACAAAAGTTCAGCTAAAATTAGACCACACTTTCGTTTCGGTTCCGCTTTTCCGCTCGGCGGCTGGCTAGTAGCGCGCACGTCCTTTCGAGGTCAGCTTGCAGGAGATCGAAATAACACCACAACCATTAGCAACCAAGCTGTGGCCATGCGGATGTGCTGGCACACTCTCCGGTTGTCGCCCGGAGGTTTTTTTTTCTTTCTTTTCGTTTTGGAACCACCGGTCCACGCGGCAACGATATGGTTTCGCTTCATAAAAGCGAGTTTCTGGCCTTTCGCAAGTGTCACCGTCGTCAGCGGGTCGGCAATAACGAATCAATAATGTAAAATTTGTTATAGAGACCATTTGTTCGATGGCTATTTTCATTCGCCAACAACGATCTTTTTCTGTCTTTGGCGTTCATTTGCATGACGATCGATTCATCTATTTCCAGATCTTGCCGCACCATTTTCCCTTCTGTACAAACCGAATTAATTGCAAAGCGGAACAGGCCCATCGGTTGTCCCTAAAAAAAACCGAGGCGGAGAAAAGCGTCATCAGAGGTTTACTGGTTTGGAACACATTAGGTCGCCCTGTTCGATGACGTGTTCTGCCGCCCGTCAAACCGTGTCGTGGCGCTCCGTTACGCACGTCATTAGAGCAGAGCGAGCTTCGTCCGATAGGCCCGCGCCATTGACCGAAGGTTTGCTGATATTTCGATTTTGGACAGTGTGTGCTGTCGTGCTTTGCTCCGGCCTGTGTGTTTGTGTGCGTTTAGAAAAGTGCGTGCATTCGTGGCCACACTGGGGCTTGTATTAACGTGGACAACTAGCGGAAATCTTCCGATTGAATGGTTGCTAAATCATCCACGACAAACTAGAACAACATCAAACCCGACTGAAAGAAACAACACAACACGTTGGTATGACCTTTACACTGCATTCACATTCACTAGGCAGCATCATCCTTAGCAGCCGGCATTGGGGCGTTGGCGATGACCATCGACGTGTCGGCAGAGCTAATCGAGGCATGCTAGCGTACCGGTGTGTTGCTCCACCACATGTTTTGTTGTGTATAGTTATCGCGCGCCACCGTGGCAGAGGTGTGTATAGATTTGGAACGGGCGAAAATACGCCACCGGTCGCCGTGGGTTTGCTGTCCACGTATTCGTGCGCGATTGAAAGTCGCGTGTGTGCGCGAGATAAGCTTACCATAGCAAACCAGTTTGCCGCGCATTCGCGCGATCCCCAACCAACTCACTACAAGCGAAAGCCACGACGTTCTTCAGTCGAAATGACGGACGGTTGAGTGTTGATCTTCCGCGGGTTAAGTCAGCTCCAGTGACATGATCGTGCCAACACAAACAGAATGATGAATGATTACACTTCACATGGGAAGCTATTTGATATATTACAGTATGGACTCGATTTAATGTGAGAATTCTGTCTACGTTACACGTATTTTCCGACCGAGGATGTTTTCAAGAAACTATGATGTGTGCAAAACCAAGCAGATTTGTCTTTACAGTGCCATTGTCGTGTGGAATAGTTATCGACCAATTCGCGAAGGAAATCATGTACACACGCTTTCTGACTGAAAGTTTCACTTCAACTTTATGTCAACCCAAACCCCGCTCTGGCGTACGGCTAAAAATCCTTATTTGATCCAGCGGTCGTTAGGGCAAATGGTATGGAATTTAAATACCCGCACCGAAACATGAAAAAGTAACAGAAACCGGGCCATTCTAAGGGCCCTGCTAGCGGCAACGGTTCCATTGTCGAGGTTTCGCGTGGCGCCACGAAGTGCTTTCGCTGTGCACACAACAGGGCATTTTCTTTATTTGCTTGTGGTGGTGGTTATCGCGGGGGGTTGTGCGGATAAAACCTTACCCTACACCAGGGGTCGGCAAAGTGAGGCCCGCGGGCCAAATCCGGCCCGCCAAATGATTTTATCCGGCCCGTAAGAATATTTAAGTGCTTCATACTAAAAACCCATCCCAATTTTTATCGGATTTGTTCACGATGTCAGGTTTATTTTCTTCCCAAAAATGAAGATGATAATTGTTTAACGAGGTGTTTCTGTTACATGTTTATCGATAACATTTTAAATATTTTATCTTTTACCACCTTTTATGCAACTTTGCTATTTAGAAAGTTCCACTTTCCATTACAAAGGGTATTATTTTTAAAACATTGAAGCATCGTTTAAAGTATCCGGCCCGCGCCTTCGGTTTCTCTTTAATCATCTGGCCCTTTTTGAAAAACGTGTGCCGATCCCTGCCCTACACCCACACACGGGCCACCGAACATATGGCATTGGCCCGCTGACTACCTACGGGACCGTCTTTGGTTCTTCGGCTTCTGCTTCTTCTTTCAGGTCTTTCCCTGAATCGCCGGAATGTATCGAATAGGCGCGGAAGAACCTGTTTCGCAAGACCGCTACGCGTCCACCACTATCTGGGCTTGCTAGCGGCACAATGTTGGTCGATTATTTTTTAGCCTCTTGGACTTTCTTGTTGCCGTAAGATGGGAACAATGATCGTGGTTGCAAAAGTGCGGTTGGTACACATTGATGGCACAGTTGTTACGCAAACAATAATACATCTTTAAAATTTTAGATCGCCTCTACCGGCTTATTGCCGTAAACCCAGGGTATGTGGGCGCAAACAAACATGCTCCATAAAGCCGATGCTCCAGGATGCTCTTTGTTCGCGACAAAGGGAGAGGAAGGACGATGAAATAGACCACGACTAATCTTGTGCCACGAGATGCTGCGTCGGTGTAACGGTTTTGCTACGTCAGCAGGACATAAAATTATTGTTATTTTTTTATGAGCAGTTTGTTCTGGGCCATCAAAAAAGGATCCTGGCAGTAAATCTAAAGTTGTAGACTTTGTTTCCGTATGGACGCGTTTTACATATAGTTAACGGTTTGTTTGATTCCCTTATGAGATTGAAAAATTTATACTCCTCGAAATACTTGTAGGATTTTCATTGCCTCTGTGGAAGACTCTCAGGGTTTGTCCTCTCCTGCTTTTCCCAGGGACGTTTGGATTCAATCTAAAATATAATCCCAGCGTAGCATTAGCTCTCATTCCATGTGGGTAAAACATTGAAAACAATCACACACGCAGACAGGGCAATTATGATTACTAGCCGTCCAGTAAAACATCTCTAGATCTCCATCGCACTCTGGCAATGCACGCTACCGACTGTGTTGTCGAAGATTTCGAAAGCTTGCGCTTGCGGTGATCGATGATAGTGCATTGTGCTAATAATAATCTACGACCGGCCGGCAAGTACGTGGCTCGTTAGATCCTTCACTTTAACGTAATACTGGCAGCAGAACGGATGAAGCGGAACATTTCACAACGAGCAGTACAACGCTTGAGCAACCGAGAAGTGGGCGCCTGGCGTAAAGCTTTTGGTCAACCCTTCAGTGTCTGTGAAAGCTTTCTGGTAGTATACTTATTTACACATTATGGTATAAAAACTACAATTTCGAAGAATCCGTTGTATTGCTTAGTTTTCATTCAATTTCCATAAATGATAATTTTCCCTCAATTGAAATGATTCGTGTATTTTAGCATGCTTGAGGTTTATTTTCTAACATTTTCTTGACACAATTGTGTCCTTTGCCTTTTCGTTAATTAACATATATAAATCTAGGTCTTCTTCATGTCTGTTGGCTGACCTTTATTGTAAGCATATTTGATATTACGCTTTTCTTTGTTTCTGTGTAGCCTTTCTGATTCGATGACTCTAAAGTTAATTTAAGTTAAAGTTAAAAATTTGCACGAATTTCATACTTCTACTGTAAAACGAGTGGAATAATTAAGAAACCTATTGATAGAAATAGGCGTGGGTTCGAATCCCAACCGAGACCGGACCCTCCCCTGTACGAGAGGTCTGACAATCCACGTACACATAGGGTAAAAAGTCTCGTAAGCCCTTTACAGGGCAGGCATGACCAACAAGGTCGTTACGCCAAGAAGAAGATTGATAGAAATAATTCGTTTTATACACTTTTAGATTTGTTAAAAATTGATTAATTTCCAATTATGCGTAATTTCTTGTAAAAATTGAACATTTTTCGAAGTAGAGTAATTAAGCTTGTAGCTTTATAGTTGAACGTTTAAATGTGAACTTAGTTTTAAGTAGAAATGAGTGCATTATTATTTGCTGGTTTGAAATCGCCATTTTTATTAGAAAGTACTACACAGTTGTGTCAGTTATATTTCCACGTCCATTACCAACAACATCTCGGGTGCACCGAAGGGTTAGCCGTCACTCTGGACGAAATGAGTGACCTGCGCTTGGTGCTAGGAAATGTTCCGTACAGCATTGTCGATTTAACGCAGGCAGACACACCAACTGCAACTGGATATAAATTTTCCCGTCACCCTACCGTTTCGCGGATGGACGCACCATCAGTTCTTCCGCCGATGTTCGGCACCGATGATATGATGCCGTCGAACGGATCCACCCAAGGAAACACGATATGCCATTGACCCCCCCGCCTCCCCACCTTCTGAAGCGAAATAGGAACCTACATCATCGCCTGGGGATGCGCGCTACGCAAAAAGGGAAGGCATTGCGTTGATTGCGTGTCCTCAACCGCCACCGAACGTTTAATCTTGCGTCAAATCCAACCAATAGGCGATGCTACTGCTCGTTGAAGGAAGGTGTTAAATCGCCCCGTTTTTACTCTATATTGGTTTATGTTCCAGTGCGGAGTTGTTCGGCGGCCGCCTGCTGCAAAGTGTGACCATCCAAATGTGTGTGCGCAATCGCGTCGTAGGCGCATCATAAATTGCGCGAAAAACGACGCCCGTCATCGGCGGGGGTTGATATGCGATACGCAGTTGCGAGTTTCCTTCCGCGAGCGAAATGCGCCTTCGGGGGGATATTTATTTGGGATTTATAGTTTTCCAGCTCATAATCATGGGCGAGTTTTCCCCTGCGGTGCACCGTCCCGAGCTGGCGATTTATTGCCAGTGAAAGGTCCCGGCGGAGGTCACGCCGCCGCTGGCCGTAAGATGAGGAGCTGGTTGGATATTGCACCGACTGTCTTCGGTGTACGAAGGTTTATAATGCCAATGAATTGTATGAAATAAGTGGAGCAGATTCGTTTCGAATTGCTATCACTACGGGACAACGTTCGACTTCGGCCGTTATCCGGAAGGAAGGAAGGAATGGTCGCGTTTCTTTTTTAAGTGCGTGTTTCGTCAGATTTCCAAGCTTCGCCTTACACCCGAGTTTGAATGGGCGTCCTAATTGGTGTGCGGATGCCATGGAACGTGCTCGAGGGCGTCTTCGAAGGTCATTTTCTACCACTCCTAGATTCAATAGTTTTATTACCAAGATGCTACACTTTCGAGTACTCCTATTGCTCACTGTTTGTATACTGATTTATTTAAAATTAAATTTACTTCATTGGGTTCCATGTCAATATTGTTTGCACCAGAAACAAACGCCACAACACAAAATGACCTTGTTTCGCGCGCTGTCCCGAGGTACGAAAGATCCTTTATTGCGTCGGTGTCATGTTGAACGAAAAAGTTTCCACATTTTCCACTGCTTTCGGCAAACGATGCTGTTGATTGCAGGACGCGCAGGTAAGAAAATGGGAAATTTATCGTTGCGTCCTGCCTCATGCTTGGCGCATGTAAATTTTCTTGCCCCATAGAAATGGCCGTATCCCTGTTTGGTATGCAGGAAGGGCTCACCGGACTCGGTGTACAGGCTGCTGTTTTTCCCTGGTCCGGGTATTTTATTTTATAGGGGAAAAATAAGACACAATTGCGACATTGTCGCCCGAATGCGGAGGTTGATCGCAGAGATGCCTGGGGGGGGGGGGGGGGGACGATCGTTTGTGCAAGGGATGGACATGCTTCCCGTTTTTTTGTTAAACTTTTGCTCGGGTTGGTAGATAAACCTGCTCCTAAAAAGGTGCATTTATCATAAAATATTAGGCTTATTTTGTGTAGCCACGATTATCTCTATCACTTTCTGATACCGGTTCAAGCAGGATTTCTCTTCTCTATTGTTATATTTGCAGAATATTTCCACATTTTTATCTGATTTATACAATGCAGTAAAAAATCTTAGGTCGACTGAACAGCATAGTCCTTTGCGAAATTGTACAGAATGTTTGAAATTGGTGCAATGGAGAAATGTATTTTTGAAGACCTTTTTTTTATTTCCGTAAACCTCCCCACAACATTGTCCGAGCGTGAAAGTTGACAGAAAGGTATTCACATTGTCCGTTACGCGCCGACACCGTTTGGAATTGCTTTGTTTTCAAGAACGGGGTTTTACTACTTTTCGGTCGCTTTTTTAATGGAGCGTGGGAAGTATGCTGTTTCGAGGCTTTCGGTCAGTTCTTTCCCTGCTTGAACAAGTACGGCCCTTTATGAGCTTCGAGCCGACTGACTTTCACCCACTTTTCCGATGTGTAATCAACTGTTTTTTCGGGGGTTTGTCTTTGGGTTCGGTGCGAACGCAAAATGTTAATTTTAATTAATTGTGTTTTTCTTTTCTTAAACGTTTAAATACTACTTTAACGGGAAATTTGCGGTGGAAAATAATGGAAAGAGTTTTGGATTGGGTTGTGGTTTGCAGAACTATGCAGAATACATAAACAACAAACAATTTCGTCCATTAATTTATATAACTTTGTTTGCTCATTTTCCTTTAACGTTTATTGGGTGAAATGTTTTGTTACACACTAAAGCGGAAGCTCTACAATTCTACATTAATTTTTATTTCTTATTCTGTGCATACCGGACGTAACATTAATCAAAAAAATTCTACAACGCCAACACAAATGTTTTCGCCAATTAGTTAGCATAACATTTTTCCTCCTTTTTTATTAATCTCTGCTGTGTGTGTTTCGAGCAGCTTAGGTATGCGAAAAGGACGACGAAATTCCCCATTGGGCTCCACTTAATGGCCCCTGTAATGACCGTTAAACGATTTGAGGACATTAGGGAGCACGCTCCGGTCCCTAAAGTTGTCAGGAAAAAGGTAAATCGAAAAGCTTTGATTTTTCTTCTGATGGTTGTCATTTTTGTTTTATTGTTTGCTTATGTATTCGTCTATTTGAAGTTCAGTTTGCATGGAACAAAGTCGCCAGCCTACCTGCAAACGCTCTGTCTAAGCGAGGGTTTTATTTTTATGGAAACGAATCGTAAAATGGTCACTAGGGATCAATACTTTTCGTCCTGCAACATAAATCCCAGAAGATTCGGGAAAAAGAACATAGGAACATAGCATGTGACAGTTTTTTTTCTCTATTCTATATAGAATCAAGACCCACCTTATCAAACTGAATAAATTGAAGTTTTAGGCCTTGAGCACAGAAGCCTTGCAGAAGAAGTCTGGGTTTGGTTCGTTTTGCATACGTTAGCAACAGTCTGTATAAAGCTGGTCATGAATGAAGCTCATGGTTTAGTTGAACCCATCGATTCGTACCCCTCGTGCTCGTGTTGCCGAAACTAAAATAGAACACAGGAGTATGGCGAGAAAAAGAGCTTATCGATTGAAACGGAACGAATGTCCGATCGACACTTTATTCAATAACGAGACACAGGACAATCTTTTGCCCCATGCACTATGACCGCTTCGTAGGAGCTAGAATAAGAAGGATTCATTCTGCCCCAAAAGGAATTGTGCGTTCCATTCGGTTCGGCATGCAGACGCTTAAGTACGGCAATAATGCCCGCACGTTCTCTGCCAAGGGATACATATATTTGCATATTGACGATTACGGTGTGTCCAGTAGTAGAAGGCAGTAGAAACGATCGGTGAGCGGCCGTTTCCAACGAGATATGTTTTCTCGAAATGGAAAATCTTGTGCTATCTAAGACTGCTGAAGAGTGATGCAGAAAGTTATGTTGCAGAATACGTAATTTACACTTCTTCCGGGCCCCGGTAAGAAGAGCCCCGGTAAGAGTGGGTAGATCCTTAAGTTTACATTTGTGACGCAATAGTTATGTGGACATTGTCATTCCAGGCATGTATGTGGTATAATTAATTTATGCTTAAATGTCTACGGACGTAATCCATACTATTCTACCATTTGGTGACACATCTCAAAGCATTGCAGAATCTTTTTACTTTTGCTCCATTCATTCTTGGATATCTTTAGAAGATCTATGCTTTCATTTGATACGTGACGATATTAAAATATTGAGAAAAAAGGTGCCCTGCAAACAATGTAGCATCGGGACTAAGAATGCCGAGTAGGAAATGAAATCATCCACAAGCGGGTTATGTTTTATCATAAGCCTCTATTATCTATTTTACTCATCTGCAAATTTGGAATCTTGATTAGTCTTGATCCAATTTTCCTCGGTATTTTTACAAGTACAGCTTTTTCTTCTCTTTTTTATTTCGAGCTTTGAATGCTTTGCATGTTACAGGAATTATTGTGAAGGTTCCTTTTAGTTATGTATTAAATAACAAACTTATATTAAATCTGCTCGCAAGTTTCCAGTGTGTGTAGTTTTGATGAACTCGTTCGTGTTATTATTAAATGTCTACATTCATAGAATTAAACTGGATGTTAAAATAAAGAAAAATTAACATATGAGTTTAGTGTATATTTTGATAAAAATTTAAATAGCGTTAATTTGTTGGTTTCCCATGTAAACTAGGTAATGTGAGAAAATTATCTGATGAAAACCTTGTAAATCAATGACCAATTTCATAATGCATGTATGTTTAATGCATAAATACGTATTCTAAACGTATTCTAATAAAAATCGGCAAACCAGCAAAAGGAAAGAAGCAGTTAGGCACTTTAACTGCGGACGAAACCAGAGAGTTTCGTGGTTGGGGTGTAGTGTTGTTTAAAATTATACCACTGGTGTACAATTTCCGACACGTTCTGCCCATGTGTTCGGTTCTCATGGGCTCGAGTTTTCGTTTTGGTCCAGCTGGAGCCATTTTTCAGTACCGTTCGGGTGTCATTCGTCCGTCGGACATGCATGGACGCTTTACCGTGCCAAAAGTAGTAGATCACCAGGCTACCACAGTTCGGTCTGGCGAAAGTGAAGGGGATGGCCATTGCAAAGGACCGGGGAGTGAAACTGAATAGGCAAAGAACGAAAAAAGAAAAAACAACAAACAATTGCTGCAGCTGCACTAATCTGGGTCGAGTAATCGAAAATATGGTGAAAAAAGTGAACGAAGAAAATACGACCGTTTCCATTTGGCACTATTTATCAACTTCGCTGCTTGTCGAGATGGAGTCAACCGGAGCCGTGAGAGGCACACATTGTACGTTGGAGGCACTCTTTGTCGGCCCCAAAAATCGGGCGCTCTAAGTTCACACAAATATATTTCTCCGAACGTAGAACAGCCTAGAGCTCGTGTGGTCCACCGTTCCCGGGGATGGGATTGTTCCCAGCTGGAAGTGTTATCCATTTTGGGCGTTTCGTTTTTCCCCATACAACGCCTTTCTTTTTGTTTTCTCCGATTCGAATCCGTTCGGTGTTACATTTTTCCCTCACCACCACCACCACAACCGGTGGTGGACAAGGCTTACCGGCCGAGTTTGTCTTCGATTTTACTGCACTTTTGGGCCGGTGGAGACGACCGCAAAAGAAGATGGTTTCGAGGCTCGTATGGAGTTGCAGTAATTTATTTGATTTTCAGCGGAAGCAATATCGCACGGTTTGTTGGGCTTTTTCGGCCACGGCGCTTAACCACACGTGCAGTTTTCCTTGGCGGCCGGCACTGACCATCACCGTACGTTGGGCGGTAAAGTAGGATTGCATAGATCGATAAGTTTCTGGAACGCTCAGGTACCATTTTCGGAAGGCTGTGCTGTTTTTTCCGGAAAATCTAGTTGGGATGGTTTATATAGATTTTTTGTGCGAATTGCATTATGAATTTTATTCAGTACTTCAGGTATTGAGTATTGACTCAGTTTTAGGTTATTAACTTCAGGTTTAAATTTTAGATTAAACTTGATTTTCCTACTTGTTAAATTGTAACAAGAATAGATCATCCATAAAATAAAGAAATAAACGAGACAAGTATTATAATAAACAATTTTAAATGCATTTATCCATACGCCAGTGACTCGTCATTCATGCAGCTTAGATTTGGCGTTAAAATGCAAGTGCAGTCAGGCCAGTACGAACGTTAAAAAAGGCGTTTGTTGCCTGACAATAATGCACTCGGTCGGTCGAGTCGGCTGTTGTGCAGTGCTTTGCAACGCTGGTCGAGATAAGGTTTTCCAAAGCCCTCCTCAACCTCCTGCGAGCTTGAAAGTGCCTAGTTTGCATATGTGTTTACAGGGCTTTGGTTCGAGAGAGGGTTTCGTGGTTCTTCCCCCTTCCCCCTCTCTCCTGCCAGGTCCGTTAGGCGCCGGTGCGCAAATACATTGTCCGTGACGTTTATATTAATCCAGCCCCCGGGAGCGACGGA
Source organism: Anopheles coustani (assembly GCF_943734705.1). Taxonomy (NCBI): domain Eukaryota; kingdom Metazoa; phylum Arthropoda; class Insecta; order Diptera; family Culicidae; genus Anopheles; species Anopheles coustani. The sequence goes on from NC_071289.1 coordinate 25,907,017, forward strand.
AGTACCAACCGACGGCTTCCGGAAGCAAGTGCGCGCGCGCACGCCGAAGAAAGCAACAGTTTTTAGATTAAGTTTTCAACCGTTGCATACTCACACACACACACACACCTATACAAGTATGCCCTTCAGAGGGAAGCCCTCGTGTGGTCCACGTATGGTGATGAAGGAGCTGTTTTAATTTACATACCGAAGTGGTATGCTACCGTATATTTCCCTTTTTCTTCTCGATTTTCCCTCCCTCCCCCCAATCGGTGACGATGGCAGGTGGATGAGATGGGATTAGTATTTAGGAGACTAAGGGGCTTTTTCCTGCGGTGAATGGTTTTCACCGAGAGGTTTTTTTTTTTTTTTGGAACGGAAGAGATCGTTGTTTCGTGCGCGCTCTCGGTAGTTTGGCTTTTCCTGGCCACCGTTGGGCTTCGTTGAATGGACGAGGAAATGAAGTCCGAGAGTTGGATGAGCTTGAGGTCTACTAGAAGCGACATGGATAATAAATGTGATGTGCTTGAAAAGTGTGGTCCGAAGGGGTTGGGAAATTTCATTCGTTTGAAACTGGTATTCATTTGGTTGTAAACGATGAGGATTTTAGGACGAATCTAGCATAAACAAATTGCATTTCATAACCAGCTTAAATTGTGTAAGAGAAATATTAGAATTTGTTAATATTTTTCCTGTTCCGATAGCTTTGTTTTAATAAAAAAATGTTTCATAGGAACGCTTTCGTCCAAAGTCAAATTTTGTTTGCTTAATATTAGTAACAAGAAATGTTGACCAATGAACATATCCTTATGTTGTGCTTTTCTGTGTTTTTGGGAAAAGAAAAACAAACTTCCAATGTCGGTCGCTTCGAGGAAACGGAGAAAAGAGCTTTTTTCGTTGCTCATTGCATTGAATTTGAGCCACACCCGCCATCGCTTATGTTGGATGAAAGACACATTTTTCGTCCCCGGGAAAGCACGCAGCCTTTTGAAGGCGAAAGGAAAGGCAAGTCAAATGTCACAACTAGTCAACCGGAAAAAAATGGTAGATGTGGAGGCTGTGGCTTCAGAGAACTATAAAAGAAATGAAATGTGTCCATTTCACTAATGGTTGGCAGTAATGTCGCTATGATATGTTATGCTGGTATTTCCGTGATTAATATTTTAAAATATAAGAAATGCCTTCTTTTGTAGGTACAGTGTTCAATTTTCAAATGGACCAAATATGTACAATATTTTGAAAATCCATAGGTGTTTATTACTGACTGTAGTACTTTGAATGTGATTAGATCTACTTCCTTTATACTAAAATAGAACGACCCAAACTCTTCCTGCATTTCAAGTCGATTTGGAAAGTTTTCCTCAAAGCGGACACTGCCTTTTCGACTGGGAAAGTTGAACGAGTGTGTTTGCCGACCCGGTTGAAGGCATGCGTTCCCTTGTTATTTGCAAACCGAACCAGGACACACGAGTGCAGCAGAAGACCATGGAAGGTGTTAATTCCACAAAGAAAATTGACTTCACTAGATTAGACCCTTGAATAGATAATGCACTTTGCACCCCGGACGTCTTCTGCATACGAGCGAATTGAGGCAAAATGGCACACTCCCTGTCCCTTCGGAAAATGCATTCCTTGGTCGGTGAAACACTGCAAATGTTTGCAAAGTACGCACCGATCGACCGAGACAAGGCTGGTCCGCAAATGCACGATTTACGACAGTTCGGGTTGATTGTTTTGAGATTGTTTCCGTCACGGATATTAGATTCGAAAATCGATACCTTTCTTTAGCACCGGATTTGTAGCATGAATGCAATGGGTTCAGTGGAGTATTTTGTTTGAATTGGCGATAGTTGACTGCTTTTGAACAGCAAACATTTACTTGCTTTAACATTATGCATTGTACTGTGCACATGTTTTGATGGAATATCAAACCTGTTTACTAATATTGTTCACATTATTTCAGTTTTCTTTTCATTCATTGTGTTCACTCCAGCTATACAACATTATTTCGTGACTTATTAAACGTATCTATCACAACTTTGTCATGCTCGAATTATAAATGATCTTGTTGATGTTTGAAAGTGCCATCCATCTATTGTTTCACTAGCACAATTTGTTTCACAGTTACTCATCTTGCTAGTTTTGCCGTGACCCCTCGCCCTTCTCCTTCACCCAAAAAAAAAAATACCAATTTGTTCCACCACCCAGCGGAGCCGTATCTGAGGCGCATACGCTTTCCCGATAATGAAGCTGCCACTTTTACTTCTAGAGACGTCCTAATGTTGGTTGGGTGAAACTAAAAGTGAATGCCAAAGAAACACGCAAAAGTTGGTAAATAGAAGTGCTGCTCCAGAAAACCGCCACTCACGCTTCACTCCACGGGAGGGCCTTGCTGCACTTCTTCGTAAAACGCAGAAACAAAACAGAACCGAGGATTAATATCTGTTGGTGATGTTTGCCGGTGAGGTTAGGCGATGCTTGTTGGAACGAAATCGTTTCATGTGCTTTGCAGGGAAGAAAAAAGCATGCGATAGGAAAGACCATGCTGGGAATGGCGTTGACTGCTTTTGAACTGGTGTTAAAGAATGTGTTATGTGTTTGTCTTCTCTCCTTGACAGGCAAGTGTGCAATGGATTTGTTGTTAGATAGAAACAGTTAGCTCACATCATATAATTTTTGTTTTTGTTTCTTTTATTTTATTTTTATGAAGTAATTGCAATTGCTTTAGTCGACTAATGAGTTTTGTAGTTAACTTGCTCATTACTTCGTTAGTTTAAGAAAATATTGATCAATTCAAGCTTTTCTATCAATTGCTTACTTACTTTCCTGTTTTTCTTGTGTTTTTTTAACTCCTTTTTGTCTGACTGTTTTTTATTTATATAATCACCGTATGTTTTCAAATTTCTCACTCGTTTCTTCCTTTAATGAAATGAAAACATTTCGCTTTGAACGTTGTTCTGTAGCCATGTTTTTTTTGCAATCTTTGCTTGTTTGAAGATTTACTTTTTTCACTTAAAACTCTTTTCAAACATGAGCATACGATGTGGTTTATTTAAATTTTAATTTTCGTTATCCAGTGCACAAATTTCTTCGTCAATGGGACAGTACAAAATTTTCATCAACTCTGGACCATGAAAAACGTTGCCGGTCGTCAGAAGTTTTGGAAGAATGGTTTCGTCTTCTAGCCTTTGCAGCCCTCTGGGCTGCATTTACTTTCGGTAGAACGAGATGCAACTAACACCCAGCGGCCTTCTGCTGGTGCTGGGTCCGTTGGCTATGTTTTTGCATAAAATTACTGCCCGTCGTCACACGGCTTTTCATTTAAATATCTTCAATCTCCGGAATAATCGCACCCTTATTTTCTCTGGCACAAATCCACTGCCATCGGTTTTCCACGTCGGTCGTTCCGTTGCGTTCTACGGCGGATGCTTTATGTGTGCATTCGTCGCAAACGGTGGAAAACTCCACCCGTCTGCCGTTGGTTCTGGGTTTTCCTTCTTCCCTTTCTCTCGGTTGCTACGGATGAAAGAATACTTTTCCCGCTCACCTGCGATGGAACTATTTTCTTTTACGTGCGAAGAAACCTTTTTTTGTGGTATACGCCATAAAACCAACCTGAGCTGCACATTTACCACGAGATGCAGTTTTGCTCGTGATTTTTTTTGTTGCATTCTGTAATTCGCTCCGAAATCCCTATCGGGTTGACTGGGGCTGCTATTTTATTTTTTTACTATGCTATTTTATTCTCTGTGGATTCTTCTAACGTTACAGTTTGCTAGGTGGAATGGTTTCGATTAAGGATCTTTTTCCATGGCAAAGTTGAGGAGAATATTTTTTTCCTCCGTGTGCTTTAATGTTTCATGCGCTTTTTTAATTTTTCTCTTGTTTTTCTTCACATTTTTGTTTCGTTGTAAAATCAAGAATAAACTGCTTCTATTTAAGAACCGTTTTTGTCAGCGGTACACTTTTGCACGCTCTTAAGTGAACGGGTGAACATTCTTTTGGCTATTTAGACTGGTTCACGCTAGTGTTGTGTTACCATAAATTGTCAGGTTTTATGTAGTATATCGTGTAAAGGTTGTAATAAAATAAAGCATTTGAGCGAGTCGAGTACTATAGGAAGTCCTTTTTCCTAAAATAGTGAACCGCAATAAGATGGTTGACTATGGTTGGAAAGCTAAAAGAAACGCCTATTTCTATAATACTTCTACATTATCTTCTCCTGTTTTTTCGCCTTAAGAATTCAACGTAAGTTGAGTATTTGATTACCAGCTCCTAATCATTAGTTCGAAACCTGTGGTATGCTTTTTCACTTCACTAGGAATCCATATATTTGTTTGAATTGGAGCAGACTATTTTGATAGTTAAACACTGAATTTATGCTTTCTTTAGACGCTAGGAAAATAATTGCTCAATTTCTCCTTGCTCCGTTGGGAAAGATGTTTCTACTAAAATACTAAACGGAAGATATAGCTTCAACGTGGCAGGGCATCATCATTTTTAGTTGTAACTCGCTTAACAACTCATTTTATTTGCACGGAAAAACTGTGGCAATTAATTCGAACAGGCCAATGAAAAGTGTGCACAAATTAGAGCTTGTTAAGTTCAACTTAATGGCCCTACGGGTGAGCGAATAGCTGATACTGCAAGCGCATAAAAACAGTTTTGTACTATTCGGATCGGCATGATTTCTAATGTTATTTTTTTTATCTTTTTCTTCTTTTAGATCTCCCCGCTCACCGGCATCGCACCGGAAGTTTGGTGAACAGTAAAAGCAGAATCGTAAACTCATACCAATGTGTGGAACGAAACCATCGCAAAAGGAGTAGGAAAAACAAAACTCCTCCCCAACCGAGCCCTTTTATGATGCATAAATGAGTTCGGGTCAGCATTTATGAGGTGTTTTTTGGATGTTGGCACCACAGTTAACGGAGAAATGAAAAAACTCCTCCCTCACAATACGGACAGCAATCATTATCATCGACAGCAGCAGCAGCATGATCATCATCATCATCGCCTCGTCATTGTCTACCACTAGGGCGACCAGCATGGTCATCGGATAGAACCGTAAAAGTTTGACCAGCGGCGCAAGCGTTTCGAACCAACGTTACTAATTATTCATCGGAAATGCATTAAAATTCATTCACCAACCACATGGTGCTTGGAAAATGGTCGGATGTGTGTATGTGTATGTGTGCGTGGGGGTGTGTTTTATGCGTTTCTGACGTATTTTTTTTTATGTTGCCGTCCGATACGAAGCTTAACATCCCTTCTGGAAAAGCGTTGCTCATATGTGGTAGAAAGTAGAAGGGAAAAACAAATTTACTGTCATTAAATAACTCACCGATTGAAACGATTAATTCTAGGGGCACACTTTTGTGTCGTGTTAATTATTGTCGTTAACGTTGTAAATGCCTTTACTTGCAATAAGGCACGTTTCATAGGTGTAGTTGACAAGTTTATCCAATACCTAAAGTTGGATTTAGGAATCCTTTGACATTGTTTGTTAAGGGAATGTAAAATAACCTATCAATAATAGTTCCATAACGAATTGGTTAACAATGTCAGTTCCAACTTCTAAGTAAATTTTGCAGGTAGTTCCTACGCATGAATATGCATTATAGAACAGATCGTGGTGGAGGTGCAAAACTGCTAAAATGAAAACCTGTTTGTTTTAAAAGACAAGTAATGCTCACTTGTGCGAAGCTTTTATGTACGAAATAATTATCATAATGTATACTCACGATACTACGTAACTAGAATAAGTGGTTGGCTGTACTTTTCCCGTACGGTTAATCAATCACCAGCCCCAACGTGGAATTAGTTCTGTTTGTTTGCTCCATTTCCGGTGCATGACAACGACAATTGTATAAATTTTAATTAGCTGCACCATCAGCACAATAATCTCTATGACGCTTTGGTAAATTGATGGGTTTGCAAGTTGCTGTGATCAAAACACACAAAAATGTAAAATCAACTCCACACCTTTCCGATCCACGGGCCCCCTCGAACGTGCACTGTCTGACAAAGAAAATGGAAAATTCGTTCGCTACGCTGGTTTTGTTGCCGCCCTCCGGGAGGGTAGAGTAGCGTGTGCGGCCCGTTTATTTACATTTTACCTTTTTTTGATCGATTTACTTGTCTTTTTTGTTTTGTTAAAGTGTTCCTTCAAGCCATGTGCATCAATAACTGTTATGCTGGCGTTTCCCCGCGTTGCTAGTTTTATTTATATTGCCTTGTACCTATTTGCACACGGGCAGTGTATTCCGTAGCGACTTTACCGTGAACGTATGGATCGCTGAAAATTCGAACAGGATTCTGTTTGTTTTCTGTCTTATTTTTTTCTACAGTTTTCCTTCCTGTCTGACCATGTTCGATGTTCCGCATTTTACTTTTACACGGTTCATGCCACTGGCTCGGGAACTTTGTGTGTGTGTGTGTGCGGTGCTTCCGTGTAAAAGTCTTCGGAAGTGCAATATTGATGTCCCAAAAATTGAGCCGCGAACGGAGAAAGGGGTAAAGCGGAAGCAATGGAAACCATTTCGATCAGCGAAGAGGCCCTTCCGACTCCGTTGCACTTCCACTTCCAGTTCGGTGCTGTGTTGCGTGGTGGTTTACTTTCGGCATAGTGTATTTACAGGCGATAAATATTGCATGTTACCCGGGAACTTTTAATTAGCTTCATATTTTCGGCTTATCTGCTGCACAGCGGCGGGGTGGGTTGTAATGGTAAAGAGGTTTCTTTATTTTTATCATTGCACCGGAAAGGCTGGTGCCTTTTTCGTAAACGTCAAGCAGCCAAAGTTATTCAATTTCTTATTCAATTTCTTCCCCTCCCCAAAGCGTAGTACGGAGCGTTCGATTATGGGCCACTTTGAAAGGTCTCTTCATGCTCTAGTGTGGTGTTCATAGGTACTGCATAAGCTATGGAAGGAAAGGGAAAACCTGGCTGGTGAGCTGAAAAGCCTTATGCACCATTGCACTGGCTTTTCATCGATCGGTTGGTACGGTTTCGTCGGACGGTTGGTTCGTTGAATTGGGTGTTTCGTGATCGGCGTGGTCGGAAAAACTCATAGGTCTGTAGAACAGCTTCGCTCATAGTGTTTGAGAGAATCGTGATTCTCGTTTAAAATTTATTTATTTTCAATGAGCTTTAGATTTACAAAAATCCATCAAAATGGACGCCTTGGTTTTTTTTATTTTTGGTTCTGACTATTAATAACATTTCTGTATTCTTACAGCATTATTCACGGTTGATTTGAGGTTCGTGTTTGTGTTTGACTGTGCAAAATTCCCTTAGGTTTTACTCAAGTGTATGTGATAAACGAAAAATAGGTTAATATGAAGTGATCAATTCAGAGTAAATAGTGTTTTTGAGTGTAATCGTGTGTCTCAATGAGTGTTAGGCTAAAATTTATCCCTGTCCAACAAATGCTGTACGATTGACAAGTGTACCCAATCCCGAAGCAAGTATCAGTCGTTCGGAAAATTGGTATTTTTGTTGTTTGAAAAAAGCGTTGCCGAATCCACTGCATCTGTGGCCGAGGCGAACTGACCGCGACCGAGTCGGACGGAGCATTTATGTTTGGCCGTAGGTGAATCACGCCGTGGGCTGAAGAGCGACTAACAGACGGTCGCTTCAGCAAGCGGGCTTCAGCGGACGCACCGACCAAAATGACCAACGTTAGCCTCAGCAGAATGTTCCGGGGCAAGTTCCGCACCAACACCTGCCGGATCGTGGTGCTGACCTCGCTGGTGTGGCTGCTGATCGATGTGATACTGATAGTGAAGTACGCCGACTGCCCCAGTACGGGCGGTGGCTCCAGCTGGCTGTGCAAAAACAACAACAGAGGAGAGTACGACGGGGAGGTAAGTTAGCATGCTCCAGTACTTTGTTTTACAAGCGCAACGGAAATCATCGAAAATGTATTAACTCTCTCCGGCGTGTTACTGATAAATAATCACCGCTTTAAGCTACGCCGCAGGTGGGTTGTGATGTTGGATCGACCAGGATGTGAACAGCGATGTTGAACGATTGTTGTTTTCTCCTGATGTACACAGTTCATAGTTGTCACGAGTTTGAGATCAATTTTTACGACTAGAAGTATTTAACTATTACCTTTCAAGAACATATTCAACCAATTATTATTAAATGATTAACAGCTAAAGAATTCTTATTAAAACATTGTTAGAAGAACTAAATCATTTAATGCATCTGCAAAATAGTACACAAACGTCCTGTCAACATAATATGATGAACATGTCTGCAAAACGTTTCATTGAATCTGCAACATCTTGTCTCAATGACTTTGTACACTTAGTTCCTCGTACAGTGGCTGTCAACTGTCAAAGAACTGGGATATCTTGAGCGTTCCTTAATCTTTGCACAGCTAATCGTTCCTGTGTCTCTTTTAATATGGGAACAAAACTCCTTGTTAGGTTTGAAAGGAACTTAAATATCATTTCTCTTACTTCCAATTACTACCATTTCCAACAAATATTACTTTAGTTATCCGCTAAATATATATCCATCCTTGTCGATCCAGAGAAATCAACTCGAAAGGTTTAGAAAAACCCATGCAGTCGATTTCTATATTGCAAAATTGGTGCAATCCATCAGTTTCAACTGCACTTTGCAATGTACCGTGGCAATAAATCTTTTTTTTCCTTCAAGCAATCAATATTCTTCGATGTTGGGAAAGTTTAGAGCAGGAATTTCGGCTGCAGGTAATACATCATGTCATTGGTTCGTGAAATACTCCACTACCGTGCAAAAGGACTCTTCTGGTGCGCCGGTGGAGTTGTTGTGTTTTGCTACGAATTCTATTGGTTTGGCCACTTTCCCCCCCCCCCTCCCCCCTCCTTATCGTTGCTCCAATCCATTTCCCAGTTATCTATGGGTGATGCTATACCGCAAAACCCGATTTCTGTTCGATTCTGTCGCAACTAGAAATCTCGGTGCTGATGCAGCACGTATTTGCCAGCTGTTGGTGCGGTTTCTGCTGGAGTGGGGACGAATATTGAACCAGTTTGCCAATAATGGTGGAAGGGGTCCGCATCCGACGCTCATCCATTTATTTGCTTACGATTTTGGAGAAATTTGGTCTTATATCATTGGAAGGGAAGCTTGTGCCTGCAATGTGTTGAAAATAGCTATCGAAACATATTCGGGTGCGGTGTAATGTTAGACAACACTGTTTCACATTTTTCGGTTGCTGTAATATGTATCCGGCGTTATCGATCGCTAGATTCTTGTCGTACCAGGTTTATAAATGTTCCTCTCGAAACGGCTTCCGAAGGGGCCAACTAACGAGAAACACAACCTTACACACAGACAAGCGCCCTGACCAGTACGGATAGTTTGGACGGGATCGTTAGGTTTGCCTGCCATAGGCGGCCATAGCTAGGTCAGGTTTCGTAAGTTCTTGTGGTTCGTTCGTTGTTCGTGAAATTACATAAATCAATAGGATCCCTTTATACTCTAACCTTTTACCTTCATGTTTCAAGTGGGATGTGGAAACATTTGATTAATCTAGGAAAGTTTTCTGGCTCGGAGAGCGATTGTTTCTGCAGTCCATCCGGTCCATCGGGGGGCTGCATATGGGGTAAACGTTGGATCGGTTCAGAAAGAAGATAAGCAAAATTTGAATTTTATCAATTTTTTTTTATATTTTCCTGGAGTGCTCTCCTACGAAGTTCTATTGAGGGTTCAATTTCCAAGGGATGTTATGAATCCATCCTGGTAGATGTAATAAAAGGTCTCTTATATTTTCCTAATGAATCGCCAACTCCATTAGCTTAGATTTAAATCATAACACACCCTTCCCATGTATTGGAGATTGTTTTGTTCATGCATGGTCCGAAAGATGAAACGATAAAATACAAAATATCATCTGCCTACCTTACGGAGTAAAGTAAATCAAATTCCCGGTACATGTTGGTCGGGATTCATCAGCTTAATTAACCCGGATGAAGTTGGTCTGAAGCGAAACGGAAATGGGTTTTATGCGCTATGAACCTGTCAATTGCAGAATTGCGATCCGTCTTCCCATTCGCTCGGTAAAATTTAGTTATCCTGCAGTAACAAATGGATTAAAATTAGATGGGAATGGGCGGCATTCGTTTTTATTTGAGATTAAAAATTTTCCTGTTCCATTTTGCCTTTTTAATTTGTTTGCCGTTAATTTAAAGTAAGCACCTGGTGTACCTGCTTGTGTTTGTGCCCGTGTGCTAATAAAAAAGAAAACTCTTGTTAGCTTGAATCTTTTTCCGCGGTGCTTTTCTTTCGCATTGTTCGTCCCGGGAAAACTGTCGCGTTTGCCTCGTGACACCGGACTGAAAGGCCTTCGCGAATGCGGCCGTATGCGCCGGGAATGTGAAAAATGGACGAAAGTTAATTTTCTCCAATTGACTGCGAGAGAGTGTACAACCTGGCGCCATGATGATGTAAAATGTGTTTCATTCCTGCGACGGGCGGTGGTGCCAGCAGCGGTTGCGGCGGAATTCAGCAGCTGATGCTGATGTTAGGGATGGGGTGCCTTCCGCTAAATTAACCTCAAGGATGGAAAAAAGGACACAAGTAACGGTGAAAAAAGGATGCTTAGCGGAATCGTCCCGCAACCGCAGGCACAAAAATCAAGTGGCAAAGAATTAAATCTCCTTGCGGTTGTTGTTGTTGCTGCACCAGTCTTCGTCGCGACCCGGCGGCCACTCGACCGGTCAAACCCGATGGAAATACCTTCCAGTACCCGGTGCAGTGGATCTTCAGAAGGCCAGGATGGGTGTGTTGCTTCAAAAGAAAGTCCCCGACTTCATTAGCATAAATTATGAGTGGGAACGATGCTACTAGTAGCTTTTTATTTTTTTATTCTGGTTCTATTCTTCTACTAAGAATTCCATCCTTCTTTTCAATTTTCTTTCTTTCGGAGTAAAAAGGAAACACGCGAATGTTGTTGTGGGGAATGGTAAGAAAATGTGCCGTTCCACTGAGCACTGGGCTGTTATGAACAGTTTAAGTCGTATTAAATTATTTATTTCAGCACATCGCATATAATTGAAGTAACCACATTGGATTGAAGTAACATATCTGTTAGTTTACTTTAATGGTCTAGCTTGTTGATTATATTTCGCTGCAATTCTCGAATATCCATTTTTATACCTTTGCTTCTGTGTTGCATTTTTTTAAAATTAAATGAATTGTTGAAGAATGTTTTATCCTAAACTTGAATTTAATTTATATGTGCAAAATTGTGCTTCAATTTCGTTTAAACTTGTGAACCACATCTTACAATCAAGTCATATTCAAATTACAAATCATTTCCAAAAATTATAATACGTTGCAACAATTGTAACAATAATAAACATGTATGAGAAAACAAGTATGTATAGCTCAACTATTATAAATTAAAATATATGCCTATGTCCGAAGATTTATGATTTCTAAAATACTTTGAACTGCTTTGATTAGGAATGATCATCCATAAAGTATAAGACTCGTAGGCTAAATTAACTTGAGTTTTGTTCAAAAGTTTCAACCACATAATGCTAGGCTAATAATAGATGGGAATGCGGTTAGCCACCAACCCAATTCATAAAATTTTCAATTAGTAAAAATTTAAACTAATGGCATCCCAGGGGGTTTCATTGATATAGTAATTATAAATTGAAACAGCTTGGTCATAATGATTTCATATACGATATTTAGATCTGTAAATTTGTATCACAGCACTGGCACAAATAGCTTCATCTACTTGTTTCGGGTTACGCTTTAATAAGAGGAATGAAAAACGTTGTCCTACGTATCGAATAATTTATGCATCATTTAATGTGTTATGCATCGTTTTCGCTGGAAAATGGGCACCGATTGGAGCTCGTGTGCATTCCCATTGCATCCTTATGCAGTGCGTTCGTTTCGCATTCCCAACCGTGACCGGTGTTGGAGGCACTCCACTCGGCAAGGATGTGGGGAAGGACACTCGAAAATGAACTGTTGCACACCAAACCACCCGTCTACGTGTCGTCCGATGGTGTTCCCAACGTTGCTGACATCGGCTGGCTTTAGCTGGGCCCTGGCCTGGCTGGTAATGGAGTTATCGAGGTTGCACTTGACGCAAAGTTGCATCCAACGCATCTACCTGCCCTGCCCTACCCCTGCTCAAACATTTCCCTACCATTGCGACAAATGGAGAGGCAAATGTTTTGCCTTTTAATTAGTGCGGAAATAAACGTACGTAAACGCACGTTGAATGCATAATTTCCGGAGAGTCGCGCAAGGGCCGGCGCTCCAACGAGAGATCGACATTAGCGTGCCGGTCGCACAGTGCGGCCAATCGTCCCGGAGGGATCCAACCGGCCCAGCCCGTTTTGCCGAGCAGGCTCCATCCCGGTTTTGACATGACATCTTCACTTTCTAGTGTCGAGTGGCTCCCGGAACACAAATAGTGTGTGTCCGTGCGTCCGACCGTTTTGCAAAAGTCCGACGCAACGACGTGGTTAAGTGCGATAGCGCTAAAATAAAAGAGAAATTGTATGTATGTGCACTCGAGTCCGGTGTTTTAACTGCGCGGCGTGTGCTTTCGCGTACAGGATTTTCCATTATTAACACCACAGTGGAGTGGAGGGCTTTCGGAAACTCCGCCCGTGCGCTGCAGTGACCGCTTGGGCGGGCTTTGGGAAATGGTACGATTGTGAACCAATTTTGCACATCGCTATGTCTAGGAACCGTAATGAATCCTGTAGCGATCCGCGCTTAGTGCACTTTGTTGCAGTCGAATATTTCGAAAGAGAAAAATTAAGTGCAAAAGAGTGTCCATGGCAGAAGCAGACCTATGATGACGCACATGACTGTTGTAAGTTGATAATTTGAAAATTTCACAGTTCGTCGAGCATCAAAAGCATTACCAATTTGTGGTGTCTGGTTACTTTTGTCATCTGTTTTGCGATGTTCATTATCAGAAGATAGAATTTAAATAATTCAATAACTTAAAGTAATGCAGCTAATTAATTTTGACTCACTATGAACATAAACGACCATGACGTAAAATGTATATTTAGATTATGCTCAGCATTAAAACTCCCACAAAGATAACAATATCATAATAGCAATCGTTAAATCTACGTTAATTGTTCATTTTAAAAGATTTAACTTCTTTGAAAAACATGTAAATAATTAGTTCAGTTCTAAAACGTACGTCCATCCTCTCCGTCCTGTATCATTTTATTCTGCAACTAAACTCTGTCAATAAGACAACGTTTTGTGGTCGGCTGTAAGTGGACGCACGACCCTCATCGTTTTTTCACTGTAAATCTCCGAATAACAAATTTCAAGTAGGTTCAGCAAAACCGCCTTCGGGGTCAAACCGTACTGCAGAGGCATTCCTTGGGAAATCGTGGCTACCGCGTCTTTGTTTCCCTTTGCGCTACGGAAACTTGGGTCGTACTAAAAAAAAACCGAACACCGTAGAACGACCAGACGGTGAGTAAATTATGATAATTTGTCCTCCTGTCCTATCGGAGGACGAGAAAAACGCTACATAAAAGGCAGACACACATCCCCGTGCAAGTCTTGAGCACACCGGACATGAAAGCACATTAAAAATACGACACCGATAGCAGCCCCCCGCCAGCGCGAATGAAGCTGGGCTCGTCCTTTGTCGACCGGCTTCTTTCAGGTGACTAGCAATCAAAATGAATCTCTGTCACCATCTTTCTTTCATCGTCTGTTGGTTAAGGAAAATAATCCCGAGGCGGATCCCTTTTGGGTTCCGTCCGCCACCGGTGGGTTGTCCTGTCCTAAACTGAGGAAAAAAGAAAACTCTTCACGGTCAGTTATGGCTCTTCTGCTTCGCCATTCCGTTGGCGAGATAGCGGGCGGCGTGTTTTGAATTTTCCGGTGCCTTTACTGTCCGTACTCCCTTCACTCGCAAACCACTGCACCATTCTTCTGCTAATCCATTGAACTTGAGAGCCCCGGGGGGTTCTAAGGTGGGTTCTAACCGGGGATCGCTTCGGTTTCGGTTTCTTATCGATAGATGCTGGGTTGGGCGCTGTTTTCCTTCCTCGTAGAATAAAGAAAGGTCTTTAGTTTAGGTTGGTTGAGATGTTCATAGAATTGAGTCGATAAATAAAAATATCTTTTGATTATAGGAGCGTGATTTCGATGTGTCTTATTTATGCCCACCCTAGTTCGTGTCTTATTATAGCAAGGACATAATTTTAGTTTAAAACTAAATAAAAAATATGATTTGACATAATTATCATTTTCATCATGCTTCAACACTTTCGTTTTAGCACATAAGCTTCCTCTTATGTAGCTGATAGCTACTTTCGTCACCCCTTCCGTTAATATAATTTGTAATACAGTGGAAATAATAAATCCACAAGAATGATAACATCAAGCTGGGCTGGAAAATACAACCTATTCTATGATGCGTATTCTACGAAATTCAGTTAACACAAACCGAATTCAATTTGCCGGCAGAAAGGGCTTAGCATAGTTCATCTCTGGATGTTTCTATTACCATACTTTAGAATAGGTAAACTGTACTGTTATTGATTTATTTTTTAAATTATACAACCGAACAGTATTCAACCTTCCGTTATTTACAATTTCACCAATAATTATGCATTTCCCTTCCAATCTTGTTTCAATCAATAATTATGTCCTGAAAATCAATCTTGCCATTTATCCTTAAAGATGCCACTTTCATCAATTTGCCCCAATTTGCTTTCTTCTTTTTTTGCAAAAAGTATCGATCCTCAGATTGTGGGATTGATGAAGTATTCAAATAAATCAATTTAATTAGCCCAGCATTACAGATGTCGGTAACGCTTGGTCGATTCATTTTTCAGCTCTGAAAAAGGCTCTATTGTTCTTTTGTGTCCGAAAGAAAGTTTTTAGTCGCTGCAAGACGTATTGGTTGGTTTTCGGACGATCCATTACGGTGATTACAACCGATGGTCCGGAATGGATACTGTGGTACTTTTAGTGAGTTTAAAATTGGCTGCTTGTGTGTGTGTGTGTTTTTTATAGCTGGTACCTAATCAAACTTGACAACGTAGCATTTACAGACGGACGGACGGTAAAGTGAGCTAGATGCTCTTGGTTTTGGGGAGGGGGAGACGTGATGGACTCTATCACGATGGGTAATAGATCAAGTTTTATACGGGGCTGTAGTAATCATCCTAACGACCATATCAATTATCCGCTTCCTTATCTAGATGGCCGTGTGTTTTTGGGCACTGATAAGATTGGGGTTTCAATAACAGCACACAACGTGTCTAAACGTATCTACCTTTGGATATAATTCTTTTATGTGCCTTATTGGTATCTTTTGCATATTTATTGAAGCGTTGTTGTTATCTTCACACTCTAGGGATTCTATTTTTCACGCAACTCCTTTTTGTTATCGTGACGAAATTGATCAATAAATCGGTCCAACAACTACCTTTGGTACCTTTGGCGGCTTTTTGCGTGATTGAGTTTGCGTAAAGTGAGAAGTAAAGTGTGTTTTAAAATTAAAATATGAATGACTGTCCCAATGCTAACGCCAGCGTTCGTTTTGCAGACATTTGAAATTTAATCTTAAAAAAGCCGTTCGATTTAGTGTTTCTCTTGTTTGTTTTACGTTTAATGGCATAAGGAGAGGTAAAAGAATGTTATTGATTACGTTTGCCAGGCAATATCTATTCTGGCTTTTTGTTGTACAATTGTGAAAGATATGTTTCATGTATTCAACCATTTTTATTCACATAAGATTACTCTATCATAAGAAAAGTACCAAATGAAGATACTTGTTTGTTTTTAAATCATGATCCTTTTCTCAAAAACGTATTTAATTAGATAATTCGTAATTTAATAAAAAAAATCTTCCATGTTTGAAATCATCCTATACTAGTGTTTAAGCTGGGAACAACAGTATCGCATCGAAAGTAAAAATTACTTAACAATCTCTCCTGGTGGCCGTAGTTAATTTAATAGACGAAACAAAAATTAAACCTCCATCGGTGGCTGTGAATTTGCTTGAAATTGTTCTTTGTTTGGGTTTTTTTTTCTGCGACAAATTTACTCCGTCACATCATCCGAGGTGATTGTCAATTACCGTTAACGGATTGCAAATTGGATTTGCTTCATAAAATTCATTCCGTTTTCCATTTCAACCCAAATTCCAGTCCCGAGGGCTCCCGATGGTGATGCGACTGATGGACAAGATGATGGACATCATGAATGAGGGTTTTTTATTCCTGTTACCCGCCTCGCTCCTCGGAGAAGGAAAGAAATGGAAAATACTTCAAGGAAAAACTGTGCTCCCCTTAGTTCCCAGACACGCAAAGCTGCTCGCACCGGGAAACAATGTTTCCGTGCCGTTTAAGCCGCCCAGTTTTCTACCTACCCTCCCTCCGTGGAGCTGCTCTTTCCAACTGACTTTAGTTCATTTTCTGCCAGATGTCACCAGTACCAATGGCAGCCATAGGTCGGTCTGGCGAGAAGACATCGAAAATTCAATCAAAACTTTTCCCAGCTGGTCAGCAAAGACAATGCTGCGCTTGTGTTTGAGGCGTGCTAGTACAGTAGAGGGTGCACTGACTATCGCTATCGTTGCATCCAGTGGATGTTAAGGATTCTAAAATTTTCCCAACAACGCGGCCCCCGGATTAAGTTGCGATAGTTTAGGAAGTGTATTAATTAGAAAGGCGGTTGAAACTCTTTCTCGTATAAAAGGATTCACAACTTGTTTGCTTTGCAGTTGAAAATACTTTTAAAAAACGACACTGCGTTTTTGAATATTTAGCATACTCAAAATGTTTTGGATAGCCATACTGCCAACGTAGCTAACATTTTAATTAATTAATAAATACTTCCTCCGCACAAACATTTTCATTCTTCTACATTCAGTAGGGAAACTACATTTCCAGTGCACTCGAAACAGACTGGCAATTAACAGTTTCCTTCGATAATGTCACTTCGGTGTACTTTCTGGCACTATTAAAGTATATTCGACACCCTCAAGCGATACGACATCGAAACTTGTCCGGAGTAACTTTTTTTTTCGATTAAGCTCTCTGCAAAGAACACGAGATTGCTTGAAAAGGTGTCCGACGGCTAGCATAGTTTTTAATTAATGGTTTGTATTCTGCATCCAGCCCTCTTCGTCTTCATCACTCGATTCCTCTCTGTTTAATTTTAGTTTTCAGTGTGTTTTGTTGTGTGCTCTCATTAAACTTTTTCCCGAGACGTTGTGCGATTGCATTTTGTGGTTGGTAAAGTTCTTGAGATGAAAATTACTTCGTAGATGGATGAAAAAGTTTATCGCCGCAAATTTTGTTCTGTGTTACTGTATTAAAGCGATGCATTCAATTTTGTTATGCAATTCACCTTAAGCTGTGCCAAAATATGAATACAATTGAGTACATTTTTCTTCAATTTAAAATTAATGTAATAAGTTTTATTAGAAATTAAAATTGTCCATTAAACGTTTTCACAAAACGCATTACTTATGCTGTACGTCCCCTCTTTCCTCTATTTCCGTTGGGATAAACAATATGAAACATGATTATACCGTGGTCAAGCGCTCAACAGCATCCTCTTCTACGCCAGTTTACTCTCTTTTATCTGGGTTTGCCCTGAAAACTTTAGGACAAACCATCACTAGGTTTTTTTCCTGTACTCAGGAAGCATAATATTTCATCGCTGTCCTAGCGAGCATCCGGGGCTGCTTCCTGACTCGATAAACTTTTTTTGTCTCCTATTACGATCGGATGTCTGCTCATAATGCTGATTAATAGCTTCTGTATCAGTTTTGAGCGCTGTTTCCGTTATTATCGTTTCCTTTTGGGACTGTCACAGTGCCATTTTCACTTGCTAGGAATGGGTGAAGTTTCGTTAAAGAAAAGTGGTTCTTTTTTTTATTCTCAGTAATTCTACAACTCACCAAAGCCGTGGAGTTCGAAACTAAGTTTTACATGAACACCAGGTGCAGCAAATTTAGCCTAACATATCTTTCCTATGCACGTTTAAGAAGAGCTCTTCTATAAATTGATCTTCTTCTGAAAATCTGCGAAAATATTTGGGCTATACTTTTACTATCTCTATATTCAGCACAATGAAATATTATTCAAATGGGTATAGTTGTAAAATTTAATTCTATATTTGAAATATTGATCAAACACAAATATAAAAGCCCTAAAATAACGCACGATTTCTCTCGATCGCATAAAACCACTATATTTTAACGAAGTTTATGATTCAAATGAGGCGAATAAGGCGAAGCCAAGTACAGTCTACCGACTTATTATGGAATTTACTGCCCACAATATTTTTCATATGCTAAGTTTAACCCACTTTTTAACTTCTACCAAAATCTTGGGAATAATCTACACAACCGTGCAACTATTGTTGCATGTGTGCCAAAGTTCAATCACCGAACATTAACGCAGTTCGTGTGCTTTATGAGGATTAAATATGGATCACCCTGTTCGCTGCACGACTGCAATGAACTGTTGCAATGAGCATAGAATTATGTCGCAGCCAGCACATATGAAAGGTTTATGAGAGAGCTAATGAACAACTTGCGCCTCACGATTGTTGTCGTGTCATGATGTTATGATTGCTGGTGGGAGCAAGCAACTGTTAATGACATTTCCCCGGACCAATTTTGCCAGAACGGCCAGTCTCTTGGCCAACGGCGTTAAATATTTATAAGCATGGGCGTGTACTTACTCAGTTTCATCAGCAGACCTTATGAAGGAACACACTATTACCGTCAACCTTTGTGATAAGCCGTATTTTCATTGATGATTTAATTTTGATATCAACTTTAAACCATCTTGTGGAACCAACCGAACATAATGATAACGCTTTTTGTTATTTGTTAGCTTATGCTTTGGGATCACTTGAATAAATGCACTCACAAATAAAACTGTATAAACATAGACTTTCAAACGTATTCAATCTTCAATATTGTACACGTCATTTTCTCGATCCACGGTTAACATAAAATCGTTCCTTCGATCAACATAATTGGGCCTAGATCGGATATGTTTCTTCCCGATTGGACATTTCTCTTCGCCGGAACGTCACAGTCGAACTGACGTGTCGGTCACCGATGAATGCAGGTCGCCAGCCGATTTCCCCTGAACGAACGGACCAACTGTCCAAACAATCGGCACCCGTATGCGTGTGTCTTCCAAATCTTCAACCTGTCCTCTGCTAAACTCTACGTCGAATTCGTGCAATGATTCGTCGGTTAGTCGTGCGTGAGTAAGGGTCGTACTTCTTT
This sequence comes from Anopheles coustani, assembly GCF_943734705.1. Classification (NCBI taxonomy): domain Eukaryota; kingdom Metazoa; phylum Arthropoda; class Insecta; order Diptera; family Culicidae; genus Anopheles; species Anopheles coustani. Next base: position 25,926,273 of record NC_071289.1, read on the forward strand.
AGTCTGGGGTTGCGTAGCAGTGCTATTTGTTCGGGTTTTGTGTAAGAGTTTTGCGCCTTCAACAACATGAGGCACTCATATTTCCACGGATTCGTGCTGGTCCTCCTGGTTGCCGTTTGCGTGGCGGACAGACCAATCAAAGCTTCGCGCCCAAAAATGCCCAACTCGGGCGCGACGGACGATCTTCGCGAGGCGGTGAAAAACATCGCCAACATGAACCCGGCCGGCGACGTTTTGAAAGCGCATGTCGATAAGTTCAAGAATCTCCGGGATGACCTAAAGAAGCTGCAAGACTTCAAGGGGCAGCAGAACCCGCTGCAGTTTTTCCGCGAAACGATGCGTGTCATGGAGGGTCTGAAGAGTTTGGGAGCCGAGTGGAAGGACATCGAGAAAATGCAGGACACGCGGGCCCAAAAGTTCGAGAAGATGCTGGAGGAAATGGACCCACGATGTGGCATACCGAGGCAACGCACTTTGCTGGAAGAAATGAGACTGCGCTGCTATTACACCACGCTGAAGAAGAACCCGATCTTCCTCATCGGTCCGCTCAAGCTGGAACAGGCGAAGCGCGAGCCGAGTGTGGTGATCTACCATGACTTCCTGACGCCGGCGGAGGTTCGGCAGGCGAACGAAACGCGTATCATCGACCCCAGCGTGCGGCGTCGGGTTGGGCAGACCGTCCGGGTGCACGGTATAGCGGTGCGGGAAGCGAGCCAGAGTGGCTACAACGGTTCCAACGTGAAGCAGCGTGGAAACAGCGTGTTGATCTTTGTAAGTTCGGTTGGCTTTTCGCTCTTCTGCTTTTCGTTCAACAATTTTCCCATCCTTGGTCCACAGTTGGAAACGCATAAGGCCGCTGGAGTGACACTGTACGCGGACACTGGATTGACGATAGCTCCGATTGCTGGCAGTATGGTCGTCTCCATGGTTCACCCGTCGATCTGTCCGTCGCGTAGTCCCGTGCACCTCATCACCAACTTTGCGCTGCTCGATAAGCCTAAGAGTAAGGCTGAGACTATGAGTCAGATGGAGACTGAGAAGGAATAAAATCATTTTGCCCGTAGTGTTACCTGCTTGTGCGTTGGTTTAGCTGATTGAAATTCATTCTCAAATAAAGACCATGGTGGGTGAATGCGGGATATCTGGAAGATTGCAGAAAAATAGGAAACATTCCCTCTCCGGAAAAAGGACTCATAAGTGCACCCTGATTTTATCTTTGGTCAGGACTGCATTTCCAACGTGCCGGTTGTTGCTTTCCATTTCAATGCCTTAACCCCTGGTCACAGCTTTGCGCAACCGCATGCGGTTGCGTTTTTTCCCATGGGAGAGATAGGAGCTGTCAACCCCTGGTCACAGCTTTGCGCAACCGCATGCGGTTGCGTTTTTTCCCATGGGAGAGATAGGAGCTGTCATGGGCTGTCACCGCAGACGCAAGACCTTGCGGTTGCTGTACTAAAAAATCAAACGAGTTTGATTCTTGCCGCAGACTCTTGCGTTTTTATATGTCAACAGTAAATTTTGTTCCTAGTAGACTTTAATGAGATTGTATGCTCATATAAGTGGTATATTCAAACATTAAAGTATTATTTTTGGCAAAAAGCTGTGCTCGTTTGACAGATCAAAAACGCAACCGCATGCGGTTGCGGAAAGCTGTGACCACAGGTTCATGGGCTGTCACCGCAGACGCAAGACCTTGCGGTTCCTGTACTAAAAAATCAAACGAGTTTGATTCTTGCCGCAGACTCTTGCGTTTTTATATGTCAACAGTAAATATTGTTCCTAGTAGACTTTAATGAGATTGTATGCTCATATAAGTGGTATATTCAAACAGTAAAGTATTATTTTTGGCAAAAAGCTGTGCTCGTTTGACAGATCAAAAACGCAACCGCATGCGGTTGCGGAAAGCTGTGACCACAGGTTTAGTTTCCGATGATTTGGCATACGAACTGTCAAATTTGACAGTTTCAATGATGACAGCATATTTGTTGTTAGATCTTCCACCTTATACCGAATTACAAAAATGTAACATTTAATATGTTTTCAACCCCATCAGAAAGGTATTGTGCCAGCCTTCGGAAAAACTTAATCGAAGCGCTTAAAATGTTAAAGCTAGGGCTTGAGAAAACGACGTGCCAAAATTAACGCTAGAACACTTCGAGTGTAAAGGTACACATCGCAGCCGAAGCGTGTGTCGTTAGTTCGGCGAAGATAATTTGGCCCACTCGCCCGACAGACAATATCATTGCATGCAGGCATGCGGCGGCGGTTTCCCCTCAGTGTGGAAAACGGTTCCTTTTGTGTGGAATTTGAATTTCATCACCGTGTAATAACATCAACCTTCGTCAGTGCGTGCCGCTGCTGCTGCCGTACCCAAATCAGCGATGGCTTTTCCTCGCTGGCAGATTTGCTACAAATGACTACACCGTGGTGGATGCCGGCTTATTTCCATATCCCACGTTTCCTTTTTTTTTTTGGAAAACCCGGATACTTGGCGCTATCGTGGAGATCATCTCGTGTGCCTCCCGTGTGCACGATGGGGGTTTCAAGGATGTAAAAGAAGCGTTTAACACCACAGCCACTCTTCGTTCCTTCAACACTGACAGGCCGGAAATTCTGAGTTTCGGCTTATCCAAGGACGAGGCTCGGGATTTGATTGGGAATTCGCAATGGTTCATTGAAGTGAGAACGATTTCAATCAACTTCAAAGGAAAGAGTGTGCTCAAGCCTACTTCCAAAAGTCAACAGAATAATGTGGATTCTTTGAAATGCCCGGTTCTTAAAGGTTTAGTGGAGCAATGCATAATGCGGCACGCTTGATAAAAGCTTACTAAGGTATACTTGGGTTTATTCATGTTTGGAATACACAAGCAGTTGAGGTCAAATTCAATAAATATAAACGTATCAAGTTGATAATGCGGAAGTAAACAAGATATTTTTTATGTGGCTAACGCAGCAGTCGCCTCTACCTTAGCAAGCATTGCAATTAATAATTAGAAAAACTTGTATTAGGGCTACTCAACAGCAAGGTAAGATTAAATTCAAATTAATTGTGTACCAAGTTCGTACCTACGGTTACTTTCGAAACGCAACATTATTTTCCCAAGAACGGCTCCGTAAACTTCAGCTGTCTGAACTAATTACTCCAGGTAAATGGCACTTTCATGTTTCCCCATTATTGATAGATTGGTTAAAGCCTGTGTTGGCAAGGTCCTTCCTGCCACTATCTACCATGGCCATTGCTTTGGTTCTTACAATCCTCCCCCGTCATCTTTTTACTGACGCAATTCATCCAACAATCCTGAAAACAATGTCTTGCCTTTTGCCTTCCCGGTGGTGGCGAGATAGATAAAAGCTTTTCCGTGCCTCTTCCAAGCGGTGCCGAGTCAGCTAGAGTACCAGAGGACGATCTTTATAACACTCCATTGCTCTTAATCATCGCCATCGTCATCATCATCATCGACGCCACCAATGCCGGGTGGGAACTTCGGGAACGGTTGGATGTACAAAGGCGCGAACCATTCGAAGTGGTGGTTGGGAAAATGTCTTCCTGAGGTCCTTGCTTGCCGTTGATCTTTTCGCTCATCCGCTGACGCTGGGACGGAAACGGGGCTGGTGGACGGAAAGAAGTAAATTAAAGAGCAAAACGATGTGGAAATTTACTTGGCCCGCTTTTGGGAGCCTTCAGCTCGTATCGCCCGCAAAATGAAAGCAGGATCGCTTTGTGCTGACGCAGACTGTTGCTGGCTGTCTGGTACGGCTTAGAAATCTACCACTGTTAATAGTCGCAAAGAGGTGTGGAAGAAATTGGATTGTTAATGCCCCCACAGTACGTCGAACGCTTTTCCGGAGCTGTTCTTAAATCATTTTCATCCATTTCGAAAGGTAGAACGCCCCTTGGTGCGTTCTGTTTAGTTTATCATTTTAAATTCTACCAATTTTCTCCACATTTCAGGAAATGAGATAGAGTCTTTACCAAGCGTGTGTCGAAAGTGTGACTGCACGATTCGTACGAAAACGAGCACAGCCTCTCGTGCAAGTTCGTCTCGTAAAAGGTGCAAATGATGCTTTTCCCTCCGTTCCGTGGTGTCTGAGAAAAAAAAAGGTTTCTCGTTGGCTTTCCTTCGAACTTGACGGTTCTTTGCCAAGTAATCGGCTTTTGTCAATATTATTTTCGACTCCACACGAGAAGTTGAAGCTTATTTGGTTGCTCGTTGCCGGAAGGAGGGCATGATGAGTTCTTAGATATTTTTTTCCATTGGTCATATGCTCTGACTACGTGTTGTTACTGTTTGTACGACTGAAAAGGAAAAGTCTTTCGAACCTGGGGCAGAATATGGGAAAATGAATAGATAAACGAGATCAATTAGGTTAATTGAATGGTTCAGTTCGTGCACTGATTGATCTTACCAAACACAAAATGTTGATTTTCTGTTGATTAATGCTGTTTTTGTTTCGTTCAGCATAATATAACAATAAGATTGTTATTAAACTACTTAGAGCTTTTTATTTGTTTGTTTTCAACAGAACCGGTCCCGGATTTTTTCAACGATTTTCCGAATCGGCTACTCACACTTTTTCGAAAAATGTGTTTATTTCCTGGCAGTTGGCATGGCTGATACCCAACATCTCCATGCAAGTGTAATGAAGCAAATGTACGTTGAGCGGTTTGCTGCAATTATGCCAAGTTGCGTTGAGGTTTTCGAACGAGAACCCTTCGAACACCGAAGAACCTTCGGGAATCGTCTTCGTTTGATTAAATTGGAATGATTTCTCTGATGTGGTAACCGTGCACCGCATGCACTAATTGCTTTCAGGACCATCTCTTCCTGACGGTTCGAGAGATGTAAAGGTAGATATTAATTTAATTAAACATTGATCCGTTCCCGAGCCTCGGTACTGCTGAGATTATTGGCAATCACATGTGCCTGGTTTGATAGTGAATGCAATTTACTGCTTTTTTACTGGCCTCGAAAGCTGCTGAAGTGGGTTCAGCAGGGAGCTACAAATTTTCCTCCATTACAATGAGGCTCAGCAAAGTTTGTTGATGGAAGTTTAAGGCCCTGAGATTTTGACAAGTGTGCTATTCAAATCGATGGGGACAATTTCATGGAAATATCACCTTCCAGAGGCAGTTGCAATTTAATTTCAATTTCAAACTCCAACCGTCATTGCCAACGATCCGTTCGGTAGGCAACCAAACCGTGCGATGCCATTCATCTTTCTAAATAAAATTTATCGCCATAAAACCGCCACCATCCGGAACGTACTTCGCGATTTTTATTTGTTATTTACCGTCCTGGTTCTGGGCCGATGCTTGGAAACCACTTTCATCCAGCAACCCTCCCTTCCGCACACGCCCCGAATTCGGCCGATGGTGATGGAAAATTTATTTCGTTCGATTTTCATTTCTCTGCTCGACAAAGCGCGGGCGGCCAAAGCAGACGTCAATTGTGAGTTGTGACTGCGAAGGGGAAAGTGAAAAGTGTTTTGTCAGATTCACCGGAATGGTTGGTTTACTGCCCTGGTGATACGAATGTGATTTTAAGTCGTTTCGAAAACGCCAAACGGCTTTCGATGGAAGCCGTTTGCCCGGAGTGGTGAAAACTTCCGTGGGGAAAATGTAGCCGGAGTAAGAGGTGACAGCTTAGGGCGTAAACGTGACAATCTTATTTTATTGCCCTTCCACTTCACATGCTCCGTTTTAGCGGCTCGTTGGTTGGATTCATTCGCTTTTAGTGAGTATTATCGAATGCAAAAACTTTTAATGTACATGCCAATCGAAACGTAGCTAATATATCAACGTACTGATCGTAAATCATGGGGACCCTAAACAAATAAGGCTTATAATTTTGCACTTTTTATTTCAGTTAAACCATTTATTATCGTCCTTCAGATAATACTATGACAAACCAGTTACTTTAATCTAATAGTTCGGTTATATATTGTTTGACAAAACAAACAAATGAAATCTATGATGAGCTTCAGATGTATCATTTTTTTCTTGTTTTAATTCATGAAGAAAGATCGGGAATACTTTTTACAATTATCTTACTAAACAATAAAACAAAAATATTAAAATCTAGCTTGTCTAGTATCTCATCACACTAATTTTGCTGACGGCAGCGAAGTGTAATTTGATGATGAAAATCTTTGTTGATTGATTTTGTTTACGTTTTCTACGGCTTTTTGCCTCAAAACCCGCGTAATTGGTTTTTGTTTTGTTTTCAGTATCTACTGATACGATCCAAATTTATTCGTTATCCTCCAGTAGTCTCGAGGTCATGGTCGTTATCAGATTTTCTAATTCTTCACACAACCATTGTTCAAAAAATTTAGTTTTGTTTGTCTATGTACAAAATGGTTTATACGTTCTCATAATGCTCCAAAACGGGATTCGTCTTTTTCTACGGATGGTTTAACAGTACATTCCGTTTCACTTACCAGGTTGTTTCAATTTCGGAGAGTGCTATCATCATTTCAAATGATAAAAATAGCCAAAACATGGCAAAATTCTCTACCCATGGTGTTGTGCTTCCTACGAGTTTTCTACGAAGCCTAGATGCTCATCACATTAAAATGGTGTGAAAAAGGTGGAAAAAGAAATCACCATTGGATAGCATGTAAACCCGGGCAGGAGAATGTACAAAAAACAACGATTGTAGAAAAGGCCATTTCAGATTTGACCAACAATTGCAAACGAACGAAAACAAACAGCGTAAGCAGCATAAGGTCGGTAAGGTTCCATCGCAAACCTACGTCTGTTTACTGGACTATTTTTGAAGGTCCGTAAAAAAGCATTAGAAAGCAGAGGCTTGGCAACTTTTCTATTTCTCTATGTTAATTAGCATGGCAACTGCCAACTTATCAATGTTTTCTATGTACAAAAAACGTACTTTCCACACGGTAACGTGCAATCCAGTTGTGCCTATTAGGTTGGAGGTTAAAAAATGCTGTTTGCAGAATGAATCAAAGACCATCCATTTCATTATTTACGCAAACATGTTCATATTGAAAAATAATGCATCCTTAACACGCGATAAATTGCAAATTAAATATTTTAAAAAGTATAGGTAGATTTTTTGTTGCTGTTTTAATCACGTACACTGCGTGGGCGCTTTGTACAAATACTTTCAAGATTCAATTACGGTAAATTGACCGAATGACGTATCAGGACAGAACAAATAACGATTAATTTACGTAAATTACCCGCTAGGTAGAATACAAACAAAACGAAAAAATGTAGCACACATTTGCTCTTCCATGCTCACCATGTTTTTTTACATTTGGTTTTCCAATGCTTAATTTTTTTCACAATATCATTGCGTTTTAAATGAATGAAAAATGGTTTTGCGTGTAATTCCTTTCCACAAAGCTTGTTCGCTGTCTGTTGTTCAATCTCTTTTGATGCCGAGCTGGTGGCAAAACTCATTAAATATTGATATGCCGCATGACAAGCGAAATAGGTTCTCTAATATAACCCTTTTCGTGATCTGATATAAATTGTTTCCGGTTTTATTATTTTATTTATTCCTAGTGTCGGAAGAATCTATTCACTTATGTCAATGTCACTTATAAGAAGCACGTTCTTGAGCTTTTTTGGTGCCGTGTGTTCAATGCATTAAAATAACGCATTTTGAATAGCCTTCACGCCGCTTCTCATTAAATTTTCGTTTGTTTGTGATAAAATTGATTTGTACAGTAAAATGCTTCCTTTCCAAATAACTGGATCAATTGTGCAATGGTTCGTACCGGGAATACAATAAACATTTTGTAGTTGCATTCCCCCGCATTATTATTATGCATTACCCCAGCCTCACATCCAATTTGTACGTTTTTTATGGTTTCACAGCTTTCCGTTGCAGTAAAACTCTTTTACGTCCTTTGCACAAAATTTGCGCTATCTCCTGTGAGCATTAGGATTACTTCCGCTGATCCACCGAATCGTCCAACCAATAAAAATAAACACAACGAGAGTGCAAAAATGCAATAAATGATATCATGGGGAACATTACCGAGAACACAGCGCAGCACATCGGTCGCATGCTCCCGAGCTCCTACGCGGAAGCAAATCGTAAAATTAAATGTGCGCATCCTTTACGATTATATCATCCTTTTTTGTGCTTCCCGGACTCGAACGAAATCCAGTAGTAAAATGAAAAACCAACACCGACCACGCGGAGCGAGAACAGTGAAATGCAATCACAGTGGCTCCCGGTTCCGAGTGCCGGGCTATCGGAGGCCATTGGCCCGACAATGCGATTCCATCTCGTGCGGGGAATTGGGGAGGCACTTTTCCTCGTGACATCAGAGATCGTGACGGTGCAGTTGCGGTAGCGAAATCGCACCCAACTGCACTTGCACAGTTCGTCTTTGTAGGTTAAGTAACGGCTTCCGGACACAAGGGGAAACTGGACCACGCGAGGGTGGAGGTTGGTAACCTTGGCCCCTGTTTCCAGTTCCGACCGCTCGAGCGAGGTGTGTTTTATAACGGACCTTGAACTGGGGGAGGTGGAGGAAAAAAGCATAGTGGCGTAATTATGTTTGCCATTCGGTAGCGACGCTCGCGACGTCACGTCCACGTTTATGCTCTCGTCTCGAGCGAACGGTGGTTGTCTTACCGCTTCCCACGAGCTTACAGCGACGAACGGTCCGGTGTAATTTGTGCAACCTCGGTTGGGTTTTCCGCACTTTTTTCTCCCCTATGTCTGCCCATCCGTATCGGAAAAAGTGGGTAAAATGGCGGGTACTCCAGCCAACGGCACAAAGATGAGTAGTTATGTTTTGATTCGAGCATGGTTATAATTATGCATCGCCGTAACGTTACATGAGATGGAGATGTTATTATATGGATTTGAGTTGAAAAAGGAAAATCAATTTGTATTGCATTAATTTATCAAACATTTTCTGTATAAGAGGAATTACAAACATATAATTTTAATTGTACATTCCAGTTTCTACATTAATATCAACAAAACTTATGACTTATATTTTATTTATCAAAAGCGGAAAGCAACCAGTCGAGTAAAAGCGACATTGACATGTTTATCCTTTTTTCCTTCTGCTATAAACTAAATAATTTTTGCACAGCCAGCAAAGTACCCTTCTTTCAAAACCTCAAACAAGGCTTAATCGGTGCTTAGAAATGAGGGCCAGAAATTTAAATTTACACTTGCTCCTCGTTTTCCACCTTTTTTTTGTTTTAGTTTTATACTCCACAATAGCTTATGTTGGCTTCATGGAGTGAGATGTTTCGCTGTTCGAGCGAACCAGGTACGGTAGTGTCTGTCGTTTTTAGCACTGATAAAACATGGAAACCAAAGGATGAAATCGTCTCTCTTCCGGACGATATACATACGCCTGGTGGGACGCTTACCCAGGAAAAGCGAAAACCGAAAAAGGGATAATTCCCTAATGAGTGATAAAAAGCAGTACTTTATGCTTTGCTTGTTCGCCCGTGAGCAGGAAAACACAAAGCAGGAGGAACGAACGTAAGAGCCCCACCGGGTTTCGTCGATGGGTGGGTGGGGTTTGATGGTTGGCATAATAATGGGTGAAGTTTTACGGGAATTAATGCCACCGTTGCGGAGGGCGGTTGCTTACCGGCTGCTTCCTGGCTTTCTAATGCATTTGGGTTTTATTTTTTTCGATTTACTGTGTTTAAATACTTAAACTTTTCTGAAATGTAATTGAAAAGCAGTTTTTGTTAATTTAATTTTACCGTTTCTAGATAGTTTATATCCATTTTGCATATAAAAGGCTCGTAGGAGAACTGATTTTATTGTAAAATAAAAAAAAAGTATCCGTACAGCGGTTGTCTGGGTAATTAAAACATTTATTGGCGGATTTATTTGACGCACAAAAATCAATATTTATCAAATTGGATTTACCTTCATGGAAGGAAAATGGTAGAAACATGTATACGCGTGTGGAAAAACCATCGCAACCAATCCGCTATCCGTCATTCATCGTTATCGGAAATACGTTATGTCGATTATCACGGCCAATCGGTCCATTTGCTCGTTCTAGGAAAAATTTAAAAGGAATGGAAAGTGGCGTAAAACGCTAGGAATAAAATTAAAACCCGGACCGAGATAAAGCAAAAAAAACGTCAATAACTAGCAAGACTAATTTATTGAAATATGCTCATCTCCGTAAAGCTGCCATTCGCTTTCGATGTCGTCAGTGTCGTTGGCATCAGTCGAAATGGAAATGATAACTCTCCAGAGGGATCAATTGCTGCCCGTCCGTAGGGTTGACTGAATTTCGTTTATCCCGACGATTGGTAAAGTCACTCATAAAAAAAAAGAAATAAAGAATCAACAATATACGGTGAAGCGCTCGGGTAAATCGGTTAATGGAAAACCTTTTCGATGGAAAGTCAAACGAAAGTGTATTGTTTCATTTCCCAGGACTGCATCTGCAGCTTATTGCGATGCATCAAGTCGGTGCAACGATTCGAGCACCTGCAAATGCCAACACTTGCAGATTTTGACGCACTTCTCGACGCTCCGATGCATATTGCAGTGGTGACAATGCAGATTTTTCCGGAGGGAAAACTACGATCCCTTTCGAAGGGTGACTTTTTGTGAATGCCTCGGCAGAAGCGCTGATGATGAACGTCGTAGATATAGAAATACCGGGAACAAACACAAAATATAGACTCTACCGAGACTCCCTTTTCGAGCGCAGTATTGAAATGTTTATCATTGTCAACTGTGTGGCGTGAAGGTGCTGCGAAGCATACACCAGAAGCTTTCCCCGATTATGCAGCGTGATGATGGAAAAAGCTTATTTTCTACGATAGGGACGGTTCGTTGCCGAACTGTATTGGGGAAGCGTGAAAATTATTGCATTTTCGCATTACACACGCTTTGATGGCTTTGGAAATACTTTCTACGAAAAGACACTAGGCATCGCTTTCGTTTGAGTTAACAGCTACTCTAAATAGGATCTTTATGTATTTTTGCTGCAGCGATTTTTGAATGTTTTGATTTTTTTTATTTGTATAGTTTTGCCTCTATTCAATGGTAATTACCATAAGTTACAAGTTTTGTGCTTTAGTTGTTAATGATTGTTTTTTGGCATTTTGTTTATGATTTATGTTGATACTTCCAATATTTTATGCATTTCTCTTCTTTTCTGGTTTAATATTTAATGCTTATGTACATGAACGATACTAAGGACAGTCAGGTGATTTATATTGGCTATGTTCTGTTTTCTTTTTATGACTTAAATTATTTAAATATTAAAAATTATAATTCAACAAATTAAACTGCTTGGAAAGCATTGGTTTTTATCATTCTTCTTGGCTCGGTAGAACTCAAGGCATATAAAATCCTGGATTTAAAATAAGTTCCTTCTATATTGCAACTCGTTTTATGTACTCTACTGTGGTATAGCATCAGGACATCATATAATGCCGTCTCAGTATGTAAATGTCTTCGTAAGGATAAGAAAGGGTGTCCTTCCACATCCCTACGCCTTCGCCCATTCATTCCCGCCGAGTAAACTAATTAATGAAGATTTACCGACCAATTGAGTTCGGTTGCGATTGTTGCAGCAAACGCTGCAGTGTGCCATCTTTCGATCGTATCAGACGCGCCGGGGCATTATAGTCGGCTCGTTCACGGGTAGTGCATCTTAATTAAGTTAAACAAGAAGATGGGACGCCATCGCGCGGCCAGCAGATGTGAATGTTTAGCCGGCTGCAAGAAACTCGGACACTCGGAGATCTTGTTTCATCGCCATCGCCCGGTGATTCGGGGTGGCGTGTGAGATTGGCTTAAGGCTTTTCCTAGTCGTAGCTTCTGGCTGGCTGTGTACGCTCTCAGGAACGGCATGTAAAAGTGTTTTGCGTGCGAAGGGCGAAGTTTTCTTCGTCTTCTGCGTGACCACCATCTCCCGGCACTAGATTTGTGCCGGTGTCGTAAAGCTCTCGCAGATTGGATTTATTAAATCGTGTCCCTTCCCACGGGGCGCCCAGGCACTCCGGAGTGTGAAAAGGATGTGCGCTTCGGGGCTAGGCTTTCCTAGTCACTTTTCATCACCATATCCTAGGACTGGATTACCCGCATCGCATGGTAGTGGGCCTCGGAATGGGATTTCCTTGTTTCCTCGTCGACTGGGCCGTCGGGGGTGGTGCTGGTGGAGGCCCTTTCGAACCCGGGAAGAGTTGATTATAATCGGACCCGGGAGCGCAACGGCGTAAGAGCCGGCATAAGTGTGTGAACATGAGAACTCAACGGGTTCGGCGGGAAAATTGCTGTCCTCGGTTGGGTCCGCACGGTGTTTTGGCACTGAATCAAATTGATGGTCCAAATTGTGCGCTCGAACGTCATGTGAGGACTTCATCCGTTTTGCCGGCAGTGCCTTTGGAACGCTGACATCGGTCTTGAGAACGGTTTGGTTGTTGAGAGCAAACGTTCATTTCGATGACATGTAACGAAATTGCATGGTAATGTTTACTAGTGTGAAGTTTTCACGGAGCTAATCTAGCATCGCATAGTTTGCACTCGTCCGGTAATTGAAAACTACGCAATCAGCATCGATATGAAGGGAAAATGACTCATACTCATGGAAGAGTTATCTTATGTATCGAAAAACACTGTACGAACGTAGTCTCTTCTAACAAATTGTGTAATAATTTCATACGTATATTTTAAAGTGTATATAAACGTATATATAATATTTTAAATCGATACACTAATTTAATTGGAATTTAATGTTATGTTCATAACAGCAAGATTTACCTTTTTTCACTTTCAACTCGCTGAATCACTGACTCGTTTCAGCTCCCTACAAACGTTGCGAATTGAATAGCAAATTTAATTTTATATGATGAATTGCATCTTTCAAGAACCCTCTGCATGATGTTGGCTTTCCGTTGGATTTGTTTTGCTGTTGAATTAGTTTCCTTCAGCCATACCAACAATCATTTCCTGTGTTACGAAAAAGGAACAAAAATCACCATCGGCTTTGAGCAAAAACGTCCATTTTGAAAGTCAAGAAAATTTAGGAAATGGAAATGGATATTTATTCTCCCAAGCAAAAGGTGAAGCCGCAGCATGCGTAATGCCGTTTCCGAACTGGGCCAGCTACCCTTGTCCCTGTGGCGTTAATTAATTAGATTTTCCCGGTAATACTCTGGCTTCCAGCGTTTCCATTTTCCTCCAAGGGCGGAAAAGGTGTAACCACTGGTACTCAAAATTGCATCGCTGGAATTGTGAGCCAAACTGCCAGGAAGCTTGATTTTTCCGCTACCTTCAACCCCTCTCCCCCGCCGCTTTCCTCTCCCTTCCTCTTCCCCAGGCTTATTTTCGTTGTCACCGATCGTGTCGAAAATTTAAATCAGATACCTTCAATTAATTTCCTTTGCGAGTGCAGCGCGCACACCGCGCCATGCATTGCGACCCTTTTGGCGATGATTTGGGAAATTTAATTTGCTTCCGCCCACGCCACCCACGGCTCCCGCTTCGATCGGTACGAAGATAATGCCAGTCGTTGACTTTAACGTTGACCCATTTCGTCCAACAAATCCCACACCGTCCGATTGTTCCCGGATACATCGGATGACCTGGAACAAAGCAGTAGCATAATTAAAGGAGCGTCGAAATGCGATTAAACAAATTGCTCATTATGTACATTGGGCTGTGTTGGCAGGAGGAGGACGTGGGTGGGGAAACGAGGTGGGCACAATGGATGGGTCAGTGTCGGACAAAAGGGATAAATAAGGGGCTTTTGGCATGCGGGCTGCATAGATGGTATTTGCATTGACTCTAATTCGACAATGCACTTTAATCAATAAACCATGAATCATTGGCCGTTGATGATTTCGGGGCAGCCGTGGAATAAATTTTGAATCACTCCGAGCTGAATGATGTGCTATTAGCAGCTTTGCAGTGGAACCAGCACTCTTTGCCTAGATGGTTTAATTTGATTCTAATTGAGCCTGATTAATCTGTCTGTTGGGAAGCTGGACGATAAATTAGATCCGTTTCAAAAGGATCCTGCTAGGTTAAGTTTTCAATTATATGTTTTAGAGTTTATTTTTCGTAATGACCTTTAGTGTTCGTTAAACCTCGTATGTTCTCTCTGTCATCACTTTCAAATAGTTCAATTGTTTGTTTCTGTGCCTGTTACTAATAACTGTTGATTTGCTTGATGGTTTGTTTTTTCACATTAAAAATCTACCAAAAATCATAAAACCTATATGTTTGGCTCAACTTACACTTCTTGACAAAATTATGGAACATTGCTCGAAATAGTTTTTCAAAACATAGATTGAGTGAAAAGTTTCTCAGTTTTTGTGTTCTAATAAATATCAAAATAATTCTTTGTGTCGTTTAACTAGGCACTTTAGCTTTTTGCCAGAACTAAATAATTCTTGTTTTAAAATAAATCTCGGATTTTTATTATTCTTGAGTTTTTTTTGCAAAAGTGAAAAAAAATGGTAAACGAATATCACGAAGAATAATTCACTGTTCTTTCGATTTAAATACTTATTCATCTTATTTAAAAAGTGCTGTTCTCCGTAGCGTGTACAATGCTAGTGCTGATAAGATTATTATTGAAATCAAATGAATTAGATTTGCGGTGCCTGTTGCATACTGGCACTGTTCTTTTCCCAGCGGAACAGTCAATATTTCATCAGTAGGTTTTATCCTGCACTTTTCGAACGTCACGTAGAAACACCTGTCGATGATACTCTCCTTGGGCCCTGCCATCCTGCCGTTCCACCCTGAGCCAGCAACTGAAAGCGTCTTATGAAACTGCTAAGCTTCTAGCGCTTTCGATGCAATAAAAAACGAAAGATTTATGCTCCACTGCTCCAGTCCTTCGTTCGGTCGCGCAGAAGGAGAATGCTATTCAATTTGCCCTGCACAAATGCAAACGATGTGGGAATTCTCACGTATGTCGAAATGTCACCAGGCATCCCGGCGATGCCATTTGTTTTTGCACTCTACGCACCCAAGGGATACAATTGAACTTCTGTTATTTTTTCGTGCTCGTTCCGAAATTCCAACCCATCGGAATGCTTGATTTTGTGATCATTGATTTATTCGCCCTGGGGGTATTTTGGTGTAGGGCTTTTCCTTCAGCCAGCCGATAGTTCTTTGTGGTGCAGTGGGAAAAGTTCACCGAACGTCGTCGAGTGCATTTGTCGTCAGATTGTGGGTGGAATGTGTGTGAGTTTGTCGTTCGTACGCTCAGGCGAACGTCTTTGCGAAAGAGCGTTTTATTCGCGGGATTGGTTGGGATTGGCTCGGGAAAGACAAGTCGATACAGCAGAAACCGTGAACTAAGAAACTTGCATATCCAGGTAGAACAGGCTCAGCCAGGGTGCCGTGTATAGTTTTCTCTAGAAGGTGGCATTTGCAGACCCGAGGAATAGTGGGAAAATTAAATTTCTTTCAATCGAATCTTTCTACCATGTTTGCGTTTCCTTTTTTCAAATCTCATTTCACTTTCCCTACTGCATCTCGTGTTCTTCATGCTGTGTTCTTTTAATCAGCTTTTGCAGGTTTGCTTGATAACATTTCTTTTTTTTTAAATTCTTATAGTGAACAAAAGCGTTTTGCATCTTGCCCGATTATGTTCCGCAGACGGCGTTGCCTACGGGGCCCGAAATCCACTTGCTTTTGCCTGCGGTTTTTCCTAGCTTCATTTGATTGTATTTTGTGAAGTGGAAGAAATCTCCAGCAGCATCCTCTTTTTCGTTCTTTGGGTTTCCTTTCGCAGTATCTCTACTGTTTCCAGCGAACAAATTGATTCGACGTGTGCGATAGAGGAGAGTTAGAAAATGGAGCCTCTATTTTCCAAGGGTAGAATAGTTTTGAAGCTTTAACGAACAAAAGCGTAAGAAGAATTGTATTCCCTAGTCGTTGTTTCGACCGGGTACAATCTCTCCGATCCGTGTTAAGGAAAACTGGTTTTCTGCCGTTTGCATTTGCCTCCACCTTCGCTTGCAGGTGTCTGTTCTTTTGTGTTCGTAGTGGGAAAACTCTAAGTTGTGTTGCAGGACACTACGCAAAGTGAAAACCACAAATTCTTCGCCACCAACTCGCTCGGAATGGCAGGCTTGCGGTTGCATCTTTCGTGCATGTGCATTGAGCGCGTTGGATATGGACACGGATGCATCGGTGGATCCTAAGCCGCTTAAGCCATGCAAAGCCTTGCTCAGTCGGAGGAGCGTGTTTGCTTATCCATACGCTAAAGTTTATAAATAATTTATTTATTTAGTTACTTCTCGGTTCCGACATCGATGGGACGCCGTGGCTCCCTCGTCAAGTATCCGGACTATGCACAGACTGAAGATTTTGAATAGTTCTCGGCATGGATTATGCATGCGCCAATGCGTTTCATTTCATCGTTCTTCTCACCGAGGAGTGTTTGTTGCGAAAGAGGATGCCAAGCCGAGGGAACGGGACAAGGTGCATCAAGAAGAACATTTTGTAAAACTTTTCCCGACTACACTTTTCACCCGATCATTTATTTCTCTCTCTCTCCCTATCGTCAAGGTGCGAGAAAGAGCAATAAATTCCCAAAAAAGGCCCTTTGTTAGTTTCGTTGGGGTTCTGTACGTCGCGTGAGGACCTGCTGTTTGTTGTCATAAAAACCTTTAGTGTTGATCCCTGTTGTGCAAGTGCATGTATTTCGACCAGGCTCTGAGGTGATTTGTCTTTGAAACTCGTGCAGAAGCTCAGACAACTTGTGGCTGACTTTTATTTTCGCTCGTTTCCGAAGGTTCCGAAGGCATAGAGCAGGAAGTTGCTTACCTTACTCCGATTGTTGAATAAATTATCAATATTTTACACAATTTGTTCGGTCGGTGAAGCTGCTCAAAACTTTTGCTTTGGGAGCTTAAGTGGAGGTAATGAAGTGTGGTATATCCTTCTTAAGAGGTGATTGAAAGTCCTACCTCCGAAGAACTGTTGAACGTGGGCAAGAGGTATCCTGCAAATTCGAACATGGAGTTTCCAAACTTATAGTCAATATTTACCACAATGATGTTGATAATTGTGGCACCATTCGTGGATAATTTCGTTTAAAACGAGTGCCACCTTTTGAAACACTAATTAATAAAGAAGCCATTAAATAAGTGCCTTTAATTAAACTACACAATGGAATCTTCTGTTAATTAGTTTGCACGAGAACTATGGAAAACGCTCGTTCCGTTTCTTAAGATGTACCTTGCGGTTGCAGTTCTCGCTTGGTTTCACTACGGTGCAAAAAGGACATTTGCAGATGACTCCTGCATTTCGCATTTGCTGCAATCCTCAGGTGAATTACCATTATGCTTAACGACCTTCGGAGAAGACAATTTCCCCATTACCATTAATACGGAATGCGAAGGGAAATATTGGTTGGTGAAAGCTGCTCACCATACACGCTCCGGTGTTGAGAATGGTCCAAATTCACCAATCGTCCTTATGGGATCCGTTTTCGCTGACGCTGGAACGTGGTATACCGCTGATGCAGTTCGTTTAAAGTTTGTCTAATTATTCCCATCGCTCTGGTCGAAGTTGTTTGCTTCACGCCAAACAAACCAAACCGCGTCAGTTATGTTTCGCAGGTCTTTTTGTGGCTTTTATTATAAAAACCTTAATCCTTTATGTTCTACGACAAAGCTTGGAATGGAGAAACACGCCGGCCTGGAGAGAGCAAAACAAGAACGTACATTTTTAACACCATTTTTATTGCGCTACCACACACATGTTAATGGCGATCCTTCGACCTCACTGATGTCCGTTAATGGTTCGTGTCTGCTTTTTTTTTATCTCTTTCTCTCGGGTTCGCAGGGTCCACATGCGGCACACCAGTCCCAGCAGCAGCAACAGCGGCGCCATGCGGCCCCCGAGGACGACGATCCGATAGTGGACGCGGAGGAGATCGACACCAACTCGAACAACTTCGGCGACCCCGGCGGCTACGGGGGTGGTGGCGACAGTTCAATGCCCCGCACGTACCGGCCGCAGGAGCTGAAGAAGTGGCGGGTGGCGCCAACGGTCGCGGAAAATTACGGTCGACCCGGCGAAATGGGTAAGTTTATCCTACTCCCACCGGGCATTGTGTGTCCGCTCCCGTGTGTTTGTTGTGTCGGTCGGACGGACAAGTGGACAATTCTCGCCCTCCCAGTGGCGCGCCGAGGGGATTATGGTGACATTTGGGGGCCGGCAAGAGCGCGCCTAGGCGATGGCTTGTGAATGAGTAAGCTTAACTTTTTCCCAAATCCCTGCAGACCACCGACCCGGGTCGGCAAGTTTGTTGACGGTTTCGGTTCGGGTGGTGAGGTTTTCACCGTTCTTTTCTTCTTCTTTTCACGCCTTTCATTGCCTTACATTACTTTAAATCGTGTTGCGTTTTGGTGGGAAATGTTAGTTATAGTTTTACGTCTTTTATTTTAAACAATTGGTAAATTTAAATTTAATTCCAGTTTTATCGTTTTCATTCCTTTTTTAAGGATCCTCTCAACGATGTGATGTAACTAATCAATTTCCCTTTTAATGAAAAATAATGGAAACCATTGAAATCGTTTACAGTAAAATAAAATTGTGAAAGTTGTTCGGGGATTGATCGCGCTCCATCATGCCCTCGGCTAACGTACGCGATATTTCATTCCATGGTCCGTTGATAGATCATTTCATGGGCAGTAGCTTTACTACTTCAGCTGGAAAGAAAATTGTCTCCCAAAGTTCACCGCTCGGTAGCGAACGAGGCGCAAAAGCCCCAAAACATTCCGAAAAGGGCATGTGGTCGCAAATTCGCAGAACATGTCTCGATACTTTTCCACCCGATTCGCGCAGATTTTTCAACGTTTTACAAAAAAGCATCCGAACCAACAACCCAAGCATCCCTCCTGAAGTAGTACTCCGACGCCCCGGAAAACCCGAGACGTCAGCCACACACACAGCGTCGGACGTTGACTGTTGCGATGGTGGTCAAAAGTTTTCCCATTAATTTCGCTCTTCCACGCACACCCACACACATACACACACACCTACTATGTCCGTATCGTCGGGTGGTTCGGTCGTGTTGCTGCCGCCTGTTGAACGACCGCCAGAGACTCGACCGTCTGTCCTTCACCGCGAAAGCATTCACTGCCTCCGACCAATAATGGGACTCGGTGCTAATTTACGAAAGGACGATCCAAAGTGTGGCCACCGTTTCGATGTTTAACGGAAGTAACGCAGGGAAACAGGCCCTGATGGTGAATGGTCGGTGTTCTGTGTTCCGTGAAAAATGAGTTTTCCGCGTGATACGTGAGTCACGGGGGGTGTCACGGGAGGGGTGAAAAAATTGATAATAAAACTGCTCAATTTATCGACATTTTAATAAGCGATCCATGGAGGTTGTGTTTTTATTTTCGTGCGAATATCAATTTTACCTAATTGAGATTTTTGAGATTATGTTTTTACTTTACGTTTGACGACAAGTTTGTTGATTGTTACATGCCTGTTACATCCTTTTTTGACATTATGTTTTCAAATAATATCAAACAATTTTTTTGCAACAGAAAATATGCTTTAATTATATTTTTTTTAGATGGTTTTATTGCAGACGTAAACAACCGAAAAGGCTGCGTACATTCTTTTTAAAATTCATTAAGCACGTTACGTGCGGGTCGTACGCGTTAGATTTTATTACCACAATGTGTGGCACGGCAAAGTTTATCATGATCAGATTAATGTGGATAAAACAGTGATCCAGCTTTTTACAAGCCTTGGCTAATTAACATTCCCGTCTAAGAACCGGACGGGGTGAACCAGAACCTAATCACCCGGGAACCTTCTACGATACAACTCAACGCAAAGTTTATTTAATAGCATATATTTTCAATTTATTATCCTCCAGGGACACCCCCCTCCTCATGTGTAGAAGGCAACACGTTAAGATGCGCTTTGTCAAGAGTTGTTCCGCGTTTCTTGGTACGGAGCCGGTTGGTTCGGGGAGCCTCCGGATTCCTGCAGGGAAACATCATCCAGCGTCGTGCATTACGCTACGTGTGAAGTGATAAAGTTATCATAATTTTATGAGCGTATGGCGCGTGAAGTGAAGGAAGAGGAACATGACTCTGTCCCTTTACCGATTTCCTGCCACATATGCCACGAGCGCGACCCTCCAAAGCCGTTGGCAAATTTGCCAGGATTACGTGCAAATACGCCTCGTCGTCTTAAGCTAGGGAATTAACGAACGTGCCTCGCTTTCCGCCCCCCATATTCCGGTGTCGGAGTAGAGATAATGAATTTTCACACGCTGTGCACTTCGAGCTTCA
This sequence comes from Anopheles coustani, assembly GCF_943734705.1. NCBI lineage: Eukaryota > Metazoa > Arthropoda > Insecta > Diptera > Culicidae > Anopheles > Anopheles coustani. Next base: position 25,946,545 of record NC_071289.1, read on the forward strand.
CCGACGGAGAGGTGTATCGCCAATGGACTAACTTGTTTAGTCGAAACAGGGTGAAATTTGCCCGAAGACATCCAACGAATTCCTTCAGCTTGTACACAAAATTCCGGTGGTTTGTTCTACGAAATAACGTCTTCAGAAACTTTGGGTTACGGGCTCATGCACAATATTTCTCCCATCAGCATAGGAATTCAATTAAATGGAATCATTTTCCAATCGAATATGACGAAAAAGCAGATGTCTAAACAGATCATGTGATGTGGGAAACAATAACGACATTGTTTGAAAACAATATAATTTTTTTTTTATCTGGACCAATTTGCCACACATACTTAGTCTCGTTATTCGTGTCAGATGCCCTTCTGCTGCTTATCTACGCCAGAGGTCCAGATCGTAAAATATTAAATCACCACTTTTGTACAATTTTTTTTTACTGCTGTTGCTTGAAGGACAGCAGATTGATTAAAAGGATAATTTATCACTAACACGATTCCGGTGAGCATTTGAACATAACCGCCTCTTTCCACCGTAGCGGAAAACGGGCGAGCTCGTGTGAAGGCGTCCCGTCATGACGTGGGATTTTCTGGAGCAACAAAACCATCCTGGCAGATGCAGAAAATCAGTGATTCTCAAAGCGTTCGCCAACAGTGTACATTTTTCATTTTTGCAAAAAAAAAAAAATTGTCCCGCTCTTAGTGATTAGTGGAATATTTTTATTTTATTTCTACATAAGTGTTGCAAAACGACTAAGTTTGAATTGTTAAGAAATAGATAAGTGTACGTCATCTGTGAAGAAAATTTGGAAATCATTACTTTTCAATTCTGTAGGTTGGTCCTCAGAGTCGAATAGTTACATTTTCAAAAAAATTACCTTTGATTCGTCACTCCTAGATTGTTGTGATTCTTTCTTATTTCTATTCCAAAAAAGTTTTGTGCATTAATACAAAGAGTTTTCAATTATTCATATTGTAATATTCTATTTTTTCAAAGCGTTATGCTAGGGGAGCACACACTTAAACTGATTGAGAACCACTGTCCTAACCAATCGTTTTGCTTTCGTTTCCTTTCTGACGGTTCATCTCGTCTCGTCGAGCTTTTCCAACGTGCCAGCACTTCGGGAAAAAGGAAGCTAAGAAAAACCAAAATTCTGGAATAAAATCAGAATACATGCAGTGCAGTGTACCAGCTACGAGGATCGGAACGGTTTTGTTCTCCACATTTTGCCCTTTTTTTCTCAAAGCTGCTTTGCTGTTCCGGAAGCTAAAATCAACATTTACCACAAACCGGTCCCCCCCCCTTTCTCCCCCAGCCACCAACGGATTTTCCTTTCTTCCTTCTTCACTTTCCCACCGATTGAAAGAACATCGGTGCCAACAACGGGAGAAATTAATCCTATCCTCTAGCGCCCTCGTTCTTGTGCAGCCACCGTCGTTGGTTTTATTCGATCGTACCAAAATGTCATTAATCACTCTTCCTCCGGTGGAGAGTTGGTGGTTTGTCCGCCTTTTCCTTCCCCCAAGGACCGAAGGAAACGTTCTAAAGTTGGGGCTGGTGGCTACATGGGAAAGATTGAAAGAATAAAGTGGAGTGGAAGGAAAAACCCCCATCGCAGGGTAAGGCCAAAGGTACTACACAACATGCTTCGGCACCTTTCGCTCACCGGCGGAACGAGTGAGGAAAGAAAACATAACCTTAATTTAAATCAAGAGTTTTCCCTACCTTTAACCTCGGTGCCGCCCCGCCGTTTGTCGCTTTTCCAATTCGTTACGAGAGTGTCGATTTTCATTCTGTGTTGGCATTTTTCCCTCCTGTTTTTTTACTAACGATCTATTCTTATTTGTTCTGCTCCTCCCTCCCCCCCACACAGGTAAGCCGGTGAAAATCCCGTCCAGCCAGCAGGAGCTGATGAAGGAAAAGTTCAAAGAAAATCAATTCAATCTCCTCGCCAGTGACATGATCTGGCTGAATCGATCCCTCACCGATGTGCGCCATCACGAGTAAGTATGCTTCCCATTGTAGACAAAAAGAAAGAAAGAAACAATGGCAGCTCTGCGAACGCTCCATCAACTCCCCGGAGTTACTTTAATGCCGTTCATTTGTCATCGGAAATTACTTTAAGCTGGAAATATTCTGTTTTTTTTTTCTTCTCTCTCCTCTTTTGTTTGCTCCTCTCCGAACAATTTCCCTGCCGCAATGTAATGGATAACCTCGGGGCTGATTTCGTGCACCATTAACCGGTTCGATGGTGATTTTATTCATTAATCTTGCGAGATCTATGAACGTGCTTTGTAATTGTCTGGGCTGCAATGGGCGATTTGCGGAAACTTTTACCGATCGAACCCGCAAGATGTGGCCGTGTTTCGGTGGGCATTAAAGAAATTGGGATTATTTCTCCGCGCCAACCGGCTGCTTGTGCATCATCCGCTTTTTAACTTGTTCAAACAATTTAAAAGTGGCGAAATTGTGACATTTTATGTAGTAGGTGAACCAAAGACCATTTTAAACAAAATAGGTCTCTCACGATTATTTTATGTCGTAGTAGATTAATCAAGAAATTGAAGAAATGTACATCTTCTAAAAGACTTTTTCTTTTTCTGATAGCAATGTCTTCAGTAAATTCACATATTACTTTTGTAAGTGTATCTAATCTTGGCATGATACTATTTTCTAATGCATTTGATTCTATTTTTTCAAAATAAAGTTTTCTTTAATTAGAACAATTGATCCATAACCTAGATTCGCTTTGCTTCAACTAAATTCTCACATGCGGAAACATTTATTTTCAATTTAGTTGCTAAATACAAATTCGCCATCTTGCTTACCTCCATTCCCAGGATTTGACATACACGCCCGCATATGCCGACCGTTGTCAACCCGGCACAAATAGGCATACTAGCGCACATGCACATACAGCACAGGGTACAGAAGCAATTGCCTCCGTTTGTTGCGCACGCCGAGGGTTTTTGCGACTTGGGAGGATTTTCCCAAACTGGTTAAAAACCTATCCATTATTCACACCACTCTCTAGCACTCTACTTCCGTAAAACGGGCGACGGTGGACACAACCGGAGGTGACGGATGCGTACATGACGATGATCTACCCGTATGCAACGGAAGAGGGGACGTGCGACAACGACAATTTGACGCCGCCGAGAGTTAGAACTTCCGGATACGAATCCCTCCTTCCCGGCGGAACTCGTCGTTTGGTGGGGGTTTATTTCGGCGAGTTTGATTTTTCGGTCGTGGCACTCCGATAAACTTTTCCAGTTGAGACCGAAGGATCGGTGCGAAGGAACCGGCGGTTTAGACCAAAAGGATGACGGAGTGAAAGCGCTAGGAAAAGCGATGGCAAACGCGTGGTAGAGTTGACTTAACGAAGTCAAGCTAGAACGTCAGAAGAAGCCGTGGACGAAGCGAGTCGTCAGTCGAGTGTTGTGCACTCAAACGAAGTTTACTCCAACACAACAGATTCGGGGGACTGTGAATCGCTACCGAGGGTATCATGTGAGATTCTTTTGCATGTTGTTGCTTTTACCTTTTTTGCTTACGTCTGTGCTAACGTTGAAAAGTTGCTTGCTCTCGGTACAGAGCTATGTTTAATTTAAGCCTCTACTCGCACGTACTCACGTAGGAATTCTTCCACAACCACGGTGTACCCGTCTAGCGGAACTGTGCGGACAGTGAATCGTCCCGGGCGGTGTTTCATCTTGGAACGAATGTTAACCCTCCCATCGCTGTGTCGGTATGTGTCTTCTGGCGATGTCCGCAACATTGGCGATGGCCAGTGTTTGACCGACTGCCCCGGTCATGTCACGTCCAGCGGTTGAACCTTCAGCAACGTGTTGTCTTTTCAGCAAATCCTCCCAAACCCTTTGAAACCTACCCCTAGCTGACCCTTGGCCCGAAAGGTGGCCACCTTGTGCCATTCCTTGATTTGTTGGCACAGTGTTACCGCCGTTCTGGGGGGCAGAAGAACCACCTTTGCTCGCTTATGCAACGCGTTTCGAATTTCTCAGCGCTCCCCCCTCCTCTGTCCGGATATTGCCGGTAGTTATTGGATTTAGGCACCGTTTGAACATGCATCGCCAAGGGGAATTTGCCGGAGCAGAACATGAACCGGTAGATTGCGGAAGCGTCGTGTTTATTTATCGTTTTTAGTTACCGAACACAGAGAGACAATGCACGTATGAGCCCGGGAGGGGCAAGATTGTGTGTTGAATTGGGTCATAGAGATTTATCGTAGCCGGGATTTTCTGCGATGATCACTTGCAGATATATTGCCGGGAACACCAGAAACACGGCTATTGAACCGTTTCATTATTTATCTAAGTTTACATGAGCCACAGAAACGAAAAATACGAAAGAAAGAACATGTTAGAGTTTGTGCAGAGGGAGAAAAAATGCAGGGACAGAAGATAAGACTGTGAAATAAGTTAATTTTGCTAAAACTCACTTTACAATTAATTGTTTAAGTCTAAATTAAGTCAGCTGCGAATTGAAGCATGGTTCTCAAACTGTAGATTTATTCAAATGCGAAAAGAGCTATAAACAATCTAACAATAAGGTTAGGTTAGTTGCACAAAAACAAGGCAACGACGTAAAGCAGATAAACTTTGCCAAATTCCGGGGAATAATTGGAGTAAACAAATTGCTACCATTTCATCGTACGACTCTTGCTCTCTTTTTTTTCCAGCTGCAAAAAGAAGCACTACCCAGCGAAGCTGCCAACGACCTCGATAGTGATCGTGTTCCACAACGAAGCCTGGAGCACGCTGCTGCGGACGATATGGAGTGTGATAAATCGGTCACCGCGGCCACTGCTGAAGGAAATCATCCTGGTCGATGACGCGAGCGAGCGGGAACATTTGGGCCGCAAGCTGGAACAGTACGTCAGCACGCTGCCGGTGCCGACGTTCGTCCTGCGGACCGGCCAGCGATCCGGTCTCATCCGGGCCAGACTGCTCGGTGCCAAGCACGTGAAGGTAATGGATGGATAAGGCAATAAGAAAAGGCGCGTTCCCTGGCGAAGGAAGGGCAGATGATGGGACACAATTTCGAATCCAAGTAGCACAGAATTAATGTAGAGTGTAAACTTAACCGCTTTAAATTTGTTTCGATTTACCCTTTTTCATCGTGCTCGTTTGACGCTCAGGGACAAGTGATCACATTCCTGGACGCGCACTGTGAGTGCACCGAGGGCTGGCTGGAGCCACTGTTGGCGCGCATCGTGCTGGACCGCAAGACTGTCGTTTGTCCGATCATCGACGTGATATCGGACGAAACGTTCGAGTACGTTACGGCGTCGGATCAGACGTGGGGTGGATTTAACTGGAAGCTGAACTTCCGATGGTAAGGAACTTACACCAACACCGTAAACATCCGTTTACATTTTAATAAATGGCCTTTGGTTGTTCATCAACTATTTCGGTTCGATTTTAGGTATCGTGTTCCGGCTCGGGAAATGCAACGGCGAAACCAGGACCGTACGGCCCCACTCCGAACGCCAACCATGGCCGGTGGATTGTTCTCGATCGATCGGGACTATTTCTACGAGATCGGCTCGTACGATGAGGGCATGGATATCTGGGGTGGAGAAAATCTTGAAATGTCGTTCCGGGTAAGTGTGTCACGGCTTTGTTTACCCCCCCTTCTCCCTCGGTCGGTAACATTTACCTTTTAGGAAGAACTCTTACCCGAGAGCATCTGCAGCAGAAACAGTTCAGCCCAACAGCCCAACCAACAAAGCAAATTCCACGCCATTCCGTACCACCTGCCCCGCCCGTCGTGTCCAAGATTTTAATGTGCTTGATTTATTTCCATTCAGATTTGGCAATGTGGTGGCATCCTAGAGATTTCACCCTGCTCCCACGTGGGCCACGTGTTTCGCGATAAATCACCGTACACGTTCCCCGGTGGCGTGGCGAACATTGTGCTGAAAAATGCAGCCCGCGTCGCCGAGGTGTGGCTAGACGAGTGGAAAGAGTTTTACTATCAAATGAGCCCAGGTTTGCATTATTTTTGTGTTTTATTTAGTCCCCCGCCCCTCTTTAGAGTATTAACTTTTCTCGCCATATTCCCAAACACCCATTCATACCCTCTCTTCCCTGATTCGATTTCTTTAATTGCTCCTCCATTTTGTGATTTCTCTCGTACTTGACCGATTTTTTAAATGATTATCAAAGTTGTCTTCTGCTGGAGTTTTGATTTCAAAGTTTATAGGAAAATCAATACACTATAAATTAAGGAAGTTTTTCGGTATATTTATGAGGGAACAAAAAATAGATCGGAACATTTTTATTTAAACCAGGTTCAAATGATGATTGTTCTTATATTCTATTTAAATTTTTAAGTTAAACTAAATCTAACAAGCAAGTTTTAGTGTTAGTTAGTTATGGAACTGATGAGAACCTAACAGTCACAGTGTGTACTCGGTATTAACACGCCTTCCGCTTCTAGTTGAGCGATACAATTTAGCTAACAAAAGAATTAAACCTGCGTAAAGGATAAGCGTACCTGTAATGACTAATGTGCGTGCAACAACAACGAGTAGCTAACGCCCGGCTGCGTGTGCAAAGGAATGGTGGTGCTCAACGTGTGCTGCTGCTGTTGGCTTCATGAAATGGTCGGTGGATTTTCCGCCTCATTTGCAAAAACCCGACACAATCGCATCGATTACGCCTCACCCTCCCCCAGTAGAGCTGACTAACCTATTAACCGATTGGATCTTCGCTCTTTTTCTCTTCCCCCTCTTTTTTCTTCCTTCTGTGTGTGTTTGTGTGTGTGTTGTTTCGATAAATCCGGTGTTGCTTCACCTTTAACCTTGCGCCTGTCGTCTGGCGCAAAATCGCATTTTTTACACCGTATTCGTATCCTTTGCTACTTTGCGCCACAAAACAATCGCAATCGGGTGTAACACGCGTAACAAAAACAAAAACCACAACGAAAACCCGCGCATAAATAAAACCACAAACCAATACACGCTATAACAACATAATCCGATCGGCGTACATACGTACAACCATCCCGTACAATTGTGTCGCCTTTTTGGGTGCGTTATAACAACATACGTTCCCCCCCGGCGGTGCCCGACTGTCCAATCAATTGCCGGCGGAAAATGGAAAATATTGTGTACCGTCAACCGAACGGAAAACAAATAAAAAAAAAACACCACCGCGGGTCACCGACATCATATTTCCATCGCTGCATCTCAATAAACAAAAAACGCACTGCGACTCCACCTGAATTCATCATCACCAACAACAACAACATCAACACTGTGGCCTCCGGAATGCTGCACCATGTTGGTTTTGGTGCAACCTCCATATCATCGTTCGCCATCGGGTCGGCCCATTACGTAGGTGTGGATGTGTGGCGGCACGCTAGAGATTGCCCCCTGCTCCCGCGTGGGCCACGTCTTCCGGAAGTCGACGCCGTACTCGTTCCCGGGCGGTACCTCGCAGATAGTTAACAAAAACAATGCACGGCTGGCTGAAGTGTGGCTCGATGGTTGGAGTGAATTTTACTACAACATTAACCCAGGTTCTATTTATCGTTACCAAACCTCGTTTGCTTTCTTTTTCAATCAATGTTGTTTTTGTTTTACCACCACCACTTCGCTCAAACCGCTTGCTTCCTTGTTGTTTTGATTACACCTCCAGCACCAACGTTTTGCACGAATTTGTTATTTGCTATACGAACGTTTTTTGTGTGCTTTTTGTTCGCTGTCGTTTGCGTTTCAGATACTCAATTTTGACCTGCAAAGTATTCCTGTAGCACAATTGCATCACCGTTTTCCCGCACAACCTATTTGTATTTGTTTTTGCATGTTATTTGGTAGTTGTTGTATGTAAACTCTTATTTGTAGTATTATGTGTATATATTTAGAGGTTCATATATAATATTGTATCTATATTTTATCAGCTACATTTTCTTTTCATAACCAAATAAGTTAGGAAACGAAACGGTTCTTTGTATTCATTTTTCTAGATTTTCAGATAGAAATGTACTTGCTAAACATGAATGAGCAATTAACTTATTTTAAGTATGTTTTCAATCTTCGATTTTATATTTGTAGGCTTTTTTCCATGTTACGAAAAATAGAATACAATCTAACACAATATATATGAAACTCTTAAAAATAATGGCACATTTGGTTCAATTGCTCATAGAGTATGTGGATTGATTGCATTTTCCCAAACTTGTACGGGATATGTATAATCTCTGATTGATAAGAGATGACCAAACTGTAACTGTAATAACCGAAGTAAACGGTTGCCCTGTTTCGAGTGTGAGGGACAACTTGTCTGCTATTTAAAGGATTTTCAATTGTCGAACTTTAAATAAACCAAAGCACTCAAAATGCTAATATCTCCTCGCTGAAAGGGACTTTTATCTGAATTATTAAGCTCCAAACCAGAGCCTGGTTTACGTGTTTTTCTGCGCACCAAAAAGGGGAACTGGTCAGCATCGCCCACCTTACACGACCGATTTTGTGTCCAAATAGAATTTATTTAGAACGTACAGTTCACCGCACACCGACCGCCACCGCCCGGTTCCGTTCGGTTGTTTAGTTGTTTGTACACCGGACCGGGAGCTTCCGGTTGCACTACCTTGTGTTCACTTTTTGTAACCTTTGTGCGGTGGAACCGCAGCCGGCAATAGTGTGCTGCCGTTTTTCGTTTTCACTCGACCGGGGGACGAACCGGTGAGACTGGCAAAGCATAAATAGCTGCACGTGAGGTGTAAAGCATTCGTTGAAATTTTCATGTTCGTGTTGTGCTGCGCGTTGCTGCTGGCGAATGGAGAAGGGTTCCGTCCTAGGTCCACACGGAGCCCGGTAATCCCTGAGATCATCCTGGCGGTGGTGCCGGTAGTGTGTATAAAAGCGGGACCACCCCCGGGTTTCTCCTAGGTGCATCTGGTGGCACTAATTGACTTTTGCACTCGAGGAAGCAGAAGCAGTTGGGTATGTAAAGAATGCACCTACACAAAGACGGCGCGCAAGTGGAGGAAGTGTAGAGTTGAAAAGGCGAACACGGGGAAGGGGCCAGTGTCACTCTGTGTGTATATTTAAACAGGCACATCGAAAGTGCAAACGTGTTCAATGTTGGCAGTCTTCGTTATCCTTTTCGCCCTCCTCGCCCATTCCAAACGCATCTCTCGAGTGTACTTTTTCCCTCTCGCTCTCCTTGTCGGCGATGAACCAAGGACGGCTTTTCAAGCTTTCCTCCCCAGAGGACATTGACGAGAGGGATTGCTCTAGGGGGCACGCTTTCATACCATTGCCATTCGCATGTACGGTATGTGCGGCCAGCGAAAAGCGGCATGGAATTGGTAGAATTGACGAAAACATTTGAAAGCAAAGCAAAAAAAAAGAAAAACAACAAACATCCGTAGGCAGTAAAATGAAAACAAGCTCAGCAACATCACGAATCGACAAACAGTTTGTGTCCAAGAGGGGGCTTTCCCGATGCCCGAAAAGCCCTTCCATCTCAAGCGACCCGCAATGGCGGATAGTGTGCTGCTGCACCGATTTCCCAGACAAAAAGCGACGAGTTGCCACTGGTATTTGGCCAATTTTCTCCTCGCCGGTGTGTTTGTGTGGAAATCGTCGGTGGTGCCGGTGTGGAGGAGGAAATCTCGTTAAAAAAAGAAACCTGTTACGATTCGATGACAGAATGTCACCGCCGTGTATGGAGCGTATGGAACGTAAAAACGGGCAGATAGGAAAAAGGAACACGGGACAGAAACGGAACCCTCTGGCCCGGCGAAAGCTCAGGGAATGCGGCGCTATCTGGATTGTACGTCGGGCGGCTAGGAATCCCCCCGCTGGCATGGGTATGGCGCGGGGAAAACACGTTGCAATCAAATGTCGTTTGAAATAAAATAAAAACTAACAGGATTTCGCAATCCGTAGGCCTAGTTCTGGCAAATTTCACACTCAAGCGGCGAAATCCGGGAGGTTTCGCCAATCACAAGTTGCAAAAAAGGACCTACAAAAAAATGCTAAAATGTCGACAGATGTCAACGGAGACAGACAGTCGGCATGGGGGAATATTATCGCTAACTGATGAGTTCTGTCGCGTGTCGCCGTTGGAAGATTAATATGTCAATCAGATCAACTCGGACACGTCGAAATCATTGAGTGTAACATGGCCGGGCAAGTGAAAATTATTGCGACGGTTTTTTGTCCAACATGTGCGTCCGTGTGTGTGTGCCACCAGCTCAGTGGACAGCTTGACAATACCGTTTCGGTGTAATATTGTTGATTCCATTAAGCTGACACGTTCCACAATGGATAAGTATTTACTGAAGGTGGTTTTGTTACCGGATAGCGTTGTTCAATCAGTTTAATTTGCTAATTAAAGTGTGGCGGTTAGTTTGGATATCCTATTGTTATCGTTGACACCAAGCAGAGAATATAACGGGAAGGCATTTAGGTTTATTTTAAGAGGAAAGAAAACGTCAACTTAATTGATGGCGGTTACTTTCTTGCAGTTTTATTAAATTGATTCAATTAAACCGATCAGGAAGGATATTCTAGGTAGAATAAATGAACAATTCAAAAAAATATGTCATCAGCGCTAAAATTAGAATCCGGGTATCATGGATTTTCGCTTTAGGAAAAAACAAAACACAAGAGGGTAGTTAAAAATTAAACGAAAATAACAACCTCGCCAGTGATTGACAAATAAGCGGCAGTCGAGAGCATTATCTTTCCTTTCGTCCACCCCGAACTGTGGGATGAAAATTGAGATAGCAATAATTTCTCCACCTAATGGAGGCGCCTGGTGTTTCATGGCGTGTCATGGTGTGCTTCGACCGAGCTTTTCTTGCATTTGTACCCCGGCTCAGAAACTAATACCGAACGACAATGAATTCACCTAAATCCCGTTAATACACCGACAGCAGTCGGTGGTTTTGGTGGTACACCCATAAAGATCGTTCACCAGTCGGAAGGCAGGAAAAGGAGACCGAATTCAGAAACTGTCGTACAGTTTCTTCTAGATGCTCTGTTAACAATCACTTGGCGCTGGCAACGTTATTTTTTCTTCGTCTGTTAGGTTAAGGAGCTTTCAATATTTCGCCTAACCATTCCTTTTTTTTAAGGACATGCTCTCACGGCTAAACCCACGCCGAGGGTTTCACAATGGTTCGATCCATTCGGCATCAGTCGATGGCCCTTCAACGTAATTGGATTTTGAAGCCAAATTGTATTTGATTGAGCGGCAACACAGGACGCACCGCTGTCGTGCACCATTGAAGGTGTTACAGGACACAAACCGTGAATAATTTATTTACTTTGCCATTTTATCGTTCCCATCGGGGGAAGGGAAAAGTATCGTAATCGTTGAAGAAGAAGCATCGGAGTTGTGGTTTTGGTTCTCAAAGCTTTGAGTTTAGATGCGTTCCCCTTTTTGCCATTGTTGTGGGTGGGTGTAGAGGGAAACCCCAAAATCCTTATTTTGGAGGGACGGTTTAGGGATACTTTATTTCGGAATCATAAGCTCTCTTGTTTTGCCCAGCGACTTTGAATACGAAAAAGATGAAGCTGATGAAAAGTGAATGAGGGACTCACTTCGCACAGTGAAAGATAAAATGGTTACATTCTCCATCCTCTGTCGACACTTCTGTCTGGTGGCGAAACCATCGAACCTCAGACCGATCAAATATTCATTCCGTTCTAGTGAACAGCGTATTTGTGTGCGGCATCATTGTAATTGTTTTTATTCATGACGGCGGTGGCCAATTGAGTGCTTTGCGGGAAAACCAACCCATTCACAAATGGGTTGATCTACAATCCATTGATCAGCAATATTAAGTATTGAGAGAACTTAAAGGCTGGTTTCGGTGTATTAAAGAAGAATGAAGTTGTTGTACATAAGTTATTTAATCATTCTTGTAAAAGATAATTTGGAGCTAAATATAATTTCGATGAACCGTTGGAATTTCCAAAACAGAATATTTATTTCAAATTTAGAATAAGGACTGGACTATGCCATTTCATAACTAGCATTGTCTAATTGCTTCAAAGTTTAAATATCTCAACAATTTATAGAAAAACTTAACGGACAATTATTATCAATATAAATATTACTACAGCTCTGTGCTGCATAATGTTCTTTCGTTTTTAAAAGATAAAATAATGAAGATAATATTATTTTTAGCGTTATACTTTACAGAGAAATTCAAACATTTTGAATCATAAGTATGTTTGAAAAGGGCACCTGCAACGAAAAGGATACATAAGCTGAATAGTTTCTGTCTAAAGTCATATACTTCGAAACATACAATTTAGTGGTCTTTGCCGATTCGTAGCAGGAAAACAAATTCTATTCGCTTCATGACCTATAAAGATTTCAATGCACATGAAATGTACTTGCAAAACCCAATCAACAAACCCACATCGAGGCGGCATTCGAGCGGGTTATTGTGCACAATATTTTATTTATTTCTTCCGTTGGTACTCGCGAATTCCTTTTCTACAATTGGTTACAGGGCAAAGTTGTTTCTCTCTCTCTTTCTTTATGATTTACGATAGAATGTACAGCAACACAATATTAAATTAGGCTGTACCATACACAAAGATCCGCGCTTTAGTGAATAAGTCGCCATTCACCATTGTTCGGACGGTCTCTGTGAGGGACAGTTTTATTGCCATTATACTTGTTGATCTCTTGCTGTTCACCGTTCTTCCTGTGTGCTTCAGCATATGTGCATAGTTTTTGTGTATATTTGTTGCTCCCATTTTTCACATCCGTTTTGTCTCCCTTTTGTACTGTCTGCCGTCCGTTTGATGTGTCCATAGGATCCCTACGCATTCACGTTTACTCGATTTTGCACCCCGTTTCCCACAACCAATCCCGTGAATATTTTCTATTACATGTCCATAGTATGCTTTTCTACTGTTCATCCTTTCGTATATCCCCGTCCCCAAAACCTTGTACGTACGTTCTACTGTAGCATCCATCGCTCCCCAATCCCATTCATGTATAAACTACCTAAACACGCTAGCTCCGTTTTAGCTAACATCCAATCCTCGACTCTGGTTGAAGGTGAAGTTAAGTGAAGCTAACTCCTCTTTTATTCCTCACCCTATCGGTTCGGTGCGTTACAAACGAACAGGCGCTCGCAAGGCATCGGCCGGAGACGTGAGCGAACGGCGGGCCCTTCGGGAGCGGCTAAAATGCAAGAGCTTCCGCTGGTACCTGGAAAACATCTATCCGGAAAGTCAGATGCCCCTGGACTACTACTTCCTCGGGGAGGTAAGTTTTGGCTGTCACATTAAGGTGGTCCCTTGGCACACAGTTTAGCGTCGCATTTGTTTGTGTTCCGTTTTTTTTGCAATATGTAGAGAGTAGAGGATATATGCATTCTTTTAAAATTATTTCCAATGAAATCATATTTGTTAAGACCATATTCAAATAATATTTTCTTGGATTATTTTTTTCGTCCAAAGTGCCACGAATCGTGTTTTTTGTATAACTTCGTAAAAATCATGATTGTAGTAAATAAGTTCCTTTTCTTATTTAATACTAAGTTATCCAGTGCATAAGCCTAGATAAATTTCGTTCTTCCTTAGTGCCATCTCTGCAACGGTTTGATGTAGAAGATAAAAGAGTTCTTGTTTACATTTTGTATGGAATTTTGACAAGCCGCGTTGATAATGGCATCGTTATTATCAATCAGATTGATAATTAAAAAGAAGAGGATTAGTGCAACATATTCGCCTGAAAAAACTGATGTCGAAAAAGTGTTCTTTTATCAATTTTTAATTGATGTCATCCTGTAAAGTTATTTTTAAAAGTGTTCTGTAACGCTATCCTCTTTAAAGTTTACAGTCTTTGCTGGTTCTACCGGTTTATGTTTAGGTAGTTTTTGAAAATTCTTTTTAATTTATTTTTCTATGCTTTTTCATCTCGCGCTTTATAAAATTTTCTCCATTTTTGCCATTTTCTTATTCTTCCCATTGTTTTCTCTTCTAGATTCGTAACGTGGCGTCTACAAACTGCCTCGACACGATGGGCCGAAAGTCGAACGAAAAAATCGGCAGCAGCTACTGCCACGGGCTCGGCGGAAACCAGGTGTTTGCGTACACGAAACGCCACCAGATCATGTCGGACGACAACTGTCTCGATGCGTCGAACGCGCTCGGCCCGGTGAATCTGGTCCGGTGCCACGGCATGGGTGGCAACCAGGAGTGGATATACGATGAAGAGGTATGCATTTGGCTAGATGTGCTATGCAAAATGACTTATATTAATCCTCAACCCGTCCCACGTCCCGTTTTGCTTATTTGCAGGAAAAGACTATCAAGCACGTCAACAGTGGCAACTGCCTGACTCGCCCGACGCGTGAGGACCCATCGACGCCACTGTTGCGTCCGTGCACTTTCTCCGAGGGCCAGCAGTGGCTGATGCAGTCCAAGTTCAAGTGGCAAGCCCACAACGAAAACCGCATCGCCGAGGACAGATAAGACGCGCTGTTCCGTGTTCGATCTGCCACCGAGGCCGGGACTGGCCGCCACGCTGGTCAGCACCTTCTCGCCGGGTCCATCGAACGCCACAGAAGCGCGAACGGGAGCACTAGTAGCGTTAGCAAAAGCGGTAGTGATAGCAACAATCATGCAACTATCAATCGTTGGCACACGGGCCACGGTACCGGTACACTTCCGTGAGCCGGAACCCCGGTGGTGACTTGTAGAAAATGTAACGAAAGATGCGACGAACTCGAACTCGTCTTGCCATTTGTATCAGTGTTCCTGGTGCAGCACGGGTACTAGAGAGAAAGTATCGATAGAGAAAATGAGGGTGTAGTGTTATCCGTCTTGGTAACGTAGAGCCTTACCCTGGTCCTGGGTTTAATTGTGTTAGATTTGCATATTATGTTTAGCACATCCGTCAGAGACAGCTCGTTCACTTGTATATGAAGGAATGTTAATAGCTCACCTGTTTTGGTTTACCCTGTTTTCCTTTTATGATCAGTTCTAGCCTTAGGCCATTGAGAAATCATTTTAACGACATTTTGCGTGAGGGATCATGGATGCTCAAATCATTCTCATATTTTGCTTACTTCAACGAGTGCAACCTCTTATGTTTATTGTCTATTTTTGGTTGTACTCGTTGCACAAAACCATTTGCAAATAATATTTCTGCTAGACGCACAGCACAATCTAACTAATTCGGGCAGAATTATTTGTACTGGATGCAGACTGTATATTAGCGAAAAATACAATAGTATTTCTTCAATGATTGAGATGTTTTCGCATAAACTAAAAAGACATGCTAGTTCGTCTTTACTGAGATATGTTGTTCGGAAAAATTAAATAATTTGGCTCTCATTCTGTTTGAGAATGTTTCTAGGATGATTTTAAATTGTTGGTTATGGGTCAGCATTAACTGTTGTGTTTTAGTATCAGTGGCATCAAAAAAAAAAAAATCACGGGCATATCATACTGAAGGAAAGCTTTTTAAGATGTTCAAAGAAAGTTCAAAGAACTCAGTTCTCTCAATTCTTTTGACCCGTTCCTACTCATCTTCCTTAACATCAACGTTTTCTAGGACTTCCTATATTCCCTTGTGGTTAAAGAAATGTTATGTTTTTTTATTTCAAATGATGATAGTCAACTTTGTTTCCTTCTTCAGACAAAATGAGAATACACATTTGAGTACTACAGATGTCAGGAAAAAAAAGTCAGTACTAAACGAGAAACAGGACCAGTTGCATTTAGAAACGCAAAAAACGAAACAAGCACGAAGATGGGATAAGCATTAGCAGACGTTGGAATCGATAAGGTGGAGGAATGAGAAAAGATATTGATAGACTCGGGTAAGCTCCCGGTTATGTAAGTAATTCAGTGTGGAAAAGGGACAGTATAAGATCCACGCAGTTGTAAATATATACATATATCGAAAAGAACTAGGAAAAAGTGTAGGACAAGGAAAGAATCCAGGATCACACGGACGTCGTAGGCGATTAAGACGAATAAATAGGACACAGAGCATGAATTGCGAAAGAAACCCAATATCATCTATTTGTAGTGCAAAAAAAAAATACTTGAAATAGTCGTAAACTATACACAACTGAACGACCACAATTTCTTGAGTTTTTCAAATAAGAGAAATAAAAGACAGCTCAACCACACAGTGGTAGATGAGGTGTTAGAAGAAGCGATAAAAAGTAGGTTTGTTCAGCTACAGGCGATTACAACTAATGTGTGCAAAATGGAATCTAATAGATGGAACCGATAGCATGTTAAAAATGGATATTAACGGTTGTCTCCTAGAGACGACGGTAAAGAATGGCAACAATCAGAGAGCAAGACACACAAAGTGGCGCACAACACAACCGACCGTCGTTGCAATAGTCGCAAAGGACCTTCCTAGGTATTGTGGGATTAGGGTTAATGGAAAATGCACAAAATTCTACAGACAAACACTCAACTCTGAACTCTGATATTCTCGCGACTTGAACTTGTTAGTTGCTGTTCATTTGGTTCTTCCATAAGTTTTTACAGCAAAATCGAGCAAGTACAGTAAGGTTCTTGTTTCTATCGCTTTATTAAATTTTTAAACAAAAAACATAAACAGGGGTTTGATGAACGCAATGAACGTTAGCACTCTCAACGTCGCACTAGAGATGGAAAAATAAATCCGTCATATCAAGTCGATGCGAAAATATGAAACAAAACAAATGCCCCACTGCAAACGATCCGTCGTGCTACCAGCGTCCGTCTTGATTCAATACGAAACGGCGGGGCAAATACAAGCGGGAAATATCTCCCTATTTTACTATTACGTTACGTTTTTAACTCTACTATAGTCCTTAGCTAGGATAAGTTGACCGGTACGGTAAACGCTCGCGCAGAATTGAATAATTTTAAATCGCGTTACGATCGCTCGCTGGCTCGCTTTTTATGATGGTTTGTGCTTTAGCTTAGAGTTTTATACGTAAGTGTCGGGGAGAAAAGCAAAATGGAACATTTCCGCGGGTAAAACAAGTAACCTTTGCTGCATAGATAATTTTATTTTCTCTCCTCGCTAGCAGTTGCGTTGCGTTGCGTTGCGTTTTTTTTATCCTTTACACTTTATCAATTCTTAAGGGTGATGGTGTGCAATTTAATTAAACCTTAGGCTACATTTGTGCAAGCGAAAAGTTTCTTCGTGCTATCCACATGTCGTTATTTTATGCCTTACTATCCTGTGCGTGGCAACATTATTGTTTTAAACGCTTCTATTATTTAATGCTAGTTTAATTAAGTCATATGATCCGCGAGGAAGGTTACGTTAGACGAACGAGAGCGTAATTGTAAGAGATGAACCAACCTTTCTACCATCGTCTTAAAGCTAAGAAAAGGATTCGTTTGCAGAAAAACCGAAAACTTAACAACCCGACCAGCAAGAAAGCGATAAGCTGTTTTTAAATTTTCCTTTGCCTTATTCAGTAGGATTAAAGCTTCGTTCATTTCGTCCCGCTTGTTATAGGAAACAAAAAGATAAAAACGAACCATCAAGTAGCACAATGTTTTTTCAATCCCTAAAACATCGAACTTAATCGAATTGAAATGGTATGAATTAAACAGTAAGCTCTCAACTGCTATTCAAAGCTTCGTTCTTTCAGTATTACCTTTTACGTGCAGAATGCGGTTCTGCGTTTGGAATTCAACAGGCCCATAACTGTTCGGAAAAAACATCCCACTTTTTTGGGACGTTTTCGTATGCAATAGGTAAATTACTACACATTCCCTTGCCCTGCAATAAGATTTACGCGAATAAACTGCGCCTAACGTCGTTTGAGTAAAGCATCAATTTCTCTTAGTTTAGTATCTTTGCTTTTTTATAAATGCTAAAAACATTGTAGTAACCCAAGCAACAACAGCCTCAGATAAATCTGGTTTGAGCCAAAAACATTAGATTTCCAGCGCTCAAAGTGCAAGTTTCCATAGCAACAGATTCTGTACACTTTCATCCTACGGTGTCGTTGGACTTCTAATCTAATGACACAACGTGCAGCCAGCGGAACAGTAATGAACAAGCGTCCAACAACAACAATTGTTAGAAAAAGACAAAATCAAGATATAAATATGAATCGCAGCATATCATCTTGCAGTTTGTTTAGCGAATGCGGTTATATTAAGAGAAAATTGCGATAGAAGGCACAAAACAGATAAAGAAAGACACGTGTGCAACAAGAAAATAAAGAACCATAAGTAACACAACATAAAAAGAAACAAAAGATCCATCCCTTCACCAACGAACCTGCAAAAGAACTTCAAACCTTATGTGAGAAACAAAGCACGAACAATGAAATATACATAAGATAACCTCCGCTGATCAGAGACGCGGCAAGCAGGCAAAACCAGAGTGAATGGATACTGAGTGGCTGTAAACATCACTTGCAAGAGAATGTATCAAGGAAATGTAAAAGAAGAAAAAATAACAAACATAAAAGTGAAGCTACGAAAGATAGAAAGGAAGTTTATTTAAAAAAAAAAAAAAGAAAACATATGCGAAATACATTGAGAAAGACAACAGTAACGGCGGGGGTAGCGTGTTAAAAGGTGATAACCCTTATCGGGATCGTTTGGATTTTGCAGTAATGTTCTAGTGCTTGATCGTGTAGAGCGAAATGTGTGGATGTGTGTGTTTTTTACGAAACAAATAACAAACACTGAGTGGAGTAAGAAATTGTAGCGCAGCAGTAGTTTTCATTTCTCGTAGTAGAACTCTTAAGCTTAAATATTTTCCGAAATGTGCTATTCACATGAAGATCTCGGGCTACTGGGCGTTCATGCGGAACTTTTTCATCAGCTCAATGACCCGGCTCTGCTGCTGACCGTCTCGGGCGAGGACGAGGGCTTGTATGTGCTTAAGTAGCTCGATGGCCTCGTAACCACGCAGCGTTCCGCGTTCGATCATGGTGTCCACCAGCGCCTCGTACCCAGCGACCGGTTGGTGCTTGAAGTCGACGCTCGCCAGGAACGTCATCATATGCCACGAGCTTCTCACGCGCTTCATAATTTCACCGTACGGATCGTTGGTGTACGCCATGAGATTCAGGAAATTTTTGCTAGCCATCGCTAGTTTTCCCCCATCGATTTGCGTAGCCACCAGGTTGATGAAGTGAGCGGCATTCTGATTCCGCTGCTGCTCCAGCTCGCTTATACTGGCGTTCAACTGTTTCTCCAGCTCCTTAATCTTCTGCTTCAGCTCGCTAATCTGTGACCGACTCTGAGAGCTCAACTGCGACTCCAGCCCACTCAGCTTGGCCTGCAGATCCCGCTTCCGCTGCTCGTACCGATTCTTTCGTAGTTCAAACTCCTGCAGGTTCACGATCACCTTGGTGTCCTTCAGCTGATGGTAGGTTCGCTGCAACCGTCGGATCGAATTGCGCAGCCGGTTCAGCTCCCGTGTGCATTGGGCTGTCTGGTCCGGCTGCGGTTCGACCGTCTCTTCGGTCTCATCCGATTCGTCCGTCGGCTCTTGCTCGATGTCATCGAG
The DNA here is from genome assembly GCF_943734705.1 of Anopheles coustani. Taxonomy (NCBI): domain Eukaryota; kingdom Metazoa; phylum Arthropoda; class Insecta; order Diptera; family Culicidae; genus Anopheles; species Anopheles coustani. The sequence goes on from NC_071289.1 coordinate 25,966,041, forward strand.
AAGCGCCAGTAGGGAATCGAACTCGTCCACCGATAAGGTGCATCGATGCGCGGCTGGCTTTCTGGTGCGCAGCTGCGATTGCCCCACGGGTAGGAGGGTTGCCAGTGCGAGAAGTAAAACGACGCACCGAATCGTTGCGCAAGACATCTTTCTCTAGAAAACGATCACTTTGCGGAGATGAACACTGATAGACTGAAGGTTGGGTTCGATCACTGCAATCCGTGCGTCTCCGTATGAGATGTTGATGGGCAGTTTGAATGAGGCCGCTACAGCTGATAATCTGTTTGCCTGGGGAATTCCCTGTACTAGGGAATCCAATATGAAAAAAACTGATAAGCGCCATAGCACAGCATGAATCGTTTTTCTGTCTAAAAAACGTTTTTTTACCTTTGCAAAGTTGAGCCAAGCACAGAAGAGACTAGGATTGATTACTTTGACCAAGTACCGTTAAACCGTCCGGTTGGCGTTGAAATGTTAGTTAAAACAACCTGATATATAGAGTTTAGGATAGACGTTGCTTTATAATAAGCAACTCCTGCTGCTGTGTAAGATTTTGATACTCGCGTCGAAAAACCGTTGAGATCCCATCATGACTTCGAGGATTTAACTGGGCGAGGATTTGTAATTACTTTTTTCTATTCAATTTACATTAATTATTTTTTTCTATTAGACTATTTAAGAATCTTGCTTGCTATCCGCAGACCCATTGAGATTCTTGTGCATTCGCACCCTTCGGCGAGCAGATAACGAATACTTCGAAAATGAACGAAAAACTGCTCGAATTTCTTTCGTTCAGTTCGACGGTTGTGTATACGCAGCTTATTATCGCTTTTGTCGATCTTTGACATTTGTAGATTGTTGGTAAACAAGTGTAAGCACTTCGGCAGTAAGTAGTCTGCTTCACGATTTGTTGAGGTTTCCTGAAAATCTTCCTATAATAAAGTACTTTAGATGTAGTTTTGTCAACTAAACTGGTTTTGAAACTATAGTAAACGTTATTGGAATGACTGCTAAGACTATTCAATTACGAGAAAAGTGCCGCTTTTGTCTGTGTTCAGATGATCTTTTATCTTTTTCGGAAGCATTAAATACGGCATTCGACTTCGAAGATGTCCGGCATTTCACCGGCATTGAGGTGAGCTGTTTTTTGTTTCTCGTTCGGTTGTTTGTGTCTTAGAAAATTGAAAATAATTCATTATTCTTTACAGATGGCCAAAGATGCAGACATTGCAGTTTGCTATGAGTGTTGTACATCAATCAACGAATCAAAGAATTTCCGGCTCACTTGTTTGCGTAATGATTCGATTTTTAAAAGGCTTATGTGTCTAGATGATAGAAGCACTACGCACAATATAACAATAGCACGTGCTGCTCCAAAAGACGAAGTGAAGAGTGAACATGATGTAATAACATTGGACGATTCGGAATCCGATGATTCTTCTTCGCATTTGGGGCAGCCTGTATCAGACGACAAAAATACTCTTTTCCATGACGAAAACCAATCGAATTATGAACACGGAAAAACCTATACCTACGAACAATCAAGACACGGGTCCGATACCGACGGACATTCCGGAAAATTAGATGGGAATGATTCCGATTATTCTATGCCTTCTCTATTCGATGAAACTACTCACAAACCCTCGAAGGATGCAGATATGCAACAATCCTTGGACGCTGAGTCGATGATCGGAACCAAAATAGAGAAAAGTGCAGAATGTGCCACTGACGTTCGCAGAGAAAATTCAAAAACGGATTGCACATGCATCAGTCGTAATAAAGAATCTTCCACGAACTGGTCAAGAAGAAAAAGAATAGTCCTAGATCCCAATGACTCGGATGATTCTATAACTTCGCTTTACACTGAATGCAATAGAAAACGTTCTGGCACGCGTCATTTAATTACTACCTGTCCAGTGCATGCCACTAGTAGTGATTCAGCTTTGTCTTTACGGCGTCATCATGTATTATGTCATCTTTGCGGAGCTATCGTCGATAGAATGAAACGCCATTTAGATGGCGCTCACGGCGGTGAAAAAACGATTGCATGTCCATTCTGTCCGAAAAAGTTTGCGGAACCATACCACCTTAAACCACATATTAATACATGGCATGAGAGGAAAATAATTTTAACCTGTTCAATATGCGGAAAGGGATTTGTCAATGAAGGCAGCTACACATATCATATGGTACTGATACATGGCTGTTTGAAAAGACAAACATTTTATTAATTGTTTTTTTTTCAGACAAACAAACACGTTAAAAGCGATCTGTATGAGTGTACAACATGCAAAAGGAAACTGAAATCTTGGGACGGGTACAAAAAACATCTGAAGGAACATTCATTGACTGCTCTGAAGTGCGAGGATTGCGGCAGGCTGTATAAAAATATGTATGAAATGACACATTTGTCAAGGTTTGAGAAATCTGTTATCTGTATCTTTTTTTTTTTTTGCAGGGTCACGTTAGAGAAACATAAACTTCGTTATCACTCATCGTAGCGACAGCTACGGTACTGAGTTGCTTTATTCCAACAGTTATTCACTTGTTGTAAAGAAGCATGAAATGTAAAGCAAATCTATACCAATCCAGGGCGTACGAGAGGACTGACTATCCACGTACAACAAGGAAACAAGTCTCGTAAGTCCTTAACGGGCGGGCATGACCAAGAGGTCGTTACGCCTAGAAAAAGAAGAAGATAACAATTAGCCGAATTCTTAGATATAGTTTTCACGTATTTATTTTTATGTATTTTGTTCTCTTTGTGTAGGGCAAAAAATGCTAAAGATTGTTTCAGAACAACCTCAGCACGGACTTATATTGAATTTATCTGGTCGAATCAAGCTGTAAATTTTCATGTATTTTACGCCAAATGTTTGGTTCTTTTCTTAGGAAATATTTATCTCCTCCGCGATTACCGTGTAATTTTAGTTTTTTGTACATTTAATTTTGCGGATAAGTCACGCAACAAATGGTTTTTATCTCAAGCGAAGTTGCACGTATGACAAAGGTTTGGTTGAAAAGAAAATGGAGTTTAAAAACTCGCTTTTATTGGTACAGTATCAATATTCGTGGACAAATGGCTTGAACAGGAATTTTGATTGCTTTTGCGTGTAACTGAATATTGCTTTTTCTTTACTTTACTCATAAAGATTTCGGAGCTGGCCTAAGTGTGTAACTAACTGTTGTTCTGATTTCAACGATTATTTATTTCGACGCGAACGGTTCCAAATATAATAAATACGCGAATCGCGCTAGGTTTTCTTTTCAGGTCGCTGTTGCGGTTGCTTGGTCAGGCGACGTCGCGTTACGCTCAAACTCGGCTAAATTTTTATATTGAATTTTGAGTAGTAATGCATGTTATTTGTTTAGCTACGTATTTTACGCACACTGAGTGAGTTTGGCGCTTCTACATTTGAAATTCACTGAGAAAACAAACTTAAACAGACAACGACGATATTTTGGCCCGCCGTAGGATGTATATATTTCCACATCATCTCCTACTTGTTGAAGAGCAGTTTGTTTACGTTTCGGCACCCGAAAAAACTTTGGTAAAAATATCAATTAAAACGGAGTTTGATAACTGACTTACTCGGGATCCACACTACAGCGCGACGTCCCGTCACGAAACGCGACATCGCCTGACAGGCGGCCAAACTCCATACAAAAAAAGTGTCACACAAATCGCGCTAGACATTGCATGGTGTAGAAACAGTAAACAATCCGACACCTGGACAAAACGTAAACAAACCGAAACACAAACGCGAACAAAACGAGCAATATTCTCCTCGAAACATTGGATTTTTCGATGTACTACTTATTTTTAGCCGTAACAAATGTAATTCAGTTATGAAACTCAGTTTTAATTGATATTTTTACCAAATTTTTTTCGGGTACCGAAACGTAAACATACTGCTCTACAACAATTAGGAGATGACGGAGAAATATATACCTCCCACGGTGGGGCAAAATATCGTCGATGTTTGTTTTAGATTGTTTTAACTGTGAATTTCAAATGTAGAAGCGCCAAACTCACTCAGGGTACATAAAATATATAGCTAAACAAATAACATGCATTACTACGTCAAAATTCAATAAAAAATTTCGCCGAGTTTGCGCCCGAATGTGATACATATTTCCATATACTCCCCTACTTCTGTCGCGCTTGGCTTGCGCGATTGTTCTGCCGAAACTGGTCTACTTTTGAAACGGGACGTCGCGCTGTAGTGTGCGATTCACATGTGATTCAATAAACAAAAACCTTCTACTAAAACAGGTTGTAACTTTTTTCATACCACAGTTATTTTAAAACCAACCACAAATTAAGCTAGACAGGAGATGAAACTATGTAACTACCAAAGGATTTGTAGGTAAGAGTTGTCATTTCAAAAATCATGGTAGGTGGCTATCAAAAATGATAGCCATGGCCCCCCAAGAAACATCACTGGCTATCAAAAATGATAGCCATGGCAGTCAACGTGTTAAAGCAACCTGATGTAAAATTTGGGATAGACGTGATCGTACACCGCTTAGAAAATAAGCTCCGGTACAGTAGGTCGCGTTTATTTGAACCTTAACCGAAAACGGACCTACCGGAAGGGAAAAGTCTAATAAACCCTCAATGAGTCCAAAAACAATTTTGAGTGCCCCTAGCCGAGCGGAAGAACAGTGTAGGCTTGGTAGTCCAAAACTATAATCGAAGGATGGCATAAACGGTCAATAAACCCGGATTACGGAATCGCACCAACAAGTTGCACCGACGACTTGAAATTGCTTTTTTCTGTAAATTATAACATTTAAGAAACTAGCTACGTTAGAGTGGTTTATCTGCAGACCCAATGAGATTCTTGTGCATTCGCACCCTTCGGCGAGCAGATAACGAATACTTCGAAAATGAACGAAAAACTGCTCGAATTTCTTTCGTTCAGTTTGACGGTTGTGTATACGCAGCTTATTATCGCTTTTGTCGATCTTTGACATTTGTAGGTTGTTGGTATACAAGTGTAAGCACTTCGGCAGTAAGTAGTCTGCTTCACGATTTGTTGGGGTTTTCTGAAAATCCTCCTATATTAAAGTACTTTACATGTAGTTTTGTCGACTAAACTGGTTTTAAAACTAAAGTAAACGTTATTGGGATGACCGCTAAGACTACTAAATTACGAGAAAAGTGCCGCTTTTGTCTGTGTTCAGATGATCTTTTATCTTTTTCGGAAGCATTAAATACCGCATTCGACTTCGAAGATGTTCGGCATTTCACCGGCATTGAGGTGAGCTGTTTTTTTCTAGTTCAGTTTTTTGTGTTTTAGAACACTGAAAATAATTCATTATTCTTTACAGTTAGCTAAAGATGCAGACATTGCAGTTTGCAATGAGTGTTGTACAGCAATCAACGAATCAAAGAATTTCCGGCTCACTTGTTTGCGTAATGATTCGATTTTTAAAAAGCTTATGTGTCTAGGCAATAGAAGTCCTACGCACAATATAACAGTAACATGTGCTGCTCCAAAGGACGAAGTGAAGAGTGAACATGATGTAATAACATTGGACGATTCGGAATCCGATGAATCTGCTTCGCATTTGGGGCAACCTGTACCAGACGACAAAAATAATACTTTTTCCCATGACGGAAACCAATCGATTATTGAACACAGAAAAACCGATACCTACGAACAATCGGGATACGGGTCCGATACCGACGGACATTTCGGAAAATTAGATGGGAATGATTCCGATTATTCTATGCCTTCTCTATACGATGAAGCTATTCACAAACCCTCGAACGATGGAGATATGCAACAATCCTTGAACGCTGAGTCGATGATCGGAACCAAAACGGAGAAAAGTGCAGACTGTGCCACTGACGATTATATAGAAAAGGCAAAAACGGATTGCACATGCATCAGTCGCAACAAAGAATCTTCCACAAACTGGTCAAAAAGAAAAAGAATAGATCTAGATCCCAATGACTCGGATGATTCTATAACTTCGCTTTACACTGAATGCAATAGAAAACGTTCTGGTCCGTACTTTATACTTACTGTCTGTCCAGTGCATGCCAGTAGTAGCCATGAGACTTCTTTACGGCGTTATCATGTATTATGTCATCTTTGCGGAGCTATCGTACAAAGTTTAAAACGCCATTTAGAAGGTTCTCACAACGGTGAAAAAACGATTGCATGTCCACACTGCCCGAAAAAGTTTAAGGAAAATTACTATCTCAAAGTACATATTAATACATGGCATGAGAGGAAAATAATTTTAACCTGCTCAATATGCGGAAAAGGATTCGTCAATGAAGGCAGCTACTCATATCATATGGTATTGATAAACTTTCGCTTTTGAAATAGGTATTTTAAAAGACAGACATTTAAGTGATTGATTTTTTTCTCAGACAAACAAACACGTTAAAAGCGACGTGTATGAATGTACAACATGCAAAAGGAAACTGAAATCTTGGGACGGGTACAAAAAACATCTAAAGGAACATTCATTGACTGCTCTGAAGTGCGAGGATTGCGGCAGGCTATATAAAAATATGTATGAAATGACACATTTGTCAAGGTTTGGGAAATCTCTTATATGTTTTTTTTCTTTTTGCAGGGTCACGTTAGAGAAGCATAATCTTCGTTATCATTCCTCGTAGCGACTGCCACGGTACTGAGTTGCTTGATTCCAACAAGTGAACAAAAAGAAGCATGACATATAAAGCAAGTTTATACCAATAAAAGAGCGGTCTAGCCATTTCTTATTGATTTGGAAGCAGATAACTAACTGAATTCTTAGGTACATTTTTGACGCCATAGATGTGGCCAGGTTCTTCTTCTTCTTCTTCTTGGCGTAACGACCTCTTGGTCATGCCTGCCCGTTAAGGGCTTACGAGATTTGTTTCCCTGTCGTACGTGGATAGTCAGTCCTCTCGTACAGAGGAGGGTGCGGTCTCGGTTGGGATTCGAACTCACGCCGTCGAGGTGGTGAGCCTCGGCGCTCATGGGCCGATTTTCTAACCGGGGCTACTGCTCGGCTGTCGCGGACCCACCAGGAGGCCAGGTATTTTTGTCTTTTATGTTCGGTTTGTTTTAGGTAAAAACATGCTAAAGATTGTTTCAGAATACAATCAACCTCAGCCTCAGATCAGGAAGGAACCGGTCGTGCCCGGTTCCGATTTTGAGGAAGGAATGTATCTGAGGATCTGAGGAAGGCAGAAACTGCGAGTTTCGCGGTTTGAGGCTGCCAGTTAACACGCTTTCCAGACTGCACCGTCGCGTAACGCGACATCGCCTGACAGGCGCTGAACTCCATGCAAAAAAAAATCTAGCGCGATTCGCGCGACATCACGCAAGGTTTTTTTAAAATGGAGTTCAGCTCCTGTCAGGCGACGTCGCGCTGTAGTGTAGACCCCGAGTAAGACTCAAGGAAAACGGTTATCCGTCTTGTTTGCCACTACCTACGCAGGTAGTTTTAACAGTTTTATATTCAACTAACTAAATTTGAATGAATATTTCCTTCCGTTTGTCAGATCGCACGAAACTCGTGATCTGCTTAATCCACTCTAAAATTACTGTTACACCATGCCATGAGCTTAGATAGCAATAGCATTGAAAGCGAGTGAAGGGAGCGCGAAAGTGAGATGCAGACAATTTCGACAATTTCTACCTTGAGCTTAGATAGCAATAGCGAAGATGCCGAGCGAAGCGAGCGCCAAAGTAAGATGCACAATTTCTACGCGTCGAAATTTCCCCTAAGCGTCGAAATTTCCCCTTAACCGCTGTGCTGTTGCTAAGGGAAACCAAATACCGTATGCGTGATAATGTTTGCACCACCGTGTATACCATACCGTATGCGTAATAATGTTTGCACCATCGTAGTAAAATAGTTCCCGTTTTCTCTGGGCATACAAAACGAAATGAAACGTTTTCGTGATTTTGGGGACAATTTCGAATCGAACATTGCATTTACTCTTGGGAAAGGTGGTTCTTCAACGTGATGAAAATAACCAACGCAGAATAAAAATAACCAACGCAAAATAAAACTACATCCATAAGGTTGGGCCCAGTAAACGGGCCTTTTACCGGGCCCTGCAAACGGGCCGTGTTACCGGGCCACGTAAGCGGGTCCTGTTAACGGGTCGTGACACCGGGCCATGTAAACGGGTCCTGTAAATGGGCAATGTAACCGGGCTCTGTAAATGGGCCGCGTTACCGCCGTTTACCGGGCCCTGTAAACGGGCCGTGTTACCGGGCCCTGTAAACAGGCCGTGCTACCGGGCTCTGTAAACGAGCTGTGTTACTGGGCCCTGTAAAAGGGCCGTCTTACCGCCGTTTACCGGGCCCTGTAAACTAGCCGTGTTACAGGGCTCTGTAAACGGGCCGTGTTACCGGGCCCTGTAAACGGGCCGTGTTACCGGGCCCTGTGACCGGGTCCAGTCAACGGGTCCTATAAACGGGTCCTGTAAACGTGCACTGTAACCTGGCCCTGTAACCTGGCCCTGTAAACGGGCCGTGTTACCGGGACCTGTCAACGGGCCCTGGAACCGGGACCTGTAACTGGGCCGTGTAACCGGGCCGTTTTACCTAGTCCACTCTAAAATTACTGTTACACCATGCCATGAGCTTAGATAGCAATAGCATTGAAAGTGAGTGAAGGGAGCGCGAAAGTGAGATGCAGACAATTTCGACAATTTCTACCTTGAGCTTAGATAGCAATAGCGAAGATGCCGAGCGAAGCGAGCGCCAAAGTAAGATGCACAATTTCTACGCGTCGAAATTTCCCCTAAGCGTCGAAATTTCCCCTTAACCGCTATTCTGTTGCTAAGGGAAACCAAATACCGTATGCGTGATAATGTTTGCACCACCGTGTATACCATACCGTATGCGTAATAATGTTTGCACCATCGTAGTAAAATAGTTCCCGTTGTCTCTGGGCATACAAAACGAAATGAAACGTTTTCGTGATTTTGGGGACAATTTCGAATCGAACATTGCATTTACTCTTGGGAATGGTGGTTCTTCAACGTGATGAAAATAACCAACGCAGAATAAAAATAACCAACGCAAAATAAAACTACATCCATAAGGTTGGGCCCAGTAAACGGGCCTTTTACCGGGCCCTGCAAACGGGCCACGTAAGCGGGTCCTGTTAACGGGTCGTGACACCGGGCCATGTAAACGGGTCCTGTAAATGGGCAATTTAACCGGGCTCTGTAAACGGGCCGTGTTACCACCGTTTACCGAGCCCTGTAAACGGGCCGTGTTACCGGGCCATGTAAACGGGTCCTGTAAATTGTTCGTGTTACCGGGCCCTGTAACCGGAACCAGTCAACGGGCCGTGTTACCGGGCCCTGTAAACAGGCCGTGCTACCGGGCTCTGTAAACGAGCTGTGTTACTGGGCCCTGTAAAAGGGCCGTCTTACCGCCGTTTACCGGGCCCTGTAAATTGGCCGTGTTACAGGGCTCTGTAAACGGGCCGTGTTACCGGGCCCTGTAAACGGGCCGTGTTACCGGGCACTGTGACCGGGTCCAGTCAACGGGTCCTGTAAACGGGCCCTGTAAACGTGCACTGTAACCTGGCCCTGTAAACGGGCCGTGTTACCGGGCCCTGTAAACGGGCCGTGTTACCAGGACCTGCCAACGGGCCCTGGAACCGGGACCTGTAACTGGGCCGTGTAACCGGGCCGTTTTACCTAGTCCACTCTCAAATTACGCTTACACCATGCCATGAGCTTAGATAGCAATAGCATTGAAAGCGAGTGAAGGGAGCACCAAAGCGAGATGCAGACAATTTCGACAATTTCTACCTTGAGCTTAGATAGCAATAGCGAAGATGCCGAGCGAAGCGAGCGCCAAAGTGAGATGCACAATTTCGACGCGTCGAAATTTCCCCTAAGCGTCGAAATTTCCCCTTAACCGCTATGCTGTTGCTAAGGGAAACCAAATACCGTATGCGTGATGATGTTTGCACCACCGTGTATACCATACCGTATGCGTAATAATGTTTGCACAATCGTAGTAAAATAGTTCCCATTTTCACTGGGCATACAAAACGAAATGAAACGTTTTTGTGATTTTGGGGACAATTTAGAATCGAACATTGCATCTACTCTTGGGAAAGGTGGTTCTTCAACGTGATGAAAATAACCAACGCAGAATAAAAATAACCAACGCAAAATAAAACTACATCCATAAGGTTGGGCCCAGTAAACGGGCCTTTTACCGGGCCCTGCAAACGGGCCGTGTTACCGGGCCACGTAAGCGGGTCCTGTTAACGGGTCGTGACACCGGGCCATGTAAACGGGTCCTGTAAATGGGCAATGTAACCGGGCTCTGTAAATGGGCCGTGTTACCGCCGTTTACCGGGCCCTGTAAACGGGCCGTGTTACCGGGCCATGTAAACGGGTCCTGTAAATTGTTCGTGTTACCGGGCCCTGTAACCGGGACCAGTCAACGGGCCGTGTTACCGGGCTCTGTAAACGAGCTGTGTTACTGGGCCCTGTAAAAGCGCCGTCTTACCGCCGTTTACCGGGCCCTGTAAATTAGCCGTGTTACAGGGCTCTGTAAACGGGCCGTGTTACCGGGCCCTGTAAACGGGCCGTGTTACCGGGTCCAGTCAACGGGTCTTATAAACGGGTCCTGTAAACGTGCACTGTAACCTGGCCCTGTAACCTGGCCCTGTAAACGGGCCGTGTTACCGGGACCTGTCAACGGGCCCTGGAACCGGGACCTGTAACTGGGCCGTGTAACCGGGCCGTTTTACCTAGTTACTCAAACAGCACAAGATGTGCGTCGGCTAGGATTTCTCTGACTTGAGCTCCACCAAGCGGTCGTGCCGTAGATAACCTTACTTTTCCGCTAACTATTTCAGGAACCTCGTGCACTGCTAACCATCCGCTTTGATGCGACACCGAACTGGAACTGAAACGATGCTGCTGGATTTGTCTTGTAAAACGCTGTATTGACAGTTGTGGAAACGCAGCTTCATTTGTGTTGTTAAGAATTGACATTTGGCGGCAGTTGTTGGTAAACAAGTTCACGCGGGTCAGCTGGAATGTTTGGTTCCATTGTTTTGTAGTCGGTCGCACTTAAGTTTACAAAGTATTGCACGGGCATATTTTATCGACCCTAGCTCTATTTTTAAGCCACTGAAACATTTTGGCGATGGCTAGTAATGTCGTTGCAATAGGAAAAATTTGTCGTTATTGCCTCGGCCAAAATGCTTTAACATTGCTGTCGAAAACAGTAGATACAGCCTTTTCTCGCGAAGATGTGGAGTACTGTACCGGTATTAAGGTGGGTGCAACAAATTCCATTCGTTAGCTCTGTGCAAAATGTTGTTCATTTGGTTATGTTTTGCAGATAACGAACATCGAAGATATTACCATTTGCCACGAGTGCTGCGTGGCAATAAAGTATGCTGTGGACTTCCGTCGGACATGTTTAAACAATGATATCGTTTTTAAGAAGCTCGCTAACATAATTAACGGGAGTGCTAAGAGCAATATTACTATAACATGTCTTGCTACAGGACCTGCCGAAAGTGCCCCCCAACCTGTTGAATCCCCAGATGTCGTTTGGTGTGATGATGACATAATTCCACTGGACAACTCAGAATCAAATGATTCTACGTCACAGCCCGCGCCAAACGGAAATAGTAAGACTGTCCCTCGCGACGCATTAGAAAGGCCTACGAGCACAGAGATTGAAGTAATCGAGATCGTCGAACAACTCGAAGTAGAAACATTAGATGGTGATGATTCCGATTATTCCATGCCGTCTCTATATGGTGAAGCTATCCAAGAATCTATGAACAATCGATCGAAATACGAAGTTGGAAAGGAGAAAAGTACAGAATGCTCAACCGAAAGCGGCACCGAAAAGCAATCAACAGGAGATGGACGTAACAAACAGAAAAATTGGGACTCTTCGACGTACTGGTCGAAAAGAAGCTCATTACCACCTGATTCCGACGACTCGGATGATTCTATAGTTTCTCTTTACACAGAATGGTGGGCAAAATTTTCCGATGGGCAAGATGTGGTGTACGTCGACGGTACTAGCAGTGGCAAAGATGGATTATGCTCCATTTGTGGGTTAAAGACAGCTAATGCAGCTCACCATGAAAAACGGAGGCACAACGCAGTGAAGAAATTAGTGTGCCCACACTGTCCGAAGAGGTTTGCGGAAAATTTCTATCTGAAAGAACACATCAATACACGGCACGAGAGACGTATACTGTTTACCTGTGAAGAGTGCGGTAAAGGATTCGTCAGTCAGTCGGCCCTCTTCTACCATACGGTATGGAACAGTGACATTGAATATTGATCAACTAATCGCAAAGAACCCTCTTTTTTCCAGGTTAACTCTCATAAAAAGAATGCCGTGCATGAATGTAAAACATGCCACCGAAAACTGAAGTCCTGGGACGGGTACAATAAGCATCTCAAGGAGCATTCACTGTCTGCTTTGAAGTGCGAAGATTGTGGCAAACTGTTCAAAACTATGTACGAAATTGATCGCACCTACTCTATGAGTTTTGTCTAAACTATATCTTTCTTGCAGGGTGACGCTCGAGAAGCATAAACTCCGGTATCATGCTGAGTAATTATACTAATGAAAAGATGCAAAAAATAAGTTTCTTGCTCATGCCGATTAACAAAGCCAAACAAAAAATATTCGAAAATATTGATACGTAACAGAAAGTTCAAACCACGAAATGAAACATCCACCTCTACAATCAACTCTTTGAACAAACGCTCAGAAAAATGACTGCCGCTAAAAGCGTTCTACCATTATCTTAGAAGCCATTTTCTTAATGCTTTGGATGGAGTCGCTTAACGACGCTTGCGTTATCTTAATAGCTCAGGTGATCGTGTTAATATTTTGGACGGTTTCACTAAAAGCCTTGGCCATCGCGCTAAACGGTGGTAAAAGGTGTAAGCAGCATTTCATACCTTTTGAATACCAAGGCGGCGATGGGATATCAAGAATATCCTTGGACCTGTAGGACCACAATCTGTTATTTAGATTGTGCCTGAAACTATTGCAGAACCATCGAATCATCTTTTATTATAGCTGAACAATGAATGAGAACAGGAAAACAAAACATTCAAAGAGATGTGAAAACATAGCAGAATGTTAGAAACATATGTAGAAAACATATTAGCTGTAGTGTCTGCACTACGGCTCGATGAAAAAAGTGTGTGTGAATATATTGGACACCTTTTAATTTATCTTCATTCATTTGTAATGGTTTGCATCCGGTTGTGAAAATATAATACGCGCTCCCTACTGTAGGACATGCTGTTCTGTTGTAACTTGGAACGAAAAACGGATGGAACCAATTTCTTCTAGCTGCGCTCGAGATGTGTTAGGAGGAAGTGGTACATAAATCTTAGCAAATAAGGTAGATTAGTAACTTGTGTGGAAGATTGCGCTGGGATCCAAATAAACGGCAAGAAAAAGTTATCAAATAAGACAAATAAAACTTGCTCATTGCAATTATCTAAGTGCGTAATGTTAATCATAATTTAAACTTACTCTTACAGTATGGCGTTGCGAAAGTTCGGGGAACATTTACATCATCATTATATTTTACGCATTTGGCAAATTACGGAACAACATTACCAATAACGTAGAATGTGGTAAGTGTGGAGGTCTAGAGCGAAATAATCGGTGGACAATTTGCTAGGAATTATCAATGTTCGATAGTGGAAATTTTATTGTCTCGCATTGTAGATTGTTTTTCGCGCATCTCAATGTCTATGTTTAATTCGATAGATCTAGGATTTTTAATACGTTTTTCATACCGCTCATACTTTAAACCGCTTATTTGGTTGTGCCAGCCACAGGAACATGTTTTCACGTAAAATTTGTGTGACAAAGGATGAACATCTCCTAAAAATTGATGTTCATGCTAAACTTATGATTAAGTTCTCGAGCTCCAAATGTCTAGACAATTGATACCAAAACAGTTTATTTTGAAGAGTATCAATGATTAATGTCTTCTGTTGGTGAATCACTTCACAACTTTCTATTTAATTAGCATCATTTTTATATTTCTTCATTGAATTGGAGCGAATGTTACGTGCAGTGGAAAAAATAAATGTAATTTCTCAACCATCAAGTATGACTTATTCTGGGGCGCTGTAAACTGCACATTTTTTCAAAGGAAGGATGATTTTGTCAACTTTCTATTCCGTTGAATTGCGTTAGATTATGTTTATGTTTGTGGCGCATACTTTTTAATTATCTGCCATCAAACACTGTGAGTATGTTGGTTGATTATTATTTATAGTTTTAAAACAATGCTTACTGGAGTGTGAGGGCCTATTGTAAGTCACTAGAGATAGCCCAAATTATGATCTGCTTGATATTATGCAATTTTTGCACAATAATAACAAAAACTAAGACTACACCTTGGACAGACTATTGACACCGGAAAGTGAAAAAACTGCGAAAAATTAAATTATTCTTTCATTTTAGCACGTTGAAATGAATATAGATGCAGGAAAAAGCTAACCTATACATAGTGCTAGTGAAGTAGAATTTACATTTTAATCTTCGGCTTTTGCATCGCGGTTGTTTTAATTTCCTTTTCACGCCATAGGAGGTGCACGCAGGGCACGCGCCTCTTGTTGGCAAATACCACCATTTGAAATTCGCCATTGTGAGCCATGCATTTCGCACAACTAATCAAATGTCTTATTGTTGTGTTGGGACAACTGGAGACATCCACAATGATCGGTGGTGGTTATATCATGAGCCGAACAAGCTAACTCCTTTGGATGAAATGTTTGTGTTGTTGAAGCTGCCCGATAAGGTTTGTTTTTCGGACATTTTAAAAGGGTTCCACTGCCTTGTTGTTTATATAAATGTTACAATCTCCGTAGCTTTTAATACTAAATCCAAAATTACCCTTTCCTCAACATTTTACTAGCTGACTTAAGCGGGACGAACGAACTTGGTTGCAACTTTGTAACGTACGTACGTGATACATGCGGTAAACAAGATACGATAAATGTGACTTCATCAACCCCAGGGCGGACCGAGAAAAGCGCCCACGACCATTCGCCAGCAAGTTACTGAACCAAAGTGAGCGAGAAACGGAACACAAACTGACCGAAAATCCATTGAAATCCATAGCGATAAAAATACACATTTATTTACTTTCGCTTACGAGCAATTAGCGCGACATCCACTGCAGATTGATAGGCTTGCCGATTTAATGTATCGACCTCTTCGCCAATAAAAGGTAAGATGCGATCAAGTTGGAAACAAAATTATTAAATAAGAAAATGAATTAATGAAATGCCAAGATGATAAAGTAAAGTAGCTAATTGGTATCGACATTCAGTAAATCCACAACCGTTAAGTCAAATTAAATTTATTGTTCTAACTCTCTAATTAATTCGATCTGTTCTATACTAGTTTAAATTAAATTTATTAAGTAAGTTTCGCAATCATCAAATTAGCTCGTTTGAACGTTGTTCCCATTTTTATCCCTTGAGACTGTGCAGCGCAGCATGCACTTCCACTTTTTATCCATCACGCCGTCGAAGTGTGCCATGTGTTATTTTTCATGGGATACATTTTTTGTTCAGCGGAAAAAAGGCACCTTTCCCATCAGGGGAGACACTTTTTGCACGTATGCAAATGTGTTTACACTTCTTTGCGGCGCCTTGGTCGTTCGGGGGTAAGTAGCCGTCGTCGTCGTTTCTAGCCTTTCTGCTTTCTTTTCCCGATTTTAGCGCTTCGAACTGGGAACAATCGGTTCCAGTTTTTGGCCAGCTGGCAAGACGCAGCTCCGGCATCGCGGTCTATTCGCGCGGAAAGGAATTTTACTTTGGACGGGACTTGTAGGCCGTGCAGATGAGGAATTGGATTGGTGGGGTTGAGTGCATGCGGTGGCCGGGGGATGATGGACGATTGCATAATTGTTGATTTGTCGCACAAATTAGGCCAACCTTGTCAAACGGGAAGGGGACCCCGAAGCTGTGTCATCTTCAGGCTGTCGATCGGGTTGTGACGCGTGGCCACGCTGTCGCTTTTCCTTTTCCCATCCCCTCCCCTTGCGAGCTTCTCCAGCGTCCTTCGAGGTGAACGGAAATTAACATACCACCCGCGAAACAGTTGAAGAGGACCCGGACACATTATGGGCGATGCAGTCGGGTCGGGGGCGAGTTTTGCTAATTTTGCACCCGTTTGCATGCGAAAGGTAACTGGTGGGGTTGCAGCGATGCCAACGAAGGTGTGGGTTCCGTAAGTAAACACATCCTTTTTTGCCATTGACGACGGCAATTAACCTTATCTGACACTTGTTAAATAGAATTCTATCTCTTGGACTATGTAGAAAAAACGTTACTGCTATGATTGCTGACATCGATGACGGATTTTCCATGATAAATCAACTTAACGACGCATTACAACATTACACAGCAGGTCCCGGATACGTTCTCAATTAGTTTCGTGGGGCAATCCTCTAACTTGTTGCACAAAGGAATTACGCAACTGTTTAATCATGTACAAATGCATACATTATAGAAGAAAAATCCCAAAATCTGTGGCTACATAAACTGACTAAACCTCAGCTAAGTAGCATCATTGTAAAGATAATTAGTAAAGGGAAGCTTTTGAAAGATGCAACACAAAGGATTTTAATGTAAAACTCATTATTACCATTCATGTAATTGACTCAAAGGGATTTTTTTAAACCCAAAAAAATGTTTTTCAAAATAAAGAAAAAATAAAAAATGCAAAAATAATATTGCATAAAGTTAAAAACAACTCAATACAAATTTTAAAATCTAGTTTTTGGGTGATGCTCCTCACAAAAGTTAAACAATCATATCATGATAAAAAAAGTTGGTTGAGAATAAGACAGGCAAATATTTCTATTGCTTTTAGAAGCTTAACTTCTGTAATATAAACATAAAAAAATAAGTGGACATACCTTCTTTCTTCCTAGCGCCTTCAGTAAGACGAAACCGGCGGCGTAATACCGGTAGCCCGCCCTGAAGACTTCACGATCAAGTTTTTCCCCTTCGCATGGGGCTTCGCACATGAAATGCGCTGGATTCCAAATTCTTCCATCTTCCATGCTGCGTCCCTCCGAGGTGCGAAACCTATCCGCCTGCCCGGGAGAGATATTTCACCACATTGGTGTATGTTGTGTTGTCGCACGTTCGATTCCGTGGCCCACGATCATGCAACCCGATCGTAATCCTTTCATCGCGAAATTCGATACTTCCCTCGATCGGGTGGGCGAACTATCACTGGTTGGTGCGATTTGTGTTGAAGGCAAGGTGAGTTAATCTTGTTATCGGCTGTTATCCCTTCAAGCCAAAATCTTGATCAGTCGATCTTTATGTTTTACTGGAATAATATGGATGGATGTTTCCCTTCGCTCCATCGATATTCAAAACAAGCTGAATTATTCATTTTTACGAAGTTTATACTATTTTTTTGGTAGCTTTTTACAAGCAGGCTAAATAATTGACATCGGGAGTGTAATTAACGATACCGGTTGAAAACGGTGACAGCTTTTGGAGGGAAAAAATATTCAGAATGGCATAGATTTTAAATTGGTAGTAGCAAAACGGAAGCTTCTATCTTCCGCTGCCGGTTTTGGTTTTGTTTTGCACCAGTGTTTTAAAACATCATTCGTTTTTCGTTTGAACCTTGAATGCTTGATGGTCAACAAGTGTCGTGGATACGACAGTTTCGAAATTGGCAAATAACAAGTTCATTAATCATCGCTTATCAGCGTGATGTTTGCAATGGTTGATGGCAGAGAAATCGCCAACGAACTTCCTGTTAGCGACTAGGAATAAAGGATGTTGCGTACACTATTATTCTTCAATCCTATGTTTCAAAATCATAACGATTTTTCAGCTCGACCACTGAACAGTTTAACTTTAAAGTTTTTTTTGGAAGGAACAGTAAGACTCCAACTCGGTTTGGAATATTCAAATTGTAACTAATTTGATGATATTCAAATAATTATAGGTATTTTATTTAATGTACAATATTTACTTTAAAATTGAAGTGCTAGAGCTATGGAATTTTTTAACGGGCAAGCTGGAAAGATTCTAAAAATGAAAAATGTTTGTAGATTAATGGCAATCTCTACTTATTTTTAGTAGGGTTTTGTGGCACTTTTTTGGCAAATAAAAGGAGCTTTTCGAATAGATGGAGAAGTATCGTTTCAGAGAGATTATAAGTAAGATCTAAGATTCTTCTATGGTTGATTAATTATTGTACCAAACTTTATCCAAATTTCTTCTCAGTAATAGTGAAAATCGGTTTGTGGGATATAAATGATCGCTGACAGCGAAGGGAGTCTAGTGCAAGAAAACTAAGAGATATCAAAAATTGGCAGCTTATTTTGGCTGAAAAATCAAATTTCAATCGAAGTGAAGACGGTAGACATTATCTCTCATCCGTTCCTTTTGTGTAAAACTAAAGCTTTTTAATTGACACACATATACGTTGGCATTAAATTAAAAGTAGTTTCAGCAAGAACGATAAGTTGGGACGAAAAATTAAGCTTTAAAAAAGACGTTGGCTACTTTTATCGACAAAAGGGCCGCATTTGGAGTGCCGAAATTCGAAACCCTCTCTGTAAGCTTAGCATTTTAATCAATATATCCAGCAAGTTAAGCGTACAATAACGTGTCGAGTGGTCGTAAAATGTGTGGACATCAAACGTGCTATCAAACGGACCTGCGATGCACCTGCGTCGCATCCCAACGAGTGCACCGGGAGTTGCCCTCCGTTGGTTACGGCGGGCAGGAGGGAGGAGGGCGGATCATCAACGTCATTGTCATCAGCCAAAACTACCAGCTGATGATAAAGATGCATCTCTAGCGACCGAAATCCGCTCGCTTGATCGGTTTGTGTGGTTTCTTCTCCATCGTGCGTGTGGTAACAAACGAAGCATGGGAACAGGTTCCTACCAAACCGTTTGCCGGACCATCGCACATCATAAATAAACCGACACCATCCCGGGCACAAGGGGGAGAGCGGGTGGTGGATGGTGGGGCGTTATCATCGTACGATCACGCACCGATACACCGACAACAAACAAGTTCCCTCGTACCTCCTGGAAGCGAATCCACCAGCGCCGGTTGGTTTACGCAAGCCGATCCCCTCATCGACCCCTCCCACTCATCCCATCCTCACCGGTCGATTGCGCGGGAGTCCGTTTGGGAGCATAAATTTGTGTCCCGCAGCATAATTAATGTCCGCGGCCACAAACTCACACACGCGCGTACGCATCAATCGAATCGGGCACTTTCGTTGGAATTCGACAGGGTCGTGTGGGGGGATTTGGTTTCGGATTAAGCTCCCCGATGGTCCCCCTCGTTTCTTGTCTAACCTGGTCAACCGACTGTCGAAGGATGGCGCCATTGCACTGTGGGATAAGTAACGGTCGATTTTTATAAAATTTATATAGACTGGATTTAAATTCTGTTGTAGTTGTAGAGAAGTGTAAATGCTTAATGAACGGTATATATATTTTTACTTTAGAATGTAAATAGAAAAACTAACTAATTCCTTATTTTCGGGGCTTTAACATCCCCGTTGTATGAAAACATTTAATCAATTTCGATTCCTTTCGTCTGAAACAGAGAATTCTTGATTTTTAAAGAATTTGTCTTTATTTTGGCTAAACTTTTTTGATACAAAGTAATAATTTTATCTCTATTATTTTCTGTACTCTTTTGTTCATGATAACCTTCAACGTGGTTAAACAGTCAAATCTAGTTAATTTTAAATAAAAAAAAGAATTTAAGTTCAATGGACCATCTGATATGATTTTGCACTTAAAAAGTTCGCAAACGCCTCGAGCCTCGTCAGTCCTGAAGAAAATTAAATGTTATATTTCTTTTCAAGCAAACACTTGCTTTGCTGTATTACTTAATCTGTTTATGTAGCGAAAATTAAATAGTAATATTTATTAACAGTGTTGTGTTTTAGAGGCCAAGCGTTTTCTTTGAAACGCCTATTGTCTGCAACGGTTAAATCTAACTACCTTTAAAATAACCATTCTTTATGACTATGGAACCATGTTTGACTGATCCAAAAAACTTCAATCATTGAGAGTTTTCCTTCCGAAACGTTTATTAAAATATCCACAAGTTTTCGGTACGCTATCCCAATGTGCACGTCGCATTCAACAGAGCTCGCGACAAGAGTGCGACCCCGCTGGCAGATGCCCTTTCCTTTCTTTAGCCATTTACATATTTTGGTGATTGATTTTGTGGCTCCCTTTTTTCACTAAAGGATCCCTTCTCCCAGCGACAAGCAAAACGAAATGTAAAAGCAAATAAAATAACAAACTGGCTACAAATCGAGTCAGGTTAACGGGTGCTGGCTCCGTCGTTACTAAACGTGACCTTCAGGCTGGCCAGTCCGGTTGGGTCCATTCATCGGGTGGTAAGGATGAGTCTGTCGAATGCACATTTTGGGGGGGGTGGGCTGTGTTTGGTTGTGGAATGTGTTACACGTCGCCCCGTCATCCTTCAGCCTTTCGCTGAAGAGACCGCCTCCTCCTCCGCGTCGATGGCGAGGAACGGTAGGAATTAGATTTGGAATGTTGCTTGAAGAAGATTCCGCTCGTGAGGTGTTTGACATCGATTGTCGCTACAAATAAGGGCTTGACCCGAGTTCGTGTGGCGCCAGCAAGGACCGCGGTGCTTTAATGAGTGGCATTACTGGTGGATGCCATGGTTTTCGTTTTTCGGGAGGGTGGATAATAAATAACTGCAGCTCGTCTAGCTCGAATGCAGGGCAAACCGAACTGGAACCGAAGATGCAAATCACCGAACCAACCGCGTACGGAGGATCAATTATTCATGCTCGCCGCATATGATTTGGTCGGCCTTTTTTATTTTTAAACCGCTGAGCCCGTCGAGTTTTTGAGGATGCGCGTAGCTTCGGTTTCGGTCCGGTCCTATAAATTAGCAGCGGAAACGTGGCACCCGGTCGATACACTTGCACCGAAACCGAACTGGAAGCGGGCCATTTTTCTGTCGTCCGAATAAATGGTGCCAAGGTCGGTTCAATCCGGACACGCAGATCGATACCGTTCGATTCGGCACCTCGAGGAAAAGGGGCTCTAGGCTTGTTTTCGTTCTCTCGATTCTCTTTGACGCCGCAACGCCACAACCTGCCGCGCAGAGGCTGAAGTTGAAATATATTTACATATAAAAAAGAATTAGATTAATAGTGGTGCGATCATTATCGACGCTTTGTGCCGCGTCAGTTATCTCATAATTTATTGCGTGCATGGCGACAACGGACGCGGGGAGCGGGGATCGGAAGGGCAGCAAGCATACGCAAGATAAAATTAAATGCTAATGCTTTACACGGTCCAGTTAGGGAGTTATGGAGTGACTTTAAATTGATTTGAAATTAAATGACCATGATTTGGGCGTCAGGCTTCGGCCGGGTACGAACCCTCGAGCCCTGGGGTGGAAATGGTAGTGATTTTCCAGTGGTTTTATTAAATGCGACCATTTATAACAATTTAGAAAGGGTCGAATTGGTTTTGTGCAGCCCAAACTAGATGAGCCAAACTAGATTTTTCACTTTATTAATTAGTTACAAGCACGTCATTTGTTTTGCTTTTCTTAGTTTGGTGCATACGATAATAGAGAGGCATAGACGCAAGCATAAATATGTTGGTTTTGGGAGAAATAAATAAAATATAATTGGAATTTATGATTCGGTTTTTGAAATCATTGACTAAAATAAGTATTAATTATTTAATTTTAAGCTAGAAAGATATGAACAAATTAAAAATATAACTCAATTTGATGCTCGCCAAGAGCACGAAAATGGAACAGAAATAATAATCGTAACAAAATTAACAAACATTAAAACCTCAACAATTGAAAAATGAACAGGATCGCAGTTATTTTATTTACCTTCAAATGAATTCATTTGCCAGGTTTTAAAATTTGGTAAGTTCTAATTAAAGTCAAGATAAAAACATAAAAGTATGCAAGCCTTTATAATAACATGGCTGAGAAATTTTCCTTTTTTGGTTCTTTGTGAACTTTAAAAACTCTTCGAGTTAAGTGTGTGGGGTAACTGTATGGCTCCTTCTTCGAACAAAAGGGTAAACCAACCCGGGCATTTGGTAATTCTGGCAGATTAACCAATCAACACGTTTGCCAGAACCGTCCAACGGGTCACAACAGAAGATTGGTGGGTCCAGAGAGTTAATTTAATCTTGATGCCGCAGCTCTTTTTTCACGTTGACCAACGTCAACCTTCGCACTACGCATCCTCAACGTATTGCTCGACGGCATCAGGATCAACTGCCGCGAGGTTAACGGCGAAATCGATCACGCCATCGATTCGTCGAGCCGCCGGGAAAGGACCAATCGATCATCGTTATTATGCTCGCCATTATCACCATTATGTGCGCCATAACGTCATCTCCATTATCACCTCCACCTGCACGGGCAGCCACGATCGTGGCTTCGAAATGTGTGTGTGTGTGTGTGTGTGTGTGCGAAAACCGATCGAAAGCCGGACGGCCACTTTCGTAAGGAATCGCACCGTAAACACGTTGCGCGGGTGGGTTCCGATGTCGGGCGGGAAAGCTGGGAAATTTGGCGCCCGCTTGGACGACTGTTACGCCACCGGCGATTTACTCGAAGGGGGAAAAAGACCGAGACCTACAGCGCGCGTGGCGCCCAAGAAGCTTCGACGAACCTCCGGGAGGGTTTTATTTTCCTATCGCCGGATTACGATTACGTCCATCAATGGGTAGTGCTTCGCCTGTTTGTGTTTCCGTACGACATCCTTCAAGAAACCGTTTGGACGTTTGACGCGGCGTCTTTCGGCCGGCGTGAAGAATCATCGTCAAACATGAAAGGGTACAGATAAGCACGATGGGCGAATTTTAGCGCGAATGGTTATGGAAATGTGACACCGTTGATGGCGCGATTAGTATTCCTTTAAGGCTCGTACTCCCGTGTAATCCTCGCATTTATTGTGTCGGCAGCAATGCTTTGATATTTGCGTTCAGAGGTGTTTTATCACTTGGAAGCTGGCAATTTACCTATTTTTCTGGTAGAAAGAAGTACCTCACCCTCGATAACCCTTTTCCGGTGGGAAAAACCCACCACGGGGGTTGGTTTGGGCTTACAAACGCTTTAGCTACTCGAAAATGTCATCTTCGTTTCGAGACGTTAAAATTGCGTGGCAGAGGGTGGCAAAGCAGACGAGCGGAGGGGGCTTGGAGAAGGGGATCGTAAAATTTAATCAGCGATGGAGAAATTCGCCCGATTGCGAGGTAAACACATTCGCTTTAACTAATCGCGTTGAAAAACGCCGAAATAAGCCGAGCCATATTTGCATATTCATATCGCATCAGAAACGCATGGAAACCCATCCATCCGGTCGAACGGCCATCGGTTTGGCAGCAGCACGCTCCGAAATGCTTTAGATGGTGGAATTCCCCCGCGCTCGCATTCGGAATGTCATTGTAGTAATTGTTGTGTGAACGCAACCAAGCTGCGAAAAAAGAAACGAATGCATTTTCCATTCCCTTTTTCGGTTCGCCCGAAAGACAGCCAAAGGGTGGCGCTCGTGTTGTGCCTTTGAAAATCCCTTCATTTACCACGTGTTTGGCAACCGCCACGCGTACCTAATTGGCGTCAAGCGTTCGCAGCATTCGTCGCAGCATGCTGTGAGACTCTGTTCTTTTTTTTTTTTATGGAGGGCGAACAATATGAATCGGAATATATTCATGAACCTTCGTAGGGTCAATGCGTTAGTTCAAATGGTACTATTTCAATGGGGTGGTGAGGGTGACGGTTTCCGCTCGGTTCTTTGATGGGATGAGAAGATCAAACAAATTTGGGAACGTTTGGGGAGAAAAAGACTATTAATCATAGAGCAGTGAAATCGTAATGCTTTTACCAGTCCTCACCTGCTTTACCACTCCCTGCGATATGAAATTGTTTATTGTGAGATTAGGGTTCTCAAGGGTTGTATTTGACGGTTTGTACCAGATGTACCACTTGTTGGACGACCGAAATGTATTGAGATCTACACCTTAAACAAATGACGGTGAAGCAACAAACTGTGAGCGTTTCGTAAGTTAGGCTCATCTCAGAAGTTTGGCGTGTTGAAATCACTGAGTCCTAGTAGCTCGGGACAAATTAGTCTTCTGTTAGATGCGATATAATTCTACTTTTGCCGGTGAAAATTTTTGTAATCTTTTCCACAACATATTGTACTAGAAATCTGTGGAATTGTTGGAGAAAACCCCCTGAAATAGAAGATTTTAAAACTCGTTTTCAATCAAATGTTTTAACTAAATAAAAGCCCAATATATTGCAAAGGTTATATACAAATCATTTGATTGCTCTAGATACTTGATTATGACAAATTGTTTTGCTTTTTCTCTTGCCACATAATATCAGAGACAAGGTATGTTATATTTGTTTGTCAATATTTTTATAATTGTTTTTCTTTATTTTTTATTTAAGAACATGTAGCTCAGCTATTTTTCTTCTCTTCTTCTTCTTCAATGGCCCGCTCAGCTATTTTTCTATGCTCGGAAAATTAAAAAAATGATCAGAGTAAATATTGAAAAATTGTTGAGTCGCTTGGATTGAAAAACACGTTGGGTCTAATGGTTCAAAATGAATTAGTTTTATATTTTTATTATTATTTATTATGTTAGATATGAACTATTAAACGGTTTGATCTGAGGGCGTTTGATCAGTTAATACGCTCCCTTGAATAATATTGTTTATGAAGATTATCGGTTTACAACTACTTATATTTCGAAACATTAATTTTAGAAGAAGGGTGTCACTACGTACATAGGAACAGTCATCTTATCTCACTTTATAAACCTTATCTAACACAAACGATGGTTGTTTGATTAAAATAAAAGCCACGCCAATTGAGTGTTAAATAGTGAATGCACAAGGGAATGAAGATGCGTCACAATATTTTTCCAGATGAAAACGAATGCTCCATTTCGTCACGACCGTTCCCATTCGCGGCAAGAGGCTGCGTCCGTATGACTCGCGGATGCGCACGCAGTGAAGGGCAGGTTCACGCAATACGCCAAGACGACGCCGACAACGATGATCATAATGATGATGATGATGATGACGACGATGGGTGTGATGCAAACGATGCGCGTTCCGTGCTGTGAAGCCGGGTGGACGCGATTCAAAAATCAACCTCCCACCTACGAGACGAGGTTACCCTTTGTCAGCCTTCTCCCCACTCCGAGCATTGCTGCACCGTTGAACTTGAACCTTCCGGCGAGGCTTCCGTTGCATCAGGCCTGCCCGTGCGTTTGGGAAGCTACCGCAAAAGGCGTCAAACGGGTTATGGTAGGACAGACCTCTTTAATTTAAGCTTCTGCTAAGCCGGTTCGATTTCATCAGCGCTCAGGGCCCAAACGGCATTAGAGATTAGACCGTGCCAAGCAATTGTTTTGGACGAGCCAGTACTTACCCAAGCCCAGTTCACAGCCGCTCGCCCTATTGACCCATCGGGTTTGGGGTTTGTTTTTGTGCACCCACCGGAGCAACGTGTGGTGTAACGTGAAATATCTTACTCGATTAATTGTGCGAGAGTTAGTGCTAGCTTCGTTTCAATGTCACTGGCAAACGCAGATCTTCCGCCGAGTGTCACATTCCACCGAATTTTCCACGCAAGGCCTGTTGCTTCTTAATGCCCTCCATTGTCTCATCCGTCCGATTGCTTGATTGGACCCTTTTGAAGAATCGCTGATTACAACAGATCTACTGCGAGGAGGTTTTCGTGCGCTTCCGAGGCCGCCCAGTGGGAGACTAATCGCCCGCGGTTTGGTTTCGTTTAAAATTTACGACTTGTTAACGGTTGTAAACTTTAAAGAGCGGATGGAAGACAAAAAAAACCGCTTGCAACGTGTTTGTTTGTGTCGCATTTGTTAGGGCTTGTTAACGGGGTGCAACGTATCTGCATCTCACCGAGAAAGAAAACACTGCAAACACGATCGAGATTGCATTACGCATTTGCTTTCATTTTCAACGGTCAGTTCCCCTTTCAAGTGAAGTAAACAATACAAAACGATCCATTTGTGTGTGGCCAAATGGTGCACTACTGCATCCGCTTGTTACGTTACAGCGCAAGTGGGCTTGAGTGAAAAACGGGCAGCATCTGGGGGCCAAAATTCAGACCAGATCGGTGCAACTGATAGACCCGAAAGCCTGGAAGCACCCTGGAGAACCCGCCGCGACTCCGGGGGACACTTTTCTCACCTTCTCTTTAACCGGCTGCCCGTTAAGGAGCGAAAGGAATGCTAATTTCTGAGCTTTTGTTTACCTTCCCTCTGGACTTTGGGACATTGGGACACTTTGGTCGTCTTCCCTCGGCAGGGACTTCTTTCTCGGCAACGTGTGGGCGAAACCGGCCGGAAGGGGGAGAGTATCCAAAATGTTGACGCCTTTTGCAAACCCGCCCCCCGGAGCCCCGGTGAAGTGATAGTGCACCCAGCAATACTATTACCCAATACATTTATATATGTAGAAATTCGTTTTGTGTTACATAACAAAACGCTATGGTAAACACACGATCATGTCCGCGGGTGCGGGAATCGGGACGAAAACGATCAGAAGTAGGTTTTCTGCTGATAAGGTCGGAAAAAGCGGAAGAAAAATGGCTTCTCGGAATGCATTTCGTATTTCCAAGTTCGTTAATTAAATATTGTTTATCATTAATAACTTTTCCGGGTGCGGTGAAGCGTGTTCACATTTGAATACAGACACAAACGTACCCCTAAACAGACGAGCCTAGCATTTACTGATAATCATCGAAATTTGAATAGATCTGGCAAGAAGATAATGGGGTTGACTTTATCCAACGCCTCCATGTTGCGTTTCGTCAGAGGCTAATTTCGTTACGATACTTCCTCGAGAAGAGGTATCATGTTATCAACAGCCAGAAGGAGAGTGTTTATGTGAAGCTGGTGATTGTTTTTACCATGGAACCAAACGCTAAGGAGTTTAAATCGAACACGCATTTTGTTGCATATAGGGAAAACTGTTCATGACGGAAAGGTTAACTTTAAACGATCCTCTCTCGAATATCGAACATTAATCGAATGTTATCCCCGTGCAGATGGTGCGTGCAACAAATGGACCGTAAAGCACCAACTCCGGTGGCCTATGGCTCATCTTCTGCCGCCCCTCCGAACCCCACCCCCTCCATAAGGGGAGGGAGGTTACATCGAAATGAAAGCTGCTGTCACTCGCCGCCGGTGCCGGTATTAATCACATTTCGTCGGTTCATGTTTCTCGCCGTTCGATAAGACGCATTTTTCATTTTCTCCGCTACGGCAAGCACCATGGCATGCTGCATGTCTTCTGGTGCATCGGGTCATATGAACGTACATTCTCATCGTAGGAGGAGCGAGTTCCATCCAAAGCCCTAACGCAATCGAAAATCTTCGGTGTAAAAACTTCTGCGGGAACAGGAGACGGGACGCGGATGGTATGCTGGTGTGGTAGTGACCTCGGGTAGATCGTAGCAACCAGGATTACGAGGAGTAGAGAGGAATCTCCCCCACCTCCCTCCCCGATCCTCATGGTGTTGGGTGGATCGCGTCGCGTTTGCGGTAGCGATTATGTAAATTCTCGACATCTCGACTCCCGCACCATCGTTTGACCAACTTTTCAGCCGCGCCAGTGAGCCGCTCGCGAGCGTGTGTCGGTGTGCGAGGACATGTACGCTTTTCCCTTCGTTCCTGTTCGTTCGTCCCATCCCCGGATCCCGGGTGCGAGCGGCCCATCCACGCGTCGTCGCGTGTCGCGGGTTCGTGTTCCGCGAAGGCGTTGAAGTCTTTCGATGATGACTTCGTTGACGATATTTCTTTTTGTCGTTGTCCAATTCTCACCGGCTTGCGATAGGAGGATGCGATGCACATTCGATTTGATTTGATAATCCTGGCCCGCCGGCCCGGGCCGGGTCCCTCCCCCATCGTCCTCGCGCTTCTCCAGCACATATCACCAAGCGGTTTCGGGCCACGGTTCGGGGTGACCCAGCGACAACCGGGTGGTGCAATTAAAATCGATGAACGTGGCGACTAAGTGCAGCACCCTAATGATAGCAATCCTGGTTCCAAGGCACATTTGCACCGAGAAGGGGAAGTGTGCCGGCATTTTGTCGTTGGCCCATTGGCAAATGGACCTTTTGAATGGGTGTCGTTTGGTGTGGATAAAAATAATGCGCGTGCTTTATAATTTGCGCACCGATCAGCGTTCCGTTTTCTTCCTCACCGCCGTCCATCGGCGATCGCTAGCGTCTCGTAGCGTCTTCGTCGTTAAAAAGCACCACAAGAGCGCTTGTAAGTGATGCAATACAATGGACTGGTGAAAGAGAGATGTTATACCCCGATGGGCGGTTCGACTTCAAGTTTTGGGGGGTTGCCTAGCGCGTGTTACTGAAGTACTTGATAGTGGGGCCCGAAAGAGAGTGTCCTGCGTGCTGGATTTCGGCAGGAGTCGAGGGAGGCGCATTGAACGAGCAGCGGCTCACCAAGCGGCGTGTAAGTAAACAAATTAGTGTCGTTTGGAGGATTTGTTTCATGCTTTTCATTTGTTGTTAACTTTTTAAAGCCACCAGGCATTTCAGCCGGTTGCTTTCTTCACCTGCGACCGAGTGGGAGAGTGGGGATGGGGAGGAAAACCGGCCAACGGCTGGGTGGGTTGCCAAATGCTGCCGCTACCGAGGCGACGCGTCGTTGTGTCCACAGAGCGCGCGCGGTGTCGAGTGGCACCTTTTCGGGGCGGATTCGCACACTTCGGCATTAGGCGTGATTACGAGTGCTATCGAAAGGAGATGTTAAGCGATATTAACAAGCAATTGAATCTGACTTAGCGCATCGCCGAGTGGTGGCTAATAACTTTTAATGGAAATTAATATCGTTGCAACACATCGTTTAGTAGCACAAAGGTGACAGGGCCTATTGATGTGGGGATATGATGAAAGGCTCAAACACAAAGGAAACGAGAAGAAATGTGACTTTTGGTTTTGTGAAATTGTACCTCATCCATACACTTTTCGACCCATTTACCTAAGTGTACTATATTCTAATGTTGAGGAGCAATGTTTATGCTTACTAAAATTAGTAAATTTCATTGTTTAACTGTTTGATATAGAATTGATTGAAATTAATTTGAGTAAAATTGACTACCAATTACCCTCTAAGAACTTTC
This sequence comes from Anopheles coustani, assembly GCF_943734705.1. NCBI lineage: Eukaryota > Metazoa > Arthropoda > Insecta > Diptera > Culicidae > Anopheles > Anopheles coustani. The sequence continues at coordinate 25,995,274 of NC_071289.1, forward strand.
TCAGCCCTGAACTAATTTGTTTAGCATTCAAATTAAAACAACAACTTTAGAACTGTTGATTTAAACCGATATAAACTACTTATTGCTGATGAAGCAATTAATTATAAATTTTGAACTTTTCAAAACAGTTTTTGGAGCAAGGAGCATTCGTTAAAAGATGTGCAAATTTCATTTTGAATGAAGAATTTGTAGCTTCTGGATGTACGCGGATGATAAATAAGTCGAGTTATATTTATTTTTTAGGTAAAAATGAACTCACTTGAACTCTCCATAACATTAAACTTCTCAATTAATTACTGAATCGGACACTAACAGCTGTTAATATAGAAATAAAGCATTTAGTAGATTGGGTATTTGACAAAACATAAAAAAATAATATGCTGAAAAAAAAGTACTCCACTTCCAGTTCTTCCAGTTTCCGTATGATTTATCGGAGGGTTCATTTTTTCTTGAGAGTATTTTTTTCTAATTCTCTGTTTAGTTTCAAAATAGTTTCTTTTTACTGTATCCTTTTCTATTTTCTGCGTTGATTTGGTATATTTTACATTTATTTTCAACTATTCTGTCAGTGTATGAAACAATTTCAACTCACTTGCTGGTTGCATATCAAACTGAACAGATCAACAATGGTACAACAAATTCAAACCAAGCAAAAACGTAACATAACCAACATTTAAGTTTGAAACATATCACTTAAATAGATTCTAGATAAAGTTCCTACAAATCATATCAAAGAAAATACCACAGAGTTACAAAATTGTTTGATCTCATGCTCAGAAAAGAACTATCGCTCTGTTTTGCCCCTCTTCACCCTAACGACGGTGTATTTGGATAAGATCATATTCAATCTAACTTTCGAGCCATCGGGTATTTCTAGATTAGAGGAGACGATAAACACAATCTCCTACTGGTTGGCACGTCGCGACCCATCGAGTAATCCATCATGAACTTTATCGAGCCGGTTCCGTCGTTCGTCACGTCTCCGTCCGGTGTCCTAGAGCTGCCTGCACCAAGAACCTCGGAGATCCGACCTTATTGCTGCGTGTGCAGGAAAGGGGGCGTTATTGACGATGATTAACTGATGCACATCTTCCAATGTCGCGCGCCGCAAGTATCGATTACAAGGACGCAGGATTACGGACTCGCTTGAAGGCGAATGAACGTTCTTGAGTGCTGCATCGTACACCCCCGCGCTGGGAAGAAATTGTGAAAGGAAAGCGAAAGTGCTTACGAGTTAATAGCTATGGAAGAGATGAGACGGTTTTTAGTGACGGTGAAGAGCAACCATGCACACGTCGGGTATTCAATTAGGTCCTCGTGGCCACTGCTTGCGACCATCGGCCGATGAATTATGACTCAATTGTTGGGCGACGATCTGATTTTGAATGAATGACTTCATCAGCCATCGCGTAGGCTCATAGTTTCTCAACACGGCCACCGCGGCGTTTATCGATCGTTATGGATCACGGCTGACGTTCGCTCAAGCTTCGACCGTAACGATCATCACGTTCTTCGCGTATGTCTTCTTCCCTCTCGGATGCCGATCTAAGGAATGCCTTTTCCACCCCTAACCGACGCCTCCCTCCCCTCACATGGGCATTCTCGAGCGTGTGTTCGAACGCGCGCCCGTGCGAGCTCGTCTCATCAATTATTATTTCACGCTTCATTTCGCGATGTCATCGTGTCCTTTTTTCCCTTATTTCTCGCGGAACTTCCTCGCTCTCCACGCACGTCCGTGGGTTAAAACGTGATCATGTCCTGTTCGCAGATTATAAATTTTAATACCAGAATGCGCTGGTCAGCGTTCACAAGGATAAAGGACAGGTAGGTAACACACTCGACGGAGGGGTGTTTTTCTTCGCTGCCTGGCGTTAAGTGAGTTATTTTATGGATATGATGCAATTTCATAATTTTTCCACGTCTCACGAGTCGCGCGAACCCACAGCCCTGGGACGATCGTGTGTGTGTTGGTGTGTTTGAGGTACATTTTACCCCTTCGGTGGTGAAGTATTTCGTGCTTAAACTTTACTAACGTACGACCCCCGTAAAGGGGATGATTGAGATAGCGAAAAATTTGTCGCATTTGGCGTGATTAAATTGAAATATTTTCCACAAAACTTTACAACTCGAGCCGGCGCCTTAGTTTACCCATTCTGTGGGATTTAATGGTTGCATAATTTTCGCAGATTTCGGATTACTGTTGGCGGTAAATAAAAGTAACATAAATTCCAAATCTAGCAGCCATGTTATTTAATGTTATTGCCAAAGCCGTTTATGTCCCGTTGTGGAGGGTTTATCATGAACCTCCCCTACACCTGAGCTAAGAAGGCGAGAAATTTATCGATGGGCACTTATTTTGCTATCGTAGTATTTCGTAAACTGTACCTGTGTTGTGTAAGTGGTGCTTTTTTCTTAACGTTAAAGATCGGTGAGTAAAATAATTTCATTTGCGCACATCATAAAATTGGCACGGAGCGACGGAAATACGGTGGAACGATAAATATGCACCGGCGATCGATCCTTCCATCTTGACCCGGCGCTGATTTTGAACCGATGTCGCTGTATTTTTATTCATGCGTAGAATTAATTTCCCCCGTAAATCACCCCCGGTGGGATGTGCTACATTGTAGGCAAGTTGATGGGAAAGAAAAACGAGGACTAGCTGAAGCGATAAAACCCGCGAAAGCAACACCGATCTGAGGAGAAGAACGTCGATACGGAGAACGCTGGGTGGATTAACTGAGCCTGTTTGGCGCTGCTTGTTCGGCTCGCTCCCTACCTTCTGGAAGGGCCCTGAACCCGAACCGAGCGGGATGTTATGTAATCGGTCCGGATGACCGCCGACAGTGGGTCATCGCTTGGGCCAGACTCCCTCGGATGGCCTTCGCAAGGGTGAAGAAGCATCCTTCGGCGGTGCGCACGCGAGGAATAGTTTCCGATAAATTACTTTATTAGCATTTAATGCGTTTCGGCTGACGACACCGGCGGCACCGGCGGTTGGGATCCATATCCACGGTCGTGTAATTTAATAATAAAAACAGTACTTTGGTGGTGGCACTCGGCACGTTTGAGGCCCTTGCTTGGGGCTGGTTTCGTTGGTTGCTGGCTGCATGCTGCTGATAGTATTTTATACGATTTATCCCCCGGTAATCGAGAGCCGTAGTGATGAGAAAATTCGAATGCAAATAAAGCTCGCTCCGATCCGATCCGATCGGAGGCTCTGAAGACGGTACGATTCCCTGCGGTTTACAAATGACGGACTCATTCCAAGGGATATGAATCCGGAAATTAAGATTTCAAGGGATCTAAAGGCCAAGTCTGAATATGGGATGCTAAAGATTCCGGTTCTGGGATCCAATCCGGATCGATTAGTGCAGAGATCAGGTCTCAGCATTCCATCCGAATTCCTGCAGTATCAGAAGAGGTATCTCTATCCAAAGGAATTCTAATCTTGCATTCCAAACATGGCAGATTCTGCTTCAACATCTCATGGCATCTGAATCCAGATTCTGGATATGGATATCAAACCCCAATTTGAGGATCTTCGATTTGTACACAGTTGGAGGATTTCAATCGATAAGGAACCCTGGATATAAATCGCCCAAAAAATCTCATTCCTGATTCTGAATCTTGGTCCGAAGGTATCTGTATCCGAACTCTGGAGCTCAATGGATCTTCCTATCGAGCAGGATTCGAATGCTGGATATGAACTCCGGATTTGGGATTAAGTCCTGACCGATTCGATTCGTATGACATTTCCCAACACTACGCTTGAGGCGACGGCTTAATGCAGGGTGCTGCATGGCACGTTGGGACAGTTCTTGGGCGCTTGTAGATGACCTTGACGCTGGGTGAGATGTAGCTGAGCTGGGCTACCGAAGAAGATCCTTTGGCGCAAGGCGAGGCGTTGTGTGAAGATAGCTCAAATAAATAACAACCCCCGCTTCTTACAAAGGAGAATGTGGCTTTCGTGTCGGAATTTCTTGTTTTCCATCTGGAACGCTGGGAGAATTATTGTTTCGTTGGAATTTGCTACCCCGACTCGTTCGAATGTTATTCAATTCGAGTAATAAAATAAACAGATTACCTACCGTCATCTCCGTGGCTTTCATTCTTTCTGTCTCTCCTTCAAGTGTTGGACAAGATGAGTTCACATTCGGACCGTAACGGAGCAGCGATCTCGGGGCTCGGTGTCGACTGGAATGATCGCGTGTCAAATGAAAAACTACTTTCCCACAGGCGCCCATAAATCATGGTGCGCCAACGTGGAAGCGTGGAGGGAAGCACACATACAATCTCTCAGCCATCCTCCTCATCCCCGTAAACGGTTGCAACGTTGAAGGACATCCGCAGCCCCACGGGATATATGTTTCGCCGGGCTGTTTTTCCTTCGCCTTGTCAGCTAAAGCTCATCCTTCCAGCCGGATTCTGCTGCACCGAATCGTTGCCGCCGGCCTTACTCTGAAGCGGCAGTCTTTTGCCTCCCCGTACACGATTTCAAGTACACGATGTCGCCTCCGTTCATCCCCGATTGCCACCTCAATCGTAGAGCGTCGGACGGGATGCTGTCCTTAAAACGGAGTGCGTAAAATGTTCGCGAAACCACGCGTCATAAATTAATGCAAATGGGGTAAAATATCGATTTTTAATTGAAGCCCAAGTGCTATTATGCTGCTCGTAGGAAATTGCGTACCATTAGTGGTCGGCGAGCCGCAAAAGGGACCACCCCAAAACACTTCGAGCACCCTGCCTCCTCCGGTTATGACCTACAGCGACGGTCGGACCGGCGTGCGTGATTACTTTTTCGATGTTTTTTTTTTCCCAACTCGGAAGGGATTCTTGTAGGCTTGAAGCGTCGTGACGGTTTGACGGTGGTGGTTCTTCGTGACGAAACATCGCCCTGCTTCCATACGACTTCCTGTCGAACGCACGAGCTCGTCATTATTGATTGGAAACGGATCGGTTGGAAGTGATTTACGAAATCTTCGGCTCGCCTGAAGGTACGAACAATAGTAACAATCAGCCGAACACGGGCACGTCTGGGTGGTTTTCGTTATTAACCACCCAAAAACTACCAACGATAAAGTCCAACCCCGAACCGAAGGCTTTTAATCGAGGTCGAGGATATTTGTTTGACGACGCTCACGAAAACATCGGCTTCGCGAATGGATACGCTCGAGTTGGAAATTAATCAGCTCAGTTTACGGGCGCCCTCGTGTGGGAGACCTTTCTGTTTGTTTTTGTTTCACCCAATTCGGACACTTTACGGTGATCATAATGAGTAAAGTCGTATCAATCCGGTCACAGCAAGCTGGAAACACGGTTGCTGTCGGTCGGGATTAGCGAAAAATGAAAAATGGCCCACCCCCACAAACAAATGTGCGAGCTCCCTCGTTCGGGGGGAAAAAGGTCAAATAAGTGTTTGCCGATTTCGTCATTCGGTACACGGCGTTTGGGAATGTGCAAAGGCAAAAACCCGGCAATATGTCGAGATATATGAGGATCATTTTAATTTGACAGCCAGCCTTAGGTCGGCCGAAAGGTTACCCGGGTTGTGTTACGTACCTGCAGCACCGTGCTTATCTCGCGCACATAAAGTGACTTTAATTAGTTCCCGGCGCACACACTTCTCCGTATGACACTTCTGTTTCTGATGCTAAACGATCGTCCATTAGGCTCGATGGCGGCCGTGCGGGAAAAACAGAAACAAAATAAAGAAGATCCTTCCCACTGGCCGATCGGTTGCCAATACTTCTAACCCTAATTGCCGGTGGTTTTCCTTGCGCCTTTGCTTTGTAAGCCGTGTAAGCCGGTCGGTTCGGCCACCTTCCCGCCCTATCGGCGGCTCATTAAGCGGCTGTCGAAATACGCATGCACGGCGCGGGACAAGAAATTAACCGGCCAATCGAGCTGCAATTAAAATCTTCAGCACCGAAGCGTCATCTTCGAGTGACGGGGTGCGCGCTTGGTGCATCGATACCCGGCTGGGTTTTGGTCAAAGAAAAACTGCGCCTACGACCTTCACACCATCACCATCGGGGGGAAAAAAATACACATGATGCACCGTGAAAGGGTACACCGGTGTGAGTCCCAATTGGCTGCTAATCGGGTCACGCGTTGTTTTTGAAAGCCCGGTCCGTCCCCATGCGTACGGATTGGGTTTGTTGGGGACGGTAAGGTACGATGAGGCAGTATGAACTCTTCTAGCGTAAAACAATTTTTCACAGAACAATTTCAATAAAGTTTCTTCTATTACCAAAAACTTCCAACATAACTTTAAAAGTATAAAATTATTAACAGATATTTTGGGGAGCACTCTTTTTCTCGTATTTCATTTAATACCTTGTCGTCCAGTGTTTCCACAGTGGAGACATAAAACAAGTGCTGATTGACAGTCAATCACACCATATTGAAGCGATGATAGATTTATGGGTATTGTAAACAAACACAGTTTTGGAATCCACGCGTTTTGTAAAGATCAAAGTTTATTAATTTGTTTTGTTTAATCAGTACCAAAGGTTAGTTTACATTGGGATATTGGGCTGGAACATTCCAACAAATATTTTAAAATTTGTATTTATCAGCAGATCGACATGTTGATTTAAACAAACAAACAGAATTCAAGTATTATATATCAAACTTTTTTGATTATTTAATAACATATTGTAGAAATTTATGAACGTCTGCTTCATCCAAATCGTACAATCCAAGTTCGTTTAAACAATTGTTGAAATTATTTTAGAGTTTATAGTTTATTATTTTATGTTTATGTAAAACATGAAAAAGCTTATCTAACACATTTTCCATCAGTTGATATATTTTTCATAATTCCGATGCATATTACACCACCTTTATATTTTGCCCCCTTTTCCCCCAACATCCTCTTTATTTTGACCACAAGTGACTGGTGGTACTTTCAAGGGAAGCCCTAATATTACTCAACGACGAAACGAACGAATTTGTTGCGCCTTCGTTTTTTTCTTCTTCTGAGGTTTCCCTTTCCACGACAAACCTATTTCGGGGAGGTCAAAGGGAAATTGTGGTCGACGAACTGGGGCTGATGGATCTCAGATTCTTGGGTGATATAATTGACACGTGTCCGCGTGCCGGTGCGATCTTCATCATCCCCCTCCCCCCACAAGCTTCGGGTGGTTGGTTGCCGTGGACCGGAGATTGAGGTCGAAAACATTTCTATCGTCCCATCCGCTTGGGTTTCCATCGTCGACGAAGTGAAGAAGCACGTGGTCCTCACGCCGATAATAACCTGGTGGTGATGGTGGTCACCAAATTATCATCTACGCATGCCTTTTTTCTCTCTTCTGTTGCCTCCGAAGATATGCAGCGACAAGCGTCCTTGTCAGTTTGTCGGGTCCGAAGGGCGCAATCAGCGCAAGCCTCCGCCAGATCCGATCCATCGCCACCCTACCCGCGCCGTTTCGTTCCGTGTCGTTTGTGTGTATATTTGGGATGGTTTGATGGAAGATTACGCTAATTGCAGCGCTAAGCGATCATCGGACCCCGGGGTTTCGAAAGCCGCCAGAAGCCTAACGGCACCGGTTCAGCGGTTCGGACGTTTCGTGTGGAGAAATAATAAATAATGATTTGTTCCTACAAAAGAAGCACAAATAGAGACAACGCACATTGTCCATTGTCCATCGGGAACGGAGCTGTCCTTCTTCTGTCGAACGCGTCGGCCTACTGAGCCTCGGGTAGTACTTCAGGGATATTGAACAGCTCGACCCCCAAAGCTACTTTGATAGACAAAATCCATCAGAGTTGACATCAACACTTCTTTCAAGAGGGGTTTCGCTCCCGTCGTAAATCTCCGTGAATGCCAGGGCATCCCACTGGGATGCTGGTGACCTTGCGCGTCAGCAAGGTTCTTAAAACCTCCCCCGGGCACCTTTCGATCGGTTCTTACCGTGCGTGCGAACCGCACACCAGACGCCCGTTGAGCTAAACCAATTAACCAACCACCGAGCATCAGCATCGATCGGTTTCGTGCGGTGCGGCGCATGCTGCGCCAGGTCGGACGTGTGCGAATGTTAACGTCTTCTTCGAGCTAGGCGAGCTCGGTAGCTTCGGTAGGAGATGCCCGATTCCGGCATCCGGTCACGAAAGGGTACGCACGCGTGCCCAATGCTCGTGCTTTCGATGGTCGGGCGCTGATAAACGTTGCCGGAACTAGGCGTAACAGACCGTTGATCTTTAGATCTCGTTCCGTTTTTGCTAGCCTGTTTTCCGCCCCTACTTCCCCGTGCCGGTACATCACTTGTTTTGCCCGCGAAAATAACTCCCGATCGCCTTGCCGGTTGCCCTTGATCTGGTGCGCTAAATGGGGACCGTTGCTAATTTTAACTGTCATCCGTCGGCAGGAGCTACAAATGTGAGGTGACGCGGCGTGATTAGTTTTCTCGGTAATCCATCCACAAGCCGCGACAGGGGAAAAGGGGACCGGCGGCGGGGTACACAAACAGCAGGTCAGGAAGCATCGGTGAACGGGCAGCTGCATGTTTCGATAGATCATGATCGCGCTGATGATGGGCTGAGAAGCAATTAAACTCCGGCGCGCAAACAAGACAGGCAAGGATAGATCTCTTCAGCCGGCGGTAACAGTCTGCACGTTCACGTCTTCGCGTGGACATTAATTAACCTATCAGTCGACCGCAGGAAGGTTGAACCGGTACAAAGCAAATGTCACCACCGATAGGCTATTTGCGGATTATCATCAATTTTCAGGGTGGCTGCTCTAATCGAGGAAGTTTGCGAACGGACCGTCGGGAAAAATATTCTGAGGGTTTACATATGTTGGTGGATGTTAAACAATGATTTACATCGAAATAAAATAATTTATTGTTCAGTTCATTTTTGATTTTGTCTCGTGAAACGCTGTTAAACAGAGATTTGAATCAACTAGAAAACTTCTATTATGTTCAGGATGGAGCTTCCCAGGGTGTGTAAAAAGCAAGGGAATAAATGTGTTAAGAATGTCTTAAATGTTTGAACTAATATTAAAATCTAAAATAAGTATAAACCCCAAAATATTTTTTAATAAATTTAATTGAATGTGTAAAATAATTTTTCATTTTTCAACTCCCTAATTATTAATTGATGGACTCATTGAGAAACAAATTGAAAAATTTACCAGATAGCAATATAAAATAAAACTCACTGATTCTAATTGAAGATTATATTATATGAAAATAAACCAAAATTATGAGTTTTTTTAAAAAGAACTCCAAATAGTATTTTACTGAATTTTTATTTTAAAATTATGAACAATAAATCATGTACCCAAGAATTGTTTTTGTTTGAGGCCTAAATTCTGATAGATCCACTCTTGGCAGGTTGTAATTAAACTTAATTTGAAACTTAACATATGGTGCACTGTAATGAGGTTGTAAAACTCGTTGGCTGTTGCCCGTAAAGTCGTGTTGTCTGCAAAGAGCGTGCAGTATTTTTAATGTTATTTCTCAGATGCCATTATGCGCCGAACGAGCTAATCGTTAATAGGCGTGCATTATTTTGATAGGTTTTCAGCGGGGGAAACATTTAATTAGAGCTTCAGAACCTAGTACCGTCATGCACCGCACTAAACCAACCACAAGGACAAGGTTGCCACTCAAACCATACTTTTGGTTCATGGTGAATTTGGTAAAATCATCCCCAGTTGGAAGAGCGCTTAAGTTTGACCGTCGCGGTTCCGTCGTGTGTGCGGCGTTTAGACGCACCTTTCTGCTCGTCATCGTCGCTCGGCCCTTCCCGCCGGCTGACCATCATCGTTCACCGCCTCAGCCAGCTTCCCTCGACGACACGAAGCGTGCGCTTCTCAACGAGCGGCTGCGATATTTAGCGCAAAACCACCATGATTAATAGGCACCACTCGAAACCAATCGGAATTCGATTTGTTTGCATTAAACTTTGCATTCTTTCTTGGTGATTGTGTTTTGCCTTCTTCAGCACATTTTGTCTACCATTTGGTAAGCAGCGCTCCTCATATGGCGGGCAGATGTGTACGGCTTCATCCCGCGTACCGACGAATCATTCGTGTGCGTCCGAATGGAAAGCCCCCCCTCATTTACAAGAAAGCCCAAATTCCTAAACCAAACCGCCTGTGAAGTGTGTGCCCACTTTTCGCGACGTAGCGGCCGCGCGGAAACAAAAGACATCTTGAAGCGAAACAAGCGACGAACCCGGCTGTTTGAAGTGCGCTGCCGTTTGCGGAAACCTTTAGTCAATTGAAATCGTTTAGATTTTCGTTTATACGATGACGTGAGGGACCACAGGCCGGCCTCCTGGCCCGCGGTGGGTGGTCAGCTGTCGCCTGTGCCGTGACCACCACCGGGCCACCGAATTGAAGCGCCCGAAAGTGGATGGAAAGCACGCGGACGGGGTCTTCTTTGGAGGTCCCTCCGAAGGTGAAATACCGGCGGGCGAATGCTTCGCCTTCTGGCTCGACGAGTGATTGATAGTTTCATCTGCCCGTTTCGCTATCGCTTCTAGGCACGATTCTTCCGTCGAAGGGGTTTCGCGTGATTTTGAAGTGATTATTATACACATGTGTGTATGAAACTCGGGGATTTTCGATCATCAAAACAAAGCGCAAGTCCCGATGCTAGACTAAAGATCGGCAAATATCGCAAGCGATTTTAAAATAATAAATTGAATTGCTGCATGTCTGACACATGTTTGCCAAATATTGGAGTGGGAAATATTTGGCAGGGGTTTTTATTCTTTAGCGGATTTACCATTTTTTCGTTTTATAATCTCACTTTTGTGGTTTTCCCTTAAGCTTCTTGTACCTGTTTTACATAAAACATGTTTTTATTTACAAACAATTTATTTACAACATTTGTTATATTTATCATAAAATCGATACATCCTCATCTTTATTAGTTGAAATCAGTTTTATAAAGTTAAGTTTAGGATTTTATAAAATCTTATTGAGTTTCAATTAGCCTTTGCATCCACATTTTTAATATTTTTTTATATTTTCAATGTTACAGAAAAAACTTTAATATGAATTAATTTGTTCTATTAATTTTATATCTTTGAGATGTTCTACAAATAATTAAACAAGTAAAATTAATGCGTACCTTGTTGCATACCACCTTGACACACGCTAGCGATTTAATGACTCAATCTCGATCATCGATCGAACGCATCGTGTTTTGTTGGTCATTAATTTCGTGAGAACCGCGCTCAGTTTTGTTGCAAGCATGTTTTTCGGTACACGTGTGATTCGAACACAATGTGTAACGTACATTTATCGTCCCGCTCCCCTCTCCGTTTACACACGAGCTTCCATTGACCCGACTGTACGCACTAAAGTTGCATTTTTTGTGCGCGGTTTTGATTATTTTCTTTTTCCCGCGTACGTTGTGGAGAATGTGTGTTTGTATGACCGATGCCCGTTTATCTATTTAGCATACCTCATTGTTGCCGCTATAGTGTTTGTCTCTTATGGCTCGGACCGTTTTTCGTGCCCTCGTGCGCTTCCCAGGCTCGCCAGTTCGCCGCGTTAACGGTCGACACGGTCCACATTCTGAATCCTAAATGTTGTCTTTGGTGAGCCGAACCATTTTCTACACATGTACGAACGCGTGGTAGTTTCTCATACACACAATTTGTGACGTATGTTTCTCCCACGTGAGCTTCACGCATAGCGATTAGGGTGGATTAATAATTTCATGCAAAGAACAACCAGCGGGAGGAAGAAGAGGGTGGGAAAAAACAGCAATACACTTCCGACGCAATGCTCCCCCCCGGGCGTTTGAATTTTCCCATCAATTTTCCGCCCGAACGGGTGTAAAGGGGTTGACATGATTTATCGAGCAGTCAACTGGTGGGCTTTATTTCTGTGAGGAAGATTTGCATACTTCACTCTTTTTTTTTTGTTTCTTTGCGCAACTCACCGCAAGTACCCTTGAAGTGTGTTTGATCAACACCTTGGTGGTGTTTTCGTCCGCTGCGTATGGCTGAGCTTTATCTAAAACCGTTGATGCATCTTGCATCTTTTCGACCTGATCGCGTCCGATTAGGACACGCTGTACGCCGATCGGTGGGTAATTAATTTTGACATTTATTGATGAACGAAATCCTTGCGCCCGACACGCTTCGAGAAGGGTGCGTGCATAAGGTCCACGGAGGCGCCATGTGTCCGGCGAGTGTGTCGAAAGCGAAATAGGGTACCGAGCACGGTGGGCGTATTGCGGTTACGCCAAAAGGTCAAAATTTCGAACATTCAATTTTGTACATTGTTTGTCAAAAAAATAGAGCAAAAAAGGCTCGAAAAGTCCTTTGAAAAATAAACATAAGCACGGTGGCGATTTTGCGAATGTTTTACCCTCACGCAAAGTGCCTCCGATGACGAAAGTTTTACATGCAAACGCAAATATTGATCTTTTGCGCTCGTCATCGGGTGAGCAAGTTCACTCTAAAAATAACATTTTCGTTGCAAAATTCCCTAGCGGGGGTAAAAAAAAGCAACCTACTTTCATCGGATGGCACCTCGGAGGTGGTGGTGCCGCGGCCACCGGGTGGGGAAAGTGTCGGAGCCTCGGTAAACAAAGCTTACCTTGGGGCCGATGTTTGAGTACGCATTTTCTTGTTGGCTGCGCAAACAAAATTGAAAGCGATCTCCAATTCGCTGCGCTTGTTACTGCTCCTCCATTGACATCTCCCGAGCGGCCGCAACCTCGAACCTTGCTGGCATTCCAGCCCCCCATTTTACCGGCTTCCAACCGGCGGGTATGGCGCGCAAGTGTAATGGCGCGTACGATTGCACACCCGACGCGAAAAGAAATGACAAACCCGATGAGGTGATGGTGAGGGTAAAAAAATATGTATATATGCTCATCTTTCACCCTTAACCATCAGCTCCGACGACTCAACGATCGAGCCATTTGAACACCCCGCGGCCCCGAACGCCGATTGGTTTACGTTTCGCGCACAGTCCAACACCGTCACAAATCAAACACCGGTGTCTCCCCCGATGCCGGTAGGGATAGTTTATAATTAAAACATAAATTTGACCCCACAACCTGCGGCAAATTAGCGAGATTTGTTTGGTCGCACGCAAAAAGGGCAGCAGCGATGGCAATATGGAAGAAAAGAAGGAGTGAAGCCAACGAACAAACCAACGACGAGAACGATATGACCGCAACCGAAAGGACATTATTCGCGAAAGTGAGAGTGTTGGGGTGGAAGAGAACAAAAAAAAATGGGGAGAAGTAAAAACAAGGTTAGAGTGCGGGTGTAGTACAGGCATATAAAAGCGCCAACTCGCGTCACACCGAAGGAGGTTCGTCGCTTAGTCGACTGGCGTGATATGGCGGTAAAGTCGTTAGGGAGGACAGCAAACGGAAAACAAACTAACTTCATCACCCCCGGCATGAACATGGTGAAGAGATGAAACCAACGCAAACCGTTTGGGGTAGGCAGGGGGAAGGTTCGGGGATGGCTGTAAAAATCAGCTGACTGTACATTCCAGCGGATGGGGTAGGTTTTTGCTGCTGTTGTTGTTATACGTTTTATTTTTAACACGATCCCTGCCATGCAAAGTATTAGCGTGGTCAGTCAAACAGGACGCTGAGGATCGGGTGCGGGGAGAAGGGTGTCGGAGTTTGAAGATGAAGCAGCAATGTGTTGAAGATGATGTTCAAAAAGTCACGTTATACAATGCGTGCGATACGAGGCAAAATCGGCGAGACCGAGCAAACGATCGATTGATCGAGTGGAATGGTGAATCCTGATGCGAAAGCTTACATCCCTCCCGTCCACCCGCCCGCCCGATTTGTTCATCGCCCCATCGCCCCGGGTTTGTTTGTCTTTTTCTTTAAGGAGCCAAATGAAGCAGGAACTCGGACGGGGCTCGGAGTTGGGCTTTGGTGCGCTTTCGGCGCGTTCGGCCATTAGGCGGTCGCCAATAATCTAATTAAATGAATCAATCAAAAATTCAAATTTCTCCATCGTCACCCGGCCACGACACACTGATGGCCCGGGGGGGGCCGGAGGAAGTGCGAGCTAGGGACACTCTTTTCGCGGGGGATTCCTAAAGCGATCGATACGGCGTATCTTCTTCTCCCGGCGATTCCCAGCGCTTCGTTCCCGTCGGTCCGGTATCGTTCGGGTTCGGAATTATCGGGGGCGATGCGGACCGGTCGACGGGAGGGACGAAAAACGATTGGAACGCAAAAGTGACTCTCGATCAGCGTGAAATCACAGCTCCACCACGCGATAGAGCGCCACCAGCGGGTTTTTTTCTTTCTCGTCCGTGCGCCGTTTATCTCACCCGAAAATCATCGCATGCGTATCGTCAGTCCATCCATTTCGATGCGGATGGCAGTTAATCGGACGCTTAGCTGAGCCGCCGGGTACCCGGGCCGTTTTAGTAGCAGTCCCTCGCGCCTCGGCAGAGCACAAGCGACGAACCCCCTATCTCCTTTGGAGCCGCCCTGTGTCCCAGTGACATCGACAGCGGGCCGAAGGAAAGTGTTACACTAAGAGGTCAGCATCGGAACGAACTGCCGGGCCGGAGGTTTCGGTGGTGCAACAGGTGAAATCTGGTTGCGGCGCGGGTTACGAGGGACGCCCCGTCGGGTCAAGGCAGTAAAACGGCAAGCTTTATGGTGCATTTCGGTGGCTCTTGAACCGTTCCCGGGCGGTTTCGCGGCCGGCCCGCTTATGGTCGCGCATGCAGCGCGAGCAAAGCCGGCTGGATCAATCATGTGGCGAAATTTCATCGCGCCCCGACTATTTGGCACATCCCCGTCCGGCAGCGGACGTAATCACTCGCAGTGTCAACGTCGCCATACGTGTGCGGAAGGCTGTTGTTTGAAATAAAAATAAAAATGGTAGTGAAGAGGCGGATAATTTCGCCAGAATAGGAAATTTTGGCCACAAAAATTCACGATTTAACCTAAAGCCACCAAATAAATATTTTATGATTTGTTATTCGTTTTCTAACATTTTAGCAAACGGTGCTGAAAGCTCTTACAATATTTCTGATTCTGAATGATCTCTTTGTTAAAAATTGAATGACACTTAGAACAAACTCATCAACACATCAAGATTCAGATTCGATAAATAATAGTTTTAGGGGTTCTCATCCGAAGGAATATTTTTTCTTGGAACTCTAACATGGCTACTAAGATAATCGTCAACAGCATAGCAATACACTTTCTTCTCTAAACAATTAGTACTAAAATAGCATATTTGGCACGAAATTTAATTACTTTTAATAGAACATTATTGTTAACGATAATTTATAAATGATTTGAGAAGATATCCTTTTTTGAGATGGTGATGAGAAAAAAGCAAAACCAAATCCCGGTTTTGTTAACCGATGCTTTTCTATTAAATCTAAGAACAAACATTTAATTTAAACCGATTTCTAATTTTATAGGTTTTCTGTTTTTTATCTCAAACCATGGTTTATAGTTTATAGTGATTCTTGCATCAATATATTGATTCTTGCATACATATTTTTTATGATAATGCTGCAGTAACGTGACAAAAATTCCTTCATTTATACTTTTTTCCCATATTTTCTCTATCAAGGCAAATGAGAAACTCCACTGTTGAAATCCATTCAAATGCAATGTTTGCAACTGTTGCACACGTCCCACGAATTGATTTGCTATAAAACCGTCCTGTTTAAGGCAAGCCAATGAGGCAATACCTAGCGGGAGATACCGATCGGTAATCATCTTTTAATGGACATCGAGCCCCACGCAGAAGTAATTACAATTATGACGAAATAGTCATTTTATTGAAAGGAATGCTGCAGCTTATTTACACCATGAGGGTTCACTAATTGATCATATTTCACCACAAAATTGGGTACTTTGAGCCTTAATATTCCCTTTCCACCTTTCGGATTGCTTACATTGCCGTATTGTTCGGTTAATTTATTAGACAATCGCAAAGGATAATTTGTTTCTCGCGAAAACAGTTCGCATGTAGATTAGTGATGCTTTCTTCGAGCGAGCACAAAGAAGAATGTTGTGAAATGAATATCCGTAATGGTTCATCATATGGCGATAAATTCTAAGCTGTACTTGTCCTTTAAATCGGACGTGGAATTTAAATAAGAAATAATTTTTAGAGTCGACATTAGGCGGGTGATCAACATTTGCATACACGGGTCAGCGAGGCCGTACGAGACACGGTTACGGCATGTTAAACAAACAATCGGACGGGTGGTAAATCCGGTTGATAGATTTTACTGCCCAGAACCCTTGCAGAAGTCGTCCACCCGCGGCGAAGCTGACATTTCAATTCCTTCGGTTGCGCGCCAAACTAAGTGACTCATTGTATCGATCAGGTTGAACTTCTTTGCGAATAAGACACTGCACTTTCGATTGTATGAGAAATAGTCCTGTGCAAACCGCGACGCTGGTCGTTGGAAGAAATTGAATCCGACTAGACGAGGTCCGAGCAACGACCAAACGCGGCAGTAAATATTTAATCAAACGAACGAGTCACCCCCAAGTCGCTCGCACCCACACGTCATCTACGGCTCCTTTCCTGCTGATGATGATGCTGGAGGTAAATTTTTAGCCTGACCTACTGACCACACACCACCACATCGGTGGTGGATTAGAGCCGAGCAAAACCAGGGGAAGCGGACGCGCGGGACGCCCGTTACCGAAGCGACACTGGCGCCTCCGGATTGCTGGCGGCAGACGGCACTAAAAATGAACACCTCACACCGAGGGCTCCGCGTGAACGTTTCATCAGCCCCGGGCCCGGGTTCGTCTTCGGACGAGCCAAAGCAAACCAAACGACAAACCCGCCCGGTCGATAGCCATCGATCCGACCGAATCGTGGTCCGTTCGTGCAGACCATAAATAAGTGAAACCCGCTGGCCACCGCGTGCCGATTTTCCACCCCCGCTCGTTGTCCTTCGAGCCGTCTAAGAATGTTCACGTTGGCCGGTTTCTGGGAGTCTTCAGCAGCTCCCTGAAAATGGCTTCCTTTTGATAAACAACGTGACCGGTCCGATGTCAACACGGCACATTAACACGTTGCGTACCAAGCGCAAAACGGTATAGTTTCCTGCGGGCCCAAAAAACGCAAATTCTGCTTTGCAATCGTTCGTACGATTGCGAATGCAATCGTTCGTACTGTGTGTGGGACCGATCCATCCTTTGGTTCGTTGGAGAGAAAGAGATAGAGTTATTGTCATCTCGTTCTTTCTAGCCGAAAGGTATCGAAGTACTATTTTTATTCCGACTGTTTTTTTACTTTGAAAAACACCTTCCAAAAATTTCCACCACACCTTCTAGAAAACTATTTTATTAACCCATGTAAAATTGCTATTTTTACCTAACGTGCACATTAGCTACTTCCACACTTGATGCGGTTCCGCTAAAGCAAACGCGTCACCCATATTTGGGTGACGCGGGCCCCCAGGAAACATAGCCGTCACCCATATTTGGGTGACGCGGTACGCAACGTGTTAATCATGTCCGCGACAGACCGCGCGAGGTGGTCTTGAAGAATATCTCTCTCGGTACGAAAGGAAAATTCCGGAGCGCGCTTCGATGCGCTCGGGAAGATAGCGCGAGTCGCTTCAACTCCACCGAAGGGACTCGAAGTACTCAATCCCAAACGGTTATTATATATTAATTGGGCAATAAATCTACCACTTATCTTCCGACTGGTGAATCAATTTTCCGATCGTGTCTTGTTTGAGTGTTTTTTTTCTCATTTATCCATTTTCCCGAGCGGCATTGCACCTGCAGTCACGCCAAGCACGCTTGTTTAAAGTGGAGAAGATCCGCCTGACCTGCGTTAGAAGCCACACGTTCAGCGGTCGGTTTGCCAATGACAGTCAGTGAAATACGTAAATTAGCATCGATTTTGACAGTGCCAGGCTTTGAAAAACACACCTGAAGCAGCTTGTTTCTTGCTCAGGACTGACAGTAATTAATATCGTTTCATTTTTTTAAATTTAATATACGTTACCTCCGGTACCATGCTGACTTTAGAACCTCGTTTGAAGGTGAGCTTTTGCTTCGTTTTCAATTAAAACGTGAAGATATGCCCAAGGCAGCTGAGGAAACGTTTTGCACCATCCAGCCAAGTGGTTAGACGTTAGCAAACTGCAAGTTCTTAGCCAAAAATAAATCACGACATGAACATACTTTTAATATACGTAAAGGTAAAATGAAAGTGAACTCTCTCAGCCTCTTTGCATCAAGAGAAAGTGCGACAGTGTCACATTTAATGGGTTAATGTCACGGCGCCGATAAGATAGATACATTCAAGCCAAATAAAATAATGAAAGTTTGACGTTTGGTAGCATCTCTGTAGACACTCGGAATGTATGTCGTGCATTGGACGATAAAAATGCTTTCAATGGTAGGATTCTTGTAATCCTCAAAAGGCATTTTTTTCTCCCAATGCTTGTGGAACATGCGATCTCTTGCGATGTCACCGGACACTTATGGGGAGAAAGTTTGACAGCTGCAAGGTGCTACCTCCGTAGAACGTTGGGTTTTCCTTTCCAGCGATGGGTGGGAGAGGGCGGTTTGAGGTCATCCTTGGGGTGAAAAAATCCCCTTCAGCCTACAGAAAAATAAAACGCACCCATGACGGCCGATAGCGGGAAAGAAAGTATCGCAACAGACACGTCCATTCAGTAGAAGATGCACAACAACAAAACCACTCTTCTGTTAAATTTAAACACAGGAAGCAAAGTAAAAAACCAACCTGTGAAAGGTGAAGAAAATTGAAAAAAGCCATCCAAAATCTTCCTCACTCGATTGTGCGAAACAACCGTGCGTCGGTTCGATGGCTTCTTCGGCGTGCCGTAAATGGAAACGTGATCCTCGCACGCCCGTAAGGTCAGGCATCAGACGTACGAGGCTTTGGCAGGTTAGTGTTGGCTTATGGCCAAAAAGATTACACTTAGCACATTACGGTGAAACGGCGTCGAGAAAAAGGGAGAATAGGGAGGGAGAAAATTACCACCGTTTGGGATTTGAAATGGGTTTTTACCAATTCGAAGAATTCTTCTTGCGATCAATTCTCAATCTCGCGAGTTGAACATAAAATTGGGCCTCGTTAAAGAGCGACCAAGAGATGTTCCAAGAACCGATTGCTTCTGCCAGAAGCGACGAACGATTAAACAAGGTCCGGGTCGTTCGACCCAGAAACGTTAAAGGCGTCATAAATTGACGTCATAGTTTGACGTTGACGAAAGAGCGAAAGAACGGAATAGCGAACCGACGAACAAGTTCGTTCGAGTGTGGCCATATCGGGAGAATCTTGGCGGAACTCCGAACCGGATCTAACGTTTTGAGCGACGCGTGAAGTCGGGCGGGTGGAAGGGTGGTGCCATGATGTCCCCTTTGGCATCCGAGAATTTATTTATGCTCCGTCTTCGGGCTGGAGAGCTTGTTGACGGGGTGCGCGAACGGAAGAACATAAAGTCCCGTCCACCAGAGACGACGGAGTTGGGCCGTAGAACGAAACTGGTTTAACGGTGGTCGCTGTCGTGGGCTGAAAACTGAAAAGGATACGCGTTTTATTTTTAGTCTCGGACGCGGTAAACAAGGTCAATAAAATAAGCCACTGGTGATCTATTCGGTGGGATGGTTATAAATCAGCGGTGCTCGGATGTGTTTTGACGATCGCGAATTCGTGCGCAGAGGTGACTCATGTCTGCGAAACGCCGTAAAAGAATGAAAAATTAGAACCGGCCGTGTTTCGACGAGAAATTTTATTATTGCAGTAAATCTTAAACGAGCCGCGAAGCAAAACATCACGAGGGACATTTGCAAAACTTTAAATTAAACATTTTCCCTGGAACCGGATGCACAAAACGAATGCTATAAGGTAGTACAAAAAGGAATGAAAAATGAAGGGAGCTTATAATGAAAGGAGATAGTGGAGTGTGTCATTAATACGATTAATGCAGAATTTATATTCCCCGTATATTAGATGAAAGCGGCTCAAGCTACCGTTCTTCCTCCGCTGGGACTTCTATGGACTGTTTTGGAGACTTCAGCAAGGTAAAATCCGATTATTTTGGGCACTTCCCACACGCAACTTCTTTGCTCGGCGTAGGATGGCCTCAGACGAACAGAAGACGCACACACACAAAAATATGTTCTAGGGAATTACCGAAAACCTTTCCAAACACTTCAGAAGAACGTTGAAGGGTGCTTCAGATGTGCAATTTGCGGATAAACTCTTGTACGATATATCTGGCTTTTTTTGCTTGTTGTTGACCAGGTGACGAATAACGAGTAAACCCACGGCACACCAGTTCAGTGACTCGAGCTTTTCGGTTGTCGCTTTTTGCGGGTTCTTCACTTTGGCATGGATTGATGGAGTCCACGGAGTCCGCCGCTACTTGACTTGACATACCAAGCGGCGCGGGGGTTTTTCTCCTCGATACCCATCGCAACGCACAAGGTGAGGAGTGAGTCACGCTCACGGGTTAGAATGGAACACTTGAGGTGAGGCCGCTTGCTGCTACAGTGAACTTTCCGCCGGCTCCTTGAAGATCGTATCCTGAAGATCAGCTCCTTGCGGTGGCGAAAGGAAGTTAAGGTTACGCTGGTCCAAAAAGGCACCATGCAAAAACGAGGGTGAAGATGTCTGCGCTCGCCAGTGGATCGTCGCGAATAAAAGAGGAAACCATTCGGGTTTTTTTTTCCCTGCGATTTTCGTCTACCCACCCTAAAGGAGGCGGATCGGGCGGGCTGACCTCCAGCGGCGCGACATGGACGCCCCGCGCGAAGCGGAGTCATGAATTTATAATGCACTATCATTATGATTGATCACTTTGCCATCTCTAATCGTTCAATTTGGCATTTCTGGCCATGTCTGGTCTGCGGCGGCCGGCTGAGTCCCTTCCGAGACTAGTCTGTCCGTGGTCTCCGGCAAGTCATCGACACTGTTGTCGTCATGGATTTTGGAGGAACATTGTTGGGCGTCAAGATGTCGCATAATGGTGTGTTGCGAGTGCCTTCCTAAGGATGTTTTCGACCACAACCAGCCGAGATTTAACTTCGTCATGGATGTAAATGTCATCCGGCGAGAAGCGTTAGGATGGATTGTTATGGATGTTTCTTTTAAACCGGTGGACTTCCTCCGGGAACGCGCAGGGAGTAAGAGAAGGGAAACCACCCGACTGAATGATGAGCGCGTGACAATCTGATTGAAGAAGTAGAACACAGACGCTTCTAGGATCGCTTGGAGCTTGGTCTTCTCGCTAAGTCTTCCCTATCTTGCTCTCTACATCTACCGGCCTACGACCTTGCTGCGAAGACGGTTGGAAGTGGCGTGTCGTGATAAATTATGCTTTGATTTCAGATTACGCCAGCGATGGGACAGATTGGGGAGCTTCGGAACTCGGGAGGCAGCGAGACGCTAATGAGTTTTTTTTTTCCAACAGCTTCACTGAAGTGCGGCGTGACACTGAGTCCGCGGTTCGGTCTTCTGTGATGGATTACCGCTCGATGGTGCCTCAATTATGCTTCAGTTTCCTGCTACCAGCTTCGGTGGGGTCAGGATGGAAGGGACAATTTCACTTCCTCATTCCAGAAGGGCTTAACGAAGACAATTGTGTTTCAGGAAGTTTGTGATTATAATTTTGGCTAATTTTCTCGATAAATTAGACATTAAAAATTATTACAACAACACACAACACGTCCTTTAGATATGGTTGAGAATATCTTTCGATACTTGAGACAGGGTTGTTATGAAGATCCTTGAACGGAACTCCACAGCCTTCAACTTACACGATGTTAGGTAGTGAAGCAAACTGTAGGTAGTGTCTATTGAACACGTTTGTAATCAAGTCAATCTTCAACCAAAAAAGCGTTCTCCTCATTGATTTTACATTCATATGCTCAATTTTTTACTAGTCATATAAGAATATGTTAGTAAGCAGAATGTAACTAATGAAATGAAAGATTAAACTCGTAGTATACAGGTTGTATAGTGTTTTAACGATTCGAAACACCTAAAAGAAGTTATTTGTCACTCAAGAAAATTCAATCCAGAAGAGAGGTGCATGGAAAAGAGAAGTCAGTAAACACTTACTATTTGGCTTTCCACTTTTTTACTAACTCATATACTCTGGCAATTTAAATCTCAGTTTGAAATCGCTGTTTAGGTTTCGCTGTTCCTTCTCTATTTACTACTCATATTTTTGTGGAGACTAATTGCAAAACTACTACGATTCCAATCATCATCACAATGGTGAAGTCTGACCCAAATCTCTAGTGTTTATTCTCATCACTGATGGAAAGCACATGAGAATATTTAATAATAAGTTGAACAGTGAGTTATACGGTTCCCCAAAGGGTTTGCAACGGATTCAAAATTTATTTTAACACGTTTTAAGCTGCTGGAAGGATCCAATCAAAATCCATCATACCTTTTTCAGTTATCTAGCGTTCCATAGACGTTCCATGTAGTCCGTATGATAAATCCATTTTAACAAAGCGCTATACCGACGCCTAGACACCTGATACTAATCCGATCGATTGTGTTTCCAATGCACCCCGAAGGGTCAATGCAAGGGCCACCCAGAAACGCCGGTGAGCCGGTGTAACCTATCCTTCACGTCTGCTAAACGAATCATTAGTTGTAATTTGTATTCCCGAATCGGTTACAAATGCCAGACGAGATTTTGATACGCGATATGTCATATGAAGCGGGGAGGGGGGAGGGAGAGCGGAAGAGAAGAACACATAAAAAACCAACGCCGGTGGCAAATGAGACTGAGCGTGGTGGAGATAAAAAAACCCGACCCCTGTCATGGCCCGCGAGCGTTTGTGTGCGCATTCACGCTGGAAATGTGATCAAAACGGTGGTTGCCCAACGTCTTAATTAAAATCTATCAGCTCAGAAAAACTTAATCTAGCTGCAACGAGCGAATGCGAGACCTTGCAGTGAGATGAAGGAAAGCACCACATGACGCACGCAGGCGGGGAGCAAAGTGGCATTTTGGTCTACATCTATCACCTGGCTGGTGGTACCTTTAATCCTTATATTAATTTTCTACGCCTTGCAGGTGAAGGACATGTGTGATTTGTTTGTGTTTTTTATTATTACTATGTTTCGGCTAAAAAGGTTTGTTTTAGAAGGGCCAATCGGCGGCCAGCTAGAAACCGAATTTCTGTCACGCTGTCGCAAATTGTTCTTTTCGATTTTTTGTTATCTTGTTCCAATTTATCCACCCCTCATGTTTTTCCCACGGTTGGGGCGCGTAATAAGGCACGTAAAATTTGTGGCAAACCTTAGCTGTGTGAGAACATCACAAACACGTTTTTTCCGTAAAAATTAAACATCATTTCTCTTTGAGAAAAAAAAGGTTAAACTTGACCTTTGGCAATATCAAAACTAAGCGTTTATCGTAGGTCAGTTAATTAAGAAATCTCTCCCAACTTCCTGCCCGGGGTTGCCCAGAGGGCGATAAGTTAGGGGTTTCCGTTGTTTGGAGGTTCGGTTGGTATCTTTTTCTTCCAAAAAAAAGGGTACCATCTCAAACGGCAGCGATAACCAGTTGTTAAAAAGCAACAGACATCAAACGGATGCTGATTTCACCGGATGCAATTGATGAATTGCAAATGAGTAGTCTATTAAATAGTTTAAAAATGCACCTGAGTGTGGAAGGGATTTTTAAAAGCGATGCTGACATTGAAAAAAATGTGTGGGAATAAATGCAATATGCAACAGTGGGTTGTCTTCTCCACCTCTCGAGTGAGAAAGTAAATAATAAAAAAGAGAACCACACATATCATATGGTTTCGCGTGTTTTCAACCGATGATGATCCTTTTGAGAGAATTTACAAAAATTATGCATATGTCTTCATACGTCTTCAAACGGAACTCGCTTCTTCATCAAAACTGAACGGCTCAATGAAAATGTGTTTTGCAAAACAAAAACAAAATAAACCACGAAACCAAAATGCAAATGCCGCTTAAGCCGGCTTCTAAAGATCTATCGTTTAAAAAATCATGTCTCATATACAATAGGCTTACGGTCCATTCCATCGCGATCGATAACGCACCGATTGTCCTTCGGGCGCACGGAAAACAAGTTCCACCGGCGCAAGCTGGACGTAGTAAAATTTGATGGATTCTAGTCAGCTGTTCGAACAATAGTATGCAGTTTCAGTGGACCAGCTGTGCCAGTAGTATTTGTTTTTTCCTTTTTTTATTTCGCTTTTGCAAATCAATAGATAGTTTTTATGAGCATGTTAAATATATTTTTATTGGTGTTCGGAATACTTCGGAATCTTCGTGGAAGGCGACAAAAGGTGTGTTGATACACGATGGTTGTTCGTTTTAGCATATTATGATGTGTTGGGATACATTGGGAGTCGAACAAAGAAGATTGTTTTTGTTGAAACTACTTTCAAAATTGTATTCCTCAACATGTTTTAAAAATTTTCATAAAGTTCTAAAGGTAGATTATAGGGTACATTATATTTATTTATATATAATTCTCTTTAGTCTTACAAACACATTGTTGTCGTGAATTTTTTTTTGTGGTAAGCTGTGCACCGAAAAGGTCGATGCTCCTGCCCAACCACTTCGCGTGAGACGCTGGTCACGATCCAGTTATAGATATTGTCTTAAGTTCCCCATGCTGAGAACAAGTTCTTGATCTGGTTTTATTTTTGCCAAATTTCCTCCCACGGATTTGAGTCACCGGCGAAACGTAGCGTGGCCAGATGACACAAATCTTTTAAAACAGGATGCTGAAACGAGCGTACATTGATCTTGGCGTACTTTCGCATAAGCGTGGTAGAGAGACAAGACACGTAGGTGAGCAAGGGAGAAGAACCGATACTTAGCATGCAAGAGGTCAGATAAGCGTCTAATTCTGACATGCCACCGGATGAATCGTCGTGAATCTCGCCAGATTAACGTAGTAACATTTTGATTCCTTGGCTTTGGCGGACCTTTTTTCCTTGTTCACCCCTTGCTTTGTGCCCATCTGCGCAGCTTTGTTTACTTTGTCACCGTCGGCGACTCTTGTCTCTATCGCTAATTCTTCGCGAACCGATGGCATGCTGGCATGCGGCTTTTTTTTAGTATCGGGCGGAAATTTGCGAAAGTTGCTTTCCTTGCTGGACAGTTTTCTTGCCGTCGCCGTCATCGCGGTTTCTTCTTCGCCGTTGACTCACAGTTGGCGCTAATGGGAAGCAGAAGGAGACACTGCTCTAAGACGCTCTATGCGCGCGGATACCTCTACGGCGAGGTATTTCAAGGAAAGGTCGTCGGTTGTCCTCGTGCAAGGCCTGCCTTCATCCTGCCTCACGGTGCGTTCTTCGTCGCCGCCAAAACCGTGATGGGGGGAAATTTCGATGAGTCTTATCACCCGACAGCGGGCGATGATTAGGATGTTGTAATGCCCGCCCGGGCGGACGCAACGTGTATGCGGTACGAAAATAGTTTCCCAACCACATCATCAAGGAAGGTGGTTGAGCGAAAAAGTCCAAAAAACTGTTATGAATATTAACGTGCTCAAAAATCGTGTTCATCAGCAGGTGATTTATTCGTGAGCAGTCTGAGGCGACTAGAAATGCAGATTGGTCGATTATAAAAGCGGAAGATAGATTTTATTTAACGTTGTTTAAAATTTGGCACAAAATGTTTCCCACAACCGAACGAATTTGTTTTCCTGTTCGTTTTGTAGCTCGTTTGTTTTCCCTCAAACAGATGTCACATTCGGTCATGAAGACGCACAATTTAAACATGCCGCTGCACTGATGACTCATTAACCGAGGTACTTAAATTAATTACTCGCTAATGAGCCTACATAAAAGAAGGACAATTTCAATCCATATGAGTTACTCAAACGTCCTTTTCTACAGGTCGATCTGCCGTAAACGAATACCTGGAAGAACGGAAATCGCAATAATTGTCGTACAAAACCCAGAAGATCGCACGCACCGGATCTCGGTGGAGGATTTAACCTTTGATGCATCCAACTCCGAACGATTCCAATAACTGACTCGGGTCAGAGCGGGCTCCAACATCCGGTTCTCGGGTGACTAAAATTCTACATTTGAATATATCCGCCAGAAGACAAACCGTTTGACTCACGCGCGTTGGGCAATTTCGCAGCAAGATCAGCTAAATACGTCATGACTAACGGACACGCCAGCATCGTCTGCGGTTGCATATGCGTTTCTCGTAAGCCCGAGGTTACCAATTCCGGAGTGGGTGTCAGTTACCTCCGCACGATGCCAGTGACCTTGCCGTCGGGTTGCGGGCGACAAATGTACAAAAGTGCGGCCCAGGCGCTCCATAAGGAAATCCGACTGAGTCATATTCTCAATCTCGTCGGCAAATCCGGGGACTTCGACGCGAACGATGATCGAGTTGGGCAATTACGTGTCCGCTCGTGTTGGACGAACTTGATCAGGGATTAAGGCGACAATAGTAAAAAAGAAACCCAAACTAATGACTGCACGCGATCGTATCGCAAGTCTTGGCACTAATTAATTGAACTCGACGGAAACCTTCAGCGGGTTTGCACAGCGTTTCTAAAATGTGTAATTGCAACTGACTTGAAGAGAACTAAAAAAACCATCTTAATCCCAGCAATCCTAGACGCGCCCAATAATGTTTGATGTCTCTCTTTTGTCGGTCCGATTTGCACCGACGGCTTCCGCCATTACGGCCACGTTTATGCGTCGCGCAATGGGCGCGAACATGTTCTAACGTTGCGAAACGTTCAGCCCCAAGCCGGTCGAAGGGTACAAAGACATGCCGCCGATCATGCAGAGGGCTTTGGGAGGTGGTTTTGTCTCCGCTTTGGTCGAGGAATGCAAATGGTGTGTCGCCGGTCCACTAAAGTCCACTAAAAACCCCGGCCCGTACGTTAATGACATTTGGCGAAGGAAGCTCACATCGGCAAACAGGGAGTGTAGGGAGCTGTTTTCGCGATGCTTCTCAAATTGCTACTCTTTCGCAAGGCCGGGCTCTGGTGAATCTGCCAAACGCCAGCGGACTTCCAAAGGTCCAGTTCGGATTCGGAATCGTGAGTGCGATGATCATTTCGCCAGGCGCTGAATGTCAATGCACGGCGGGCACGAGAATGGGCAATTAAAACGATATTTTGCTCATTTGACCAAACGAGCTGCTGCCCATCGGCCCCAAACGGAACCATACTGGACCCTCCCCTCACCGCCTGGCGAGGTACATTGTCCCGGTGTGATGGGAATCTAGCGAGGAAAATACCGAATTACCGAGCCCGAGCGCATCGCTCAAGGATGTGCGCGAGCATAAATCATGCGGCCAAAGGGTGATCGTCTGCGGCCAAAGCGTCGCCTCATCGCCATGCGATCATGATTACATCTTCTTCGGCGGCCCACGGCCAGGATGTTTCACGCGGCGACAAACTTCATCGACGAATATCGCATCGGTGGCATTTTGCCAAACGTGCAACTAAATACTAGCGCGCAGCTTTTCGCATGACGATCGGTCATAAAGCAGAAGGTTGACATTCGCCAAATGAGTCGCGGAGGCCCTTCGAAGAGCGAGCGGCGGTCGTTAAGTAAGTAATTTTCGATAAATCTGTCGATCGCTCCGGGTGATCCCGCTCGAAGGGATCTATTCGTAGCTCATCGGGTGATTGAGTCGTGATTTTAATCAAAACTAAATCACCATCCCGTGACGTCCCGATGTTGCGCTTTGCACGAATGGTTGATGAGATATATTTAAACATTCAAAAACTCTTCTAAGTTGACACGGAAGGCTTAAGTGAATCCGGGGAACTCATCATCAAGCCGCGTGGTTCTGGTTCGTCGACTTGTCAATGACATCGGGAGGCATAAACAAAATAAAATACGTAAATTTGTTTGACATTTCTCCGCACTTAGCACTCCTCGCGAGCACCCAGTCCCTCGAACGAGCTTCTGCCGTTCTGTCGTTTGTCATGTGTTGCTCGACCGGTCAACGTGGACGCATCCGTCACCTGACTCTAATCCTTTAATCCCACCAGCCCAAACCAACCCCAACATGGGTCGTGGGTGAGTTTGCATGCAAGTACTCGTTCCATGCTGTTGGCCTCTATCGGTACTGCTTTTCGGGAATGCGATGTTGAACTCACACTCGCACCAAGCGCACCATGTCATCATCGTTCACCGGAGGGATGGACCATCGGATCGGGTCTTGCGCAAACACGATGCGTCTTATAATCGCGACATTTCGTTCTATCACTTTCCTGGCGATTCGTCCATGCTGCCAGAGAGATGTTACGGAGCGTTGGAAACGAACCAACGCCGTTGGCTAGTGACGTTTTGTGAAAGGTAAAGCGAACCGTTGGCAAACACGATGGTGGTTATGGTGATAATATTTTAAGTATAACAAATGGCCGCTTGAAAGTCCTGTCCAGGGGGTTTAATTTTGTCAGGTCTTTGCGGGTCATTTCATAATTGCCGTATGATTGCGTGCACCAAAAGAGGATAAAAATGAAATATCGCATATGTTCGAGAAAGTCAACAGATATGGTAGCGAATTAATTTCAACACAAAAGTTTTCTGAATGGAATTGAAATGTCTTAATAATGCATGTATTTTAATAAGATTGATTTGAAGCTTTTGACCTGTACTTAAAAATGTATATTTTTCACTCATTAAACTGTTCATTGCCATGCAAAGGATGTTCCGTTGGAAAGTTGGTTGACTTAAGTATGACATATTTCTATAAATCTCGTAATTCATAATCCTCGAAATCTCTATTTTTAACTTTCTCGCCTTGTTTAATTTAATTCATTTCCTATTTTCAATCCAGAGTCGGAGGAATAAAAGCAACTCATTAATATTGTTCGAGACAGTTCGATCCTGTTTTCGAATCAGTCCGAATTAGTTTCAACTGCATCAACATGTTTTGTGAGAATGTTTTTTTTTTTGTCAGGAAATAGAAGAGGAAAGGTGAAAAATAGTATCACCTGATCCGACTAAAATTGTTTGAACATTCTTTTTGAGGTTCCATTTTCTTTATTATGTTCCATCGCATGGAGCCATTATGTTGTGCAAACAACCTGAATCCTTTTGTTAGTGAATTCCTACCAAAAACGTATTGAAAAAGTTAAGGTAGTCACAAAACCTTTTTTGCTGTGAATATGGTTGATTTTTTTTTTTTTGGTTTAGAATTTTTCTTTTGTTTAACAGATTTCTTTTGGTTATAATGCGACATTGTCTTTGAGTCTGAGGGACTTATTATACTTTTTCAGAACATTATTTTAATAGACTGGGGCAACTGTTTCGTACTGTTTTGGGTCAAAGCTGGAGGGGTATGCCATCTCTACTATGAACTGCAAAATTAAAATAAAACCAATCTCGATAGAAACAAACATCAATCACAAAAGAAACAGTTCCAAAAAAGAAAAATTCTCGCTACAATTCCAATTTAGCAGTGAAAGAGAAAAGTAAAATAAATAGTTGAGTCTTGCAAAATCTTGCAAAACCATTGGCCAAGAAATATCAGCATCTTGACCGCCATACCATGCATACCTTCCTTTCCTTTTGGGCGTAACACATCCGCCATTTCGTCAGTTGACGACGGTTGGTTTGGGCTCGGCTTCAAATCTTTCTCTCCCCCACTGAAAAATTCCACTAATTCCGCCATGCCGCTGGCACCGGCACTAGCACTCGGCCTGCAATAATCGCGCATTCGCCCGTCCGGCGGTTTAGATTTCTTCACCCACTCGTCAGAAATAGGTCGGCGCAGTTGTTTACCAATCGCTGGCCAGCGGGTCACAAAAACAACACTTGGCCACGGTTGGCCGGCCGCGAAGCGTAAGAAGAAGAAGCGAAGGAAGAAATAGAGGCATCGCAGGATTGCTACTTGAAATTTGCATTTCATTATGAACCGCGTGTAGTAATATCGCCGCCCTTCAAATTCACCAGCGGAACCGCCGTGGCCAGAAGATTCCGTGACGCTCTCTCTCTACCCGGAGAGAGATAGAGAGAGAGAGGAGGGAGGGATGGCCCAATTCCAGGTGGTGGTGGCCCCCGGGTCTGCAAGACCCGAGAGGTTCGATCGGGCTCTAATTTGTATGTTTTTGTGCACCCAGGTCGGGACACCGGTCAACTTAGTCAGGTACTTCGAGCTAATCGAGGTTTCGGTAACAGGGGGTGTTTAATGATTTGCCGTTATCTCGAGGCCATCAGGCAAAACAGCCACCATACACGGCGACCTCCGCGGTTGCGATTTGGCACGATGTGGGAAGTGTCCGGACCGCTCGGGCCCAGAAGACGTGCACGGCCCTTCACTTGCCGACAGGCGTAGGTGTAGGACGACGGGACGCATCTTGGCGCAGTACGGCAGTCGCTGCATGGGCCACCGACTTGACTGCTCCACATTTACAACTCCACCACCAATAATGGGCCATTGTATTCGAAACGCGAAACCTTCCTCCAGCCGGCGAAGGGTAACGAGCGGTCGGGAAAGGAATTTCGCGCACTGGTTTTTTTTCCATCGGACAACGTCTTTGAGGCGATTACGAAGCGACGAGATGGGACATAAGTTGGGCCTGTTTGTTTTCGGTCTGCCAGCGTCCAGCATAAAACGGTTGATCAGTGAGCTTGGGCCGAGATCGTGAGACGCTTATCTGTGGCGATGGTTTTGGTGCCGCAAGAGAATAGGGCCAGGGTTTTTTTTTTGCGAAATAGGAAATGTGTACCTTCTGCAATCGGCGCGGTTTTGTCGAGCCCCGGTCCAGCTTGCGTTGTAACAAATGGGCGATACAATTGGTATTAATTTTGTTTACCTCGGGCATGTGGTAATGTGCTTCTTTCCATGACAATCCTCTTCGAGGAAACTGATCGCGAATTAATAATTCACTTCACGGAAGAAAAGAACCCGCGGAAAGTAAATACAGCTAACAAATCGATGAGTCGCGTGTCGCTCCGGTCGAATCGTGCATTTGATTTGGTAGATTTTTCTATTTCTTTTGGCGAAAAAATGCTGCGGTGTTTGGCGAGTTCATTCATTCACGGCCGCGGCTCGTTGAAGCCGGCTTGTTGGTCGACCACGTTACCGAATTGACATTTTATGCGTCGCCTCAAAAGGGTCCCGCGAACCAATCGATCCGCATGTCACACTTCACGACGACGAAAACGGACGACGGGGCAGAGCGTCGGTGTCAATGGGCTTCAAATTAGCAAAACATGAAATTGCCCAATCCCGACGCTTTTATGACCGGGGGTCATAAGCGCGGGTAAATAAAAATGGCAAATGAGCCGCTGGTTAGCGGTTAGAGGCACCGTCGAATTGAACTGTGCATAAATTTATCCCAGGCAAGAAGCAGTGATTACAATTTACAGCAAAAACTGACAATAAAAGTGTAGTTAGAATCTCTATAAACACCACTTAGACAACCAGTTTAGGACCGTTAGGTATTAAATTGAGGTATTAAACGTATAGTTAAACGAGGGATATTTTACGAATGTTTAATTGACCTTGGACTGTTTATGGAACTAGTTTTGTTTAACTATTTTTTAAAACGTGTCCAATTACACAAAATCATGTTCTTTTATAGATTCATCTCTCTCTTTGGTTTGTACATAGATTCTGGTCTCTGTTTTTCCCATGCAACTCTAATGCATTGGAAGTGAGGGTTTTTAGGAGAACCTATGAAATTAAAATAAAAAAAAAACTTGTGGAACTTTTTAGAAAAAAACGCAAAAGGTTTTTGGAATTTTAATTTCTTCTTTTAAGTGGCTACATTTATTAAGATTATCACCACCTGGTGGTTTAAACGAAACACCTGGCACGTTTAAACGAAATAATGTAACGGAATTTATTGTAAGGGTTATCTGAAACTCACCTTTTTCAATCTTTGAGTGTCTACTACTCTACTGCTTGACTGTTTGCGCAGGAAATTGTTTTGTTGGGTTTAAAAACAAAACGATGGGATTTACAGACACGGAAAAAACCACGACCATATGTTAACGGAACGTCCACCAGATACGGGATGAGTCAGGATTCTAAAGCCGGAGAAGCGGCGAACTCTGAATGTCAAGAGTTTGGATTCATCGTTGAGTGTCTACTACTCTAAAACACTATTAAAAATCATCAAATTGAAAAAGACGAGTTTTCCACTCCAAGCAAATCCAAGCAAAATTTTCTCACAATGCATTTTCAAGTACATATTTCAACGAATAGTTGAAGAAATTTTGTGTTGAAAAACTATTTTCAATTCCTATGAATAATTAAACGATGCTCTGTCTTTCGCCACCTACAGTCCAAACATTTTCCGCCAGTTTTATTGACACCGCCCGTGTTTTGGCAAACAAAAGCTCCCCCCGGAATGGATGTGAAGTGTTTTATTTGGCACGTGCTACCAAAACCGTACGCAACTCTCGTGTTTAAGTAGACGCGAACGAGGAATTTCTCGCAAAGTTTGCGTTACGACCAATCGGCCAACGTCCGTCAACGAGATGCCACCAATCGTTGGCTAAGCGTCTTACCAAGGTGGTGCGTAACCAAGGTTAGGAAGCTTAGGATGGCGGGCGGCCCCTGAACCTGGACGCTGCAATAGAAGAAAAAAGGCGAGAGAAAACGGGCCAAACCACGTAACCGACGTAATTATGGCAGCTTTGCGCGACCGTGGCGTTATAAAACTATTTTCACTAATTCTACAGGATCATAACTTTGAAGCGCGAGATGTCCAGCGTTAGTATTATGTCTGCAGACAATTCCGAATGAGACTGACTGCTGTTTGGCGGATGATTTATGACGAACGAGTAGGTAGCAGGACTATTGGTTGTTGTTTCCGTTCGTTGCGAATTAATGGGAAAGTTCGTCGCTTTTCGAGGGTGTTCGCGCACGAAGTCGTTTGTTTCGAACCAAAAACCTTCCCGTCGATGCTTCCTACTTGCCCTACGGGCAGTGGACATAATGTCTCCAACATAACGCCTCCGGTCGCTTCCCGATGACAGGCGGGAGCCTTGCGAACGGCACCAGCTAATTTTTGCGTTGTTTTCTGTCAACCTTCAACCCTCGGCCGCACAATTGATTGGCATCCGGAAAAGGTATGCGCAAACAAAAACGAAAAAAACCACATCAACAAGAATCATCCCCCTCTAAATTTGCCTACATTAGGCCCAGTGAAATTTTTATGGCCAGCTCATCCGTTTGTGATTGGATTACTCGGATTTGCATCGATTTGAAGGTGAAGATCACCAAAGTGCCCCCGGGGCGGGGATAATGCCGACGACGGTGTGTCCTCAAAATAGGAGCGCCGCCAAATAAAATCCACAAAACCCACGAAACCGACACGGCCGCAAAAGATGAAGCCTCCGAGGTCTCCGAAAATAAATCCCCGCCCGATCGCAGCCCTCCCCGCTTGGGGCAGGAAAAGGAAGTCCGCATTGAGTTGATTTTTTTGCGTTCGGATTTTCGGTTTCGAAGCACCCGGAGGGTGTAATTGACATTTCGCAAGTTGTTCATTAAGCAAACCCAACGGGGGGGACGGCATGCCGGGGCGTTGAAGATGTCCCGTTATGGGTTGAATGAACCGGGGCAAGGGGTTCAAAAGCGTTTTCCTCTTTTTTTTTCGTTTTTGAATGGTCAAGTTCAAGGGAAATGCATTGTGGTGTTAAATTTGGGTACCGATCGGGTCGGAATTTGGCAGCATGCAGAAAGGAAATGGAGAAAGTTTATGGTTCGAAAGGGAAGTAATTTTGGAGTGGTAGCCTCGCCTGAAGATCTTAAACGATGCTATAAAATATTTTATTCATCTTTGTGTGGTATAAGGATTTCTTTTTTATTGCAATCAATTCGTATTTTTCCTGGTTTATGCTAAGTACACGACAGTTATTGTTGTTTGCTGCACTGTTAAACAAACTACTGCTGTTTTAAAATCGAAAATTAAAGAGTAATTTTATGATTATAGTTTATAAAACCATTAAAAAGTATTAAATTTGCTGTAATTTCTAATTATTTTGGAATCAAAACAATATGTTTTGTTCTATCATAATAGTTGGT
This sequence comes from Anopheles coustani, assembly GCF_943734705.1. Lineage (NCBI taxonomy): Eukaryota > Metazoa > Arthropoda > Insecta > Diptera > Culicidae > Anopheles > Anopheles coustani. The sequence continues at coordinate 26,029,255 of NC_071289.1, forward strand.
ATTTCCTTTAATTAGGTTTACAGTGATGAAAAACACATAAGGCTTATATAACACGACCAACTTATAAAACTTAAGACATAATAATCAACTCATTTGTAGGCAATTAGTAAAATAATTCATCCACAAACACACACCCTATCCGAAACACATCTCGTAACATCAATTTAGAATTTAATTCAACCGATATGGAATTGGAATAAAATTTTGTTCTTGCAATTTTCAACAAGCTAATGCATCGTGATCTCACGCTCCCGGATCGGCTGGCATAATCGCGAGTTTTCAGCAGTTTCGGATGGTTATCGTGAGAATCCTCCACCATTGACGCACCCGCTCGCTACGGAACAATAGAGGAAGTGTTTGCTCGGGTGTAGGGCGTCTGGTTTTGCAAATTTCCCGGAACCAGTTCCAGTTGGCTTATTTGCGAGGGGGAAAGAGAATTAATGTGTACGACGGGTTTGTGTGTTGGAGCACGTTCTCGTTTTCATTAGTCTAAGGGCGAAGGGCATTAAGGGATCTATTTGGAGCTAGATTAGCTTGCATTCAGCTTGCTCCAGGCTACCAACAAGCGAAATATGTTTTACGGTGTGAAAATAGCACCGGTGACCTTAACGCCGTTGGGTCGAAAATGAACGAAAAATAATTTCGAACCCCGAAGTAATTCCTTCCATTTAACATGATTCCCGGCCGAGGTGGAATACGTTACCTTTAAGATCCCCGCAATGACACCAGCTGAGCGTGAAAAATTGTAAATGTGAGAATGTTTTATGGCCGTTTCGTCGTCGCTGCGGTGGTCGGAACGCTGACGTCTTTGCACGAAAGGACAGGGGCAATCCAAACCTTTTTTATAATTCCCACCATCGGTAATCGACTGCTTGTACAGGAAATAGTTTTGTTGCGTTTAAAAACAAAACGATGGGTTTTACAGAAACGGAAAAAGATGGCATATTTTAAAGGAACGTCCACCAGATCCGGGATGCGTCGGGATTCTAACTCACCGGAGAATCGGCGGACTCGGAATGTTGGGAGTTGGGATTATTTTTTTATGTTTTGATTTTTGTAATGCTCGTCCCTTGTCGTGAAACGTTTTTTCCAAGTTTTTAGGGGGCATCCTCCGCAGGCAGCAGGAAGCAACAGGGCATAAATAAGCTCGGCAACAACGCAACGTTCCATTTGGAACATCCGGGTGCGATGGAAATCAGTTCGGCGCCCGACAGGGCCCGGCGGCGCTGATTTGCTGATTAATGGCCAACAATGACGGCGAGCTCAAGTGTTGCCCAGTTGTGATGGCGTCCGATGGCGGGACGCGCACCGAAGATGATTGAAGGGGACGCGCGGCGGTCGCGAAATCTTCTGCTGGAGTTCGGAGGGGCGCAGAACGTTTCCGTGTCGGCGCCGCTGCTCGGGGTGTTGTTGTTTCGTCCGAGCGATTTCTGCAGCACTTCCCACTTTGGCTGCCGGAAGTAGGAATTTCAAATGACAGGGCGTACACCTGAAGAGCGGTAGGGTTTTCGATGGTGTTTTCGGTGCTTTGTGATGGATTTGAATGTGGATAAAGAACGAGTTCCCTAATGAGGGGTGTTCCCGACCGCAGTGCGAATGTTAATTCCACTCTATCAGAAGTGTTAAAAAAATTAATCGTTTCACGTTCCTGTCGGGGAGCGTTTGTTTTTGGGAAAATTTTAACCGAACCTTTGAACCCCATGCGCTTTGCGCACTTTAAAGGTTAACTTTGCGCAGCACGTTCCGTCCGTTTGAATTTCGGCAATAATACAGCTTGATCGACGGGCTCGAGCGCTTCATTTTTGTGTTGCCTCTCCGTCTCGTTTCGTGCGACGACGCGAGTGATTTATGTTTGTAATTCAATTTCCACTTATCATGGCTATCAACCGGCGGTTGGCGTTTGTAATCTCGAGAACCGCTCAAACTGAGGCGCCGCTAAAACCAGCGAGCTAAAAATAGACAACATCGCATGCAACGAAGATCATGCTGATCAGCGCGGCGAGATGTTTATTCATTGCTTACAAGAAACACTTGAGATAATCACCCGAGCGAAGAATGTATCTTCGAAGCGAACCTGCTGCAGTGCGGGTTCTTTTCGGTAAAGCAATGGCGTGAGGTGAGGTGAGAACTTGAAAGCGAAAATACAAACAATTCGCCTAACGGGCTATCGTGTGTTGGGAAACGATGTTCTGAAGTTGCACTGCCGGAAGTTGCATCGGTTTAACGTTTTCAATCACGTTTGCAATAGATTAACGGGAAATGTTCCCAGTTGACTGCCGGTGGAATCTAATCTACTTTGGTGAGGTTTGAGGTTGAACATCAAATTTTCCTTGGAAAAGTTCTCAATTAAACGTCAAAGTGAAGGCCAAGCTTTGCGGAGGCTCATGTAAGGCTAGCAAGTTAATACATGTTGTTTATGTCAGACAGTCAATGAATAAGGTTAGTTTTGGTCTCAGGTATTATCTTTTCCAAGGTAGTAAAATAGCAATAATATTCGTCATGATGCATTCCAAGAACTGACGTGCTGCAACATGATCATGTTCTTTGTGCTGAAGTCGAAGGAAGGAACTCTTTGGAAGATCCATTAAGCATGCTGCCGTAAAACGTTTTGAAATCCATAATCATAACGACGCCCTTAAATCAGCAATGGGCTCGCTTTATTCTTCAGCTTAAATATGGTACAATGATTACGCTCGGTTGTTTGCACACCATCCCGATGCTCGAGTGGACGGAGTGCTTTGTTGGAATCCGTAATAAATCCTCTTGAGATCGTTCCTGATCTTCACGCTGTTCTTCACGGTTGCGTTCGTCGCTTATGCGGGATTCGGTTTCACCCCCAGGGTTTTTAACCGGCGTTCACGGTGGAACTTGCCATTAGCAATTTTCTGTGCCGAAGTAGGCCGTCCAGTCCGTACCATCTGCAGTCGAGACGCTTTGAGAAGTTACTCATTAACATGGGAAATAAAAATTGAACATTACCCCGTTCGATGGAAACCTGACATGTCATCGGCACTGATCGGCACCGAGTTGGACGAAACATACGTGAGCGTCTCTTGAGAAGCTTCGGTTAGTCACCGTTCGGAGTCACTTTGGCCAATCAATAAGAACGATTAATTTACGATCCTGTCCACGACCTGCAGGCTGCAGCTATTGGCACCGGCTTCTGGACGACCCCCGAAGAATGGTATGCGTACCGTATCCGGTTCGTGGCATCGTGCGCACATCACCTTCACCTACTCCCCATACATCGATGTCGGTTCGGCGCATGCCGGCCCAGATCCATTAACCGTTTTCCGAGCTCGCACCTAATGCCGGCCTGCCTTTGGAGCACCTTGGCGCAGGCGCAAGATAACTAGTAATCTTCCAGTAACCCTGACACCGGGCAGCTGAAGAAGCAAACCACCAACCATACCATCGAGCTCTGGCTCTGGTCGATAGCCTGAATTTGCCGCTTCGAGATCGAGTCGGAAAAATCCTCCACCGGCCCGATGCTGTCAAGATCGAGGTGGCGATAGGTGGGAGAAACAGCAGCGGACGTCGGCGGAAAGGTAGCAAGGAAGAGGTCACCCGTCCGCGTCCCCTGCATGGTACTTCTGCGCGTCGTAAGAATTGGAAATTGATTACTTCTTTTGCATTCTCGTTTAAACGAAATCGCAAGCTCATCAATCAAGCGGAGCACTCGACCCGGTCCCGTGCAGGGGGGGTCTCCGTGGTGTAGTTTTAATTGGTCCGCTGATTGGTTTGTCATTACATCGCGCAAGTAGCAGGAGCGGTGCTGGAGCCATCGGGGTAATAAGGCTTCGCTAAGTGACCAATTTTTCTTCACCAAATTCACACGTTGACACATGTTTTCTTGCGCACTTGCTCAACATTGTAGAAACTAAAGGGCTCGCGGGAAGGCTCTGTATGGGCAAAGGATGGTGAATACGTTTTTCGGTCAGACCGTTGAACGTCCTAAGAGCTTCAGTGCGTCGGCCAACGGTCTTGCGGCGTCTGCGGACGACGGTCGAACGGTTCCACCGTTTGGTGCCGGTGGTGAGATGCGGTAAATAAGAAATTTGCATCTTCCCGCACGAACATTCAGCGAGAGCGTGAGTGTTCGCGTGCGTGACACTCGCGAGAAGCTGCGCGATCGCGATCGCAGGTTCGTCGCTTGATCGCCTCCTACAGATCGCGCGCTCTTATTCGAGACGCTCTTCCAAGAATCGCGCGCCCTTGTGCGTTGAGAGTGAGTTCCGCGAGAGACGTCTGGTCGGTTTTCCCGATTCGTTTCGCTCGCGAAAAAGGCAGGAAAGATCGCCGATCGCCGTAACTTCTAGCCGGTTCGATCGCCCTCGTCGCCGGCGGGGGAATCTCCAGCCGCCGAGGGCTTCTCTTTGCACCTTTTGCGCGACGGCGGCGGTAGCGGCTGCTGCCTGCTGACACTCACCGCGCACCAAATCCGCCGGTTCTCGTGGGGCTACCTCGGCCCTCCCGCGCATCAACCCGCGAGAGAAAGATCAACCCGCCAAGTCGCCAAGCCGGTCGGCCGGAGCCGGAGGGAAGGAAATCCCCGCCGCCACGCCGCAGCAGTCACGGGAAGAGTATATAAAGTGTTGATTTTGGCGACCCGCACTCATAGTTTAGGTGGTCGTTCACCAAAATCGTTCGCTTTGTGTGGCCGGCTCAGACCCGAGAGGTCGTAACGAGACGAGAGAATTTCGTGCTAATCCAATCGCCCCCGATCCTTGGACGTTTTTTTCTGTGTGACTCCGCGAATCCCGGATATTTTTGTGCGCGCAAGAAACGGATAAAACAGCCGAGCTTCGAAAGTGAAACTGAAAGCGAAAGTGTGTTGCATTCTTTTATTCCTGCCGAGCGAAGAGCATACCGAGCCAGTGTGCAGTGAAGTGCGGCTTTGAAATTGGCGTTTTGGTGCCGGAATTCAACCTCCTTTGACGTGCAGCTGTGACTGCGGATACATCAAAGTAAGCATCGAGTAAAAAATTGAGTGTTTTGTTCGCAGTTAGTGTAAGGATCAACGGCAGAGGGCTGAAACAAATCAAGTGTCGCTAAAGTGGGATCTTCTTCAAATAGAAGTGTTTAAACAAAAGGAACAGTTTAAAATTATCGAACATGAAAAAAATGTTTCGATAAAACAGAACCTGAAATTCAAATCAAAGAATAAGAGAAGCCAAAAACATTAAACCGTGAATCAAATCCAAAAAAATGCAACACAAACGGTGGAAACAGTACAACCTTTCATAAAACATCAGTTAAGCGTGGTTTACGAAGCAAAATGAAACGAAAGACTTGTGCTGGCAGCAAGCGACGAACGGAAGCATGCACTTTTGCGCTTCAGTACAGTTTACTTGTAGCAAATATTTTCTATTGTGATCGAAACGAGTCTCGTTCGTGCGATACGATTGCAGGCAAGCAATGGGAAAGAAATGGTGTGTCATCCAGTGGACATGTTTGACGAAACAATTACTGTTTTTATCGCGTTTACGATGAACGTGTTAAGTTTCATGGGCAAGCTAAACGGTTATCCTCACGTGTCCTGGCGGTGATTGGTTTTTTTAAATTTCTGTTTGAAGTTCATTTACCGTGCATGATGATCGTTTCGTCTTTGTTGGTGATCATACAATGCTACGGTTGCCGCTTGTCGGATTACATCCAATTCAGAGATCATTTTTGTCTTGCTACAAATTGTGCTGGATTATTAATGGTTTCCAATGCGTGCTAGACACACAAAAAATTGTGAAATAGATTCCAGTCTGTCCAAAATTGTGTGTTATGAAGTCCTCGAAATTTTCTTGTCGGAACCATTCCTTCTTATTGTTCGACTACACGATAATCCGCTTGTCTTTGATAAGCAAGCGCAAAAAAAAACACGCGCAACATAACGCTTCCCTTGTTCGATCGCCGACTTGCCAAAGAAAGTAAAACAACATTCATTTCCCCGCCCTCCCGCCATCCGACGCCCGCTTGCCCGCCTGCCAGCCATGCGATCGGAATCATCGAAAAACGTTTTAAAATTTGACACATCCGCTTGTGCGGCCGAAATTAGCCCCGGTCATTTATACGCCAGCCAAAAGCCCGTGACATATAATCCGGTGCGCGCGCGCACACACTTCCGCCGCCGTCCCCGCCCCGTGAAAGGAGGGGGGGGGGGGGGGGGCGAAAGTGTGCCGCCGGGCCGGCGAAGGGAGAGACCGCAAGGGAGTCGATCGCTCCGAGCGCCGACTGATCTGTAACACTCTGGTTCGCTTCTTTGTTGGACAAATCGCGACAGCCCGCGGGCAAGCGTGTCAACGGATTGCGAGTTAATCCGAAATTGATTAAACACTTTCAATTATCGTTGACTTTGATCGCCGTCTGGCGTCGCGGCCATTTGGCCGAACCCGGGCCGTTCTTTGCCGAGGCCCGAGAACCACTCTCTCGCCGGTCGGTCGGTCGTTTGTTTTTCGAAGGAGCGTTTTGTGAAAGTATCCATTTCTTTGCGTGCGCTTATCCGGGCTGTTTAGCTGGATGGATTGTCCCCCCGGCCCCGGAGTTTAGAGGGGTCGCTTTTCTTATTAGTTTTTTTTTCATGTCCCCTCCTTGCTCGCCTTTGTCGACCGAAATCGAACACATAATATTAGAGTATCATTAATTACGCCACGACGATGATTATTATTTTGTTTTCGCGGCTTCACGTCGGGGTGCGCGCACCAGGCGGGAGAGGTGAAAACATATCCGAAATTTCGCCCGAGGGCATGGTCAGGGTCTGCAGTCGTGTCGGCGTCAAAGATTTGAGATGCTTTTTTGATTTCTGTTCCTTTTTTTTTGACGTTTTTATCCAACCAATTGCTGGAGCTGAAATTAAATAATGTAACTGAAACCGACACTTCCAACTTCGGATTCGGAGGAGGGGCAGCATTGGTAACATTTTTAACAACCATCATTAGCTGGCCATTAGTTTAAGCGGGAAGTTGTTTTATGAGGAGTTTATTGGTTGAACGGGCAAATTTTTTGGTCATCAGTAAACGGTAGCACCGAGTCGTGATGAAGGGTTAGTAAAGTGTTTATTTAATACGAAATGATCAACCAAATCACGTTGCAATAAATGGTTTGATTGCTTCAAGTGCATGAAGGACCTTAATTTGATTTCAGTTGTTTCTAATTGATTTCAATTGTTGTCTTTAAAATAATAACAGGTAGTTCATTAATATCTTTCAAAATAAAGCATAGAAGTAGGCTACGAAGGGATAAACCACCCAACAAACTTGTCAGTGGTATAAAGTAATTTGGTTTTATTTTGCACCATCTCCTCCTCGGCCGCACGGCAACGGGAAAGGTCAAGCGGACGATGAGTGATTTGCTTACCGCCAGCCCAATGCCAGCCGGAATGACAATTTTTCACCCCATCGTGTCTAGCCTCCAAAGACAAAACCTACATGTGGCCGAACGCTGAATCGGACGCTGAGTGTGGCTGGGCAGCAGCGAAGCTTCAAAAGGAAGAAAAGGAGTCACACAACTTCGTGTTGATCAATTTCATGATTAGCTGGTGTTGTGTTGCGTAGCCCTCCCCCTTTGTGACTCCCTGCCGAAACGCCAGCATCATCGTCGATACAAAACGGTTTCAAAAAAATTATGAAAAATCCACCATTTGGAAACTGGATGGGCAACTCAGGCTTATGCGCACCCGCGGTAAGGTCAAGTTGAAGACGCGACGGCACCCCGAGAGCCGAACGGGGCCTTTGGCCCGCCCGGTGGCATCTCGATAGAGGTGCTTAATCAATCGTTATTTTTCGGTGAAAAGCCTCGCCAGCCTTTGATGGCTTCGGCTGGGGTTACCCAATTCCTTTCATGAGGAGGGGGGAGGGAGGGGGTGATTCCTTTCGAGGACGAGCCCCACAACAGGTTCGATGAATCGGTCGTACCCGGCCTGATAGAGACCTCCGAGTTGAGGATTGATTTTATAACATCTAAATCTCCACACCGGGTTTGGAGAAGGGTTTAGGCCTCATAGTTTTTGGGATTTTTGTTTCCAAATTCCAACCATTTCCCATTCCCGCTTTTACGGACAAATCAATCAAACCCGCCCGTTCTGGGTATTCCACATATTTCTCGCCGAAAGGTTTCCAATTTTTCATTTCGTTTTCGCTTTCCTCCGACGGCGATAAATATGGAAAAATTCCTCCTCGTCGTCATTCCGCGCGGCAGCAAGCGGACTTATGCAACCCGGGAACTGGTTTCGGCGCTGCGCCAGTTTTTCTCTCCCGCACACCTTTCGAGGTACGGGTTCGTCCACTTCCTCCTGCTCCACTCACAGGCAGGATGAGTCGCAGCCTACGGTTGTCTCGAGTCCCCAGTTAATGCCTCCGAGAGCGAGTCCAACGATGCTGACCCGATTCGCATCCGCCCGGGCGACCCGTTTTCCTTTGCCGTAGGTCAGTTTGGGAGGGCAGCCGATTACCTGGTCCGCAATTTTCGCCCCACTCGTTGCATAAGCAAAACAAAGGGTCGTCCCGAGCGCCCACCAAGCGCCTTAGCGCCCAATCGCGACAATGTAACAATCGATGGTCATTGTTTTTTTCGAGTCCGCAATCAATTTGCACCTTCGGATGCAATTCGGCGTTGGTGAAAGCGGCGCAAAGGGAAGCGTTAGCTTTCGAATCCCTTTCGACGATTCGTTCCCGAAGCTAAACTCGATAGACACGAAATTCGGGGAGGACCACACGAGGCGTCTTCCTGGTGCTAGCGCCAGGTTATATTTAACGCCGGCACACTAATCAACCCCGGTGACACAATAATCAAATTGAGGAGAGTGGAACGAATTGATCGTTAGTGTGAAATGTAGGTTGACATAGTTTAAACCTGAATCTTCCTAATAGAGAGAAATTTTGATACGCATGTTGATGATATTTTGACAACGCCTCTACGTCTGATTAGTTTGGGAGGTTCTTCATGAGATTAGTTTGGGATATTAGTCTCTTAGAATTTTGCACGTTTTAATAATGACGATCTCAAGGACAAGAGTTCTTCAGTATATTAGTATGAGAGTTCTTGAGAAGCTGTTCATAATATTATTTTGGACCATTGGTTCTTCACTTGTTGCTACCAATGTTGACTTCGTTTTTTTTATTTTGGATATCAGGAGGTAAATGTTTCTCAAATAAATTTTTTTTAGAAGTTCTTCATGAGATTAGTTTGGTGGTTCTGGAATAGTTCTTTATCAGATTAGTTTCGAATATTAGTTCCTTAGCTGTTACTAATGGTGAACTCATGAATTGATGTGGTTAGACGGTCAGTAAGAGATCATTGTCAGATAAGTTTGAAGAGTTTATCAGATTAGTTTGGTAGTTCATGAAGAGTCCTTCATCAGATTAGTTTGAGGGATTAGTTCCTTAAGATTTCACACGTGTTACTAATGATGACCTCATGATTTCATTTAGTTTGATGGATCCGAAGAACTTCTTGATCAGATAAATTTTGGTTCGTCTCGTGTTACTAATGGCAACCTTATAATTTTGTTTGATCGGGAGTTCAGTAGGAGTTCTTCATCAGATATGTTTGGAGGATCAGTTCTTGTGGGTTTTGACTGTGTCCCAAACAGTGACCTCATGAACTTAAGCTTTCCGAAATCCAAAACACCTTCGAGACTTCCGCACACTTGATACCATCTCCCCTGCGCACTTTGATCCTAGTACGATCACACGCGGAACAGCTGATCTACGCACTCTGCCTGTACGTTCTCGCGTCAATGCGTGCCGGACCACAGCCTCCCTGGCAACCACATCTGGCCAACAGCCTTCGGCTGGGTGAGCGATAGCTTCTACGATTACAGCTGAGAGCGATTACATCCACCGATAGGCATGTTTGTGCAGGCAGACCGCGGTGGGAAGCTGCTTAGAGGCTTAGAATGCGAGGTTACATACCGAACGGCAGATAGTTCCAACCGCCACGCAAATCTCCGCACATCTCCGCGCGTTAATCATCGCGAACGAGGAAACGTGCGCGTGCAGCTGGAAGCATTTGATTTATTCGTTTGTTGAGAGGATTAATGTTTCGTTTATTTTTTTCCTCTTCCTCTTATGAATCCATCCTCATCCTCCTCGCCCCTGATTCACTTGGGGGAATGGAATGTTACGTCAAAGTCTCGTGCGGCATTGCCGAAAACGATTGGCCCTTAAAGAGACCTCCAAAGCAAGTTCGTCAAGTCCGTAGACCAAGATATTTTAAGGTCCAAATTTAAAATCGGTGTCCGGTTCAAATTACCGCCCACCTCCCCCGCTTGGCAAAGAGTCGTTAAATGGCACCCTTTTGTGGACATTCGTGAGGCTAGTTCTTTGAGCGTTTGTGTGTAAGTGTGTGTGTGTGCGTATTTGGAGGCATTGGAAGGCCTCTCGACTTCCGTTGGGTTGCCTCACGCTGGAGAGCCCTTCGAGCGCATCTTCCTCGGATTGGTCGGCGGCGGAGAGTTATGCCATTGAATTGGAGACGCGGATCCAAGCCGCTTAAGGTCAACGGCGGCGAGGTTCCCTGCCTCCTGCCACCAATTCATCACCCTCCCGTTCCTCCTCCACACGCTTCATCAACGCAGGATCTGGCATAATCGAATAATCGACACACAAAACACCACGCGAAGGTCCCATAAGGTCGGGCGGTATATGCTGCTTTTTAGTTGCCTTGTCGTTCGTTTATTCTTTAACTTAATTTTATTCGAGCGTCCCCTTGGGGACCAACATAAACTGTTCGGTGGATGTGTGTGTGTGTGGGTTTTTTTTTTGTTCTGCGTCCATCCTCATCTTTTTCGTTTGAAGTGTGTTTCTCGATCGATCGCACGTGAAAGGGACACGAACAAGATGGCCAGAAAGAAGCATCGAGATGCGACAAGACATCGGTGTGCGCCGCAGGGTGCGGCGAAAGGTGGCCGTAAATACGCACGCGCACGTTTTCAGCAGCCAAGGCGTAAAGTAGCGGCAAAGAAAAGACCAGAAAAAGGCTATGAAAATAAAACCTATGATCAAAGCTGAGCTGCGCGTGCATCCAATGGGGGAAGGAACGGCAGCCGCCGCTACCGGGGGAACAAGGGAAGGAAGCCGAAGACGAAGTTCAAGGTTGGCAAGTTAATGTTGTGTTGTGCCACGGAATTTTCGATCCCCTTTGTGGTGGACAGCGGCGGTGGGTGTTTGGGGGAAAAGGGGGTGAAAAGAAGCGGTATCTTCCCCAAAAATCGACACACTGCACCTCAGTACCGTTTAATAATCGCGATGTTGATGATGATCATCATCACCGCCATCAGCATCATCATCATCTACGTGAAGTAAACCAAAAAAAACCAAAGTTGTGAAATTCCAACGGATACACTTTCGCAACGTCCTCACCAACGCGGGCCGATAAAAAAACGAGTTGATGCACGCATTATTAGCATATCAAGCGGGATCGTAGGGTACCGTTGCCCTTTTCCCCGCGCTCTTTAACCTTGTTCTACCGGTGACGAAAAATATCTTGCGAGACAATCATCATAATCTTTCATTAAGAAATCGGTGGACAAAAACTACCTAAAACAGCAGGCACGCATAAAGATCGCGCTCAACGATCTAACGGAGGGTACAAAATGGAGGACAAGCAGGGAGAAGCTGGGGGCACTAAACGTGGGCCAAGTGGTTGGGTTAAAAATCGATTAGCGTAAGCGCACCCTAAGAGATGGCGAACAAGATGGCCTTAAGCGCGCGAGCGGGTGCTGCGTGCGTGTGTACCATTTTGTTCCAACGCCACGTAGGGGTAGGAACCAAGTGGCATTGTACTTTGGCCAGTTGTTAATTAAAACCCTAACTAACTTTACGTACACATGCGCGCGGTTCCTTTTCCAACATTTCGGAACGAAACGACGGGTTCGTCGCCACGAGTTTGGTGAGAATGTTTTCGTTTACACTCCCCTGCTCTTGCTGAGGGGACTGAGTGGGTGAGTGAGCTCCCACTGAGGATGCTGGAAAGAACAGGCCGCGATGCGGTCTATTGTGTGTGCGGACGCTGCGACAATGTGTGATGCGTCGGTTTGGCGATTGCGTAAAGCGGGTTCGTCGCTTGCCGCAAGTCTTTCGTTTCCCATAAAAACAGCTGCGTGCTAATGAGGGAATTCCGTGCCGCGCTGCATCTTCTTGTGGGATGTGTCATTGTGTTCGTTGCATTAATCGTATCTCTCTGTCCCTCCTCTACGCCCACTTTTTCCTTCCAGATGAACCATCGAACGAGGGCCCTGGTGGGGCTGCTGTGCATAGCGGGGCTGGCGTCGGGCCAGCTCAACCAAGGCTACCGGCCGGAGTTCTTCTCGCCCGGTCAGGGCTTCCAGTCGGTGTCGGCGCAGATCTCGCAGAGTAATGTCCAGCAGCCGTTTAAGCGTCAGGCTCCGGGTGGCGGTGCGGGCGGTGCCGATGTCATCCCGCATGACCAGAAGAAGCAAACCACCTTCTGGTGGGTGGCACCGGACACCCCGTTCAAGGCTACTAAAATCGGCGGCGGGGTCCAGGAACCTCCGGGCGCCGGTGGCGATGGTGATGATGGCGCTGCCGGGTCGGCGGCTGGTGGTGCTGGTGGTGCTGGTGGTGTTGTTGGTGCGGCCGGAGTGGCTGCAGGTGGGGCCACGACGTCCTTCCAATCGTCCTCTTCACGTACGACCGGCTCACAAACCGGGCAAGCGATCGGGGCCGTTGGTGCTACGACATCGACTCAAACCTCGACCGCTTCGCGGACAACCGGAACACAAACGCAGACGCAAACGCAAACGGCCGGTGGATTCCAGCAAGGGGTGGGTGCGGTCGGGACAGCCGGTGCGATCGGTGGCACTCAAACGAGCGTTCGCCGAACGAGCACCTCGTCGAGTAGCACCTTCGGCCAGGGCGCCGTCCAACCCGGCGTCATTGCTGGCTCCTCGCGGACCAGTTCCACCACGTCCAACACGCAGGTTAACACCGGTACGGTGCAGCCGGGTGTTGGTGCGGGGGGCGTTCTTACGTCCAGCGTCTACCGGCAGTCGAAAACGCAAACCACCACCGGGGTAGCTCCAGTGCCGGTGGCAACACCACCACCAGCAACCTCATCCATCACCACGACCGGGGTCCGGACGGACACGATCACCTCGAACGTGAACGCCGTTCCACGGACCACCGTCGACATTACTAAAACGACTAACGTAGATACGCAGCGTTTCAATACTGTCCAAACTAACCTCTATCCGGGCCAACCGGGCCAACCGGGCCAGCCGGGCCAGCAGGGCTCTACTTCCACCACGACGGTCGTCGGAACGGCCACCACCGGAACAACCACGCCAAGTAACGCCTTTTCGCTTTTCCTCTCTCGCTATCCGCTAATCCTTTTCTTTCAGCTATTACGATTCAACCCCGCGGTCCATCCCGAAGACGAACGAGCTCTCCGGATGGTTTAAGAGACTCGAGCTTGTCGACGTTTAAGCGTATCTTACCCAAGATCTGTTGCATGCTCCGTAGAGTAGTCTAATCTCTGGTTGATGTCTCCGCTATCTCTATCTTATCGGCTCGATAGCCGGTGGTTTGCTACTGTAGAGCGTTTTGTTTTGCATGCTTTGTTTAAGCTTCGAGTGTAGTTTGATTGACCGTAGCGTAACTTAGTACACCGATAAACTCCTCCCTGTGTGTGCGCCCATCAACTAATCGACATTGTGTTCGTCCCGGTCCAGATAATTACGGTGGCACGTCGGTTACGAAGACCCAGGAGCGGACCGAAGGTGGCATCACGAACAAGGTCATCACCACCGGTACGATAACGCGGCCGTTCTACAAGCAAACGACGGTCACCTCCGACGGCTACAACTACCCGACGCCGGACACGATCCCGTGCTACGAGCCGAACAAGATCTGCGCCCCGAATCAGTTCTGTAACGATGGGTTCGTCGACGAGTCGCAGCTGAATCTGTTCAACACCAACAATCAGGTAGGTTTCAGTCTGTATTCACGGACACTGCAGAGGACTTGTAGGACGAATATTGAGGACGGTGATTCTAAAAGCCTTAGATGCAAATGGGACTTTAGTTCGATGCAACTATGTCATCCAGATCGATGCGAGTCTGTTCCTTTTGACTTCATAAGTGATAAATTGAATGCGTATGTTATAATCCCATGGTCCTTTGAATTGGAATTCACAACGCGCATCGAAGATCTTTTTCATTCTTCTTGGCATTTGACAATCCCACTCCCCTCGGTGACAATAATACCAGAAGACTGAGATAATGAAAGAAGTAACCTAATGCCGCTGTGTGCTAGCGTTACAAGACGTTACATAGTCGCTGTGATGCAATGGCCGGGATCTCCCGGCAGGACGCATGATCTTTTCGTCGGTTAAACTTTCACATTCAATACAACCACACTTCCACACGCCTTGCCATCACATCACTCACTCACGGACCCGTACCGCAAAGTGACACAAATTGAGCAGCTCGTGTCGGCGCGGCAACCATTTCGACTCACTCAAACAGTCGACTATTGGCGCGCTTATTGAAATGTCATCCCAGAAAACAGCACGCATCGATCACACACAGACGCAAATGGAGCGAGTTGTTTATGACATGTCGGTCCCTTGCGCGCAACATTTTAATCCCGGGTCAATTGATTTCTACGCTGGGGTGTATTAAGTCGTAGGTTACATGTCGGCGAAGGATGGTAAGACTCCTCCGTCGACAATAGAGCACGGGATCTAACGATTAATAACAATTGACATCGCTTCATCGGTCGATTCGATCGATTCCATCGGTTCGATTAACCAACGCTCGATGATTGATCTTCTTGTCCGGTGACCCAAATTTCGCCGATGAGCATTCGAAAAGCCAAGCGACATCTAAATGGACTAACGCCAAACCTTTGCCGCGTGATGTAACCGAAGGTGATGGGCGGACGGAAGACGAATTTAACGGCCTCCATCGACCCACGTGCAGCCGATAACACCAGCTCGGGACGTCTCAATCGAAATGTGCGAAAAGTGACACGCAGTGTGATCGGATTTAAAAAATTAATTCGCCTCTATCAACTCCCGGCGCGCGTGTGTTTACCGTAGGCGTAGGCGAAAAGATGCGCCTCACGCGTGCACCAGGAATGTTGTCGACAAGTCGTTGGTTCCTTCTTTGCTCTTCCTTTCAGCTGGCCCACGTTCAAATTACGACGGCGCCGAACCTGCTGACACGGTGGAATTTATCTGTGGTGTTTGGCAAAAGTATGGCAAGGCAAGAGAAACAAGCAAAGAAAACGGGAAACGGGGCATCGTTGGTCATTCGACACGAATATAGACGGCTCATTGATGGTGTCACATAAATTGGTAACGTTTCGGCGTCGAGGCACGTGCTCCCACAGTGTGCGCGCCCAATTTTGGCGCTGCTCTGGAGGGAAAAACTGGCCATCGAAAGTGACAGGTGAATTCGGGCAGAAGTGACAAATGTGTTCGCATTTGTCGGGCACGGTTTCGGGACAAATTATCCTCCAGCTTGGCAGAGTTACTTTTTCCCCTTTCCGTTCGTACCTTATTTACGAGACTTTTCGGTTGGGTTTTGGAACGAATTCCCAAGGCTTGCTAGGGCCGGGTGAGCCGTGTTTTGTTTTGCCGTAATTTATTTTAACTTTCAACGGCGGGCGAGAGGAATGCCAAGAAGAGACTATTACTTTCGATCGCATTATGCAACACCCGGGGGGAATGTTCATGTTCGTCAATGTATGCGCACGGTGGACACCAGGAACGGATGGCACTGGTTGCGGCTTGTGTGTTGTACCGGCAATCAAGAACATCAACGTGTCATCATCATCGCCATTGCATTGCCGATCGCCATTTGCATCTTCGCCTCTTCGCACATACGCTTACGCTTCATCTCGTTCACAATTTGTCATTCAAATGAACCCAACCTTGCCATTTCTATCCCGCCCTCCTCCTCCTCCTCTACCAATGCCGTCCATAGATGAATTTTCATACGTGAACGTAGGTGAATTATGGCTATCGAAACAGAAGCCGCATACCGGGAGCGCCGGAGTCGATTGATTCGTTCAGCCTCCGTTAGAGACGCGCTCCGACCGGGTGGTAATTAAAATGGAAGCATGGGGTGATAAATTTTCCTCGCCAAGATAAACTCACCCCCCAGGTGATGCTGCGTCCTGGGTGCTGGTTGGAGGGATTTAATCTAATAGATTGCGGTGAAGTGAAACGCATAGAACCGGCCAGCGCACCCCGAAAGGTTAAACATGGCTGCCATTTAAATCGCTTTTAAATCATCCGTCGTCCGGCGGTGGTGATGGTGGCGGCGGCGGTCGCTTATTAAACAGTATCGCCACTTCGGCGGACATTCACCTGCCGCCACGAACGAGTGGCGTCTCGAGGCGCGACATTTGATAGGGTCGACAGCGTTCTTCGGATTTGTTTAACACGCCATGCCGTGGGCAAACTCACTCGCCTATCGGCGTTAGGATAGGGCCATCTCGTCCTTGCGCGTGTCAACACCAGAACCACTACCGTGCGCCTGTCTGTATGTGTGTGTATGTGTGTACTGCATGTTAGCGCAATGTCGCCGGGCCAAAGGTGGCTTATCAGATGGTGTATTCGTTAAAAACGACCGATTGTATCGCAGCTGCATGCACTTTTCGTATGCACGCTTGCAACATTTTGATGCACCCGGCAGCCAACCACATTCCCTCTACCGTCCGCTTGCCTTTGGTCACGAACGTGCATACAACGCCATCGTGGGAGAAATTTATGCCTTTGCGCCCGGCGGTGGGATTTCGATGCGTGGTGTTGAATATTTCGGTTCGCGCTGAGGTTCGTCTTAATGATGCTTTGGCATGCGGGCATGCAGGCCGCCGTCGGCGTGTAAAACTGTAAAATTCACCGAGCATGCGCGAACGAACCACCCCGAGCGGAAGGAAGTAGTTTAACATTTTAACGAGATAATGGGTATATTATGCTAGTTTTACGCGATTTATCAGACAGTGGAAGGGTAGGCATTTTGTGGCACGAAGCGCGTGTTTAGGAAAGGTTTGCAACTGTAGCATTGAGATCTGCGAATATTTCAATCACGCAAAGGAAACTCAGCTGCGGTTGCGCAACCTTCAGAGGAAAGGCTTTGCGGAATGCATGCAACCTACCAAATTACAAAAGCAACATAACTTTCGGAGTAAAATTTGTGTTTTATTTTTCGTTTCTCATGGGAATTAGAAAGCCTCTTTTTATTTAAAATTAAGCTTGATTTAAATTTTAAAATTTATGACTACGCCAATGCATGATCTACTGCTAAAATATTTAAAAACAAGCCGTTTCACCAATGCTCATAAGCACTGACTGACTTTATCTTTCCGCAGGGTTTTCCTTTCTTGCATTTTTTTTAAAATGAAATAGAAAAAAATTATAGTTACGATTGTAGTCACTAGACGAATTTGAAATATGTTGAGAACAGTAAAATGATCAAATTCAATTTAATATAATTATTTTGTATTGTATTTAGTTGGTTTAACAACCCGATCTTTAAGTTATACAATTCGACCTGTTGTTAAACAAAAACTAAAAACGTGTTCTTTTATTATCCTATTAATGAACTTGTTTATTTTTTTGTTTGTTACCAATAATTGAAACTTTCGAAGTATTTTTTTTGCAATATTACAATTCACTGTGGCATATAATGATGAGAAATTATTAGGTGAATGTAATGAGACGTTAAAAAAAATAAATAACTGCGAGTTAACACAAGATCGAAAATTCATGAATACGTTAGTCGAGCTTCTTGCCCTGGAGTTAACCTTTTCATAGTTCATTAAATGTTATTACACCGAATACTTTACAACAGTTTTATTCAGTTTTAATACATGTGTAAGTGTCCTTCGGGGTCGAAGGTACATTAAACATTATTACTTTATTTTGAATCCTTAATGTTGACGTAAATCGAAAGCAAGAACTTATAACGTCTTAAACATGATCTCAGCTGTGAACCAGCGGATGACTTGTGGGTGTCAAAAACAACCCTAATTCCGATCTCCCACTCGCCCGCAACGCGGAACCGTCACGAAGCGCTTCAAGATCGATGAGTATAATTAATCCCCCTGCGGCCGTGATTTTCACTCACTCAATTCTCGGGCGAGGCAGATCCAATCGAACAGTAAGGTGCGTCACGATCAGAACGCGGTGCGTGCGTGCACACCTGTTCCGATGGAGGGTTGGGAGGGATGTGTTTGCGCGCCTGTCTGAGAGGCATTCTCACATGCATAAATATTCATTGGCATGCTGCGTATGTTGCCGTGTCGTGAGGGGGATGCAGAGGGAACAGAGGGAAGGGACGCATCATTAGTCAAACACCATTTACATTCTTTTCGTAACGGGAAGCGGTGCTGCGGAGAGGTGACGCGAATTCAAACAACCGATGAAACGATGTCTCACATGTTTGCTTATATTTACTGAGAATGTATGATAGAGTTGCACACAAACGGACCGACGAACGGACATACATACACACTCACCGAATGGAAAGGAATTTCGCGATATCTGCAGGCAACGTGCCACATGATCCTCCATACGACCCTAACCTCAACTCTTTTCCTTCCCGGTTTCGTCCCATTTGCAGAACTGCAACTCGGCCACCGAACAGTGCTGCCGGATCCGACCGACGCCGGCCACGCGCTGCCCGGACAACAACCACGTCTGCGTCTCGGCCAGCTTATGCAACAACGGTCTGCTGAACTTCGACGCGCAGAATGCCATCTCGTCGCAGCAACTGGTAAGTCCAGGCCTTCTCTTCCTTCCCGAGCTGCCGCTCACACCAGCTCCACTCCGGGGGGTGCACTGGAGATATCGTATCCATCCCAAAACGGAGCAGGTTCCCCGAAATTGCTGAAGAGACGGAACGCGAGGAGTTCGAACGCAGTCTTCCTGTCTTACTTAATCGTGGTGGATATGCACTGTTTTTTTTTGTGGGACCTGACCAGACGCAGACGGCCTTGCCGAATGTGCTGCTGACTTTTCCTCACCCTCCCGCCTTCCCTACCCCCCTCGAGATGCCACGAAACTGCAAGCGTGAAAGCATTCGTCGGGTTTGCTTTCCTATAGCGTCAGCTTTTCGGCGTTTTTTGTTGCGATTTTGGAGTTGGAGCGGATTTCTGAACTCCGACTCCGA
This sequence comes from Anopheles coustani, assembly GCF_943734705.1. Classification (NCBI taxonomy): domain Eukaryota; kingdom Metazoa; phylum Arthropoda; class Insecta; order Diptera; family Culicidae; genus Anopheles; species Anopheles coustani. Next base: position 26,048,387 of record NC_071289.1, read on the forward strand.
CTGAGCGCATTGCGCACACCCCGGCCGTGTCCTTCCCTCTAGGGTCACTTCCACCCACTTTCTCCTGCTCCCCCCATCCCCTCTTCATGGGGTGGTGTGAAATGTTTTATGGATGTTTGCTTTCATTTTGGTTCGATTCGCGCCGTATCCTGCGTGAAATGGAGTTAAACTCCTGCGGTTCGCCGATTGCGGGTTTCGGGGAGGGTTGCATTTTTTTTTTGTTTTCATTTCGCTCGTCTGCTACTCCGGTTCCTTCGCTTCCTGCTTACCCTCGGTGAGATGATCGGTCGGTGGCTGGCGGTTGCGTAATGCCGTTCGTCCAAACCAGGCTTCCTCGCGTCCCGATCGACCATTGCGACCCGACCTCGAAAGCTCCCCCCGAGGCATGGGTACCCGGCTCCTGTCAGTCCGGTCGATATCGACATGTTGATAGTGAATTAATAAACGGGACACAGTGACGCTAGAGAGAGAGAGGGAAGGAGATGTTTGGTGCAAGGATCGCGCTGGCGTAACGTCAATTTAACCCCGACAACGGAAAGGATGCAGCTCCTTGGCTCTCCTTGGGGGATTACGTAAAGGACGCACTGAACCTGGTCACTCACCCTCGCCGCTCCCGGCACGGCACCGGTCACCTTCCCCCGAGAACCATTGGGGAAACCGGTAGTCGTCGGCATCGCGTCATCGCCGACACGCAAAACCTCGTCTCGCATAACGGAGTTCGACGTCAGATGACGTCAAAGTGTTCCTGGCGCGATGGCGTAATCGAGGCAGATGTTCCTTTTCCCCCGCGCACACAAGAAACCCACCCAGTTACCTTTGGTAAACAACACTCCAACTCCCCCCTACCCCCGGGGCGGCCCATGGAGTTGGTTCGAGGAGCGAGGAAAGTGAAACGGCACACGAAAACTAACGCGAATCTATCGACGATGGAAGGCGGTAATGTTGTCTTAACCTTGACTTTCGGTGTGTGTGGCCTGAGCTAGTGTGTCGTCGTGGATCATGGGGTGGTTTGTGGATACCCGTGTTTTCCTCTACCCCGATTCCACCCCGTGGGGTGCAGCCGATCGTATATTCGTGGGCGAAATGGTTGGCTTTTCGCAGCTTCCTACTCCCATAGCTACCTCGGTGGGTGAGCCCTTTGCCAATGGCTCTGCACATTCGTAACGCTTCGTTGGTGTGTTAATTGTAGGAAGTTTGCAGCTCCTAGCCGATTTCCAATTGACTTTGCAAATGCCAAGGAACCGCTGAGGCCCGGATCAAAGTTTACATTAACCAGCGACCCGTGCAACGTACGCTACCTAAACACACAAACCCCTATCAAACTCCCAATGGTCAATGTCACACGCTTGGTGAAACTCCTAGTTTTTTTGTTGTGATCATCAAAAAAAACCCCTCCGAATCAACACCGGGTTTTTATTTGCCAGCTCGGCAAAATGTTGTTTGCCAAAAGATTGTTTGGAGGTTATCTTTGAAATTACGGCCCGTTTGCGCTCTCCCCTCTCCTCCTTCTTTTCCTTCGGGTAAGGTTAGGTCGGCCAAAAGCGGACACACAAACATGACGCGACTCCCATTAGAGTGGGGGGAGGGGGGGTCATTATGGTGTTGAGTGTTTTTCGTGTTTGAAAATTTTATGCTATTCTCCCCTCGAGGGCGAATCTCGCGGACGGTATCGATTTCCGAGACGGAGGGGGGGAGGAGTGGCCGGTCATCCATGATGTTGGCTACATTCCACCAAATCTTGCCATTTGTCCCCCTCCCCCCTCCCGTCCATCTCGCCCGAGGTTAAAGGTGACAAATGTGGTGGCGAAATTCGTGTGTGGTTTATTGATTTCTTTCGTGTTTTGGGGGAATCACAATCGAAGATGTTCGATGCTGATTAATTTTGCTGCCCAGACTAGACGGGCCGAAGGTGATCTCCGGTGCGGTGTCCTTCGGGGCAGGGGGGATTTAGAGGTGATTATGGACGATTAATAGGTGATTACCGGACCTAAAACCGTGCCCGCGGTCCCATTATGGCATTTTGGCGGTGATCGGTCCAAGGATCGTCCGATCGAAGCCGGTGGCAATTAGGAAGGCATTTTGATGCCGATGACAAACGCTCTACCAATTTAATAGATTTTTCATTTCGTTTTTGGAAGCAAATTACAAAAAGTTTCTACTGTTTTTGCGAGTTCGAGGCGTAACACACTTTTTTTTTAAAACCGCCCCTTGCGTAACGGGCATCCTTTTTGGCTTCCTCTTGGCTCGGAGGGTGGAAAGAGAAAGAAAAAGCATACAAACATATATAAGTCGAACGTAATGAATACGTATGCGACCGCAAAATGATAAATTCGACCACCGAAACCGAATGCCGAAGAAATGCGATCGAAAGGGTATGGGGAAAGCAGAAAAGAAAACAGCAAACCGCAACAACGATCGAACCGAATCGAGCAAAATTAAATCGTCAATTCGTATCCCGCGGATCGATCTTGTTTTTGGTTGTGCGATTTTGGGCGTGTTTTATTTTATCGTGATTTCTTCTTGTGCATCGGTACTTTTTTTCCCCGTGTCCCCGTCTTTCTTTTAGGCCGAGAAGGTACAGTTTCTTTTGAACCTTCTTTTTCGATGTGCGAAAACGCACCCGGTTGCATTATTCCACTTCATTAAGTTGTAATTGATGAAAATTAAGCAAAAACCCAATCGAATGCAAACACGAGCGAGTGGAATGCACGGCGAGGAGGTTAAGTAATGCCGCGCGGGGTCCAATTTTTCCACCCGATGATGATGGTGCTTAATGACAATTATTAGGCGTTATTTGGACGGCCGAAACGGGGAAAAACAAAACCGAAACGCAGCGTGGTTGAAAGATTAATTTGATTTCTGGAGGTTGCCAGTTTCTCACCCGTCGAGGAAGTGGCGAGAAAGAAAAACGGAAACGGGGTCATCCGCTTAAGATGTTCTATTTTTGGAACAAATGAGCCGACGGTCGAAGGTTCAAGTTCAAGATCTTTAACGGCGGCGGGTTTGCAAAACTTTCACGAGCTGGGGGAAAACATTACCAAGATGGAACTGTATAAACCCGTCATCGGTAATGGCTCGGAAAGGTTAGATTTGTTTGGGTTTCTTGGACTTTCCATTTTTGCACGAAGGACGTACGCTTCGCTCCTGCAGTCACCTGCAAGTCACCCGACGGCGAAATGGGCCCCTGGGTCTCGTGTCCTAATTATTCCTCACCATCGGACCTCAAAACCGAACATGTTGCATTACGCAACCACACATAGTTCACCGCACGCGAACGCATCTTTGATGTGGACGACCTCCAACGAAAGGGTGTGGATCGTGGTGTGATTTGCACATTGATTTGAATACAACAACAAGAGAAGGAAAAAAAAAGTCCCCCCCGGGGAGCGAAGGGGGCAGGTTTCTTCGGTGACAAAATCGAAGAAAGGGGACGGCTTTCTTCACCGTCTTCTGCTTCTTGTGCTGTGGCGAGTCGGGGGTCGATTGCATCTTAGAAAAAAAAAACCCCCAAGCTGGCAATCAACCTCACCACTGACCTAAACGCTGATCTCTGGCGTGGCATTTCATTAAAAACATACATGTTTGTTGGATGATCTTTTTTTTCTCTTGTTCGGTATGTTGGCAATCTGCTGTCCGTTTTGCCCTCGGGTTCAGGTACGCACCCGGGTCCCTGTCCCCGAGTCTCCCTCCGAGAGGTCAACACCGTCCGACGGGTGGAAAAATGGGCGAATGAACTCGCGGGTCGAGCTGGGTGCATTTTGCAGCTCAACACCGCGCGGTCGATTGCACAATGCAGCAATGTGGAGAAGATGCAACGTTGAGTGACACTCGGCAGGAGACCGATCTCCCGGCGAACTGCGTCATTCGGTCAATCAATGGGGTTTCTGTTTTTTTTTTTTCAAATCGTTCGATATTTAAATCGCGAAAACTCCCAACCCTTGGTGGAGGATGAGTTGCACCTTCTAACCCGCTGTCGGTGCGCCAGATGACAGGCGACAACTGCGTGGGATCGGAACCGACTTTGCAAAACGAGTGGCCAGTCTGAAGATGTTGCAGCCGGCGCGTTGTGGCCTAATAAGTCCGGCCGAGAGTGTGTTACGTAACACCGCACAGGAATGATTCAATCTCTCTTTTCCCTGCAACTATCTTCGATCTGAGATGCAGAGAAAAATCGGGGACAACAATTTATTCGATCATCAGAGTTGCGGTTTCGGGGACTTTTTATGTAGGTTAAACACATTACTGTGCAAAATTATTGGAGGCACGATTCTTCCACAAAAAAGTCGACGAAATCGAAAACCTTTAAAAGCATTAATTGCTCAGTTGTTTTAAAATCCCATAATCAAATTGCATTTCTCATAAATCAAATTTGCAAATTTCTTGAAAAAACGTATGCCCGATTCAAGTAGATATTGATTCAATTTATTGAGGTTTGATCATACTGATCCAAATGGTTAATGGAACATCTGACAAAATAATTGGAAAGTCTGTCTTCCAATATCTAGCCATTCTTTTGCTAACGCTTTTGCTTATCGCTGGCTATATTTTATGCTTTTGTCTGTTTACTACTGTTTTTTTACTACTTTGTGTTTTAAGAAACACTTTGTAAATATTTTACAGATTTTATTTCCCGTTTTGTGAAGCTTCCTGCTTCGAAATTTTAGAATCTTCTGAACTTGCTAGTTTGCAAAGAAGGATTCACGTGCAATTTATTTACACGATACAAACATAAATTAACTCAACGTATGTTTCTGATCATCGGCACAATGAATGCCTGGGAAATTCCTCACTTCCAGTGCACTAGCATTAGCTCAATTAAACCGAACCTCGCGTAATGACTGCGGCTCACAAATATTCCACGAATTTTAACCGTCGGAGATGAGAGATGAGCACGCTGAGAATAACTCGAACCCGGATTTACGCCATCCCACGCGAGATCTCGGTCTGGTTTCGGAATGCGAATGATCTGCGTTTGGTGCATCGTGTGGAAATTGCTTTTTCGTAATGCCATGCAGGCAGGAAACCGATTGCAATCGTCGACTCGGTGGTCTTACCCAACCGTTACCCGGACCCGCTCGGATGAAACAATCAATCCAATTCACATTCCCCACCACCAAGAACCGCGGTGATGGTGGGAGGGTGATCCGATTATGGTGATCTTCCTGTCGTAAACCCGGCGACGGTAGAATCCGGTAGAAGTGTGAAACAGTGGCGCGCAGTGAAACGGAACCACACGTGGTTCGAAAGCCAGAAAAAAAGCAACCAATAGAAGAACAAGAGTACATTCCACTTGGCATCCACTTGACCAGCGGTGGAGCCTATGGTCGGTTCGCTCATATCCGGGTTCGTGACCAACCAACCGCCAAAGATGACGCCGCCCGATAAGAGGTCCAGAAAATGTTCGGTTCTTTTTGCAAAAAACGATAGAAAAGGAAGAGAAAACAAGGAGTAAAAAAACAAGGGGAACGTTTGCAAACATGGTGGAAAAAAGTCCAACTCATTAGATTCCCGGGATCGAACATAAAGATAGCGAAGCTAATTGGTTTCGATTTCACCGGTTTTATCCCGGAGGGGATCGAGCCGCAATCGCGCGCATTGACTGACGGCGGATTGGATTGCAACCGAAACTCGATCACGTCCGGTGTGCAGCGTTGTTGCATAATTGGCTTAAGGTCATTTGTTGCAAATAAAACTTTAAATGCTTCATTAACGAGACCCCCGTTTGAGCAAAAAAAAAAAACACGCTTGCGTTTGCGCTTTGATGACCCCTTTAAGCAAACACTACCGACACCCCAGATCCGGGAGCGGGAGGCGACAATCGTCGATTAGGAATCGCCGCCGCGACACCAGCGACCTCTTCGGTTTGATTTTTCACCCTCCCCACCGTCGACACGATCGAATTATGCAAATGATGTCCAGCGGGCTAATTATTGCCCATTACGAGAGCTCGAGTTTCGCTTCGATACGATCGATTAGAGAGCCTCTTTTTGTTCAGTTTCGCCGGTTTGTGTGTCACACTTTGGCTGTGACCGAATTTCGTCCATTTTTATTGTCTCCAAGTTGGTTTCGTTTTTTTATTTATTTATTTATGTTGGGTAGCATCGAGTGTTATTAAACATATTTTCCACCGGCGGGAGGGTGGTGTTTGCTGAAACATCGTCTCCCAAGTGCGCATGATCGACTGGGTTGCGCAATGGAATCGTAAAAAAGGGTGTCATTAATCAATTTTTCCCATGATACACAATCGAATCGGAGTGGGCAAGGCTTTATTCGAATGCAAATGCATTTCCAACATGTTGGTGATGGCGCGTAGACGGCCAATTTCATGCTTCAATTGTTTCCTCTGGATTGCTCCCGTTAAATTGCGCTCCATCGATCTCTTTCCGAAAGCTCCCACGATTGTGAAGATGCGTCTATCTTTTGTAGAATCTACGTTTGTATCGTTCTAGGAAAAGCTTTACTGTGTTTTTGGTATTGCAGTTGGAAACGAAAGAGATAAAATTGTTTATTATGTTTGTTTGTTCTTTTAGTATGTTTGTTTGTTGCTGTTACCAATTTTCAAAAAAAAAGGACAATATATTTTAACTATTCAGCCGAACCAATACCATTAATGTAAGGAAACAATGTTCCAAAGACAAAGTTTCCCCGTTCGGAAGAGGTATTTCTGTTCCGCCTGACTAAATTTCTGTTCAGTGGCTCTCACGCTCCAGCTAATTGCCGCTTCGACGATGATTCCTCGCGCGATCGGAGTGCAATTAGGCGTGTTTGCTCCATCAACGTCGGATGCCGACGGTCGGTCCGGCGGTCCGACGGTTTTGACCACGTTTGACACCTTCGACCGCTGCTGCAAATGCGCCGGCACCCGGAGCTGGGAATACTTTGTTGCGATCCGCGATCGATACGCGTGAAAATAGATTGTTGTTCAGCGTTCATCTTTACGAGCGCATCGCGTACGTGGAAAATTCGAGACAGTCGATGGGAAGCGAATCGAACGAGACCGGGCTGGGTGCCAATAATGGAGCTGGCATGTTGTGTGGTTGTTTTTTTTTCCACACGCGAATCCGTAATTGATTGGCGATCTCACGGATCTGCCGGACGCCACCCGATGGGAGTGGGGATGGATGCAGATTCTAATCAGTTAATTAAGTACACACGATGTACTGCAACACAATGCGCATGTCGAATTAATTATGTGTGTGTGTGTGTGTTTGTGTGAGAGAGTGCGCGCGCGCGCGGTTTATGACGACAACCTGATGCTAACGGATTCTTGGCCTTCTATCGTTGGGATGACGATTGCCGCGACGATGGAGTGTTGGTTTTGATTGCTTCCTCTTTTTGTTTAGGTGGGAAAATCCACGGAATTTTAATCCGTAAAAAGAAACGCAATGTTCCCACAAAGAAGAATTTAGTTCCATGACATTTAAAAATACTTCGAATTAGCAGATATCGATAAACAACGAAACATAAGCTCACGGTGAAGGATCTTTCCAAAATGAGGGTTCCGGCTTGAAGGACCTTTTGGTGAATTTCCCACCGTCCGGGCAGCCACAAAATATTATCGTTCCATCGAAGCAAACCTATGAATCGACTTTTAACGGCCCTAAAAATCGCGTCCACACAAGGGCGCGCACAATGTGAGCCTGTTCTTGGGACGCCAATCAAGCGTCACAAATGACTATTTAAATGAGCAGAGATTTTTGTTTTTCGCTTCGTTTTTATCGCTTCCCAATCTCATCAACCGGCACCACGTGTTTTTTTCGCGCGGGTATTGATTTAGTCGCCCGCTGTTTGGTTTAAACTTCGCATAATCAAAAAGGAAGCTTCCCTTCGAGGGGCTAGTGTTCTGGTTCTGAAGGTGAGACCAAGAAGCCCTTGTTTGTCAAAAGCTTTTCGCTAGTCCGGATGGGAAATTTATTCCTAATCAGATAATACTGGCTTGGGTGATGCTTCTTGTGCCTTTTTTTTTCGACCATCATCGTTACTCACTGCCAACAACTTTGTGTGCTTCGATAAAGGCCCTTTGTCATGCAAAAAACGGGGAAACTATTTGTCCCTTCTAGTCTTGAGAAGAGAAGTGTGTACACATGGAGCTACACACAAAAGAAGTTTACCAAGCGCTCGGCGCGCGTTTCCGTGTGTGATGATTGGCATTCGATTGTGCGGAGGGATGGAGAGGGGAAGATGGGGAGGATGATAGTTTGTCTACCAAATTCACACTTCTTCTACCCGTTCGAATGCTTCCGCGATGAGCGCGCAGCGACCGTTCGTTTACCGATCAGACAACGTCAGCTAGCAGCGAGCCAACAAAAGACTTCAACGGGCGCTCGAGTGACGAACGCGATGCACGATCGACGGGCGCTAGGTCTTGAGTGTGCAAAAGTTCAAAAGATTAATTAATCTCGTCACCTAGAACTTCATTGGAAAAAAAAATAAAAAAGCGAAAGTAAGACCAAGCCAGGAGCTTGATTGGAGAGAAGAATTCGGCAGGATGTAATGATGGGAAAAAGTAATTATTTACTTCATTTACATTTATTGCTCTCATCCATGATGGTTTTTTTTTGACGTATGTTCACTCAATTTTAATTGTTTCGGTGGGATTGCATACGACATCCTTCGGGGCGGTTGATGGTCAAGCTTGGCTCAAGGAACCGGTTTTGAACGCATCGTCTGGAAATTCGAATGGCATTCCCCCTTGTTTTCATTTTTACCGGCCAGCGTTTAGAACCAGCTGACATTTTGGGCCGCGGGAAGGGAAGAGAAAACCCCATGTGCGAAACGATTGTCCGGAGACAAATCTTCCCCGCTCGACAGCAGAAAACCATTACCGCTCATATTAAGGGTAAACTAATATCGTACGTCGTGGCACGTTTAATGTCACACGCCCGACGAATCTTTATGTGTGCGTGGTCTGAGTTTGCGAGAAGATGAAAATGTGAACCACTGGTGAGGTAGGTGATCGTAGGTGATCTCCAGGCTGAGGAACTAAACGTACTCCGAACCTCCGCGTTTCTTGCAAGCCTTCTTCTTCTTAGGCTTCGAATAAGCCTCGGTCGAAAGGCCGTCGAAGCGTTCGTACGGCGCCTCGTTCCGCGCAAGACACCTCATTAGCTATTCCGCCTACGTGCGAGAGCCAAACGCGTGCACGGTCGTGTCTAACAAGGTTAAGCACACCATCCTTCCTTCCCCCGACGGAAGAGGTGACGGAATAAAATGAAGCAAAAAACAAAACCCAAACGAAACACCTCTAAACGGGAGGGGGCGCATCTTGATCGGCCTAAAGTAACGCGGTAAATCCCACGTAAATTGGGTGCTTCCGTCAATGATTTTATTACTTCATTCGGTAATGACTCACTGTTGGCCCTTGTTGTGGCTCGATTGTATCGCGCCGCCGTTGCACCAAAACGGCACGTAATGCGGATGCGGGAAATCAGTTCTTAATGGAGGAATTTTCGGCCAATTAGGAAGCGGTTGGAGGCGCTAGCGATTTTTTTCAGGATTCAGGATTTTTTCATCTCTTTCTTTCGGTCGATGCAGAGTTCATCTTGTTTTAGTTATTGGGTTTAAAATTGGAAGTTTATTATAGAATAGATGTTTATGCCTTTGCTTCGGTGAAGTTCGTATGCAAAGTGAAACCCTCAACACCATAACAAATGACAAAGAAAAGACTCATCCTAACGACCGAAGAACGACGTTAGGAGGATCGGCAAATATTGTCACAGCAAACCGAACCGAACCGACCCGCGCAGAGTGGTCTATTTGCGCCGACAGGTTACGGGGCGGGAAAAATCTTTCCCCTTACCGGACGACTTCATTACTCATACTCGCCCGCGTAGAAGCGGTCAACACCTCTACACCGACGCGCGCATTCTTTCGGGCCGTTTTGTTCCGACTTCCTTGTCGGGGAGACATTAATTTCCATAATCAACCAACCGCTTAATTATCACCCAGCTCCGTCCATTTGTCATTCGTCCCGGGCACTCGATCATGGTTTTTCATTTTTTTGTTTGTTTTTGTTTACCCAACCGTTCCCCCCCCCCCCCCCCCCCCCCCAACCCCATTACGTCAGACACATTCCGGAATTTTGGGGTGGAAAAAGGCCACCTCATTGGTCAAGCTTTCAACGAAATCCGATCGACGATTGTGTTATGGGTAAAGAAATGTTTATCTGTACTTTTGAGATTTTTAGGGATGTAAGAGTGTTTTGTTTTGTTGCTTTGCTTTCCTTTACAAAACTGACCTTTCGTACCCGGGGTTTTGCTTGTCGTTCCGTTGGCGTTTCGTTCGAATTTTGAACATGTTAACGGCAATAAATCACGTATCGATCAACGGGATGGAGTTGCTCCGAAGTAACCATAGATGAGGGTAAAAAGGGAATAAAGGAAACTGAAACATGGTTCCATGAAAAACGCGCTCTCCTTATCGTGTGCCTCGCAGGGTTAAAACCGCTCAAGACAACAACATTTAAAAAAAAAAAGACAGTAACCTTACATTTGGCGTTTCGGGATCAGCTGGGAAATGCACATAAATTACCGCTCGTTATGTCAATGCTCACGCGCGGTGCAGTGTGTGGTGTGTGTAATTGTTTTGGTCCTTTTTTCGAGCCCGGTTTTCCTTCATTTGGAACGCTTTCAAACCCCGGTGCGCCTCGGGGATAAAAATCCTTCGTCCAGCGTGTGTTGGAGGAAACAATGGCACAGGCATGTCGTTGTGAGGTTATTTTACCTCCATTTTTTTTTGTGGTACACTTTGCCCCACCGAGAGAACCACAAATTACGTGTCTGGTTCGCTTTTTGGGACCGAGCCGGGATGCTGCCTGTTTGGGAAGCGGAACCATTCCGCTCGAAGTCGAAAAAGGGGACGAGCGTGAGGGGGAGACCCGTCGTCAACCGGGTCTCTTATCCAATTCACAAATTGGTCCTCCCGCGGGTGACACATGACCGGGCACGAAGAATGCGGTTTTTCGGCAGGGTTTTCTTCTTCGGGTTTCCTTCTTCCGTGCTCCCTTCATGCTTTGCTCGCTTCCCGAAAGGCCAGGTTTTGGGTTTCCTTCTGCTAGCGGCATTTGCTATCGGTTCACCTATGTAGATGCCAGAAACCGGTTTAGCGTGCCGGGTTCGGGAGTTCGGGACAGGTGATTGGATGGCTTTCGATTTTTTTTTTGCAATGTTTTCGGTTTTTCGGTTTTTCTTACGACGCCCGGGGAATTGCTTGTCTACCCTCGCAATTGTTCAGGCAAGGGAGCCAAAAAAAAAACACGGTATGTAAAATCGGACTGAGGATATTTCCTCGTACCCAGTTTTATGCACGTTGACGTCCCGTTACGGTGCCGTTCGTTTTGGTTTTGTTTGCTCCGTTTCGTTCGGGGGTTGTGATAAGTTATCAGAAAGACATTCCTTCAGAGCCGACACATATTGTGGCGAGGCACGCAAAAGGAGACAACTTATGCAATATAGTTCCTCGTGTCTCGTGGCTTCGCGTCAAGAAATGTGGCGAGGGGACAGGTTTTTATCTGGCTTTAAGTTTTAACGAGAACTTAAGCTTCAAGGGATATTTACTCTTTAACAGAACCTCCATTGAAGCGTTTTAAAACTCGAGCAGTATTTATCGATACAAACTTCATTTAAAAAAAACAACCTCTTTCAAAGCCAGGTGGAGGTGCTTCTGGTGTTGAATCATCATGCGCCTCCATCGATTTCGGGAATCGTGCGACCACGTGCGCGCGCGCTAACTCCTTCGGCGATCGTCGACCTTTCCGTTCAGGTATAAGAACCTCTTAACAGCGTCAAAGAAAAGCATAATAAAAAAAATGGTAAAACCTTCCCGAAAAAAGCTGACAGCCCATGAAATAGAGATGTCCTATGACTCTCCACCACCACCACCGAAAGCAGTGTTTGGTGATAATTAAATTGACTTCCCCAAGGCTTTCCCGCGGCTGCTGATTTCTTGCACACTTTTGCGCACAAAGCTAATTGCCGAGGTCAACCAATGTTGACTGTTTTTTTCGAGTTCTTTTTTTTTGTTTTTCTGCACGCCGCCCGTTTTATGAGCTCCCCTCAGAGTGACTGCTTTCATCTCGTCGTTTCGCAACCATTAGACACCAAGTGTGTGAGTGTGTGTGTGTGTATGAGGCAGGTTAAGGAATGTCACGGCACGGTTTATAGCTCCGGTTCGTTCCGTTTTGATATTTTCTGCCAGAAAAATGGCAGACGCTGAAACTGAATCCCATCGGGCCAAGGGGCTCGATGCTGTGAAGAGTAAGGGAAACGAAACACTAAAGGAGCTGGTTATGCAACGAGCAGATCAATTCGTTTTAAGGAAAGCGGGCCCCCGGCGCCGACCGCTTCGTGGGAGGTTAATTGGGCACTTTTGTGGCGCCCGGCTGGGAACTGGTCTGGACGAAGAAGGAAACACCCCGCCATAAAACCGTCCACGATATTTGGAGCAAAGTGACGGGTGACAGTGGTTTAGGTGTTTAGAATTTTATTTTACGATCGATAATTGCACGAAATGGTTATTCAAATGGAAGTGTACGTTTTACTGTAATAAATAAAACCATTTCGTCACCCAATGGAACAAATATTGGTATTGTGAAATGGCCACTGATACCGTCAACTTTGCTCAAAAGAACCCAATAACCTCTTCTAACATCCGCTAACGTTGATAAGTTACCGGGAGAACCTTGACGGGCGTCTGCCTAATAGGTTGTTTGGATGCATTCCATGATTTACACCGTTTAAAGTGGCAATGTGGCTTCCCACCTGCTCCCTAGACAAGGTCACCGCAGACAAGCACCCCTTGTCAAGTTTGTCGGTAGTCAGATTTATGGGCAGCCTTTTGAGCTTTCCAAACTACCCGGCTCAACTGAAGAAGCGCGCAGCCGGTGCGGTTTCGGTTGCGGTACATAAAAAAAAACACCAACCCTGGCCAACAAACTTGATTCCCCCGGCCGGTTTCTAACTGTTGCTTCCTTCCTCGAAACGAACCCTTTATCGGTGGGCCGTAAAACGCCAGCCCGTGGGGTGGCATCTCCGGTTGGAGCGTTTCATCGGTGTTGTTGATGAATGTTTGTTTAATGTCTCTCGCCCGGCTGTGGGACGCCATCGCGTGCTAAGAAAGTCGTGTTTTTACCCATGTTGCCCACTCTTGCTTTAATCTCCATTTGGTTTGTCATTTAATGGTCCTTGGAGGTTTTGAGATGCTTCGGTGGTAAAGTTTAGACCTTTAGCCTGTGGTCTACGCCACGTGGTCCGGCGGGGAGGAACATCAGTCGGTAGCTGGAGTTTGTCTCGCCACCATCCCTTCCCCTCAGTCCGTTTGCGAGAAGTTCAAAGATCAACCACTAGTTGGAGGTCAGATGAAACATATTTCACCAGCACCGGGTTTGACAATGCGTTCTTGACCGGGATGAAGTGAACTCTGTTTTAAGCTGTTTATCCTTCGCGCCGCTTCAATTCAAGAAGCCCCAATTTTGTGTTTGTAATGTGTTGTCGCACTCAGCCCGGTGGCACCATTTCCTTGCAATGATCGTGTTGATAATGGGCGCCGATGAATGTCCTCAAACGTCGGGTTTGGATGTTCGTGTCTGCCCGTTGCCGTTGAACCGTCGCCGATCAATCTCTCCTGGGAGGACGCACAAGAAGCTGAAGAGAAGATGAATGTTTGCAGACACACAACACTACCCGTAATAAACACGGACAGCGGGGCAAGGAAAACATTCTCCCCCCAGTCACGCCAGTCAATCATCGAGTGTGGGACGGCGTGTATCTATGGGATCTTTCACGGCGACTTGCGTGTCACATCGGTTCACCGGCGAGTTCACGATCGTAAAGTTGGTTAAAAATGGCAGCGCAAGCTCTCGAACCGATGTGCGCTCGGCTTCCATTTTCTTCTGCACCTCACGATACAGTCCTTCCGAAGGGCGGCCAAGCGGACCACCATGTTCCGTTCTGTCCGGTTGACATTTGTTTACGGTCCCGTCCCGGACCGCAACTGTGTCAATGGCAAACGCCGCCGTGTGGCTTAATTTGAGCATCACATCTCGTCGCCAGATCGGTGGTCGGTGCCGGTACGACGTATTTGGCGGGTGGCGAAGTCGTCATAAATTCTAGCCAAGCATCGGCATCTCATGTTTCATGCTGCAAACCCCTCCCCCCATCCCATGGGGACGGAACCCGGACGTTCGGTTTTGCGGAGGACAAGGGAACCCTTTGACGTGGGCTTCGGTGGGCCTTAGAAATCAGCCAGATGTTGCCGCGGTCATTTTGCTCGTTTACCAATTTCACCCCTCCGGTCCACATCCCGCGTCCTCGATACTGGCTGCTTTCTAGGCAATCAAATAAATGATTCCGATTAGCATACGATTTGCATACGATCAGAGGATCAGCAGGCTTTCGTTACAATACGGATCTCCGAACGGCCCTGCCCGCGGTTCTGGTTCGTAAAACCCAACCAGGATGTAGCCCTGTGGGTCTGAAACAGAGTGGTAAACACAAAAAAAAAATACTCAAAAAGTAGTACTAGGAATGCGAATTAAAAAGAAAGAGAAACGACATTGACTCACCAAAGTGTTGGGTTGACGAGATCAGATCAGGATGCCCCATTTGACAGCAGCCGAAACATTTCAGCGGTATTTGACACCGAAACCGTAGCCTACTCAAACCCTTGTGCTTTGTGCCCTTGTTAGAAATAGCTCAATCATCCACCGGCAACGCCAACGCGTGCTGCGTTCGGATTTTTGTTTGGACAAACAGTGATCAAATTTGTCGACAACGACGCCGTTTAGTCCCGGCAAACATTGACCACTGTCCACTGACCACGTTCGCTACCCGGTGCGGGGGTTCGCGGAAATCGAAGACATCCTTCCAGCCACTCGAAGCGGGTCAATATTTTCCTATTACACAAACCGAGAGACCCAATTCAACCCGGCAGAGGAGCGGCGTGAGCGGGGTGTTATACTGAGCCGGACGGATGACACCGATCACCGCCGGTGCCGGTTGTTGTCACCAGCGCTGGTTGCCAGGTCAGGTGGCAGACATATTTATTCCGGTTGATGGCCATTTATTTGCCGATCGTGATCGAGCCGAAGATTTTACGCTCGGCGTGTGTTGTGTGTGGAGGACATCTTTTATTTTTTACCTCGCTGTCGTCACGCAAGGGTAGGGTTTTTTTTTGTTGGGTTTTTGATTTCATTAAATATGTTTTTCAATCAGCTTCTTGTTTTCCCCGAAAAACCTATGCTGCCCGCTTGGTGACCCTCTCCACCGCAAGCAAACGCGCTGAGGGTTGGAGGATTATGTAAAAAAACGTGCAAATCTGCAGACCTGTAAAAAAGAGTGGTAAAACAAAAAGAAATCAAGCATAAAATACCTCCCGAACCACCGAGAGTCCAACCGTGTCGGGCGGGTGGTGGAAGGAAAATAAAAGGAGCCCAAGCGAACGAACCCCCAGCTTCGGTCCTATTCGATTATGTGCTTCGGGGAGAGCTGCCCGACCTGCCCGAGATCGGAGAAACCTCCAACTACATCCGGGATTGGTCCGGTTTATTTTATTTCATGCCTTTTTTTACCTTCAGCCCACCTTTGGGTGTGTGCGATTGTTAGTGGGTCGCTTTTGGGGACGCAAGGCTGCCCCACGATCGGATCGGTCCCTCTCGTCAGGATCGGGAGTTTGGAGGACGGAACAGACGGGACGGTTTTGGGGAGTTTAGGGCAAAAAGCCATCCCAGCCGGGAACAGAGGGATCTAGTGAAAGGGAGTGGGTGCGGAAAAAAAGAAAGATTACGACATATTCGCCCGATAAGAGCGAACACCACGAACGTTCCACGGCAGTTTTACAGGCTGACACTTGCTCCACTAGGAACGGAGAGGTTCGTTACGTTGGGGCTCGTTGTGTTTCTTCTTGAATTTACAGCTGACATTTCTCTCGGCCCTCCCCTCTCTGAGGTGATGCCCTTTTTGACAGCTGACAGATGACAGCATGGGGGCCAGTCGCGCCAAGCGCCAATGGGGTCCAGCAGCGTTGGCTCTGGAAGCCGTCGGTTCCACCTTTCGGACCGAACGGAAGGCTTAAAGATCGCTGCGTCGGTTAATTTGAGCTGATATTTCTTGCCACTGCGTTACCGATGGGGTTCCTTGCTGCGTTTGGCCGTGCAAAGGCCGCGCCACAACGTGTAAGACCGGTAGCGATATTAATTATTCACGTTCGCCGGTTGCGCCGTCGGTTGTCGATTAGGGTTCGGCTAGAATACAGCCGCATACAGCAGGGGCATTGGCGAGCACAAGATGATGGTCGGCCCAAGCCATTTGAACCGTTCAGCCCCCCTTTTTTGGAGATGACACCGTACGGTACACGGTGGCTTGAGAACCTCCCGAGCGGGTCGTTAATCCTCCGATATCGCGTGGCGTTACATCACGTTAAGCCATCACGTGTTGGGCAAATTCCGGCTGGTGGAAGGGCTGTGAAGATGGATGGGCAGAGAAGATTAATTGGACAAAGATGGGTTGCGAAATTGTTGGATGGAAACGTACGGTTTGCGGTTCGGTCCATGGCAGTGATTCTCAACGTACGGAATAAGGGAGCTTGACGTCCCGTGAGGTTTTGAAATCGTATCTAACAAGGCCTACTTCGGTACCGCGCGTAAGCAAGTCGTGTTATCCAAACCCTAATGCATTGATAAACAGTGAACACAAAGTAAAGATTTCAATCACTCTGTTGATTAAGAGCTCGATATGAACCGTGTAGTGCTGGAAGACGACGGCATTTTCTTACTACAATGAAATAAATTTCCACCCGGAAAGGTTGGCCATCGACATATTGCGTAAAATGGCATTGTCTGCAGTAAACTGATTTGTAATTATTTTGCCTCGTTTGGTTATTTAGTGTTATTTGTTCTTGTTATAGAACCTTTAGTAAAAATGCTGGTATTCATTAATGATCTTCACTCGAGTTAAGTTAATTTTCTGCGCATGTGGATATTTGGATAAAACAAGCAACCTTTTAGGAAATACTATTATATTTGCTTTATGCTGCGTTGAAAGAGATGAAAATAATCAACTATGAGGTAAAAAGTACACATACAATTCGTATTGTGTCCTGATCAATTTTAGTACTTAGTAAGTTTGATCTCTTATCCTGTTCATTTAATTTGCATACATGTTATGGGTGTGTCTTTTTTATTTTTAATGGCAATATTTTTACTGATATTATAATATGCTTGACAATCTCTGGCCTAGCTTATAACGACTTTAAAAAAATGTTTCTGGTTATTGTCCTTTTTCCTTTGCGATGGATACGATTTCGTCTTTTTAATTTCCTTCTTTAGAGTTGTATGTTTCGAAAATGATTGTTCATCGATGTTCCCATTTGTTTGCTTCTATTCACAGACTGGCGAATGTTATGCACCGGAAGTCTGCTGCAGGCAGCAGTCGCTCCTGTCGGACTCCAACACCCTGACCAACGAGGGCTACGTCGTTAAGGTACCGGAAAATCAGTACCTCCCACCGGAGGGTCAGAACACTGTCACAAACATTCAAACCGCACCCCCACCACCACCACCCACCACACCTCGCCCACCACCCACCACCACACGGTACGTGCCACCACCGACCACCACGCGCTACGTGCCACCACCGACCACCACGCGCTACGTACCTCCACCGACCACCACCCGGTACGTGCCGCCGCCGACGACGACGCGCTACTTCCCCCCACCGACCACCACGCGTGCACCATTCCGCGGCGACGAGTACATTCCACCCCGGGAGGAAGTGCCGGAACCGTCCAATGACGACCCTAACAAGATTAGACCTCCGCAGGACGAGCAGCCCAATCCGGCCAATGAAACTCCGGTCGTGGTGCGACCGACTCCCCAGCGTCCGTTCCAACCGCCGCGCCCGCAGGAACCACAAGGACCGGCCCCACTCCCACCCGTCGGCTGCTCGGCCGCCATGAACTGTACCGAGGAGGAGTACTGCTCGTCGACCGGCGTCATCTCGAAGACACCCGTCGTGCTGACGGAGGAACAGAAGCTGTTCCGCGTGCCGGTCACGGCCTGCCGCAACCTGGAGCGAGGCTTCACCGGCGTGTGCTGTCGTGATCCGGACTACGTCGATCCGTGGCCGGTCGGCCAGCTGGGCCAGTACAACCCGGAGATCCTTGGCTTCGACGACGGTTCGTACAAACCGACGAACGGCAACGGTAACGGTAACGGGCTCGCCAACGGTAACGGTGCTAACGGACGGCGCCCCGGTGAGCCGATCCAGGCTTCACCGTCGCAGGTAACGTCCACACAATCCTTTGCACCGAACCAGTTCGTCAGCCAGCGGACTGGTGTGACCCAGGCGAAGACGCAGTACGATCGTGGCGTAACGGCGTCCGCTTCCTTCCAGTCGACCGTCGGCCAGCGCGTCAACAGTCCGGCCCCGAGCGGGCTGCAGTTCACCAACAGCGGCAACACCCGGTTCCGCCCGTTCCAGAACCAGCGCTCGGAAAGTACCTTCACCAACACGCAGCAGTGCGCTCCGAGGAACTACGTAAGTGTAACCCGCGGCGTCCCAAGATCCAGAGCTTTCTCCCTACAGTCCCTCAAGGGACGCTGCGAGTCAATAGGGGTTTACGGCGGCCATAAAGAAACCATGGGATTGATTTTGTCTCGCGATCTAATAGCAATAACATTATGCTAATGTGTGTCGTATATCCAATGCGATACGACGATTGTGTCGTATATCATTGCGTTGCCGATTGCTTGGAGGCGTCGTAAAATTGAAACTTAATGCTCCATCCGCGCTCGTGGGGCGCTTTTCTAACGCCCCATTATAGCCGGGTGTTGTAATATCGATGTTGATTGGCTTTAATCGTCGGCTTGATGTCTCACTTGTGGGGGAGGCCGTTGATCACTCGTTAAAGTGAAATCAAATCAAACAAATATGTTAATGGTGTCCCCGACCGTTATCGTTCTCCGTAGAACACTCAACCGCGTGGAGCTGGACCGCTCGGCACTGGATTTGGTGAGTTCCCGTGGCAGGCGATGGTGCTGTTCCAGCCAAACAAGACGCTGCTGTGCGGTGGCGCCATCATTTCCGATAACACCGTCGTGACGGCCGCCAACTGTGTCTATGGGTAAGGAAATAATAAAACAACCTATTTTCGGTAGGGGTTTTTTTAAAACGTCCCAATTGTTGTCTCCAGACTGAACCCACGCACGATCCAGATCAAGGGAGGCGAATGGCGCCTGGGAGTCGATGCCGAACCAAAGCCATTCCAGATCGTCAACGTGAAGGATGTGGTGTACCATCCGGCGTACAACCCGACCACGCTGAACTACGACGTGGCCATGCTGGTGCTCGAGGATCGTCTACGCTTCGACATGCACATCGGTGCACTCTGTCTGGATGAGAACGACGTGGTTCCGAGCGCTTCGTACGAAAACTGCGTCACCACCGGTTGGGGCAAGGAAGTGCTGAAGAGTAAGTGATAGAGAGGGATGAGGTTCGAGGGCCCAGGAGCGGGATTGATTGAGGTTTGCATTTTTCGTCTTTGCAGTTCACATCTCCAACGCGCTGATGCAGCAGATGCCGATCTCGTTGCTGTCGGAAGCGGACAGCCAACGGCAGCTGCAGGCGAACGGTTTCGCCGCGGAGTCGCACATTTGCGGCCGACCCGCGGGTGATGCCTGCCAGGTCGATATGGGCAGCGCGCTGGCCTGTGCGGACACGAGCGGCACCTACTACCTGAAGGGTGTCTACTCGGCCGACAACGGTTGCAACCGACCGGACCAGATCGTCTCGTTCTCGAACATCGACGTGCAGTGGATCAAGCAGGCGCTGAAGAACCCGAACCAGTTCATCACACCGGTACCGAACTACCAGACGGCCGCCAACAGCCCACAGGTGACGCGAGTGCAGCTCCAGTCCACCCAGGGTCCGGTCTACAACAACAAGTACCTGCCGCCACTCTAAAGAACCTCCAGCCTTCCGGGGCAGGAACGCAGTTAAAAGACAGCAGGCACCAACTAATAACTCCCAGTGATAGAGTACACGAACAGACTCGATGTTGGTCTACGTCGGTGCCGTCCTGCCAAACAAATACCGACCCATCGGAAAGGTCGATCGAGTGCTGGCAGGATGTTCGATGTTCGACACGGAAACAAACACCACAAACATTTACCACATCCACATTCCACACGTAACATTACACGATCTGCATTCGACGATCCTTACAAACATGTTAACACACTGCACTACTCGGTTAGTGGTGCTAGTATTCTTAAGACACGTTTTTCCCAACCATTTCACAACCATCAAACCTGATCGGAGAGAGAAGATCAAACAAACAAACGAGTCGTTCCACTTCACCACCCAGCGTGATCCAGTCCATGTGTTGTGCAACTCTCGGGTGATATCTTAGTAGATCACCAAAAAACAAACGGCTTTGCATCCAACCGAAATCAGACATTCTTTGGCAGTTCTATTTTGATACTTAGATCTAGCTTTAAGTGGACATTACACCTCCAAAACTTATTGGTCCCTTTTCTAACCACCACACGCAAAGGGAAGGGACTCTTTATTGGATGCACCGCTATATGGTAAGGCATTAAATAAGGCGCTCGTATCTTGATCATAGAAGAAGTAGAATACACCCACCCCGAATTCCCGATATAGAGCACTACAGTCATCGCAGCCGCGGCCACCACCACCGTGGACCGGGAATATCCAGTTGGCGGGGGGAATAAATAGTTTAAAAAAAGGGTATCCCATCCATCAAAGCAACACGCATGACAACCATCCATCATCGTAGGTTTACATGAAGCACCGAATTACCGAACAACCTCCCGCTTCCCTTTTGCTAGGAGATTGCATGAAAGAATATCGTTTAGAATTTAAATTACATTGAAACGTACAGTCAGATCGAAAATAATAAAGCATGAAACACTCATCGGCGAACACATACACACACACACACATATTGACAGGCGTGAAGTAAAAGTATAACGCAACGTTACTATCTTCTTATATCTGTAATATTATTTAATTACCTGTACATAATAAATATTGTAAGCTTTCGTCGTTTTTAGGAAATAATTCCAGTCTTTTATTTGCTCGATAACAGTGAAAATCAACAACACAATGATAACAGTCCAATTACGGGGTACACGAAATCTAATAACTTAAATGCCTCACGAAAGAAAAATTATGTTGGGTCCGTAGAGACCGTTATTTCCAATTTCTCTTTGCTGGGACATAATTGAAAGAACGCGACTTAAAAATCATAATAGGAGCTCTTTTGATAAACTCAGATAAACTGTCGTTGTTGCAATATAACTTGTCGAACAGTGGAAAACCGTAAAACTTCTGCATTAGATACTGAAGCGTAGAGGAAGTGAAACGTTCCCGTCCAGAAGAGACACGAATCTGCCATCAATTAATGAGTGATCACATCCATTAGTGATGTGAAAATAAGGAATCGGGACTCCTCTAAATTTTTGCAATCAATAATAATCTTTACTGTGGGATGGAGCAGCTCATGGAAGGTTTTAGATTGAGCTGCGGGAATTACACGAGATATAGAGAGAGAGTGACGATTTAAAAAATACCACCTCGAAATATTCCAGCAGCTCGATCTGGAACGGCTAATCCCAGTCGAGGGTTAACATAACATAATAAACCACACCAGGCCAGATCTCCCAACCATACGCCAAATGTTGAAGAAGATGGCCAAGTTACAAAAAAAAAAGAACATCGACCATCTCTTAATCGGTATCAAGCCACGATATATCGTTTGGAGTCTTAGCCAAAATCATAAGACACCTTACCTTGGATAGACCGTGCGCATAAAGAACTATTGTTGAACCCGCCACCACCATGCTCCCGCCGTCAAACAGATGGGACATCAGAAACTACATGGTGGAAGCTTCAGGGATCGTCCTCTACTTATGATCCACGTCGTGGCTGGATGTTTGAAACAAGAGTATCCTATAGAAGAGAGGTTCGTGGACTAAATAGAGGACTGCCTCTGAAACAGCGAGGTTTACTCAATGTTCCGTTAATAGAGTACAATGAACATTAAATCTAAGTAAACTTTCAAATACTCAAATATTCTTTTCGCATAGCGGATCATAGTTTTCTCAACCAATGTAACAGCAATCAGTACATGTTGGTCGGGAACATCTGAACGGAGCTGATGATAATCGCAGCTTTTGAAAGCGGCAAAAATTATAATCCATCCTCAAATTTCTAATGCCTTTGGGGCATGAATGACGTTTGTGAGAATGCATTCAATAGAAATCTGTCGTACAACCGAACATCAGTTTTCGAATAAGAGAACTGATACATGTTTGCAAGAGCAAAATTTCCATAGAACGGACAAAGAAAAGTCTATTAATCACGATGAGTAAGAGCTTTTACTTTGGTCTAATACATAAAGTGGCTTATGATATCCGAGAAATGGCCAATTGGAGTACCGTTTTGTCAACCATGAACATACTTCTCACACCGAGTTTGAGACATCAAACAACTGAAAACATCCTTGTTTAGATCCAGTCAAAAGTGTTCCTATTACAGTTCAAGCCCAGTCGCCTTTATCAACAACAAACTCAAAACTATCCACATTCCCAGCGTTAAATGAAACCATCTAAAAAACAATTCAAAATATAAATTAAACGATTCATTTGCTGTACAACGGGATTGGGGAAAGAAATCCTTTTTTGATTCTTCTGTTTGTGACCCCCTCTTGGCGTACGGTAGTTTTATAAAACTCACTTACCACCCTACTTCCTTGCCTGATCATAGTTTTGTATGTACCACTGTACCGTTTCCTTCATCGCAACGTCAAAGTCGGTGAACTGGAACTCGGGCAGATGTGTTCGCAGTTTCGCATTCGAGGCCGTCTTCCGAAGCTGACCATCGGCCTTGCTTGTGTCGAACTCGATTTTTCCCTTAAAGTCGAAAGCTTTTACAAGCGATTCCGCCAGCTGGGCGATGGATACTTCGGCCGATTCGTCCACAGAGAGGATGATCGGCTCGGGGCTGTCGTAATTTCGCAGCACCCAGATGAAGAGCTTGGCCAGATCGAGCGAGTAGATAAACTGCCGCAAGGGCTTTCCAGTGCCGTATACCGTGAATACTTTGTCTTCTTGGGGTGTCTGCGAATAAAGTGAAGCTTATGTTAGCCATTTGCAGCTTTAACGAAATGAGGAAAATATTAGTATACGCACCTCGGCATCCTTGACGTAAATAAGTTCATGCAAACGATGGATCATGCCAGGGATGACATGGCTTACGGAAGGCACGAAATTATCGTGCGGTCCAAACACGTTGCAAGGCACGACGGAAGTGAACATATCACCGTACTTTTGATTGTAGCCCCGGTTCAACACATCGATCATGCGTTTTGCGTAACTGTAGCCAAAGTTGGAATCATGTGGAGGTCCGTTATGAATCTAAAGGGAAGAGAAAACCATACATTGTAGGAATAAACCGGAACAAAACTTCGCCATACAAACCATTGTCTCGTCGATGGGATACGGTGTCTTATCGGGGAAAATGCAGGTCGATAGGCAGGACACCACTTTCTGCACGTGCGTTTCGTGGCTAGCGAGCAGCACGTTGTCATTGATGAGTATATTCTTTCGCAGGAAATCGATGTTGTTGCTCATGTTGTGAAATAACCCGCCGACCATAGCGGCCAAGTGCACCACGTGCGTTGGTTGATGTTGTTCGAACATTTTCCTCGTGGCCGCTAGATCGCTGGAAAAAAATCGAAAAACCAGGCGAGGGAGTGGTCAAGTCGATTCCTTTTTATCAACGGACATTTATTAGTGTTAAAAGCGTATCAGATGAGGTTTTTATTCGTACAGTAAACAAAGCAATGGAACACACTTGGAATTAGCATTTGTTGGGATGTTTATTGTTTTCAAGGTACCAAACATCATACAGCTCACCATACAGCTGCCTTTTTTCCAAGCCAAAGAATCAAGAATATTGAACAGCAAAAATAGTGGCTGGCATCATTTGAAAAAATCGCAAACCCAAACGATCGCCAAATGTAAATTAATCTACTATTTCAGTGCATTTATGAACGAACTTATAACGAACACTGACGAACGTTGACGTCTAACGACTTCTCTCACGAAACCAGCCCGTTGTTCCGAATGTTCTTTGGTTCAAACATGGCATAGGCTGATAAGAGTTTTGAATGATAATAGCACAGGAAAACGACATCGCTCAGAACAACTACTAACTTTATCAGCGTCCAAAAAAAAAACAGAGCATCATTAGAAAGAAACCTCAATCGGGCCAAACGGCAAAAAAAAAGAAATCTCGAGCAACTGCATCGGCTCGCGGTTTCTTAAGGCACCCCGAATATTACACTGGTTTCGCAAACAGCAAACACATGTATCGCTTATCAGTAAGTTCACTCGGGAACCGTTGGCCCTATCAGTGTAACTTGAACCCCATGGGGTGATTGCTTCCCATGGAAGGCATAATAAAGCATAGGATGCCAAAATGATATGTTAGCATACAAGCATTAGAATATGTTGAAGGGACGTATAAAATACAATGATCTACAAATAATCGTTGCACTTTGTACTGCGATGACCAAAGCAAGCAAACAGATAGATAACTAATATTGTAACTTTACTTAACTGCCCTCCAATGGGCAGCAGTTACAAATATTCCCTTTTCAGGCTAAAATATCCATTTGAACGAGTTGGCTATCAATTCAACGAAAAAATATTAGATTATAAAATAACGTATTTTGTTCAATCTATGCGCCTTTTGGGACAATGTTGTCGGGTACACGAACCGAGACAAAACAAGGGACTATAGTTGGATTTGATTCATCCGAACACGGTTCAAGTACATCAATTGTTCAATCTATGCGCCTTTTGGGACAATGTCGACGGGTACACGAACCGAGATGTAGACAAAACAAGGGACTATAGTTGGATTTGAACATGCGAACATGCGAAACATGCACATCAAGCATTGAAAATATGCAATGCAATTGGCTGGAAAAACTTGGTGTCAGTGCATGCAACGGCGATAGCGGAGGAGGCATGTTTTTCAACATGAACGGTACATGGTTCTTGCGAGGAATAGTGTCATTCATTGACCGTGTTAACCGATGTTAGTAAATACCGCGAATGGATAACGAGGTACACCGGCAAGTTGAAGAGTTACAGTTAAATAAAGGATGTAAAGCAATTTCACATTAAAAAGGATTATGCTCTAAATTTAAGGCATAACGAGTCTTTAACAGGTAGACATGATGTGCATGTAATAAATTATATTTCATATTGTTAGTTACGAATTTGGTGATTGCTGCCACCGGATTCGTTGCTACTAAATATGCGAAATATATTCCTGTTAATCAAGGGGAGTATCCTAAAGTTAATGATCACACGTAAATTTCACGAGATAGAATTTATGGAATGATCGTTGATATTAAGGATGGGCTGTTCCTATAGGATGCCTGATAGTAACGGCGATTATAAATTGATTTCTAAACACTAACCGTGAGAGAACGATTAGGCTTGAAATGGAATACAAAACAGTTTAGCGAAAATAGTGCTTCTGTTGAGATAAGAAGACTGGAGGCAAAGATGAACTGACCACAGTATCTTGCCTGACCAACAAGATCATGACTATACAAGTAGGAAACAAGTTGAGATAACCCGTCAATGTAGTATAATGTTATTGTGAGGTTGAGATTTCGCACTGGTTTGGTTCACTGGGATCCGTGCGATTCATTGCCCGTTTGACGAAGTTTGTGGTAAACCACTTTTCATCATGTTTAATAACTATTGAAAAACAAAAACTTGTACACGTGTGCAACCGATGACGTCGCAGTTGTGCAAAACTTACGTGAGATCGGCGTCCTTTGATCCAGCGAATATCCATCGTTCGTTTTCCGGTTTCTGTGCGCTGATAACTGTTTCAATAGCTTTTCCTATTAAACCGGTGCCACCGGTGACTAGCACTACTTTGCTCATTTCTGGGAGTTAACACCAGGCAAAGCAATTTAATACTGTAAATAGCACACTTGATTTCGATGTTTATATCTTCTACTGTTGGCAGTAGTGTTGGCAGAATCGGGATTCGGAAGATTCGAAGATTCGATCCCTAGACGGATTCTAAAGATTCGAATCCCATTTGACGGATTCTAAAGATTCGAATCCCATCTGACAGATTCTAAAGATTTGGATCCCAATGATTGATTGTACAATTGTTAAAGTAACAAATAATATGAAAAATCGGTAAATTTGGTAGGCACGCATGATATGACGGATTGGGACTCGGATTCAAAGATCCGGATCTCAGAATGGATTTGAATCGAAAGATTCGAATCCATGTAGGGATTCAGTTTCCTCATCACTTTATTAGTGATTCGTCAACTCGACTATTTTATTGCAAAATCATTTTTTACCATGCAGCAGTACGGCAAATGTGTGCTTCGTAGGCAATGTGCAGTAATTTATGAAATGACCGTTATATCACATATTGAGTAAAGTAGCAAAGGATATGTTTAAATTGTAATCATAAACAGAGCTGTCATAAGACGAGATTTTTTTTAAATTGTTATCATATGTTATCATGCAAGATAAGCCGCACTTCAATTGAATGATGGAATGTTCTCCTAGCCTCTAGGTCAACGTTCACGATTGTGATCTCTAACTCACCAGTTTATTTAAGGAATTTTTGGTCCTGCTTAAATTATAACACAGCACAGTATATGCCGTATGTTCCATCGCGGTCAATTGATAGTGCTGTTCTTACTGACCGATTTTACCACGATGAAGCAATGCGACTACCTCAAGAACAAATAATTTGGGAAGCATCGGGTTTCACTATCTGGTATTTTTGTTTTAGATTATCTTGAGCCAGTCCATTAAACCATCAAGTATAAATAGAATGACTCTCCACATATCAACGGGATATTTGTATGATTTCGGAGTGGTTCTTCTATATACAGTCTAAATTTAGTTACGCTAATTTGCACGATTTGTTCCGAATGAAAGAAAAACATCAACAAGACAAAATACTCTAGCAACACGTGATAAATCTTTTATTTGACGGTTATAGAAATATGGTAATCAGTTGCTAATGTGCGTTATCGACAATCAACAGAAAATAAAGCCATAAATTGACCAAAACCTTATTGAGCCTTTTACCTGTATATTAACATGAGCAAATCTACATGAAACATGAACAATGAATGAGTAAACTTCACCTAACATACTAGAATACAGACCGGTAGCCTCAAACAACGAATGTAAAAATACCCGAGAACACATACGGATTGTTCATCCCTATGCTTATTTTGTAACGTACGTGAAAGTGAAAAGCAAATAATTTACACTTAAAAAAGTGCCCTAAACCTTGCGCTAATACTAGTCCTTTTTCATAGCCTCTTGTAGCAGTCGTTCTTCGCGCTTCGCATTGGCCTTTCTCTGCTTCGCTATCATTACGCCTACGCCGTACAGTGCTATCCACAAAACGTACCCGATAAAGTATACCGAGCTATAGTAGTACCAAATTTTGTCGACGGTCAAAAGCAGAAAAGCAATCCCCAAGTACGAGAACGCGAAGAACTTTGAGATCCAACACAGAACATTTAATACCATCCGACGCTGGCCGGTTGCATCCTTGATGAACAATTTTACGTAAAGATCTTCGATGGGAAGATAAAATGGTGCTCCGCAGATGCAAAAATAGTAACCAGCGTACACGCCGTGCCATATGGCGCTAACGGCCAGAGTGACCAGTGTGCGATACTTCTTGCTAGGGAACCGTTTGTACACGTACATCGCCATCCAGTACTGTACACACATGTTCCAATACTTCATAGCCTCACGGAATGTCCAGCAGCGTTCAGTATTTATCACATCGATATTGCGAACAGCCTCAAAGTCATATTCCAGCGACGATTCGCTGTCCACTAGGGCGGTGTAATCTTCCTTGCTTGGACCATGGCCCGGTTTGTTGACGAAAACGGTGGGATACGCGCCAACCCCTGCCATTGTACAAACGCACTCACTGAGCAGGATACCCGTGTAAATACGCATTCGGAAAATGAAGAATGTCGGCCAAACGTACATCAGTCGGTAGATGAACGAGCGTTCCTCGTAGAACTCGTTTTCCATGGCATACTGCAAGCAAAAGGATTAGCAGGGTTAAATGACAAGCAAACGAAGGGATAAACACTGCAGAGGCTTCACCCGTTCGGATTACCTGAAGCGGCCAAATGTACGACACTAGAAGAAACAGTCCCGCGTAGAGGGGGATAACCTTCAGCTTTTCCACCGTCGCCCCAATGCAGTCCGCTTTACCACTGAACGGTAGGTAAATAGCATCACGGTACGTTTTGAATGTTATGTATGGCCCCGTTAGCACTCCGACATAGTTAAAGCTGTAGTGGAAGATATCCAGCATGTCCAACTTCAGGAGGGCACGATCGACTTCATGCAAAGTCGGAACGGGAGGTTGGTCCCCATTGGCCGCCTTTTTTCTTTTTTCCTCTACGTCCTTCGACTTTGTGGCTGCATTATTTACTTCGAACGCCAACCCAACGAGTTTCAGGGTAAGAATCATCTGTATCATATTTGTGTGTCCCGGTGGCGTATCGTAGCCCAGAAAGGCTAATGAACGGAAGAAAAATAAATAACCGAACATGAACCCGAAACAGGCCAGATGACAAATCCTAGAAATGAAGAAAAATAATCCCTCTATCAAAGTCGAGCATGGTTCGAGCGATTTTTTGTCACGCTTACCTCGGGCTAGCATAGATTATCAGCAGTGCACTGACGAGATAACAGAAAAGCATGTGCAGCATGTGGAACCCGCTCACCGACAGCACCACCAACAGTCCAACGGCGGTTCCGACCAGCTTCTTCTGCTCTGGATCGGAAAATTTCCGATAAAACTGTCCAAATCCGATACATGCTGCCAACAGCACCAGGTAGATGATATCGTCCTTCATCGCGTGTGTCCACACTTCGAGGCGCAACTAGAGAGTAATGTCCGCCGCAGAATGTTCACTTCGAATTTCAAAACAAATTCACCGCTTCATTGATTACGTAAAGCGTGGGCAGTCGATGGTCTGATCGAGAACTAAGTCGAACCAGACGGTGCACGGCCGAAAGTGGTTATCAACAAAATGCACGGACCAAAGTTGAATGCTCTTTTCCACATGGGGGTGCACAGCACGACAAAACATAAACAAAACTGTACGAAATTTAGAACTGAGCTGTTTTAGTACAACCCGTGCGCTTTTGCTGAAGAGGTTCTCATTCTAAAAAAATACGAAAATTAAGATACAAAGAACAACTGTTTTGTACGATAAAGTGCGATTATTTTTCACGAACAGACTTAAAATAGCTTTTTTATATAAACTATAAATATTTTAACACAACGGGTCTTTTAAAATGACAGCTCCGATTAGACCTACCCCAAGCCGAAATTACGCCTACCTTCGAAGCGTCACCAGCAACAAGGTTACTAGAACAAATGTTATAGCTACCGTGGTCAGCAACGTAAAAGCTGTCATTTGGAGGAAAAAAACAAATTCACAAAACGAGTCATACAAAGCGATGGGAAAATCGACTCCCATCAAACTCTGACAAATTTTGGAGTTGGCTCCGGAACCGGTTCCGAACTAACTGCTCCAAACTAATCGCTTCGGAGCCGGGTCTGAACAAACTAACTAATCTCTTCGATTCTTTCACTAGAGTAGATCATGCGACTAAAAAAAGGGGGTCCCGTAAGATGAGATTCGAATCTTTGGAATCCGTCAAATGGGATTCAAATCTATGGAATCCCTCTAGGGAGCGAATCTTCAACACTTCCAAATCCCGATTCTGCCAACACTAGCTCCTTCACGCAGAGTGGGAAAGCAGCAGAGCTGGAATAGCAACGTAAGTAACCAGCAGCTATGCGGACATCGTTGCCGCGGTAGGTTGCAAAGTTACAGTCGAATCGACAAAGGAAACGCTTGCATTTTAGATATCGGCCCTCAGGTGGTCTCGCCTCGCCACAGAAAGTGCATCCCTAGCGCGTGCAGTGACGGTGAACGGTTATGGTAGACGCGTCGTCGTGTCGTGTGTTCCAGGTTTTCCATCGTACGCTTACGCGTTTGGTGTAATAATGCCATAGCATTCCTTTTAGCCGTGTCGTGAAGACGATTAGTCAGCAGTCATCCGAATTCGCCATCAAAGTAGGTGCTTGTGTATTTTGTGTACGCATTCCCCACCCCCCAAACCGCTGGGTGGGTGCAGTGAGGAAGGAAGAATGGTATGCTTGTGTTCCAAGTGCCAAGTGCTGTGTCTCTGGGCGGATGTGTGCATTCGACACGCGAAACAAGATTCCCGACCCCGAATGCCAGCAACGGTGTTCCGCGCGCCCCGCGGGCCATAGGTCATTCTCGTTCCGTGTGGAGCCTGCTCCGCTGGACTGAACCAGTTTAGAAATGGTTACTGCCAACAAGAGGTAGCTGGCCGAGTGCGCCACCATGCCAATTATCATCAACGCATAATCATAATATTGGCAACATGTTTTCCGTGTAGTAGCCGCCACATGCTCCTTGCAAACATTTTGAATGTGTCTTGAAGTTATCTTTGAAGCAAAAAGCTGCACAAAGCGATCCAGCTTGCCAGCACCACCATTTGCGTAGCCGTCCCCGCACAACGCGGGAGGCTTCTCGCACACAACGGTACATCGCATCCGAACGTCGGCAGGCGCAAGAGCTGGTGCACTTTTTTGCATATCGAGTGAAACCGAAACGCACCACCTATTGCGGAAGAAAGTGTGTTGCACGGTGCTTGTGTTTGTGTGTGTGTGTCTACATTGTGTGCTGGCGTGTTTTTGTGCTGTGGTTGTTGTTGTTGTTGTTGTTGTTGGTTGTGTTGTCTACACAATCGTGTCCGCGCGAAACACCTTCGCCCGCCCGCCCGTCCGTGAAGTAACGTCTGCGAACGTCCGAGAATGCAGTAAAATAAACAATCGAGGTTTGTATTTCCTTCTTGTATTCTGAGCTTTAACTTCCTTTGTGTTCGTCGTGTACGGGTGGGGTAGGTGGGTTGGATGTCGTGTGTTGTGTTGCATCCTGAATGCATTCCATCCGCTTATCACAAGGGGTTTGCGGAACGACCACTAATGCACACACGACTGGTTGCGGGTGGTTGCTGTGGGCGACGGATTATCGTTCCATTCAAAAGATGCTGTTAACTATGATTAACCCGGCATATAAAAGATTCGTCGAATGAATCAACAGTAAGTACCACCACCAGTAATGCTCCACTCGCCAGCAGTGGGTCAGCACGATGCTGGTCGGAATCGGAGTTCGACTTGTTGAATCGAGACGGTTTTTCTTTTTAGCATGGCCCCTACCAAACGGTACTGTGGTACGAAAACCAACGGGTAGCATCATTAGTAAAGCGTACATATTGGGCAACATCGAGCTCGGAGCATGCACAGTTGCCGTCTCACAAATCGCACACTTTTCCATTGCGGGGTAGCCAAAATCCCAGTTCCAGACCTCCAGGGGGAGGCCCAGCGCTTCCCCTAGGAGACAGCAAAAGGTGGAGAAAACAGGGCTAGAGAAATGGATGGTCCTCACTCCTCGATTCCCACTCCCCCCGGGCCAGGACCGGTTCGGATGGTGTGAAAAAGCGGTAGTTTTTTTTTGTTGTTGTTGCGGAATCTCCCTTCCTAGCCCAGCGGCCTAGGGGGGGAAGCAATATCATACGGAAGATACCAGAGGAGAAGCAAATTAGCGTGGCGCAGGAAGAAACGCGAGAGAAAGAGACGCCCAGCAATCGTCGAAGAGAAATGATTGACTGGAAAAATGTTGATGATGGGTACTGCGCGAAGAACAGCCTCAGCAGCAGCTGCGGCTTCGCGAACCGCGTTTAAATGAAACAATGCGAAAGAGAAATGAAAAATGAGCTACGAACACAGGCGGTGGCAGCACAAGATACGGTTAAGCAACAAGCAGATGGGAAACTGAAGAAGAAGAAAAGGTGGAACCGGCGTGAAGACAGAACTGTAAACCATCGATGGGGGAATGAAACAGGCCAGGAGAGTTTTCTTCTGGATCCCGTGGACTGATAGCCACCACAGTGGCTCACTGGGCGGACAAACGGGCTTAAAATATATTCCAGTAATTTTAGTAAAGTTTACCTTAAGAAAATCTTCTCAGTTTCATAAGAAAACTTGACAACTTCTTCAAGATAAATGTTTGGTCTTGTGCAATCGTTCATGGAAAACGCAAAACTCCTCCAAAAGCCGCTCGGTTAGCCACTGTGCACCGCCCATCCCAGATGCACCGGGTGTGGGGATGCACATCTCGTATCGATGTGTGCGTTTTTGTTTAGGCATCTGGAATGCACCGGAACAGATACGGTGCAAAACGAACGACTAACGTCGCAAGCGTGGGGCGAAAATCGAAACAATTGCGATGAAAATTCATTTTCTTTGGACCTTTAAGGTGGTATCGAAAGAATGCATCATCGGGTGTATCGGGTGTACGAACGGTGGAGGTGTCCAGAGCATGTGGCACAATAGAGATGAGTGAGATGGAAATCAAATCGGCACCGAAGAGGACAGAACGTCTCTGAACGATGCAATGAATCGTACACTGGCCGGTTCCCGGTTGTCGCGATTCCGCATTTCTATGCGTAAGTCTCTACTGGTGAGGGTGTGTGTGTGTGTGCCTTTAAACCTACGAGAATGGATGGCTGTCCAACGCACGCTTCGTACACAACAACGTCCAAAGTGGGGACACCCCGGAACATCTCTCCTCCAAAACCTCAACACATCCATACCCCAACCCGTCCAGGCGGACTGGAATGGAATTCACGATGTGGCCTCCACCCCTGGCCCAAAACATTTCATTCCCGAAACCCGTTGCTTTTGGCGTTTCGCGCGTCTAAAACCCGAACCTCCACCCCCTTTATTATTATGTTTCGCGGGTGGATACCGTTCGAACCACGAACGGTCGACAATTTTAGTCCCCTTTCTCGGCCTCTCTTCCTGCTTCCAGTCCTTTCCCTTGGCATTCATTGTTACGTATCTGAAATCGCTGAACAGAATCGATACGAGTGATGGATCTGTCCAACGTGGGGGAAGATGGAACCAGTGGAGTAGAAACCCAACCCGAGGCATTAAGGCTCACGAATACGAATATTACCCGAGCATATGTATGCTCAGGAAAACAAACAGAGATGAGAGAATTCAACAGAGAGATAGCTGGTGAGCGATCGAGCGAGATACAAGAATGGGGGATGCTGGCTCCGTTTTTGATGAAAACCAGCTGCCAACAACAGGTTAGCGCCACCCCCTTCTCCCCCACCCCACACATGACGATGTTCCGGTTGGTTGGTTTGGTTTGGGAAAAGCCTTTCCTTCGACATTGAACCAACTTGTGTAGGCAGACAAAGGTCCCAGGGCCTTGAAAATGGGACTTTGATGGCAAATATTTTCAGCACAAAATTTCACCAAAGCGGTAGTCCTGGGTTGAGATTGGAAAATGCTTCTCCATGCCATGGGTTTATGAAAATGATCGATATTATTGTTTATGGGTGAGATAAGCAGATCCATTTTTGGGAGCTCTTTTCAGAATGCCGCACTTCGTTTAAAACAGACCTGAAAACTCGATGGCCGATGGGAAAAAAACTGAAAAGGTTCACATTTTTGATACCACTTGAAAGAAGGAAAAATGAACATTAATCTGTCTGGGAAGCATCGAGAAGATTCCCAAAAATCTCGCTCCGGATGGGGCAAGGGTGCTCGTCAGCTGCTTTTTCGTACTCACCAGCGTTCGTTACTTCATGCGTCGGAATATTATCAGCGACCAGAGTGTGACGTAAACGCTCGAAATTAATCCGGTGAACGCAAGCTGAAATGGGGAAAATAAAAAAATAAAACACCCATGACACACAGGGGAAGGTTATTACGGCAAAAACATAATTCCCCATCAAACAACAGCGATTACGATGCGAATGAGGCGAGAAAGGAGAACATCATCATGTACGCGGTGGGAATTGGCATCCCGTGGGCCGTGTCCCCGTGACCCGATCGGAGCGGAGGACGAAGTTGGTCAAATAGTTGCTTCCTGATTAGCCGCACCCCTGCACACAAAAATCGACTCGGGTCAATTGGTACCGCAGCCGTCCCGCTGGACACAGGGGTTCGTTAAGTTGGCAATCCCTGGTGGGTGGAGGTGGGTGGTCAACATTGTTTTACAACATTGGTGCGCCCTTGTGAAGTTTTGCTGCATAACCGCAACACTCAAACACATCCCCTGACGGGCGACTGGAGAACTGGGAAGGTCGCGCATGGCGCGTTTAATTGAAAAATGTTTTCATTGTCAACGCCGGCGACGAGGTGTTTTCTCTCCCGCGCGGGCAATTTGAAGGTGGACGCTTTCTACGCCAAATCCGTTGCGCTGACGGAGCACACACACACACGCACACGCTTGTGTGGCGCAATTTCACGCCCCAACATCACGACTCGCGGATGCTCACATAATCGTCTAACGGGGAAACGACGGGCTTGTTTTCCCTCACCACCTATCCTGTTGTGGTTGTTGCGTTCACGCGACGTACAGCGACGCTATATTCAACGAAATAAAATAATGATGGACTGTTTCGGAAGGTAAAAAATCCTGCCACGAGTTCGAGAGCCGGTGAGGGAAAAAGGGGTTTTTGCTGCATGGCAACTTGGCGTTGTGCACGTCTTGGCCGGCGGGGCCCATGCTGATGATGTTGATGATGACGCAGGTCTCCTCCGCTGAAGATCGCGTTATTACATCTTTCACTACTTTCTCCCGCCCGGTGTGCCGGCGAAGAAAAGGACAGCAGAAAGTCGATATAAAGCGCGAAGGCTATGACGCGTGGAGAAAGAGATAAATGGAGTGAAAAATTGTGTTGGGGGTGGGGAGGGTGTGCAGGCCCATTTCTTCATCTTCCAGTTTATCGTGCATTTTTTGTGCCTATTTCTTTTTGTCCTACCTTAGTGTCATCTTATTGCGCTACCAGGCTCGTGTGTGTGTCTTTCGGTGGCATTTCGTTTCCTTTCTTTTCACAACGTCACGAGTTCCGAGATGGTCTCCCTCAGAGGGTTTATTTGCAACAAATTTCCGCGCTCCATCGATGCTCAAAATTGCTGCTGATGGCAGTTTCTTGAGGCGTTCGTGCTCGCGAAGATACTTGTTATGGCTTTTAACTCCAACATCCGACAATTATCAACGGGAAAGGACCATCGACCCTACCGATGACTCGTTGGGAGTGTCCAACGGTGCTTTGATTGATGCTAGATAGATGATTGTTTAAAATAAAATATAAATCAGGGTTTTGGATTTTACGTAATCCATCTTGGCCATCGCAATCCATAAAGGTTCTTCTAGGGCCTGCTTACATAAACTAATATTAAAAAGCCTGAAATAAGAGTAAAATGTATGGTAGGTCTTCTTCGTGGTTGTATGCCTTTTAACATCACATCTCAAAAGTGTAATGGTCCAGGTATTTGAAATTTAAATTTGATCCAAGTTATACATCTTGTGTTTCGATGCATATCCCTTTTGCCCAGCCGCAACACCACTGTGCGAGCGTGTTTTTACAACAGTTGCCCACCTACTAGGTGTCAAACTACGGGTTGTTTTGGTCCAAAACCATGCGCACAGTAGTAGGCCTTGTCGGTAAACTTGATTGCAGCACACGTGAGGAAAAGAAAGTGGTTGAAAATGAACCACGAAATGGAATAAAACTCATCCCATCCGAAGGGCTGCTGAGAACATTTTACAACCATCAATCCTGGCAGGTAAACATTTTGCAAAACCGAATAACCTTGCTAATGATCGCAAAGAAAGGCCCGGAGGGCAGGGTTGATGTAGGATGCAGCCGCAACAGGTAGATTGATCCCTTGCGTTACGAATCGTCCGCCGAAAGCATGGATTACATTCTAGAAGGAAGTGGAATTTCCCTACCCCGGGTACACCATAGAGCGTGGGATGCACTAGGAATGAACCGCCCGGCGATTTTATGCGAAGGATTTAAACCTTGAGAGACTGATGGTTGTGCATGATTGTATGAACGGCCGGCCGAGAGGACGTGAGAGAAGCTCGATTTGTTGTAACCGGCCGAGAGAGAGTTTGCTCTCGAGGATTAACAGCAGGGATCGGACTGCGCCCGGTTGCATTGTATCGAAGGCCAGTGCAGCATCTCTGTTCGACATAAACCCACCGAGATGCAACCGGGCTGAGTAAAACGGGTCAGGAACCGGGCACAATTTAAATCCATTTGCTTCAATTTAGTAAGGCGTTGCAGTAGGCTGGGTAGACATATTCCAAATACACATTCCTAGCGGAAAAAAGGGCGTCTGAATCAAAGAGTCCAAAGGTTCCAAATGGCTTTTGTTTGCTTCGAAGCCGGGACAAACACTTTTCTATCGCCGGATGATTTGTGGGGAGATTTGTTGATTTGACCAAAGGTTAACAGTGTGTGATCCTACCAAGAAACCCGGAAGCCAACGCGTTCATGACCTCGACCCGATCGTTTCACGCAGTTGAACGTCCGCTTGGCGAAGGGTTTTCCCCCTAAAAAATGGTTCGTTCGAGCATTTGGTGCCTCAAGTGTCCGATAACTCATACATGTGTTTTTCTTTTTTCTTCTTTTTTACAGTCTAAAAATGGCCCTAACTGATGCCACTTATTGCGGAATTCAAACAGCAACAGTCGTGCCGGAAGTAGCGGTTGGAAAATTGGGCCCCTCGAAGTACTTGAAGAAACCGTTTGACCGCAGCGTCAGTTTGCCTCCTGATCAAATCCGGCTGGCACAAAACCCCCCGAGGAGCACCCTCTTCAAAGTCGATCGACTCCCGCACGAAACCGTTAGCGCGAAAGGAGACAAAATAAGCAACAAAGAATACAATCGTGCACAATTCTGTCCACTGGACGACCGAGACCGTAACCGAACGTCGCTGGAATTCGTTTAGTTTTAACCTTCGTGACGCGCCACACGGTGGCCACACCACAGCAAGTGCCACAAATTGCAGTTTCGATGCAAAATTGCAAACCTCACCTGTAGGGATCGACCGTCACGACCGAGCGGGGGCTGTGGCGCACTTCCTTCGCGGTGGAATGTGCAAGTGAATGCGATAAAAGCACCCACTAGGGCCCCACGGACACTCACACAGACACACATCGCGTAAGATGTGTTGTTCTGAAGGAAAGACGAAACCTGTTCCTTCGTGTGACCTGACGCGGGCCATTTGGCTGAGGAATTGGCTGCGCAAACTGGCGGAGGAGGGGTAGAAGAAAAACCTGTACAGCCTCCCCCGTCGGGGTGGAGATGATTACGTTCGATTTTCTCCACCGAGGGTGGTTAGAAGCAGGGAGTGTGTTATTTTTTTGTTTAGAGTCGTGTGTTGTGTTGGAGGACTAGAAAGGGATGCTAGTTTCCAGAGACCCTTTGGAATGAGGCTTGTGACGCGTGGGGCCCGCTTTGTTAATGCAAAAAAAACCTGACGTTTTTTGCTCTTCCACCAGCTCAGGTGGAATGTCGCATATTTATACATTAACCTTCTATTTTTCCTCTTCCTCTATTGTAGGTCTCCTCCAGTTCTAATACCGATTCTGCTGTTGCCACCGATGGAAATGAAGTGAATGAAAAGAAAAACATAAAAATAGGACTGTGTGTGCATCTCAACCGGAGATTGTTTTCCAATTACCTTTTCCTACCTTGTCGATAAACGTCGATCACCGGCTGAATCGGATGTCGCTACCAGTGGCGGTCGAGGATTGAGTGGAGCATATTGATAACACCCCGTAACAAGGCATGTGTCGGTCCGTGCAGTAGCGAAGGTGAAGCAACATCTTAACCTTATTCGCAACGCAAGAAAGAATTGGTGTGGTGAGAAAACTACGGGACAACTTCCTCCCGATGATTTCAAAAAGGGGTGGATAAGTGCTGTGTGGCCCCGAGAGGCGACAATGTGTAGTCCCAGGGTGGGGGCACGGTGTTCCGCTGGCGATGCATTTCCGGCATCCTACTGGCCGCAACTACGGCACGGGATGATGGCTCGCGTAGTGTAATACAGCTGGAAATAGTGGTGTGTTTTGAAGTCCGGAGTTTTCACCTTCATCCCGAGCGAAGACATACGCCCCATGAGAGGAAAAATCAAACCGATGGCGGGGAAAGTATAGAGTGCTTGCAAAGTCCATCAACGAAAGCGAGCCCCCCGGGGGGTGGTGAGGAAGCAAAAACAGCAACAACAAAAAAAAAAAGGAGTGAAAAAGATCGAACGAAGTCGCCGGTGGTGTGTGTGTACTTTGTGTTGGAAAAGTGTGTTTTCTAAAAATAATAGGTCATAAATGACCGATAGAAAATTGCCAATTAGTCGTCCATCGGAACAGAGTGGCGAGTACGGTGTCGTCGGCATCAGCAATAGGGTGCACCAGCAGCACCAGCATCATAACCACCACCAACACCACCAGCACCATCACCAGCAGCATCTAGCGCAGCATCCTCTGCGGCAAGTCGTTCCGACGGAAGCCGTAGGTGGATTGGGCGGTAGGCCAGGCATTGGCCCAATTTCAGCACCACCGCTTCCCCCGCACTCGGCAGCAGGGGCGGCGAGCGGGTCCGGTAGTGGCGGTCCGGCTCTAGGTGTCTATCCGGTTGTTGTTGGCGGTGCTGGAAGCAGCGTTGCCGCGCTGGCGAGTGTCAACAGTACCGGCGGCACCATCGGGGGTGGTGGAGGTGGGGGTGGTGGTGGCGGTGGCGGCGGCGGTGGTGGGATTGCCGGGGCCGCTACCATCAGCTGTAGCAACAACCATGCGACCGGTACGACCACGGCCACCATCAGCAACAGCGTCAAGCATGTTGCACCGATGCATCGCCTAAAACAC
This sequence comes from Anopheles coustani, assembly GCF_943734705.1. Lineage (NCBI taxonomy): Eukaryota > Metazoa > Arthropoda > Insecta > Diptera > Culicidae > Anopheles > Anopheles coustani. Next base: position 26,087,288 of record NC_071289.1, read on the forward strand.
ACGAACTCGGTGAGTTTTACCTACATATAGTGCTTCTTGTTTGCTCTCCTTTTTTTTTCTCGAGAAATGTAGGAGCGTCCACACCATCCATCGCGTGTCACGCAAACAGTCCATGACCGGCTAGTGTAGTATAATAAATAAACCGATGGGTGTAACACTACCATTGAGGGTGTAAAAGGGTTCGTCATCAGCCTGGTATTACATTTTAGGGTCGGCGTTTACATATTTGAACTGAATTTGTTATCAAATTTCAGTTACCATTCCTAGGTGTTGTACATTTCGTAATGAAAAAAAGTCTTCAATCAACTGCCGAAATTTTGGGTTCATTCATTATACTTAATGCTATCGAAAACCCACTTCCAGTCCAGTGAGTCAGTGGAATATACTGATTCATGCATTATAGTCATGTTGTTTTTCTTTTCGTTTTTCAAGAATATCTATACATTTGGGCATTAAAAAGTTGGTATGCGTTCTGAAAAGTTTACTTTGAGCATTTTCAGATATTGCGCTCTAGTTTACGATGGCTTGCAATACAATTGAAGTTGATTGATGAGTGACACGTGTCAGTACCAATCAAATATGATCAACCCTCATTGCGGTCGATAGTTGTGCCGATCACAAATTCTACCTTCGTTCTCGTCTATCAATTGATCACATGTTTGTGCAAACTATTTTAGCATGGTGTATTGATTTGCTGGCAGCATGAAATGATCTTACTTCATGCTACAATTCGACACAATTAGATTCCTTCTTCCTTTGCGGAAGATTGGGTTTGCAAACCCGCCTTTTCCACTTTCTAACCTTCTATGAATCAGAATAATTGTTTTTTCAAGCATGTAACTAAAAATGTTTGATTCATACGTTTTTATCGAATTTAGATCTTATTTTGTGTTGTTATTGTACTTTCGCGTGTATAACATCACCTTTTCATCCACTTTTATTACTTCGAAATTAATTCGCAAGTTACAGCTGAGTTTTTTGTACTGAGTTGCTTTACCAATGAATATATTTGCCCTTGTGACTCAACACTAGTTTTAGGCAAAACAGATGGTTACATGGTGGTGAGGGGGTAACGCAATAAACGCAAAATTATTTAATGTTCAAATTTAAATGCCTATGTTGTTAACGATGGGCGTCAAACGCATGATGAACGACACTTAAAGAAAGTTAGTGTAGTCGTAGTAAGTTGTTATCTTTGCTCATAAATTCTTAACCGGCAACCGATTTGTAAAGGTTTCACATGTAAAAAAACAAGTTGTGTCAAGGTGATATTTAGTGTTTTAAGCAAGCATTCGAAGTTAACTCAACTGTGATTGAATCGTATAAGACACTAAAGATCGTAAAATAACTCCGTCATATATAATAATAGTTTGTTTGTGATGTTTTCACAAAAAAACGGCGATAAAACCGTTTGACAGACAGGAAAAAACATTCCCTTTTCTTCGTCTTGTTTTTCCCCGTCGAACGGAACGGAACCATCGCTGTAAGTGGCCGTATCGACTAATGTAACGCGCTTCACCGCGCCTCGGCTAATGTTTCCATCGACGACAAAACTGCTCAACGGAACGCGCGAAAGTAATTTCTTTTTTCTTTGCCACCAGTCGTGAACTTTCTCCCTCTAAAAATCGACATCGAAATCAACACATTTCACGTTCGAACGTCCTCGAGGTCTCCACCATCGTCGCCGTCGTTGAGCCACGGGGGGAGGTCGCGTTCGGTTTCGCTGTTGTGCATAAAAAGGTAATCTTGTTACGCTGCACTTCGTCACCTTTCAGCGGAGCGTGCGGTGGTTCCGGAGGAAGCAATCGAGGGATAAGGCGTGTGGGCTGCAGTGAAGGGGTTTAGTTTTTTTTAAATGGATAGTTCAAACCTCCACCAGCCCCATCCCTTAGTTCAACCGCAAAACCGAAGCTCGAACCTACGCGAGTTCTTTCCAGTTGTAACGAGCGTTTTCCTTCTTCCAAACCGCAACATGGCGTTCGAGGGGATGAGTTTGCGTTACGTTCGGTTGACGGTTGTTACGCCCCGGTGGATAAATAATTTCGCTCCAACTCTCTCGGCGCGCGATGGAAGTGGATTAGCAATCCGCCCTCCGCTGAAGGCATGCCGCGGGAACAGATTGGCGACGCACTAGGAGCCCGGACTGACTGAATCCACTCATAACCGTTCTATTTCCGCTTGCAGGAGGCAAACTTTGCCGGAGTGTGCCGGAACAGGGCGTACTCGGTGAAACAACACCATGTCGTGCGTCAGTGCGAAGATGTGCGCCTAACAATCACACTGATTGTCGTCCCCACTATGTGTGTGTGTGTGTCGACCCAAGCTCCCCATGTCGATTGACATCAGGTGGCCTAAATTTGCACTCGCCAAACACAAGGGTCCGCGTGCAGACCGACCGGGGCTGAACTGGATCCCTTTGATGGATAAACAGCACATAAAAGAAGCAGCATCGCAAATAAGCTCAGCATTATCCCGGGTCCCTCTGGGGAGCCCCCTAGGCCCCCCTCCGGGCTACAGACTGTGCCGGACACTTGACGTTTGGAGATCGTTGGTGAATTGTTTGATTTATTGCTCGACCATGTTCCCATACATATGGGCCGCATATTGGACCGACCGAACTCCCCTTGCTCCAAGCCGTCAATGTCGCACGTTGATCCATAAGGCACCAGCACTGGATTTGGTTAATTTAAATTTCAATGGCTCTGTTAATGGAACACAACTCGCGTAGCGTATGGATCTCTCACCCTAACGAGGACTAATCTACCGTCGCAAGCTGAGCTCCGGGAGCCACCATGGAACCGGTGGTCGCATTGGCATGATCTAATCGCGACAGGATTGATGAATGGACATTAGCGAAAAAAAAAAATGGCCTGGTAAAAGCCAGATGTCCCACAGTGGCGACCCTCTCCGTGACTTGACTTCGCAATGATGGCGGGAGGAAGTCGATGGGAGTTGGATGGTGTATGCCACAGCATGATTTCCACATGGAAGTGTCCCAGGTTTTAGCTCAAGGTTAGGTTCTCGGGAGGGGGGAGCAGAGCTTGGCATGGAAGCATCCAATTTATATATGTCTTACCATTTATCTCTTGTTGTTGCGAGGCAGTTTTGCTGCTGTTTGAAAAATGTAACTTATGCCCTTTTGTTGTCACAACCTTTCAATGGCAACCTTGCCAAGTGCACGTGTTTATTGTGTGGTAGAAGGGTCGCAACATAAAAAAGATACAATATTATCCAGCGAATCCATATCGCATGTTTCCATTTATGCTTTTGATCGCAATCCTGTTGAAGGTCAGCCTTTCTTTGTTACGTTATCAGGACGTCGTTCTAGGGTAGACATTGTACAATTTATCCCGTCCTCGGACAAACGATTATCTTCAAGAAGATCCCCAAGGAATGGGAAACAACAATGTCATGCAGGACTATGGTATCTGACTTGGGTGCAGTGCGGTGCAGAACCCCGATACACAATAGCTGACAGCATGTTCCTCCATTTTCCATTGTAAATAGACAAGCGGTTTTCTTTCAATGTCCCCGCCCGGTTGAACTACCTATACGCCGAGATTTTCTGTGCCATTCGGCAAAATTTGCAAGTCAGCAATCAACGGCACTTGCTCCAGTTTAGCCCTCCATTCCGGATTTGTCACTGTACACTGGTGCGCCATGTGAATTGCGTTGTGGAGACCCTTTTTCTTTCGCTTCGCCATAAAGAAAACAAGAACCCTCTACATACTGACAAACCCGTTTTGAAATGCAGTTCATATTTCTCAAAAAGGGTTTGCGGGGTTAAGCAGGGGGACGTACTTAGGTTGCCATTATCGAGGTGAAAACGTGAGCTAATGCAACCGGAGAGCACTAATGGCTCCAGAATTGCGGCCAACACGAGGGGTCATCCCTCACGTCCGTTGGAAATTCGAAAAGGGCTAAAGGTAGATGTATGTCTCGGCTCGACCGCCTTCTGGTAGTATGAGAAAAAGCTGCAGCCTCTTTAACTCCACGTGGCAAAAAAGTGTGCTTTCGGTTGTTTTAAAACACGTTTGCCTGGTGCCTCCCAACTTATTAGTGAGTTCTAAAAAAGTTCCTTCGAAATTTTCGATAATAGTTGTAGAAAATTTGGGGATCCCGAATCGGTATTAAGGATTCACCCCACTTTGGCGATAAGTAATTCATTACAAAGTCTAGGGTTTCGCATCTCTTTGAAATTTGTCAAAAATTCTCTTTGGCGATAAGTAATTCTTTAACTAAGTCTAGAAATTTGCATCTCTTTGAAATTAGTAACTCTTTTACAGATGGTTGTCTTATTTAAATTCCAATCCTTGTGGCGATCACTAACTCTTTCAATTGTTCATTCGTTCTTTTGAGATTCGACTTCTCGTTTATGAATCTAATCTCTCTCTGAAGCAATTAATCACTGATTTCGCGTGTTCAAAACAATTTAATTATTCTTTCGTTCTTTTGAGATTCGACTTTCCGTTTATGAATTAAAACTGTCAAGCAGTTAATCTCTGATTTCGCGTGTTTAAAATACACAATCATGCAAGATTTACTAAAAGACTTATAAAAAGATTCGAATCATCATCATGATGATTGCTAAATCGGTTTGCTATCCCTAGAAAAAGTTATTATTCCCATCATCAAGCCGTAACGATAAAGAAACCGCTTTCCGAAAACAAGGAAGAGTCATCTCGGAATAGCAATGAAAGTTTCTGGTTTCTGTAAACTGTAAAACAAGTCTTTCAATTTATCGCACGTACTTACGCACGCACGCACGCACGAACCAAGCGCCACTATGGGATAAGAGATTATGTAGCATTTTTATTATGTTTCCCTCGGTGCGTATCTATGTTTTTTTCCGCGCGCGTGCGTTACGCGTATGACCCAAGCACTTATGAGCATTTGTTTACGATGCAAGCTTTGCGCGATGATTTGATTTGGTGTTTCTGTGTGCCCCCCCTCCGGTATGTGTTTGGTCTTTGCCGACGATCCTTGCCTCCCTTTTCCCCCCGAGTGTCAGCTTTCGGCGTCGCGATTGTGCAACACGGAATCGCACTGGTTTATTGTTATGCTGTTTTTTTTCTGTTTCGGCTTCTACTATTGGTTTACCGCTTTGTCTCGCTTCCCCACAACATGATCCAATGAGTAGTTCCTTGTTAGGCTAATGATCGACGATGAGATTGCGTCATGTGGAGTGTGCGACATGGGGAGTTTTATATTTTCCATTCGCAGCTCCAGCCCCCCGAATCCATTCGGGACGAGGGAAACGTGGTACCTGTGCACCACTACTACTAAGGTGTACTTTAATTTTTGGCATTTTTATTTATTGGCTTGCGAAAACATTAAAAATAAGGCAGTTTGATTTGTCTTCACGATGATGAACCGCCGGCCCTCGAGCGGGGCTATTCACAAAGAAACGGCATTTCTAGCGGCATGTAAAATTAATGATTCTCCGACTTTTTGTGGGAAAAATTTCCCTTAAAAAACGATATTTTGGTGATTGCTTGCTTTACGATCAGCGTGATTATTTGATTGCTCATTTCACCAAAAAAAAAAGGGGTTGAGGTTTTTACTTTGCCCAACGAGACAAACTTTTTTCAGTTAACGTTGTTCGCAATTGAGTCAGTTATTACGTATCTCGTGTTAATTTCACTTGTTTGTTCATGATTTGTTTCACAATGTACGATCGGTTGCTTTCCATGTGAATAATTCATTTCTGTCGCGCTTGGGTTTTATGTTTATTAATTTTGGCAGTGATTTTTTCAACTTTTCTGTTACTTTTTGGCCCAAAAATTCCTACAGTCCAGCCTTACTTTCTCCTTATCACACCTTGTTTGTTTGATTCCCTCCCAGTCAGTTTCTCGTTTCCTCTTTGGGGTCTTTTTCTCACAAGCCACATGTGGAGGTGCGGCTTCTGATTAGTTGTGTCGCTCTGCTTGTCATTTTCGAGCGTATGTTATCGCGTCAAACTGTTAGTGGTCACTTCCTACTGTTTGGATCTCTCTGTGAGTCTCTGAAATTCCTCTCGACTAACCAACGTTACGTCGGACTGGGGTGTGGATGCATACGCCTGATGAAGGCTTAACTCCGGTAGCTCGAAGCCACTTCTGGTCTACTCTGGAGGAAAACATTTCTTTTTCTTGCTGTGTGTCTTTTTTCTCACTATTTCAACTCCTTCTCCATCGTCTCGGAACAACTGACTGTCCATCATAATGGTGTGTGTCGAATAGGCGGCGTTGCGGCGTGTGGTCTATCATTTTTTCACTACTTTTTTCCTCCTCTCGCCCGGTGGCTTTTCCTCTGGCCACGATCGCGATGCTAGGGGCGCGTGCCGACCTCGTCCACTCCCGGGCGTTTGATTGCACTTCAAGTCATGAATAAACATTATGTGTATTGCACCGAGAGCGATGCTGCGTGCTGCGGGCCTGCCTTGTGGCATGAATGGACGCACGGTTTCATCTCGATCGCACACACACGCATGCACGAATTACCGCGCCCGTAGAAGGTGAAAAACTGGGACACGGTACCCGGTATTTTTTCCGTAGTGAAATGGAATTGGTTTTCATCAAACTCTCTACCCTGAAATGTTCGCCGTGGACAATTTCCTTTTCTATACAGCCGTTGCCTTTACATTTTGTCCAAGAAGCAAGTATTATTGTCTCAAAGGCTTGTGTTGATGAATTAGTTTTTAAAATAGCGTATCACTTTTTGTCTCCAAGGCAACTTTATTAAAATCATCCTTTTGTCTAAGGATAAACAAGATAATTGTAGAAATTTTATAATTATGTTCTAGCTGCCAAACGCCACCATTCTTGATACTAAAGCTGCTTTTTGTATAATGCAAAAACTGCTCGTCATATTTAACTTTATGTAACGTGACACAATTTTTAGAATGCGACAAATGTTTGATTGTAAAAAATTGCTGCCGTAGAGGAAAATATAGGTGACTACGAAGGAAACTCGTATTGGAAAACTATGTTTTATTTTGTGGTCATTTATTTTGATGTTCTTTTTTTAATATTTCGTATCGAACCCAACGCCCATCGGAAATGTTTCACATAGTTGCCTAAACTATTTTCGTGAAAAAATAAATAAATTAAAAACATCCATCCGGATAGATCCTACAAAATGGTAATTTTAAACATGATTCGATTCATCTGGATGAATCCCACAGAATGGTAATTTAAAGCATGGTTGAACATCTGTGTATCGCAGGAAAGTGTCGGGACCACCCTTCATGTCGCCAACGGTCATTTCACTAACGCCCACAGCCCTATGCCAGAGCACTATTTGCCCACGAAGGATCGTCGATGTCGGCCACCCATCTGCGGGCCGGAAATGCTGGGCAAACAACTCATCATCACAACCCGAGCACACTCGGCTTATATGCTCGTTTGTTTGCACAAAACCAATTTGTATCTCACGAGCTGTCCTGTCCTGTCCCCCCCCACACCAGACGCCGGCCACATTTCGCTTTTCTTTTCTCTAACGCCTCAACCCCAGGACAAACACCTCCGCCGTGAGTGGTGTCCGTTTCGTTATGCTGCATGCATTTCGATGTTGCTGGTGTTGCTCTTTCTCCCTTTTTTCCACTCCGAGAAACGAGGGCAACACCTTTGCAACTGTCCAAGGCACCCGTGCGCCACCCGCCACCCCGCGCCGGTTTGCCGGATCGATGTAGTTCAGTGGAACAGCATCATTAGACGAGAGATCCGATTCGTGCGGTGGAAAATGGTGGGTCGCGGCGTCCGGCCAATGCTGCTGCATTTATGTACTTTGTTTCCCTTTTTACACTTCTTATGCCCCGCTTCTGGACGAACCCGGGGCGTAGGGTCAACGATTGGCCGGTGACACCGATTTGGTGGTTCGATTTCGAAGGCGGAAAAAAGCGAAAAGAAAAACGGGAGTTCCTTCCTTCCCTCCTCCTGCTGCCCGGGGTTGGAAATGCAATTTGAAGTGCGCCCGATGGTTGACGGTAGCTTGACACGATTCCGACCGTTGACACAAGGCTTGAGAGGGTGGGAGAGAGGAAGGTCAGGCGGAGGAGGTTGCGGTGCTGATGGGGGAATAATTTATTTCATGCAGCTTCACAGGATAGACCGCGTTCGTTGGCAGCATAACAAGCTTTTCTCAAGCTGAATCATCTTCGTTCGTGATGAGGAAACTTTATATGATTTGCGTTAGGCATAAATATTAATAGTTTTGATTATCAAAGGTCATCTTTGTGATCCCAATCGGAAAGCAAATCATCCTTGGTGTATGAAACAAAATGCTGCAACGTAAAATTATCTTTGAATGAAAAGAATTTAATTTTTGAGTGGTTTATAGATCATTTTGTTAATGTTTCAGAGTTCATAGTTCCTTCAAATAAATTGCTTTCAAATTGGCACAAATATACCCGTTTCACGACCCGAGAGAATTTTACGAGCCGTCAATTTAATTTAACATCAATAAAAAAAAATTACGGACTAGGGGTTTTTAAGTAAACTAGAAAATTTAAGTTGACCGACCAATTGGTAGCAAATGTTTCATTGTGGATTTTTCTGTGATCTCGTATGTAAACTCTCGATGAAAAAATTTTATGGAAAACGCATTGCCGGAAGATTAATGTTCTTTAATTTACGAACAAAATGGCAACTACTTAAATCAAAGGGAAAGAAAATGGAGAAAACCGGAAGCTGTTGAGTTGCAGCTGCTTCCATATTTCGTCAAACTTCTTCTAGGCTTGAACAAGTCGTAAACTCTCTTGGAAACTTTGTTCCAAATTGTTCTTCATCGAGCATTTCGGTGCCTGTCGGATACAGCGAGAGAAAAAGACCGACAAAGATCGACAAAAAGGCTTGTTTGGTGAAACATTGTCCAACCGCAATTTGTCACCGGGGCGGTTTGGTACTTCCCTCCTCTTAAACTCTTATGTCTATTGCCTCTATGTTTCTTTTTTTTTTACACGTTCTTCTCCGTCTCCAGATAGGATGCCATAGCCACTCGACCATCGCGACACAATAGCCTGATGATCCCGCGGCAGGTCCACCATTGTCGCGGGGTCACCCATTGTTGTAAACCGCGTACAAATTTGTTCGTAACGGTAGCGGATGTTTTTTTCTTCTTGTTTTAGTCGGGTGGGTTTGTGTGCGGTTTTGCGGTTGGCGGGGAGTCAAGAGGAAAATGGTTAGTCTTTTGGGTGGTGGCCACCCCTTTTCTCAGTTTTTTTTTCACCCGTATTTTATTCCGTTCGCCCGACTTCTCGACACTTCCAGTAGAGTTCCCCCGGGAAACGACACGGACCTGAAGCTGCTGAAGAGGCCGCGTCCATCGTTGACGTCGCGACGAACGGCTTCAATTACATTAAGTGCCCAATTGAGCATGTTCCACGTATTGGTACTGGTGCCACATACTCCCTTTCCGCAGCCCGAGTCCTGCCGGAAGGATGCTGACAAAGGTAGCATTTCCCAAGCAGAAAGAAAAGGGGGAAAAGACGGAAGCCCTTGCGTCAAGTACCTCGAAAGTGGCCAAGAGAAGAGAGTTCGAACTGTATGAGCAGCCCACTTTCACTTCGGCCGCTCTCCGGGCACCGGTACTCGGAAAAGAGTACACGTGGGTATGGTATGGGCTTTTCCTCGCGGCTGTAAAGACAGCTGCAGTAACGTTAGAAATAGCGGTTGTCTGTGCGTTTTGTGATGAAGCTAAATCGACCGTTTTTTCTTCTGTGCGTTCCGAAACACGTAAGTCCCTAAAGTCTTGCTTAAAAGTTCATTAGGGAAGCTGAGCTGGGTTTCCCGTTCATCGAAACGTGAACAACCTAATCAAAACTAAAGAAACACACAAAAATCCTACACTAGTGGAATGTGGCTAACGAAAACATAAACAGGCAGTGCGCACACGTCTGGATCTCGCTGGGGGTTAACGGTGGTCAGCCAAAGCTAAGCCAGATCCAGCATCAACTGTTCGACGCCCCGCAGCCGCCGCCGAACGAAGCGGCGCGTCCAGTTTCTATGACTGTGTGTTTTCGAATGGATTTCCACAATCCACCGTAAAACGCGGACGTCTGGCAGTCTGGTTTATCTGGCGCACTTAAAATGTGCATGCCTGCATGTGCGCCGATGCTGCCCCGACATGCCACAGCTTTCCGTCCCTTTTTCGGTTCGTTTAACATTCATGCTTCGTTTTTTTCTCTATTCCTCCATCAAATGAATTACCAACGGCTCAAGTGAGATAGATATTTGTGGAGTTATAAAGGAGATGGGAGGGCGATGAGCCGTCGTGTGTTCCACCCATTAGATTAGCCGCACATTCGGTATGCAGTGCGGCTCCACTTTATCCCGCACGTCGATTAAGTGGACCCATTTTTGTTTCTCCATTTTGTGGAGTGTGCTTGTTTTATGGCCACCTAATGAGTCTCGCTTTTCCGAGGATGTACGGGAGGTGATTCCTTTCGCTTCTGGTTGGTTCGATGAGATACTTTACATAAAATTATGAGCCATTTTTTGGGGAACAGCCAGACTGGACAGAGTGTAGTGTTGTTTGAGCAGCGAAAGGTAGCGAGCGAGGATTTTAAATGACCATACGAGTTTTTACTTTTCCCTTTCACTGGCTGGTAAATCGCCCCTAAACTATACGTTCAAGTGGTAAATGCCCAAGTTGATCGTTAAATGCAGCAAAAAAGGAGGAAATTTTAAAGGACATTAAACATCATGTATGACTCAACGCTATCTGCCTAACGGTTCTTGAACCCTAACTTGAACGTCAAATGTTTCATCCGTTGCCATGGTAATTTGAGTTTACAAGTGCTAGTTCGAGGTTACTATAGTGGATGTTACTATAGTTTAGAATTAAAATTTTTCATATTGAGATTTTTAAAACGATTTAAACATTTTTTTTTATATTGAGATGATGTACATATATTGTGTTTAATTTAATTTGGCCCAAATCAGAATACCCAACAACTGTCTGTAAATAAGTTCTTCATGTAGCAAATTATTCTTCCGTGCTGATTATTCTGCTGCGCTGTCATCATCAATCCAATATTTTCCGACGTAGCTCTACATTTCACCCTCTCCCCCACACCACACTCCGGTGTCGTGAACTATCGGTAATTTGATGGTGCGTCGTTCGGAATTTAAATCACATTACGTAACCCATCCGCTTCGCATTTCTAATGCATGATTTATAAGGTTTCCCCCATACGATCGATGATCCGGTGGTCGTGCACGGATGGTCGAACGGTTGGGTGAATTTGGGTTGTGTAGGAAAATTATATATACGTTCGTCAAATTGTTTCGACGCAAGTTGGAAAGTTAAGTCGTGCATTCTGTGCACTTGCGTTTCGAGCTTCTCTCTATCTCGGTCAAAGCCCTGTGGGAAGCAGTGATTTCACTGGAAAATCAAACTTAAATCCAAACGCAGCATGATGCAGGACACACAGCGTGTCGCTCCAGCTGCGTTTGATTGACATCCAATTAAAGCAACCAGAAACTATCTGGCAGATCCCGAACAAACCCTCGAGGCGGGGAGAGAATGTTCGTCTTTCGAACAAACTTTGCTGCGAATCCTGGAACGGGGAAAACTTGGATCGATCCCCAATTTCCCCGAGTTGAGTGCAAAGTTCGAAACTGAAACAAACCTACACGCAAATCATTTGCTAACATCTGTTTGATATGCGTCAGCAGCAGGATCGCTTTGTTTGAAATATCGATGTCCGATATGCTTGAACCGTTTACTGACCGAATGGAAACGGCTTTCGGTTTTCGTCCTTCAGTAGTGGATTGTGGTCTATTTTTAAAATGGTTTGAAAGGACTCCTGCCGACCGGAACACCACAGTTTCACAGGTCGCTGGAGCTTGTGCTACATCGTATTCCAATAGAAACAAATGGTTTTTCATTATTTTAGAGCCAAATAAGAAGATAAATGTCATCAACGAAAATGATCGATTGGAAACATGTTTTTGTGGAAGAAAAATATATCCCAATATTTATTTTTGACATTCGTTTCCCGTTCGGGTTCCCTCTTGCACAACAACGCGGGGTCGAAGCATTGATCAAACCTTTCTCCCAAGCTACCCGCTTCTACTCGAGCGAAGAAAATACGCACGATTCCAACGACACGATTCCACAAGCTCTATTAGACACGCTGAAATCCCTTTCACTTCGTCTTCGTCCCACATCCACAGCTCATCCGATGCAGTTCCCTCTCCATCTTCCCCCGTTCCTCACAAACGTACACTTTCCGGTTTATGCTCTTAAGATTTCTTCTCGTTTTGTTTCATGAACTCACTACATCAGAGCGCGCCTTATCAGCCTAAAAGAAGCCGTAGAGCGCATTTGTTTTTTTAACTCTCCTACCCAATAAATCATCGTCGCGCCCGTGACACAACGTACGACCGGCATGATGCTGCATTCCGCGTCCCTACCCGGAGCACCGCCATTGATCGTGCTGCCGTTGTCTGGTCTTTTGCCTAATGTGGAAGCATAATAAGAGGTTGAGTCTTCTATTGGTATGCCCGTTTTATTCGGCGGGCGATAAGCGGAAGAGAGTGGTGGACCTGGACTGCGCGGTGGTTTCCAAACCATTTCCCTTACCCACCACCGTTTTAGGCCAGCTGCGGTACTTTCCTACCCGAAGCCAAAAAACTAGTTAAAAGTGCATCGGTTTGCTACTGATACGAACTTGGTTTAGACTTGTTTGAGGGGAGAAAACATGTTCTACTACAACAGGCTCGGTGTTCCAGCTCGTCTCGGAGCAAATGTGAGACAGAGAAAAGTCAAATAGGTGGGATTTTTAATCTACTTATTATGAATAACGTGTTGGAGGAAGGTTAAGAAGTCTCTGGTACGGTTCGTTTCTCTTTTATCGCTTCATAAGTAATAGTTTTTTTTGTGCAGTGTTTGCGAGCTGTGACGAAGTTGTGTTGTTTTTTTTAAATCGAACTCCTATCAGATTATAAATATTGTTTTCATCTCTACTGATAGCTTTCGCTTGTTTTTACCCTCTTATTATAAGTTATTCGTTTGACAAACGTTCTGTAGTAGCTCTCTTTGAGAAAATCATTCATTATTGAGGAGAACGGGGTGATGTAGGTGTAGAAGATGCATTAAAAATTAAAAAAATATCTTTTTTAGGTGAAACCCACATTTCCAGAATCTAAGGTTAACATTCACGCTTTAATATAATTAAAATTATAGCTTATGTTAAAAGTAATGTGAACTCAATTTAAAAATTTTAATTTAAGATATCGGTTGCTTAAACAAATACTGCCTAACCTGCTTACTGTAACATTAAATGCATAGTTTAGGTACTCGCTATGATAGCGCCGCACGGTTTTCAATTCGTTTTTTTCTGGCACACCTAGTCCTTAGTAGAGGCTCGTTTTCTTCATGATCCTTAAAAACTCCTCCTGGTTCACCTCCCCATCGCCGTCCCGGTCGGCTTCGTCGATCATTTCCTGCAGCTCCTCGTCGGTCAAATTCTCACCCAATTCTTTGGCCACCCGTTTAAGGTTCTTGAACGAAATGGTCCCTGTCTCGTCGTCGTCGAACAACCGGAACGCTTTCAGTATCTCCTCCTTCGAGTCCTTCTCCGCCATTTTAACGGTCATCAGCTGGACAAAGTCATCGAACGACAGCTTCCCGGAGCCGTCTTTGTCGATTTCGGCGATCATCTTTTTGATTTCCTCCTTCTTCGGCTCGAACCCGAGTGCTCGGATGGCCACTTTGAGCTCCTTCGTGTCGATCATGCCAGTACCCTCCGAGTCGAACAGATCGAATGCTTCCTTGATGTCCTGCCGCTGCTCGTCGGACAGCTCGAACTTCGGGCCGGATTTTTTACGGTTGGCCCCACCGCCACCGGCCGTGGTTACCCCGGCGCCGGACGTTCCGGTGATACCCGTTTTGTTGGTAGTTTTTGTTCCTGTGGAAACGGATACGGATCCAGATGCCTAAAAATAAAAACAAACAAACAACGGCGAGAAATGAAACAAAGGTCAAATCGCATGTTTGTATAATATTTTTCTACGAATGACTGGGGGAAAGTTGTTGTTTCCACCCTAGGTGGGTTTCGTGCAGTGTTTTTGGTGAAAACACATGCCCTTGACCACGCGATGGCCTGGCCATGATTATGGAAGGCGTGGAAAGTTACATGCAAAAACAGTCGTGTGAAAAATGTGGTGTGTGCAAAAGCAAGTAAAAGAATGGAAAATGCCTCCATACACACAGAACGCATGCGGTGATGATGTTATGCTAACATTTGGATGTAAATGCCCTCCTTACCATGCTGGTGAATCAGGTGGTGGTTTTCTGCCGGTTCTACTCTTTTCGATGGAAACACGCACTGCTTTTTCAAGCAGAGCACAGAAAGACACTGAGCAGGCGTTGTTGAGTATGTAGACGAGGCCGACTTTTCCTAGTCGTAGGTGGTTTCCTTAGTTTCGGTCGCGAAGGTACGTTTCGTTGTTGCGGCGGTTGCTGGGGAGCCGTGCGTTGCTATAGGAATCCTGGAATATTCCACCAAGGACTCTCGAGGTGCAGCTGGAACTACACAACCGAAGCCACCATCAATTTTCACCGTATTATATTTTTATGCAAGGCACAGTCACGTTTGCACTGCTGTTGAATTTCTAATGATTCTGGTGAATCTAAACCAGTTGCAATGAAAATATTATGCCGCTCTCGGGCCCCGCAGTACACCAGCTGTTGTTTTTACCACCCGCGCTAGCTTTGTGTTATTATCGATTGCTTTCACACACGAGCTGGCAGCTTTTTCGACGCAGCTTCCCAGGGCGCAGCAACCGTAACAGCTGTATGACGTTATCCGTCTGTCTGTCCCGGATGTGGAAAAACAATATTTTTGCACTGCTTTTCGCCGCCCCTCGCACAAGCCACCTTTTCGTTCTGTTCCAATCGGATGCTCCGCTCGACGCGGCGTTATCTTTTGCGAAATCGAATGTAATTCCTAGCTAGCTCAATGGTTAGCGTGCATTATGGACAGCGTGAGCTTCCCGACCGGAATAATAAATTCACTTTTGCACTTCAATTGAGTGGAGTTAAAGGAAAGGAATACAAAACCGCGCACGAACGGCGTGTTGTGCAAACTGACGCGATCGGCAGGTGGACGATGTCTGATATTTTTGACAGCTGTTGTTTATGTTTTCATCTTGGTTTTAAGTATCTTGGCCTACCTTAATACTACAAACCTTTGCTAAGAAATACTTGTTGATTAGAAACCTTGGTCGGCGGTTAGCCTCGTGTTAACCACCTTCCCAGTGCCACAAAATCTCACTGGTGAAAGCTTTCTCACCATAGTGAAAAAGTGGCCTTTTAGCTGGCCCCATTTTGGTTCTGCCTTCATGCCCTGTAGGAATTGGCAAAGCTTTGGAAAAAAGCTCGGAGCGTAAGCTTTGACCAGCCACGCCCCGCGATTGCTTCGCATTGACTTCTGCGTTGGTGGTCGTGCACCCGTGGCTCGGTCACCGTTCGCGCCTCTTCTCTGTCTCATCTCTTCTTTCTTTCTTTCCTTAGCCAGCTTGACTTCCTGAATCTATCGCGCGTGTCTGTTCAGCAGTATGTCCACAGCGCTGGTACGATGCAGTCTCAGTCGGCTGGCTGTGCGTGCTCCGTCCAATTTGCGCACACGCTCTTCCATGCATGCATGCGGCGGGGTCTTCTATGCGGCGCGATGTCGTCGCGTGTCGATTCCGTTCCTTCCTTCTGAAAATAGCAAACTATATACGTTAGGCCATCGCTGGCTCCAACAATCACCGTTCTTGCGTCCAATATAAAATAAGTTTTGATGCGCTCAGGCATCACGAAAAAAAAATTCTAAGTCCAAATATAGAATTTTTCAGTAATTTTTTTTGTTTCAGAAATCGAATGTGCATCATCTGCCGACATGCTGATGTAATCGATTTGTTCGTGACCTAAAGGGAAACAGTTTTTCGGCTCTAACGGGCAAACGGTTGAAGATAGCTAATTGCGGTCTTCGACAAAGTTTTGCTTAACAATAAATTACAACTTTTTTACTTGCACCACTTTCGTCTCCGAGGCTTCCTTCACCCCATAAAAATAAAATTAATAAAATATATATATTTGTTTTTTGCATTCAAAAATTAACTAAAACTTTGCCCATGACTGTAAGGTACTGCAAGAAACATAATGATACGTTTAGGAAACAGTTTTATCCTGAGCGAAGATTTTGTTCTAGTTGAAATGTTCTGTACTGGTATTGCGGCGGTGGCAACGGAGAATGACGGATGAAGAAGAGGCATATACCGCGTGGCAAGTGTACGGTTGAGACCGCAGCGTGTTTTTATGGTCGATACGGACATTTAACAAAGCGTGTCCAGGAACGAAATTCCGCTGCCTTCTATGGCATGCTACCGCGTCGGCTAGCAGCGATAGACTGAAGAGTATATTAAAATCATATCGCACGCATGTGAACGCACTGGAAACGAATGAAAGAATGAAGAGAAATCCAGAAACGCGGTACGCGTCTGCTGGTGCGAACGAATGGTTGAAGCTAAACCTATACATATTTACACATCGTAAATCGCAGGGGGTACCCTGCCGCAGGTGTGAAAGCGAGGGAAAAAAATAAAAACGAGACAAAAGTAGTAAAGCTTATTTTTAATTGCGCCGTTCGACGCTTCGAACAGAGAACGACGCAGAATGAGCCAAGTGAGAATCTCGCCTCATCAAATTTGTGGGAGAGGGGTGTTGGAGAGGAATGAAAGGGAAGCAGAGTGAGCTGCTCGCCCGTGTACAGATAGGACAATACATACAAAAATTAAAGCTCCCGGGTGATTCTTGCGGGCTGGGTTGGTTAGTATAAAGTTTTCTAGGATATTAGGATATCCTTGTTTAAGGATATTGATAATCAATTGCATTTTTATCTTATATATCCGTGGAGAAATACACGGCGAAAAACGAGAGCTTTTGTACTAAAGTGTACTAAAAGCATTGTATCTGTTGCTCATTTAGAAATCGTCGTTTTGCGGAATGTTAAAGTTTAAGGATCTTAGGTTTGAGTCAAAATAACACAGAAATGAATATGTTATTCTTCTTTTGCAGATTACAACCAACATCTACCCAGAGCTTTATGATAAGGGAAATCGATTATCGCACTCGAGTGATACCAGCCAGGCTGATACCATGACATCGGTGACAAGCTCTTCTCTGGACTCGGACGAGGTCGATCTGTCCGGGTTGGTGGAGTCCGTGGTTGACTCGGACGAGGAAGATATTGCTGAAAGTATCGATGTAAGTAAAAAAGCTAGCGTATAGCCACCCCGTTCCGTCAGGTCTAATCGTGCGCCCTTTCATTTGCCTTTCACAGAGTTTAAGCGTACGTGACACGGTACGAGAATGCCTGGAAAAGGATCCGAGCGATCGTACGGTGGACGATATCGAGGTGCTGCTCGAGTTTACGCAAAAGTTGAAAGCATTCACAAACATGACGTTCGCGGTCCGGCGATCTCTCTGCTCGGTGATGGTATTCGCGGTGGTCGAAAAGGCCGGCACGGTCGTCATGAACGATGGCGAAGAGCTGGACTCGTGGAGTGTGCTCATCAATGGGCACGTGGAGATCGAACATAGCACCGGGGAGGTGGAGTATCTGCACTACGGTGACAGTTTCGGCATTATGCCAACGATGGACAAGCTGTACCATCGGGGCGTGATGCGGACCAAGTGCGATGATTGCCAGTTCGTGTGCATTACACAGACGGACTACTATCGAATACAGCACCAGGGCGAAGACAACATACGGAAGATCGAAGAGGACGGGCACGTGGTCATGGTAACCGAGCTGCGCAACAGCACCGGAGAGAATGGCACCCGCAAAGGCTACGTGGTTATCCGTGGAACGGTGGAACGGTTGATGCACCAGCTGGTGGAGGACACAACCCAGACCGATCCGAACTATGTGGAAGATTTCCTCCTCACATTCCGCACGTTTATCAACAATCCGATCGATATTTCCAAGCAGCTGCTCAAGTGGTTCAACGTGGAAACCACGAACATCGAGGATGGCAGTGGTGGTACCGGATCTACCGATCACGTGGACAGCAGTACGGCTGTCTCGATGGGTCATCACATTTCGTTGGGGTCGAGCGACAGCGTGCTTTGCGATCGAGTAACGCGAGTGGTGCTGCTCTGGGTGAACAACCATTTCACGGACTTTGACACCGACCCGCAGATGATGGAGTTTTTGGAAATCTTCGAATCGGCCCTGGAAAAGAAGAACATGCTCGAGCAGCTGCGACTGCTGCATGTGTACGCCCAACATAATGCTCGCGAGCGCAACGTAACGCTGGCGCGCAGCTCGCGGGATGAGGATTTAAACTTTCAGGTCTCGGGCGGTCCGGGTGGTATCTTCATCACACGGGTAGAGCCAAAAACGAAAGCGTACGATGCGGGGCTCAAACGGGGCGATCAAATACTGGAGGTAAATGGGCAAAGCTTCGAACACGTGACGTGCGCCCGCGCACTGGACATTCTGATGGGCACGACACATCTCAGTATTACGGTCAAGAGCAACCTATGGGCGTTCAAGGGTATGCTGTCGAGCGCGGAAGGTGGTGGCGGTGACTCGAGTAAGCTGAAGCTTGGTGACCTGAAGAAGGGACTGCGAGCGGATCTGCTGCAGTCGCAAAAGTCGCTCGATCTGGTCGACAAGGCTGGGTTGCCGCAGTTCCTCATGCCGCTACCGGTGCGTGACATCGAGTACGGGCGGAAGGACTCTGGTGGGGCGTCGACACCGTCATCCTCCTCCTCGTCGCAGATGAACAACAACAAGGGTGGCAGCTTCATGACGCTGGGCGGCAAAAAGCGCATCCAGAAGGCACTGATCAAGATGAACCTACTGCCAAAGAATACCCAGGTCTTCCAGGATGATAATATCAATAACAATAATAATAACAATAACAGTAGCAGTACTAATAGCAGCAACAATAGCAACAGCAGTGCCGGTGGGAACAATGGCAACAGCAACAATGGTAGTAATTATGACGGAAGCGATCGTTCGTCGGGCATCAGCGTGAACTTTTCCTCCCAGGCGTCGTCGATATCGACCTCCTCGATCACGACGGCCGATTCGGACGAAACACCGCCGACCTCGACCGCCGCCTACCAGAGCAATCCCGATCTGCGGGAGAATCCCTCCACCCCGGCCAAAGCGCAATCGACGGAGGCGATCATCCCCAAGCACGGGGGCGGCGGCACGCTGTACTACGAGGAGCTGCGGGCGAGCGACTTTCCCGAGCACATCCTTAAGGTGTACAAGTCGGATCAAACGTGCAAGTATCTGCTGGTGCACAAGGAAACGACGGCGCATGAGGTGGTCATGCTGGCGCTGCAAGAATTCGGCATACACGACCCGAGTTCGAACTTTTCCCTGTGCGAGGTGAGCGTCGGCGAGGGTGGTATGATCAAGCAGCGCCGGTTGCCCGATCAGCTGCAGAACCTGGCCGAGCGGATCGGGCTGAGCTCGCGTTACTACCTGAAAACGAACGGCATCACCGAGACGCTCGTGCCAGACGACGTGGCGCCTGAGTTGATTCGCGAAAGTGCGGTACACTTTTTGCAGCTGAACGCGAACGAGCTGGCGATTCAGCTGACCCTGCAGGACTTTGCCATCTTTCGGCAGATCGAGTCGACCGAGTACATCGATGATCTGTTCAATCTGAAGAGCCGGTATGGGAAGCCAATGCTGGTGCGGTTCGCGGAGCTGGTCAACAGGGAGATGTTCTGGGTGGTGACGGAGGTGTGCAGCGAGCATAACATGATGCGCCGGTGCAAGATCATCAAGCAGTTCATCAAGATCGCACGCCACTGCAAGGAGTGCAAGAATTTCAACAGTCTGTTTGCGATCATCAGCGGGTTGGGTCATGCGGCCGTTAGTCGGCTGCGGCAAACGTGGGAGAAGCTGCCGTCAAAGTACCAGAAACTGTTTAACGACCTGCAGGACCTGATGGACCCGTCGCGCAACATGTCAAAGTACCGGCAGCTCATCCAGACGGAGCTAAACGCCCAGCAGCCCGTCATTCCGTTCTATCCGGTTGTCAAGAAAGATCTCACCTTTATTCATCTCGGTAACGATACGAAGATCGAGAATCTTATCAACTTCGAGAAGCTGCGCATGGTGTCGAAGGAAATTCGGACGCTGCTGCACATGTGCAACTCACCGTACGACATTCTGACGATGCTCGAGTACAAATGTCAGCCACCCAGTTCGGCCATGCTCGCCCTGAACCAGATGTCGGTACCGTCGGGCAGCGGGAATCTGATGCTTGCTCCACCATCCGCACCACCACCGGCCTCGGCTGCGGCCGCCTTCGTCCACAGCCAGACGGTAAAGCGGAGGAAAAAATCAACGGCCGCACCGAATCCGAAGAAGATGTTCGAGGAGGCGCAGATGGTGCGGCGTGTGAAGGCGTACCTGAACAACATGAAGGTCACGACGGACGAGGACGAACTGCATCGATTGTCGCTGGAGTGTGAGGCGCAGGGTGGTACGACCCCGAACACGGTGCAGGTGCGCAAACGGTATCCCTCACCGACGCTCTCCACCACCTCGAGCACGAGTTCGACGAGCGAGGGCAAAAAGGGTGCCCTAGGGTTGGGCATGAGCAGTCTGTCGATCGGTAGTGCGAGCAGTGGGAACAGTGGAGCACCGAAGTTTGGTGCCGCCTCGCCACAGGCCGTCAAAAAGCTGCTATCACTGTCGGAGCAAACGAAAACAAGGCCCCATCAACCGAGACATCCATCGGTAGGTTCGGTATTGCCACCGCCGTTGAACACGATCCACCAGCACCACCATCATCACCATCATGGCGGGCTACCTGGTGGGCATCACGGCAGTACCCTCTCTCATTTCCACCACGGACACGCCCCGACGGCCTATTTGCATCACGGCACTGGTCTAACGATAAGTCCTGCGCAATCGCCGGCACACTGTTGCGCCGGTGCTGGTGCTAGCTCGGCGGTAGGAGGTGCCGCTGGTGGAGGTGGTGGAGGTACTGTGGCTGGGGTAGGTGTAATGGGACCACCGCAGTATCCGCCGCCGCAGGGTCACGGAGGTGGCGGAGGAGGATTTACAATGTCCTCGGCGGCCGGCGGAGGTGGTGGAGCTGGTGTCCATTTACCGAACATGCTGTCGAATCCACCGAACTACAGCACCACCATGTCGATGTACCCGAACGGGCGGCCTGTCATGGCTAGCCGGATACTGGAGAGCTCCGTCGATGCACCTAGTCAAATTCCACCCCCAATGGAACTGCCCCCGGAGAGTAGCTCGTTCAGAAGTCCCCCCAACTACGGTAAGTGCCGCTGGAAAACACAAACAAATTCTTGCTTTTAACACTTTGACTGGCAAGCGTTTTTAGAACATTTGTTTAGTACCATCATTTTAATGAAAGTTGTTAATAAAACAATTGCTAAGACTTGTTTGAAACCAGATGCAGAAAAGCCTACTACTATATAAATGTTATACTTTATGAATTTAAAAAAATAAAAAATGATTGTACTAAAACATGTTCTAAAAACGCTGGCGACACTTTGAGTATGAAATATAAAAAATCAATTCCTTTGTTTCCTGTCCTTTAAAAACATTGTTTATGTGTCTTTGTTTTTAAACTTCAGCTCAAACAGCCCATCGAAGGATAGCGAGCAATAATACCACAATCCCGCCACCCTACCCAACGCCGCACCAAAATTTTGGTGCCTCCTCGAGGATCATCGCCGCCGTCGGGATTTCCCCGATTGCACCGAACTACGTGGCACCGGCCGTCAACGCCATGTCGCCCATGTACAGTGGCAACGCCGGTGCGACCGGCGGTGGGGCATCGATTGCGTCGAGTTTACCTCCGGCAATCCCGGCTCGACTACACGAAACGGTCGGTGTAGGTGGGGCGGGCGGTGTGCTCGATTCGGTCCCACCACCGTTACCGCCGCCAAGTTTGGACCTGTCCGCCGAGAGCAGTTCCGTGACGGTGCTTAGCAGTGCCGCTTCCGGTAAGTGCCATTCGCTGTCGCTTTTTTAGGTAGCAAAGATTTCACTTTCTACTCCTGCCATCAGTGTAGTGGTTTTATTCTTCTATTATTGCCTTAGATCTTTTACTTTACATATTTGATGTTACTGTAAGCATTTGAATCTATTTTCGTTCTTATCGATGTTACTATTTTCATCTGTTTTAGTTCTTTTTTTTTCGTTTTGAATATGATAAGCACCATTTGATTGTTTTCCTTGATTCTCTTCAGCATGATTGTTTCTATTCCGGGAATGTTTGGCCCGTATATTTATCGTTTATATTTTAAAATCCATTGAATGTTCTCTTTTTGGTTTATTTTGAGGGAATGCCAATTGGGAATGAGATGATCGAATGACTGGTTTTACTCATACTTGTTTTCGTATATTTGTAAGAATTGATAGATATGCTGTCGTGTCATGGTTCCCTTTCCCTTCTTCCGTTCCATAATGTCGTCACTGAACGTTATAATTTCATGTATTCAGTCTTTGCTGCATGGAAAACGGATGTCGTGTTTCCGTTTGTTGATCTTTCAATTACAACCTTCTCCAGCATGTGCCAGTTTGTGAATACTGTGTGGTAGCGAAATCCTGTCAATATGATTTTTTCATCCGCACACATCACTGTTGCGCCCACGTTGACCACGCTCTGGAAACGTTACATATTTGCAGAGCACGCTGGTAATTCAAAGCCAAACGACGGTAACGACCCGAACGACGAATCCGTTGAAACGGATTGCCTGGCAACGATTTCAACGGACGTTTAAGACGAACCCGGGAAAGAGGGCATCAACAATGAGCCGAGATCCTGTGAATCAGTATAATATGCTTCTTAAAAGGAAGGTTTTTCACACCGCATTTCTAATGGATAATTAAATAACGGGAATTCAAAATAGTCACAAAAGTACATACTGCTATGCATAACCAGATAACACACGCAAGGAAAAAAAAGTTAAAACTAGTTGATGGTATATTGTTGTTGAATTGATCGAATCGATGTTTAAATGAATGATGAGAAGAAGCGAATTGTTTTTTTCTCTTTTCTGAGTATTTAAACGCTGTTTATTTCAACTCTATGCCAAGCTGGTCAGAACAAAAATCCTTCGTTTTTCATTTCCATCACATTCCATAATCGATTTAAAGTCAAGCGCCTGATAAAGTTCTGTTTGATACAGCTTGTCTAGGATTTGTTTGTGTAGTTCATATACATTGAAAAAGGTATAAAGTGAAACGATTCCCAAAAAAAATCTCCACGACTGACCATTAAGCTTACACTTGAACCTGTTGTGCCCAAGTTATAGTGACAACAAAAACTAATTTCCATCCCAAGACTGATGATAAAGCAAAGCAAAGAGATAGCATATTTTTCTATCGACTAGTAGCACACGCCTGGCTACGTATATTCACTACCTACTGTACCCATTCGGGTCCGTCCGGTATATTCAGGACCATAAGGATACTTTCCCCGTCTTACAGGAATACTCTCTGGAATGTGGAGGAGATATATGAAGTCGAGGCTAACCTCCCCTTGTTGTTATTACAGTTATTTACAACTAACTGTTCGCTCCATAGTATCTACCAAAGAAAGCAAGCAAGATTTCATTAGGTATGCACAATTGTGAGGAGCGCCCTGACAGCCCATACAGGTAAAATCGGAAGTTGGAGATAAGTGTTTAAAAAACTCGCACAAACGTGTGCTAAGATGTTTCAGGTATCTATGAGGCTAGAGAAAGAAACAAAACTGTTAAAAATCAAAAGTACCGTTATCATTGTTACAATGATTATATCTAATCGTATGGATACGAAAATCAAACCAAAAAAGGCAAAGAATATAAGTTATAAGATGTATCTATAACCAATCCTATCAGAAGAAGATAGCACCAGAACTCAAAATAAGATTATATAAATTTCAAACATCTATCTCAATGGTTAACATGAACATTATATAAGGAATGAAAAGGAATGAAGAGAATTTGAAATACTCGATAGCATTAGGCATTTTATTTTTCGCTTTCATCGTCAAGTAGCATCGTTTGTTGTGGCTTATTTCATTCTCGTTTTAATTTCAAGAATTTATATTCATATCAATTTTCTCGACGAGCTTTTTTACCTGATAAATAGAGGATGCTTGCTACTTCTATCGTTCTTTAAAAAAAACTAAGTTGTTTATCCAACAAGTTTTGCTACTAAATGCAACATTTCCAGATAACACGAGTTTATAGACTTTGTAGGTAACAAGACGCGTGAAATAGTCCTCATCAGGCAGCTAACAAAACATTTTATACACACTTTGAATGGATAATTGTAACAGTGTTGTTATATTAATATCTACCATGCAGGAAAACGCAGAAAAAGAGGCTAAAACTGATTGTTAAATTTCATAGGAACTATTCGCAGATATAACAAAAAAAAAAAAAATACAATTACACACGTACGTAGGACGTTCTAGCACACAACTGGGCACATTTATCGACGGGAACACACAAATCAAATTGTTATCACAAAACATGAAAAAAAAACTCACACAAAGCTAAATATGTATATCTATATATTTATGGAATGAATTTTCTAACAAACCATATTCTTATAGATGTCACACTGTCGACCGTTTCCACCAGTCATAGCATGGAACATAAGATTCCTAGGTTAAACAAGGATAACAATCCAGGAAACAAACGAACCGCACTGGGCGTATAATCAGCTAGTCTTACTGACCGTGTGACTGCCGACTGAGTGGGAAATAAATAGTACTTCCTTTTTTCTACCTTTACAAAGCAGGAGAAAACCTCCTTGCAAGGGAATGGATGAAGAAGCGTAAGATCTTACTATATACATTCGAGCAAAAGGTGTTTCTTCTTATCTACACATTTGTCTATCGCTATATATATACATATATGAAAATTTATGTAAGGACATGAAAGTAACCTAGTTACGAGCTGGCCAACAGACATATATTCTACAATCCGCATCCAAACGGAAACAAGAAGTTTTGGATAGAGGAACTAAGCAGTGAGTGGTTTCACTATACTGTAGCATTTCAACATACAACAATATCCTGGTGTATCGGTGGATAACCGTCATCCTATTCTACAACACAAAAAAAGCAAGTAAATAAAACCGGACCCTGCAGTGTTTATCTTCATAAATGGATACACGAAATAAATGTTATACTTATACCGACAAATGTCGTAGTTGCACGAAATTGAGATCTATGAATGGCAAAACTTACTAAAACGTGCTTTTTTATAAGACTTATCGGTATGTGACTTAAGTATGTGAGACATACTTTATGTTTCCTGTGGTCAAATGGAGATGACATTTTAACTTATAATTTTCATCTTTGGGAAAGGGCGATCAAACGATCATAAAAGAATTTATGGAATTTCATCGACCGGACATTTTTTTTTATTCAAGGGAATCTTTTCTTATATCTGAATCACATGCTGGAGAGAAAAAGAGAATCCTCAAATGGTGCTATCAATCAAATATCAATCATAATCAACAGATCAAATCATAATGCTTATTGGCGGTCAATGGCTCTTCTCGCTGCAAGGCAAACAAAAGCTCTCTAATCAACTGTTGTGGTTATGGCTTCCATATTGTTGATTCCGTTTCGCAAGAGACATATTTTTGAAATTCGATACTAACCACCAATCTGTTTTTTTAATTTTGTTTCTAACTTTTGCTTTTGTAGTGATGTAGAACAAACGAACAAATAATATGATCCCCACGATCCAGACACACGACCACCCCACTGTCCTCTCTACTAGCAACAGTAACACGTGTGCGTGTGTGTATGTGCGTGTATGTAACTGCGAAGTACATGATAAAGGACACTTTATTTGTTTGTTCGTTAATCTCTGTCCACCTTCCCGTGGCTCGGGTTCTGGTGGTGTGGTTAATCCACGACTGATTGGCACAAGACAGCTGCTACTTACCACTATTGACGCTGCTACTGCTAGCTTCGCTGAAGGCTTTCGGTTCAAGAGTTTGGTTCCAGCAGCCCCCGCCAAGGGTAACATCGACTTATCCCCCCCGTCCTGCCGCATGATGCTACTCGACCGCCTTCCTCCAGCCTTCCAGAGCCAACCAGCCTACAGACATGCTCCTATCAGAAGCCGGCATCTAAAACCAACCGGTCCCATTTTTCCTCAAGACGACGTGGTGTGATAATAACCTACACATACACACACGCCAAATCAGACCAACCCCTGGTGCTGGTCCTTCTTTAGAGTTATTCTATTGTAGTGCTAACGATTAAGTAGTTAGTTCCTCCAGAATGGAAAGAAAGAATGAGGCAGTTAAGAGGATGTTAGGAAAATCCTCTGCACAGCAAATGTACCGTTTTCCGTAAGCCAAAGAATCAACGATCCATAACCGTAGCATAAGTCCGATGCGCGATCGTTTCCATATTGTCTCGACCGCTCGATGATCATTCTCGTTTTTGTAAACCGTACTCTCTACCAAGCCCTAACGATAGACGAATTCTCGAATGGTAGGGCTTTTAGTATTATTTTCTGTTTTCGTATAGATTTTTGTTTTGTATTTTTTTGTACCCGTTTACCGTTGGGAATTATATGACAAACAAGGCAAACCCTCGGTTTGGTGGTGGTAATTATGTAGGTGTGAAGGGAAATAGAGGAAGCTCAAAAGTAGATTCTCCCCGAGTTTTCGAGTGAAAAACCGATTTACATATATAGTTTTAGATTTACCAAGTAGAACTCGCCTAGTTATCTCCTAGTAAGAATATGTTTTCGCACACGAAGTTACGAAGGAAAGCTTGCTTAGCTAGTGAGACACATTGTGCAGGCATTACGCTGTACCTTCGAATCCCGTCGTATTGATGTTCTCTCTTTATTCCCCCGCTCTTCCAGTGCGTTCACCTCCCTACGGACCGTATTCCTCTCAGCCGTTCCACAATCATATCTCGCGAACGCGTGGTCCTCGATTTTAACGGGGACCCCCGGAAGCAACCAGGACAAACAAGCAATGTGCGCAATGAGCAAGAAATATGCCCCACACCGGAATTGGATAGCAAAAGATCTATCCGTGTAGTCCGTAGGCATTCGATTTTACTAAACGCTGTACATTCACCAACTGGCAACTGACTGTAATTCATCGTTCAAACATTCACCAACAATATACGCTGTACCCTTACCGTAAGCTGTAACCAGAGACTGAAGGCAGGAAAGCAAATCACAGCGACAATGAAACGCGTCCTTCTCTGTTTTGCCTGCGAATCGAAAAAAAACCCCGATGCTTCTCAGTAAACGACATAATCTCACGCAACTGAAACAAATCAATCAAAGGACAACGGAATTCATCTCTATCGTCTGTAAATGGAGGATGCTAGAATTTAAATCCCTAAAAAAAAAACCATCGGAAATGGAATGCAGTAAGGTTCCTGATTGGGGCAATCAAACATGACGAAATAAAGATGGGATTGTAGTAATCAAGGGCGGAAGAGGAATTCAACCGAAGATAACGTAAAGGTTTGCTTAGTGAAGTGAATTGAAAATCACTACAGTCGTATCGAATTAGTTTGATACGTGTTAGAAATGTTTTGTCTTGTTGAATTAACTAAAGTTTGCTCTTTACCTTTCGTTGCATACCTTTTATGGGTTAAGAAATTTAAAATTTCACCTGTTTTGCAATAGAAGTTTCAAATGGTAAAAAACATGACATCCGCAACGATCGCGAAAAGCGAAGTGAATTCAAATGATTCGAAAAATGTTGACGCAAACTTTACGAAAAAGACAGATTCTGTACAACATTCACTGTTCACTGTTCCTATTACTACTTACCGAGGACGATTCCTTTGCTGCGTAATTATCGAAACATCGATTGCAAAAGTTGGGAATGAATAACTATGATCATTGGATCATCGTTAGCTAGTAATGTCGCTTTTTTTATCATCCTCTTCTTAAGCATTCTATGGTCCGATGGTTTTTCCAATTGAATCTATATTCAATCGAATAAGCAAGTAATATGCACTTGATAATTAGCCGTTATTCTGACTCGAGGATTTCCGTAGCGTTTTAGGGCGGATGGTAGTTTAAATATTGCCGTTCGTGTATGTAACAATTGTTGTTGTTGTAAAGATAGTTTCTTAGCTCGAGTCGAATCCCAATGAAGGAATCTTCTGTTTTCCAATGGGAATCGTAATGTACATAGTGATGAAACAGAAATTAAACAAAGAACAAACTACTTATATCTCAAAGTATCAAGACAAAAGCAGTTCCACTAGTTTCCACTACTTAGTGCATCTTGTGCTGCGGTCAATCGGTAAAATTAAGTGCCCGAGCGCGTGCTGTTTGTATGTCGGTACACGTACCAATTCAGTGTAGGTACAATATATTATATTTTTCTTATCTCTCTAACAATACCAACTCCTGCACCTGACTACGCGTGTTTAACGGTTTTACGTGATAAATGTGATACATACCTAACTCTATTCCAAGACAATGAGCTGACACGATGATCGTGGTACAAGAAAAGTGCAGCATTACTTCAAAAACGGGACGTGGTGGACGGAAAACACACGCGTACCTCAAACAATTCCCCTTCACGCGTGTGAAGGACACACCCTTAACGCTAGTGTGCGTGTCTGTGTGTACGCAATATAATGAAGGTTGAAGAAAAGAAAAGACACCCAATAATGACTCAAATTCGCAAGATTCCACAATGAATACTCTCTCCTCAGACGGTGGTGATCGAGTACAGATCCCCACAGCTTCATCGTATTCCAGCCCAGCACTCATCATGACAGTATAGTAATAGATTGCGGCGGCCCCCATAAGCGTTAATCATACATGCATGTACACGAAAGTTAAAAAAACTTGACAAGTTCCAGACTGTTGGATGCAAATAGGCGAGAGTAAGTTTAGAAAGTGTCACCGGTAAGTAACACAAACACAAGGGGGTCCTAACAGAGAGGAAAAAATTAAGAAGCCGTTACGCGATACCGAGATAAGAAATAGTGACAAAAATTAAAAATCGATCACAAAAGTCGATGCGTTTGTGTACAGAAAGTAGCAGCAATAGAATGGAACCGACAAGTGTTAACGATTTTATTATTTGAGAAATAGAATATCTGAATGTGAACGATTGGGTTCTCCCGTGTTTCGAGGGATAGGAGTATTGAGAAATGATTTACAAAATGATGATTTACTTTACAGTATCTGTATTTCCTTTCCTTTTTTTTAGATTGACCTATGAAAGATGTTGTAAAATGGTTGAGACTTCAATGGTACCTAATGTTGAGCAATTTTCACAATTTTCACAATTTTCTAGTACTTGGCCATGTTCCATATTTCCATTTATTAATTATGAATGAAGAACACCGATGTTGGATAGAAGCTGAATAAAATATATGTCGGTCAATATTTGGACGATCGGTAAGTAAATTGTAAAAGCTTCACACTCTGGTATATAGAATTACACGTTATATTTCAATTATTATGTTGAAATTATGTTTGCATTTGCTGCAATTGATTTATTGGCATCTTGAATAATTTGTCCAGTACAGAACCGATCACTATTTTCCCGCTCAGTAGTTCATCATATAACTTATACGCTCTTAGTTCGACCGACGCGGCATGTTTAAAACTGCATTTTTTTATCTTTTCTGTTTGTTGACATCCTTTTTCTGATTTGCTCGATCGATAATACTATTGGCTATTCCCAGCTTTTTGGGCCCACCTCATACGGAAGGAGTCTTTTGACGTACGATACCTATCACAAGTTTTTGGCCAAGTTTAGGGTTCACAGGGCCAGATCTACGTCAAGATTTAAAGGGAAAGCTCTCATCGTCAAATGCGTCGCTATGTTTTCGCGAAAACTGGATGCCTCGGTGCTTGATACTGACCGATTTTGTACTTTGAGTTTAAACTATACTCTACAATTAATGTCAGCTAGAGAAATATCAACCGAATGAAAACGAGGACGTATCAAACTCGTGCTGAGACTTTATGGGACACCCTATGTGATCGAACCTTCCACTACTGGCCGACGATCGAACGAGAATCTCGAAATGCATCTAAAAAAAAAAGGGGAAAGATTTATTGTCGACATGTCCATTCCCGTCGCAGAGGACTGCATACGGAATGCTGTGATTCGCTTCCCAATTAAGATGACATCCGAACTCGATCTTCGGCGATTGCACTACCTGTTCCGAACGCAACGGCTTCCTATACACAGCTTCCAACAAGTCCGATTGTCGTCGTCGTCGTCGTCGTCGTCGTCGTCGTCGTCGTCGTCGTTGTCGTTGTCAGCGTCAAACTTTACGGTGCGACCGGCCGATGTGATGGACCAGCTAATAATTCAATTAGACATAATTGTTGATCGACTCCAATGTCGGCCGGTTGTGCGCTCCTCTCGCGCACCGGCACGCGGGAGGGTCAGCACCGGAGCCCGCGCCAAAGGTGGCAACGATTGACCGCGACCACCGAATGGATGTGCTGAGGAACACCCGGGAATGAGAAAAACGGAGTGGTGGAGGAAGAAAATGTCTTGTTTTAGTGCACCGTCCGGCACTGAGCGGTCAGTTCTATTTCGGAGGTGTTACCGTGAGGTGTGATGATCGACGAAAGTGAAGTGTTCGTGGTTTGACGTCGTTTTTCCCTGAGTAAAGCTCACCGTCATCATGTCGATAGGAAAACACTTACTCGTCGATCTTTGTCTATTGCTCGTCTGGTGTGGTGCATCGGAAACGCTTACCGTCAGCGAGCCCCCCATAACAGCTACCACGCTGCGGACGCTTGGTAGCAATGTAACGTCCTCGATCGCATCCAACCGAACGGCGGAAGATTTCGACGAGAGCGAGCTTCACTGCTCGAACATCGACATCCGTAATGGTCTGAGCCAGTTGCGGCTCATACAGAACTGTACGGTCATCAATGGGTACCTTCATATGATGCTGATGGATGGAGTGCCCACGGCGGAGTTTACAAAGTACAGCCTGCCAAACTTGAGGTAAATTAGAGGGGTGTTTTCTTCGCTTGCCCTTCGATCGTCTTTGACACGCCGTTTCCACTTTCCTCGCAGAGAGATTACCGGCTATTTGCTTCTGTTCCGCTTGATCAACCTTGTCTCGTTGCGGAATCTGTTTCCGAACCTTATGGTGATCCGTGGCCATCAGCTGATCCGGAATTATGCGCTGATCCTTTACGACATGAAGGGCATGATTGAGGTACGTTCGTCGACCAACGTGACAATATTTCGGAACGATTCTAACCCTCTCCCACCCTTCCAGCTTGGCCTGAAGAATCTTATCGCCATACAGCGCGGTTACATCTACACGCAGCACTGTCCTCTGTTGTGTCATCTCGATACGGTAAATATTGGGAAAATATTAATCCGCACCATCGAGCGAGTGAACTCGAGTGTCTCTTTTTTCCGCCTGTTTAGATAGACTGGAGTTCCATAACGGTTCCGACCAATACTACGAAGAATCGGAACTACTTCGAAACACCAAAGGTACGGTGTAATAGCGTGGAAGTGTGCCGTGGCTGTGAGCCAAAGTACTGCTGGGGGAGCACAAGTTGTCAGAAGTTTTACAACGGCTACAATTTCAACGGTAACGGAACTTTTCCACCGGATAGCTTCTCGTCCCTGCCACAGTTTATGCAACATGTTTCCCATTGTAGGAAAAATCAAATGTCATAAGCAGTGTCTTGGTGGGTGCACCGGTACGAAGGACACGGACTGTAAAGTCTGTCGCGGTTGGAAGGAAGGAAAACGGTGTGTCGAACAGTGCTCACACGAACGGTAAGTTGTTATATGGAATATATACCCGTGTCCAATATATTCTCATACAGGCCCATTTTCCCCATTCAAATATTAATCATCCATCGCTATTTTCTATCATATTCTAAAGATTTGGGCGTTGAAGAACTGGGCCAAAGTGGACATGTTTTGCTATATTTGATAGAATATATGGCCACTCAAAATAACTCATTGGATTTAGATCTCGAAAACTTGCAGGCCAGTCTTTCTGGTCGAAAAAGTCAGTTAAATTCGTTCGGTACCAGATATGGATTAGATAAGCAGTGTTAAAAGGTGTTAAAGCAACTTATCATGTTAAGCAACTATCCTCTACATTTATTTTTCTATTTTTGTGCTCTCGGTGCGCTACCATGGCGACCATGATAGAATTTACGCCTTAGAATTTAGACCTTACCGGTTTTTGATAAAAACAATCGGTATTTTTGACCATTTTTGAATACACCCACTTCAATCGTGACGGTTTTAGAACCATGGAATTTTTCTATTAATATACAGAAGATCCTTGGACCTATGAGACCACAATCTGTCGTTTTGAACAGTCTGGGATTGCTTCAGGATAAATAGTTTTCATCAGAAATGGCAAACCCTCTGCCAGCGTACCGAGATAGCGTTTTATCATCTTATGCATCAACTATGTTAATTTTTTTTTAAATACAATGATATTTAACACGAATCCCAACCGAGACCGGACCCTCCCCTGTACGAGAGGACTGACTATCCACGTACAACAGGGAAACAAGTCTCGTAAGCCTTTAATGGGCAGGCATGACCAAGAGGTCGTTACGTCAAGAAGAAGATATTTAACAATGAGTGATAACAACCAAACAACCATTTTTAATATCTTGTGTACACACACTAGTATATGTAAAAAATATGTAGAAAATGGCATGGGAATATATTGGATACCGTGTAAAACAACAATCCAAAAATGCTATATCTCAGCTAAATCTCTTGATTCTTTAGATTACAGTATCGTCACACAAATCGATGCATCACGTGGGAAAGCTGCCTGAAGCGCGGTGGCAGGCACCACCTGAAAGAGTGCGTCCTCGAGTGTCCGGCCGGGTACAGCCCGACCAACGTCGACCAAGAAGTGGCCGACTTCGACGCCCAC
Source organism: Anopheles coustani (assembly GCF_943734705.1). NCBI lineage: Eukaryota > Metazoa > Arthropoda > Insecta > Diptera > Culicidae > Anopheles > Anopheles coustani. Next base: position 26,120,191 of record NC_071289.1, read on the forward strand.
ACGTGCTTCCCCTGCCAAAACCGCTGCCCAAAGGTGTGCGACAGTGCGGACATAATGTACCTGTCGGATGTGGATCGGTTCCGTGGTTGCACGGTGATCAACGGATCGTTGCACATCCGCCTGAAAGAGGATCACCCGGATCTGATCGGCGAACTCAAGAGTGGCCTGATGGATGTGGTGGAGATTATGGGCATCCTGAAGGTGTTCCGTTCGAACTTTATTTCGTCGCTCGAGTTTCTGCCCAGCCTCGAGATCATCCACGGGCAGGAAACGGGCGATAATACCAACTTTTCGCTGATGGTGTACGAAAACAGCAACCTGCAGCGGCTGTGGAACTTTGAAGAGAAGAAGATGCTGCAAATCATGTCCCGTGGGATGTACTTCCGGAACAATGCGCTCCTGTGCAACGCACACATCGTGACGCTCCGGAACATCACCGAGTACGACAACTCGACCGATACGATCGATTGGGGCTCGAACGGGTACATGCAGGCGTGCTATGTGGAACATTTTCGGGTCCGCTCGGAGGTGCTGTCGAGCCGGAACGTGACGGTGTACTGGGGGAAGTATCTGGGCAAGACGCAACATCGGTTGCTCGGCTATATGATATACTACATCCGCACGAACGGGGACAAGACGCCGTACGAGGGCCGTGATATGTGCTCAAAGTTTGGCTGGAGGACACGCTTCGTGCAGCTGGAGAGTATGGTCATGAAGGGAGAGTGGTACATGTACAATTTGACCCGACTGAAACCGTACACGCGGTATGCGTTCTACGTGCGGACGTACTTCAACGAGACGATCAACAGCTCCACCGACCATGTGGGGCTGTCTGAGGTACACTACTTTAAAACGGCTAAAGATCGGCCGACATCACCGCAGCATGTGCGCACGGTGCGGAAATCGGACACGTCGATCACACTCGGCTGGGTGTTGTTTCCGTCCGAGCTCGAACTGGTGTCTCTGTACCACGTGGATGTGTTCATCGAACCGGACGAACCGGGCAAGTTTGATCAGCGAAACTTTTGCCTCCATCCCCATGAACCGTCGGTGTCGAATGGGGCAGCGGATGACGCGGTGGACCTTTCCGCGGCCTGTAGCAAGGAGTTTTGCTGCGATCTACTCGAGCTCGAGGAGGAAGCTGACGACGAGGACGGTGATGATGAAGAGGTAACCGGACCGGATGGATTTTTCGGCGAGCATAAGCCGAACAACGAAGACGACGACGACGACGACGACGACGACGACGACGACGACGAAAAGGACAGACCGTCGTCTCGTGGGAGAAGAAGGAAACGATCGATAGAAGAATCGACACGGAGGGCCAACAAAAAATCGTCCGTCGTATATGACGAGTTTGAGAAGAGTATGCTCAACCTTCTTCGTGACGCTGGTGCGGAACGACAGGAACAGCAGCACGGTGGACGGTCACGGCGTGACACGGAGGAGATAAAGTTTGTCAATCGGATTGCAGCGCGCTCGTTCACCACGGACAACTATCAGTACACGGTGGAAGGGTTGGAACCGTACAGGTATTACATCTTTCAGCTGTTCGCGTGCAGCGAAAACAACACCATGTACTGCAGTGCGTACAGTTTGTACGCGGACCGTACCGACCGGTCCCCGTTCATCGATCAACTCAACGTGACCATCCTTACGGACAATCTGATCGCCACGGCTAAGGTGCAATCGAACGATACCGCATTTCTGGTCGTGAAGACAACGATCGGCGATCGCATTGTGCTGCACTTTCCCGAACCAAAGCAAGTGAACGGACTGACGGTGGCGTACCGTATCGAGTTGGAGTGGATGAACGGGACGGTCATAAAACGCTCGTCACGCTGTATCACTCGACTCGAGCACGAGCAGCAACAGCATATCCATACGATCCGGGATGTTTCCCCCGGGGAGTATCTTATTCGGGTGCAACTGATTTCGCTTGCCGGTCCGGGTCCGTTTACCGAGTGGATGTTTATCCGTGTTCTAGCGCCACCGCCTCCAGAAGAGATGGGACACAGGGGTACGCAGCTTCGCGATGGACTGATCGCGTTTGCCGTCGTATTGATTTTTGCCGCGTTCGGTGGAGCGGGAGCATTTATGTGGAAACGGCGGCAACGAGGAGGGGCGGGCTGGCAGGACGATAAGATTCCTCTCGCGGACAACGATGGGAATCAAGTCGAGTTGGACGATGGGTTCGTCAACTGTTCCTTGAAGTGATCACTTCAATGATCCAAGTAGGTAGAATACATAAATAAGCAGGCGGTTGATAACGTAACCACCTACTTGGATTTTAGTTTAACCTTAATTAATTAAAGAAGAGCACTTGTTTGTTCGAATAAAAATCGCTATAGAAATTTAGGAACCATTACTAAAGAATTTAAGGTTAAAACGGCAATTGTGTGTCTTTTACAATTTCGATTTAAATTTTGAAAGGTAATTGTAGGTCATTCGATAAATTTACAAAGAAATTAAATCCCCCTCGCGCGATTCTTCGAGATGCAGAAGATTCATGCCTTCCAACGATGAAGAAATGAAGAACAAGAAGAAATAAATCAAATGGTAGGCATAACTGACGAGCAATGCTTACTAATACCGTTCTCTACCACATGTCTATCTATTTCTGGTTCCTCATGAAATCCCGTTTACGGTCAGTTTCACAGTTGAAGGACGAAAAAAATCGATGATTTTTTTTAGTTGAAATTGAAGTTTGAATAATTCAGATTCATTAATTTCAATAACTTTACATTGTATTAGGCGGTCTGATTCTTTAAGTGAGAGATTTATACATCTTTGAAGGCTCAAGTAGATACGTTTTTTGCTGTAAGTTCCGTGATCGATGCCTATCTGTCGATTCATAACTCTTTGGCAAATCAAAAAATTCAAGAAACTGACAATACAGCAATATCCAAATTGTCATTTCGAAATTCCAAAAAATCATATATCAATTCGAATGAATCTCGTTGAAAGATGTATAGGGAAGCCACGCAAGGATTTTGCCGCTTATTGTGTTATATTGCAAGAAAGAAATTGCACATTAATACCTTAGAAAACGGTTCGGTTCTAACGAATCAGATAACTGAATCAACTCATCAGGCAATTTCTCGATATCTACAGAGAAGCATTCGGGATAATATTTTACAGACAGGTCATTTAGAAATCCCGGAAAGCCAGAAAGGAAAAGACCAACTGGAATTGTTTTATTAGAAATAATTATTCTTCTCAGTGCACAACGTAGCAATAACGTAACAAACAAACGAATGGTAACTTGGAGGTGGCTTTTAGGTGTGTTGCAAAACCTTGGTGCGCCCAGTACTCGAGAGGCATCACATTTCCGTGATTATGTACAAACGCCACAAACATATGGCTGAGAGACAGAGATTTTCACACGAACCCCTTCGGTGAGTTCGCCTCAATCCAGGTGGCGTAGTGCGCGATCGAGGTGTAAACGCTCGGCATGTTGAGGGCGCCGCAGGTTTCCGCCCCGAACGACATGATGCCGATCTGGGCGTATCGGCCCTGGTCGCGTATGATCAGCGGGGCACCGCCGAACCCGTGGCAAGCGTCCCGCCCTTCGCCTCCCGCACACATCCATTCGCCTTCGATCGATTGGGGGGACTGCAGGGCACCGGTGGAGGCGTACGATCGGACACACTGGTCCCAGGACGTCAGCGGTACCTCGAGGCTTTGCAGTTCGGGCGACTTGGAGCCGCTGGTGGACAGCTTGCCCCAACCGATGATCTGTACCCGGCGGCCGACGGTCAGGTCCTGTTTGCGCGAGTGAATGCAGATCGGCTGTGCGGCGACTGTACAAAACGGGAAAAGAAAAACCAGTATCAATATCACACTAGATTCGTTCTGGTCTACATCAGAGGGTGCCTCAAACGGGACAAATGGACGGTGTTGACAAAATACACTTTCACGGTCAGTGAGTACGTGAATACATTATTTTTCCGTATCCCACGCGCGCTAATGAGCGCTCGCGATTCGTTGACCTTCCGCGGTGGGGGCGGTTCGCGGTCGTGGCCACTAGGGGCTACTACTTACCAGTGTAGTTGATCGGCGAACGGAGTATTAGCAGCGCGATGTCGTGATGGTACTGACCCTCGATGTAATCCGGATGGACGATGATCTGGCTGACGGCGTGGTTGATCGCTACCGGGGCGCAGAACCCGGTGCTTCCGCAGTCCGGATCGGTGCGCGTGTCGTAGTCGCCCACACGCACGGACGACCTGTCGAAGAAGGCACTCGATTAGCCGGATCACTAAACGGCCGAAAAACGCATTAAAGCATGGCGCAGCCGGAGGCTCCATTGTACGGCATGGAAAATTGCTTCCGTCGAACGGATGAATGAATGATGATACGCTCGGGGAACGTGTCATTATTCGGGGAGTGTGTATCAACCGAGGACCGATCTAGGGAAGGTTAATGGAACTGGGCGGCATTTGGCAAATGTTATGTCTAAATGTCCCCCCTGCGGCGGTGTCCATGTTTTCATGTAGATTATTGATTTGGATTGGCTTAATAAAAAACAGGTTCCATTGGAGTAGAAGTGAAAAGCAACTATTTTTAATCATGGAAGTGAAAATAGTAATAATGTCCTGTAGGTAGATGAAGCTTACACGTGATTAATTAATCTTTATTTAAGTCCAAAGTATATTGAACAAACACGTGGCTAGCTAAATTTAAAAAATGTAGATAGCAACACTTTTATATAACACTCTGCTTTTGAAGAAAAGCGTTCAACAAATTACCGTAGCATTTTATTTGTATTTTAGACATTGTCCAAAACGAAGGATAAACACAAAAAGTTTACCAAACAAATTCCATTTTTAATGTGAAAGCTTAAGTTGGAGAGTCAAATTCATCTTGAAAGTGTTTTCGTAATTGGTTTATTTAAAATGAACTTTGGGCATTAGAAAAATACTCAAAAATGATGCAGGCAACGAACAAGAACATTCAGTATTTTTGAGGCCGTAAGTCTTTGATGAACAGAGTACAAAGAGTATTCAAATTAAATCACTTTGACTAACTGTACTTTCATCGAGAAAATTCGGTAAAATGATGTGTAAAGCAAACAGAAAATCCTTTTAAAATGCAAATGCAGCAGGACAGAAATGCATCTGGGGAAAAACAAAGGAGAAGAAATTTGTGACAAAAAATATGTTCCGCCTATTTGCATTCTAGCGTTATTATGGACAGGATATAACCGTCATTGGTTTGCAAATTCGGTGCGTTGTTTGACGGTGAAAGCTGCACTTAAATTGAACGATTCAAACAAACAGATTAACTGGTAGAGACCGTCGGGGAAAACAAAATCACTAGAAATAACAATGTACCCACCAGGGAGGCAAAACCGCCGATTTAAAAACGGTACGTAAATTGTGCAACCGTAATTTGTTCTTGTTTTTGTTTTGTAGGAAACACTCTCAACTCAGGTCGTCGCCTACTCGGATACTTACAGTCGATGGCTGTCCGCTTTGGCGAGGGCACAGTGGGCCGACGTGAGGACAATCTGGCGCGCGATGATGGACCCGGAGCAGGGAAATATAAAAGTTCCCGTTTTGGTGTCTGTTGTAAATCCGTCCGAGGAGTGTGTTCGGATCAGGGAGGGGAGGAAAAAGGGAAAGTAATCGATTAACGAACGTTCAGTGGACGACTGCACTAACGATCGGGCCAGTGGATCTCTAGGTCAGATCTTGGCCACAGCGGCGTCCCATTGTCGCCGGTTCCACAATAATATGAATCCCATTGTTCCGCCCATTAACGCGCCATCGTCGTCGCCCTCGGCTAGACTGGACTAGAGACCCGACATCGTTTCATGGATGAAGTTCATCTAATTAGAATAAATGTGTGTCCCCATGCTCGCCAGCGGTTGGCGGCGGCCTTCAGCAAAGGTTGGCCGTCCGATACGTACTTTTGAATCCGATGCGTGCCACGAACGGATACGCGCCCAGCCCGTTGTAGAAGTCACCCTGCACGATACTCTTGCCACAGGCCGGCGGATTGCGCTGGTCGTTGAACGTCGGCGTGGTGACACGCGGGCAGCACACGTGCGGTTCGAACTCGTTGACGCCGCACGACAGCGAGAAGTCGCCCCGGTAGCACTGGCGGGAGATTTCCAGCAGCAGCTCCGGACACTCGGCCAGCGGGACACACTCGCTCCGGCCCTGGCAGCTGACCCGGTACATGGCTTTCGATTCCCGGTGAAGTGCGGCCGTCGTTATGCCCGGCGTTGGTGCAAGATCGGCGTACGTTGCCGAGCGACCCGAGACGGCGTTGTTGGGACCCGTTGGAGTTTCACTTTCCTCGATGGTGTGCGCTATGCGGAGAGAATAGGATGAATCGTAGAATTAAAGCTACAGTAACGTTCGATATTTTACGAGGCCAACTTGTCTTCGTTTCATTCCAAAAAAAATATAATTTTATCCCACTTATGTCCTTCAGTGTAAGGACGGCTTAGATGTATAATTTTTTGTTGCTTAATTATTATACTTTAATAAAGTGTTATACGCCAGTAAGATGCAGCGTGAACCCGGGCTCTCCGTAGATGAGTTCCATCTTCGGGTGATGCCACGATCGGGATCACAAAGGGATCGCCGTAGCTGACGGGGCCGAAGCGTTGGCCTCGCTCTCTGGCTACCTGACCTCCGGTGCGTTCGGACGTGTGTAGCGTAACGGGTTCCATAATTTTAATATGTTTTATTGTCTAAGAGTCTAAGTAGAAAATAAAGAGCTTTTAAACCCAAAAACATAAAAGTGGCGACGAGGATAGTAGTGGATTGAACCCCGGTTAAGCGTGTTTAGTGTTCGTGAACGGTTGATTATTTATTGAACTATTTATTTTTTTTTTAACGTGTGTCGTGAAAGTGTTAAAAAAAAAAAAAGACGATCGTCGCTGAACATGAACAACGCAGCAGAACAACACACGGACGAACAGCGCAGATCCTCCGGAATGTTCGCATCCGCATCGTCCGTGCTTCAGCCATCACCAAACGGCACGATGCCGCATACGCTCCCGGAGGCAACGCCCGAGCAGCATCATCACCCGGCGCCATCGCAAAATCCATCAGCGCCGCCATCGCTCCCACAGCTCGCGTCGGCGTCCCCAAGCAGCGATAACGGAGTAATATTGCAAATGATGCAATTGTTGCAGCAACAAATATCTCAGCAGCAACAATGGATGGCCAATATGCTACAACAAGTGCCAATGGCAAAGCAAGCGGATAGCCAACGTGAGCCGAATGATCCGGAGATAATTTTGAACGCACTCGCGGAGAGCATCACCGAATTCCATCACGACGCGGAGGCGGGTATCACTTTCGGAGCGTGGTACGACCGCTACGAAGACCTTTTCGATCGCGACGCTTGCCGTTTAAGCGATTCAGCAAAAGTGCGTCTTTTGGGGAGGAAGCTGGGCACCGCCGAACATAATCGCTTCACTAGTTTCATACTCCCTCGCGCTTCCCGCGACCTCACCTTCGCCGAGACCGTAACCACACTTAAGGGACTATTCGGCAGTAAGGAATCCCTTTTGAGCAAGCGTCATAGATGTTTCAATACATCAAAAGCTCGAGGGGAGGACTTACTCGGTTTCGCCTGTCGGGTCAACAAGGCATGTGTGGATGCTGAGCTATCGGCCATGACAGAGGAACAATTTAAGTGCCTTATGCTGGTGAGCGGCCTGAAGGATGAAGAAGACCGGGACATCCGTGTAAAGCTTCTGGCACGGATCGAGCAGCACCCGGAAATCACTCTGCAACAACTATCTGAAGAGTGCAACCGCATTGTAACGCTGAAGGAAGACAGCGCCAGGATCGAAGCGCCCGCACACGATCGCGTTCTTGCCGTGCAAAGTGGAAAACCAGCTAACCAACGTTTTCGGCGGCCTACAACGGAATCGGGACCCAAAACGGCGTGTTGGCTCTGCGGAGAGCTTCATTGGGTCCGCGACTGTCCTTTCCGTTCCAATAAGTGTGACGCCTGCCACAAGGTCGGTCATAAAACCGGATTCTGCAAGCCGAAACGTTTCCGACGCCATTCCGGAAAGCACCATGGGAAGCGGCGTACAGCAATCCGGGTGGTCACAGTCGATGTCCGTAGTGTCCAAAAACGGCGTCGCTTCGCAGCAGTCATCATCAATGGTGTCGGTTTCGAGATGCAGCTCGACACAGCGTCAGATATCACCGTCATCGACCGGACGGCCTGGACGCAGCTTGGTAGCCCTCATCTGGCTCCACCATCTGTCATCGCCCGATCTGCGTCCGGGGGCAACGTGCATCTTGACGGCGAGTTCTCATGCACAGTCAGCATGGGACACCGATCTACAGAGGCTACAATACGAGTAGCAAACGCCGGACTTCTTCTCCTGGGAACCGATCTCGTGGATGCCTTGGACTTATGGACGCTGCCAATGGACAAGTTTTGCCGCAGCCTGGCAGTGTCGGCGGTATCGTCCGGAAACTTTCACGAGCGGTTTCCAAAAGTCTTCAACGGCACAGGATTGTGCACTCGGGCAAATATACCAATAGTTCCAAATACTAATTGTGCTCCTGTTTTTAGGCCCAAACGACCGGTGGCGTACGCTCTTCAGGACACGGTCAATCGCGAGCTCGACCGACTAGAGCAGCTAAAAGTCATCACCCCGGTAACATCATCCGATTGGGCAGCCCCGGTAGTGGTGGTTCGAAAGGCAAACGGCCAAGTTCGCATTTGCGGGGATTACAGTACAGGGCTAAACTCAGCACTACAGCCCTACGAGTATCCTCTACCCCTGCCGGAGGACATTTTCGCACGGTTGGCAAACTGCACCATTTTCAGTAAGATCGACTTGTCAGATGCCTTCCTACAAGTGGAGATTGCGCCCCAATATCGCCCGATGCTGACCATCAACACGCATCGCGGCTTATATACCTATAATCGGTTGCCGCCAGGAATCAAAATCGCGCCAGCCGCTTTCCAGCAGCTAATGGACACCATGCTGGCTGGCTTAACAGGCGTTTCCGGTTATTTGGACGATATAATAATCGGCGCAGCAACTGTGCAGGAACATGATGCCGCCGTAACCAAGGTCCTGGAACGCATGCAAGAATATGGATTAACCGTACGTCAGGAAAAATGCGTTTTTCGTACACGGCAGATACAGTACCTGGGACACATCATCGACAAAGACGGCCTACGCCCTAGCCCAGAGAAAATCGAAGTCATCCGCCGTCTTCCGGAGCCTGCTAACATCACAGATGTCCGTGCCTTTCTAGGGGCCATTAACTACTATGGCAAGTTCGTTCCCAACATGAGGAAACTGCGCTATCCTTTGGACGAACTTTTAAAGGCAGACAAACCCTTTTGTTGGACAAGCCAGTGCAAACAAGCTTTTAAAAAATTCAAGGACGTATTGGCATCCAACTTGCTACTTGCTCATTACGACCCGAGACAGAAAATCGTGGTTTCCGCCGACGCTTCCTCGGTGGGTGTTGGTGCGACGCTAAGCCACGTATATAGCGACGGTTCAGTTCGGGTGGTGCAGCATGCAGCAAGAGCACTAACTAAGGCTGAGCAGGCCTACAGCCAAATCGATCGCGAAGCCTTGGCAATAATATTCGCAGTAAAAAAGTTCCACAAAATGATATTCGGCCGGCATTTCCATTTACAAACCGATCATCAGCCGCTACTTAGAATTTTCGGCTCAAAAACCGGCATTCCGGTCCACACAGCGAACCGGTTGCAACGATTCGCTCTCGCTTTACTGTCTTACGATTTCACCATTGAATACGTGCGTTCCGAAAAATTCGGAAACGCTGATCTACTATCGCGGCTCATAAATACTCACGACAAGCCCGATGAAGACTGCGTGATAGCAAGCATAGTTATGGAAAGAGAGATAAAAGAAACAGCAGTCAAAGCGTTAGAAACTATTCCACTAACATTTCACGACGTTGCAAAGGAAACAAAAACAGACCGTATTCTAAAAAAGACATACCAATACGTACAGACTGGATGGCCGAGTGGTTCGTATGAAGGTGAGATGTCACGACTTCATGCTAGGAAAGAGGCATTAACAACCGTAGACGGATGCCTCTTGTTTGGAGAAAGAGTGGTGATTCCGCGGAAGCTGCAGCAAAAATGCCTTCGTCAAATACATCGCGGACACCCTGGCATAGTGAGAATGAAAGCGTTAGCACGAAGCTACTTTTATTGGCCCTCCATGGACCGCGACATTGAGGAGTGGGTCAATACATGCCAGCCATGTCAACAGGAAGCCAAATCAGCTCCACGTTCCAATCCATCTCCCTGGCCAGAGTCTACTGCTCCGTGGCAACGTGCCCACGTTGATTACGCAGGGCCAGTGAACGGTGAGTACTTCCTGGTGGTGGTGGACTCGTACACAAAATGGCCAGAAATCATTCGGACGACAACCACAACGTCGACAGTTACTATTGATTTATTACGAAGCATTTTTGCTCGGTTTGGAGCCCCGACAACATTGGTTTCCGATAATGGAACGCAATTCAGCAGTATTGAGTTCCAAAACTTCTGCATGCAACAAGGAATAGAACACGTCAGAACGCCTCCTTATCACCCACAGTCCAACGGACAGGCCGAGAGGTTCGTGGACACTTTTAAGCGAGCGGTGAGGAAAATTTCAAGGGAAGGATGTCCTATGAAGGAAGCACTGGACACCTTCTTAGTAACGTATCGTTCCACGCCCAATTCGTGTCTACATTCAAGGACTCCGGGCGAAGTTATGTTTGGAAGGAAGCTGCGAACATCGTTGGAGTTACTGAAGCCTCCGCCCTCTCCGGTAAAAGTGCACCCATCTTCTGAAATTGCCAGACAATTCCGTCCCGCAGATCCAGTATATGTCAAAATGTATTCTGGTAACAACTGGAACTGGATCGCTGGAACAGTAGTGAATCGGCATGGTAGAGTTATGTATGAAGTGATCACGGAAGACAACAGAAACATTCGGCGGCATATCAATCAGATGCGGAAGCGCGCCCACAGCACTAGAGACGCGCCTATTGCAACAAAGTCACAACAGTTGCCTTTAGAGATTTTACTAGATGAATGGCACATACCACCATTACATGCTAAAGGTCCTACACCAACGGCTAATTCATCGTCAACGTCCGCATCATCGTCTTCGCAACAATGTGCGCTATCGTCACCGTCTGTCCAAGTTACTGCACCAGGTGTGTCATCGTTAGTTCCAGCGTCTGCATCATCGTCAGCGTCACCGACTGCATCTTCGTCAGTTCCCGTTCTTGCAACAGAACCTGCATCTTCTTCATCGCATCCCCACTTCAGCAGGATTCCTGGTAGACCCAGATTTGCCGGTCCAAAGCCGTTACCGGTACAGCAGCCACGACGCTCTTCTCGTAGGAGAAAAGTTCCTAGTAGGTTTGACTTGTACCGGACAAATTTAAAGGGGGGAGATGTTATACGCCAGTAAGATGCAGCGTGAACCCGGGCTCTCCGTAGATGAGTTCCATCTTCGGGTGATGCCACGATCGGGATCACAAAGGGATCGCCGTAGCTGACGGGGCCGAAGCGTTGGCCTCGCTCTCTGGCTACCTGACCTCCGGTGCGTTCGGACGTGTGTAGCGTAACGGGTTCCATAATTTTAATATGTTTTATTGTCTAAGAGTCTAAGTAGAAAATAAAGAGCTTTTAAACCCAAAAACATAAAATAAAGCTTAAATGTATGACTTGGGATTGGGACGGATCGGGAAATACGATTAATTTGCAAAAAGCCCAATTTTAATTTCAAATTACTTATCACGGGAAAAATGCTGCCTATGTACTACACCGTTTAAAAAATAATAAATAATCGTAACAACAAAAATGCAAAAATGACGTATGTTTTAGTTAGTTGGAATTATTGAAATTGAAACCATTTAAGCACTTCTGACCAGAAGCTTGTGAACGTTTTAGTTCATTCTGTGAAAGAACTAACATTTAAGAGAATTTTGTCATTCTTTTAAGGTTTTGACCTAAACATCGGTCGAAGCTGTGAGATAGAGGGCACGGAATATTATATCGCTCTTTAGAATGCGACCAGCAAGAGGCCAATATGGCAGTAGGAAAAATATTATCCCGTTTGGTGTTAGGAACAACCAGCTAATCGGTTTCGGCCACATTTAAACTACGACAAAATGATCCTTTGTGTTAGAATACGTTGTTAACTCCGGTAAACAGCTGCGGGCTGAATTTTATAGAGATGTTACTCATTGTCACTCAACACGGAAATAATAGAAACCATTTACATTACCATCGCCTGACCACGTGACGAGTCCCGAGAGTAATAAAAAAGTCACACCACATGATGGCACAAAACGATTGGATTTCATTTCTATTTTTCTGAATTATTCGTTCACTTTTAAAACCACAATCACGAAAATCCTTTAAATTCTAATCAAACTTTCACTCTTCACCGTTCTTCAAGACACCAATTCTACCATCCAACGCCTACTAGAAGCCTAGAAGTATTTGCATTCGTTCGGTCGCGCACCCAAATCCCAACTGGTTCATCTTTTTCTGCGCCAGGTGCGTGCGTGCGATTTTCCAACCCATTCGATCAGAGTACCCGCTCCGTCCCGTCTCTCAATCATACCCCGCCGATGTGGCGAATTTTCACTCTCATTTTCCAGCTCCAGCATTCAACGGTTCGTTGGCGTGTCGCGCATATTCGTTTGACTGTGTTGTTAACCCTTGGATGGGTAAATAGTTTTCCAATAGTTTGCAAAAAATAAAATTGCAGCTTGATAAAATTGCACAAAAAATATTCAAGCTTTTGGATGATTTTTTTTATTTTAATTTAATCTCTTGAGTATGTTAGCCTTATTTCTAATGTCACAAATGAACTGACAACATCAGTATGGCACTTGACTCATCGAAGGGTTAAGGCTTGTTACATTCAGCCGACCATATGTAATGGGCTTCAGTGGGTAGTAACGATTTGTAGATCAAGCATTAGGTTTGGCCGGTAGTGGCTCGTTTTATTTTTTATTCTGTACACTCCTCTTCGACCTCCCCCAACATGGCTGGTTCGACATCAATCACAACACATTTTCCGCAATGAATCAGGGCTTTTTTCCGTTAGTTAATTGTTGTATACCATCCCGCATCGAGGTGAGAGGCAGTCGGAGGTAGTGTATGGGGGTGTTAGAATGGGATAACATTTTTGCAAAAACGAAAGATGATCCATATTGATCGAACGCGTGAAGGTCGAACTACGGGAAGGTTGTAATTACTGGCGGAACGTTTATTTCATTGCAGAACCACAATTTAAAAGCAAATACAAACCAGTTTTCCGGTTGAAAACACATTTCAAAACGGTGCCCTCTGCATCAACGGGTATCTGGGACGCACGATAAGAGATCCAAAATCATTCGAAAACTCCATTCCTATCGGTCGAATCGTCGAATTGGCCCCATTGTACTAGAAATGTCTTGTTGATAAGCCGATAAAATTGCTTACTAACCACGGTCCTGCACTTTCACCTAAAATTGGAGTGCTAACTTGCGAATCGACCCGATCGCGCAAACCATACAAAATTGCAGCCCATGCCACACATTGGCCACACAGCGAGGAAAGGGACCTTATCTCTGTCGAGTGTTGCAAACCGTGAGCATGGGGCGTGTAATGGGCCACAAAATTGTCCCTTGTCACACAATTTGCAGCGTACAGTTGCAGTTGCACTGGTTGCCAGGTTTTGCCTCCTACTTCTTCTACTATTCCTCTCCTGCGACCATGGTCAAGTCAAATCCAACATCCGAACGATATGACGGTGGAACTACGTTCTACGGGGAGATGCTTTTATTATTAAACACTGCTGTCCATCACTTCCCGTTTTCATGCATAGAATGATGACGGGGTTTGGTTTGTGTGGTTTATCTTTCCCAACGGTGTTGTGTTGTTATCGGAAAATTATCTACATAATGCCAGTAGACAGAAATTACGTAACTGGGGCAGTTTAATGACATGATTGATAAAGCATATTACGTTTCATAGAAGACTCAGAACGATACTGGATTCCAAATTAAAAGTGAATCTATTTACCCCGCTCAATTTCGGACTTATCTTTAAAAGACAAATTAATAAAAAACCCTTCACGCTGTTGCTCGCTTCTATATAAGAGTGTGAAGATATATTTGGTTTTCTTTTTGTTGGAGTGTTTAAAAGTATGGATAGTATAAGATTTCGCATTGCTTCCTATTTCCCGCTGAAATCGTTGTTGTTACACGACACGAAAATAGGGGCATAAACACAAACACGAAACGAATCCCTTAACTTCCCTCCTGCAAGCTTATCAAAGTCAACGTTAAGATTATACAACATAGCCGTACGTACCAGTTTGTTTCGATTGATGGCCGTACTCTAGCAGTTTCCCTCTCGGAACGAATTATTTACCCTTGTTTTTATAGTATGTACAGTAATATTCGTTACGCGTTTTTTAAGTGGCATCCACATGTTCCTATATTAAAATTATTGATTTATTTATGTTCTGCGTGATGCTCGTCGTTTCATGCAGTTTTGTTTTTTTGTATGCAAGCTGTTGCAGCGGCTCAAGAGTTTGGCTTTAGAGGGTCATTGATAAGTATTTTTTCTTTTTAAATAGTAGTTACAATGTAAATCAACCCGCAGGACAAGTCGTCCCGCCATTGCTCGTCTGTAATAAAGCAGCGTTTTTTTCAAATTTTGTTTTCTTTTCGGCACCGCACGATCGGCCATCGAAATATAGATTATTTTACTCGCCCCTACCCTAATAATAATGTTGCGTATGTCCCTACTAATTGCTTCAGCTTGCAGCTGCTACAGCTTTTCTTTATGTATTCTAAACACAAAACAAACATTTACGATTTTAAACATTTGAACGGTGATTTAACGCAAACATAAAACCAACCCGTGTTGTGGGACACAAACGATACCATATTCTGGTTTTGTAAACATTGTGAACATCAATTACCGTTTGGTTGCTGAAATCAATTACTGACGTGGAGATTCTTACACCCTTAGTCGCGTGGATCGTTGGATCGTGTTTTTTTTCTTGCCTTAGCTTGTGTATCTAAAGATATTCCCGAACAAAGTGCTCTATAAAGAAGTTTCTCAAAACGAAACCACAAATATTTAAAACACGCCAACGCGACACACAACACTGCTAACTAATCTACCTGTTTGTGTGTGGGTTTGCATGTGGCGGGTACTAAAACGTATAAACGACAAGTATTTAAAATCAACACTAAATTGGTCTAAAATACACGGACACGTAATTGAAATCAAAACACTTAAAATACACACCGCGCAGAAAACGCGCAGCGCCATCGGGGGTGCACATAATTGTCTTCAAATATGAATCCTTTTTTCTGCGTTATTAATTTGCTCATTTTCTACTATTGCGCTACCCGTCGGCAAGACGCTTTACGTTATGAGGCTATCAAAAAATACAAACAAATAAACAGGAATGGTCAGCCTTACCGGCGATATACAAATTAAAATCGGAAAACGTCCGCGAGGGAGGAGAAAAAGATCAAAGAACATTGCCTACGGCGAGACGTTGACGGTCATTTGTAGCATAAATTTTTCTGTGACTATCGAGAATCTCCTCTCCTTCTCTGGGTTCTCTTATTGGTCATCGCCGGGTCAACCGGATTTTTGTGCCAGCTTCACCTTCTGCATGGCCTCATACACCTCAATCTCCTTCTTCTCCTTCTTCTTGTTCCGCTGTTCAAATTCCAGTCTATGGCGGATGATCCGTTCGACGATATCTTCCGTCGTTATCGAGTTGCCTGCGAAAATTGAAAAAAAAAAACACGTAAAATGATGGTTTGCGTTTGTCCTTTCCAGTTTAGTATCTTCGGAAAACCGGATCTTACCGGAATCGATCAACTGGAATTTGCCCATCTGCTTCGGTATCGCATACGGGTCTATATTTCCCACGTCACAAGCTATGTGAGTTTGGCCGTGGCACACCAGGCCGACGTTGAAGTGCTCCATCATGTCGGCCGTCACTGAGTAGGGCGCTCCGATGACCACCTCGTTCACGTACTTGCACGCCAGCACACTCAATACGCGCTCGTGCAGATTCATAATGGGATAATTGCCTCCCTTGTACTGGTTCACCACCGGATCGGTGTGCAGGCCCACGATCAGATAGTCGCCGTGACTCTTCGCCTTCTCCAGGAAATCCAGATGGCCCACGTGGAACAGATCGAACGCGCCGGCTACGTATACAATCTTATCCGTCGGCTTCGGTGGTTTGCCGTCGCTGAATTGGATGATCTTCTGCGTAGTCGGCAGGAACTGTGAGCATCCGGTCCAAGGGCTGCGGGCCGTGTGGTCCTGGCCGAGCTGCGACGAGCCTGAGATTTCGAATTTTTCTTTGTATTTTTTAATTAATTCTTCGAGCGTGGCTGCTACGTACGAGAGAAGGCAAATGAAGGATAGGTAGTGTAATAAAGCATGCATGCGAGGGTTAGAGCGTTCGGTTCAGGGTGTGGGACAAGAGAGGAGAGGAATTGGAATACTTTAATACAACGAGACACGACGCAACAACAATATCTGGCTTAAAAAAGGGGCAGATTTACAGTAAGATTAGAACTACTGCGCGTAAAAATCAATCAAAACAAAACAAAAATTGTCACGACAAAATTAAGACTAAGAGTTAGAGAAGCAGACTAAGAATTAGAAGATACAGAAGAACGGAAGAAGAACAGCACACACGAAACGGACGAAACGCTCGGGCGCGAGATGAATATTTACCATCTTTCCCAACCTCATACTCCTTATCACCTTGCTGTAGATGATTCTTGGTGAGGAGCAGCATGCGCCCCACCAAATCAGTCGTTGAAACGCCGGCCGTGCGGGACACTTCCCTAAAAAAACCAAAACGAAAAAAATAAGAATATGCTTCAAGGGTGAAGACAGATGATGCCATTGATATGTTCTTACTTGTAGCGCTGCGCCTTTTTGACCAGGTGATACGTATCGACTCCATCAGCAGTAAGGGTTATATCATCTGGAAGTAAACAAAAAGTGAATTGAAATAATAGGTCGCAAAATTAGCAAATAAACTTTTTTATGCCTTTTATGGTTTTAGAATTGATTTTAGAGTACCTTAAGCGTTAATGAAAAGTTTTCTTTTGTAACAATTGCAAATGTTTGTAACAATTGCAAATTTAATTAAAATAGTCCAACTCCCCTGTACGAGAGGACTGACTATCCACGTACAATAGGGAAACAAGTCTCGTAAGCCCTTAACGGGCAGGCATGACCAAGAGGTCGTTACGCGAAGAAGAAGGAAAAGAAGAAGAAGCCCAACTGAAAATAATTACGATTCATCTGAATTTTAGTTTTCTCTTAGAAGGACTGTTTGACTTTCCCGTACTCAGTTGTACGCATTATATGCTCTGTTGTGTATATTTTATTTTATTGCAGAGAAGCAATTCTTTTTTGAACAATTCTAGCTTCTCGAACAAACATCGCAACAACATCTTAAAAGTGATATATTTGAAATACTTCCTATTGCTATTGAAATGAGCAAAAACTACAATGGTACAATATAAGACGCATCATATCAATCAACTGAACTGAAATAATTTACCCATCGGTTACCCCGTTGCCAATCAATTAATACAATTGCGCGCAACTAACAACACCTCTCTCGCTCCCTCTATCAAATCTAGACTTCATTATAGTAAACATTTCCCGGTGATTAAAGGTCAATGCTTCTTTTGCGGAATACGCCTTTGAACACGGTTTATTTTACTTGTCAATGAACGTAGACGCGAGATCGCGGAGCCCTTTCTTTAAAAAGCGGAGCCCGCGGGACGAACCCGGATCTGTCTGAAACAAGGTCTCGGGGAACCATATGTGCGTCGCAGTTGATACCGGACACCAGAAACAACATCACACCACCTGATCATAGAGGATGATATGGGCGTTAGATTCGCGTGCATTGGTGGCGCCGTGCAAAGTCGTAGCGATATGCCGATGGAACACAAGGCCTTGTCTATGATGTCTACACACGAATGGTGGACCTTTTTCCCTCCGTAGTATGATCATTTTGCCGGTTAATTCGCTTCAGAAGCCGGTGCATACTTACCGCCGTGAACGCAAAAGTCGCATCCATTTTTATCCAACGTCTCGAGCGTGGTAACGTAGGGCGCATCTTCGACCACTTCGTCCACCCATTTGATACCGCGTACCATTTTGTATCTGCAATGATATCATAACAATACAACATTAGAAACTCAATGCGACAACATGGCAATGTCGTCCTATTCCAGTATCTTCTGTAGAACACACGTCACTAGTGACAAATCGTATTTACATTTCCATATCGATCCCCCAAGATAAATTTTACGAGAATGGAAAATACTAGTACATGAACTAGATCGAGTGTCTTGAAAGATCGATAAACGTAGTAGCCCTGGTTTGCTTCAATTATGGAATGAACCAAAAGCGTGGATCACACGCCTACTACGGCTGTCAATGACTTGGTGGAATGTCATCAACAGTGGTATATCCCCGTCATTTAACCTGATCAAACTCCGTGTAAGCTGTCACATGCTGGAGACACGTTGTCGACCGCTTGCCCACCCGAGTTCCCGTTATCAGCCTTAGGACAGGTGACGAAGCATCTAGTCTTCGCGAGCCGGCGTCGGTTGGGAAGTGCGCGCATTATCGCTAGTGCTGATGTTCCTGCGTGGCGCGGCAAAGCACAGGCAACCGAAACCACGCCACCCCGACGCTTGATAACCCCAACGTTTGCTGTTTGCAGGGCGAGCTCGGCGTGTGTTCGTTTCTGATAAGTGTTGGTCATTTGGTGTAAGCGGACGCGCTCAACAACACTGCACCAAGTACTGCCGGCAAAAGTACAATCGCCCACTGGAACTGAGACGGAAATGAAATACTTTTGGCGTGTGTGTGAGTGCGTGAAACAATGTCCCTTCTTCATTGCGCCAACTGACCAATGATTCTCTCTTTCGTTCAAGCAACTCCTCTATCGCTTTGCGGAACCACACGAGGGGGTTGGGTTAGCGAAGGTTAGCAAGCAATCGGAAACTTCGGACTCTTCGAGGGAGGACGCGGTGGTGCCACCGGAGAAGGTAGGACGTCGGTCTGTCCGTCCGTCGTTCGATTGCAATCCAAAGTTCGCCCCGCCGGCGGTATTTCAATGAACTCGAGGATCTCGAGGCAATTCAGAGTCCAACTGGCGAGCGAAATGTTCCACATTTCGCTGCCCCTTCCGACCTCCGACCGATGATGATGTTGTTGGTGATATATGCGGTCTTGATTGATTCGGCATATCGTGATACCGCTGCGCTACCCCATTATGATTGTGGGACAGTATTGCAAACGTGGACTGGAGGTGCAATTCGAATGTTCTACTCATCTTGGCAATATTGTTCTTACTTGCCATTCGAGAATTTCGAAATGACCCGATTTCCAACCCCGCTGCCATCAGAGTTCAGGGGTTTCGTATTTCTTATCTTTGACGCCACTAGCAGTTGCACGACATCGATGACCGGGATGATGAGAGCTCCCAGGGACAGGGAGGATTTAAATTGAGCAACTTCCGAAATCGGAGAATCGGGTAGCGTGTTTTAGGGTCGTTATCAAAGGCCTAATCTGAAGTTACGTCAGAAGGTCACCCACAATAAAAGGGACTTGCCGGTATGAGCGCAGATGTGTGTGTTTGTTTGATTGTTTCACTTTCAACCGTGTTCTATCGGACGCCTGATAACCAGAAATCTCCCCGGGGGCAAGCATGACCTAGGGATTCGCGTAGCTTCGATCCATATACAACAGAGTGGCGTGACATTTGCGTAATCGAACGAGTGGATTAGATAAAGCCGGTTCGAGCTGAACCCGATGGACGTTTTTTACGTATACAGGAACAATCGGGAATAACACAAAATAGTTGTGTCTAAGGCCACGCATTCATTATTGGTCGAACATACGAACATAATCCCACAATGTGTAACTGAAAAATAAATAGCTCTGTACCGTTCTTCTTGCGTGAACACCGGTGGACCCTTGTTTTTCGTAATGTCCTCATCGTTGTGGATGCCAACTATCAGCTTGTGTCCGAGGGCCTTGGCCTGACGCAGGGAGTTCGCGTGTCCAAAGTGGACCATATCGTAGCTGTGAATGAAACGGGAAAGAAAAATAATATGCAATGAGTAAATGGAAAATCCCAACCAATTTGTACAATGACGGATAGAGTTTGAGTCGGTGGGTTCATCTGGCGGAAAGTGCAACGCCGCGTGGGTTCTTAATGGATATTTTTATTGGAAACACGTGTTCAGACGTCCAGCTGTAAGTGTCTTCTCTCTGTTCAACTAGTCACAACCCTGACTGGAATAGACCGAAGGTAAGTGAAGCCTTATAACTTCAAAACAGCGTTCGTTTAAAAATAGCAAAGCGTGATTCCGGGAAATATTCATGTTATGACGACAAAGAAATTATGACCACCTATACGCGAAGGTAATTACTACGGAGTCCTTCAAACGCGCCGAACATAATAAACTTCTGTAGGCAATGTCATAATTATGAGGTAACGATGTTAAAACATCCTGCGTCGTCACTGTGTATATTGCATTGTTCTTGGTTGATTATAATTGCTATCATGGGCGGAATATCCTCGACTGTAGAGAACTCCATTGACATTTTCAAGAGACATTCCATGTTGCATCGTAAAGCGTCCTTGCTCTCCATTTAAACGGCAGACGGAACTCATTAGCAATGGCGCGACGGGGTTATGACCATTGCTAACAGTAAATTCACTACGGAAAGCTGAAAAGTTTGATACCTATTCGGGAAAGACCTGAATGGCGGTTGGCTTAACAATTTCATTAAATCCTTTTTACAAACTTATCTGACCCCTTTCGTTCGATCAATGAACTGTACGATACTTTGCAGACGATCTCAATTGGTTGTAAACTGTACTAAGACATTAATTGCTTGGACGTCTTATCTCATTGATGTCGAATCCTAGTCTACAAAGAAACAGTTATCAGAAATATCTCGAAACAAAAAAAAAAATCCGGAAATGAATGGTAGACTATGTAGACGTCTCGGTTGAACTTCCGTCGTAGAATATGACGAATTACCATAACCGCCAACCACCGGTACCGGTTTATCTTATCTGTGCTAATTGGCAACCATACCGATTGATAGTCATTAGGAGGAGTGTCATTACGAAACGCGCACGCTTGCAAAACCAATGGCGATTGCGGATGAGTAATTGACTAGCGTATATTGCGTGTCACCGTTTTAGACTGGAAAAAAAAACTAGATTTACAGTATTTGGAATTTTTAATGAAACATCTCCTCGACTCACGATTCGCATGTAAGAAACTATGATAAGCCGAACGATACTGCCCTTGGACTACATGTTTGTTTCCAGGACTAAGTGCAAATTCGATTCTTTGTGTATGTTTACCAGAGCGTATGCATTGAGTGAATCAAAATACAAAGCAAAAACATACAAAACCTTTGAGCAGTAAACTGATTGAACAGAACCCTACTTGACCATGTGAGGAGGATCGAAGAAAAAAACACCGGTTTCCGACCATTTTCGTCTGCCCAGTTTTGAAAAGTTCGGTGCAAAAAAAAAGTGCAGTGCGGTAAAACGTCTTACTGCTCACCCGCGTGTGCGTACCCGGAAAGAGTAATGCCAGGCCGTGGCATCCAATGGCGCGGATAGAACCATCAACCTGCGACCTTGACCTAGAGAGTTGGGGCAACAACGGCTTTATACCGGTTGGTGGTTCCCGGACTGGACGACCGGACCTCCGGGTTTTATTATCCACATGCAACTCAACCCGGCATCATCTGCTTCCCTTGCATGGCCACGCGTTTGCTGGCTGGCCCTTTTTGTGCTACTTGAACCAATATCAAGGGCAAGGTAAACAACGTGGCAAGATGCGGTGAAGCAACGCGGATGACGCTGCCGGTCTCTGTTTGCGAATCACCTTAACCGTGCGTGTACACAACTGCTTTCATTGCAGAGCGTTCCGAATTTGGCGGTTTGGGATAGACTCGCTCTGAAACCTGTTTTCCCTTCCAAGCAGTCCAACCACAACCACTTCCGTGGTATTCTCTTCCACGTTTGGTTGCGCGGATTGTAA
This sequence comes from Anopheles coustani, assembly GCF_943734705.1. Classification (NCBI taxonomy): domain Eukaryota; kingdom Metazoa; phylum Arthropoda; class Insecta; order Diptera; family Culicidae; genus Anopheles; species Anopheles coustani. The sequence goes on from NC_071289.1 coordinate 26,142,324, forward strand.
TGCTTCCAAAACTTGGACACATTCATCATCTCAGCAGGGTCGATGGTGAAACCCGGTCCATCGAATGGTCCGGTTGAAAGGATCGGGATATGAAGAAGAACGGGAACAGAAAAGAAAATCAACTGATGAAAAATGTCCGTAAGTCCAAGTACATCTTCTCGGGGTCAGGGTGGTATCGGACACAAGTGCTTCTAGCATTTACTGTACTCTTTGGTACGTCTCTTTCGCTCCTTCGCTGGCAGCATCCTGACATCATCCGATCCGGTGCCGGGTCCTGCGCACTCTTCGCTGGACAGGACACCCCGCACTCGGTGCAACAGCTTGCGCGCGCGTTTGCGGTACGTCCCGCGCGTCATAGGAGCCGCTCGATGCTGATAGGTGTACGGTTGAATCATACGATCCGCGTGCTATGTTTTGGTTTGTACACTTCCCAGGGCAGACCTGGGGATTGAATACACCTGACGCATTGTACGTGCACACAAACACACCCAAGGTGGGTCAAGTTTGACGTCCGACCAGTGACCAAAATGTTTTCCGTCCGTCCGACCAACCCCCCCTTGCGCTTGGCTGCATTAATGCGCATGCTTGCGGTTGACGCCGGTACACGCGAAAGGTTCCATCGACGACCGGGTGGGGGACGTGGTGGAGTGTGACGAACAGCAGGGCGCGGACAAGCTTATGGTTCATTCACCTAGAGGCATGTTGCCTGCTTTGCTGTGAACGAGGTGGCCCATCCCTAAACGTATGAGAAATGCATGTACGTTGATTAATATCGTCGGTAGGAGACACTACAATGGTTGGAGCAGCACCATTAGTGTTCCACGGACCCACCATCGGTTTAACGGATCGATGCATTTTCCAGCGGACCGGAAGTATCGATCAGTGATGGACGTCTATGTTTACTTGATGAAGGGATTAGTGATCAATATAATTTTGTCTGAACAATATCGCGCAAAGGGAATATCGTTTGTTGAGGAACGATGCCAAATGGCTACAACATTGTAAAAAGTTGCCAAGAGTATTCAGCATTCGTAAAATAGCTCAACCATTACAAACATTGTGGCAAATATAGCCCAACAAAGACATTCCTGTGCAACTATTTCCCGAAGGTGGCAACAAAGTTTCCCTGTGCAAGGGTAAGGAAGGTACGTAGGAGAGACACAAGAAAGCTCTAGGTGGTGTACGGTGCACGAAAAACTGTATCACCGAGGAGCCACACGTAAGCGAACGAACGCGTATAACGAATTTTTTGGCCCGAGCTTTTTGCGGCAATCGCTGTATACCATATTTATAACAGTTGGTCTGTTTTTTTTACCCGTACATGGAAGGGGAAGAATGCCCAAAAAATTCGCTCGACTTTTTCTGTGCGCTAGCGAACGTTCGCTCGAATTCTGAGCACCGAACGTGAACCGAAGGAAGGAAAGAGAAAAATATCATTAGAGCGAGAGGCATTGCTGACACACGGTAAGCTCCAGCCGCTCGAAAAAACGTTCGTTCGGTGTAAAAAGCTTCACGTGTGGCTCCTCGGTCAAACGTTTAGTTTCGTGTTCGCTAATAGCAACACAATTCTCATGGTAATGCGAAACGTAAAAATCGCACTAGAACCGGAACAATCTACTCTGGAACCCCTTCCACTGCAGCTCCTTGCGAGTCAATGGAGGGAGATTTTTTCAAGGTGAAAAACAGTAAATTCTACAAACGAGTGTTTTGCACAGATTACTCATCAGTTAGTTTGGTGATTTTGGTCACACGGGGGAGATTAAATGAAATTAAATGTACATACATCTTTGCACCATTTGTTGTCTTATTCTTTTAAATTTACGCTCATCGTAAAGGCCATTCATTAGCCGTGTCTGCACAAACAAATTCTATTCCTACCAACACCACCGGACGTTCATGTCCAATTTATGAGAAATGATTCTATTTTCGGAACGCAGTCCGCACGGTCAGTCAAGTACACTGGTCCTAAGGTCAACGGGGAAACGCCAAGCTTAGAACAAGGTAGCCAGGGAAAATTGTTTTCCGAACTGTACAACACCCATCACAGTACTCATTGCGTCAGCCAGCGAATGGTACGATGGTACGATGTACGTGAAAAACTGTGCTTTTCCGCACCAAACTGATAATGAATCTACACTTACCACCCATCGCACCATACACGGATTTCTTGGGCCGAGTTTTCGTGACCGTTTTGATGAATGGTTGCCATTATTTCTGTTAAACACTTTTTCGCGGGCTAAACGAAAGACGGCACTGAACTTTTAATGTCGACCGGACAACTCTTCTCCAATTCACACACTTCCAGTGCTAACCGATTGCCGCAGACGAATGAGGCTGGCCCGCCGTCGGAACGGTTCTTTTATAAATAATCACTCCGAAGTGATAACAGTTTGCGGCGCTGCTACTTGCGACTGGGACTTGGTTGTATTTTTCCTTTCCTATTTAGGCTGGAAGAGTGATTAGGAAATCTCTTCTAGAGCCGGCACACTACTGATCTCCCGAGACTCCGTGATTTCCGTATGAAATCAGCAATCGCAATGGGCACGGCAATGGCTGCTTCCAGTCGTTTTTCGCTAAGTTAAAAATACTTTCACGATAAACCGTAGTCTCTGCTAATTTTGTAACGATGCAGTACGTTCAGCGTCTCGAAGAAAACTGCCTTTCGTTTCGACTGTTTTCTCGGCCAAATGTTGCTTTGATGACAGCTGAGCTGATGGAGCTTGAAACCAAATTTGATATGATATAAGAGGTCTGCTCATAGCTTCGTCGTGGTAGCCATATTGAATTGGATGTTTTGACAACAGCAACAGATAAATAGAAAATTATACGTTGTCGCTGCTACAGGCGAAAATAAATCGCACAAACATGATATTTTGCTTATTTTTATAAGGACGGATCTGCACTTGATAGTTTTCTCCAGTATCTAATATCCAAAAGTTTCTAGGAGTATGAAATTGATATTTTTACCCTTATTAGACAAGGAATATATCTATCATATTTTTCCATCCTTTTACTGTCAAAGTAGGCTCTGGCATGGCGTTTGACATATAAATGATGACCGCTCGTGTAATAACGCAAAGTTCCACAAAATGGGTTTTGCAGTTATTTGATCATTTTGTAACGTCCGTCACTAGCTGTAGACTCTTGGCATTAGGCACCTTGATATTGTGCGGATACCGGATACACCTTTGTAAACCTACCTGATAGAATTAAGAACCTTGAACTACTTGAAGTAGAACTGTCAGAATAAAGCACGAGGCTCACTCTCTTTCGGAGCCGACCGTCGAACTGAGTAGACGTGTCGTTTTTGTATCTTCGGTCCTTGTGTATCATTCCGAAATGGATTAACTTTAGTTGTTCTATCCTTCCTGACTATGGTGTGGTGCAAGACCTTCGGCAGACTCTACAAGACTCTACAACTTCAGAAGTGGGATTGCCCAGAAAATCGCCTTCCAGCGCTTAACCGTGTCGTTCGTGCTCCGAAAACCGCGTGGTTTTAGAAGATCGTTCCTGCCACCCCTCGGACCACGGACTTTCGCTTACGACCTGCGAACAGGTTAAGTTGCCATCACGTGTGAAGATAGTGCGTAGCCCGACTTCCGGATGCCCAACGACCTGCTGTCTACCAACGATGTTCGTCCTCAGCTATTTGTCGTGACGCGATCGTCTTCATTGGTCCGGAATGTTCTTCAGTGTTGCGTCGTTCTGACTTCGCTTCTGCACTTCTGTTCTTCGGCTTCTGAGAAATACAGAACGAGCGCAAGCTGTGGAGAGCTACGGTCCCGATGACGAGAGTAGCATCGACATCGTGTTGGAGATCAACGGATTGGGAGGTCTGCTGCTCCGGAGGAGGCATAGACATCGAAAATTGAGGTCAATTTAGTAAAGTCAGGATTGGCCGAGCTGTAACGTCCGTCACTAGCTGTAGACTCTTGGCATTAGGCACCTTGATATTGTGCGGATACCGGATACACCTTTGTAAACCTACCTGATAGAATTAAGAACCTTGAACTACTTGAAGTAGAACTGTCAGAATAAAGCACGAGGCTCACTCTCTTTCGGAGCCGACCGTCGAACTGAGTAGACGTGTCGTTTTTGTATCTTCGGTCCTTGTGTATCATTCCGAAATGGATTAACTTTAGTTGTTCTATCCTTCCTGACTATGGTGTGGTGCAAGACCTTCGGCAGACTCTACAAGACTCTACAATTTTCATGTTTGAATTTAGCGTATTGTTCATCCTAGAGTGACGAACAAAATCCGTTGCAAACAACAAAGCAAAAAGTAAACAAACCGCCTCTTTGACATATAAATGCCAGTCGAAAGAAAATCGGAACCGGTCATGCCTGATTCCGATTTTGAGGAAGGAATGTATCTGTCAAGAGCGTTTGGCAGATAACTTCTGGAAAAATATGACAGATACATTCCTTGTCTAATAAGGGTATTTATCGTAGTTTCAAGCTCATCAAATGCGCTGCAAAACTCTTACATTATACGAACGGTAGGAATGAAAGGGATTTATTCGCGGTGGCCCATCCCCCTATCTCATGCATTATTATTATATTGATGGCTATTACGATGAGCCCTACCTTTTAAATTTTTTCCATCTTGGGAAAAACTCTGTGCCACCAAACTGTCAAACGTATGACTTGCTGAGCCTGCCCATGCACAAACCGTGCATCTAATTATGCGACCGCAATAAGCCGCAGTTTTGTTTTGTTTCTGTTCGCGGTAGGTTGGTACTGGCCACGAGCGTGGCCATCTTCCCTTCGTTTTAGCTCTCCGGGACAAAGCGGGCCGTTTCGATACGTTCGAGAGGAGGTAAACTCTGCTGTTACGAGCAATTACTACAACCCTAGCCTTAGCCAAGATGCCTTCATCGAACCAAAATCTACGAAACCGGAAGGTAAGTGACAGGAACGTTGGATTCTATGTTTTTTTTTGCTACAATTTGCTCCGCAACGGTTCGATTTGTCATCAAGACGAAGGGAGGAAAGAAACGTCAAAATTGTTCTGCGCTGTCGTAAATGTAAGCAAGAGGAAAACTAGGAACAGTAGCTCGGAAAGAGGTTTTTTGCGGTGGAAAGCGTTTTCCCGGGTGGCCTTTTTTGGTTGTAATAATTAGCTTCCGTTCCCGGGTCAGTGCGTAACGAGGGTAGAAAGTTTCCTCGAAAGTGGTACATCGGTGTCGTGGGTTGCTAGGATCTGCGGTGCTGCTGGATGCTGGATCGAACCGAAATTCGGCAACACGTTGACACAAACAAGTGTTTCTGATGCTGCAACAGGCTGACCTTCGCCGAGGGAATTGATTTGCATCGGTTCGATTGCATTCAGCCGCAACACCCGGAGGGTGTTGGCCATCGATGCGCTGCCGGGAGCTGCATTTAGCGGTGGACAATGGAGTATTGCCGTATCTGTTGAATTTTTGATAAGATAACGCGTCCAAGGCGGACTTGGAAGACAAATCTTCCACAGTCAGAATGGGATTCAAGTACGAATTGGTAATTATTTTATGCTCCAAAACTAAGAAGAGATATTATTCACACGTTGACCTTCCTGTATATCTCACCGCGTTACCACGACCATCACAGGTGGCTAGCTCGCGAAGATAATGGCGGAGATTGTGTTACCGATGAGAAGATGATTAGGCAACTTCGTCAATTGAATGAGTTGCATATTTTGTTGAAGAAGTTTGTCTTCGTAAATGTCGCCTCGGCGGTCAATCGAGTCGCTTTGTTTGTGTACGTCTTATCGACTTAGCGTTTATAAAAGTTTGTTTTTTCTCCACCTTCCCATTTTCGTCTTTCGAACCAACACAGCTTCAACAGCAAGACTCATCGGAACGGACGGCACCGCCGGCCGGATCGCGGCGAAAAGGTCCCGGTGGCGCGAAGACCGGAGGCGCCACCAACTTACGCTTTTCGTTCATCTGCCTCGTTATCAGTGCCTCACTACTTATATTCCTCCTCGGTGCTTACACCGACTCGTTCCATCCGATCATCGACGGCATCGCCGGAAAGCTCGGTTACCATGAGAAAATCTATGCCGTCGTGATCGATGCCGGTTCCACCGGAAGCCGGGTGCTAGCATTCGAGTTTCACCATGGCTACCTCGATGGGCGGCTCGTACTTGATTATGAATTGTTCAAGCAGTCGAAACCGGGACTGTCTGCTTTTGCCGAGCGGCCGGAGGATGGCGCGGCCAGCATCGGAAAGCTACTGGAGGAGGCGAAAACGGTTGTGCCGCTGGAGAAACTTTCCCAGACGCCACTGGTGCTGAAGGCGACGGCCGGGCTTCGTCTGCTGAAACCGGAACAGGCAGAAGCGCTGCTGGCCGCCTGCCGGGCACTGTTTAAAACGTCCGGCTTTCTGGTGGACGAGCAGGCCGTGGAAATTATGGACGGTACGGACGAGGGCATCTTCTCCTGGTTCACGGTGAACTTCCTACTCGGAAAACTGAACGGCAGGAACACGGTGGCCGCATTGGATCTGGGTGGTGGAAGCACGCAGGTCACTTTCGCACCGAAGGACGTATCTCAGACGCCCCTGTACAAAGATTTCATGCACCGGGTACCGACGTTCAACTCGTACGTGGAGGTATTCACCAACAGCTACCTCGGGGCCGGATTGCACGCAATACGGCATGCCGTATTCACCCACCGGGCGCCCGAAAATCAGACGAAGCTTTCAAGCGAATGCGTCAATCCGATCATCCAGGATAAGCTGTTCCGCTACGGCACCGGCCAGTACTACATCAGTGGTAAGGAAAACCCGAAAGCCACGACGGTTCCGACGGTTGACTACGAACTGTGCGCGTCGATCGTGCGACAGAAGCTGCTGCCGACACTGAAACCCAAGCCGGTCACCCTGAAGCAGCATGAAATTTCGGCTTTCAGCTACTTTTTCGATCGTGCCATCGAAAACGGTCTTGTTGGTGAGTGGAATTCTGGACCTCATTGCGTCATACGCGCGAAACCCGGACTAATAACCCTCGAAATATCTCTTTTAGAACCCATGCTCGGAGGAGAAACAACTGTCGGACACTTTGTCACCCAATCGCGTGAAGTTTGCGCCAACCCAAACGCTGACCAGCCGTTCATGTGCGTCGACCTGGTTTTTATCTCATTGCTGCTTGAAGAGGGTTATGGTCTGAAGCCGAAAACTCCACTGAAGGTAAGCTACCACTTGCGCGTTTTTAAAAAAGCATCCCTTAAACATAATCATCTCGCCTGCTTTCAGCTCTACAAAAAGATCGATGGACACGAAATATCGTGGGCCCTCGGTTGCGCCTACAACATCCTGACGAGCAGAGAAAATGCAAACAAACACTAAATTAGGAAGTGTTTGTGCACTCTCCCGAATTACGATCAATCGAATTCAGACAACAGAGGACAATCTTCTGCGCTTAACTAGTTTTACTTGACACTGATCGTTTCCTAATAGCGAACAACGATGTAATACAATCATGAACCCTATTACCATCCCAGGGCGGACAAGCGTAGGAGCTTTTCGATAGAACGAAGTAGTAGTAAACAGGTGGCCAAAGATGAAATCGCGTCATTATCATTCCTTACTATTGGAAGGAACATGCAGGAAGGATATTGTTTTTACTGTTTTGTCAACCACATTTAACTCAACGAGAAAAAAGGATTTCAATTTAAAGCACTATAAAAGGGAACGGTTTTAGAGAAAAAAAAACATAGGATAAAAACACAGGAACCGACATACCGACCGGTTATAGATTGGTTCAACTGAAACGAAACTATTTTTATGTGCAGGTGCAATGCGCTATCCTATTGTTGTGATTTTTAACGACTCAAACGACTCAATTCATACGTTCATATACAACGTGGACCCGCCGGAATAGTAAAAAGTGTATATCCAGAGCTATTTTTAAAACCACAAACACAGATACCCGTATCGAAAAACAAAAACAAAATGCAACGAACTAACCATTTTTCGGTATTTCTTACAATAAACTCAGTCAGAGTCAGAGTGTGGCATTTTAGACGAAGAAATGGACGAAACCCCCTCCGGTCGTTTTTCCGACCGCAACTATATCCAAAACGTGCCTTTTTTCATAACAATTTTGTCTGTGCCAGAGAGAGAGAGAGAGGAAGAGAGCAAGAAAAAAGGACAAACCACGCGCATAAGAAAAGCCCACAAATGCGAGGAGGTGGTGCAAAAAAGTTCATACATGTAATACACACCCTGCATCGACCGTCATTAATCTGTAGCCAGTAGAAAAAAGTAACGAATATTCATCGGTAGAGAGGCTAGATAAAAGCAAGCAATCTAGAAATGCACCCGAAATGAGCTCGTTGTGCTTATCGTAGCAGTAGAATGTAATCCGCACGAAACTTAGCAATCTGCACATCCGGAAGGAAACCATCCGCACGTCGAACACATCGTAGCTGTGTGAGTGTGATATTTTGTTGTTGTTGTTGCTGTTGGTTGTTCGAGGGCAAAGCGTTTTTGTGCCGAAGAATTGCTTAAGATTTAAATGCACGATACGGTAGGCAAATATTTAAAGTAGAATCCATGTGTGACAATGTCCTATGGCCTAGCCAATGGTTCTAGCTAGAGAGTGTGCGAGTGTTTCCGGTAGTGTTAGCGTATATCCTATTGTTACAAGAATGGCACCACATTCCCCGTACATCCCATTCCCCGAAGGAGTCCCCGGAGGCAGGAGACTCGTAGGATTCACCGTCACCGTTCGCATCCCAGCTGTGTCCCTTACTCTCTGCACCCTTACATTTTACCTCTGGATGTAGCTATTGTTTTTCGCACCCACAGCACATACGATTAATTGCACAACATGTACCATTGACTCTGAGGGTCTGTGGAAAGAATAATTAGCAAATCGAAACGGTGCCACCGAAAATGCGATCGATTTTGTGATGCTGCCTGTGTGGATTGGATGATTAGTGTGATAAAATGAAATTGTGAAAAAACACCCAATAATAGGAAAAATTAGTAGATGTTAGAAGGCAATCAAAATGCTTCACGAAGTTGCATTCATTCTTCATCTTGCTTTGGCTATCCCGAGTGGTATAAATCGATCAGACTGTTGTTACACTATCGGTTTCCCATGGTAACGTAGCCTCGATCAAGAATCATTGTTATGGCTACGGCAACTTCGCGTCAATTAATGCTACTCGCGACGGCACGGAAGAAACTAAGTGGTCGAGATAATAGGAACATTTTTGGGGTGGGTAGAAACGAAAAATATCTGACATATCATTAAATTACACATGCTACATGGTAGGACAACAGGATGGCAATCTTATTGTATAGTTTTCTACACTTTCCTTTCCAGTAACAGCTGATGGCAATGTTGTAAAATAACCGGTAATAAAGCTCAGGTTAAAGGTACCCGAAGTGAATGGTATGTTTTTCTTATTTGTTTTGGACAGATGTCGTTGCAAGGTCTTTGTGTTTAGATTTTAATGTTCATTAAGGATTGCACGTGTTTTAAAGGTCTATAACAGAACAAGAACCATCTTGTGGCTCAATTCGAGGGATAAAGTAAAATTTAACAAGCTTTCTACCGACATAACGGTTCCTTTTTTCTGCATGCGATTCGTCGAAAAATGTTATAATCCAACCGGGTGAGTGAACGTGATGCTTCCGTTTTCTGTGGAATTTTTCTTCGTTAAATCCTACTCGCTCTGGTTCCTGGTTCACTGCATTGCCCGGAAATAGTTCCGCATTTCACGGGGGAAAAAGCCAGCCAAGTGTTACGAAGAATAATGTGATTATAAGCGCTGTTCGTTGGATTCGTTTATGGTACCAGCGCCACCGGAACAGGGAATGATAAAATGCAATACATTCTGCAGAAACACGGCAGAACCGAATGGTACTAGCAACAATGCCGAAGAAGTAAAACGGGTTACCAGAGCAAATACGTCGACGGCGGCGCAAGCGACGAAGCGAAAGATTCGTGCGGCATTAAATTCTCATTTCTTTCAATTTTCAATGGCAACGTGCAATCTGTCATCGTCTGGCATGTCGGCAAGGGCGACCTGCCCGTTTTCCCCATTCCTAGAAGAACTAGAGAGGCTTTAAAAGTTCTCTTGGCTTTTCGAAATCTTTCAGCTAGCGTTTCGGTTCGGGTCGGCTGAAGCACCCCCAGAGGAGAGGCTGACATGACCTGACAGTAGTGCCTGCAGCGGATGCAACCGTATTCGATAGCGAAATTACGATCATTCGTTCGTTCAATTTCGTTTCAATTTGTTGCGAACGGAGAAAAAAAAGGAAGCCATTTAGCAGCGTCCTCAAATCCTCGCGGGGGGAATTGAGGGAAACTTTTTGTTTCATTATGGAAAGAACACCGTGTCTTTCTGGGGGGTATCTTTGGGTAGATACGATCGAATGTTATTGTGCTAGTTACCGGGAGGATGAGAGTAATGAAAAAGGATAAAAGCAAACAAAATTTAACTAGAAAGTATTCCATGCCTACTTTCGAATAATGCTCTTTCGACCTCAATAATTTCATTGATACAAAATTATATTTTACTACTGTCATTTGCATCTTTAAACACAATTTTCTTCCAATAAATAAATAGGGCCCTTTAAATGTTCGTTTGATGCCCAAGAGTATAAAACGACACAATAATGCTGAAGTGTACTCAGGTAAAACTTCAATTGAAAACATGACTTCAATTCAGTTGACTGGTTTTACAAGTCCTTGCACTTGTTTAAGTTGAAAGTAAAACCCATTGTGGAAGCAGCTACAATTTCCAGTGAAAACCACTGTCGATGAGTTTATTGTTGTAATGTGAAAACCAATTGTCGATGAACAATTTCATGCAACGTTAATGTTGCTTGTACCGCGAATTTATAATGAACCCGTCCTGTTGATAACGACACGTAACGATACCTGCTTTCTCTTTGAATGGGAACGAAATAATAAAAATGGCGCACAGAAATAAACATTCAACATTTGCAAGAGGTGGTATTTAAAAGGAAAGTGTAAATGAAATATGGCTTCCTTTCGCGAAAACCAATAGAAATGGTGATGGAAATGATGGGTGGGTTGGAACTGGGGGGATGAGGGGGCAGAACTCCTGTATGCGCTCTGCGAACGCTACCTTTCGTTTTTTTTTTTCATTCCGGTTCGGCTGTCTGTCTGTCTGTCTGTTTAATTTAATTTATAGCTTCCTATTGATTTTACTTTGCAGTGCTTTTTTTGGTTTGCTCATTTCTACGTGCATTTTCCATCAAAGCGACCGTTCCTTTTTATATGTTTTTTTATCACTTTTTTTTCTATAAAAAGGACAAATAGAAAATCGACAAGACGAATATGGTGGGCGGTATCTGTTTCGTTTTTGTCCACCTCCACCTTCCAACAAATCAAATCGTGGGCAGATGTAACTAACGGTGGCGGTTACAATCCCCTCGCAAACGGTGCGGGACTTCGGTGGAAAAATCTGACCCCTTCGGCTCCCCCGGACCATGCCCCCTTCTGGCGGGATGGTTTCCGGTGCTTTGGTGAGCTGCGCTTTTTTGCGCAAATTGATTTATCCATTTTGCTCTGGACGTGCACAGTTACTTTAATGCCGAGGGCACTGCGTAATGGGGCAGGGAAATTTCAACTGCAGTAGAACGTTTTATTGTGTATGGTCCTATTAACGTTCATTTGAACATTACAATTTAAAAAAAAAAAAACAAGTGGTAAATCGGTGGAATATTGAGAATTACCATTGAAAATCAAATTTCGCTGGAGAACCGCTTAAAATATCACATTATTATATTAATACTTTGTTGAACAAAAGCCTACCTTGATGCATTTTTTAATCGTTTTATTTCATGTTGATATATTTTTGAGCATGAAACTGTTTCTGGTGAAATAATGATGGAATAATTTCCCCCAATGAGCTTATTTAAAATTTGTAAATGTTTTATAGAGGGTACCTTATTGTAAATGAATATTCGATTTTATTATAGGGTTTTTTTTTATAAGTTCAACGCTTTTTATGTGGTTTTGGTGCAACTCTACCTCGTTAATTTATTTTTCATTTTAATTACTGAATTGATTTACGTTTAAAAATTGAAAAAAAGCTTACTTGGATTCCTTCAGAGTATTGCAAGGTTAATTAGGCATGTTTGTGCTTTAATGCCCTTTCACTTTAGAACATTCCATTCATTTATTTCGTTTATCCAAAGAACCGCTAAGATTTTATAAAACCACGAGTAACCATTAACGAACCAACGAAATCCAGCAAATCCTTGTTTATCCACGACGGCTCGACGGCCCGGCGTATGCTTCCGAACCTTGCCGGCGCAGACAATGGCAGCATAATGTACTCATCTTGTCGCAATTATGTCGTGGCGTCTGTCGCGTGGGTGCAAACAAGTGGAAATAATTTTCAATCATCCTTCCCATTATGACATCCCGTCTCGCCGTTTCCAATGGCGTACGCTACCCAAAACGTATTTCTCCGTTGATCCTACGATGGCTGGCTCAAAAAAAAAAAAAAAAATCAGGAAAAGCCACACCATAAAATACGGCACTGAAGGTCGTGCCGTATCCGCGAGCAAAGGAATGCTAGGGAGCAGCAATTCAATCAGAACTCATTTTCCGCAGGTAATTTTCCTCTTATTTCTACCGCTTAGCTCATAATAATAAAAGTTCCTCCGGGAGTAGCGCCTGCTTGAAGGTTGCTGGCGTTTCTGCGCTCCAGAACGGGGGGGGGGGGGGGGGGGGGGGGGGGGGGGTGGCCAGAAGTAGGAGCCCAAAGGGTTCGTGCTGTGCTGCCGAAAAGTTCGCGAAAGGTGTACCGGCAAAGGCAGTAAGTGAAAACGTTCCTTCTTCTCCTGGACGTGGCCGATCACTTCCGTTGACGCCCGAGCGGGCTTGAAAAACACCTTCCGGTCTGTCGTTTTGGCTGTGGGGGAAGGAAATGGCGTTTGGAATGGATGGTGGTAGCTCGGTTTCGGAACACTGTTGAACCAGAGCTGCACAAAGCTACGGTTGAAGATGGTTGCATTTTTCTACTGGTTGTGTTTTTAAATGGAAACAGAAGGATTGAACTTCTTTTGTTTATGTTGGATATTTAGTACACCTGCCATAAAATGCTCATTTTTGATTTGATGTTTTTTATATTTATGACTTATTTATTTTTATGTTTTTCGTAAGTTAAAATTCCGTTTTTACTCTTAATAACCTTTTTCACGTATGCCATTTAGTTATTCTCGCGGAGTTCTTGAGTGTACTGTTGAATCGTTCAATTAATTTTACCCTATTTTCTTTTGAACCACTTTTGAATTTCGAGTTCATAATATTTGTAACATAATTGTTTGTTTTTTCCTTTTCATATTAGACAAAATAATGTAAAGCTGTAGCTGTATGTCCACCTCAAAGATTTTTGATTTTTGTTCAGTATTTCTGTTTAAATCAATGTAAATACACTGTGATCTCTATTTGTATCTTGTTTTAAATATCCTCCATAAGATTCATTTATAAATTAATGAAAAAAAAACAAATTCACGTTGAGAAAAAATGTATTTAAATAAACAGTGACAAGATAAAGTGCCCACTTAAAAAATTGAGTTTTTTCATGAAGCTTCCTTTGAAAAATTTTACAATTTGATAAGTTATATGGTTGCTAGAAATCTCCTTGGCCAATGCCATAAAAAAGTTTCAGAAAATTAATGGATACTTTCTTGTTGTACTATAAGTATTGCAAGGAAAATAGTTTCCTCTACCGTTATAACATAATCCGCTCGGTTTCATTTGATCGCACATATCGTACATCGTACCCCTCCAACCATTGTCACCTTGAGTCACCTCACCCCTTGTCCTCTGGTTGGTGGTATTAAAACAAATTGTTACGACGCTCGTACCACGCTCGGTTCGTTACACGACCCTTCGCGAGGCACCCGCGCGGTCTTTAGTTTCTCCGGTTTGATGGGCTCCATTTGCACCGTTTGAGTTGGGTTGAAGAAACCGCAGCGGCAGCAAATTCACCACCACCACCAGCACCTAGTGGCATTTTTCCCGTCGCTTGGAAAATGGAACCGAATGGCAAATGGCGATCGACCACATCGCTGCTGTTGCGGTTAAAATAATCAGTTGCGCCTTTTGTAGGCAATGGGCAAATGTCTTCGCCAAAGGCTACAGCGGGTTGGAGAAATTGACCACATGTCTTTGGCGGGATGCGGATGCGTGTCGATGTGTCCATTCCAAACATTGCACGGTTGGCAAACCGTGTGCCACGTGAGAGGGGCTTCTTTTTGAAAGTGACACATTTTTCCGGCACATCCCGATGAACGTTCCGACACGCTGTAGTAATGGCCAACATGCCACAGAAGCGCCTCTGCTCACCGTTTAGCTCTGCATTTCTATCACCACTGGGGAGCAATTTTCTTCTGGTTGTCGGGTGATGGTGGTGGTGGTTGGGTGGCCCAAGTCATTAGCATACGCGACTCGGGTGATACTCTATGTGTGTGTGACTGTGTCGGAAGCACTCAACCTCAACCCATTTTCGTCGAAGGATGCCACTGGCAGGTCGGTGCAATATCGAAAGATAACCTCCTAAAAGGACGAGTAAATCTCTCCCCCCTCTCCCCCACGGGGCTGTGGGGAGGTTGTAGATGGTGTTTTCCAGGAGACGACAAACCGCAACATTAACACCATCATGACGATCCCCGCCACAGGGGTTTGGCCACAGATTTTCATTCATTTCAGCTCACACGCAAGAGGCACACGAGAAGGATGGCGTGTACGATGATGGCGGGGCCGTCGTTTTAAAGCGGATAGATAATGTAGACCACCGCAACACATTACGTGCCATTCGGGCTCGTACCAGCGTATGTGTGGAGCTAAACGTGGATCAGAAGTTGCTCATTTCGGGGGAGTTTTGTTTCAAAGAAGGTGGAAACTCATTCCTCCGTTTGGTAGCTGGATCCCTTCCGAGGGATCCTTCCTAAACATCTCTTTAACGCTACTTATTCATTCATTTATCGTTAGCTGCTCGTGCTCCACTCTGCTCCGAGACGGACAGCATCCACTGGCTCGAGTATCCCATTTTCGGGAAAACATCGTTTTAATGAACTGTAAATCGTCCGGAGCTTTTTGTAGTGAAGTTGTTTAGATGAAAACTTGAATTAAGCGACCGACGACAAGCGCCGAAGATGGTAAGGTAAACCGTACGGGCCAGACAAGACGACGTGGGCCATATTGGGGAGGATCGGTGTGCCTTAGCCTGGCGCTCCATTGTGGCGCACGAAGGCACGCCTCGTACTCCGTGGTCGCGAGTGGTTTTTCGAGGAGAATTAGATCGCGGGACGCAAGAAAAAAGAGGAAGTAAAACCCATGTCTCAAATTATTTCATCCTTGCCACCTCCCATCGCCTTTCTTCCTATTGCCTTGTTTATCTCACGTTCAGGCCACAATGGAGATGTTGCGTGTGTCCTGCGAAGCGTACAATCGTGTAGCAAGGATGAGGAAAACCACGCCGTTGGAACGATGGTGATGATGTTTAGTGACTTAATTTATTCTTGCCATTGAGCATGATTACGCTTTACAAATGTCGGTGTTGCGGTGTGGCTTAGCATTAAATGATGGCAAAAAAAAAGAAAACATGCTTCTTTCTATCGTGCAAACATGTTAGGAGGAAAACATGTGGAAATTGTATTTCAAAGTGGGTGGAAGGTGATTGTAACGGAAGGATTTGTACCATTTCTGATGGATTATTGGATCATTATGTACATTGGATACACTCTTGAATGCTTTAAGTACACATAGGGAAATGAAAAGCAAATCAATTACGTTATAAAATCTACAAAGGCAATACATCAACTGCATTTCTACATAGATTAAAGAATTGAAGAGTAACTAATTGGAATGAGCAAATATTTTCAGAAATTGGATTTTGCATTGAATGTCAAAATACTGTAAATTTAACAATGAGTCTCTAAATACTTTTATAATACTTTTGTACTTAGTGTTAAATTCAGATCGAAAATATAGAGACAATCGTGACCTAGCTTTTTGGTACAATTAAACAAGATTCTTTCAAAACCTTATACAAAATAATACTAGAACGGGAAAGTTGTCGATGTAAAGAATTTACAATTTTCTAACTTACTAATGACTAACAAATATTTACGACTCTTAGAATCCATAACCATTTTCTTAGTTTTAGTTATCGATCTTAGTTTTTTATCGGTGTGTTTTACAAAGTTTATCTATTACTTAAACATCTCACTAATTTGGAATAGATGTTAATAAGTAAATAATGGTAAATATTCCAATTAATTTTTATTTTAACAAGAAAACAAGATTTTTATATAGAAGCAATCAAGATACTTTTGTGAACAAAGTAAGGATTTGTTTTAGTAAGAGTAAAAATTGGCTCATTTTTAAGTTGTATTTTTACTAAATTTACTAAAGATTCCGATTTGTTTGTTGACTTTCATACTATCCTCCTCCATTGAATGCGGAATTCTTAATTTTTTTTTGACTATATTTTTATCGCTTCGAATCAATTTCCATCATCCACCTCCTTTCAGCCTTGAAGTAGCCATTATGATAATGAATTTTCTGTATAACATGAAAAAAAGAAGCCCGTTTTTTTTGTAACCCCACAAATCATGCACAACGAAAAAATCAAAACGTCATCAAATTAGCGACGGTTCTCCGCGACATTTCCCGTTTCTTGGTGTGGCGATGTGTGACACGAATTCGGGCGACCAGAGGATGTTTTCATTTATTAATTTTTTTTACTCGTCATCGCTTGGCTTATGCTGTTGGCCTCGATAGATCAAACCGACCTCACCGGAAAGTGTACGTGCTCGGTGTCGTTAATGTTGGGCTCAGCAGCCAAATCAATCATACGACCAAGATTGAAATGTACGCCATAGCTGGTGAGAAAACGCAACGGATGAAAAGACCACAAGTGAGGGTCTCTTTTTGTCCCGATTGACGAACGAACACGTGGGCCTTAGGCCACGTATATACGTTTTCTTCCATACGGCTGGTTTTCTGTTTCACCCCGGACAAAAGCTTTTCGTTGGATCACATGGTTGCATCTGTTTCTTTAGCCTTTTTATTATATTGATGTTCGTTTAGCGTAGCACAATGATAAAGCAAGTAGAAAAATAGTAAAACAACATGTCACCCATTATGTAATTCCTTTTTTATCGAAAAAAATGATTCGAACTGGGAAAAATAAATTTCATGATGATACGACCTAAAATCAAGTTGAATGTCAAGACCGTTTCAATCCTTCGTGGTATCATAGTTTTCACCAATAATCTTGTTTTTGTTATTTAATCATTCGATAGGCTGCCCACATTCTTTCAATTTCGCATTGGCTTTGAAGGTTCATGGAGGTTGATAACATGAAGTAAAAAGGTAAATAAAAGTGTCACCAAATCGTGTGGGCCTTGAATGTAACAGAAATTACATGAAGACTAGGAAAAAGGCTTCCAAAACTGTTCTCATCGTACTGAGGGAATTTTTTTTCCTTCCGATCGGTCGATTGTTCTTCAATTTCATCGTTTCGGAAATGTGTATCGTTCCAAACGTACTAGAAATTTAAACGAACGATGACAGTTTATGGTCGAAAGGGCAGAAGGCCCGAGGAAAAACAAGTCATCGAGCTTCAACGGCTCGAAGTAAACGGAAATGTGATGAAAACTTCGACGACCGGAACATCGAACGGTGGCTGCGGTCGGAAATTGGCCATATTATACCCAATCTTTACGTGCACCCTGTTCTTGTTTCCGCAAATTGAAGTGCGCAACATACGGGACGCTTGTTCATGGACCGATAGTTACAGTTCAATGGATAAATTGATTACACCGCAGCGAAGCATCGGGATGGACAACGGGTTGCCCGAGAGCGTGTCCCCGTGGGTCGGGGTATGAGTGAAGAAAACCTTAAAAGTATACCGGCATCAGGACAGAGCTAGCTTCTTTTCGGGACCATACCAGGGCCAAACGAAGGACAGTAATGATTACATTGTACGTTCTGTTGTTCTGTTGTGCCGTGTTCTGTGTTTTCCGGTGCTCGCAGCTGCACGGATGGAGGAACATCATACATCAAACAATCTTTTATTACCGAACAAGTTCTATTGGATGTTGTGCAATGAAGGAAAAGGCTTCTTCTTGACAAATTTAGGAATGGTTTAAATTGGGACTATTTTCGTCTCTTTAGGTGTAAACTGATAAATTTCTGCAATTTTGAATCGTAAGTTTAATAATTTAAAAAAAAACAAATGATCATTTGGATACCACAATTATGTATGTTATATTTGATATGTTACAGAAAGATAATCTCTATATATCTCTATATCTATGATGGATGTAATGTTATTACATTTTTACTTTAAAACAGTTTGCTAGTTGAATTTTAATATTCCATGGGTTAACTGTCACTCATCACTATTACGGTGTAGAAATATACCGTTTAGCATGGAAGAAATATCGAAAACAGCTAAACTTAAGATGTTTCATTTAGTGAGGATCAAATAGACAGGACTTTGAAGATTTTGTTACGCCGGCATTAAAACTTTTATTTTTCGGAAAAAGTTTTCCCGCTTTGTTCTATTATATACTTTGTGTAACGCGAGCTTTAACATTGAAGCTAAGAAATATTTAACAACCGGAAAATCGTAATCTAAACAGAACCCTTGTTTTACGTTTTTGTTAAGTGTTTTCATTTGATGAATGATCACATGATGAACATCAATGAAATATACTACAATATAAAAAAGAACATTAAAATCGCTGAAATACAATTACAATTAACGAACGAAGCCAGGATATACAAAAATATTTCCTTAAACCAACGTATCTTTTTATGCAAATTACCAATACAATTCGTTCACGAATTTGGCCAAAAAATCAATTTCAATGGAGTCGCCTGGCTTACGATTAAGTACTTCATTACTTGAGGAAAGTTGACTAACAGTAAGGAAAACACGGTAAGAATTTATCGTTGTCCAAATATTACTTATCGCTTCCACGCTAAGAAGCAGGCTAAAAAGAAGCAATTTAGACCGAGACTCGGTAATGGAGACGCCTGGTCCCTCACGTTTAAGTATTTCATTGCTTGAGGAAAGCTGACTAGCCTTAACGAAAACTGGGTAAGAATTTATCGTTTTCCGAATATTACTTATCGCTTCCGCGCTAAGAAGCAGGTTCGAAAGAAGCAATTTAGATCGAATGATTGTCTTACCGATAAACCAATTGACCAAACGATATCACACCGAGCTTCCGCCGCTCTTTCCCTGTCGCCACCCTGTGCCCTTTGTTATCGAGTGTGATTTACATAGGTAATTCATAACCCTCGATTCCTTGGCAAAGTGTTACGCACCACTTGCCTAATGCTCCCCTGCGGCAACATCCCGAACAAGCCGTTTCCGTTTCCCCCTAGCTTTACCTTTCATTTGATTCCAGCTCATGCTCATGCACGGTCCTACTCTCTCCCTCTCTTTTTATCACACCAAAAGCCCTCGTATGTGTTCTATCGTACAGGCTTACTCCATCTGGGATCGCCCGTGCTAACGGGCTGCCAGTCGCATTCCACAACCCAAATCCCTTCCGCATCCTGGCGGTTAGTCAATGGTCGATCTGAGTGCATCGGCATCCCCATCAGCCATGCAGCCATGTGGGTGAGGGAGGGTGTGATGGAACTGGGTAGGATTATTTATCATGGCAATCGGTCGGTGGTGGTGAATCTGGCCCCAACCGGAGCCGGCTGGTTGTTTGCAAGTGCTCGAACATGGTGCAAATTAGATACACACTTACAGCTGCGCACAAATAAACGATTACATCACGGGTTTCCCTGTGGTAGCGGGAAAGGTGGGGTGGGGTCGGGTCACCGGAGCGACAGGGAACTGCGCGGGTGGTCTGCTGTGAAGCTGCATGTGTGATGACCCTACGGCAAGGCGCGCCACTCAAAAGCCATGTGCATTAATCGCGCCCGAGCGAATAAATCCCCTGCACAAACACGAGGGGCTGGTGAGGTGGGGGGGCAAAGGAAGGTCATTTTCCTTTTTCCACCCAGCCCATACACCTTCCGGGTATGATGCACCCTGCGGTTGGTGGGCGGCGTTTTGCGTTTGCGTTTGTGATAATGCGATAATGAGCAGCCGTGAGCGTTCGGTCATTGGTCAAACATGGATTGAAAAGGATTACGCGGGGGGATGAAAATGGATAATGGCTGGTGGGAAGACCGGTGGAGACGGGGGAGTAGGTTGATCGATAACGCGACGCGTAAAATAAGCCCACGCTCCGGGAAAGTACGGTGGTATGGCTAGAGAAAATCCACACCGTTAATGATCTGTTTTCCATCATCAAGGTTGATGGGTGGCGCCGGGCGAACTTACCATGCTGATGGTTTAATTGATTGATTTACGCGCGCCGTCGCCTGTGCGTGGGATTTTAATCGAACCTGTCGAGCCACCCTCACACGGGAATCGGAACCGTTGTTTTCGGACCGGTTTTATTTTACCGAAGTACGACCGGCAACAGTTAACCCCGGTGCGATAATGGAGATACTTGTTACGGAGTGGATTACACCTCTTCTTTTTTCATTGGTAGGGAAACATTCGGCCAAGGGCGAACCGCGTATGTATGCGGGAGCGTTTGAGTGCACCGCAAAACATTTACACCCATTCCACGGCCTGGCGCCGATTGTTAGGTTAGATTAGGTATAATTATTGCAACCAACTAAACAACTAAAACACTTGCTTTGACCCGGAGCAAAGAGGAAACCAGTAACGGACTCATGGGTCAATTTATCCAACCCCCGGGAAAGCTGTCCAGCGTAATGTGCGTGTGACACGTTGCGAAAAGTGGTCGGTTTATCGGACAAAATCTGAAACCGCACGACACGGCCCTACCGTGCACCGCACCATAGATCCGTTTTTCGGCTATTGTTGTGGCCGAGAATAGAGAAATCGGCGTTGTGATTTGATAATGAACGTTGTGCATTTGACATGCTCTGGTTCAAGGGATTATTATCAACCGGCACTAGTTGCAGCACTAGTTGCTAACTGTTGTGGTCCCACGGTTCAAATGTGTTGTTCTAATATGACCTGTGAAACTCGTAACGCCCCGATATATTTATTCCACTTACAATGCAGAACTCTTTCTTTTTACCCTTTCAATGCAGAAAATTCACATGAAAATCGAGACAGTACGATTTTATGATCTTTTAAATAATATTTCTCTATTATGCTAGGATAATAGGAGGGAAAAAATTAACTCGGATTTTACCAGAGAACTGTCTTTCGGATTTTCTACAAAATTGGGTATTTAAAAAAAAATGTCGAAAGAACCAACGGTAAAACATTACGATATTCATAAAACTTTACTTATTTATTATAACGAACCATATAAACTTCAAATGGAATGTATGAGATGGCTCCTTCATATTGAAAACAGCCCATATCGTATTCATCATACAAAATAAGTTTTAAATACAAATTACCCACCCTTTACCCAATTACCAGTACCCTTTATATCAGCTTATTAGTTTATTTTACTTTTTATTGTAACTTTAACATCATACCCTTCAAATCCGGTATGTTTGTTAATATTAGAGAATATGTTTAGATTTCTATCTGTTTTAAAGCTTTATTTTTTATCATTTTGGAAATTCTGAATTGTGATCTGAACTGCGTGCATTTTATCTTCCGGGTACATTTGAATGGAATCTTGAAAACCGCAGAAAAGTTGTACACATATTTCCGAAAATGATTTATTCACTAATCAAACAAATTTTCATACATGAACGAATGAATGAATGAATATAAACACTCATGTATGAATATAAACACTCTAGTTGCCTTAAACGAACTATGATTTTAGTTTCTGTTTTGTTTATATGCTCTTTTCTCACACTTTACAAAATGTTGAGTTAGTAACAGCTAAAAACACTTCTAGATAAAGTTTTTTATATTTTTATTGTAGTCCAAACATTTTGACCCACCTGAAATACCCAACTCTTGAAATGTTTTAATTTCACTTCGTGAGAGTGGATCTCAGTGGAATGTAACATCACCGCCTGGGGCAAATTGATGAGCCTTCGCCACTCGCGTGCCAGTGTTTAAACAGTGGATCAGCGCGCGCTATCAAATAAATTGCTTTCGATCACTCCAGTGCTCGTCGAGTGATTAATTACTGCTCGTCCCGGTCCGGCATAAAACATGACGGCAAAAGCAATCGATCAACGCGAATCGTCTCATCAGCGGAATGATGATCGACCATTAACCATACTGGCTGGCTGGTTGTGTGTTATGAGGTTATTCGTGTGCAATTCGCATGGCGAAAACTAATTGGCGTGACATTCATATGAACCTTCGGGTGACATGCGACCCCCCTCTCGCGTTTTCTCCATCATTTTCCATTCGTGTCAAATGGTGTGAAACATATTATGGCTCTTTACCACAAACAGCAACAAAAAAAAAGAACAAGGGGGACGGGAAACCAAAACGCTCGACCATACGAAAAGCGCCACGTTCCATTAGCCATTGCTGTGTGCGTAAGTTTTTGTTTTATTTTAAACCATTCGCCACAGTGACACGCTCGTTCGGTTTGTCTAATTATGTGTGTCAAATGGGTTGAATTATTTGCTCAACACGTTGTGTAAAATTTTACCACCAACTGCCAGCTTGACGAAAATAAAAGAATCGGGGAAACAAAAAAAGAGAAAGAGGTCCAGAAAAAAAAACACAACAAAGTGCGGTCCTGTTCTCGCTGCATGAAAACATGCCCAATTGTTAAGCTCACTGCACAAAAACTGGATGGGCTGAAAACAATGCAAAACACAAGCACGAACAAAGAGCGAGCTTTTCCAACAATTTTGGCAGCCGTAATGGCTCACACAAACGGTGGGTGGAAAAAAAAGAACGCCCACTGACACCCTTGACGTCACCCGGGTATTACGGTGTGTGTGGGTCGGGTGCGTGATGTGAGCACAGAACCAAAAATTGTACGATAATTTATGGTGTTCTGACAAAAGTTGAGTGCTAATTTTGGGCCGGCCAGAGTGAAGCACTTGCGGGTGGGCACTTTATTTTTCTGCCAACCCGAGCCATGTCACCGGGGGAAACAAGGGGTAGAAGAAAAGTCACTACCAGTTCTATGTGTTGGAAGGCCTTATTTTTATGTGTTACAACCATTACGCAGTGACAACCGGACTGAAGGTTGACAGAATGCAATTGCATTATTAAAAGTGAACATGATCAACACTTTGGCAGTCATTTTTTAACAAAATGTGTTTATAAAACAAGAACTTAAGATTACATTATTGCAATTTCCATAGCAACTATATTAGTTCAAAACTATAGTAGTTGCGAGACAGGATCGGAATCAAAGTGTAAAAGGACCTTTTCAATCGGTATGTTTTAAATAGTAACAATGATTACATATTTTTGATAGATGCTAAATATAACTTTTTTATTGCAGTTTTTTTTATTCTGGTTTTATATAAAATACTTTCACGCCGATGGAAGAAAAACGAATTCTTCCCTCATTTCCCTTTTAAACACATTGATTTTTATTTCGAATTTGTTTTTATTTCCTCGCTACGTTGAGAAGAGTGTCACGTTATATTTTTTTCAATTTCTATCGAAAGTTTGTTGTCAACTACAAACGGGCCGAAGGGTAAGCTTCGTAAGCTGGTTTGCATTTGCAGGCGAGCTGAAATGAAAACCAAACAAAAACCGACACTTGAACCAAATGCTATGCACATTCGCTAATGCTTCGAGTGGGGTGGCAAGTGGGAGGGGAGAGAGGGTGGATAGAAAAAAAACCTCCCGATCCCGATGGCGTTATAGTGAGGTTGGTTGGAAAATTTGGTTCGCCGAATGATTTATAGCGTGTGCCAACACTTGATGATATATTTCGACGCAAATTGCTAACATATATTCACATTTGCAACCGAATGTCGGGCCCTGTTTGCTGGACTGTATTTGTGTTTTGCTGGCCGTGTGAGAGGGGTTTTTTTTCGGAAACGTTTGCGGTGCGGACGCTCAAAGGATAGCATCCTTCTCAGCTGAGGCGAGCTCGCCGTTCTGGGGGTGACTAGAAGAATAGCTGCAAAATAACCAAAAAAGTATGCTTTCGGTATCGCTTTTTGCTTGTATCGTTAAACATTCGGGCACTGGTTGCTTTCACACTCTTTTACCAACACTTTGGAGGGTCTTCGCTGGGCGGCTGCTGCAGAAGACCCCGCCGTTTCGGCAAGAAACGACAGACACGCTGGTGTCGCTTCAGTGGCAACGATTTTTGTTTCCTAAGAGTCGCTAAAGAAAGCAAAAAATCAATCCTCCCTTTCGTCGGATGAAATGCTGGCCCCCCCCAAGCGACGCTCGATGGAGGCGCCTGGTGGCTTGTGGAAGAGCTTTTTGACCGCGTGCGCTCGCCCGTTTCCCCCTCACTCTCTCCCGGTACAGTTGACATCCTCCAATAGTTTGGTTGAGTAACATAAACGAGCCGGCGACGTAAAGCATTCAATTTGCAGTGAAGATTATTGATAGATGGTATTTTACGGCGCAGTTTGTTTTGTCTTCTGCCGTTCGGCGCGTCTGCTCCCCGGGCGCGGGCTTGTTTTTGCCGAAGCATGAGCCATTTTACCCTAAAGCACGAGCGCACAGCGAGGAATCGTGACGCACGGGGCCAACTTTATATGGCGTGAAATGTGAGATGGAGTGCGCGTAATGTTTTCGTAAAATAAGGCCAAACCTTTTAGCTACGTTGGGAATGTGTGGTGAGAGCATTTATCTTGATCATGAGTTTGGAAATACAATATTCTGACTTTTAAGTTTGTATACTTTGTAACCACACGTTTGATTTTAGAGTAATTGAAAGAGTACAAGGAAAATATTGTAAAATTATTTTATAAATTTAATCAACTGTTTCACATAACTCGAAAGCAAGAAAGCAGACTTAAAACTTAAGTTTGTTTTTCAATTTACTGTTGGTTCAAAACCTTCAAACTTCAAATTACTATTAGTTCAAAACCTGGCATCACCCCCACTTTTTAACACGTAAATAAGTATTAAAAAGGGTTTTGGTAGCTAATGCTGTATTTCCATAAATTCATAACGATCATTCGTTTATATGGATTACCCTTTTAAGAGAATATTAAACTTACTTTCTGTTCAGCTCTTACGAAACATAAAAGTGTTTATACAAATATGAAAAATTGTCAAAAAAATCGAAACCACAGTGTAAATGAAGTAAGCTTGTCAAAAGAATAGCTTAACATAACTGTTATTGAATAAAGATGAAACTTCTTATGTGTGTAACAGTAGCGGGTGCTTCAAATGTGTAATTGTGTGTCTAGGAGTAATAAAAGAAATTGAAATAAGTTACAGTGTTAGTTTTGGGGCTGATACATGTAGTAAAACAGTCGATGGGTTACTTAAACAAACTATTTTAAAGGAAAAACTATTTTATTATGGATAGTTTAATCAACTATCCTAATAAAACAAAGTGGTGTTATAAAAACATGGTTTCACAGACGTAAAAGTACTACTTTTTAAATGGTATCGAATAAACCGGAACGTACGCTCTCGCTTCATACAAAACATAGCTTTTCATACCGACAACCTTTCCCAAGTATCTCACTTTCGATGACGTATATCGGCATGCTCGACAATTACGACTAGCGGAATGTTGCATCGTTCATGTTTGCAACCCATAATCGCTGACCCTGTACTAGCACGTTGCCGTTCAAAGTTGGCAATGGAAAAGTAAGGGAATAGACGGATACGAAAAAAAATCCTCAAAAAGCTGCACGGCTACTTTAAATAGTCTATGTGTAAAATAATTACCAACAAAGTTTAATGGTCCGACGGGTTTTGCTGACGGTCCCCGAAAAGCCCGGACGATGACGACCAACGCTCAACACGTCCACGCGCACGGGACAGTACGTCTTTTGGGCGTCGTTTTTGGGAAAATCACGACCGACACCGATTTGTTTTCCCGGAGGGGGTAGCAAATTGTGCACTCGAAAGTGTCGCAGCCGGGGTGAAACTTTTCCTGAAAGCAAAAATTAGCGATCGTGTCCTTCGGGGTGGAAGGGTAAATGGGGTGTGCGGGAAGCAGGAGGGAGTGCACTATTAATTACCACCCTCTTGCAAACAGTTTCTCTCTAGCGTTCCCGAGGGAAGGATGATGGTGCGTTCGGTGGGATTTATTGGACGCCGGGAGTTGTGAACGTAGCTAGTTTGAGGGGGGAGCAAAATGGTCAATTTTAAAGTTCACGATCACCACGTTGTGTCAGAGGCACACTGGACAAGGTGAGAGCAGCTCGGGAAGGAGGGAAATTTTAAGCTGTTCGTTTCTATCCGCTGTTGTTGCTTTGAGTAGAAGGGCGAATTTTTAAAAAGTGGAATCTTTCGCTTAAGCCCAAATAGAAATACTGTTCGTCGTCAACAGTCGCAAACACTACGACACAGCGCTGCCAGGGACAAGTTTCCCCCCCCCCCCCCCCCCGAACATTCCACCGATGCTGAGTCCTCTAGCGTTGGAAAGTAAGGCAATGGTACTGTAGATAAAATAGAGCTGCCGGTAAAAAAAACGAACCCATCACAGTTCGCTGCAAGTGCAAGTGTTGCTGCTGACATCGTTGCGCTCGTTGATAAGCGGCTCGTTGGGGGGCCAGCGTGCAGAACCGAGAGACATTTCAGTGCCCGTCGGACGAACCGGACGAGAACTCAACTGGTAGCGTATGGAATGAGCATGTCGAGCCGAGCGGATGCAGTACGAAAGCGAAAGCGTCGGTTAGTTGGGAAAGACGGTTGTTCTACTGGTCGTCCTTTCCGGGTCCTTTCACCGGGGTTTTGGTCCTTCCCTGTCCGAGCAGGCAGAAGTAATGGACGAGCTGCATTCCGAGTAATAAATTAAATTATCTACTCTGCCACTGTGGCCAGTGTGGTGCGTGGTGAGCAGAAGAAGAAAAACCAAGGAACCTACTTTGAAGCTCCCCCTTTTTTCCGGCTCCATGGCGTGATGCTGAGACGTGCAGCTTCCAGTAATAATCACCACTGAATAACTGGACAGTTGGAAGGTTTTTTTTTTATTCACTTCTCGTTTTCATTTTCATCTGTCGCTGCACAGGAATGTTACAGTTGGATTCCGATCCAAATGCTTCTTCTATTTTCTTGCCACCCTAAGGCTTTTCCGCACGACACGATTTAATGATGCACATGTAAAAAGGGGCAAGCTTAAAAATATTCCACTGGAATTTTTTTCACTGGGCTTAAAATATACAAATTTCACGTTTAGTGCTTATTTCTACAAGAGTTTCAGATAAATGACGTACATTTAAAATGATGAGTGGTTACCTCCCTTCAGTCATTATGTATTTGCTATCTTTCTAGCAGTTTGAAGCATAATATGATTATTCTGGTTGATTAATGAACAGGTTTAGATCTTTCGGATTGTATCAAGGGACTATTTTATTATCATATCTAGAGTTTAATTTCATAAAGATGTTTTTCTGGTCACAAAACACTTCATGGAGCCCGGTATAATTTAACGTTTGGCCAAAACTGACGTATCGTATATGAGTTCTTGTGACAATTACTTCCCGTTGAAAAAGATCTTATTCAAATACTTTTTAGATAGGGATTTTATTACTTTTTAAAGTTAAAATAGCTTGATCGGTGATGTTTTCGTCATACTTACAGAAATAACAAAGCGCAAATTTTCAGTTTCTTTTCGGTGCACTTGAGCATCTGGTTTCGTAAAAATGTTCCTCACCAACGAGCTAAAAAGTTCGGGAAATGGCAGCGCATTTTTTCATCATGAAAAATTAAATGATCTCCACCTCCGTTATCGTCACGCTATATCTTTTCAACTCGCATCAGGCTATTACGAAAATCTACATTTAAATGAATTATTTTAATACCCCCATTAGAAGCTTTCTGGCCGTTCGGACGTGTCTTTATGCAAATGGTTCAGTGGAAAATACGAACGAGAGAGACAGAGAGAGAGAGAGAGAGAACAGCAGATTATGCAGCTTTTCTGGATGATGGCGTCGACGTGGAAGTCAGGGAAATCCTTTGCCTGGTCTGATGAATGTGGAAGCAAACGGGGGTTGGTCACTGGCACCGCCAGAGGTGTTGCAAATAAATTTATGACACATTACTACCGCCGTCCGTGGAGGATTGAGCATTTAAACTATGCAGACGTTCGCATCCGCACGGAAAAGGATTTGCCTCGGCCGAGCAAAATGTTTGAAAGGCTAGGTCTGGACAGTCGCTCGTGGAAGGGTTGGAATGTGGCATCAAGATGGAAGAATTTAAAAAAATTAAATGCAATTTAATTGACCACGCATTCGTGGGATGGTTGTGTTTTCCAAATGCTTCGCAATTAACTTCCGCCTTGTCCACTATGGATATTAATTATAGAACAGCCTTCCAATTCAACGAAACGACAATTCAACGAAACAAACGAAAGCTGTAATTATGTGATTTGAAAATTGTAATAATTCTCGATTGAAATATTCACGCTGGGAAGTGATTGTGGGTCAATTTTACCTGGTTTGAGTGCGAATGTAAGCCTTTTGTAAAGAGGATTGACACAATTTTGTAATGCAATGGAAATCGATTGAAGAGTCTATAAAATATTTGCAGCATTCAAAGAGGCAGCAGACACTGGAGTACCAGCTATAAATGATTTTATTCATTTATTACTGAGGGAAGCAATCGAATCAAGCTGAAGTTGCATACAGCAGAGGAAAAGCTGGACACTCGACGTTATCCTACCAACCATTGTAATCTAGACTGTCGCCGAAATCCCCTTCGGAGAGAAAGTAAAGTAAACAGAGCACCGGGTACAATGTTCGAAATCCCCTTTTATCAATTCGCTATTCTTCAGTACGTTTCGGACCGAAAAGGTAGCACAATCTCACAACATTTGCTAGCATCCGGTTTCCGGAATGCAACGCCGGATGCACGAGGGTGTCATAATAATGGTTTTTGCTGTCGTCCAACTGTTCGAAGGCACCGCTGGACCAATAGAGTCCGGTGCAGAATCGAATCGAAACGCAAAGTAATGGCATCTCCCCGCAGCGACACTTTCTTATGTGCTACATGTAGGGGAGTGTGGGGTATATACTCGAATGAAATTGAAGGTACTGGCATTTTTTTATTGATTGGATTGTTTAAAACAGATTGTAAAACATATATATGCTGTACATCAAAATTTGACAGTAAAATCAGGAAAAATATGTTTTAAATAAAATAATTTTTGTTATTAATATGATACCATAGTTTTGCTATAACAAATGTTGAAATGAGAAATTACAATCAAACAGACATTAATTAAGTACATCAGTATGTTGTTTAACGAATACTGTAATGAATTGGATTATTGATCCTTGAATGTTGCCGAGGTAAAACACAAAACATCTTAACTCGAGTGTAATATATTCCACGGTTTTTTGTAGTGCAGAATGCACCGGTATAAATGTAAGGTTGTACACTACAGCTTAAAAACTTATTCTTAGCTGTAACTAATCTTTTCCAAATAAATCAACGTAGGGTTTTATGTATTTGGTATTCATGGCTCACAAATGAATTATTTTTAACATCTTTTAACGGATTAATCTATGACACATCCTTGATTAAAACCCATTTATATTAGATGGTTGAAACGAGTTTGACTAAATTTCTTAAAATGAACATTGGAAATAGATAAAAAAATTTGCTTCATTTGAACAATTTGTTAAGTTTTTTTTTCAACGGACTACGAGAAATTAGTGTGCTTTGTCTAAAGGGTACATATTGCCTCAGCTCACCTTACATGTTTCACCATCGTTGTGTGGTCGATAAAAAAGGACATAATGCCGCCGGCATATGGAAGGAAGGGAGCGAATGTGTTGTGCAGTCCGGAAAACGCAGTGGAGGAGTTTCGAAAACAACAAACCAATAAATAAACATTGCACTCACCGTTCCTCCCGTTCCCGGCAGAGCGTCATCCGCTTGGGTCCGCCGAGGCGGGATAATAATTTTAATGAATTGAACATGTAAATGGAAGCAGGCCATATTTCATTGAATTGGTCATTCATTCATGCAGTCGTTTCGGGCCGGCTCGTGGAGTTGATTGCATTAGGAAAGGGAGGACGGGTGTTTGTGTGTGTGTGCATGTGTGCCTTAGGGAGCCTTGTGGTGCTGCCTGTTGTGAGTCTTCCGTGTATCAACGCAGCATCATTGCCCAAGAGATGGCGCCGGCAGCCGGGACTGGAATCCGAATCCCGTAATCATGCGCTGGGAAAACGGATTCCCTGAGTTCGAACGCAAGTGTTGCCAGTGTGGCCAGTGATTAGAGCTTTTAAAGGATTCCCTCCCTGTGTCAGTTGCCACCCACGGTCTCCGTCACTTAACCTCCATCGAACTATTACATGCTCGTAGACGTCCAACTCCCGGGTGCCGGGAAATCTCGGACCACCCACGGTAGGACGTTTGTGATTTATTCGTCTGCAAGGAATTGAACGGAAAGTTATGTCCGTCGGTGGCTCATCGTCACCCGATGGGGCCCGGGGCAATGCGGCAAGTGGTGGGAATTATTCATCAGATTTCCTCCTGCTGCTCATTATCGCCGACGGCCAGAGAAGACGGAATCAGGAAGTAGCTCGCCGCATCGCTGGAAGACGAACCTCGACCCGGAGAGGGTGGGAAATCTTACGTCAGTTTTGCGATGCACCGATTGCACATGATTGTCGGATGGTCTGCATAGCTGGGAAGGCTCCCGCAAATAGTTCACAGAACTCGACTGGTGACTGCGTGTCGACGCGCTCTGGGTGACGCCACAGATGACTCATTGCCTGGAAGATCTAACCGATTTAGTTTGCAACAAAGTCATCGCCATCGGGTGTTTATGGTTTCATGGAAAGTACTTCAATCATTTTAATGGCTTTCTTCTTCTCTTTTTTTCTAATACACACTTCTTTCTCCCCTCGTGAACACAACGGGCCGGCTAATTGAAGTAAACGATCCTTGACGGGTTTAAAGAGCAGCCTTTCCATAGGGTAGATTAAACCAGGCTTGCAGTGACATCTGCCCGATCGGTCTATTTTTCCCCTACGTAATTATTTTCCATAATAAAAACGTAACCGAGGCAAAAAAGCTTAATTGATTTAGGTCAAGATTTTCCTCCGACGCTGAAGAATCGGACGGATTCTACGAAGCAAACCGTGGTGGAGCTGGAGATCAAAGAGTGATAACGCAGCCAAGCGTTCGTTTTTTTCCTGCTGACCAGATTTTCCCTTCCACCAGAGGTCCCGCTCGGGCAACAATCTCCTTTGACGTTTAAGCCAGCCTTTCCTGTATCCGGCGCAAAATGAGGCAGAGAATGAGATTATGAAAATGTTGTTCCGTTCCGGCCGTGCTGCAGACGACGACGACGACGAGCAGTATCGGGTGCTCTATTGAACTCGAGTCCCGGCGTGATCAAAGTAAACCGTTTTAGCAAATTAATATCTCGTTCTGCAATTTACTCCAGATGGGACTGGCTTGTGCAAGGACCAGTTCTGCTCTTCCCGTCAGTTGATTTTGGGAATCGATCGTATCGGACGTTTCAGGCGATGCTAGCCTCGGAAAACCGGTGCGCCAGTACCTGTCGGGCAGCTTCACCATTCGCTTGACTTTTCATTCCGTCTCTGAGATCATTATCAAGTGAGTGATATTATTTATTCACTTCATTAGCAATGCCGTCCGTTTCGGTGTGTAAGGGTCACTTTAAATGATCTTTTAAGTAAATAATCTCTTTTTTACCCCTTCCATTCGTTTGTACTCCGTTTTTGTTCTTCATTTAATGGTTTCATTTTATCTTTTCATGCTTTTGCCTACGTTTAACAAACAGTGTCCACTCCCGGTTGTTTTCCAAATGTATCTATCCAACGGAGGTCTTGTGTAGATCGTTATGTTTATTCTATAAGAGTAATAGAGTTTTCAACCGTTTTGCATAGCTTTAAATATCTTTCCTTTTTAACTTCTAGCTACTTTAGTGCGTCGTTAACGGGTTATTTATTCGATTCAGAGAGAGTACCTACATAGTTGATGGTCTTAGGTATTTAGATGGATGGTATGTTCTCTTACATTCCTTGTTCTTGACAATAAATTCTAATGAAGCCAACCATGTAGGAAAACATTAATAAAATATTATAAAAGACACTTTACAAACAATGGTGCAATTCAGCCAATTTAAATTAAAACTGTTTTGCATAGCTCTCCCTCACCACACCCATGCTTTAGCGCTGTTCACCTACCTGTTTTTATCTTGTTCTGCTGGCTTGCCTTGTCATGCTAGCCAGACTCGCTTCGTGTCCGACGATAGACAGCAGGAAGGAACAAGGACCCGCAGCATGTCGGGACATTTCAATCAACCTACCGGGAGCACTTTGTCAACGTGCGTTCCGACATGACATTTATTGCTATTTTCCGGTCGTACCCGAAGAGCCGGAAGGGCGCCTCGCAGGCGAGTTGGTCGCTCGAGACTTGGCTAGGATTTCACTCGCTTTGATTACTGCACCAGAGTGATTGGTTCGGTTTGATGGGGGGCAGTAAAGGAGTTTCGTATTAAGTTTGCCAAACTGTGTTTACTACAACAATTCAATTAAGAAGTCTCACTTATGTTTATTATACTATACATTTTTAAATTAAATCACATCAAAGAATGAACTTTAAGATACAATTTTATTTTATTTATTATGGTATTAAGATTTATTTTTATTTGGTAAAGAAAACTTAAAGGCAGAATTGATACAGCCTAATGGTTCATCAAACTAATTTCGTGTAGATTTCCACATTCAACCACACCATCTTTACCAAAATCATCATTATCATCATCACCGTTTCACTGATGGTAGCTACTAACGCGTAACTACGGAGGTAAGGCTCGCAGATAAAGTACGCTCCCGGGACCGGAAGTTACCCCGTACCGGTAGGCACGGTGGCGGTGTGTCGGTTTTCCCATCCACTTCCGGTCATCAGATCGGTGAAGTGCGGGATGACGGGCGTGTCCGTGCTACACCGATCTCAGGCGGCTTTTTCCGGGAAAACCGAGGAAACACCGAACGTGCTGCGGAACCGAGGGCCCGTTACGTCATTAATTATTCATGTCTAATTATTCATCGGCAAGTCAATTGATTAAAGGTAAACACCTGCCAACTCACGTCGTTCGGTGCATGAGTATGTGTGAGCGTGTGTGTTCTCCCGGTTGTGTAGCGCAATCCGAGAGTTTCCTCCGTGGCGCGTACGATGCGGGAAAATAAATATTGCCGGGCAAGAATGGATGGGGGGGTTTTTTTTTATGTGTTCCTCTGGTGTCTATCGTCAGTTTTCATTTACGGTAGCCGGTCGGTGTTTTTCCCCAGCGTATGGTAGTGTAACGATCCTGGGGCTCGTATGATGGACAAACCGGGCCGCTTCCGGTAGATTATAATGGAAAAGAGCAATGGTGCTATCAGTGAAGTTAGAATATGAGAAGTTTCATCATCACACTGCTGAAAAAATTGACGAAGGTAGATGTTACACTTTATTGTTCATTGATAATGTTTTCTAGATTATTTTCATGTTAGTTCATTTTAATCATTCTTGTATTTTAAGCAAAATTATTTCTTTACTTATATACTTTTTTATAACAGTTTCCCGAGGCTGAAATTAGTTGGTTGTTAGTTCCTTTGAGGTAGTTTCATGTTTACAAATCATTGGGTTTATTGATGGTGCATCTTCATTTTCATGTGAGTTGATTTTTTAATCAATCTTGATAATAAGCCATGCTTTTTAAAATCCATATGAATACGTTTCCCGGCATATTTTCCGAGCACCTACCGGACCATCGTCAATTTTCATGCAATACTGATACGCGGCACAAAAATGCAAAAAGAAACGACCGCAAGCTCAAGCGAGTTTGCTTTCATTATCCAGGCTTTGAACGATGCTCGTCATTTTGCTGCTCGATTTGAAATTTGCGTCCCGGCGATACCTTCTGCTGGTAGTTAATTAGCATGAGAAAGACACAATCCCGACGTTCACTTGCTGCTGCGTGGAAGAGAAATCGGGTTTCCTTTTTTGTTTTTTGCAAAATGGGTATTCAATGTGAAGCGGAGGAAATAAAAACAAAAAATACTGATCTAAGGGTCCAACTTTTTGTTTGCTGGTTGTCCAATTAATTTCGCCTTTTGAATCCAAACGCATATGCCCATCGTAGCAAGCGCGCTGTTTTCCGGCTTGTTGTTTTGTGCGAGCGTTTCCCATCCGATCAGTTCGGAGTGTGTTTGGTAATTTGTGTTCCCCATTTGAGCTCGTCACCATCACTCGGGTGTCCTTTTCCTCCGCGCGTTTCGATTGCACTTGGTTTCGATGGTTTTTAGGAACGTTGTCGTTTGGTGCGATTCTTCCATACGTGCACGAATGCGCTACGCTCGAAGCACCGCCCACGGGCAACAAACGGATGACCGCGGGTTCGTCCACTGGTTTGTATTAATATTTAAATATTTCGGCACCAGCACCGTGAACGTGGCGAGCGTCCGATGGTGCTTCCGGTTGTAGGACAAACTCCAAGCGCTGCCACACCGAACCTTCTATCAGAATGCAATCGACTAGATGTCATGGTGGTCGGAAGAAAGCGAAGCTGCTGATGATGATGGTGACGATGATGATGATGATGATGATGCTGCTGGTCACTTTCAATTTTCCACCCGGTTCCACCCGGCCGAGGGATCGTTAGTGGTTGGCCAAATGGTAAGATCAAACTCATCGGGGACCTGCTGCCACAATAATGGAACCGGGATTTTTGCATCCCACCTTAGCGTCCCTATATGAGAGTGCATTGCATTCACCGGCAGCCGAAGTCCTGCCCCGATGGTTAGAGTGAAGTAGAGGAATAGTCCACAGCCGGAACGATGCCACAAAACGATACCGGGCTGCAGGTAAAACAGGTTTGTCGAATGCACGTCGGCGTTGGTCCAGCCCGGCCCGGCCGTGGCTTGTTCCGGTGCTTTTTCCGGTGGTCGTACGCTGGTCGTTGTTTTTCGCTTGTTTCGTCTGGCACTCGCATGGAAAACGTCCACCAGCTTCGGGAAACCATCCCGAGACAAGGGTGTTAATTGTGTGTCGGTTGAGTTTTGGCTTTTTCCGGTCGGCAGTCGGGCGGATCGCGAACCCGGGGAGTGCTGGAATGGGTCGGCACCGACATCGTCCGGATCTGGCTCGCTTTTTGGGCTCCGCGCGAATGTGGTTCCGGCGCTGGTCAAAATCTGATCAAGGATCGGTTGCGGTGCGTTATTTGCCCGATGAGGGAAAAGCATCACGGGAAAGCAACACGAGCGACAACAAAAAAAAAAAGACATCATGCTGTCCTACAGCACCAACACACTTTGGGTGCGTCCGCTCCATTTGCCATTTGCTCGCAACGTTGAGCACACGGCAGCGGAGCTCTTCTGTTTGGAGGGTATGAATTTCATTACAGTTTCAATAATTGAGTATTGGAACCGGACTCGCTTCGGACACCGTTGTATTCGGTGGTTTGGTTTGTTGGCTTCGGTGTGTTGTTACCCTAGTACGATGGATCGGAGACTTATCCGCTCCGATGTTGCTTAAGCACCAACGAAACGTGGTGTCTCGTGTACTCCAAGTGCGGGTGAGTAACCGTAACGGTGTTAATTGTATTTGCAATCGTTGATTCTATGTCCAAACAAATTTGTGCTTCCACATTGCACCGGATGGGTAGGACTTTTCGATTAGAGAAATGACGCTTTTTACACTCGCCAGAAGTGTGTTTGATTTAGATGGAGTTTTAACGGCTTTTTTAAAATTTAATGTAACGCTTGTTCTTTATATTTTAAAAATAGTTGTATGTTAAAATAAATTTGAAAGTAAAATGGTCAATCCAACGTTAGCTATTAACTATCGAAACGTTCAGCAGCAGTTTCTAAACTGCGGGGGTTTGATATCTCTCAATTGCACGATTTTTGTGGCTAATTCCCAAAATCCTCCATAACAATAGAGGAATTTAATGAATTTGTACGCCAACAATCCAGGTCAAAGGGACTCCTCCTATTTGGACCTCCAACCGGATAATAAAAAAAATTGTCGGCAGGTGGAACACTGTAGATTGTCCACCAAAACGAGTCACATTACCGAAATTCCCCTTTTCTGAAGGATAGTACTCAAATTGGGAATGTGACATTTTGCCCCTCCCCGCGGACCACTATTCCGTGGCATAGAGTTTCCAATTATGCGTTAATCCACGGCTCGTTAGAGGTTTCTTTCTCCAAATTGTTTTCACACATTTCCACCATTAGTGGTCTGCTTCGTCTCTCATTCACCTCCTCCCTCCGAATGCTTGGTTTTACCTTTGTACAGGTCGCTATTTTCATTCAATTTCCCAAATGTACGTACGCGAACGACAATGATGCGGGGTCTATCGAACCAGGCCAGCATCGAATGTTTCAGCTTGGGTTGGATCACCGCTGGCACTTACTTCCTATACGCCACAAGCTCACCGCTCCCCGCAGCACACCACAAAGTTGGGCACATCTTTCGCTAATTGAATTTTCATTTATATTTATTCTAAACTCGCGAGTACGAAACCGAATCGGTGAGTGCACTTTGCATCCACCGGCACCGTTTGATCCACCTGCTAGTACGAGGTCTTGTAGGCCCACCTGGGATGGACTGAAAACTATCTCGCTGCATTGCGCTGCGGTATTGAGTGTGAAGCTGTCTCACTATTCATCACAAAAATATTCCACAATTGTCGGTTTTGAGGGATTTGATTTTTTCAATTTCAGTAGCTTTTCTCTAGTGCCGACGATTGTCCGCTCGAGTTGAAAATGTATGGCATGTTCTTGTTTGACCCAAACATTAGCATACAATTGTTTAAAAAAATAATTAAAACCGAAATTGGTTAATGTTTGATTTGAAATGTTTAATAGTCTAATACATAGCATGTGTCTGTCGATTGCGGTTCTTGTATATTTTTATTTACTGTTTACTCAGTGATGTTGTGCCCTGCGCAGGTAGGAAACAATTTTGTACATGTTTCTTATGAATAATAGTAGTTGCTCTTTTTCTTTATTATAGCGCAACAAACAACTGCTTTACGTACAACTAATTAGAAATACTAATGAGTACTCAGTGGGTCTTCACAAAACCTTATGCAAGAAATAATATAAGGTATATGCAAGGTATACACTTGGCACCATTGGAATTTCTTTTTGTTTTCGTGAGCCAAACTGGCAAGAGATCATGAACTGGATGTGTTTTTGTCCTGATGAAGAGCCACCAGGGCTGCATATATGCAGGCATGCACATAGACAGCTCCTTTGTTGGTTAATTGAATCACTCATCTATAAGCTTATGTGCTAATTAAAAATGTTCGGTCGAAGTCTTTCAACCAGGCGCTCCATATTCCTTAAAGTTACACGGTATAGATGGATAGTGAAAATACTTGTGAGCAACGCCTGACATGTTGGTCTCATGCCATCTGTTATTTAATGCGCAAAACCTGCCAAGGTGTAGCTTTCTATGGCGCGCGACCGGAGGCCAAGTGTGGTGTTATCCTTGACGAGGACGAAACTTGTCCCACTTTAGCCGCCACTCGTGAGGATGGTGCGCTTTTCAGTGTATGTGATAAACCCACACAGCAGTTTTGCCTCGTCCGGAGCCTCGGAGCTGGGGACCTTTTTCCTAGCGTGTCCTTCGATGTCGTCTTTCCGCTTGGTCGCAACGATGGCTGTGTAAAGCTGTGCATCACGGCTACAATGCAGGAAGGGAGAACAAAAATCATAAAATAAGGGTGGCTACGGAGTGCACACGGAAAATCAACTTTACAACTCCGCTCTGCGAACATTGACGCCATCGGTCGGTGGAGGGTGAAAAGCAAGCGCAAACTTGTGGCGTCATGCTCAACTTCATCAAGAATTTAACGACAGTCAACGATGTCATAAGCACTTAAAGTGACATTTTGTTTCCGACCATTTTTTTTTGCTGCTTCTTACAGCGGCCTCCTTAGATTCAGCAGATGACGGTTATGTAACGATGGCACATGGTGTTGAATGATGGCCAAGTCACGCGCAGCACGTGGTTTGTAATTTGCCGTTTGTGGGAAAACTGTCCTACAGATCAGATTTGTCGAGATTGGTTTTGGTGCATCTCAAGTTTCGTATGATTTATGAGCTGTTTATTTTTCTTCTTCATCTAATTAAATAATTAGTAGTGTGTCCCATAAGGTTATTAATTTGATTTTTTACTAAAAAATATATGTATTCTAAATGTCCTTAGTAACTGTGTACATTTCCAAACATCTAAAGTGCATTTATTGAACATGCCTTGTTAACAACTATGAAAAATTCTAGCTAAAAATATAGAAGATTTGACTAAAACATTTCTTTCTCGCTGTCTACTTTGCCGGAGCTTTTCTGTAAGAATTCAATTCAAACTGATACAACTATCAACGCAAAGAGTTCTCCAAGAACTGAGACTCAACCAACAGTGACATGATAACATTACCATCAAAATCTTTACCGTTACGTACTCCTTCCTCAAGACATAACCGGAACCCGGCTTGTATTGACTCTCGGGCGCCATGTCTTCATTAGCCCCGGGTGTCAATGCTTATGTGCGACCCTTTTTACGGCCCATCCGACATCGAACGTGCCGACACGTGCCGTACCGGACACGATCGGAATCGTAATCAGTGCGAACGGCGGGAAACCGTAATTTGCAGAACATTCACTTTAATTCACTCACCTTTCGTGCGTTACCCTTTCGAGGGCTGGGACCTTAGCTCCTTTGCCTGTGGTCTGTTTTTCCGGTTGATTGTTTATTCCGGGTGATAAACATAAATGACCACCATCGCCACAACATTCCGGCAGCAAATTTAAAGCCCACCAAGCACACCATTCCATTGTGGTTCACACTGCCCCGGTCGAATTCTTACGGTTCGTTCGATTTTTGGCTTCCGTAGAATTGGCTCACCAACCACCGGCGAGGGGCGATGGTTTAACCCTAGACCAAGCAACGGAAGGCAAGTATTCAGATGAGAACCCAAACCAGCATCAGAATGAGTCCAAACGCGGTGCCTCGTGGCTATTACGTCAGGAATTTTGTTCACGTTTCGAACAAATGGTAATAATTGTTGCAATCACATCATGAATATTCAACCAAGGGAGTGCAAAATCGATAATCATTCGAGCATTCAGAACGTTTTTCCAAAACCCTGTATAGTTCTGGGATTTGATACGAGTTTTCCTCCAGATTACATGTGAGTTGGGCGAAAAAGTAATCGAGTAGACATGGAAATAGAAATGGTAGGATATAAAAGGAGCAACGAGCAGTAGTAGAGCAGAGTTTAAGTCAGAGTTTGAAAGGAAAAGGTAATAAAGAATAGAGAAGCTACACTTTTAAACCTTACATGGGGGCTCAACCAAAGAAGAGGTCATCGGATCTTAATAGAAATTACGGGCTCAACCAAGAGGAAGTCTTCGGTTTGGAATAAGAATTATTCATACTTTCGTGAAAGATAGTCGTCAGAAGTCGTCCGTGAATAGTTGGTCAGGAGAGTAAGAAGCATACCGGGTCTGAAGTCATCCGCGTAGTTTTTGAACGGTCTTCGGAGATTGGAGTAAGGAATCTTCCGCAGTCAGGATATAGACGGAGGTCATACAGCAGAAGTGGTCCAGTGTGTGCACAGAAGTTTTTCGTCGGAGTTTAGTAAGTCTGCACTGTGTGTGCTGTGATTTGCGCTGTGTGCGCTGTAGATTGCACTGTGTGTGCTGAAGGTTACGCTCTGTGCGCTGGAATCTGCTGGTGTGAATCGTCGATATGGAATCTTTACGGTTGATGGAAGAATACTCTCGTTCCGAATTAGTGCGAAAATGTCAAGCGGCAAGACTAGCAACGACCGGAAGTAAGCAAGATTTAGCATCCCGCTTAGTCGAGGCTGGTATGGATGAGGTGGGAAGCAACCCGAATCGATCAGTCAATGAAAATGAGGAACCGGACATGGAGGATGAAAATATCGTGCATCATACAACGTACGTTAACTCATTCTCCATACGTGA
Organism: Anopheles coustani; assembly: GCF_943734705.1. Classification (NCBI taxonomy): domain Eukaryota; kingdom Metazoa; phylum Arthropoda; class Insecta; order Diptera; family Culicidae; genus Anopheles; species Anopheles coustani. The sequence continues at coordinate 26,182,363 of NC_071289.1, forward strand.
TAGTGAAGATAGCGTCGAAGAGTTCGCTGGAGAACGAACGCAGAATATCGCGATTTGGTTGAATGATTTAGAAGATGTCGGCCGTATGGCAGGATGGAACAACCAACAACTTTTTATCATGTGCCGGAAAAAACTCGTGGGAACAGCACGAAGTTTTCTAAGAACATTATCGGGAGTTACAACGTTCTCCAAATTAAAAAAAGAATTGTTAAGCGAATTTGGCGTGGTGGTGCGACCGCGGGACGTACATAGAGAACTTGAATCTCGGCGGATTAAGAGTAACGAAGGAGTATTTGAATTTGTGTATGCTATGCAACAGTTGGCGAGAACAATTAGCTTGGATGAGACCAGCTTGTGCGAATACATCGCGGATGGTGTCACTACTGACCCACATGTACGAGCTATTCTTTATGAGGCTCAAACTGTTCAAGAATTGAAGAAGAAACTTCTCTTGATGGAACGTGCAACACTGAGGAAAACAGAAAGAGTACAACATAAGCCAATAGAACAGAGTAAGCAGTTTGACCAAGATTTGAGAAAGCCAATTAATAAGCGGATTATGAAAAATGATGAACGAATACGTCAATGCTTCAACTGTGGAATGCTCGGACATTTAGCAATCTATTGTACAAGACGTGTTGAGGAAAGCCCCAAGTGTTTTAACAGTGGTGAACTTGAACACCAGGTAAATCAGTGTCAAAATAATGAAGTTCTAACAATCGGAGCAGCGAATGATGCGTGGCTTTCGATGAATAACGAGAAGGAACAACTCGAGTTTAAGATGAAACAACAGGGTGAAATCATCGCAAATCGAGATAAGCAGATAGAGGACCTACGATCGGATCTGACCGGATTGGAAGATAAGTTGAAGCAGGAGCGTGATCTATTGAGAAGCTCGGAAAAGGATCGACTGGCGGAGAAAACGAAGCTGATCGAGTGTGTGGCAAAAATACAGTTTTTGGAAGAAAAGTTGAAGGACAGTCAGCAGAAGCAGTGTCAGTTGAATGATCGCGTACGAGTACTATCGTCAGAGAATGGGCGACTGGAGCGAGAATTGCACGAAGCTTTTGATAAGTTGGCGAAAGCGAAAGAAGCAAGCGATGATCGTGAACAACAATTGGTCGGTGTTACCAAAAAATTTAATTTGTTGAAGGGAGCCTGCAACATAACGGGAGCTCAGCTAATTGAGATGGATTTCCTCGAGAAAGAATCAAAACGCAACATTAAGTACGCTGTGCAGATGGAAATTCTCCGAATGCGCCGTACTGAGAAGGATAACGACGTATTAAAGACAAACGTTGGAGGACGGGAAGTAATAGTTACACCAAGGAGCTTGGAGAATGCTGAAGATGATGAGGATGAGGAGGAAGAAGACGAAGATGATGAGGGCTATGATAGTGATAAGGAGTCGAACGAATATGGTTCCGAGGAGGATATTGTTTCGGAAATTGCGAGTAGTCACAAGAACACGAGTGAAAAGGATGCACCGGCAGAACAAAAGGAGCCGTGGCCTCCACCGACTAAGTACTAACTAGGAGATATAGGAGTGATTCAAAGCATCCAGATCACTGTAGGCAAAAATCTTATAACCGATTAGAAGTTGAGAAAGTAAATGATGAAGTAAGTAAGTAAAGCAAGGAAGCAAATGCAAGTCTTCCGGGTCGGAAGAGATAGGTCAGGAAAGGCCGTGCGGGTAGGTTAATGTCATCAAATATTTTATAGGAAAAGTATAGGTCTTCCGGGGCGGAAGAAATGTCAGGAAAGGCCGTGTGAGTTGGGCGAAAAAGTAATCGAGTAGACATGGAAATAGAAATGGTAGGATATAAAAGGAGCAACGAGCAGTAGTAGAGCAGAGTTTAAGTCAGAGTTTGAAAGGAAAAGGTAATAAAGAATAGAGAAGCTACACCCTTTAAACCTTACATTACATATGTTTCATTGTTTTTAGTTCTTGTTTGGTTCGCTAGAACTTTCAAGCGGACAATGAAAAAAAAAAACTATGTATTAGGTTGATGAAAACTAACTTAATGAAAATATTTCCTAAAACAATAATAACACAAATACTTCAATACACAAATTTAATGCAAATGATTTATCGTTACACCTGTCCGTTTTCGTATCGGAAATCTTGAAACTAGTTTAACACTGGAACTACCGGACCAGTCATTTTGATTGGTCAGGTACTTTTTCAATCACATTTATTTCTTAAGGCTGAACAATTCTACCAAATGTTAATCCATAACTTTCACATATCCAATGGAATGTTAATTTTTATGTATTCAAAAATAAAATTTTCTTTTTAATATTGAAAATAATTTGCGTTAAAGTTTCAAGCGTGAAAACCGCGCTAGTTCTAGTATTAAAGTAGCGCAAAAGGAAGATGGAAAAGAATCTCCATGCGAGCAAACGTCAATATTTCAAGTTATTGACTAAATCGTATCTAATACGACATTAAAGAAAACCCTTTAGTAAGTCACGAATTTCTTTGATTTTAAAAGCTTCTTTGTTTTTGTCTTCTTTGAGCAAGTTATAAAAAAATTGTATTGTACGTAGTATCGAAATTAAACAACATTATTCATGCTATGATGGGTTCTTCGTTTACATCATTCCATAAATTTTCACAATCACGCTTTAAACGCTTTAAAGTTCATTTAACCATATAAGAGAAGATCCAATCTGATAACCTGGGGTAACAAATGGTACTCCATTGTGGTTTGAAATGTGCTATGTTATCCTTCCATAACCTCAAATAATTATCTCGCGGCCAGACCTAGATTAGACCATCAGGAGCGTAGTGCCGAAAGCGCAATTAATGGGCTCAATTAATGCGATATAAACGGCGGTTAAAAGCGGGATATCGATTATCCTGTCGTGTGTTCTGTACCGCCCTCGTTTGGCTGGTGGGTTAGGGAGAAGGGGTGGGGGAAAATTGAGGTTTTGGCTGATGGACGCACGTGTTACCAAAGGCGTTTACCAGCGCGCACACAATGTGTGGCTTGAAAAGTGTAATTTGTACTCCAAACATCAAACCGGGGCTGGCGAACCGGTGAATTTAATACCCATTTTACGTGAAAATTTTCCGACAACGTTCCCTGCACAATGCAAGCTTTCCAGGCTTGGACTTAATTTTGCCTTTCCCGGTTTATGTACGCTGGCTTTCAGATTAGCGATATGATAGGATAATGAAAATTGAACCTTATGCGACAATTCGCCGAACCATCCAAGTGGCCTCTTAACGCATCCGTCGATTGTTAGCCAATCGGCACACAAACACATCCACACAGTGCTTGGCCGTGGATAAATGTGTATTATCTGCCAACTCTGCTGGCAAAGGCAGCTCACTTCCGTCCACCACGTCCGCCCGGTAGGGTACAGCTGGAGGGGAAAATTATAATTCAATCGCACCGGAACCGCAACCGCTGCGGATTGCACCGTAGAGCATTGCGTACGGACAATTACATGGGTCAATCACTGCGTACTACAACTACTAACGTGGCTGGGCCGGTGGTGAAGAGTCCTTGGGCCTTGGGGAGGTTTAATTTAATTTTACTAATTGCCATCGATACCGTCCGGCGGAGTTGCAACCGGGAGGAGTTTATCATAGAGGGACCTCTACTGTCAGAAATTAGGCTTGAAGCGAAAGAAGGAGTTGAAGCGTTCCCTTTTAACACCTCAAACAATAAACCATGTTTTTTTATCAGCCTTTCCTCCGAGCAATTAGGTCACTCACCTGGAATTGTAGATAAATAGTGTCTGCAGCTTCTGAAAGGACATTAGCTGTGGGCGAAATTAATTATGCATGTGAAAGAAGAGAATAGCATCGAAGAAGTTTTTTTCAATAATCCAATCGATTACACTCACCCAAAGTTCACCCGAGGCGTTTCGGTGTCCATCTTTGATGGAACGAACAATGTTTACTTAAATTCGCTGATTCGCTTTGTTTGGCACTTTGTGTAACATGACTAAAAAATAGATTGAATTTGAGTTCAAAACACTGAGGTCATTGCTATAACCTTAGTATTTACACATCTAAAAAGTAACTGGAAAAAGTTGAAATTTTCATATTGAGTATTTACCGATTTTTGACCATGGTTTTTCCACTTATAGGATTTAACTTATGAAGTTTTTCCGCTTATAAGGAGAGTATTTATATATTATCTATTTAAACACGTTAAACGGCTTAGGTTGATTGGTTCACCAACTGTTGTATGAATGGCTTAAACGACTGCTCATCGTTCGGATTATTGTTCTACTTGTTTTATTTGCTTGTTGGGCTTTTGTTTTTCCAGGACATTCAATTCCTGACCCCCAACAGAACCGGGGGAAAAAGGTCACAACTGAGAACCGGTTTAATCGCCACATTTTCATTTGTTCGAACCCATTGAGTTAGAAACATAAAGTGGTTCTACTTGGACGAGTGAAAAAAAGGGGTGGGAGGTAGCAACAGCTCCCATACATCGGCTTCATTTGTTGCACATTTGCATACGGCCAGCGGTTTGTGGCGGGCACGGCTGCGAATTGATTTTTCATTCCCGGCCGACCAGTTCGTGCATGAAATGATTTCGGAAATGAATTCTTTCACCGAAGCCCGAACCGCGGCTCAACTCGAGAGGGGACCAAAGGGATAACATTATGCATGCCGGTGCCTATGCTCGGCTTCGGTTGTACATCACGCTTGTGTTGCATGGATATCGCTTTTTAAACCAAAAAGTAAAACATGCAAACACACGCATACATACTCGTAAACATGCTATTCGTCCGACCCAACAGCAACAACAGCAACAAGAATGTCGTGCGTGTTGATTACGCATGCAAAACGTTTTTCCAGCGAGACGCTGTATGTTTTGCTGCATCCTGGGTGGAGATTTTTATGTTTCCCATGTGCGTGCTTTTTTCCTGCTTTCCGTCGTCCGTTTTCACAACGCTCTTCTCCGGTGGGTCAAAGGGTGTGTGAGTGTGGGCTTTGTGTTGACGGGGGGCAATGAATGGAGGTCCCGGTCGGCTGGTTCCGGCATTCCAGCTGTCGGTAATGGAACCTCGTATAACGCCGACATACACACACAGCGTTGGGGATCCATCCATATTCCGTCCACTAGTGATTTGACCGGATTGACGTAAACACGAATCATATTAATATACCAATTTAAAGCAGGAAGAAAGATAACGACGACGGAACGCATGCTGCACATGCACAAATTTGCATCGATATAATGAAAACAGTGAAAGGAAGTGGACAACAAAGAAAAAAATCAAACACATAACATACATACGAAACCGGAAGGGAAATATATTGTGAAACTGGCTGTTGTTTGCCCTGTGTTTTGGTTAGCGTTGTAGATGTTATTCATTCTTTTAGCACTTGCGTCAGCCTTTAGAAACATTCAACGTTGAGGTATAAAACTAATATTTTATAGTTTATTTTATTCATGAAATCATTTCGCAAAAACATACATCCGGTCAAGTTTGGTTTTTAGAGATCATTTATGGCTTTTCTTTTACAGAGCAAAACGACATTAGGACAGTTCACATAACTAAGTTTAAGTTTGAATTACATATCAGGCTGTTAGCTTTAGTTTACATTTGTTTCCTTAATTACATTGAAATACACAACGTGGCGTAAAACGAGAAGTCTTATTTTATTATTGTCGAACACCTGTAAACTAGAATACAGTTGTGTTTTCCTGTATATTTTCCCATTGCGAATGCAAAATCACAACGATTTCCATTGACGACGAAATAGCAATCCAACTTTTCTAACATTTGCTCTCTCTCACAGCCATTTCACACATCCCATCCTGGTTAGTTTTTACCGCGCCCCCGTTGTCGTAGTATTCGAGCTGGTTGCATGACATATTAATTTGCAACAGCAGGAACGGCAGCATGTTTGCAACCATTTTCCACACATTATCGTTCGGAAAAATGGCACTGAAAGCGAACGCAGCACATGGGAAACACTTTCGTGTACGAGTTGGCGCGGAGGTTCATTACAGGTTGTTGTGCCCGAAGGATGTTCGGTGGTGTTTAATGAATGGTAATTTTCCGCACCGGGATGTGTGTCCCCGGTGTTCCGATGTTCTATGTTTGGGGCCATTGAGGGTGGGTGGCGGCGAAGCGACAAAGCGATTTGTTTGCCGAGTTCTACTTGGGTCGAATTTACTAGTGCTGTTTTCTCACGTGAGAAATGGGTGGACGGACGCATTGGTTTGTTGTGGGTAGTTTTTTTTTAACGGACTTTCCACGGGTGATGGGAAATAATATGTGCAGCGTTGCATCATGAAAGTAGTGTTGAAATTACTCATGATTGAAAAAAGGGCATCATGTAAAGGACATAATTTCTGCTCTAACATACACAGGTTGGTATGGTTGGCTGGTAACTTTCATCAACTACACTTACTTCTTTTCACAATGCACCTTTTTATGCCAGCTTCAAGTTCCTCGTGTGCCGCTGAATATTAAAGCCTGTCTCATAGTAAATTGAGCCAAAGAAATCGCGCTACTGTGGCGGCTCTAGTAGCGTCAGCCGGGAACTAATATTTTTAGTAGTATTAGTGAATAGTAACAATGAAGTTGTGAAAGTTTCAGACCTGTACTATTGTTTTTCGCTAAATGCTAAATAATGGAAATTGAACGACCAAAAATAAATCCGCACAAAATACTATAGCACCAAGGCAACTGAGCAAATTGAATTTACCGGGAACCCATTACAATAAAAAACAAAACAAATGGCAAGTATTTTTCTTTTATACAGTTTTACATGAGGATTGTTATAAAAATATGTTTTTACTATTTACGTGTTCCCTGTTCTCATAAATTCATGTATTTTCTTTTTTGGTTCCTGCATTAGAGCCGGTATCGTGGAAAAGGACACTGTTTTCGCAACCTCCGTTCACTTCCTCTTGCCAAGAACATCTCTAACTGTTCCAACAGTTCGTCTAAAATGAAGTTTTGTGATTGTGCAGAGTTTTTCGATGGGGCGAAACTCTGGAAATTTTGGTTTTGGTACCAAGTGATCTTATTGGCCCACTACCACTCCAAGACAACCTTGGAATAATGGCAGGTCGAAAAATCGGCTAAAAAAGTACGTGAATTCATAAAAAAACAGGGAACACGCAAATAGTAAAAACCTATTTTTATAACAATCCTTATGTATAACTGTACAAAAGAAAAATACTTTAAATTTTTCTTTGCTTTAATTATGGATTCCAGGCCTTGCCAATCTGTCCACCGGCGCTCCAGTTATTTGTGCGGATTTTTTTTTGGTCGTTCAATTTGCATTGTACGGCATTTCGCGAAAAAAAATAGTACAGGTCTGAAACTTGCACAACTTCATTGTCACTATTCACTAATACTACTAAAAATATTAGTTCCCGGCTGACGCTACTAGAGCCGCCACAGTAGCGCGTTTTCTTTGGCTCAATTTACTATGAGACAGGCTTTATGTGGCGCATCAAAACCACTCGTGCGCGCCATGAGAACAGTTATGCAGGTTGTTGTAGTATCCATACAAATTCCGTGACACCAGTTAGTGGTGAACGTTGCATTTCAATTCCTGTCGTAGGTATATGTTTTCAATTAACTCAAGCGTAAGATCGGTCGATGGGAGTTTTGCCGGCTTGTTTGTGAACACGCACGTTTGAACGGGGCTGAACGGGCAACCATCAACCGGAAACGTTACATGTTTTGGTTTGGTTGAGGGCACGCAATGCTTGTACTATACTAGACCAAGTTTTCATTGCATTGTGGTTAGTTATTTTAACGGAGAAAAGAATTGCACTGTGTAAAGCATCTTTATAAAGCTCTTTGGGAAAAGTTAATCAATGCGTACAGAAGTAGTGTTCAAACCCCTAGAGTTTTATTTATTGCTTATATGAACAAGGTTTAAACATACAGTGATGAAGAATGACATTTTGGACATTAAATACTTCAAGTTGACATTAAATATTCTCCATGTTGTGCAGTTTTTTTCAAAAGAAATGTATTGCCAACACGGTTTGAAAATCGCGGCTTTAATTATGGCCTCCTCGGTAATGAAGATTTTCGAGCTTTTTCTAGTTAGCCAACAATCCAACTCTTTATTTGGCGCCAATGCAGTTCAAAACTCACGTACCAGGTCGTTTAACATGTCTGCGAATCATTAAACGTCACTGCGGAAATAATACGTGGAAAAATGGATAATGATAGGAATGCGTAGAGCTAATGATTAAATGTTCCTTCTCGTCGCACGTCGCAGAAGTGACAACACATTGGCTCGAAAACTTACACGTACGGCATCTCATTCCACATTTTAAACATTGCTGTTTGTCCGTCATTGTTAACACCTGTCGAAGCTCGACCGGATCCACGACGAACTACAACCAACACGGTTCAAGAAAGGAGCGGCAAGAGCGGACCACAGAGCATAAATAATGTTCAATCAATCAGCGTGCCGATTGAAAGAAACAATAAGTCAATTATTCTACGCGCTTAAGCGACCATGCATAAATTATGGCCTGCAGTCTGCAATCTGCAGCACTCGTGTTGGGGCCGGGTGTGTTTCCCATGACGGTTCGCAAATTTGTAAGGACCTGCAACAGGACGGTTTCAAAAGGAAAAACTATGTTCTCAAACAACTAACCATTGTACGCGGCACAACAAGGATTTTTGTTCATGGAGTTTGGTTTCGGTTTATGGTGAGGAAAAATGTTGAGGTCCGCTAGCGGCGCGTATGCAGCGTGCCAGTTTTCCATAAACGAAGCTTAATGCGATCCGTTCATTTCATGGAGGTAAATATGGTAGTCAAAAGGGTTGTTATAAGGTATTGATGGAAGTTAAATCTCAATTGTGATAAAGTGAGCGCAGAGTGCGTATTACCTCGCAAAAGGGTACTTGGACTAGAACGCCAGCTGGAGTATAATTTTTCAGTTAAAACTCGAAGCGAATGTTTTAAATTGCTACAAAACAGAAACACTTTATGTGAAAAATTGATTATTATAGTTAGGTTTGTTTGTACTAAACCAGTTTGTGCTATAATTGCATTTTCTATAACAGTTTTTCATGTAAAGTATATCAACTTTATAGTGAATCAATTCAGGTTTTGAATATCATCGTGTGCCAGAGTGTCTTAAAACGGAACATTCCTCCACCGAACAAAAATTGAAAACCGATAACATATGGAAACGTAGCGCTTTAAAAACGAACGATTTTATCGTATCCAGTCTATTTTGGATATATTTTTCAGAATTTGATTAAATTTAGAGTTGTTTTTTAAATTGAGAAACATTGTTCAACCAATGTTCACAAAATAAACTATGAAAAACTGGCACAACAATTCCGGTCACAGCCGCCATTTTAATTTCAGTTAACAGATGCTTCGCTAACGTAAATTTGGCATCCACCACATTCAACACCTTTAACGTCCATTTTTTCTTATTTAAATGGATCGATTGAACTTGATCATCGATCATTGTTGATTACCCTTTTCGCGACCACTTTAAAACCATTTATCTCATCTCCGCATAGGTCACCGCTGAATGGATTGAAATAAATCAGAGCACCGGAACACCTACAGAGTGAGCAAAAAAAAAGCTAAATCAAATCAATACTCTCATACACGTGTGAATAAACGTCGCCGGATCATGAACCGGAATCGTTCGTCGCGTACATTTAAATCAATTTCCGTCGGTGAGAAAAAGTTGAGCACACGAGACCATATGCGAACTCACAAACGTTGGAAACCGTTTGCCACTCCATGAAGTTAATCGAAAACGGTTTTCCATCCTTATTCTATGGATCTGTTACTGAGGCTGTTTTGATGTGTGTATTTATAGAGTTTTATCAGATTCACTCAGTTGTGGAACTCGTCGAAAGTTTACCAACCCAAAGAACACGCACACACTTTTCTGCCGAGAGGATGTTTTCACATTTTCAGGCGCCCTTTGAAGCGCTTCTGGAGTTGATAAAACTTGTCGCGAGCAAAAAAAAAAAAAAAATCCCCGCCCTAACACTTGAGTACTCGATTTATCACCCTGACTCATTCCCTGCTAAGGGAATCGGAGGACATTGAAAAGAACTCAGATTTCGCTAAACTCACATCACACAAAACCTCCCTGTACGAAGGTACGAAGCGACTGCCGGAAAATCAGGTCACGTAGGGACTTATCAATTGTATCGACGAATATTGATTATGTGGTGATATTGTAGCACCTCCTGGCAGGGACGAGATTTTCCTTTTCTGCATATCCTAGTTTGTGTACGGATCGCTGCGGTGCCCAAGTGCGCTCTCCAAGGATCGATTTTACGGTTCAGAACTTTGGCTGCATGTGAAGGTATAAGCTCGCACTCTCTCGCATCGGATGGCACAAGTTTATGTTGCTGCACAGTTTCAAGTACCATTGCCAAAGTCAAGCCGAAACTCCTGTAACGCCGGGAGGGTCGGATCGACTGTGCTGGGTGTAATATTCTCCTTGGTTCCACGGTGCTAGACCTTCTCCCTTCATGGGGGTTTTGTCAACCGGAATGCGGCTCGGTTAGACATCGGTCTATTTTTCAACCGCGTAATAGTTCGGCACACTTCGGCGCGTCCCGTTGCATCGGGGGCTTATGAAGGGGCCATTCCAACGGTGCAATCCCAGCTGCAAGTGCTACACAACGACGGGAGCAGTTGCATCCATTGACTTTGACTGACTTCTGCACGCGGCGGTGGAAAGTTTGTTGGTGAAAGTTTAACGGTATCCCCTGTTTCTCAAATGTGCCTGGGCGAGGTGGAGTTGGCAAGTAATAGAGCATGTACACATGGTACAACCGTGCGGAATCCGGAATGTTTCCGAATAGGAACTATAGTTTACCGTAGGCCAACTCCCCCCTTTGGCGAAGTGTCTTTCTAGCTGTAAGTGTCACGAAACGAACACTGGTGGCACGTGACAGAGGGAAAGTTGGCGTAATGGAATTGGTTGCGCAGCGAAACAAGACATTCCAGGGTTACCGGGCCAGGTATAACCTTCGCCGACGAAGCGTTTTTCACGGTCATACATTTTTGATGTCCAACTCCCAGCCAACAGAGCGTGGGCCTCCGAAAAATACACCGTTGGCGGTCAATTGGCGGTAATGTAGGTGAACAAGACCGTCTCCTCCCGGGAGTGGTCACTCACTGGAGTAATTGTGAAGTAATTGAGAACGCTGATTGCATTCCCTTCCACCCTGGAGTCTTGGAACCCTGGAGTCCGTCGGTTCTTTTTCGAATCTTCCCACTTTTGGCTCCTCGGCGATGCGAATACCTGTGTGTCTCTGATTCGGATCTGTAAGCGTGGCCAGGTACCCACCAACCCAGACTTAACAAACCCTCCGACGATGGGGATTTTGTGTGGCTCATTAAAAATGCATTTGCCTCGGCACGACGGCGATCCGTGACCTCCGTGAAGGAGCGACTCCGTGCGGGCAAATGGAGTAGCATAATGGTTTTATCAGTAGTTATCACACCGCTGATGGATCCCACTTCCACTACTACGTACCGCAACACTCCCGACCGGCCGAGATTTGTAATGCATCACCGTGCGTCGGCGTCGGTGGCCGTTTGCGGTTTTTGGTGCACGGGTGTCGTTTGTCACATTGCTGCAAGTCAGCCGGATTATCCAGATATTAGGTGGACCGTTAGAATTTATGGGCTTGTGGTTTAACGGCCCACGACCATGGCGACCAGCGCCGTGCTCCGTGGGCTCCGACGGTGTCGGTGTCAACCCACCCAAACAACGGGCTGGCCGTTGTGTTTGCGGTTGCGGAACCGTCGATGCTTGTTTGAAGTGGGTGTTTCGGGTACGATTTGACTCCTTGTCGGACGAGTTAGGTGATGTTTGCAGCGTGCATATTCTAATACAGCGATTAATATTTGAATTGTTGAAAGTGAGACAGGCTGGTTTTTTGTTTCAAATAAATTCCACTGAGGCTTGTGTCAACAGGTCTTTTGTAGGATTATTGCGGTAGTATAAATAATACATCAAGCCATCATTTTAAGAGAAGTTTTTAGCTTTTTCTAATATTACAAAATACTAGCTTTTAGAATCATTTTACTGAGAACTTGATTTGCATGACAATCTTTAAAGTACCTTATTAAATATTAAAAGAGGATTCATGTAAATAAAATGTTGTTGTATGTTTTGTTGTACAACTTCTAAAAAGGAAAAGGTTGTCTGAAAAAATATCAATAGTAGAACATGTAGTTCAAGCCAGAACGAGGCACAAAAGTGTGTAAAAACAAATTTGGTTTAAATTGTTCTTTGAAACTGTATGTTCAAGTATATCACCTACTTTGAAATGCATTAAAACTATAATTGTTTTTACTGATATTACAAGTGAATTGATGATATTTAACATTACTGACTTATAATAGTTGCATGATTGATAAATTATCATACCTGAACACCTTAAGCAGCTCTTAAAATGGGATTTCTGGAGCATACAATCGACAGCTGAATCCACTGAGTATTGATTTATAGGAAACAGCATCCCGCTTTGCCTCTTTTTATGGACGCTTGGACGTTGTAACGAATTCCCGAATATTTGCCCACAACACAATTCCGAGCATGTGAAGTTGCGGTGCCGGTTCTGGATTACGGTACGACAGATCAAATCGAGATCTGGTTTCGCTGGACAGATTGCTTCGATTTCTTCTGCTCGTTCATCAGCGCGGACGGTGACGGTGGTGGCGGTGGTGGCTAATCCAATTAGCAGAAAAATAAATGAGTCGCATAATAAAAGCGGTCATCGGAAGACCACATGCCTACGCCGAGGGAAGTGTGCGAACCTTCCCCTACCGTTGGAGAAAACCCTCACCAAACGACCACCGAACGAACGGACGACCGAAAGGACGAGCGGACGTGCGGACGGACGGATTCCGGATAATTCGTCCCCGGAGACAATGACAGTTCAATTAATATTTCATCCGGCGGGCACCATTCGATTGATAAATATTTATTGATGAAATCAGATTCTATTAGCCACCCGGTTGAATTAATGATAAGCGCCGCGGGAAGGGGAAGCGTAACGGGCAGGTCGAAAAATATGGCCAGTCTCCTTTTACTCCCGCGGTCGGTTCGCCATTCGCCTACATTTGCGAACCGTCGTCCCCATTTCCGGTTCGACGGTTGTTTGGCATCTTTTCGCCTCTGTTCTAGATGTGCCCAGGCTGGTCGCGTAGGAATCCGCAACGGAGCCGACTGGTGGTAGAGATCATGACGCCTATGCCTCGTCCGAAGAGGCTCCCGTTTGATTTGTCAACCGGCGGAAACAAGAGAGCGCAAAGAAGAGAATCCCCGGAAATGCCGCACGTTGCCATGCGCTTGGCACTATTTTTGGGGCTGGTGATGATTTCCAGATGCTTCGGGGATGGCGCCAGCTATAGCTCGTTTGGGTTGAACAGATCGGTGCATATGTGCTTCGGTAATGTGTTGACAATTTATCAACAGACCATTTGTCACCGATTCGACCGTATTCGTGCCTTCCGTTTCATTAATCTGAGCTCTTCTGCGACTCGTGCACTGTCGTTTCTACAGCGAGACTACACAAACCCCACAAACTCCACCGCGCGACTCGAAACCAATTGAAAGTTTGCAATAGATTGATTAATCCTTTCCCCGGCGAGATGCTATAGGAGCTACACCAGCAAACATATCGATGTCTCTCGATGTTGGATTAGAAATCGGATGATAATTGAAGTGGCAATTTCACAGCACCAATCTCCGGGTTTCAGACCATCCGGTGCTCAGAAGCCCTCATAAATCCCTTTCCGTAATAAACAGATTTATTTCCATGGCATAACTCACCACATGCTGGATAAAATATGTTTCCTCGGGCAACCAGATACTTGGTATCCCATGTGTATGTGTGTGCGAGCGTAGTGTTTGAAATATGTGATAAAGTGTCCGACAATGTGCAGAGTTGGCAACGGCACATGGCACGGTACGTGGAGTGGGCATAGGGATTTAAAATACTTCCAAGGTGCCAATGGACATATTATCAGCCGTATGAACGGTCCAGAAAAAAGGAAACAGGACGATACTAGGCAACTGCCCGGGGCAGTCATCCTGGGATTAAGCTAATAGTTCAAAGGAAACCGGCAGTGGAACATTTGATGCATTTCAGTGCAGTGAAAGGATGAAGCAACGTAGCTGAACGAAATTAGATGAGTTATAGTTTTCCGTCGCTAGTTTGTCGCATAATGAAATGTGTGAACAGTTTTGTTCTGAATTCTGAGTTTAAAAGATATTCGCTCGATCCTACGGATTCTGTTTATATTAAACCTTTTTCAGTTGAAATAGGTTTTAAAGCGATAATATGAAACTATTTATGCTTTTATTTGATTTTGATATTCTTCACAGAAAATGTTCTTACTAATTATGACTTTTGCAGTGATTTCACACCCTTCCCAGAGAACAATTATATTTAGCTTGTTGTCTGCCAATGAGACAAGGCAGTTCTGATCTTGCCAGGAAAATCATGTAGTACTCTACTAATATAGAAGTAGGCAATGGTAGTTGTTAAAATTTATCATATAGTATGTTTGGTATTTGTTTGAAAACAAGTCTTAGTATAATAATGTGTCGTGTACTCGATGATCGACCGATCGATATATTTCGTCCGTTCTCCTAGACGGTTCAGTTCAAAGAGACCGTTCTTCCTGATATCTAGTGACAGGTGCTGACGGAGAGTAGATGACATATGTATACTCGGGTCACACCTGACACTACCCGTTATACCAGCTATAACTGTATACTTAACCTTATTTCATGCCATGGAGCTAACAACAAACAGTCTTTATTTTCCAGAACTTCCTAATCTCCTAAAGTAGTGAAAGCGTGAATATAGTGGGACACAAAGAAAGACCTTCGTAGAATGGGTGTATTCGCTTACGAAAAGTGGTTCAATAGTCAATTTAAAATTAACAGAATGTACTTGAATTTCAATTTTAAGTTATTTAAGGTTGGATTGTATGGTATCCCGATTAACACCGCAAGTTTTTAAATAAAAAAATAATTTCTAATGGATAACCGCGTATAATTGCATAAATCCCTCTCTGAATGTATCAAATTCAACGACTGTAAATACTCTAAGACTCCCGTGGAGTGAATTCCTACCAGTTATCGAAGTTTTAATGACGCTGATAATCGAATAAAATTAAATATTTCATGAAACACTCCGGATCCTCTCGTAAAGCTGTGCGTTAGTAGGCGACAAACTGTGGTGTCACATGGAACTGGCTGCATGCCGGTAACTATATCTCGCCATGGGATCCATTTATCTTCACACGAAGGAGACATCGAGGGCAAAAAATCACGTAGAGCGATGCGCTGTTAAAATCTCGGAAACCGTGTACCATCCTCCACCTAGGGCAGACTTCTTCGTCACAGGGGGTTGAGAGCGCTTGCTTAACGAAGGGATCTAAGAAGACATGCCCTCAGCTACGGCGCGTATCATTTGGGAAGAATTTATGCACACAGCGAGACATAAAGTGGCTTAATGCCAATGTTGGCTAAACGCTGGTCTTGAACTTGGCGTAACGAGTAACGAGGCGCCGTTATTCGGTGAACCTACCCTTAACTTCTGCTGGCATTTTTTTATTTTTTATCACGAATAGTTGAGCTTCTCGAGAAGCTCAGTCGATCGTTGATTTGTTCGCCAGCAAGCTGCTTCGTTCCGGCCGGACCCGGCCAGAATCGGCCCATAAAAGTGCGCACCGAGGCAATAAAAAACTCCTCCAAAATAGTCATCATTTTGTGCTACTTTCTTTGATTTCCTTTGGCCGTTGGCGCGCGCGATTCACTTCGTTTGCGTAGCACAAGGAAGAACGTTCTCAAGTCGTCCCACTTTTTCTCTTTTTCCGCGCCCTCGTCGGGGACTTGCGCAGATACATTAGCGCCAATGTCAGAGCTTCGGCTCGATGGAAGACGTTCCAACTCCACCGGGAAGGATTTTCCTGCAGATTTTGATTATCCAACGGGGTACCACTGTTAAAGGATCCTCCGTCCTCCTCGTTGTCGTTTGGAGAATCTAAAAAAAGCTGCGGAAAAAAAATCTCATAAAACCGACAGCGACCGAGCGAGTCGTTTTCTTTAGCTCAGCGTTAAAAAAAGCCCCCGGTTCTGTTTTATTGAATGCAGGAAGGGGGAGAAAAGGACCCACTAGAGCCATCGCGTACCGCACGGGAGGATCAAAATCATTTCAATGAAAAGTGGAATTAAAATTTAAATCACTTAATGACAACCTTGTGCCGGTGCGTAGCGGTCGTAAAGAGTCGAGACCGACGCGCTATAGCGCTCGGGAGCCGAGGATTGGCATGTGTTTGCCAAGCCGAGCTGGTCGTTCACGGGAAATGGCGATGAGAAAGCGAAAAGTAACGACGGTGTCGAAAAGATGCAAACGTTTGCAGGAACGAGCGGAAAGCAAAAGGCCGCATCGTGTTGGGGTAGCTTCTTAGAGGGAAAATAGGAAGAAAGCTGCAAAAAAAGGGCTCCCATATAAAGAGGCAACCGAAACGCCACCAAAATCTCGAAGACAGCTTCAACTCAATTTGCTCCGAAGCGCCAAATCCAATTCGAATCGGTCGGCAAGCGCCTGAAAGTATGCTATCCGCGCTGCTTGTTGTCGGATTTCGGCTCCCGAACTGAAATCACAGTACGCCAAGGACGACCCTCGCGATCGTTTTTGCGGGAAGGCCGCCCCCGGCGTGGGATGGAATGTAAAATCCTTTTTTACGACAGGCATTACCCATCGGGAGGGGGATGATGGCCGACGGAGCAGATTGTTGCACATTCCGGGGCTGTTGCGTGCCGGGCGTGAAGCTGCTCAGAAATTCAGAAATACGAGTAAGAAAGTCAAGAGTAGGCGCTGGAGGCCGCGTGTCCGTCCGAAATGAAATGGCAACGGGTGCGTGCGAAGGAAACCAGAAGGAAGTGATTTGAATTATTACTGAGATGGTTCCGGGTAAGTGGGTGGGTTTTCCGTCGTCCCGCCATCCGTTGGCCCGAAAGATCATGGCTGTCTTGTATTCGGGCTTTCCGGCGCCTTATTTTGTGCTGTCAGTGCAAAATCGGAACACATTTTGCCAGAAAGCAACACCGAACGAGATCGAGGGACATACCGGGAGTGAAATGTTTTATCGTCAGCGGTTGGGTTTTTTTTTTGCTTCCCAATTTTTCTGCCGGACCAAGAAGGGCGAATTACTTTTATGGCACAAGCTGTACTGCCTTGTAATCGTCGCGAGGATAAAAACCCGTTTGTCAATTTTATAACACACACGGAATTAAGGCTTATGGATTTATTTCGACGTGACGTAGCAAATTGTAGGAAAGCGAGAGATAAAAATATTCCGATTTATATTGTCAGATTTAAAGGATTGCAGAATGGTTTTAATACAGAATTGGGCGAAATGCCATCGATACAAGCACAATTGGCTTTGATAGGCATCGTAATTTGTGTACGTTAATTGAATGCTTCGAATTGATCCGTATTTATTAATACCGGTAGGAAGATTTACTTAAACCCGAAAAAAATACACGATCTAAGGTATTTTACATATTAAATAACCAAAAAAAGTGACTATACCATTGGCATATAACAAGAAAGAAAAAGGAAAGCTGGCTCGATATTGCAAATAAGATAAATCCAATTGAGAAACTGTCCCTATTTGGTCCATCAATTATGCGACCAGGCCGACCGTATGCTCGGTATCATCCGGCACCATGCCCGGCATATGGCTGACGGAACTGGTACTCCTTCATCCGTCCGCCACCCCACATCCTACCGGTGGTCCAAATTCGGCCAGAGCTAAAACTCAATTTCGGAAGTTGCAAATGATTTTCTCATTATAATTTCTAACCACCTTGGAGAATTTGGGCATTTTTGTTATGCTTTTTCGGCGCGACCCCCTTCCGTTTCCTTCCAGGACCGGGTAGTTCAAGGACCATCATAAGGATGAGGGACCTTTTTTTTTTCTTTTCTGTTGTTTTACTTTCTTTGGACAGTGCTCGAAGCGCTGCGGTCCAGCCTTCGAGAGGTGGAAGTTTGGGGTGCCGAAAATTTGTGAAGCAAATTCGGATCGTCCCTGCAGGGACACACGACGCCGGTGAACGTTTGCAAATGTGCAGTGGACCGGATGGGAAATAATCAAATAACGACAGTGTTTCCATGCTGTACCAAAAGTTTTCAGGAATTCGACCGGTGTTCGGCTGAAGTATGGACGATGTTTCGGTGACGCTTTGAAGCTGTAGGTCTCATTTTTCACGGAACATTTTCATGTATTGTTGGCAAAACGTTGGAAAGAAGCCGGGTCCAGGTGAGCTTGGCCATAAGAAGTGAAAGAGATGCCAATATCTATTCGTATCCGTAAAATCAAAACGTTCCTATTGCTTACGGACTGGACCGTCCAAGACGGACCAAGTTCCTCACAGTTTCTTGTGGTGGTTCGAGAGACCGTTAGCGAGAGTGTTTGGAGCAATTTTGCACCGCTTTGGTGGTAAACTTTTCAAACAAATCTTGAATTGGTCATAATCGAATCAGCCTCCCTCCAACGCCATGCCCGGCATCGTTTGGCCACGGACAAAAATTTGAACGAAGCGAATTGAAGCACGTCCTACCTTTGACGGAAACCGCTGTGCGCATCGCCCGGAAGAAAGTTTCTTCTTCAGTGTCCTAAGGCGTCCTCGCCCTTCCGACCACTGATATGGCAATATGTGAACCGACAGATATAGGCACGTGCGGTCCTTTAAGGACACGGACACCAGGCCCATCGTCTGTTTGGTCGGGCGAAACAAAAGATTTCATTAGAATTTGTGATCGCCTTTCCGTGCGGAAGCAATAACAAGGAAGTTACGGCAGGCCGCTCATGTCTTACGAGCGTTGCATAGAAAGTACCGGAAAGCAGATTTTCCTGAGAAAATCCCTCCCCTTCCAAACATACCAGCGTGCGAAGTGATCGCTTTTGTGGTTAAAAATGTTTTTCCTCGTAGCGCAAAACGATCGGAGCTTCTTTTTATTTCTAAAGGGCAAAGTTATATTTATCCTTCGCTTCCTTAGGAAGGAGCTGGAAAACTCCACTGACCGGAAATCTGAATTCTAAACGTGAGAAAACTTGATTTTGGCAACAAACAACTATTGCGGCTAAAGAGATTTGTTTGCCAATACGATGGTCAACTGGTAAGAGGTCGCAGAAGTACAACGAAGGGAGGAAGAGCTGGATGAGAGAGTTTTCCACCAACCGAAATGTCACATTCCGCTAGGAATCGGTTTGAAGTTACGTTCGAGTTTGGTGCAATCCAGCTGTAGTCCGCACGACGCCTTCGGGAAATGGGACGCCCGTTTGCCCGTTGTGCAAATTGATTTTAAATGGAAGCAATTTATGCATTCGTGTTTTCGAAAATGGTACGGTTGAAGGTGAATAATTGAATATTGGTCGGATTGGTACACTAAATACCTATTCAGAAAAGGGTTTGTTTTGAGCCGATTTGCACATTTCCATTGGCCGCAGTTTCCACCACTGCCTGCCCGCCTCCATACGTATGTGAAACTGCAGCAATTTGTTTGCTAAAACGGAGCATTTATTGCTTAATTGACTAATGAAATAATAAAGATATGTATGCCGCATGCACCGGTCAGCACCAAATGGCCTAGTTTTAGTGAGTACATGTGATGTAGTTTGTTCATTATATTATTATCAATTTATTTGCTGTCCAATTAAACCTAAATGTCATCCCTTTGTTTGGTATAGTTTCACGTTTTCCACAAATTCATTAATGTACCATTAGTCACATGAGTTTTAACCGTGTGCTTTGACAAAATTTTCGCAGCATATGACGATCTGATCAAAACATCTACGAAACCCGTGGATACCGTGTTCCTGGAAAGATGCCGTCATTTATCAAATACACTACACTCATCTCAATATCGTCCGAAATTACTCACAAAGTACGGATCGATGATAATCTTATCCAGCTCCTTGCCTCGGTAGTTTCCGAGCAGTTCGATTTTAGCTCGACACTGTTCGCCCGCCGGCGCCAGCTCCATTAGATCGGCCAGATTCCACTCGTCCATCCCGAAGATGTAATCGAACCGACAGAAATCATCCGAGCAAATCTGTCGGCCGACGTGATCGGAGGTCAGCCCATTTTCCGACAGTACCTGGAGCGCCCGCTCTTCCGGGCTGCGGCCCACATTCCATTCGCGCAGGGCGGCACTGTCGATGTGCCAGTCCGGGTGATTATGCTTGGCTGCCACGCTTTTCATCACACTTTCCGCCATCGGCGAGCGACAGGAGTTTCCTGCTCAGACAAGATGAACGATCAGCTAGTTACACACATGACTGCAGATGAAATTGACTACTTACCGATGCAAACGAATAGAATTTTCATCGTATTTTATGGTGTATCCGGCGGTGAGTAACTGAAGGAAATGACTACGTACGAGAAGACAGTACGTGTATGACGGATGCTGGAAGGAATGTTGAATGAAAGGCGTTAGTCATAGGAATTAGCACATCGGTTCTTTGTTAATTGTTCTGTCACTGATTATTTACCTTTAAACTCTACTCGACCTAAAATAAACATTGATCAGCTGATTGTTTGACGTTTTAATAAGACGTCAAGGAACGGAAACAAACGTATAGCGTATTGTATAACTCGTGGCGTTTTATTGTTTCAATTCAAAAGCAGTTCAGTAGATCAATTCGATAATATGAAATAAACCATTATGTAAAGGAAGACATTTAATTGGCCACAAATTCCGCTTTTCTTCTTCTGCTGAAATGTAATTAAATCAAAACTGTGACGGATTTATGATTCATTCCTTCCACTTCAATCAGGAAGTGGTCGTTACAATTTAAGATTCTGCTATAAAATTATTTCCCAATGGCGATGCCACGTGTATCGGCAAAACTAACCCATTCGATATGTATCGATAATTCGCTTCGCCCTTCAACCTTGATCTGGTCCACATTTAGATCAAGTACGAGCTGCATGTTGTAATTCGGTGAGCAGGCGGAATGTAAAACTGAATTTTCCGAACGCGACCGGTAAAACCGTCCGGTACGATAATTTATGGCCGGTATGGATTGTATCGTGTGTCCTCGAGCAAATCGAAAAACAATTCCATCAATCGTCGGAACCGGTCCACCGGCAGTTGGAAATGCCAACTCCTCCGTTTTAGGAAGGGTTTGGTTTCGATCCACCGCATAGAAAACCATCGCCGATATTTTTCGCGATTCCCCCATCGTTTGAGGAATGGCGATGACAGCAGTACTGGCTGGCTCGACGATGGCTTCAGGATTCGGCGAGGGATTTTTGCAGTCTAGTGTGTCTTGTGTATCGATAAATAATAATCCTTTCGTTCTTTTTACGATACGAATTGTAATTTGGCGCGGTACGGGTTATGGCGGCGGAGGTTTTATCAATCGTAAAGGGCACCGAAACAGAAGGACTTACTCGATTGCGGTTAGCATTGGGATGAGGAGCGTAGGCCAGCTGGTCGTTTCACAATTTGGCCACAAGCAAAACCCTCGTACCGCAGTAGACACGAATGCAAGCGATCAATTTCGGTGATTACAGATTTTAAGAGAGAGAGCACCATCGTAAAAGTGGTTGTTTTATATCTGCCTTTATTTGAGTATTTTGACGTTGGTTTGCATCGGCCGGTTTGATTGGCTTTCCTCGCGAGGAACTCCGAGGTTGACCAGGTGAAGGTAAAGCCTCACTGCCGTTTTACATTCCCGCTCGGGGTTCGAATTGGATGGTGTACGTTCATTGCAATGTTCGTTCCGCCAAATCCGAAAGGATACGGTTTGTGTTTTTGCATAAAGCGGGAAAGCTGGTGAAGGAAGAATCGAAAAAAAGGTAAAAATAAAACAAATCAAGTACACTCACTTCGGCTCAATGATGACGAATCCGTGGGGGACATCACGCGCCATGAAAGTCATGAATATTCGGTGCTCATAGCTTGGACTTCTCCCCTGGTCGGTCTGGTGATGGATTCGAAAAAGGTAGTCCAAGGGTCGAGAAGGTCTTGTGGAAGCGCGTGCAAATAAAAGCTAGAGGCAGCAAAGGGCAGCAAATTGGAACGTGCCGTTTCGTGCCTTGTTGTAGCATGTTTGAGACGGGGGCAAATTTATACAGGTAAATAAAATTTCGTTTAGCAATAATGCTAATAAAATTATGTTTACTACAATACGCTGCGTTGAGGGTGGGTTGTTGAAAGTCATCTGGGGGAGTTTCAGCATAAGGAATTAGGTTGGGCGCGGCAGAAAATGCAGTTTGTGTTCAACAGAAATAATACACGACCAAAGTCTTCTATACTAAGCCTCCATTAAAGAAAACGAAGGAACCAACACAACGCTAACACTCGCCATTAAGAGCGTTAAAGTGCGTTTCTTCCTTCAAGTGCGCCATGCCATCGCATAATGTAAGGTACATTTTAACAAAGTTTCATAGAAGTTTACAGAATTCCACTACTTTTTGCATTTCTTCACCCCCAGCGCCGTTCACAATCTACTCGATGGCTTTCCTTCCGCCTCGCTTCAGGATGCGAAACTAAGATAAATTGGCATTTCCGCGCAGGAAAATATCGAGAGGTTTGTGTTTCTTCTCTAACGTTTTTTTCCGTGCCATGTTCACTTTCTTCCACGAAGTTTTTAGTAGTTTTCCACTCTAACTCACTCATTCCGCGGGTCTTTTTACTAGCATCGCTCCGAAACGTTTTCTTGGAAGCTTCCCCGTTTCCGGTCTCGGTGGATCGTCTTGTCGGAAAAGTGTTCTCTTTGACCGCGTGGATGATGGGGAGCTATTTTTCGCCCCGTTAACGGGGAAGGTGCACGAGTTTTCCCAGCGAGTGGAAGTAGTTTGGCCGATTGCTTCCTTATTTCATGTCATACACCAACGGGGAAAGTCTGTGTGCATGTGGGTCGATCGAGAAGGATCGTCTTTGAATTAAACGACTGTTTGAATTAAACAACTTATGTTTTAGGGACATGATGGAAAATAACATTTAAAAAATGATGGAGGAACATTTAAAATATTCCTTCTGAAATTTGATCTTCTCTGAGGGTTTCATTACAGACGGCTAAATATAAAACCTACACTTTGCACAGAACGACTCGATCAACCCTCAGCATCCTACGCGAGTTTGTGTTTTTCTCGGAAGTCAGAAAATTCTGACACATATTTTGCCGGCAGGAAAAACATCTTCATCATCACCACGGTTTCCTTCTCTTCGGATTTCCCACCCACCACGTTCGGACCGAGTTCCCGGCTGGGAGGAATTTTCAAAAAATGAAACTAAGAGAGACCGTGGGTCATCGAGGCAACGCGGAGCTTTAGAAATTTAGGACTCCCTAATGCCGATCGTTGCGAGGGTTCCCGGGTCCGGCGGCCGAAGCCGGAGGATGCAAGCGATGGGCCGCCGTCAGACAGCTGAGCATAGTTTTTCCGCCTGCCACAAACTGGACTGGAAAAAATAAAACATCTGTACAAAACATACGTGCAATGTCACGGTGGGAAAGTTTTTCCATAAATTTGTTCTGGTGCAATAATATATTTGCGCTAAAGCGAAGCCGTTTTGCCGTTTGGCAAGGGGAAAGTTACGCTGGGGCTTGAAAGAGAAAGTACCCAGTCCGGAGCAAAAAAGGTAAGCGAGGAGGAAAGGACGAGCTGCCCGGGGAGTACTCGAAAAACTGAGAAATAAGGCACGTAAATGAAAAAAGCACTAAACGGTGACATAAGGAATGGAAATACAAACGATGCAGCCCGGAGGATGCACCGGATGGAACAACTGTCGATGTCGTTGCTGCTACCACCAACCTTGCTTGCCCATTCCACCATCGCCGTGGCTCCAATGGAAAGGAACAAATGCGTTCCTTCGTTACTGTCATTACTTGTTTCTACCAACACGCGCGCGATCGAGGGACGAGGGCGGAAAAGTTTTCCCCATTTTCCCCGTTTGACGTATTGTCCTCGTGAGTCGCAAATGGGTTTAGTTGGTAACTTTTTACTTCTGCCGCCATCTTTCATGCAATTCATGTGCGCCCGGGAGCGGTGCAGTATGTGGCTTATGTCGCCGGAGGGACATTACATTCAGATACTTATGCTTGTTTCCTTTGTGAATGTTTTATACAAAAGAAAATAAAGAAAACTGATTTCATAGCGATACAGAAGCACATTTAACGACTACTCAAGAAGAAATTGATAACGATACAGTTATTTGTTTTTTGTTGTAAAACTTTACTTTGAAGTAGATCCTTTACTGGTAATAAGCCTACTATGATCCGTGAAATAATGGGTGGTTTATTGTTCTGTTTAGATTATAAAAATTGATTCGTGAGAGGGAGAGGAGAGAACCATCTATCATTTTCACCTTTCAACGGAGGAAGACTCCAAAATAAATAGTACCGTGATTTTTCCACCATTATTTGCTAGCGGTATTTCCCCATCCAGAAATGATCGTCCATTTTCCAAAACACCAACAAGGAATCGTCCTAAACCAACCTGTAGATTCTTACAAGTAAAAGCTCTTTCGTTGTACTTTTCTTTTAAATCTTCGAGAATATCTTTTGAGCACCCTTTCCTTTTTTCGACACTAGAAAATGCTGGATGGTGGTTTCATTTTCACCCCTCACCCGCTCGGGGAAAGTGCTAAAGCGTAATAGGGCACGAAACAGGAAATGCAGCGAAAATAGCTGACCATTAGCAGCAGTACGGGGCTATCAAATACTTTCCCGCAACAGTCGTAACGCAACCGAGACCGAATCTGTGTGAAATACAGCTTTTCCAGGCAATGTTTTTTTTCAGCTTTGCAGTTTCACCCCGCGGTTCGCGATTTATTTGTGGCGAACGAAATTGACCATCCGTCGTCGTAGCCGTCATCGGTTTTCTGCTGCAGTGTAATGGCTTAATTTATTGGAGGGGGAAAACGCTAGAAGAAGAGGAAAATGGTGCCTGTTTTGGAGCACTGAGATGGGAAGGAAATGTTCTTGGTTGAAAAGTTTTGTGTAGGAAGACGAAATAAAAGTCAATTATGTTATTAGAAACTCATTACAAACGGTAAAATATATCCTTTCAGGGGCGAGCGGTGGTAAAGATTGGATGAGAGAACACGATGATGCACTTCGTACTGCAATTGCAACGGTGACGGAAAAGGGCTTTTTCCCCTGCTCCAAAACTCCGTGCAGGAGGAAAAACGCCATTTTCAATGGCACCAGGGAACCCATTGAAGTGAAGTTTCAGTTGAGGACAGAGCGAATGCGAGGCAGACAGCACACACTTTTGGTTTTCAGTTCGGCGGGAAATCAATACGCCCCAATTGGGAGAACGAAGGGAGCCCAATAGATGATGCCCGTATCCGCTAGATAATGGGAAAAGTTGTGTGTGTGTGTTTTTTTTTCTCTCTGTTAGTTTATCTTTTTCTTCGTTACCCTCCAACGTGCCTCTTTCGTTTCATTTGGCCGGACGAACGAACGAGTTCTAAATGGAATTGAAATGCGCAAATGGCGGATATTCATTGTGCAGTGGAATCCCGGTGATCTTTCTCTCTTTTTCTCGCAGTATGTGGAAAATTTGCTACGTTCAAACAAATATCAAAATGTCCTGCGACCCCCGACGCGAAGCCGGCAACTGTTGAGGGTTTTATTTTAAAAAGCAACGAGCGTTTCCGTTTCATCGTTTAGTTAGGTTGATGTTGTTTTTTTGCGATGGTTAGTTGAAAAGATAGTATTTTATTGATTGGCCATCTCGTGAGTACAAAACTGGGACACGATGAGCTTGAGCTGTGTGCGATTGCTGGATTACCGGTTTTTCTTGGGCTTTTGACGGTACCGAACGTTGATGGATTATTCGTTGTTTCAATTTAATACTGCCAATCGTCAGTCGTTGTTTGTTTGTGTTCAACAGAGGGGTTTATGTTGGGAGCTGACATGCGTTTAAACAATAGGTGATTAATAGAAAATATCTAAATTCAAACGTTCTTAATAAATTAACTGTCTGGCATGACTTTAGATACGAATAATGCTTTGGTTTCGGAAGTCACTTATGACCTCAATTATGTTCTAGATTTGATGCCAAATTAAGTGGTGGAGTGCTCCACTCCCAAAAAAGTGCTTCACTCCCATTTTGTGAACCTTGAGCCACTACGAAGGAATATGGCACATGCTATCGTCGCGACAAAACAACGAGTGTTCTTCGAAAAACATTTGCCCGTTTGGGATGAAGGAATAACAGATGTCCCTTAGTTTTGTTTGTTGTGTCTGGAAGCGTCTAGAATTGTCCTGCCCATTGCAACATCTTTCAATGTCAAACCCTCTTCACCGCTGTTTGACTTTTCATTTTCTTTCAAGCACACATAAATTATAGGCTTGCACCGACACTGTCGTTAGCATCCCTTAGAACACAAAGCTGTGGTTGGCACGGCGGCATACAGAAGAGAACCCATCAAGGGAGAGTATCCTTGAAAGAACCCGATGACAGGTGACGATATGGGATGTCGTTCGCTCCCGTCGTGGGTGCAAATTTTCTTTTCATTTTGTCGGTGACGATGTTGTTAAAATGTCGAAAGCGCCCTTTTCTCAGTTGCAATTTCATTCCGTTCATCAGATGTGTGTGTGTGTGTGTGTGTGTATGTGTATGTTCCCTATTTTTCTAGAGTCCTTTATTTAATAGGCATGTGGGAAGACATTCATTTTGGTTTCCTATTATTTGGGAAAAAATACAAAGGCCTAAAAGATATGTCGTTTCGTTAACAAACCCCATGGCAGCACGTTGGGATTTGTGTGTGGTTTCGATTTAGAAGATTAACACCCCTTCTACGCACAAACTTCATGGTCGCATCCAGCCCTCTCTCTCCGGCTGCAAAAATGGTAAGTGTACGAGTTATTGCTTTATCTTATCGCATGGTATGGTAAGTGTACGAGTTATTGCTTTATCTTCCTAAATTTTACCCTTTTCAGCTTCGGAGATTTATAGGAAACTGTAAAGTAATTCAATTTGACATTTTTACTACACGTTTTTACAAGCAAAATATGATCTGAATAGTGATCTTATCGGAAACCCTAACCTAAATATGAGTTTTCTTGTCTTTACCCGATAGTGCGTTAACTCTTATGCTTTTTATGTTTAGAAAGCTTTCGAAAGCTCTTCGAATTAACTACGTAAACTTCAATAATATTTTTTACAACGCTTCAGTAGATCACTGGAACAGTTAATGGTCATGATTGGTAGTATCTTTCATTTTTATTGATCAAAAGTTGGCATTTCTTATCTTCTTAGTTCCGCGGGAAAGCATATCTGTGACCGAACGCTCATTTTCACATTCCGATACATTTATCAGTGTGGAATTATTTTTACAAAGTATCCTTTTCGAAAAATCTAAATTAGGGTAAGTGCACCCATAGTGGAGCTAGTACCAATAGTGGTTGTAGTGGAATAAAATCTTAGCTCTACGCAGATATATATACAATGGAGTTATTTGTTCTTCTATGAAATGTTCTTTGATCTTCTGCGGAGTGTTCAAAAGATGAACCATCCCATTCCGTAATATAGAAGCTCCAAAATTCATATTTTTTAAACAGGTTGTCCCAACATGCTGCATTCCTTAAGAATCTATAACGAATATCATGATTTCCTTAAGGCTATAAATCACTACAAAATCATTAAAACCATATGATTTCGCTACTAACATACTCCAATATAATTGATTTACACGAAATAAGTGCATTTTAGCTTAATTTAATTATATTTTCATAGTTTTTACCATAGTGCCACTATAGGCACAAAAACCCAAGTTGTTCCTATAGTAGCCATAGATTTTCGCAAGCATATTTTAGTTTTATTCCGGTTTTGGCCAATGTAATCAGGTAAATTTAGTGATTTTATTCTCTTTCTACAAAATAAACAAAGCGGAACTGGAGAGAAGGCTCAGCAGAACAAGCAGAGGAAAGAAAAAAGAAAGCAGGCGAAGGATACGCTATAAAGCTTGTACTATAGTTTTTGCTGAAATATTCAGAGCATTGTTTATGAATTAAAATTGGACATATTTCGGTAAAACAATATAGTCTTTTCAATGACAACGCATTGGTCAAGGAGTATTTTACCGTTCTGTTTGAAATATGCTTCAAAAATAAGTTATAGTCAAAATATATTCAAGTTTTTCGTACTACCACCACTATAGGAACACGATACCACAACTATAGGAACTATACCACCATAATAGGAGCAACCCACTAGGAACAAAAATACGCTTTTTTTCGTGTATTTTGTATGGTTTACGGTGAAAATAGATGTTTTTCGGAAGAAAAGTCATGTTTCGATCATAATTGATTCAAATATGTAGAATATTGTGTTCTCAACACTCATAAATTACACCTAGTTGGTATTTACAGTACTAAGTGCACCACTATTGGTACAGTTACCCTATCTAAAAATATTTCAAAAACTTCTTCGTACGGAAATTATAAAATCAGCAAAAGTTTTAACTATTGGTATTTTGTAGCTTTTGCTCCCAAATCAATTTTCTTACTTTTCAAAGACTGTTTTGCTTTTCACATCATCGGAACTGTGACATACTTTATTTCGAAACATTCAATTGAATAAACCTTGCGTGAATCATCGTTCGGATAATGTTTTTATTTAGATTATATGTTTCATTTATCGCATTCCAGCACTGAATTGGCGTGTCACTCGCACAATATTACGACGCCACTCGAACAGTAGGTGGGTTTGCGTTGTTCCTTTCTTCCCTTGCCAGCATTTTGCATTTTATCGCTTGCCTCAAACCAACACCCGCCTATATGGTGTGAGAACGGTGATGTAAACAAGAGTTTTATGCGTATCACTAATACACTTTGTCCGCCTGGTGGTGCGATGTTGACGTGCGTCGATGCCATTTGATGGCTTCGGCCGGGAAGTGTCAATATGCGAGACCATCCCGATACGATCTCGTCGATAATAGTATTTCGTCGATGCGAGGGGTTACAAGTTTCCCCACCTGTTTTTCTTTCCACGCATTGATGGAAAAGCACTCAAACCTAGTGCGAAAATGTAACTCTACGCACAGGAGAGATGCTAACAAGCCGTTTGCCAAAAACTGGCCCTAGCCGCCGGAAGTGTCCTCTCGCTCTGGTTCCGTAGCCTTCGAGTAAGTTACGAGATGAAAGTTGTTTGTTATCCAAAACGGAATCGTTAATATTATTTTTGTCCCCACCATCATCTCTTTGCAACCGTTCTCCTCCGTGCGGTTGTGTTTTTTGGCTGAAAAACATGCTTAGCAGTAAAATAACTTGCCTGCATTATGTGACTTCCGGTGACCGATTCCGGAACGCATGGAAAACAGCGCGTCCCGATGCTTTTTTCGTTCAATTTTCGGTACCGGCATATGGCGCAATTCGATCGTAAAGCGTTTTGCTTTATGCCGTCGTGTGGCGCTGTGGGTGGCCAGGTGGCCCTGGCTATGGGCGGAAGGATTGGATTATGTTTTTCCTGCGTTCGAGTTCGATTTACTTATGGGAAACAACATCTTAACGGAAGCGCTGGGTTGGCGGCCTTGGCACTTTTGCTTCTCGGCGAAATAAAATGGATATGTTATACGAATGAAAAATAAAACAGGTTGTTTGATGGTGCATAGGGAAAGAAAACAAAGACATTACGAAACAGAGAATGAATAGCAGTTGTGCATTTCAGTGTAGGGGTGTAAAATAATTTGAATAAAAGCAAACTGACTGAAGTTCGTTTGAAAGCATCAAAATTTTATAGTCATAGAACGAAATGGAGTACAACAGGTATATGCAAATAGTTGCACCGATGTGTTATTTAGGGCCATTAAATATTCAAAATATGTAGCTTACTATAAAAATAAGAATAATGTAAACACAATTTTTCTACAAGCTTGTAAAAATATTAAGAAACATCAATTGCAAAATCGATGGGTCGTTTTGATCGTAGTAGGGTAAGTGCACCCATAGTGGAGCTAGTACCAATAGTGGTTGTAGTGGAATAAAATCCTTGCTCTACGCCGTTATATATACAATGGAGTTATTTGTTCTTCTATGAAATGTTCTTTGATCTTCTGCGGAGTGTTAAAAAGATGAACCATCTCATTCCGTAATATAGAAGCTCCAAAATTCATATTTTCTAAACAGGTTGTCCCAACATGCTGCATTCCTTAAGAATCTATAACGAATATCATGATTTCCTTAAGGCTATAAATCACTACAAAATCATTAAAACTATCTGATTTCGCTACTGACATACCCCAATATAACTGATTTATACGAACTTAGTGCATTTTAGCATAATTTTATTATATTTTCATAGTTTTTACTATAGTGCCACTATAGGCACAAAAACTCAAGTTGTTCCTATAGTAGCCATAGATTTTTCACAAGTATATTTTAGTTTTATTCCGGTTTTGGCCAATATAATCAGGTAAATTTAGTGATTTTATTCTGTTTCAACAAAATAAACAAAGCGGAACTGGAGAGAAGGCTCAGCAGAAGAAGCAGAGGAAAGAAAAAAGAAAGCGGGCGAAGGATACGCTATAAAGCATATACTATAGTTTTAGCTGTAATATTCAGAGCATTTTTTAATGAATTAAAATTGGACATGTTTCGGTAAAACAATACAGTCTTTTTAATGACAATGCATTGGTCAAGGAGTATGTTACCGTACTGTTTGAAATATGCTTCAAAAATCAGTAATAGTCAAAATATATTCAAGTTTTTCGTACTACCACCACTATAGGAACACGATACCACAACTATAGGAACCATACCACCATAATAGGAGCAACCGACTAGGAAGAAAAATACGCTTTTTTTCGTGTATTTTGTATGGTTTACGGTGAAAATAGATGTTTTTCAGAAGAAAAGTCATGTTTCGATCATAATTGATTCAAATATGTAGAATATTGTGTTCTTAACACTCATAAATTACACCTAATTGGTATTTACAGTACTAAGTGCACCACTATTGGTACAGTTACCCTAAGGCAATTTATTTTCATTCATAATAGAAACATAGAAAACACATCTACAGAAGTCCGCTTGATTTTGATGTTAGGAAAAGATATTTAGAACAAAAACGATAGACAAGGTGTTGATCGTCTTCGACTAAACAGTAAGACTAATATTTGTATAATTTTATATGAAATGTATAGCTAAAAAATTTACTGAAAGAACTCTATAGAACAAACATACAATTTTATTCTAGAGCTTATCATTTTGTTTGAAAAGTTTTGTTAAAAATAGTAACAGAATTTTTTTTCTATTAAACGACGATTTTTTTACAATAAATTGTAAGAAAAACATCATTTTCGCAAATAAAACTCAGTGGGAGAGATTCGGCTGTGTGTTGTAACTTTTTCCAAATTGCTTTCTCTTCTTTTCACTGTTGTGTTACGGTTATCAATCGAACACAAACGCATACTGGATTAGGAAGAAAGAAAAGGAAAAATACTTTCCCTCTAACAAATTGAAGGCGAATTTGCTCGCAATCGAGTTCAGGCATGAAATTCGGAACACACTTCGAGGGACGGCAAAACACGCTCGCGGGAAAACCAGCGAGGGAAAAGTCGCCGACGACCGCCTTACGAGACCAATGTCAATAACCTCAAAACATTTGCACTGCCAGAGCCATAAAACAATTTTATGCTAAAACAGCACATAAATCACTGCCCCCATTCGGTTCGACCGGGTTCGGTGCAGCGACGGCGGATTCCCTTGTTCCGTTTTCTGGGAGCGCATCTTAAACCCCGCAAGGGTGAGGATGTGCGATGTCAGTTGAAATGTACGCCCGTCGTCGTTGTCGTAGCGTAACGCAGGAGGAGTGACTAGCCGGAACGGTGCGCTATCCGGCAAACAGCGAGTCCGGATCCTCTCTTCCGACATGGCCTCTGACACAGTTCGGTGGCCGGAGGGGGGAAACGACCAGACAGCCCAGCCCCTTCGATGAGATTTAGCGTGCTTCGGGCGAGGAAATGGTGGCCCGCAGAAAGGATGAGATCATCTATTTGTTGCATGCACACGTCGGGAATCTTTAGCCCGCTGTTTTTCATATGGTTTCGGCGTTGAAGAAAATCGTTTCTTTCGTTTCCTACTTCCGCCGTTGTAACAAGGATTCAAACTAAAAGAAGTGAGCTCAAGCCGGAAGGAGATGCGAGTCGCTCCACGCCCGTTGGAGGTTGCTGCTACGTGGCAGGAAGTCGCAAACTGACAGACAATTCACTTAACATTCCCTTGGCTAGTAGTTTTGCTCAACTTGCTCCTTTCATTCATCCCACGGAGAGACGTCGAGGGAGGAGTTCATTGCTTTCTTTCGGTTTTTCCTTTACCACTCTTTGCCTTGTAACACCTTACTACATTTATTCCTCCAAAGGTCCCTCGTTTGGCGCGTGGCGTGTGTCACCCTTTTTATATTTGACTTGAATGAGCGTTCCCTGTTCCAGTAGAAGTCGTCTTTCCCATTCGGTCGAGTTTCCACCACCACCTTCTTCCCTTCATGACAATCGGGCTGTCAAACGGTTGAGAAGATGCACCGGGCATCACCCTCCAGGGGGCCTGGGGAAAGCGACCATTCAGAAGTTATTAATCCCACCCTAACGCTTATTTATGCATTCATTTATTTGAAAAGTTTTCGCTGCCAGCCGGGCGTTTTTGCTTTTTCGCCGCTGCATTTATCCGCCACACTATCACTACTCCAGTTGTGTGGATTCATTTCTATGCGAACCGTACTTTTTTATGGCCGTTATAGCCCAAC
This sequence comes from Anopheles coustani, assembly GCF_943734705.1. Classification (NCBI taxonomy): domain Eukaryota; kingdom Metazoa; phylum Arthropoda; class Insecta; order Diptera; family Culicidae; genus Anopheles; species Anopheles coustani. Next base: position 26,215,104 of record NC_071289.1, read on the forward strand.
AACTATGGCCTGGCTGCTCGTGGGGTCGTTTTGAATGTGGAATATATCTATCTATTTCTTGGGCATCCCGCGACGCTTTCCCTCCGTTCTGGTTTGTTGGTGGTCGAAAAACTTCATCTGAGTGCTTGGAAAATTCCTTCCATCTTCCTCTTCTTTTCTGCCCTCTTTATTCTACCCCTCGTTGTTGTTAGTGCAGGCATACTGCATACTTTTATTACAACTGTTCACCCCAGAAGTAGTGTCACGGCGGGCGGGCTTCACTGTACGAGTTGCGGCCCATGGTATCCCTTCAACTATTTTCCTTCTCTTGTAAAGCCTTAGTAGAGAGAAACTTCACGACAGTCGGTGCAACAATGTCGTCCTTGTCACCATCGGCTTTCGAAGGAACGCGGAAAACCCGGCTCACCCCGATACGAGCTTCCAATGTTTTCCGCGAGATGGTGTGAAAAAGTCATCCGTTAGTTGTTGATAGTCGTTACCGCCAAGATGGGTAGTGGTGGGGGGTGCAAGAGGGGGTGAGGTTGTGCAAAATATGCCCAAGTTTATGTGGGCTGCCCTTTCGGGACGGTGAAGTTGGTGGTGAAATTTATACATTCAATTTCCATTGAATTTTCCACCAGCTTTTCTGGTGGCGAATGGGAAAAAAAGAAGCGGGGAAGAAATAACGATTGCAAGGTCGTATCATCTTGAATGGAGGGAAAATGTGTTTTCTTCTTTCTTCTAGTACGCTTTAGAGTAAGTTTTTATTACTAGAACAAAAACTTTCTCCTTTTCCTTCCATTCACATTCATTTCTTAATGTTTAGCTAAGAGTTATGGCGTGGAGACTGAATTTCATTTATTATTTATGACGATTGCAAATTGTAGATGATGTTGTGAAACATCAATCTCATTCTTCTAAAGGTAATCTACATTTTAAATATTGGGTATGAAGAAACTACAATCCTTATTTCAGAGACAGTTGTTTAGCTAACAATATATAAACGCCACAATTTAAAATTCCTTCTTGTAAGTGTGAACGATTCATCACAAAACGAGTGTGTGTCTAGGAGGTATAACACTTTTTTGAAAGTTTTAGGTATTCTAATTACACATTTAAATTGATAGTTTCTATATTTTAATCATACAAAGCTATTTTAAAAACAAGCACATAGTGGTCCTCAACATAAATGATCGTTTCTGATCGATTAAAAAAAATCCTTCAGTTTGTTTGGAGCAATAATTATTTTTCTTTTTTTCTGTTTTTTCATTTTTAGTTTTCTTATAAAAAAATATTTAGTAAAGACCTTTATATATATCTTAAAAGTGTTACAACTGGAAAATTGTATAGTTTGTTAGTAAACTTTCAGGGCTAAATCAATGTATCGATTTAAAAAAAATTGATCTGGCTTATCGTGATCGTTCATGAGCATGAATTAATATTTTAAAATAAATATCAAAAATATATAAAGGGACTGTGACAATGACATAAATTTGAAATTTTGGGAGATTTCTTCTACACAACAAATGTGTATTTTCTTGCTAGATAAAGTTTATTTCCCCACCAAACCGGTTTATCAGAATTGGGAAAATAACTCGCTAATCTCCTGGTTTTACAGATGAAAAACAGTACAACACTCTGCAGTGCCGTACGCGACGGAGCAAAATTCAGATCTGGCTTGAGATAACGACTTGGGTGTGAAGGTCGGCGGGCTTCTTTGTGGCCTTGTGCTGTGTTTCTTTTCCCGAGCATCAGATGCGGGAGGATGCTCTCAATTACCGGAGCTGTGACTTTCCCGACCAAGGGGGCAAGTTGAACGACGACGACGACGCCTCGTGGGTGACTTCATTCCGACAACAAGCGCCCTCGGGCCCTTGCACTTTTGTGTGCGAGGTTCAACTGAACAACACCCGACCACTAATTGGAATGCAAACACCGCGGAATGCACCGGCGCGCACAGGGCGATAAAGAATCTCGACGTGTGCAATTCCTAACGCTCCTGGTAGGGAAGCATGATAATCTACCTGTATAAAAGCATGGCGTGTGTGTGTGTCTCTTTTGGCAAGAAAAGAGGTAACACTGGAGTGAGCAAAGAGTGCAACAGAATAATATTGGTTCAGCTGGGGGATTTTAGCGGTTTCCCCGAGTCAAATGGAGAGCTGGCAAATTGGATTCACACGCTCATTTTGTTTAATTGTCGCGGTTTAATTGGAAGTCATACGTGGGGAAAATTTTGTTATTTCTTATAACTTAAGACCTGCAGTGTGCTTCATTTGGTGTGCTGATAATGTAAGCCAGGGGTTTTTGGTAGGACACTGGAGTTGTTTGGTTGCATTGCGACTGAAGTTTATTATTTTATCATTTACATGTTGCCAACGCAACCCATGACAAATTTAAATTTAAATAAAGGAGATCATTGCTTTGGTAATTAAAAATGGCAGCGTATCTAATGAATGTTGAGTTACAAATAAAATGCAGCTTTTCGACAGTATGGAAGCCATTTTGTTCCGTTTTGTTTTAAAGCTATCACACACTGTTTGTTGCTTAGGACAATATCAAGCAGTTGAAGTTTATCTTGCTGCGTATGCCTGCTGCCTACGCAATCGTCCGCAAACCTCCAAAACAAGCCAAACAAATCACCGACAAACGTATCATTATTAGCAATCGGTAATGGGTCGTTTGAGCCTTCGTTCGCCGAGTGTCGCCGTTTGAAGTCCGATGACGGGTTCATCCTGATCGCATGCTTCAAGAAGCAATCATCCATTCCGACCCGTTCGAACGGACCAACCAACTTGCCTTCCAATCCAACAATGCGATGAGATTATGATTATCGCCGTTTGGTCTCATCTGCAGTCTGCCCGAAACCCGAACTCGAACCGTGCGGATAAACTTCCACCGATATCTGTCACATTGGGTCATCGCTGCATCGATGGATTTCGGTGGTGGAATAGTTCTGCTTCGAAGGGAAGCGGTTTTGAACGTTTCCGAGTACGCAAAGGCTAATGGGGCTTGGATGGTTCGAACGGAACGGATAGAATTATGCTTTATCGGATGACGATGATGACGATGTTGATGGTGGATTGTACAATTCTAAACGTTGAATTACAATTATACTAAGGTTGGATCATCGTTCTGCAGAAGTATTAACTAAGAGAATGTTTTCTCCGAAGAGTTTTCCACATAAGTACACATCTCGTTGTGGACGTTTGAACGTTTCGAAAAAATGCTTTATTTCCTACATCTATTCCTTGGGTAGGGAATAAAAGCAAGAAATTAAACAAACCTCACTCGCTGACATTTGACATCAAAAGTAGATGTTCCAACACGAAACCGGGTGACAAACAACAAACAAGCACCCTTCACCGCATCATTGCGAGCTGTTTATAAAATGTGGAAACGTGCACACAATTAATATTTGTCAATCGTCAACCTCACAACACGCGTCTTTGGCGGAAAACCACCGTCCGGGTGGCCTTGCTTTCCTTGCACCCTTCGTTCCTAGTGCTTCTTCGAGCCGGAAAATGCTCGTTCTCTAGTGCATCCGATTCGAAACACGCCACACTTTCGAGAGGCGATTGGGTTTGTTTGCACTCTCGTCAACACGCGGCCCTGCGTGACCCCTTCCCTTCGCTTCCCCGTTGCGGGTGTGAATGAGTTTCCCCGGTGCAACATTTCACCACAATCGTATAAGCACGTGCCACACCGGAAGCGAGTATTCGCACACACACACACACGCCCACAGATTTGCGTCACCGTGCACCACGAATTTGATCTTATTTATATCTCCTCATCACCTCTACCGAAACCCGCTGTTGCCCTAATGTCCTGCGACAAATGGCGCACTTCGTTCCGAGTAGCCGTTGGGTTTCTAGTTCCGCGCCACTGGCGTCGGTGCGTCGGTGGCAAAGTTAAATTATGAATCGCGAAGTGTGACATTTTGACATTGCATAAATAAATAAACTCACTCACTCCGCGCCACACCTCACCCGACCCAACCGTCCGATGGGGTTTGCGCTAGCTATCCTTTACAAACGCACACATTGATGCGGGTTCCATCGGTGCGTCGTGGGTTTGTTTGGCACTCGCGAATCCGATGGCCGAGTGGGGTGAAGCGGGGAGAAAACCCTCCGGCCGGGTGTTCCTTTGCCAGCGGAAACATTTGGCACTTGCTGGCGCTGATGGATATTGGATTATTATTATTATCACGCAGGCATTCGGTGTTTGTTTGCATTTCAATTATACGGTGGCCATTATGAACAGAAGACGCATCGACGCCAGTCAGAGAGAGAGAGAGAGGGAGAGAGTGGGTGAGGGAGTGAAAGCGCAGCTGAAGTACGTGGTGTTTTGCAACCGAAAAGGACATGCTTCAAAAAAGATCCTTCGCAACCACACCAACCTTTCCCGTCAGTGTTTTGTCCGGTGTCCGGGACGAATGAAAGGATATGTTCCGATGTCCGGGTGCCGCAGCATCCAACAATCCGTGTTCATTGTCACGCCTCGGCCTATCCATCCATCTCTCTCAACAACCCGTTTTTTGAGGCATTGAATGTACCAAATATTACCTTCATCTCCCCCCCCCCCCTCCCTCCCTCCCTCCCTCCCCAAACCCAATGATCCGCAAAGGGTGGAACGGGGTCGACCGAAAAGCATAAATGTAAACATTTGTCGGGCTTGGCATTTGCTTGGCTGCAAAACATTAGCTTTTCGGTTTTGGGCCGTCGGTGCACCAGAAGCGCTTTCCTACCCCCTCTAAGCGCACTCGGTTCGAATACAGTTGTTTATGGATTGTGTTTAAAGGTCCGACAAGCTGGCAGCATGTTTTGTTTCGTTGTTTTCCGGTTGTTGTTGCCACTAGAGTCGCAGTTTTGGGTTGCAACTGGAAAATACTATGTTTAGGTTTATGTTTATGCTTACGGAGCTTGTGGAGCTTGTATGCAGTATGGTTTCGTTCTCTTGCTGGTACGAAAATAGAACCGTTTGTGTTTGTGTGCGGGCGAGTAAAGTTTATAATAAATAGAGTTGTTTATTTGTAGCTCATGCTGGTTGAACAAGCGTGGTGTGCTTTGCTATTTGATTAAATTTTGTATTTTAAAAGTTGTGACTGCAAATAAGCTTTTTTGTTTCATTACTTCCAATTTGCTGTTGAATCATTACACATCTAGCCGTTAATTTACCTTCACGGGTGCATCAAAATTAGTGTTCAATAAATAAATGGTGCATTATTTCATCAAATATACAACGACAACATGTTAAACAACATACCATATCAGACATTAGGTTAAGGCCCAAAACATTGGGCATATTATCAGAGGCGGATTCAGCGTTCTAGAGAACTCAAGCTGCTATGAGTTGAAGTTGTTCGCTATATTCATCATACATTTTTTCATTTAAAAATTTATAAAATTTCAACTATAATTATGCCGTGCCAAACAATCACATTTCATTCAAATGATTGATCATTTGGCTTATTTCATACAAAATTATCAATTAATTTCCAAGAGAATCCATATTATCGTTTTCTATGAAGAAGGCTTTTTAGTTTATAATCAAACAAATTTTCAGTCGTTTCAAAGCTGAAAAGGTCCTTTTTAGTGAAATGTGTGAAAAGAAGGTACTTTTATTTTAATTCATATTTCCTCACACTATTGTGAGTATTTTTCTTTTCTTTCATAAAAGCGATAAATTGATCACTTTCATATTCGTATGTCCATCAATCTTGTTATTTTAACCCCAAAGAAAATACGAAAAAGCAACGTTTTCTTCTTCATAACTCAATTCAGATAGATTAGTTACATTATTATCACATTTTCATATTCTTTTTTTACGGTCATACTGAAGTAAATCCTTTGGGCAATAAGCAGCTTACCCTGTGGGCCATTTTTACATACACTGTAAAGTTTCTTGATTTCTTTGGGTAGATGGTTTAGAAAATATATAAGAGTTTTACTTTTATTGAATGAAACTTCGTCAGTTCTAGGCAACAATTCTCGTTGACCACATAAAATAAGTTTGCGGTCGTGAACTTTGGCGTTTCCTGCCATAAATTGACGTTTTCCAGAGTTAGATTTGTTTCGATAATTTTTTTATTTGCTTGTGTGGCACGACTTCATGCATCTCATACTTCATTTCATTCACCATTATTTTATTTCCCACCAAGCGGTCGAAAAACATCGCAAAGATAATTGATCTGCCCGCAAGCACACCATATCTTTCATGTTTTACACGTCGTCCCTTGCAGCCCAGCGTCGCGCATGACATTGGTTCGTTTCGGTGCGCCATGCATCCTCGTTGGCACGTGTGCCCGAGCAAGTCTTGTTCCAATATTCCGATAAACACGACGCGCAAGCACAAGATACTTGTCGCTGCAGCTTTTCCGTGGCCGCGGCGCGACGATTTGTTCGACCGTAAAATTGTGATCGACCCTTCAACGGCATCGGAATAAATTGTAATCCCCTTGCTATCGATTAATTTCTGGCATCGACTCCGTGTGTTGGGTGTTCGCTGGAGGTTTATCCACCCTCTCGACACTGGCAGCAGTATGCCTTCGGTGCGGGACAAACAGAAACATAACAATAAAGATGAAAATCATAAAAGACGATATTTATTGCTGCATGAAAATATAAATGGAGAACGATCGCGATGGGAGCAGTGAGCAGCAGGACGGAAATGAAGAGATAAAGGGCACCTCGTGCCTCGTGCAGGGCGAGTGGGTGGCGATGGAGTAGGGCGAAGGAAAAACATCCTCGGGAAAAGAAAACTACCGCAGCGTAGAGCATGCAGATATTCCACCCGGCAAGGTTTCGGAAGCAGCATGGCGAGGGTAAAAGTGATAAGGATAAAAAGACGACATTTTCTCGTGGCAAGGGAAAAATTGGAAAGCCATTCTTCGACGCTCGGAATTTTGAATTGAGCTAACGGGAAAGTGTGGCATGGGGGACGCGACTTGGCCGGGAAATCAAGCGCAAAGGAAACACTTGTCGGTGATAAAGAAGGAGATGGAAAGCACCCAAGCGCGGACCGGGAACGATGACTCACCAAAACCGGTCGCGGCTTTCGACGAAGGGTGGAATCATTTTTTGGTTCGGACAAGTCAACTCATCATTTCCCTCCTCTCTCATTCTTGTTGAGGATGGAATATTCCACTTTTATCCCACGTGTGCATGGGGTGAATAATGTTAAACTAGTTCTTTAGTCGATTGACCATCGTTTGAACAGTCTCGTGGCGTGGACATGGAAGTCGTTTTATCAGTAAGTCCTCTTTTTAGTAACGAAGTTGTCATTTACTCTATTTTTTGTGACATGCTTCTTATGTCGAGATCTCATTTTTCCAACAAGTGCGTCACGCTCGACGCATAAATCATTTGAAATATCTTTGATTTTCGCTTTCTTTATTTTCATGAACATTCCATGTAGCAAGACCTTTGACACTAATAATGAACATGCTTTTATTTGAACAAAAAAAAGTGTTATTGAGAAAAGCTGAGTTGTTTATTGATTGCTTTGCATAGTTTTCCATGTTTGTTCTTTGTTTTAACTGAATGTAACATGTTTAAAAATAAGAGTGAGCAATAAGCTTTTAGCAGGAATGTTAATATCAATACAATTGTTCGTGATTATAACTACTCAAAAAAATAACATGTTACAAGCCATGTATCGATTATTGTGCATTATAAATAAAAAATATATAAATACATCGCACAATTAATTTGTAATTCAAATGTTTTTCGATCTGAAATATAAATTAATCCTGTTACAGTTTAACCTGATTTTCGAAACTATTTTTGACATAATAAGGCATATTTCACTCTTGTTTACCAGTTGATCATGAAGAAGAAACAATTTAAGGAATACGCAAATGGCATGTATGATATTCATAAACATAAATTATTAAGCCATATCTTACATAAAAATGTGGGTTTTTGAATGTCACCTAACCATTTTTCAAGAAATTTTGCTTCTATTTTCCCTTATTTTTTGATTTGTAATGTATTGGTCGGTAAATGAATAGTTTATCCAATTCGAAATATTTAAATAGTGGTTGTACTTGTATCTTTTGTTAAGAATAGCATCGTTCATTGATTTTTAATGCCTCAAAGTGCGGCATTGTTGTAGTATTTTTCAAGTAATTCATTAAAATACAATTGATGGGTGTTTTTGTTCATTACCGTTTACGGTTTTCTAAAAGCTTTGGGTTTCACGAAAAATATCAGTCTTGAAATGAATTAGCTCAATTATCATATTTGTTCAATGTTTGCATATTAGTTTATGTATTAGTGATGAAATGATAACCTTGTCAAACGATATCCAGTTTCTTTCCGCTTTTTCTTATTGTTTTCTGTATTGGGGATTCGTTCAATGTCGATCTCAATTGATTGCTAGCTCATTTAATTAGCAAGATTAATCCACCGGCTGGCGGTGGCAACGATTTAAACAAGTAAGCCTCCCAAAAAGCCACCGCTTCAAAGTGGTATAGTTCCATTTAGTGTGTAAACAGCATTTTCCCGGAATATTGCGCGGGCGGGAGCGTTCGTTTTGTAAGACAGACGAACAGAAATGTCTATTTGCCGAGCGCTTACGAATCGCGACCATAAATTTGATCAATCTCCTTGTGCGCACATTTCGGTAAGGGTCGCGGGCGCGATTCTCTTCGGTGCCGGTGCCGGGTCGGTTCCTTGGCCGCGGCTGACGATGCTTAATCATAAACGGATGATAAACGGTATCACAAACAAAGACCCATTAGAGAAGGGACCGAGAGCCGATCGAAACGGTCCGGAGATGAAAGCAACAGCGGGATGTTCGATGATTCTTTGTTTGCTCGCGACTCAAGATTTGTGGATGATTGCTCGCAGAGTTAATGTAATTAATCAAATAAGTCGATGAAATGTAATTAAATTAGTTCGATGGAAAGCTGTGTTTTTCGTTGAACTGACACTCTCCCCATTGAAGCAGTTATGTGAGTTCGCTAAATATACAAAGACATATCAACGACTGGATTGAGAAGATAAGAGTTTATTTTCATATTTTAAGTAGGACACGAATGTGATACAAGGTTTGAGGCTTAAGCCTATGCATTGGATCGAAAATATGTCCTAAAATATTTTTCACCCTTCGCAGCTAATCAAAACGGGGACCGTTTCGCATACCATCAGCCGGATTGAGCCGTTTCTTACCGTTATAGATGTGGCACCGGTGATGCCGGTGTCGCTAAAAAAAGCGCACAGCTCAACGCTGGCTCATGGGACGGGAAATTTGGCTATTGGTGGCGCAAATTCCACGAAACAACACCGATCACCGGCTGGCGATACGATGCTATGCGGTTGAGTGTTATAGAGTACCGGGCCTCGTTGTCTCGATTCGGAAACTATTTCCCAGCGCCACTGACGTGTGTCCGGCGCGGCCAGTACATCTATCGGGCGGCCCGGATCGATGTATAATTTTGGGCCGATTTGGAAATGTTTTCCTTTGCAAATTTGCAGGCCCCGGAGAGGTATTTGTGGCGTAGATACAAAGTCCTCGAATTCTATCAGTTTTGGGTTGGCCAGGGGGGCGGAGCACCCGCGGTAAAATCGCCAGAAAACCTTATATCTCTCAGCTCCACACTTTTGGAGAATTTTCCACCCCGATAGAAATATGTTGATAAAAGGCACGGTTGAGGCAAAAACAAGGTCGAGGAAACACCATAAAAGCGATGCTGCGGTTTTATTTTTGTTCAAAGTTTTATGCGCGTACATACTTGGTAAAATGTGTATGTTTTCATAAACATGTGTGCGTTTTCCTTTTTTCTCATTTTTGCACGTTAGTCGCCCTGTGAACGAAACGTAACGTTCTTGAGCGATCGATCGTGGCCCACGTTGGATAGGAGGGTTGGATTTTTTGTTTGTTTAAAATCCGAATTTGTTCCTAGCGCAGGATCATGTTCCGTGTGGTGGTGTGGTTTGTGGTTTTGTAATAAAAGATTAATGCCTGGCAAAGCGGCCCGGTTGCCAAGGGCTACCCATTAAAGTAACCGACGCTGGAGAAACATTAGCTGCGCAAAAGTGTAAACAACAGGGAAAACTTTTTCTTCAAACCAGCGTTAATCCTTCAGCGTGCTGGACTAGTTTCAATGAATTTACAACAGGAGTTGTTGCAAGAGGAAAATATAACATTTGCAGAGAACTTTCTCTTCTCTCTTTATTTGAAATTTGGTTCTGTTAGCTTCTCACAACGTGCAATTGTACCGAGGACTAATTTGACTAAAATTACTAGTACTCAAAAATCGTTTGACAAAAATTTGAGCTCGACGTGAATCGTTCTTGTTACCGAATTCAGAATCCGTAGAAGATGAAAAAAAACAACAAGAGAAACATTCTACAAAAAACGACCCTTTCTGAGTATCCATTAGTAGGTTTTGGATAGCGTATAAAAAAGGTACACATCGAGGCGTCTGCATTCTCTTAGTTGACATCAACGAAATTTCATGCTTTATCTTTTCAAGGGCAAAATGATACACTGTCAGTATGCGGCCGGTCGAGTCTTTTCGAGTGAGTCCTATATTTATAACGACCATTCATTCGAACGACCGACGGATGAGAGAAAGCTTCAAAATGTGCCTCGCAAAGACACCCACGGAGGCCGTCCGGTTTTCGGAAGGAACGCGAGAACAACTAAGATGGAATCAACCGAACGTCGCTCCATCCCCGAGAGTAGCATATCATGTTTCATTCCGGGATGTTCCAGTGTTTGTGATGTTGTTTTGTGCTTTTACTTTCTGGAAAAAGGTAACAGTCATCTTTTCCGTGTCTACGGCTGCGTGCGTGTGTGTGTGTATTGGTTCGTAATGAACCCGACAGACAACAGTGGCTTACTGAGATGACTAAGTGGCGATGAAACTAAGATTGAAATAGAGACTGCTGCCTGTCTAGGGAAACCGTCTGCCAAACGCCCCAGATTGAGGATTAGCAGGCGTTTTTTCCTCGACTTTTCTTCAGTCCTCCATCCATCCTTGCTTCCGTTTTTCGGTCGGGGGACGTTGCGTTGCTTGGATTGTTGCGAGGCAGACATACTTCTTTCTCTTTGCACTTATGACATTTGTGTTGATAGAGAAAAAGAAGGAATAAAGAGTAGAAGACATTCACCCACTGCTTTGGTGAAATCCATACCAAAAACAACCTATAATGGTGTCCAAAAACCCCCGCAAAAGGGGAGGAAAAAAGCCATTGCGTCGCCGTATCGGAGGCCCCGAAACGGAAAACTATCATTTGCAGTTTGCTCTTTACCATTGCGTGTCTTTTCCCTTTTTTTTCGCGTGTGACTCCAACACAGTTATGGAGCAACATAAACCCGGTCCGGTGAGTCCGATGATTTTTTAACGCACCGTAGAACAAAATCGAGTGACAGAGCGCTCCCAGCCCGATAGAGGGCGGAGGAGTTTTTCCACCTTCACCTTCACCCGCGGCGTGAAAATGCCGCTCGCCAACATCGGAAACCCACCGACACGAGGTCAACCTGGCACGGGGGACGAGAGGAAATGGACTGCCGGCGCCATCCTGTCGGCAACATCATCATCATCGTCATCACCACCATCATCGTCAACAGCATCTCCCCATCGTCACCCATCGATGCCGAATGGCGCCGAGGATGCGAGTGCTTCCAACTTTTTTCCTCCTTCGTTTTTCTCGATTTGTTTTCCCCCTCTGGCAGGAAAATCCGTCAATTGAAGCACGGTGCCGCAAACGCAACGGAACGGCCCGGAACTGGAACCGTCCCGTCCCGGTGATGTGGAGTTCGTTGGCCTCGCGTTCGACGTGTGTTCGGGAAGCTTGTGGTGTTTCACTGTTGGCAACAGCGTCGACCCTCTCCGGTTTCCGATGTTTCCCGTGACGACTTTTCTCCGATGACTCCGAAGTGCGTTTGTGGGTGAGCGGTCCGGATGCTGCCGGCAGTTCCTTGAGGGGTTGAGCACTGTTTGTGGAAAAGTTTTGCTGCAACATAATCATCCCGGGCGCATTCCCCGGGCATTGCTTGAACGACGAGCGAACCGAAGTCGAACCGGGAACGGGGCGATAGATTTAAAATAATACTCGCATAAAATTGATGACGACAGCGTGAAAAACTTGTGGGAGAGAATGATTCACCCACTTGAAGCGGGAAAATGAATTGCCATTTTTTTCGTCAACGCGCTCTTTGTTCGATTGACCAGTTTTTGAGAAAGGATCTTTTATTCCTAAATTATGTTCGAAGGGCGCAATTGATAATAGTCTAAAGTTCGAAATAGATTGTAATTGAAGCTTAAATGCAGCTCAACTTATACCAGCTTTTGAACATAAAATAAACAAAGTTCAAACTTTTTTGTTTTTCTTCCCCTTTTGATCTGACAATGGTTGTATATGACTTTAGCATAAAAACATAAAACACGTTGATTGCTTCTAATACCTATTGTTACTACAAAGAATCTTAATTACTACCTTATCATCAAATAAATCCAGCATGAAAAAGGGAAGTTTTGACAAGTGGGATTTTCCTAGCGAAAACCTATAGCCAATCGATTGGCTTTCCGTTGCACCTTTTGCACATCGTTCACACTTGCAACGGTTCCCCAACGCAGTCCTAGACCCCGCCATTGTTTGTTAATTTGTCAATACAATAATTTGAATATCCAATTAAGTTCGCGGCATAGGCCGACATTGTGTTCGGAGCGGTACTTTTCTACTTTGGTTTGTTTTAAGTTTTCGTTTTTGCAATTGGAACGATTTTGTGCAGCTTTTGGGCCCAATTTTTTTCTATTGTGCACTAGTCCATTTGAAACTAGTGAAAATCCGCCCGAATTGGAAGGTGTTGGTTGGCTGGTTTGGTGAATGAAATAAATATAAAGGATACGTTCGGGTGAAAATGAACAACTAACATCGAAATTGGCAGTAAAAACGCCAAAGCAGAAGCGGGCTCGAAATCGCAATATCCTTTGCTCACCGAATTGGCACGCTTGAGCTGGTAGATATGTTGACCGTTTTGGTGAACTGCCCGGGTTGTTGTGAATTGTGTTGTAGTTTTGTTTAACCCTTTTCTTCCGGAATGAATTTATTTTATTCGTACACTGTATTCGATGTTCATGGACCGGTGGAGCGGGAGTGCGTAAATAAAATGGACAGGTCGAATGGCGAAACGAATTTCCCGGAGGATCTTTCCGTTAGTTTGTTGTTTTGAATCGGTTTTGTTTCGGGAATTCTTTTCGGTAGTGGAGTTCTTTCGAAAGGGTAACAATGTGTTGCTAATGAACAGAAACGGTAGCTCGTGATAAGTTGGATTGTGTAAAAATTTGAATTTGAAATTGTATTCCATTGGAACAATATTGTAGGCATGTACTTTATCATTTCTCAATGTCGAAATATTGTTTTTTGATGACTTTTCATTTTAAATAATATGGAAACGGATTTAGTAACTAAACTATACCTAATTGACCAAAATCAACTAATGTTCTATTGATTTCGGTTTTACGTTAGGTGTTATTCATTTTAGAATAAACTAATCTTAGCTTCCCAAAAAGTCACACCTCTTTTACAAGCATTAACATTTCGTAGGTTTATAGTTAAAGCTACACCAATTGTACATTTTGTTTTTCTAGTTTAATTTCTGTGTAGTGGGTGGAAAGAACATGTTTTCCACTTTCAGCTTGTGTTCTGTTTTTTAAAGTCAAATTTTCCTGACACCATCTCATCACCATGTTTTACCGAAACACTCTTCACGCTGCTCGGTTCGACAAAATTCGTTATTTTTATGGAATATTTAGCGTGTCTACTTTCACCCTCATCGGCCGGAGCTTCCATCTGTTTCGCGATGTAATTGTGTGTCTAGTGTTCTGTTTCGCTTCCGAACGACAGCGACGTTGTTCGCCAGTTTTTTTTTACCCATTTTTACCAAGTTGTGTTTTGGTTTTGTTTTTGTTGCAAAGTGCGGTAATAGGAGCGCATCGAATATGCAATTGCTCTGGCCGAGTCCTCGGGTGCAAGGCAACTACAACCGAACGCTGAACGGGTTTGTTTGAGCAACCCGAACCTAGACCCCTTTGTTTCGTTGACCACCGGTTTGGGGTGACTTTTTACTTGTCTTTTGCTTTGCTTTGATTCTCCCGTTACGCCAAATTCGGGGTCTGCAGGAAGGTTGAAGGTGAGGATTTTGTAAAATAAAAACACATGAAAATGAAAAACTACACGTTTGGCAGAGCGTGACTTTTTCCACCGACTGCTGGCTGATGGGCCGACGTTGTTTCATGCTCCATTTAGTGCAATGGTGGCTCATCCGATCGCGGGTATGTGAGCTTTACCCCTCCCCCATGGTGCCCCGGGCAAAGACGATGGAGGCGCCTGGTGGCCTGTGTTGGGGAAAATTGAGCCTCCTTGTCGGTATTACGGCGACATCGCGACAATGCTGAATATCGGCCGCGAGCTCAACGGATGACTGCTTGGAAGTATCGCAACGCCTGCTAGATGGATGGCGGAATAGATGGCACTGTCAGTGATGCCTTCGCATTTTCACCGGTAGGTTAGAGATGGATGGAAGCGAATAAATTGCTGTCACTCGTTGTCAGAGTGGCCCCGGACGGATATGAATTGCTTTGCGAGAGTGCACGAAAAAATAGGCCTTTCCCCGTGGCTTACTTTGAAAGCAACAGGACCACCGAGTCATAGACAAACACGATCAGGGAAGAAAAAAAGCTGGATGTGCTTGAGGAAGAGTATAAAAAAAGTCCTCCCATCGATGGATTTTGATTCATCACTCCTAGTATCGTTCAAAGATTTGTGAGTTATTCAGTATCGATTAATGATCAACACGGTGAAATGGCATTGATCGTTCTTGGGAAAACCGAGCGTAACATTTGTCATAATGTGTCAGGAATGAATTTTATTCGACCATTTGATAGTAACATAGTCGAGTCCTTCCTAGTGTTTTGAATTTCAAACGTCCTTCAACTTAAATTTCGTAATATGTGGTTTTTTTATAATATTTGGTAAATATTTATAATGTCAAAGCATTATCTTTTTTATTCGTGAAATTTATTTAAATTATTCATAAAATGTAATTTATCGCCTATAAAGGCGCTTAGATCAATACTTTGCAAATTTTGCATGATTTACTACTTTGCGAGCTATTGTTGTGAAATGATAAAAATGATTAATGAGGAATCCAAAGTCTAAAAAAATTGCCTTAAAATTATATTACGGTTTGTTCATCATAAACATCGTCCAACAAAACTGACACCCACCCTAATCCGTAAGATATTTTGTCCTTTGTAGAAGCACATTCGCTTCCTTTCTTCAAAGTAGAGCTATATTGAGTATTCTTTAAAAAAAAACAACTGAACAATTCTATTTGAATCATCTTAAAACATGTGAATCGCATATTATCGTTTTAATGCCCCATGATAGATCCCCGAATTGCTTCATGGTTGATGAAATTACATTGCGCTCAACAAACGCCACATTACCTTGCGTTAAAAATATTTATATCAAAACGCATCACATTCCCGAAGCCATAAAGCTGTTATGGCGGATCCGGTTGGCCGTCGCCAACGGTGAACTATAAATTTCAATCCCGTTCGGTGAGTTTCTGTGTGTTTCATACACACACACACACATAGTAGTAGTACAAGTAGTTGGCTGTGCCTTTTCGCCCGAGCCTGATTGTTTTTATTCGCGCCGGGCGCTGAAAATGGAAAACTATTGGACCGCGCAGTTATTGTGGCTTTGCCGCCACGGCGGTGGTCGTTGGCGTCATCGTCGTGTGCTGGTGTGTGCAATAATAAATTCAATCCTGGTCACATTATCGCCGCACGACGTTGCCAACCGTCGTGCATACTCACACATCCGGCCTGTCCCGTGTGTCCCGTATCCTTGTTCCTTCCGGACGCTTTTATTTTCTGTTTGGTGTTTTCCAATCTTCCCCACCGAACTATTGGAAACGCTGTAGGGGATTTCTTTCGAGGGTTTTTTTTTGTTCTGTTCAGAAGGGGAAAGAAAACTCCACTCAATCGATAGCGCAACGAGTTTCGTCCCGTTCCACCGTGCGCTCTTTATGGGACCGGTTCGTACTGATGCTGTGTGTGTGTGTGTGTGGAATAAACAAAATCTATAAATTTATCGCTCGTCTCTACCGTCTAGACTGGCCTGGTTCGTTGCTCGGCTGGCTGGCTGGCTGGCGGGCTCTTTGGCTGGCGCTGTCTTGTCTAGAGCAAGTTGTTCTACATTGATGGCTTTCTGCGGCACTTTCCACACGGATGGCAAAGGCTGGACGTCCGGGAAACCGAATCGAAACGGGACGTAAACACGATGCCGATGTTCACTCCCTTTAGCACAAACAGAACAAAAAAAGAAAACACAAGGCACTTCCAGCGTGAATCCGAAAGGAGTTCTTTTTCTCGTCTCGCGTTTGCATACCAACGGCACTTCACTTCGCGGGTGTTCGGCTTTCGGTATGTCCCGGTTCCTTCCTTTACCGATTATTGCACTCGCACACACCGATAATAAAGACGCATAGATAGGCACTTGAAGCGATGGCCATTTTACCTCGACCCCGAAACGATCGCGAGGAAAATGGTCAGGAGTGGGTTGAGCTTTTATAGCGTACCGTAACAACGGATTGGGATGACTTTCAGAGAGGAGCAACATTAGCACTATGGCCATGCTGGAACTAAACCAAAGTTGGGTTAGGGGTTTTGGTTTTTTTCGCTTTCGCCTGTGGAGCGGTTTTTTAGTTGGATGACTGTAAGTAGGAAAAATCGAAATGGGATGTAGCCAGTCAGTCAGTCAGTTAATGTGGCTTCGATTTCGGGAAGAAAAACCGCATCCAACTCTACCGACTTCTACTGGAGATTCGACGGTTGAATCATTAAACTGCCAGAGTTTCAGTAGAGATTCAGTATGCAAATTAAATGATGCATTTCAAGCTGATGCTGAATTGTTTTCTTAGAATTTTACAGCGTTTCTCGAGAAGATTTGAGGACCCTTTTGCCTTCATTAAATGTTTCTCCGATTGAAATAAAATGAATAAATGAACCTCTCAATTGTGACTAGACTCCACTGAGAGAGCTTCTTTTGAGTTGATTTTCCTGTTTGTCTTGCCATGTCGGTTTTCTCCTATCGTTTAATTTTCCTTTCCTTTTATGGCAATAACAATATCCTAATGTTCAACCATTTGTACCGCTAGCTTCACGAACAAGCCTAGAACTATTCCCAAAATGCTGTTCTACTCTGTTACATCCAACCTCTTGCTTCCCTTTTTTTATCCTTCGCTCGCACCGACAAATCATATTTTCCCGCACCGAGCAGCGCTCGTAAAAGTTGCCCTTGTGTTTTTCCCGTGTGCACCCCTTGTTTTTCGCCCCCCCCCCCCCCTCCGTCAATCGTGCGCATCCTCCCGGAATCTGTGGCGTCACCTTTTCCGATTCCGTTTTCCCGCCCGCCCGAAAGGTTGATGATGCTGTCCGCGCCAGGGTGGCGCCAGACAGGGAACGCTGAACAAATAGCAAATAAAAGAACATCCCCAAACGTGTGGCCCTCGGGGAGGGACGTGAAGTGTGTGTGTGTGTCTCCCTAAAAGCGGAAAACATCAGCACAGTGGATTTCCCCGAAAACCGTTCCCCTTGGAGCAGAAAGACAATCGGGTACACCGCGAAAAACGGTGACTTTTCGCAGACTCCAACATCAGCGCAGTCGTCAGCTGAAAACTGTTGGCAGCTATCTACCCTTTTCCTCGGTTTTCCTCTCGGACCGAACCATACCAAAGCGGACGGACCTAATGGAAGGAAATGAACCTGCTTTTGTCTCCCGGCCCTCGGAGCGGAAGAAACAAACGCGCACCGACTTGTCAGGGCCAAAGTCAAGCGACAGTTTGCAGTTCGAGCTTTCCGTCCGATTTCTACATGCACGCGGTGGCGGTCTTGGCGCGTGTGTTCGGAGTTTTTCCGGGTCGAGCTACCGGGGGTCCGGTTTTTCGCCGAATGACGAACATCATAATGCTGATCCGTCAGCTTTTTGTTGCAGCTGAGCCTGTTACTTTTCGTACACTTCCGCCCTGCTCGGTGGAAATTTCCTTCGAGCGTTGGTTTAATGTTTTTACCCTACCCGTCCCGCCCCAACCGTGCCCTTTTCCGGGGGTTCTGCGGTCACTCTTTCGTGGCTCAAATTAGCGCTCGATGATGATGCTGATGATGATGAAGACGAACTTGAGGACGATGAGATTAGCAGCGCCGGTCGTTGGTTTTTTGGTCGCCCGCGCTCTCAACGTTGGACCTTTATTTCCCAGGTTCTTAGTTGAGTAGTTGAACTAAGCGGTAGAATAAAGGCCACGCTAGCCGAAGGGAGGCAAAAAGGGCAGACGATCTGGAAATGCTAAAAGAATAATTGTCGGTCACCCCTCTGACGAGAGACAAAAGAGAGAAGGGGAGGGGATAGCGCGAGGGCTTGGAATGTGTGCCTTTTCGTCGACTCAAGCGGGTGATTTATTGAGCCGGCGCGGAGATGAGCGCCATTCGGGAGTTATTTGTGTCCAACCACCCTCCAGGGTGGGGGCGGGATTGGTGGGATTGCGGAAGCTGAAAATCCAGTGAAAGCTGTTCGGTTCCTCCTCGCAACCGCCGGTCCATTTTGTAGCCCGAATTAGTGTCGAAATCGCTCTCACAAAAACGCACCCTTCGGGGCAACAGCATCAGCAGTCCTTTGCATGTTCTGTCAGTCCAGTACAGAGAAAGTTATTTTTGGAGCAGGGATTTTCGTGCTCCCAGGCGGAAACAGATTGGCCGGAGGATCGAAATGATTTGGCTAATTGCGTTGGAATGCACTTTTTGGTGGTATGTTCAATGACGAACGGCAAACAGCTGTTCACGCTGACGAGAGCGCGAGTGAAGGCAAAAGAATCATGACCCTGCGATAATGGAAATGAACTGCCAGACAATGAATTATTTTGCCGGTTACAGGCGTAGGTTGGTGGGCGGGAGTGGAATGTTTTTATTGGAGATTTAATCATTTTAATGCGCTTTACCCTGCCTTCGACGTGCAGCGAATGTTATCACATTTTAATTTTATTTCCAATGCCATACAATGGCATCCCATCAACATGGACAAACAAAGGGAAAATAAATCCAGTGAATAAAGTAGAAATTTAATAAGAACATCATTATGAGGTAAATGTTGTACATAGTTGAAAGATTTAACATTTCCTATGGTTTTTAATATTCTCTCCCCTTTGAAATCTATTTGAATAATAAATAAATTAATTAATAGATTTAAATAATTTTATTTTAAGGATACATGCGGAAAAATTACCTAATCGATGTAGATACGTTTTCATGCGATAAACACAAACTATAACCACGTGGTAAAAAGGTTGAATAAAATCATTTAAAAGCGCTTCAAAATACATTGATCATCAAAACTAACGTTCCAAAAGTAGAAATAATGTCAAACCACTTTGTTATACTTTGCTTAATATTTTGAAAAGCTCAGTATTTTTCATTTGTTATACTTTCTTCTCTTCTTGTATTCTATTGAAAACTCCTTTAACAATTAAACCGCCTACTGCGGATGATCAAATATGTATTAACTCACAAAATGTTGTAATATTGATGGTAGTAACAATATCTATGTTTATTTAAAATAAATATATTTCATATTTTTTTGTTATATCTTGAGGCAGACTGATGCGATTTTGTGTAATAAAAAAAATAGGGTAACGGTACCAATAGTGGCACAATTAGTAATGTAACTAAGAATATGAAGTAATTTATTAGTTTTAAGAACATAATATTTACATATTTGTACCAATTACGATCGAAACAGGACTTTTCTTCTAAAAAATATCTATTTTTACCTCGAAAAAATACACGAAAAATAGCGTATTTATCTTTCAAGTTGATTGTTCCTGTAATTTTGGTATGGTTCCTATAGTTGTGGTGTCGTGTTCCTATAGTGGTGATAGTACTTGGAAATGACTGAATATATTTGCCTGTAACTTATTTTTGAAGCATATTTCAAACAGAACGGCAAAATTACTCATAAACCAATGACCATTGACCATTGGCCTCATAGACCTCTCACAAACCAATGACTTTTGCAGTTACGTATAACCCTAAGGAAATCATGGTATAATAAATTCTAAAGAAATGCCACATTTTAGTGCAACCTGTTCGGAAAATATTAATTTTGGAGCCTTAGTTTATTACGGAATGGGAAGGTTTATCTTTTGAACGTCATTGAGAAGATCAAAGAACATTTCATAGAAGAACAAATATCTCTTGTATTTATTTCATCGTAGAGGTAGAATTTTATTCCACTATAACCACTATTGGTACTAACACCACTATGGGACCACTTACCCTTGGTTTCTCAAATGGCATTAAATGATGCATAGCGCTATTTTTGATTAATGCCAAACAAAGCAGTAAGAAATTCAAGGAGTCAATCGATTTACAATGCGGTTTGTAGCAAACCGGGTAGATGAAATCTACTTCCAGATAAAGCCACTCAATCTATTCGTTATCCATCATGAGCCATGTTTTTACTGAAGACACCAATCCCAAAGAAAATTATTGTCCATCTGGCAGCTCTTTTCCTGGCCCGGGGCGAGTTGCGGATAAACGGTTGCATCCAATCTGTAGATTTTTATCGAAACACAAAAGCCATCTCGAAACAATCGGTGGTAAGGCACTGGTCTTTTCTAGCCACCCAAGAAAGTGAGGTAAACCTGAGGGGACACTCGGTGGGGTCGGGTGGTTGCCAGGTAGCCCGGTCGGGTATGGCATTGCAATTCCTTTAATTTAAATCAAAGCCCCGCCGGCTCCGACCGGGATGACGGAGTTTGATGCACTTCAGTAAATTCGATTGCAAACGGAACCAATCCATTTGGTTCTCTGGTTGCTATTCAGGGTATCCGCTTTGTCACCGGTAGCGACCCGGAGAGATGACGTCTCGGAACATCTTGACGACAAAGTCCCCTCTCCTTGCACCTCTCTTGTTGTTTCATCGTTTCAAAGTAAGGTGAATTTGCTTCAAAGGTGTGGACAAGAGTTGAAGACCTGGTGTGAGCGGGGAAATGGAGAAGAAGGAGCTGCCTTAGCAAACACAAACATCCGTACTAACACAGAACCAGCCCTGACCGCATCGAGAAAGATTAGCTTCGGAAGTGACGCCTGCCGTTCCCCATCCACGATCGACTTTTCCTTCGTTTCGTTACTTGAATCCTTGAGTCGATTCATTCCCGGAGGGAAGGATTCCATTTCCCGGGTTTCCAATACCTTTTCTCCCCCAGCGCTGAACAGTTGTCAGAAGAAGTTCCTGGGATGACGATTAAGGACAGACCGTAAGCATGCTCCGGAGCCGTCGGGATGATAACATAATGAAAAAATAACACACAACTTACCTTTGCTGCACTCTTCGAGCGGGAGATCCACCGGTTACTTCGATGGTTTGTGGAACCGTACGTTGGGGATGGGTGTTCTACGTTCTTTCTTCAACCTTTGCAAACGATAAGCTGCGAGCTAAAACGGCTTGCTTCGATTAGCTCTCCGTTGAACACAGGCGAAGAACCGGTAAAATGCATTCGCCTCACTTTAGTCCAAATAGTAAGTAGAGGTAAGCCTGGTGCAGCTTAACAAGCCAGGGAAAATGGAGCGAATAAATAAGTAAATGAAACCGTTCGTGGGATGCATTGGCATTAGAGTAATACTGGAACCGCATAGGACGGGTTTAGAAAGGTGACATTATTTTAACTAACTAACCCAAACGAAATATGTGTATGCAGGATGATTGAGGATTGCGAGAAAACAGGTTCGTTGTTCACTGTGCTGCAAAATGAAACTTTGTGATTATGAATCGAAAAATGGATCATTGTATGGAAGATAAAGGCAACTTAACCCAACATATTAAAGCATATGAAAAGATGGATCAATTCTATGGATTAAAACAATCTGTTTGTAAATTCGATTACTTCAAGGCATATGAACAGATGGATCAATTGTATGGTTTAAAACAAACTGCTTGTATATTGCATTTATTTCTTATCTTGAAATTTAATTACATTCTTTTATAACAGTTAGTAATCTGATAGGATGAAAATATGCTTCACATTGCCTTCACAGTTCAAACAGGTTAACACGTTTCTGTCCACAGTCCAACTAGCATTGCTGCAATACCGGGAACGATTCGGATATGTTTGCAATGCGCAAATGCATTCTATATTGCAGTACGATGGAGAACGGGCCCCATTGGCCTGTCGCTAGTGTTGGAGAACGTTTGTGGAGAAAGCGATACGATAGCACGGAGCATTCTAGAACGATACGGTACGAGTATCTTAAGAGAATTGGTTATGGCTCGACATTTTCTTTACATTGTTCCCGCTTTGCCGGCGTGGCCAGCGACTCGAGCCCGAACGAACGATACCCGACGCCAATGCAATATCCCGCGCCCCCCTATCCTACCCGCCTCGTCGTGGTGTTTGATCGTGAGTTAATTTCCCACCGGAGTTCGTTAAGGAAAATAAATGTCGAGTGTATTTGTTATTATAGGTTCCTTTGCGAAGGGGATGGAGTTTACATTTTCTCCCCGTGCGGGCGGTGGGTTGATATGTAATCGATTTCCACCCCGGTCGCCGTTGGTGGGTAATGAATGATGAGACGATAGTGTTGCATTTGTGAATCGATCGTAAAGTAGATCGAAAACACAAGCCGATTTGAAGGAGATGATGTTGTAAGATCCATTTGAAGTTGAATAATTTAGAAATTAAAATCAAAGATTTATTTTTGCAATACGATGAGTTTCATCTTCTTAAAATCGTTTCACTAGTTTGAAACATTAGACATCAAGTTAAAGGCCAAACAGATGAAATGATACATAAATGATTCTCTTTCAATGCGACCGGCTCTGCAGCTACGCTCTTAGGGAAACAATATCACCCAACGTCTTTTGCATTGTGCCATCGTTTTGTTCGACTGAGTTATTAGTTTCTTGTTCCCCCTGGTTTGCACTCCCCGGGCACAAAGCCTTCGAACAAACAAAGCACCCTGGACTCGGCTCTGAGCAGTTGAACTTGAAAAAGCTCCGGTCGCGTGCGGCTTCCCCGCATCCGTGCTTCATTCAAATTAACAAAAGACCAAACCCACTCCCGGACGTTCATCAGGAGACGGAAAGCACTTTATGGCAGGATGGCCTCATGGATCATTAGTGGAGTTCGGGGAAGGTTTGGGGTAGGTTTTGGGGTGGTTTCGGTTTCGCAAGCATCGACGTCCTTGAACGGCCACCGTGGCGTACCGTGTGCGCAGTTTGGCTGCTTCCGGGCGAGCTTCCCGTAGAGGAGCGGGCAAGCAATTCGACCTACCTGGTGAACCTTGGCGGAACGGTAAGACGGTACCTACGGTGTAGGTTTTCTTTTCTCGAAACGCACCGACACTCACACAGATGGGCCCGTGAAACACAGGGAGAGGCAGGGTAGGAAAGGGTGGTGAATAAACTTATGATTTTTATTAACAATAAATGTCAACGAAATTATGCTACGCTCGAGAAAAGAAAAGTCACGTCAATTGAACTAAAGCCAGGGGTCGGGCTGAATGGGGGACGACGGTTGGGTAGGTTCTACCGAATCCCCAAGGAAGCAGCATGTTTTTCGGTGTATACGTAAAAATCTGGCCCAGCCCAGCGGCTCCGAGGAGGTGTTTTTTTTTTTCGGTTAGACTTCCTGGAGTGTGTCACCATTTCGGAGACAATCTATTCGGCGGCGGAAGGAAAATACTAAGCATTTCATTCGCTTCGAGCTCGATCCGTAACGGGGATTCCTGCTGTTTCCACCCGGGGCCGAACGGGCACACAGATATGTTCGCCGATGTTACGATTATGATTTTCATAAGATATCGACTTGACAGGATCGACCGGATCCAAAGGTCAGCTCAATATCAGGTTTTATCAAGCTGTTCCGCCGGTCACGACCGGTGACGACCTGCAGGACTCTATCGATTCCAAGTGCGTCACTTTGCTCCCGGGATCCTTTTTTTTGCGCCCGGTGTGATGATGAAGTTTAGGGTTTCAGCCAGCGAATGGAGACGCCTGGTGGCTGATCAAATTGAGATATTTTATACGGGCGTTCGATTTTTTTCCCCTAGGTTACGAAACCAGCCACACTTTGTGCTGCGTCTTGGGCAGGCACCAGCACCTTGCTGACCGTATGTCGTACGAGAGAAAATGGAAAAGAGTAGCCCTGGTTCATTCATCTGCAGTGCCCGAGGGGTTTTTTTTTATTTATCGAAACCGATCGGAAACGATAACGTCCGGTAAGTCGGAAAAGCTAATTGAAGAACAACGATACGCCGTCCATCTACTTCGGGGTGTTTGGTTTCCTCAATAAATTGCAGCTTGTACGCCCAGAACGAATCGATTGACCTTTCCCCAACGGGGTGGGAGGGGGATGGGCGAGGGTGATAAGTATCGGCCGAGTGGCGTGAGGGTGTTAAGTGAAACGAAGCTTTCGGACCGGTCAGGGTGAAAGCGTGTTTCGTTCGGGATAAAGTGATTTGTAGGAAACAATCTACTCGTACAACATGCCATTAGTATTCCGATACTTCTAGGGAGAAAAGTACTATTGGGGAAAGTTCGGTTCGTGCATGATTGGTTTTGTGATATCTTGATAGGAACGCTTTTGGATTATGCTTATTTCTGATTATGATAATTGGCTTGCAAACACAAAGAGAAACGCAAAGAACCTGGAACTTCCACTTCTTTCTAAATGCTTTTGTTGTATTGTTTTGCTTGTTTAAATAAAGATATGTATAATAAGTATAAAGAAAATAAATCCGTCTAAAATTGTTCACCTTTTGAAATTATATTTAACTTTGAATTTCATAATTGATTAATGAAAAATCAATTGTTTCATAGGAAAATCCAAAAGTTTCCTCTTTAAATCCAAACCTGATGTCCGCTTCTCCAAAGAACTTGCTTGCCGGAACAGGAAGTTTTTCTCTGTGCAACACGCAAAAAAAAAAATACCGAAACAACTAAGAGTGAAAACCACGCCACGGAACGAGTCGCAAATTGTCCGGATAAATGAGAAAACAACAGCCAGAACCGTCAGAATCCGGCCGGGGACGATTGTTTGGCGGGATGTTGTTTTGCTCGGTTTGCTTCCGGAAGCGATGGAGAAACTGTGTTTTCTTCCCAGACCCTAATTTTTTTTTCTTTCGGTGTTCAAAATTTGGCCCTTCTTTCGGTTCCCGTTTGCTTGGTTGGTTTTTTTGTTTGCGCTTATTTTTATTTGCAATTTCCGATCAGTTTGCACGCCGATTTTCTTGACGGTTTGATGGATTTTCGAACCGAGCTTTTCGTTTTTGCTTTTTGATGCCCCACACCGTTCGGGACGTTCTCGCTCGATTTAGTTGGTTTTTTTTCGTGTGCGCGAGCGAAATTGTTTTTGTTTCCGGCTTTATTCTTTTCCACAGCTCTCCACCGTTGCGCTTGGCTTGTTTTATGCTTTAACCGTCCTTTTACCCTCTTAAATGTCGCGGAGTGTACCCGGAAGCGACTGCTTCTACTACGTTCCGTTTTGTTTTGTGCCCCACCGGGACGCAAATCGGGGTAAAAATGTTCAACCTGGCAAGAAAGGAAACGAGACACGCCCTTCGTTGCGTCGGAACAAATCGGCGTTTACTCCATAATCGATTGGGTAAATAACGACTTCTTCTGTGCAATTTGATTTTTCAACTTTGAAGCAGTTCCGTTTCTTTTCGTTTTTTTTTTCAACAACCTCCCATCGGAGCCCCAGCTGGCGTCCCTTCGAGTGATAGCATATTCTACGGATTGACGCCTGTGTTGTGTGTATTTTTTTTCCTCTTGCCTTTACCGTTTCTGAATGCCAAAGGTTGCAGGATATAGCTGAGAAGAATCTTTCCTCACTGGCGTTTGACGATGGAATGGAGGGGGGCCGATTTGGGATCGGGACGATGGGAAGCGCTTGATTAGATAAGTGATTCAATCAAACGAAATAAAACAGAAGGATGGATAGGAAAACAGGGAAAAACCGAATCCAAACGAACCTTTGGCGACAGGGCAGGACGACAGACAGATCGATGATCGAGGTGAATCCCGACCGGCGTTCATTGGAAACGGCCCAAACGAGGCCAGTGGGGCTCACGTTTAGTGTTGGGCTCGTGATTGCCCTCCCACCCTCGGTAAAAGGAAAAAAAAAACACACACACACAACAGGACTGAAAAGAAGATCGCTAAATAAAACAGTATAGAATATCGAACGGACGTCGTGGGAGGGTTCTCCGGAACGAGACAAAATAAAACTTCAAATAAGGACAAATCGCACGGAAAATTTCCATCTTCGATTTTATTTTCCCTTCATTGGTGAACGATTTTGGGGTTTCTTTTTTTTCTTTCGGCTTCTGTCTTGATGGTTAGTAGAGAAGATAAAAAAAAATCCTAACAAACCAAGAAACCAAGGGAAAGAAGTTAGCATTGGTTTTTGGTTTACTTTTGTCGGGTTGGTTTTGTTTTGTCTCCGTGCATCATTTGGAGTCGTTTCTGTTGAATGCTGCGTTGCTGCTGGGAAGGGGGGTAATAAATTGTTCAAGAAAAAAGACACACACACACACATTCGGAAATAAAACAAACGGTAAGTAAGGTTTCTGTCGCATGACGGTTGTCCTACGAGAGGCCAATCACTTTTCGGTGTCTTCCAAAGAAGTCGAGAAAGAAGTCACCCACCGGATACAACGTCCTATGCTTCGGGTAAGGTTTTTCCAGCACGCTTCTGGCGTACGTTGACCATACGGCAGTGCTAAGGACGCTGGAGAGACAGACATTGACAGGAAAGGAAACCTCAAAGGCCACACCGGATCAAATCGTTGCCGTTGAACCGTTTGAACTGTAATTGTGGGTTTGCAGTTACCGACCGTATTCGGGGGTGGGGCGGCCGGTGTACGGTGATTGATGCTCTGCTGCTTGGGCATGGCGTTTGGGAAAGGAAAAAAAAATCTGTGGGATAAGTACGTATCATCAACGGGCGTCCTGGGGACCGTGGAAGTAATGGTCGATTTAAAGGTGGCCTTTGTGGTGCGCCCATGACTTCTTCAGATGACATTCAGACACCCCACCTAGAGGAGGAAGACCTAGAGGAGGGCCGAGAACGTCGTGGTTTGGGAGTGGGAGCAGTTTTTGGCGCACCATAAATCAACCTAATGATTGGCTCAGATGGTACCAGATTGATCGGCTCGCCACCGGAGAGATTATTAATGTTTTAATAACGGAAGTAAACCTCTTAAATGGAAGTAATTAAAGGTGACCGATCGAGAATTTTAGAGTACATAAAATGTTGATGAATTGTTTTGAGTTAAGCTTCAAGATGTATCGTATCGTAAACAACCACTAGTCTAGTTTACCTACCAGATAAATTACAGAAACCTTTTCGAAAAAAATACGCCGTTCATAAAAAACTTCATATCTATAACCAAAACACTCTATGAATTTGCATGATAAGCATTTCAAAATTATTCATGCATTCTCCTTGGAAATTTATTGATTTGTTAATTCAAAACATTTTGGGTAGTTCATTATATAAAATCTTTAAGAAGAACGTAAACACATTGGGATCATACTCTTATTTGGTATATTTTAATTATCAAAGATATGGATCTACGACAAAAACACAAACTATTAACTAACTGGTTACGTGGGAAATTTCTTTCCAAACTTGCTGTCCAAACTAAATGTGGAAATATTCGATACGGATTTTTCAGTTGAGTGATGAACCACCATTTTCTTAGAGCGTGAATCTGTAATGCATATTTATTTATAATTTATTGAATTAAACAAAATATTCACAACCAAATATCTTAACTAAAAAATCAGCATAATATAGAAAAATGATGGCTCTTGGCTTGGGCTGGATTAATTATGAATGGATTATGAGAGACCATGTAAACACCGAAGCGGACAAAAAGAAAGTAAATGCGTGAAAACCCAAACATCAATAGAGTGTCATTAAAAAAGAGCCGCTCACATGCTTTCATCACACGATTCACACGAGTCTTTCATTTGTTTTTTCTCCAGCAAAGACGTCGCTCCTCCGAGGCTTGGGAAAGCGATCGGGTATAAAAAGGTTGTAATAATTTCCCTTCGCCACCGACTCGTTCACTTGTTCACACATACTCATAATTGGGGGAAGCGAAAGATAAAAAAAAAAATGCAAACCAACCCCGAGGCGCTTCTCTGACTCATTAATTTCCATCCTCATAATTAATATCTTGTTTAATAATCCAGGCTTATAAATAATTAATTTTTATTATTTTCCTTTTGTCGGGGGCATGCCCGACCCCTTGTGCACTTCCTCACGAGGTCCGTGTCACTCACGGCGTCCCGGAGAGGTGGCCCCGTGGGAAAGGAGAGCCGCGCGTGAACGCGTTCCGGTCGACGCAGGGATCGAAAAGGATAAAGCGGAAAAACCACCAAGCACCGGGAAAGGATGTTGCGGAATGTGCGATGCGTTCCGGTTGGTTGAGTTTCGGCTTTATTATTTTACTTTTTTGTTGTATTTCCCCGGCCGTTGGTGGTGTTGTGGTGGTTAATGCACGCCATGTTTCTGGTGGGAATTCACGCACGGCGGTTTGCGGGGTTTCCTGGTTCCCGAGGAAATCTTTTCCGGTCTGTGGAAAGAGTGGGGGGGGGGGGGGGGGGGGGGGGGCAAGGATGGGCGTCGCTAGGCGTAAAAAGGTAGCGAAAAGGCAATGGGAGTTCCGTTAAAGCTCATGTCATGAAAATTTGACACTTCAATGATGTGAAGAGTGTTGGGTACTTTAATAGACCTTATGTGTTGAATAAAAATGAGTTGCGTGTTGTTTTCTAATATTTTTACAGTGAAATGCGAAAAACAATTTTCAAAATAATAAAACAGCAAAACATTGCTAAGTGGTTCAACAAATATTTGTTATGCAATGGATCATGTAAGAATATGATAATATTTTTTCGCCACACAAAAAAACCACCCTTGTGGCACATGGTGCCGCGGAATAATCCATCCTTAATGTATTTGTGTCACGTTATCATACTATGGGTTATTTTTTCTCGCCGCAAGCTGATTCGTTTGTCACCGGGTTTGGAAAAGTTCCGGTGTGGATTTTCCGGTTGATTGCTTCATTTCGTTGATTTTTCTCGCGTGTTTGTTCACGAACACTCAGCCAAAGGATTTCCCCAGCGAAGGAATAATAAAGGACCCGATTTTTTTCCTCCACTTTATCGTCCTCTTATTAGTGCCGAAACAGTTGAGGAAGTTTTTTGTCGAACTTATTACTCGGTTTCCTTACGAGCGTGGGGAAAAGTCCACGGTGAGAGGCGGTTTCCACTTACTATGACTTCATTATTCTCGCATTGTAACTCCTTCAACGGACCATTTCTCACCTCCGCTGCGACCGTGAAGAAACTAATCAAAAAAAGATATTCGTTCCGCGGTGGGCAGATCCTTATTATTTTCTTTCGTGCTTCGCATTATGTGCCATCGGAAAACAAGTGACAAAACTTCATTATCTTTTCGTTTCACCAGATTTTATTTTACCGCCCAGCTGTTCACAAATCGCACGCGTTCAATTAGTCAGCCGCTTGGAGGTGGGTGACACTTTTCTTCGTCACCTGCCCCGGTCGCCTCCCCATCTGTCCAGCCGGAACCTGGCTGGAGAGAATTAATATTTTTCGCCATCCTGTTCACAAACATGGTGACTGTACATTTTCCGAACTGATCAACGGATGGGATTTTTTTTGGTTTTTCGATTGACTTTTCGACAGAACGGTGGAGAGTGTTTATCATCCGGAGTCGACCTCTCGAGATGATTGGCTGTTTTGCGAGTGGATCTTGTTGATCGAGCTCGGGGCGTGCTGATTTCTTATCACACTTAAAATCTCTCGAGTGTTTTCGATTCCTTACCACCCCTTAGACATCTCAACAACTTCAACTCCTACTACACTGACTCTAACCCTCGTTTCAATCAACTGTTTGTCCCTTCATACGTCACGCTTGACTTTGAGTGCATTCTACATTTACAATCCAACCGCATCGCACTAAACACCGGGAACATTCGCACGCACAACACGCCTGTGGCTGCCTGTGCTGCTTTTCCCAGAACGTTGCGTGATCCTTTTCCCGGTTCGGAAATTGTTTTATCTTCTTGGTACCTCCTCTGTGTTTTGTGACTGTGCAATATATTTTACTTTAATATTATTTTCTTGTTCTTGTTTTTTTTTGTTTTCATTAGCCCCCTTTTGCCCGCTAGTCTATGTTATTACAGTTGTTGTGTCAGCTTTTCCGCCACACAATTTCGAGAACCGTTTTCTCGCCAGTTATGTACACAATGACAAATTTCGCAACTCACAGCATCGCTCCCACAGTGCGGGGAAATTAAAACGGGAAAATAATTGCAATCTCTCGGATTCTCTCACGGTTTGCCGCCACGCTTTACCCTCCCCGGCAGCAGGGCGCGTCAACGCGTCGGACCGGTGGCGTTCCGGTTTCGTGGAAGGTCAGCGAAGTAAAATATGAAATACGTCCCCGGTTTGACGGGTTGTCCGAGGGGTGGGGGGAAGATTTTGTGTAAACAACTTTTTCACTCTCAACCAGATTTCCAACTCCGTTTGACGAGTAAAAGAGTCGTAACAAAGTCTTGGGTTCTTTTCCTCTGTCCATCTGTTCGGGGTTTTCTTTGTTAAAAAGTTAATCGTTGACGTTTGGTTGAACTTCACCAGCGACTCCGTGCTTCATCGTTCCAGGTGACTGTTCCTTCAGCTGTCGGATTCGAAGGATCTTTTCGAAAAAAAATTCCCGCATGTGAGACTGGAATAGCGTCGCTGTAGCGCAGTACGCCAAAGAAAAACTTCAAAAATGTTTTTCTCTGCATGAGAAAATAAGCCTTCCGTTTCTACAATTTTATTTGTTAGTCAACTGGTACGAAATAAGTTGCATTGAAGTCAACTGTTTCAAATGAAATAGAAATGAAACAAACAAAATCGGAATCTGTAAACAACTTGAGCACACTCCATCAATTGCCTAGCTCATTTGTGAGTACCATTAGACAGTTACGTTTGCAAGCGTAAACAAAGGAGAAATAAAACTTTGAGCCCTTCTAGACACATTACACGTTAGCTATACGTTTCATTCCACACTCATAACGGTTTCGCCTGTGAGAAAATCCTACAGTACTAAAATATAGTGCCTAAATCTAGACCGGGTTTTCTTCGCCACTGGATGAGTTCTGTTTGGGTAAGGGTATTTTTTTCATCTTCTTTCCTCCTTGAGTACGGATAATAAAAGATACACTATAGAAATTACCTTCTTCCCTCGCAAGTCCATTCGCTTCACGCGCATTTGGAATTGCGGTTGGTTGCCCTTCGGCGAGGCCGGCACGTCAATAACACTAACTAGACTCCATTTCGATCAATAGCAACACTTTTGACACCTTAACTTATCTAATGTTTAAATCTGTTTGCACTTCCAGAGGCAACGTGTTGTGTGAGAGCCTTTTTTCTTGTTTTATGTCTTTCTTTTGGACAGAAAGGGCGTGTTGTTTTTCAACATCCCTCCTCCCCAACCTGCCGCCCACTGTCCCACGGTCGGGTGTAGAGTTCGCCTACCTCTTATGCACGCTTGCTTGGATTGAACCGTGTTATGTTTGGTTAAATTTAATTTTTTGGTTTTTGTTCTTGCAGTTGCCCGCTGCCTGGTTTAGTACGACTTACTCTATGTACCTGTAATGAGCGGGCGCCCTCCGTCGTCCCCGTCAGGTCAGGCAATTCGACCTCGAAAAAGATAGAATTAAGCTACATAGAACTACACCACCTACACCCCTCCACGCCTCAGTGTTTGCAGAAAAGCTACTTTCCAATCGCATCGATCATCGGATTCAGCTGTACGGCATGCAATCGTTGATACTCTCGCCCCCCCTCCTCCCTCCGCATTCACACACCTCCTGCTAAAAGGACGTCGGATGGACGGGTCGGGATGCCTGCGACTGCCTGCGAACGGGACGATGCGCTGCTATTTGATCTGCTAATCACTGCTCGATTGAAACAAATCACTGAAACGGCGCCGTCCATCGATGCCGCCCTGCGACGGTACGCTCATCGGCTCGCCGGAATCATGCCCCGACCGTGGCCGACGCCCGGAACGCCGACAGTTGACTGACGACCGAGCCGAGCACTCGATGAGCGGCCGGCAGGATCGACGGCAGGAGCGACAGCAGTGTCCGGCTGAGGTGATTGATTGATGTCGTCGGAAGTCGATGGATCGGTCCGGCGGGAGCCGCTCCCGAGGATGCTATGTCGCGTGGTCGGGAAGGAATACAGAATAACAAGCAGAAGAACAAGCAATGAATTGATTATCGGACGTCGGGCGAGTTGAAGTAGGCGGGTGATTATTTCGATCTTAATTTGTGTTTGCCGATGATCGATTATCTTTCAAGCGCGTTTTTCGTTTCCATTAACGAGTGGAAAAATCTTTTATTTATTTTTATTTACTGCTGCATATCAACAGAACAGGGGATGCTTGTTTGAAAACAAAATTAACTGTCTTATTTAACTACCCTACCTTGCCGATGCGTCATGTAATCTTTCCGATCGAGCTCGTTCTCGGCGTACGGTGGAAAATGGTCGTACGGGATGGCGTTCACGCTCGCCCCGTTGCCGTTGCTGTTCGCGGACGATGCCGCCGAAATGACGCGCGGCCGATCCTCGTCGATCGAACGCTCCGTCGACTTCTGATAGATGTCGTGTATTTTCGCCATGCAGCGGATCTAAAGGCGGTTCAAAGGGAAGACACATTTAGCGCGCATCAGATGAGGTGAAATAAAAAGCGAGTAAAATAAGTGGCAAGATTGGGTGGTGCAGGGTAATCTCATTAACGCCCTTAGAGAACGTACCTTTAGCTTCCCGTTCAGGAAATGGTGGCTACCGGCGACGAAGTGTATGCCGGCGAGCGATGTCTCCAAATCGGTCTTACGCTCCCGGTACGGCCTGTGCGTCCGTATGTAGGACGGATTAACCTGTAAGAGGATTATCGGATCGGTGAGATTATCTGGCGCTTTAGTTTTCGTGCTCTTTTTATTTTTTTCAAAAGCTACAATTACAGATAGATTTGCATCAACGAAATTCCCACAGTTTGTAACAGAGGTTTCGTAGCTTAATTTATAGAAACACACACCCAACAAAGGTTTGGCTATTTTATTTGTTATCAATAGTTGAAAATTAGTTCTTTTATTTTTTATGGTGTTTTTTATCACCATTTCCACAAAGTGGTTCTCCCATTTAGTACTGTGTTTTACTCTTAAAAATTATCCAGCGCCAATCAAGACACAAGTGTTAAGATAATTCTTTTCGAACGCCTCCAAAACGTATCCAATTTCTTATCCCTGTGTTGTTGGCGTTTCCCAACCGCTTACGTTACGTTTTCGCTTTTACCGACAAAAGGTTGTGCAAGCAGGGACTGGAAGGGAGGGGAGTGAAGGACAAGCGCTATTTTCCTGAGGCTTAAGACCGAAAGATCTAATGTGCGCCCGCTTACATGGTGCATTAGGAAAATTAAGGATTAGGTGAACATGATTTGTTGCACACAGTTGTCGTAAGCGAATGGGACGTAAATACCGCACACACTCGCGATCATTGTTCCAACCTCCCTCCTCCTCCTCCTCCTCATCCCACTCTTTCAAGCCACGATTCCATTGTAGATTTGGTGGACGGAGCGTTACACTAGGAAGGGAAAAATAAAAGAAAGCCCAATAAAACAACACCAAACGACCAACTGGACTTGCGTGGGCTCGGGAGGGAAAAGTTTTTCACGCTAGCTCTTCCGACGACGGCGCTAATGACGACGTTTGCGGGGGGAGGGGGTGAAGTACATCGTGAGGGGATAGAATTTTTCCGCCTTTTCGAGCAGATTACCAAAGCATAACCGCATTTGTCTAATTGCTCATGCTCACGTGCACGCCGACGCCGCACACGTACACCATAAGGGGGAGCAAAGGGCGACAGGGTGGACGTGTGTACGTGTGTGAGTGGAATAATCTTGTTAGCAGCAACAAATTAAAATAGATCGCTACTACGGAGCTGGTGCATTTTCACAGGAGAAAGGGAAAAGTTTAGGGGCGTACGGTGCCCCCGCTTTGGTACCGGAAACAACCGTGCAATCCGTTGTGGTGTGTGTGTGTGTGTATAGGATGAAGATTAAGTATCGCTTTTGTGTTTGGTGTTTTTCCGTACACTTTAATCCTCCACCTTATTGCAATTAGAGTTCGTGGCACAGATTGGAGCGTGGGTTTTCTTTGGATGCGGTTTTATAGCTGTTTAAATAGTTCCAAAGCTATTACTACACCTGATTCACCTTCATGCTCGGATTTGCTGATAATGGATTGTTTCGGAGCGGGGAAAAATAATACGAGAATCATTCGGGGGGGGGGGTTTTCTTCCAATCCATGCTGATGGAAAACTTTGCAACCTATACTATTTGCATCTTGCCCGAATCCCCTTGTGATTTGGTTGGCCGGAAAAACTTTCCCCCTGCAAAATGTAACTCCTGTGGCACGGAAAAGTTGACCCCACTATCAGTCATCCATTGTAAACTCGTTTCGGACATCGAGCGTACGGCAAAACTTTCCGCCTTTCAGCCCCGGCTGGAGGCTGGAGCGCTTTTCAGTTCCCACCGGGGGGGAAAACACCGTAACACCAGCCACCCACCGGTGGGCCCACAGGGTCTAAAGTCGGATCAAAACATGCTTGATCCTATTAACAAATTGTTGAAAGCGAACGAGATCCCTTTTCTTCTCCGGAGGGGCCCAAAAGATTGGTCGGTGGAAAGTTTTTCCGTTGCCCGGGGAAAAGGCCCTCGAGTGGTTTCGGGTGGGATGGAAAGAGAGAACGGGGGGTAGTGCTGTTTTTTTACTACTATTATTGTTTTCCCAAACACCAGCCTGTGCACGGTTTGGCACTCCGTGATGGACGTGTTGTGTTTCATCGGTCGGAAATTTTGCCCCCGGCAAGTTTCACCTGAAGCGGAGATTGTCTTTGAAAACTGTCACCCGAAACCGCCCGAGGGCTGCGCACCGTCGGACCCCGGAAGTTGGTCAGCCACCGTGGGAAAACATTCCGATACGGGGGAGGTATGGGAGGGCCACTGCCATGCGGGTTTAGGAGTTTAATTTGCAGACGACTCCGGAAGGAATTCATGTGGAATCAAGAACGCCGCTCCTCGAGGAGATGAACACTTGAAGATATGCCGTAGGGCCGGCTTGGAAAAAAAAACTCCCGGAAATGTCCGCTTTAGAAGAGAGAGAGAGAGAGTATTGCCCTTTACGACGGACACCAACGAGAAGGGTCCTTGTTGTTGCTACGAAAGGCACCCCGATTGGTTGGAAAACAATTTAACTTAACCCTACGGCCATCCATCCTAACCGGTCAGTTGGTTTGTGTGAGTGTGTGTGGGTGTGAGTTCAACTTTTTTCTCTTTATAAAAACTTCTAACCCTTGCCTATGAAAACCATCCTAAGACAATCTTTCTTAGATTCCTTCCCGGAATTGACTTGATAACGGATAAATTTGAACACATTTCGCTCGAGCTGAGGTTTTTCTTTTTGTGGCTTTAATTTAGCATAAAACTTAATCAAACATTTTTTCCTAGGCCTGACGATATGAAACCTTCACCAAAAGAAAAGGAGCATTCAGTCCTTTGATCACATACGAGCCAAGTGGATCCTGGTTGGGAATGCAGCTGGGAAATTCTCCGGGTCCCTTTTGGGGAAAACTAATAAAACTTACGATACGCCTCCACAAGCCCGGCGTACAATCAAAGGGAAATTCATAATTCTGATTATTATTCGCCTTAGATGAGGGCTCTGGCGGATAGGAAACTTTTTCGGAAAAGCCTGTGGTCAGGACCGGCATTTGGGTTTTTAGTTTCACTCGAACGAAATCCTTTGTGCCGTAAGCGATTTACACCTGTTGGCCTACGTCGTGGTTTGTTTTTCCCGCTGTAAGGGTGGGTAAAGTTTTGGAAAAGTTTTTTTCTCTCATCGGAAAAGCCCTACGGGGTTTTTCTGCTGCGAGCGGAAACTCGATCTTGCACAGGTAAAATATGCCTGCGTTCTGGTAGAGGCTCGAAAATGTTGCTGACCGTTCGTTCGATAGGGGTTCAAAAATTAGGTCCTTTGGCTTTCGGGTTTTACGCGAGCAAAAGTTTTCCTTTTCGAATGGTGGTTCGTTGTATTCGAACTTTACACTCTTGAGCCCTTTATTTCGAAGGTTAAGTTACGATTTATTGTGTTTTGTTCTACTCCAAGCGTTAAAAAACAAATGAATCTCTAGCGGTCATCGAAGGAACTGGTTGGGGGATATGTTTATGATGATCACTAAAAAAAAATGTCCCTTTTAATACAATCGTATTGAGTAGGTTTGCGAGAGGAAAAACCAATTCAGCATCGCTTTTCAACTGTCTGGCCCACGCTTGTGTAAAAGTGATGACGGTAGAAAGCAAAGATAATTCCACAAAATCAACAACGATCGAACTCCATTGCCGAAGAAACAATGCACAGATTTTCCGACCAACCGCCCACCGGCGAGCGTTTTCGATTTCACCTACCGCTTGGTCGAAAACAAAAAAGTTTAAACTTTATAATTTTCACGCACGCCTCAACGGTTTCTGTGAATAGATTATGAATCGAAAGCCAAGTCAAGAGCACACGAGGGGTGAAACGGTCAGGGTACACGGTTGGGGCACAAAAAACCAAACCTTTTTGTGAGAATGTGGGAGCGAGCCGACGGTGCCTTCGGTTGAACGCAATGCTGCGTGTGGGAGCATGAGGCGCCTCGTGGGAAACGGAAAGGAAACGTTTGGACCATGGCCTCGGGGAGGGGAAAAGGGCATAAGGCAGGCTCGGAAAATCTGATCGGAGCCACTGAAGGGTGAAATAAGATTTGGTTCGATTGGTTGGATTGTTTCAATGGCGATCCGGTTTCGGGCTTCTCATGGAGCTTTTTTTCCAAATGAACGGGGCACTCAGTTTGTTTTTCCTTCAACGAGGGAAATTTCGAGGGAAACCCGATTGAAAGAGCAACGGGGAAAGGGGGGGCAGGATAAAGAGTGCTTGAAATGGAAATTGAGTAGAGCTGAGTGGAGTCCAGTTTTTTTTCTTCCACATCTTCCCAATGTGTATTTTCCCAACACCGACACTGAGGCGGAATGATAACAAACTTTTTGAATATGAACTCGCCCCTGCCCCGACCTCGTGTGGCCTGTTGGATATCAGAAATCAGAAATCGACGGTGGATGATAGAGTGTGGGGAGTTGGAGAAGATGAATAAAAGTTAGCGAAGGACATCGGGTTTACCCCCGGTGAGTAAACGGCCGGCCTTAGCGCAGATGGGAAAAGAAAACAAAGAAAAAGCATTCCTATTCGTGGAGGATCGGTAAAGGTGCAGGAAAAACAAAACCGTACGCATCCTTAACGCCTGATGCTTTCGCTTATCGCCACGCTCTGGCCGGTTGAAGGGATATAAGAAAGTTTAACGTCTTATCTGTCAGTTTTGTTTGTCTCGACTGGCGTTGGCGTGTCGGGAAGTTAATTAGAAACTGGAGGAGTCGTGCGGGGGCGACGTGAAGCGGAACAACTTATAATTACGCCTGGATGGGTTTGTAAAGGCTCCGCCGGCGAATCGGTTTGCTTTTGAGCGATGGGTTGAAGAAAATGTTCGTGTTTTTCAATGACCGTTTTGAATAACGGGTAGGGTTTAGTTTATTTTAGCACTGATTATTTTTCTATGATTTGTCAATATGAACATAAACCATTTTTTTGTTGTTGAAATTGTAACTCAGGGTAATGCAACAACTTTTGAAGCTGCATACATATGCTCCATTCCTGCATGCATTCATATATATGTAAAGTTGGAGTCGCAATACAGACAATTTATTTTTCTTGTAGAATAAAGATCAAAAATTAATAATTAAGAACGAATCAAAACATCCGATTTATAAATGTCAGTAAGTTTTATCATCAGCTACTGTATATATAAATCACAGTTAAATGAGTTAAAAAGACGTTTTATGAATGATTTGGAAACAATGTTCACTATCATACAAATGCGTTTTTTCGTGATGAACAAACTGGTTCAATAACTGGAAAATTAATAAATCTAAATGTAAATTTTCTATAGAATAACTTCCTTTGCCTTTTCTTTGTTTTGTGGTCATACAAGTACAGTTTGAACTATGTGGGGAACTGGATTATTTAAAGAAAAATTTCTACTTTTTTCTTAATTTAACAGTTTTGAAGTGAGTTGTATAATATTTTTGCTATTTTTGCAAAATAACTCAAAAAGTTTGAGATCGAAACTTTAGTCATTTTTCAATGTTTCTACTAGATTTTGTAACGTTCATCCTTTTGACAAAGAAAAGATTTAATAAAAAAAAAGAGAGGATAAGTGCTCAAAGACGTCTAGCTTCTCACCTACCATCACCTTAGACAAAATAGGTTTGACACGTTGAACTCTTCTACCGCAACTCAAGCCAAAGCACACACCAACAACAGCAAAAAAAAACCCACCAGGAAACTCGACCTGAACCATAAGAGGCCCCTTATCATGTAACAAAGTAGCCCCCGGGGGCCAATCAATCATCTTCATCCTTTCGCCTGCCGGAACGAGTCCTCCGGAATACCTGGCGACGGTTCGGGACACGTGCCCGCCACACATACGTACGGGTGGAAGGTGTCGTTGTCAAATATTCATCCTCCACCTTCAGGCGCACGACCGAAGACGACCTGTTCAACCTCGTCTATTCCGTCGATAGTTTTCTGCTGCATGGTGCGAAGAGCTGAGGTGTGAAACGGGACACGGTTGCCAAAGGCCAAAAAAGAAGACTCGCACCGAGCGCCATTGCGTAATCTGTTGTTGTGGGAAGGGAATGGTGAGCCTGGTAGAGATATGTCTCTCCGGGGAGACAGATAAGGACACGTTTAGAGCGATGCTTTCTTACATCACGTTCTGTGGTACGATCTGCGGCGAGGGCTGTGGGAACGAATTGGAAGGAAATTGAGGCGAAAGAGTGTAACATATGACATGGGGAAGTAAGTAAAAAAATACATTTATATCCGTTGGAAACATATTTTCAAGTGAACCGGGGCTCCCAAACTACGATGTACGGAGAGTTAGTATCAATCACTTCAGAGTTTAATTGCAGATCAATTATTTTGATTTATTGGTTCATTCGCAAACCGTTTAGTAGATCAATTAATCGTGGTTAATTTGTTCAACCCATCTTTGATCAATTTGTTACAATAATGTAAGGTAAAAGTTGATAGAAATATAACGCTTACCTGCTGCTCGTTGATGAACCAGGTGAGATTGGCCGGTGGGCGCGAGTTGTGGGACGTGCAGTTTCCACGGATGATGTCCCCGACACGATAGCGTGAACGCATCCCATGAATCGAGGGCTCATGCTTCGGTACCTCTGTGTTGTGGACAATAATGAAACAAAACATAAAAAAAACAACAGATAAAGCGAATATTATTAAACCACATCAGTCTCACATTCAATCATACGATACGTTGTGCCACTTTGATCATGCGGCCATACACGGGATACCGGAAAAGGAGGCATGAAAAAATGCCGATAGGAAAACAAAACCAAACAAAACTGGCACCAATCGAAAATCAAGCGCGTTCCGATTGTCGCCGAGTTTTACACGTTTGCGACGGTGGTGCAATTGTTGCACTGTAGTTGCGGAAAATTGTTCATTAATTAACCATCTAGGAATCGTTAATGGTGCATTTTGTGGTAAGCGGGTGGAAAATTGATCGGGCGAGGAACACGCCAAAGTGCAGGAGGGTTTTGACACAATTCACAAATTTTCTGTTTATTTAATTTACGTTTGTCTGGCCAGCTTCCGTGTTACATCCGCGGAATAATTTCCGCTTGTGATGTTGGGATTTCGTTTTTTCTTTCGTTCGACATGTTGATCCGTTTGCTAGGAAAACAATAATTGGTGGTCTGGGGGGAATAATTAATTTCCCCCGCCCTCGAGCGTCATAGTGCTAATAATAAGCGGACTCAAAAATCGTGAGGACAGTTGAAGTTGAAATGAAATTAATTATGGAAAGCCGAAAGAACGTTACAAAATGGCGGCTTTCGGCCGGCCGCAACCGGAACGGTTGGAAAATTGAGCAAGTGCAGCTACTTACCGCATACTTCGAGGTCGCCGGTTACGATCATGGTGTGGAACGAGGGTGCATCGGCGGAGACCTCGCAGCTGTACTTCCCGGACGACTGAAACACAAGTCCCAGCAGCGTCAGTTGACTCTCGTTCGAGGCTGAGCGCTGTAATTGGAAAAGGATTAAAGTATGGAACTCGTGGCTTATTCTGTGGCGTTCTGGTGATTTTAATATTGAAACTTTAGCTCTTATTTAATCGTTAAAGAATGTATAAATGAAATCTCAATGTCTAATTTGTGCCTTTGTTGTATCCTTCAATCTCCTTCATAAAGATCAACATCAACATAAAGTTGTTATAAATATTATCCTTCTATTCGTCGGCCTAGTTCTGCGTTGGGTTAAGAAAAGTTAGTTTTCTTCGAACCAGCTTGATGGCTGGCTTGGAAATGGTTAGGGAAAATTCCATTGTCTCGGTGTTGCGAAAAACATGAATTCGATTGTCGGCCACCCGACGGACATGAGGCACGGAAGCCACAAAAACCACGGTTTGGGTTAAAAATTTCAACTATTTAAACGAGCGATCCACTCAACAGCAGATGCGGTAGATCTAATGAAAAATGTATTACTCCGAGGTGTTTCCCATGCTGTTGTTATTTGTTTGCTTTGCTCTGCTTCGAAAAAATGTAATTTTGCAGAATACTCGGTCAAAGCAATAACAATTTTTGTTATAACTTTTAGAGAAGTAAACGAAATATACCAAAAAGAAGTGAATAAATTATTAATTAATGTTGTGAGTTATTAAGTTTTGAATAATTTGTTGTTAGTTGGTGTTTTAATGGATCATCTTAAAACCTTAACAATTTCAAATCTGTTGCATCAGATTGATATCCTTTTTAGATCGTTTGTTTCTATTAAGCGGGCACGAACACTACGCGCTACATTTTAAAATGGAACTATTTATCCTCAACAAGCCACACATTACAAAGTGAGGGATCTTTCATGAGCAACTTGCCCGAACTGCACCAAACCTCCACGGGCAACATTCTGTCTTGATAGTAGCGAAGTTTCCCGGTAAATTCGCAAACTGCACCAGAAACCACATTTTGTCAGCTTCATAATTTGTTCCAGAGTTAAAAAGGGAAAAAAGTTGCCGAGAGAGCGAGAGCGAACCGTGACCTCTGCGGAAACGAGGATTTTTAACGAAACTGTTGCCTTTATCGGTCTTTGAAAAAATACAGCGAGCATCTCGTATGGTTTTCCTCTTCCATTTCATTTTCCACCCCAATAGATGTTTTTTTTCCTCCATTTCACGAAAGGAAAGATTTCGAGTGGCTTGTTGCCAGATTCCAAATCGGAGTTTTCCAGCACTGTAAGCACCGGATGGAGGTGGAGGGCCACCGCTTTCTAACAACATAAATTCATTGTGGTTTTGCTTTTGCTGGCCAAAGTTTCAACGGCGCATACTGACGGGGGTTCCGGTTCCTGTACTGAACGTTCCTGAGGTTCTTTTTGTTTCAGTGTATTAGTTCGCTTGCCCGGCCCTGAGGCATATGTGTGTGTGTGTGTGTGAGTGTGTTCGGAAAAGGAGTAAGAATTTTTTATGCTCCCGTTGCGAATATTAGAGAAATTACCCGGGGACTTTGAAGGGAAGGAAAGATAAATCTGTTCATCTTTGTACTGTTGCCTCTTATGGGGATGAAATTCCTGCCCGGAACGCCACAGGATATTTCTTATATTTTTATACATGGTTATTCAATATTGAATATCTTCGATGTTTGGAAGTCTCAAACCCGCATATCGTTATAAAAAAGATACTGGCTTGCTTTCGTTCAGATGATTGAAAGTTTGTAGTTTGAAAGCAAAAACTATTTTGGGGGATGATTTCAAATTTATTATGAAACTGCCTCATAGATGTATAAATTAATGCACATCCTAAATAATTTAATGTAAATATCATTGTAATTAAAATCACCTGCTAAAACCTAAAAATAGATCGTTATCTATTTTTGCGTGACAATTACTCAAACATTTAATAAACATAACACTAAACAAACGTTGTTGCAACGGCTGCGATTAAAGCCGCCGCTTTCGACTTCCGCTTACCTTGACTTGCACCCCCGGGACGGGGAAAATTTTCATCGGCGGGCTTTCCTTCGGCGTGTAGCGGTAGAACTCTCGTCGGCCCTTGTACCATTTGACCGCGTACAAACTTTCGCCGTCCATTTCGTAGTAGCAGTGAAGGGTGGCGGTAGTTCCGCGCTGCGCAGCTGGTGGCACCGTCACCTGAACCACTCGCAAGGCGGCCATAGCTGTTGGTGGGCAGGTGAGAAAGAGAAAGAAAGATAGGGGGGGAGACAAATTAGCACGATGAAAAATCGGTAATTAGCGACCGTCTTTGGCGTGCCGCGGGGAATCAAGCGTAACGATTGATTTGAATATGAGGAGGAGGTGGGGGGAGGGGGGATGGAGGGGGCGGGGAGTGGGTTTGGTGGAAACTTTGATTGAGCAGCTATTTTGAGGATGAGGAAAATTATTTGCCGAAATTCGTAAGGGGTGGGTTGAAACGAAACGAGTAAATAATTCATCGAACCTGGGATGGTATTTCGGAAAGGATGTTAAGATATTTGAGTAGATTGTAGGAAATAAATAATTAATTTAGAAACACTTGATTGGCTTTGAGCTGCAATTTGGAAACCATCTGTATTTATTAATGGAAAATCAATCAGCTTCCCAAAATAAAACGATCGATAGGGAAATTTCACTTTCGATAATACAAGCTGTGACTTTAATACGACGTTTCTCAATTCGTTTCCAGCACTCCATTGTTCATTTTCGATTCTGTTTAAGCTGTTACCATCTGAAGACGGTGTCGTTGGATGTTAACGAGACAAAATAAAC
This sequence comes from Anopheles coustani, assembly GCF_943734705.1. Lineage (NCBI taxonomy): Eukaryota > Metazoa > Arthropoda > Insecta > Diptera > Culicidae > Anopheles > Anopheles coustani. The sequence continues at coordinate 26,258,163 of NC_071289.1, forward strand.
ACTGCCAGGAAAGTGCAAAGAAGGAAAAGTTACTCCGGATCGAGAACGTTTTCACTCCAGCGGGCGAACCGCAGCGGGGTGTTGATAAGCAGCTCTCTCAAAGTATTTTATAATCAACCAAACTTTTCCTACTCTTCCGCACTCCAGTTCCTCATGGAAGAGGGGGTTGCTTTCTCGGTAACAGAATTGTTCGAAACACATTGCTTGAGGGAGAAACTTTCTGGAACCATTCTTCCTAATAGAAATATAGGCTGTATTGGGTGAATGACTTTTGAGTTTTCAAACACCTGTTTTTGCTCAATTTATACTTCATTGAATAATGTGTTCAATTGCTTAGTCAGTGCCGAAGAAAAGGCATAAAACAGATATTAGTATATCCGATCCTTATCATATCGACAGCGAAGAACACTTGTTGACATACAATAAAATTAGAAGTATGTTTCGAATGTAAACTTCAATTATGGATGTAGATTTTTCGAAAACAATATCTTTTCTTCTTTAGCATGGGTAACCGGAATGTTACGAAATTTTAGTCTGTGAAACCTTTTCAGTTCAAATCTTCTACTTAAAGCATGTTACACAGGTGACCTTAAAGGTACGATCGGTATACATTTTTCTAAATTAATAACCACCTACACTCAGAATTGGCCATCAGATGGTGATTAAATGTTTGGAGGTGACTACGTTTCTACTAATTCTGTTCAAAACCAAACGATTTGAGAAATGTTTGTTATTGAACTTGAATCGTTGATTCACTTCATACAAGATTTGAATTTAACAAATATGTACAGCTGCTTGCAGAAGTGTTTCACGAACTCAATACTTTATGTAGTGGTCTTAGCGATTCTGATAATTTTTGAGAAATTTCAGTTCACACCCTGAAATTTTAATACACTTCAAATAAATGTCAGATTTTTTAACAAACATTTTTGTTTCGTTTAAAGGGTCAATCAGAATATTTCAACCCGCCAGATTGGACCAATTATCCTCTCGAATTCGGTAGTGGAATATTTCTACCGTGCCGCTGTGAATTCGGTGAACTTTGCACTCCATCAAATCATTGGCACTGAAGTTCAACAGAGCGAACGCAGCTCGGTGAAAAAAGGGCCCAGCAGACAGCGGAAGAACGCCGGTTGAATATGAACACGGGCCCGATTGGGGATCATTTCTCTTTGATCTGAGGCCGTAATTAAATATTTCAAACGTCAGATCCGGAGCCTTTCGGATCCATCCCATTATAATCACCTTATGCTTTCGCTCCGCTAAACCGGCTGACCGTCCCGACCGGGCCGACTTTCGGATGTTCGAGGAGGGGAGAAGAGGGCAGAATCCGGCCCAACAAAACCTGACGAGACGTGGTGAGCATCGTGTAAAAATGGAATCCTTTCTTCCTGTTCGCTTCCTCGATGGGGGTAATCAGTGAGCTGTCCATGAATTGCCAGCGTTGGCAAAATTTCATTTCCTGAAGGGTGGATTTTGAGCCAACCGAACAAAGGTCCGATTGATTTTTCCAATGCAGCTCGGGTACAGACAAAAAATATCGGTGGATTGAAAACAGTAGAGTCCACAATTCCGTCCACCACCTGCCGGGCATATTTTCATCCGATTTGCCCCCGCCCCGGGGCATTTTTATCCAGTTTGTCATTAACATTGCCGTCACGTTTATCCACGACCGAAAACGTGCCGGATGGGTACGAGGTTGGGGGTTTGCGCTGGTGCGTAGGCGGCGCTGTCAGCATATCCTCAAAACCCACCTGCCGCGACCGGTCGCGATGGGTTGGAAATGCCCAGCTCACTCGGGCCTCCGGTCCGGCTTCAACTCTACCGGCTGGTGACAGACGGAATTGACGGTGATTAGCGAGCACAAAGAGAAGAGAAAGGAAAAATCCCTAACCTGAAAAGATCCTGATTATTCCCTGGAAAGGGTTGCTTAGCGTAGCCATTTTTTTTTTTCTTAACCGCGCTTCTGAAAGGAAGGGATTTGCTATTTTATTGTTCGAATTATCAAGGTAGAAAGAAAACGAATTTCAAGTTGAATTCAAGGGATTTTAGACCTGAGTTTTACCTACATTAACGCTGTCATAAAAACAATAAGTGTATAAGAAAATAAGTAAAAAGTTATATCAAAAAACAAATATTTCAACCCGTAAGGCTATGATAGATTAATATCAATCAATGGAAATGAATGGTTTTGATTTTAAAGAACGTTAAATTTAGGAAAATTAGTGGAAAATAATAAAACAATTTTGAAAACCAATTAGAGGGATAATTTTAAAAGAACCTAGAAGAATTATACTCAATCATCATCATTAAAAAAACTTTGTTAGATAAGCTATCGATTTAATAATTAAAGTTTCTTCAGCTTCAAGAGATTGTATTTCCAACCTTAGTGTTTTATTTATGCTGATGCAAAAATATACATTTCCAACATTATTTCTATGTTAGTTGTATTCTTTGCAATCGTTTGATCAATAAAAAATGAACGCTTTTAAAAAATGTAAAAAATGCAACATTGCAAAACACAGAAAGTTCCTTTCAAAATCATGCACAGTGTGATTACAAAGTAAAAACGTAAATGCAACCTGTAAGAGGCTCGACAATGTAAAAGGTCACATTAAAACAACAGAACGCCATGGCGCATAAAACAGCATAATAGTATTGTTGCATTTTCCCGGCAACTCAGGGGCTTAGGATTCTTCCCGAGCCCCACACAATAGGACTGTGACGGTATGTTTTATTTCCTTTCTTTCGGTGGCTTGCAGCATTTCTTTGTCTTGCACAGCTTCCCGCACAGCTCAGTTTCCTTTGAGGGTACATTCAAACGTGCACCCGCAGCCAAAACCGCAGCAAAGAACCCCACTGCATTGATGGATGAATGCATGATAGGGCGCTGCAGATGCAAATTCATTTACTAAGATGTCCACTGCCTCCGTCGCCCACCGTTGCTCCGACGAGGAAAAAAAGGACCTCAAAGTGGAAACCATCGGTGTGTTTTTCTTTGCCCATCCCTGGAGTCAGAGCGAGGCGTCACACAAAAGCGTTGACGTTGACGTCAAGTGGCAGGACAGGCGGGCAGAGATATGCAAAAGACCTCCAAAACCCGGGCACGGCATCGAATGGAAACATAATGCTCTTTTCATTCCACTCACCAAAGGACAAGTACGACCTCGACGACGACGACGACGACGATGAGGAGCATCGCTTTGTGTTGGCCACAGCGTTCACTTTGGTACGAAATGGTCTATAGGTCGGAAAAAGACCGGGGATACCATCACACACAGCCACCCGCTCAAAGCGCACAGCCATCTGGTGTGCCCGCAAAAAAGGCCCACCGGTTCCTGCTGGGAGGCAGGCATCTTTTTGATTCCTCCCTTCTGCTCATCGGGAAAAAGGGCGAAAAGAAGTCGGCTTAGATGGCTTAGATGGCTCCCGCTGCCCTGATGGCTTTTAATGACCGTCAACGAGGTCGTCATAACGCTTCACCCCCGCAGGGCGTATATGTGTACATACATACCGTCGAGCACACGGCCACAAGATGTTGGCCCACGGAACGGGCGGCTCATCTTCAACGTCGACCTTTTCGGGGGCCTCATCATTCAGCGTTTGCGGGGTGGAGTGTAGTTACGCTCAATTGTTGCGGACAGTATTAGAATCAGCATCCAGCTTGACGGAGGCCCCGCGGACGGGGGGGTTACAGGGAGGAGTATCTCTTTGTTCTGCCTCGGCTAATGTTTGCCGAAACGGTGCCGTCGCGCACACGCAAGCCAAGGGTTTTCCGCACCCCACCCCCATTTTCCATTACTGTGGCAGCCGTTTTGTGTTCTTATCATTGTTCCGTCGTGTAATTCTTTTCCGTCGACTTGACGCTTCCCTTTCTTGGCGCAGAACGATGTGCGAACCAGAACCATGTGGCCCTTTTGGCACCGGAGGCAGATGTTATTCTTCATTTACAAATATGTGTCAACAGTTTGAAAGCCTTTCAGCTTTCAGCGTGCCTGGGTGGGGAGATGTTGCATATCTGCTATTCAAGTGACTGTAATGATGAACGGTAAACCGTGGAGGCGGTTTCTTTTCATTTCTTTTGTCATATTTTTTCTTTCCTTTTTATTTGCTACAAGCCGGTTAGATGTTGATGATGATTTGGGATTGTAAAAGTTACTCACTCGATTGAGGCAAACTTTTTGAAAGGATCTTCACCGAATAATCAACGTAATTCGTGCCAGCAGGCACCTGAACTCTCGCATATGTTGAGGTATTGTTCAGCCTAGGAATGCTTTTTCGTTGATGTAGTTGGAGTTGATGATAGAGTTTGTAAGTTTTTCGTATGAATTTCTCACTCTTAGAAGAAATTTTCATTAATTATAGTTTGCTTGTTTATTTTTATCTTTTTCATTCAGTTTTAATATCAACCCGTTCCCGGATAAATATTCGTTAAAATTTTTAACAATTCCAAATCGATTGAGCTTGCAATGCTTATACTTTAATTACGTCAAGAAATTTGTCAAAAATATTTTTCACACCGACTATTCAACCAGTATTTGTGATAGAAGCAGTGTAGGTAACATTCGAATGAAAAATTGTATTCATTACATATCTACTTCTACAAACCTCTAAAAAGTCAATTGAACACATTTTTGAAAAAAATATGTATACCATAAAGGCAAGTTTCGATAGCAGCAACTTGTTTCGTTTTGCTCACAAAAACACAAAAAAAAAAACAAAAAAAAAAACAAAAATAACCCAAATGTACTATCCTGTTTGAAGTTTTTCTTATTCTTAGACGTATTGAAGAATATTTTTATCCTAACACCTATTTATGAAAGTTGCTCATCGCAGAGCAATGAACACTTATCTATGCGCATATCAAAGCATACTAAGATATCCTTAGCATGTTCAGAATGCAATTTTTGTGCAGAGCATTCTTATGCAAGGAATTTCTTTCTCAAATCATGCAGAGTTTCCAACCATGTTGAGCATGTTCATGCCGTCTTTTTAATAATGCATATTAAGGGATTGTTTATCTAATGGAAATTGCACTCCATGGCGATCCTTTTCCTTTAGCTTGCTGCTCCTAAAACATCATAGCTTATGATATTCAATGGTATTAGGATAGTGATGTTGAACCATTCACGACGATCCTTGGCAATAATACTATGTACACCGACGTGCCCCTCTTTCCCTCGGCCCGTTCGCTCGCACGATTTCGGCTAACCCAGGGGGTCATGCAGTTGAGTGCATCCAATCTCGCGACCGTGCAGTGCTTTTGATTAATTTCCCAGCACTAGTCGTCGTCGTCGTCGTCGCCGTCGGTCCGAAGCGAAGATTTATACAGCCGGCAACTTATGCTGCTGACCCGACATCGTTCATCCCTGGTTACCCGCTGCTCGGGAAGATGCAGAGATGCAGGGTGTAGCAAGTTTGAACACTCTGTTTGGCTTGCGCTCGACCATCGGAGCACTCAAGCGAGTGATCCCTGAGCCAGGGAGGCGGAACTTCGGCGGGGAAACTTGGGGTCGTATGCTGGGAAGGCGAACGGTGACGGACAACATTGTTATGTGGTGAATAATTTATGCAAGTCAGTTCACATTACAAGTAGTTGCGAAGCACGTAAGACAACCACGGTACAACCGACCCTAATGTTTAGCCGTCGAGCGGGTGGGTGGATGTTGGGTGGTTTGTATCATCGGTAGGAGTTACGCTTCTAATTTCCACCCCACCACCCCTTCACACTCGCCCATTGTCATCCTCCGTGTTGGATCTATTTTCAGTACAAAGAAGCAAACTGTCCTCGAGATTGGTGTTAAGGTAGGAGTTGAGTACATTGGTCGCGCAGGAAAGCGTGCCTCCATAATGCACACCATCCCATCCGCATTCACCCCGCTACAACCCGCTCCACCCCGCATGGGCAACCGGCCGAAAAGCGTTGAAAACCGAACGTCGCCAGCGAGACGTCAAGCGACCGAGGAAAACATTAATAATTCAATTAAAGTGGAATTAGAAGCGAAACCGTGGCGCACTACCGGAACGATTAGGGAACGGGGCGGACGGAAGTGGTTACATCGTTTGTAAGTTTGGCCTAATGTGAAATAATTCATCGGTATTGCGTCTCGTTTCAGCGCGAAACATCGCACCGAAAGCCGCAACGGAAGTTGAGCCGCTGAATTCCGAAGATGTTCTGCAGGGCGGGGAAAACTCGATCCCGTGAGGGAGGGTATGGTCATGAGGAAATGAGTAGAGGTGATGATGAAGCATTGGTTCCGACGGCGATTGAAGTGGTGTCCTGGCTTGGTACATTTGTCTTCATTATTCGTAAAACAGTTTCATTCGACACACAAAACGTTATTTGTGGTTTGAGTAAACCTAAAATAGAATAAAAGTAACAACATAATAACTTAATTTCAAACAAGAATTTACCTTCTTGGAGGGTTAAACTAAGTCGTAAAATTAATCCAACTTGCAACACTTTGGCATTACATTTCCATTTTAAAGTCACAACACACCTAGTTCACGGTTTCCCTTTCCGAAAATTGAATGATCGAACACGTTGGTGAGATTTTCTGCGGGCGAAGGAAGAAAAACAGATACCACCCTCCCGGTGCTGCTGGCGCTTGATTTGATTTGCACAAATTTGTGGATTATCCAAATGGATGTTTTTCACCGGAAGCTCGAAGACGACGCTCCCAACGGTAAGGAATCATTATTTACGCAAATCGTCCCGGGGAGTCCTCATTTGAATTCCAGCCGGGAAAACGTTTTTCGAATCGATTTCGACAAAAAAACCGTCGGCATCCGTCCTCTCGCCGACGAACGTTAGGGTCGAAGCGGTCCCGACAAATGGTTCCCTTTCCTTTTCTTTTCACTTCCTGACGGCACAAGTCCTTGCGCTTGCCGACGCCGCCTTCTTGACGAATTTATTGACGTCTTCGTTGGGCGTTGCTTTCGATTAAATTTTCGCCGATGAATTGTTTTACCCGCTAATCTCATTTGGATTTTTTCGTTTGTGTTGCTCCTTCAACAGGATCCACCGACGTGAAGGCGTTTCGAGGACGTTCAATGACGGTGGAATCAGCTGAAAACTGTGGAACAGTCTTCCCGAAAATGTTTTCCCTCGTAACGAGTGTTGATTGAGTTACATGTTTGGGAAGCGTACATCTTTGCGCCGGCGGAACGCAATCGGAAATAAAACAATCCTTTTTCGGGCTCCTCAAGTAGAAGGGTTCTTCAAGACGACGTTGCATTACCCCATTCAATGAATCGTGAAAACCATACATAAATCATTTCCAGTCTGCACGTTCTGTTCCGTATGAGTTGTGTACGCTTTGCACCGAAAACTCGTGGGAGTAGACGTCAATGAGGCGGATTATGTGTATATTTTTCCGAGTAATTAAATTTTCTACAACAGATTGAGTGATTTGCATCTGCGGTACTTAATGATGATGAGGAAATTCAATAAATTACATCCATGTTGATGCTTGTCTTCGTAGAACTCAAACAGAAATTAAGTGGTAACGTTCCAACCAACTTAGCAATAATCAACAACACTGTTTATTTCGTCGAATGTTGGACTCTATTGCTATTATTCTTGTCAAACATGGAGTTTCCTTCTAATATTCTTGAGATTTTACTCATAAATCGCTCTTCTTCATGTCATAAATTGATACTTAATTATTCCAATTACTCATTGAGGAGCGAGTCATGTAAATTATTTGTCCTGAAACTAACATCAAAGGAGCAGAAAAGCGAAACCTTTGTGCAAAAAGTCCCATTTGAGTGTTCCTTGCAACTCTTACAGAAACAAAGTAGCCGCTTCTAGCGGTTGCTCTGATCGCTCGTTGCGTTGTTTTCGAGTTCGAGTATTTAAACATCAACGGCTCAATGCTTTGCGGAAACAACATCCAGGCACGCGGTGTGGCCCTCCCACCTCGACAGGAAAGTAATTGAAAACACCCGGAAACCAATTGAAAAGTTGTCATCGTGGCGTCCAAAGTTATAATCTGCCTCATTTTGCGTCGGTCGTAAATAATGTCGGGGCGATTTGTTCCGAAGCGGCGGTTGGGGAAGAAGTAAGAAATAAAAACTTAGCCGTTCCGACGCGCGAAAGTCGAGATGACAATTTCCTCAGCCCGTATATTTCACTGTATGTGTCTGTTTCTATTTTTCTTTTTGCGTCGAACCCGGGAGCTAGTTCTCCTGCTGCTGATGCTATGTTTACATCGATTCAACCACTCCGAAAAGGTAAAGCGAACCGTTCATCCTGCCCAAAACCGTAAGAGCGCAAGTTTATCCCCGCCTCGGTTTCCCGCGTTCAAGGTTTGTTTTGATCGGCGAAAAAGAAACAAACCGCTCCGTTTCGCTTTCCGCGGTGGTGGAAACTTTTCCCCACCCTGCCACACAGCAGCCTCCAACAAGCTGGTGTTGGTGACCCCGTTAGAGGTGCGTTGTGGCGACTTCCAACTCGCGGTGTGATTGTTTCGCGACAAAAAGTTTCCCTCCCTACAGGCGGCCCGACACGGTGGCGGGGTGTTCGTGACAAAGGCGAAGAAATGGACTTTTTCCACGTCGTTCCTTCATTATTGCTTTTAATTCTGTTAACTGCTTTTCATCGCTTTCACACCCACGGCCTGCTGGCGAAGGGCTTCTGGGCGGCGGCATCCGGAGTGAATCTCGGTGGTGACGTTCCTCCGAATCCGATGTAAAAGACTGTCCCGAGAATGGTTGTCGCTTGTCGGTTGGGGTTTAAGGACTCCTTCTCGCGAGGGAGACGGTCGGATGGAAGATGCTTAAGCTGCGAGACAAGATTGCCACTTCATTTTCATGCGGCCCCCGGTTGGTGGCTTGTCTTACACCAGTCACATCATAGCGCCGCTAGATTCTTCACCAGATAAGACGACACTGACGACAAGCACGAGCTGCCTTGCGTTTCATGTCTAGTACCGCTTGTAAGTCAGTCTTCCCTCCAGTCGTTTGCCTCACTCGACCCAACCATCGCGGTGGTTCCTTCTGTCATTTTTCAACTCGTAAATTACTAATTAGGTTGTAATATAATTTTAATGGGAAATCATAAGGATTTAATTGGCTGTCGTTAGAGCGTGGAAGATCATCTTCCTTCTTTTGCGCGGCACAGAGCGTCCCTCGCGATGGAAGCGGAATACTTTCGCTGCGTTTTCGAGCGACAGCTCCAGGAATCGAAGGAATCTTCCGCCCCGAGGAGACAGAGCAATCGGGCCCCCGGTGTCCCCCCGGTTCGATGTCCTTGTTTTATATGGGAAAAGTTTCGACGATAAACGTGCCCCCCATTTCCCGGCCGCCAACCCCAAACCCGCAGACCCGGAGGGGTAGGAGCGTCCAGAAAGGACGATGATGATAATTGCTAGATTTAAAAGCGAAGCGCCTGGATTATGGGATTTTTATTCGTACCACGCTGTCCGGGCCGGCGGCCAGAGATTTGATTTGTCGCCGCGCGCGAGAACATTGTCGTGTCGGAGTTCCCGGTGGACCCATCGTATCGTCGTCGTCCTCGTCGTTCGGTTTCCATCGGCAGCGAAACGCGAGCCGCGGAATGAGTTGACACTTATTTATTCATGGACTTTGGCGAATGGCGTGATTTCGGTTGGGTAATTGGAACTGGACTCCTGGGGATGTGGAGTTGTTCGCAGAGAATCCAGGAACATTGGTCGAATCCCGAAAATGCTTGTACTGTTGTTTAGATGGTCGAATCGAAAGTCTAAGTGGAATTTGTTCGACTGAGGAGTAAAGTAGCTTAGACCGTGGTTCTAAGCACGAGCAGATAAATGTTGTTTGTTGGATACATAGCTTAAGAAATTAAGACAATTTGTCCTACAAAAAAGATCATTTGCAAGCCGAAAAAGAACATTTAAGTGAAGCTTCAATGAGTAAAACTTTAATAACAAACGATACCGCGCTCACTTAGCTGAATCACCTCTTTAACAAGTATCAATTAACTCATCAACACCTAGGTTGATGTTCAGGATGGTGGCTCGTCTGAAACAATTTCTCCTGTTGGCGTTAATAGTTGATAAGCTTTTCACCGGCATCGTCAACTTAATCCACACCTCGAGAAACATTTCCCAAGCTGCTCTTGTAGACACCTTTTCCCTGTGGCTCTGAGCAACCTTACCACACCTTGGAAACTCCTCCATTTCTTATCCACCATGGCAAAAATCACTCTCCACCCGATGCTCCGACTTTAATCGGTTCTGTTATTAGAACGACACTATAAAATTATTAACTTTCACCTGGCTTCCAACGTGAAATACGCTTCCACCGGAAACTTACCTCCGTCGTCGGTTTTGGGAGTCTTTGACGCCGGTCTGCAAGGTGTCGAGGATGGTGATGCCTGCCGGCATCAAATCGTGAAAGTTTGTCAGAAATCTGTGCTACCTGTTGTTTTGCCCCGTCGAAACTTTGCCTATCGTTTTCGTCATCATTAGCAGCTATTCGTCAGCTCGTAGCTCTCATCGAGAAGCTTTAACACGAAAGCCATTTCAGATTTAAAGTGGAGTTTTGGGTTGTTTTGCAAATCGCTTATTTTTTCCATTCCGTAATTAATGTATTACCCCAATAAATGTGTTTTCCCTAAAATAATTGAACTGTGGATTTTATTATCCTTTGTATTCAACGGTTTATAAGAAGAACAGAAGAACCATTAGATTATTAAACATTAAAAACTCATTTGATCAACTGAATTCAATCAATATTATGTATAGCTAATTTTACAGGTACTAAAATACTGTCATTCTCATTATGTTTGCATCGTGAAGCCAATTGAATAACGTATCAGATTTGTTGAGTCAATATGACCGTGCTTATGCAATAAGCCGCAATTTGAATTTATGCCATTGTAAATCGAGTAAAAACCTTCATAGTGCAAATGTTGACTCTCGTTCAATATTTGCTCTATAATTATGGCCTATAAATTTTGCATACGCCAATCCTAACCTTACCCAACAGTACGCTTTGATGGAAAGTGAAAACACTTTTTCACGTGTCCCTCGCTCCCTAAATCTGTGTGCAAGTGAAAAAAAAGTCGTTCGCTGCAAAGTGGTTCTCAGAACTTGCCGATGGTAGACGAAACCACCGAACCGGATGTGGAGCCAAGGCAAACAAGTCAAAAGGCTCGTTACACACATGACGGTATGTGCGCTCGCCCCGTATGTCTCCCTCGAAACGGAGGTGGCAAGTGGATCAAATTTCAAAGCACAACAACACGCTGCCGGTGACCTTTTTTTTCCCCCGCGTGGCATCCACTGTGAACTTCCGGGCGGGCTTGGAATGAGCTACGGAACGTTCTCGTCGTTCACGGTGTGGCTCACCTGCGTGTGGTGTGTACGGGTGTTGGTGAGGTTCTGTTGATTGTTTCTTATCGGCCACCTTTCGTTATTGCCTGCAAGTTGCGACGGTGGCTTTGAGCTGATTATTGGGCTTGTTGTTTCGCCTTCTTTCGCTCCACTGAAAACACGAGAGTCCTGTGAGGCTTGTGGTCCACAAGCTACCATGGATTCGGGAGAAACTTGCCAGACCGTAGGATTTGACTTACGAGACTTTGAGATGCCGATAAACGAGCTTCGTTTGCGAACGAACTCGGATGAGTGTGGAAATTCCGCAAAATAACTCCTGCTTCGGGCGGGGGGGAAAAGAGGGAGGAAAAAACAGGCCGACGGAACAGCACGCAGTGATAATGCCAGGTACACGACACATATCGACCGTGGCATCGGACCGTGGCGCTTCTTGGGATCGAGCGACGCAACTAATCGTGCACCGGATGTCGGATGTTGGCGCAAGGACGTGAGCCGGATACCGACGAGCCCACCACCGCACGGCGGCCGACGAGAGTTTGCACTAGCAATCACTGCCTTCCCGAACAGAGGACGCCCGGAACGCAACTCTGCTCCATCCGGCAACGGGGTTCCTTAACGTCCAATATCACACCTCCGGCCCCAGGGTCGGTGAGGCATAGTTTGGGTTCGAAGAAACGAGGAAATCTGATTAAACCGGTAACGGTGGATCGATGTGGCGAGATTTTCATCGCAGTTTGGCTCAATTGATTGTGAATGTCTGCTCGAGCCTCCCAGGCTGACGATGGTGTTTCTTTCCTTTCTCGTACGTCTTTGGGATTCTCGTTTCAGCAACACACATGACAGGTAGTTTCACACGCACTGATCTCCTGATGGAAGTGAAGGGGGGGGGGGGGGGGGTTTCCTTTCTTTTGCTTCTGCATTGTTATTGATTCTGGGCCACGCAGAAAAATAAATCAGGATTAAAGAGTCAATGAAAGGAATTCCTTTGGAATTTTTATATTGATTCGAAGAAAGTTCCATTCGATCAAAGTGTAGCTTGGAATTGTTTCCTTCGCTAAGCTTACAGGAGTTTAAAGTATGGCCTACATAACAATATAACATAAAAATATTACTAAAATCAATGCTATTGACCAATCATTACATAAACTTAAAGCAACTCTCAAAAATGAAGACTGTGTTGCTTCAAAATTTTGACCAAATATCATTGTGATATCTCTATGTTTTAAAGCAAGGGTAGGCATGTATTTCCTAAAAGGGGCCAGATGATTAAAAAGAAACCAAAAGTGCGAGCCGGATACCTTAAACGATGGTTTAATGTTTTCAAAGTAATACCATTTTAAATGAAATATCAAATTTCTAAATAGTAAATTTACATAAAAAATGGTAAAAGATAAAATAATTGAAATTTTATCGTTAAACTTTTTTAAACATTTTCATACTTATTTCCATTTAATTTTGAATATACAATAGGATCACATCACATTAAAACAACATATAACAGGAACACATCGTCTAACAGTTTGAATCTTCATTTTAAGGAAGAAGACAAACCTGACATCGAGAGCAAATCCGATAAAAATTGAGATAGATTTTTTCGTCAACCCGTCAAATAATTAATACAAGTTATCGTTGATATAAAAGCATATAGCGACATAATATGCTTCAAATTGCCAAATGTACAGAGGAAGTTGAACAAAAAAGCGCTAAATTAGCAAGAAAGACAAACCAATGATGATTAAGCTTCTGTTTTAATTAAGATCAGGTGGAACATAAACAACTATATATTTTCGTCACAGTGAAATGCAAATGCAATGTGGCTCTTTTGGGAAGCTCAACAATCAGCAATGGCTGCAAAGATTATATAATAAATAAAGAACGTGATAAAGAGTAGATTCACAGATACGAGATCGTATGTTTATTATTCGATCTCAGCTTTTGTTATTTTTAAATATTTTTAAGCATTTCATACTCTTGAAGATATTTTCTAATTACGCTTACTTATTTTACAATGCTTTGATAACTCTTTCCAAATCCAGAATTTCCGTTTCCCTCAAGCATTTGAGCTGTTAGTTTGCACTAACAGACACTATTTAGTTGCCGACGCTGCTGAAGTTCCTATGGGTTTACTTCTGGCCGCTGTGGGAAATGTTCGACATCAAAGCCACCGACACCGTTGTCACGTTCTTGTACGACAAAGAGGAAACCCTTAAGTATGCGCCTCGTGCACAAGAAATCCTCTTCCATGAACAAAGCCGTCGGTAGTATTCTCCAACGGCCTGGGGAAAGTTTTCTGCCTAGCGAAGGGTGCGGATCGTCAACCAGAAATGATTAATTATGACGCGTGCAGCGCGATGACGACCTAGCGCCATCGGGAGAACATTCTACCGGTGGGTTTTCCGAAGAAAGACAACCGGGAATGGGATGGTTTTGCGATGCGGTACCGGGCTGGAAACTATGCTCGCGTAACCAAACGTGTACGTCCTGCAGAGTTTGTCACTTTTATCACGTTGCAGCAACTACAGAGCGACCCTTGGGTCGGTGTTTTACACTTGGTGTGCCAATTACACCCACCTGCCTTAACACCTAGCCCAGGGAGTCTGGAATTGTCCGCATGGATCGAATTTCCCTGAGCAGTTGTTCGTAGTTTCTGCGACTAGCTCCTGGGAAAACCGTGTTGTAAGGTTATTCAAGCTGATAGTTTGATAATTATTTAGCTTCATACGCCTAGCGTCGGTAAATAGTTGGTTCCGCGCGTTCCACTTCCCGAGCAAACAAACACCGCGACAAGTCACCCGGTTGGTTTCAGATGTTTTAGGAAGGTGACAACGAAGAAAATTATTCCCATTTTCCCGAGAACAACAAGCAACACCAACTTCTTGGGTCTTCTCCGCTCCCCGGTCTGCCAAAACGTGTTTCGAGCCGGTAATTCGAGATAAAAGGACCCCCGAAATGCCGAAACCAGGTGAAATCGTACACCGCCATAGTCGAGTGGAATTCCTCGGCCCGCCGGCGATGGAATGGCAACGGCCGGAGGAGAGAATGGCGCAATTGAGTGGTCGCCTATAATGAAGTGAATGCTGCCGGAAAACAGGGTTTTGGGTGCGGGTGCTAACGGTCGAGAAGAAAATTATCTCACGTCCCGAAAAACTTCTCCGCCAGTTGCCTTCCAGCGCTCGGAAAGGCCAGACTCGTTACGCAACAAACGACAGCACAGGTGGTTCTGACACGGGAAAGGGAAAGTAGAGGGGGTGGGGGCAGAGGAGAAGGGAGTGAATTTTTCCTTCTAGTCCGGTGGATTATGAGAAGTACAGCGAAGACAAACCACGGCCGGTTCGGAAGACAAGAAAAGATGAACACTAATTGGAAATAACAAAGCCACAGTTAATAAAAACAACGGCCTTTCGTTGGGCTGGCGTCTTTTTTTTATGTGGCGAGGGGCTGGAATTTAAGGATCGCTGGCGGCTCCCTCTGGTTCCGCAACACCATCTGGCCAGCCGTCACCAACTGGCGGCGAACGCGATGTGGCACGAATGATAATTTGATGCAGTTTGCGGTACATGACCTCCTTCCTTCAGTTTCGACTGAGGGGAGGACAACCTTTTGGTGAGACGTGGAAAATGGGGAAACGTGCGAGAACGAAAGTAGGAGAGTAGGAGCGGGGAAGTTAGGCCAAGGAACCGTGCGGTACCTTCGAGAAAGTTTCGGTGCAAATTGAATTGGCCAACAGAAGGACAGCACAAATGAAACGTGAAGCACAAGAAGTTACCGTTTGGCGATTGAAACGCAAGCAATAAGAAACGGAAAACTCTCTACGAAACGCCACGTCCTCTAGCAGCAAACAGCTGTCCGGTGCTGGAAGTGCGGGAAGTTGTAAGATTGGTCCCTCTCGCTCCGTCTTATTGTTTCAACCCCGTCAGCTCGGATTTGGACTACATTTTGTCGCAAACGTGCCACCCGGTTGCATTCGTGTGCGGGTCGTGATGCGAAACTTTTCCCCACTGGAACCGTATCGGAACAAAAACAACGCCAACTGGTAACATTAGAAGTTCAATTGGGCTCGCTTGTTTTGCGCGAGACAATCGGAAAGAGCAGACTGGACGTTTTAATTCAATTTATTCCGAAGCGCATGGGTTTGAGTTTTCCGTGCGATGGAAAACAGTCAACTGTCAGGATGCAGTTGTTGTTCGTTCGAACTGAAGTAGCAATAAATTGTTGACACTCACTATCGACCGGTTTACAACAGCTTGATTTTGGTGACACAGATTTGAAGAATGTTTCTGTGACATTGTTTTGACTGTTCCGAAGTGGACAATATTTTTGCTTTAAATCTATTACATTAACCGTCGTTTCTGAAACTTTCCAAACGTTAAGATCACTACTTTTTGATAACATAAAATGTATGATAGATTTTGTAGTTGAAACTCAGAACTCAAACTTTACTAACACAAACAAAATAAGCATGTTTCCATAAACCATAGTTATAAAACATGGTTTATACAAGACGGGTAAATCGATGAAATGTCAACATTTTAAATATGTCGTTATTGTAACCAGTGGCGGATTTAACGGTGCGCGGATTGAGCGGCCGCGGGGGGCCCGAGCTTGCAAGGGGCCCCGAACCTTCAGCGGCCAAGTTTGTAAAATTTATACTTAAACAAATACTCGATAGAATTCATTAGTTTGCTCTTATGATCGACAAGTAATTAATTGTAACTGGTCAATAGTGGATAATTTTACCTTATCCTATAAAACTTAATGCTAAGAACCATAATAAAATAAAGAACGTTTGGTCCGGTATATAATCATAGTTGAAGGGTAACAGAAGATACAATTTTTATAATTTATTAATTGTAAACAAGCATGTACTTGATGCAAATATTTGGAACAACAAAATTTTAGAATATATCAAGCATAAGAATAAAATAATGCGAATGAAAAACTTAAACAATTTCAATGTAAGCAATGCGTTTGTTCTGCATACCATTTTTAATAAAAAAATCTTTATTGCATAAGACTTGTTAAACAACATAGATAGATCTTCGAGGAGTCAGCTAGAAAACTTTTTGATGATAAAATAATATCTAACATTGATTTTATTGAAGAGCATATTAACAAGACGAAAATCTGTCACTTTTTACGGTAGTGCGGGGGCCCCATTCATGTTACCGCTTAGGGCCCCCAAGAGTGTAAATCCGCCACTGATTGTAACTATTCAATCAAAACAAAACTTTCAAGTAAAGAGTTAAAACCATAATTCTTTTCTCAATCTCTTCTTCACCGAGCATCGCCGGGACGTCAAGCTAGTAATAAGCATAAAATGGATGCAAATAGCAAGTGAACAAATAAACCAATCATTAGGATTTCACACAATGAGCTCCATTAAATCGGAATGCAATCAATAATATACCACTTCAAAGTGAATTCACTCCCGCAAACCCCCTCCGAGTGCTCAAAGTCACTGCGCCTCGCGCTGCGATCGAGGAATGCGTGTTCGTTTCCAGAACCGCAACGGTGAGCGATTTATGGAGCCACAGAATTTAACGACTCATTCGTATCGTTTACGCACATGTTACACCGCATTCGCCGCGCCACACCGGAGCCAATTATTTCAATTAACTGCCGAAAAGGGGTGACCATAAATTTCACTCGCTTTCCCGGTCCTGGTGTTTGTTTTCCCCTCGTTTTTTTTTGCTAGCGGTAAGCGACGAACCCGACGTGAGACGCACATTTCCATCAATCTTCCTCAGGGTGCAGTCGGAATTGGCGCCAGATTGAGCTTCGCACGAGGATTTATTTCACCGGACGGTGATCAATAATTCCGACCGTGCGACGCAATTGATGGTATTCGGACGCACCGTGCGTTCGTGCGTGACGCCAGCCCTTACCGTCTAACGACGGTTTCGAGGGCAAAAGTGCGTGTTGTTCTCGGAGTGCATACAGCAAAGCCAACGACGCGGCAAACTGCATGTTACTGCACTTCCGGGAAGGAAATGTACCCTGTCGTAATGGAATCACGGGTGTAGTTTAATTGCAATACGGAGTTATTCCGAAGCTTAGTCTACGAACCTCAGCCAACCGTTTCATCACTCAGTTCCACTAAATTTTCCGGGGAAACTTTTCGCCGTTGGCAACGCATTCTGTTTTTCACGTTATGCCAATTTAAACATGAAAGCAAAAAACAAAATGCACTCCCACACAACACGTGTTATGAAGATATCAAAGCGTTGCGGTTGTGGAGTGCACGCCCGATGCTAAATGGACATATTATGGTGCATAAATTGTGTAATGTGATTACTTTCTCCATTTTCATGCCATCATTACCGCACCAACGGCCGAGTTCCGGCAAAATGGTACGGTCCATCCAGGGGTCCCGCGAATCGTGCGAGCTCGAATGACCTTTGCTCCCTTTGCTTGGACGTGAAAAGGAACTTTCAGTGTACGGTGGGCAACTTTCGGAAGCAAATTTTTGAACAAATTATTTTGTGAAAGTTTTAATGTTTCCGTCATGTTGGTTTTCAACTGGTTTAGCAGTTTTCAGTTCCAAAGAAGAATTGAGAACAACAGATGTAATATTGAATAGTTTGTTGTTTAAAACTGGAGATTCAAAATAGTATTTATCTCGAGCATTCACTGTTTTTATTTTCCCAGGAAAGTATCTTCAACATTCTAACTTAACTTACTTTACAATCTTGTTAATTAATTCTGTTTAAGAAGGAATCAACCTTATAGATAAAATTGATATTCGTACCGAATGTGAAGTTTTTTGAAGAATTTCATAACTTTAGTGTGAATCGGTTCGGTTTGTTGCAATTTTCGTTGTTGTGAGACAATATGCGTAGTTTATGTGTGCATAATTTTAATAAACAATCCCCCAAACGATGTTGAGCATGAACAAACATTTTCAAACACGTTGAAAATCCATTTCAAGCCGCCTGGTGCACCAACTGGGACCATAGTGCATCAATCGAACTGAATAACCAGTTCCATCCGGGTGAATAGCAACGAAATTCCCAAATGAACGTATCCATTCACCGAAGTGCTCAACTTTCCTTCCATCCGTGGCTGCTTTTTATTCCCCTTGGGACCATGGCACATCGATACGACCATAATGTTACCTACCGCGGACGGGGTTTTTCCCACCCGCCAGTGCAATTGAAGGTGATCAGTGTCATGTGCTGCAGTCGGCGAAACATTCCTCTGCTTTCCATAACTCCACTCAACGCCATCGGCGAGACGGACAAACTCGAACACACAACTCAATAGCGCAAACCCAACCGCACTGGGTGGGCGAACGTAGGGAAATTTGACGTTTGCCTAACCCCCACCAAAAAAACCGACACCCTGCCACTGCCAGATGCAGGTAAAGTTCCCACAAAACCCCTGACAGGATGCGCTCGGCCTCCCCGTACGAGACTAATAATGTCGGGTAACAATGTCGGTCGGTTCGCGTTCGATCGCTGCACTTTTACACGCCATTAAGGGCACACTCGCCGGGGACACGTGTCGGTGTGTCACGGACGGCCGAACGGGGGACACACACACTTTCCTGCAGCCCGAGGCCGCCCTTGGGACACCGAAAACCCGGCCGGTATTTTGTTTGCCATTATTCATTTTCCACCGAACACTCGGGGAAAAGGGTAAAGGGGGCGTCGGGTTTGGGTGGAAAAAACAACCAACCCTGTCCACCCGCCCAGGCCCGTTAAGCTCTCCCCCATAATCTGCCGATTGGGTGTATCAAATCTTGTGCCGTATTTTATTGACTATTGACATACTAACATAATAACGTTTACGATGATAAATTTACGAGCTACCAGAGTGCGCCGCTACATGTCGTGCTGTGTCGGGGGGAGCGGGGAGGGGCTACTGTCGGGGTCTCGGGTCGATGAGGCAGAAAATTATGACGACAAAATGACGTGCACCGACCGGTACCGTCGTTCGGGCAAACCAAATCGAATGAAATCGAGCGAAAAATGATGCCAACACAAATTTGAGTCAAGAACCAAAAATAAAAGTGAAACCATATCCGTACGAAACCTTGGTCGGAAACGGGGGAAGGGGGAGGGTGCGGGGGGGGGGGGGAGGGTCGTAAACTGGCGTATGAATAAGTAATGATAATCATCAACATCATCATTGTCAGCACTGTACAATGCCGGTGCTCCCAATGGAAGGAAGGATTGAGGTGATGACCATTTTACGAATTGACACAAATTGCACCGAAGGACATTCTATTTGCTTGTTTTATTTTCCCCTTTAACATACTTGCTCGCGTTTGTTTTGCCACCGGGAAGGTTCCGTAATGTCTGCTTTATGCTCCACTAGGGAAATGCTTCGCCAGCGGGTTATTGAACACTTTGGAGTTTACTTTAGAACGAGCGTAAATTTGGTAGGATCTTCTAAGCGGGAACTGAATGAAAACGGGCAATGAAAAATGCAACAAGTGATGTCTGGCATGCTTTTCCCATGAAGAAAGCGGCTCTGATCGAGCTGACCGTGAAAAATCGTTCCCCGAGATCATTCGCCCCCTCGAAAAACTGGCGCAAAAACGGAGAATAAAACATCCTCTAGGAGTCTGTTACGTGATGATGGAGTGAACATTTTCGATTCAGACCAAGAAAAGCGGGTAGCTCACTCGGGTGGAAATGGCCGATGGTAACGACATAACGACAAATTTATTGATGGCATTGTTATAAAACGCCCAAACAGGCATAAAGAAAATGGCTTCGCGCGCTCACGCCTGGTGGCATCTTCTTCCTACGGCCGGGGGGGTTTTCTTTTCTTCGGACCGACTTAACCTAAGCTAGATAAGATCCGGACCGAGGATAAAGGTTCTCTTTGGGTAGTCAAACCTTGGCCATCGGAAAGTATCGTTTTCCTTTGGCCGTGTTTATTGTCGGCGTATGATTTATGCGAAAATAAATGGGTCGCTTTATTTGTTCGGCTGGAAAATTCCTCCCCGTTCCCTCCGCCCACCACGGGCACGGGCATGGCACATTTTTATGGAGATGAGAGCCACTACGGTTGATCGGGAAGCCCCCGATGGCCATAAAATCGGAAAACGCCACACAAAACGCTCTACCGAAAATCGGAACCAAACCCCGAACTCTATGGCGGTGAATGTTTGCGTCGATTGCTTCGATGGGTTCGTCGATGTCGACATCGGCGATTACCGCCGATCGAGGGAGACGAAGGAATGTTGATGTGCGCACTTTCGTCTTTCGGCTCACGAAGGCTCTGGCGTTCATCTTTTTCCCATCCAGTTTCTTCGCAACGAAAATCGTACGTTTGTACGGACGATAGGATCGCGCTCCCGTTATGACCACCATCACGGCGGTGGAGATGACATGATTTAATGATAATTGAAGGGCATCGAAACGGTGCTTGCGGGACCCATAAAAGGGTGGAGTTAATTTCCTCGCGTTCG
Organism: Anopheles coustani; assembly: GCF_943734705.1. Lineage (NCBI taxonomy): Eukaryota > Metazoa > Arthropoda > Insecta > Diptera > Culicidae > Anopheles > Anopheles coustani. Next base: position 26,278,902 of record NC_071289.1, read on the forward strand.
TGGAGCACTTCCCCGCCCCCAATCCCGGACGGCGTTTGAATTATCGACCAAGGGCAAGGGCCGAAGGAAACGCCACAGTGGTCTAATCGGTCGGAAAGCAAGCCCTACGTCTAGGACGGGGTGTCCTCACGCCGGTTGCGGGACGGGCGAAGCGAAAATATGTAACGATATGAATAAACGATCAAATGTTTGCATAACAGTACGCCTAATTATCATAAACCGGAATGTCGGTGAGGCAGTAAAATATAACTGCGCTGGGGACGTTATTATTTCTGCTCAAGGAAACCGGCTGACAGGTGTAATAAATTTTGATTTAATTTTCCTGCCTCACTATTGGATGTTGTAACAAACGTTTTCTAAACGAAAAAGTACGAATTTGTTTCGCTACTGCAAGAGAGTAAAACACATTTGTACTGTCCCTACGCTGCTCATTAAAAATAATTTTCTAGAAAGAGTTTGAAAAATTTCTAGCTTTGAAAAGTTTTCCGTTGGAATTTTCTGTCACGATGGAAACCGGAAATTGTGGAAAACTTTCCCGTCCCGGTCACGGTGCTCTTTTAATTGAAAGTCTCATAGCGTGAAAACCGCAGCGAGAAAATTGTGTTTCCAAAGGTCACAAGCCTTTTGAAGGGAATTAAAAATGTTTCATATGCTGTGTTTCCCCCGGCTTTTGTTTGTTTTCCTAACGTTTAATTTGTATGTAGCAGTTATTGTGACTGTGGTTTTACGTGATTTTCACTTAAGTGCTGCACACTTTATAGAACAAAAATACACATATAAATAAAATAAATTTGAAACAATCAGTTTCTTGTTCATCTCAGAATTACAGCATTTGTAATGAAAATTTTTAACGCTCTAGCTGTACGATTTGAAAGCTAGATGGCTTAAGTTACAAAGATGATATTCAAGTAGCATAATTTTGAGAAAGGCTTTACGGTTTTTAAAAGATTTTTTTCTGCATGATGTTGAATTCTTCACTCTTCGATCGTTTCTTTTTTTCGCCGAATCACAAGATAACATTTTTCCCAGCACACTCCACAAAATTGCTGCTCTCCAGAACCTCTGAATGGCGCCAGACGAAGAGCATAACAAGTATGCTTTTCATTCAAGTGGCGGGAAAACGAGAACGATAACTGCCATCGGTAGTCGGTAGTCGGGTTTTTCGCCGGCGAACGCCAGGGTTTCCTTCAAACCGTGCTCGGCAATGTAGAAGGATAGATCGCTTCCATCGATGGCAATACCTTCGGGCGATGCTCGCTCACTGCCAGCGCCGCCAAGGGGTGTGATTAAATGGCGAAAAAGAAAAGATCCAACCCCAGAACGGATGTGGTGCTTTGAGAAGGGTGCATATTTTCATATCAATTTGGGCAGCGGAACAAAAAAAGAAACAGCGACTTTGCCAAAGAAAACATTCCAGAACAAGAACTAACTGGCGACTCAAACATCGACTAATCGAGAGGAAGCCAATACGGGCCGGGTTTCGAAAGGTTGCTCTCCTGGGTTGGCCGGGAACACTGGGCAGCGCCCCCGAAGCACCTCGGGTGTCAAGTGCAAATTGGTTGGAAGTGCTCGAATGTGCCGAACGTTGAGATGTGGTTCGCCGAAAGGTAAACACACTTTGACCAACCGATGGGAAACGTGTGCCAAACCCAAACCCGGCTGATGTGTGTGTGTGTGTATGTGTAATGGCCGGAGAAGAATGGTTCGGATGAAAGGAAAACAGTGAGCGAAGTGAAATCTCACCCCCCACACGTTCGGAAGTGAAGTCAAATATGGTCCCACTCTGGGTTGGGTTTCCCGGGCGTTCCACAAGGACATGTGCACGATGGGAGGCGGGCGATGGTGCAAAGGATTGTGGTTTGCGGAATGCGGGCGCAAAGTTGTGGAAACGGAACACCCGAGCGACATTTGCCGAACGGTTCAATTTTCACTGCGGAGAAGCCGTAAACCACAATTACCGTTACTTTATGTGTGCGCCGGCAACGGAAAACTCGGTGGCGACGGACGCTCCAGACGCACAGCTCTCGCCCCATTCCGGTGGCTGGGATTTTGGTTGATTAAGGATCGATTCACTTTGCACAGCTTGGCGATGCTCGGTTCGTTCGATGCGATGCGCTTCCCGAACTTCCGTGCTGGAAGGGTCGGAATCGGCAAATAGAGCTATTCATTTGCGAACTGCGATGGGAAGAGGGGAGTTTGCGTTGTTCGGGGCAAATGGCATCAAACAGAGCGATTTTAATCAATGTTAGTTGGGAAAACTATTCCAGAGGCGACCGGAATGAAGTTCTATCTTTTAATTTAATGGTCTGTTGCGAAAGTTTGCTTGCTGTTTTTAGATGAGTGTTATCACTCGGTTCCGTTGAGAATGACAAGTATTACATTTACATTGATCGAGGTTTTCCTTCAACTTGGCTGCTAAGTAGGCGTGTAATATTTGAATATTCTTACCGTCTACTGATCAGATTTCTCCAAAAATTATAGTAACTCAAGCCTACCATACTTGTTACACGTTTTTTAACCAATTTAACCCCTTCCCAACTGAATTAACATCTCACCGGAACGGTGAAACATCAACATCGGCAGCCAGAGACCAGTTGTTTTCCCACGCAAATACTCTCCTCCAATTTCCCGGCCTCATAACGACCAGCGTTGAGGGGTTTTGCTACGCGGTGTAAGAAAACACGAGTGTGGCAAAACGAGATTGGCTAAAGTGTGCAGCTTAACAGGTAGCTAACTAGTAATTCAAACACTCTCTTGGAGGGGTCGAGCTAAGCCCGGTCCGAAGTGGTTCAACGAGTGGTTGTTTTCCTCGCAACGCCGCATGTTTTTTCAGTCGAGAAAATATTTGCTCAGTAGGAAAAACGACTGTACATCGTGAAAGGGTTAGTCGGATGTTAAGTCGAATGTTAAATCAAGCTATTTACAAGCTTATTTAGTAATGTTAAAACTTACCATTGCCTGAGTATTACAGACATTTCAATTTAAGACCATTCGATACAAAAATAACAAAGCAAGAATTAACGGTAATGGTTCGTAAAACAATCGATTTGTCAATTCACCTCGTACTAAGTGTAGCTTTGCTGGTCTTTAGGATGAAGGAACAACATGTATTTCAGTAAAACTTCATGATTTAATAATTTCCAATGTTCCTTTCACGAGTTCAGCCTTGTCTTTTATTGTTGCAACATTTCTCAATCCGTGTGGCATCAATTTTCCGAGCTTCTGGGTCCTTTTGAGAGCTCCAAATGTTTGGTTATTACATTGATATACAATTTTTGGTAATTCTACGGAACCTGAATATTTCTTATACGTCAAACAATGAAGTTTCATTTATCTGGAAAACCTTTACTTTTTTTTTTTTTATATATATATTTGGACGAAAACCTTTACTTCTGGTTATAAAAAACCTTCGTTTTTAGCTCTGAACAGTAAAGAAAAAATATTTGTTTTCATTTCGACAAGCTGAAAGAATTTAATTGGAATACAAATGATAAATTGATTGAAAGACTTATAAATCAACTCAGGACTCTTACAAACATTACGTTCAGATAGCTCTCGGCATCGAATCAACACGTAACTTCTTTCATTTTCCACTTGTTTGCCCGGATGCCACCAATGCACTCTTTTAAACGCTCAAAAGTCAGACAAAATGCGCAATAACATTGCAACATAATTAGCACAAACTCACAGCTGCCACCCAGGAGGACTAATTAATTACAAAAGTGTATCAGACAAACATGGATGGATCATGTTTGAAATGTTCGTAGTTGAGCAAAAAAAAAATGCTTAAACATCGCTAAATCGGTATCAACAACTCCACTGTGTTCCGGCTTCAAAAGCACTGCTGCAATGTGCTTTCCGACAGGCGCTTCCCGCTCACGTCCGATCCGCAGCCGAATGGCCGAAGGACAAGTTCAGGGGTTCAGTGGGCTAATGTATTTATTATTAATCCCATAAATCAAATTACACTCAACCCTTGTAAACTGGAGCCGAACATGTGGGAGGGAGAGACTACGAGAGCGGACGCATCCCGTCCTGCACGATCATGGGCAAACTTTTCATCGAATTATGCTGTGTACTTTCAAGCTGTGGGAGACGTCAGACGAGTCCCGACGGAGCATCAACAGGGCAGATGTTGAAACGGAACGTTGTATCCTTTAAATTTTCCAACCCTCTGAGAGATGTCAACAGGTATTGTTTGGATGCTACACATGTCCTTCCCATACTCTTGTTGATGTTTTCTTTCTTTATAAACGACTCTCGAGGAGAACTATGATATGGTTTTAGTGAAATTAGATTAGTATGATACTAGAGCTATTGAATAGCAGATAGAAATTCGTTGACAGTATTTTTCAATGGAACATTTTTTGATACCGACATTTGCCTTCCCCACCGTCAGTCGGCGGAACGAGTCCGTTCCGAGCACTTACACAACCACCGTTAGCCGTCCACCGGAGGCTACGGACAGCTGCCAGTACTTCTTGACCACACTTCTTGGTAATGTGATTAATTAGTACCGCTTCCAGCGAAGGGAAACTTGTGTCCGGCTCATCTCCATCTGGTGCAATGAAACCCAGCTAACCACCGGCCGCTTTCACCGCTTCAGGCCGTGGCTAGAAGTTTCCGAACTTCTCCCGGCCTCCTCAAAGACCACCACGCCCAGGCCACTAATTAAAGAAAAGAAAAATGTACACTGCAAAGTAGGACGGAGGAGGGAGCGAAAAAAACACAACCTCAAGCAAAACCGATACAGAGTTTTCCCCCGCAGTGCAAAAAGAACAGCCCGTAGGGTGGCGTGTGTTTTTTCCGTACTCTAGCAGACGAGATAATTTCGTTGTTTGACTAATTAATGGATGATTTTGTACTGGAAAGGCAATGCCTGAGGCGTTGGTCAGGCCTTGAAAAATGTATTGGAATGTGCGGGATTTTGGGGATGTTTCGAGCACTGAGCTCGGAGCTCGTTAGTATCGAGATGTTTTAATTTTCCACCTCACTTTCTCTTTATCCTGCTGGCGCAAAAGTGTAACCAAATTTTCTCCAAGCATCGACTTTCAACAGAAGTTCTCGAACTTGAGCACTCCCTTCGGCTGCCGTCTCCGGCTCCGATTGAAAATAATCCATCCCGTGCCGGAACGGGTACGCGTTTGACTCCTTTCCGTTCGTGTCCGGAAAAACTTTTGGGCGAAACTTTACCCTCGTCAAGCGTTCCGCCGCATGTACGAAGTCAAATGTTTGCGTTCGTGTCTCTTAAAGTCACCCTCGGTGGAGCAAGCAGCCCCCTTTAATGCTTTCCTTTATGGGCTGCCAACGACTGGTCGCCGTCGACTACGCTTTTCCGAGAGGACAGTTCGAGATGAAAAGGGCTTAAATGTGTTTCCTTGCGAAACTGACGAAACTGACTAACGTGCGAGAAAAATTGTCGTCACAACCAAAAGCAAAAAAAAACAACTTCTGCGTGTCTTGTGCTCTTACGTCCATATCGGTGCGTGCTTTGTGGACGTTCCAAGTGGAGAAAGTTTCACATTCACTTTACGTATCAGCAGGCGGATGGGGTAAAAGTAATAACGGGCCTTTAAGATTCCATTTCGCCTCATTTTGGTCTCTTTTCGTTCGTGGACGCATCTTCGTACGAAATTGCTCATTTTCTCGACCAGATCCGGGCACTCCAAGTAGAATGAAGGATAGTTTCTTTCCGTTTGTGTTCGTGAGAAACTGACAAAAAGTGGTTGTTTTTGCGTGCCGGGAAAAGGACGGGAGCGAACCGGGCGACTAGCGGGTGTTCATGTCGCCATTTTGCATCGACAAACGTCGGAGCGTGAAAATGAAACTCGATGATAGGATCGCGCGATGATGACGGTGCTGTAGTTTAACTTTTTCGATAGCTTTCTTAATGTGTGAAAAATAAAAATGCTTGCAAGAAAAAGTATGAAACTGAGGCGTATAAATAAATATAAATACATAAACCTGTTAAAGCTTTTCTTACTTTATTGAATCCAATTATATTCGATAGAATGCTTTAAATTCGCCTCTTCATCTTTCAATAATATTTTGAAAAATTATATTGCACAACGATGCACAATTTCTACGATTTACGATACGATTTCTTTGAAATTGCACCATAAGAAAGGAAGCACTTTGAGTCTAACAAATTCTTATTATAGCCGTCTTCATGAAAGCATCGACATTTATGCCGACTGTTGACTGTTCCAGCAGACTAAGTGCTTATTTATCCGGTTTATTGAAAAGTGTGCGACGGCCGAAGAACTAATTTGAAACGGATTTCTTAAGAATGGCAAAATAGCGCCATAAACCTCCCACCCGTACGTACAGACAAACCCGACGCAATCACGCTGCATTTTCTTAGGATCGCTTTTTCAATCTCGAGCATGCTTTGCTGTTCTATAGCGTAGGATGATTTTTTATATCTTGTTTGACCCACCAGAGACACAGAGCTGGCCTCTTTGGATGAACATTTTAGCAAGAAAATATACTGCAATGTTCGGGACTCGGGAAACATTTTTCTTTTCACGGGCGGGTGAGTGTTTATACCGCGAACCGGATCGGAAAAGAGCACTAATTACTTAATGGAAAAACATGTTTGCAATTGCAATAACGAGAAAATCCAATGCAATAAGCGAGTATCTAATGAGCCTGCAAGCTTTTGTGTACTCATTTCGTTTCCTTGTCTGCTCGCGAAACTCTACCTCATCATGCTTTGCGTCTTAATTTGCACACTGTCTTTGCACCGTACTTCTTGAAAATTTATAAAGCGGTTATGCAGATTGATGAATCTGAAAGATCAACTACCCGTAGAAATTAATCTACCGATTACCCGCTGTTGTGTTTATGTTTGTTGCATACTTTTCCTTTTTATTTTAATTAGATTTTGAGCAGACCTTTCTTTCTAGCAGCATAGAAAAATAGAACTATAGCTTTCCATTGTCTGTCAAGTGCACTGTTGCATTTCCTCGATAAACCAACCATACCCTTCCTCTGGTAATTAATGTTTCAGTCTATGTCTACACAGGATGCCTTTTACGTGCTTTCCTTGCGAAGATCCCTTTGGATCGAAAAAAACGTCATATAGCAAGCCAGGTACAACGTGTGAGGACGACAGTGCAGCTCGTTACGTGGCGAAAGGCTAATGAGGTCATATGTGCAGTTTGTATAGCATCGTCGTCGTCCTCGTAGCTTTTGGTGCGCTCGTGCGTGATCATATGACGGTATTTTTCACCACCAGTACATGCTGTCGATCTGGTTGGTTGGCCAAATAACACGGCGCCGTAACTGGTCCCATAAATTCAAGGATGACACACAGAAGATGCGAGATGTTGAAGCACCTCAAACCGACATCTAAAAAAGATAGCAGCCAGACGCGTCATCGTGTGCGGCAGCTTGTGTTGCAGAAAATCCTTGAGAGCAGGATTAGATGATTTTTCTTGCATGGTTTTATTCAAGAGTAATAGAGAGCAGCTTGTTTTCCATCAAAATTCATATCAGAGTTTGAGGCTATAGGATTTTTATCATTGACTTTATGTTAATTTATTTTTTACTAAATTTTTTGTATGAAGCTGGCATTTTTGTAAGCCCGTTAAGAGTTGCAATATGTTGCTCTTGAATCAACAAAAACCATTCTTCCGATGTGCAGTTCTTTATCAATAACGCCCAATTTAAACGAAAGAAGCATTCAATCAGCGCTGACGACCAATTCAAACGATTTCAACTTTAATTAATGATGACTGTCAAATGCTTTCTAAGCTAACCTGCACTGGTTAACGTTGTTTGCCATGGCAACGTCAAATGTTATATTACTGCAACTTGTAGTTAACCAAACCGCTCTTTAATTGGTATATTATTACGTCAATTTGCAATTTTTGGTATCAGCAGCTCCTCAAAGCAATCCATGTGATTTAGCTCATTGGTGATTCTCGTAAAAATAATATGTCTCTTAGTTGAACTGTCGCTCGACAATCATTTTGTTTTTTCTATACCTTAAACCTACTTTTGTAAACTTACATAATCATGGCAACGTGGAATTTGTACTTCGTTGCCATGGTAATTTGAGCTACTTAATGCTAGTAAAGGGAGTTTCTTTAGTGTATGGGATTATAGTCTATATATGACTATAGTCATCTAAAGCTCAGCACACAATTTAAAAACATTTCAAACGAGTCTCAGTTCTTTGAAAACATGTGTTAAATTTTGTGCATATTTTCGAGCAGATAGAGAACCGTCCTGAGAATTCCAATCTAACAACTCTCGTTTCATCCATCCCCGACCGTGGCGGATATATCGGCAAAACAAGCAATACAAGCTTGCTCAAACATTGCATCCCATTTGCGGTTCAGGTGCATTTTGCACAGCATACCTTCCCGCGGGCTTTCGCTGCCTTTCCCACCTTGCGCTCTAATGATCCCAAGCGTGGTGAGGAGGACGTGGAAAAGTTTTGCCGCTGGAACGTGAGGCGGTGGAAAAAAGCACACCATGTTTCTGTTCAATTTCACCTGGTAATAAAATGATTTCTATGCAAATTCCGTGAGTCCGGTTGTTTTTTTTTTTCTTGTTCAGTTTTTCGTTTGCCCTCGTGTCTGTAAGTTCTATCCCATACTTCCGACGCCATCGCGATTGCTTAGGTGCATGCAGAGTCCCGACCCATTCATGCATAGCAGATGACCGCCGGGATCGAATGTTGCGAGTGCAAACGTGCCCCGGGACGCCCGAGTTGCGGCATCCGGCATCCGTGGTGGAAAAACGGTGCCCCTCGAGTTTCCGCCCGGGAGCGCGGAATCGAACTGCAGAAGTGTTGCATTTCACCATTGCGATGCAACTTAATTTGAACTTCCATTTTCCGGTCCGGTTCCCGGGATGTGGTGCATTTTCCACGGTCCATGTTTTCCGCAAAACCAAATCGCGATCCGCCGCGCGGAGTGGGCGGGTTTTCCGATTAACAAACGGACCGATGATTTAACCGCCCACTGCTGGATAATCGGCCGCGAAAACGGTTCGGTACCCGCCTCGGCCAGCGGCATACAATAATCATCACTTATCGGCTCATTGATGTGCTAATGAGATTAATATGGCTGAATCGAGGCACTAATCTTGCCGCTATCTGTTTGCGGATCAGTTTTTTGTTCGCTCTTTGAAAACACGATGATTAACCAAAAACGCAATGCAGACGTTGATGAAGAGGAGTGGTCGGTAGAAAAGGATGCAATATATATCGGCCAACAAAGTGCGCCAAATGAAATCGTAGTGATTCAAAGAATGATTACCTCCACCGTGCGCCCCGGTTTCCGCGCCAGTGTTGGGGATCGGAAAATGTCAGCTAATTTCGTATGAGGTTAATGTGCCACGAACATGCGATAAGAGCAATGAATTTAACAGCAGTTGTTGTTCCTTTTTTTTCGCCGAGAGAAATAAACCGTATTAGTATTGACGAATTGATGAATGTGCTGTGATTAGTCGCACAGATTTGATTTACGCTGCAGTGCATTCACTGTACACAAGCTGTGGATGGAGCCTGGAGCGTGGAAATGTTACAAACATAAGCCTTGGTTGTCGCGCTTGGGGCCTGATTTTTGTGCACCAGTTTTCCACACGGCCAGACGCCGAAATTTCATTTGCTTTTCCTTCACCTGACGGGGTGTGTTTGCGGTGCAGTTAGCCATTTGTTTGCCTTTGCTACGAACTGGCGCTCCGGTGAGCTCTCGGCTGAAACTAGGTTAGGTTCATGCAAAACGGGTATTGCATAAACATACACATTGCTAATGCTTGCCCGAGCTTCCTCCCGCCCTTTCCTCTCCGACCCGCCAGCTGCTAGGGATTTGATACTGCGCCGAAATAGAGTTCATTCTAATTTACCGATTTTCAGCATAGATTAGTCGCATGAATAAGAAATGAAATCAGCAAATCGACAGAACAAATAAGCGACAGCTACCGAGAGAGAGAGAGAAAGAGAGAGGGGGAAGGAGAGAGAGTGCACGAAACAACAACAAGAAAAAAAAGGGAAAAAGAAAAGCACACTAGGTAACATGACGTTCGGCCTCGTGAACATTCGATTTGGGAAAACGCGTACAGTTTTTCTTCCGCTTTTCCCTTCCAATTTAGCAGCACCGTAGGGACGCAGGGTGCATTCCATCCCCACGGGAAGGGGGCGACGGGTTTATCGGCACGGTAGATGAAAAAATTAAATAAATAAATGTGTTGAATAAATGAATGGGACTGTTTATTTTCGTTCTAATTATGCTGAGCCACTCACACGGCACCCGGGGACGCTTCTCGGAAAAGCTGAGGAAAGCCCTCCCGCAGCACGGTTCTACAGTGCATAATTTCACCTGACCCGTTTTTTTCTCTCATTTCCTCTCTCTCTCTCTCTCTCTTTTGCTCCACCATTCTATTCCCCAAGCACGGTGGCTTGGATCTGCCTATGCAGATTCGACCGACCGAACACTACCACGCGATTTTCCCTCCCGTGGAGCGTCCGTCGTCGGTCAGATTTAATCTGTTTGTTAATCTAAAGTGAACACGTTGATTACGGTACATTTACTAATCGGCACCAGCGCCTTCACTTCAACAAGATCGAGCCCATCGATTACCCGACACGGCATCGAAAAAGCAGAAGCGAATTGACTCCGCTGGGAGTGGGAGTGCGAGGGTGGCAATTCAGGCTGTCGCCGACGGCCCCATAGTTTTTCCATCGCCAAATTAACGGCTTTTCCTCGATAGGTCTACGGCATACTTCCGTACCTTAAACGGGACAACGACGAATCGATTTCATACGCTAATGTACGCGTGTTCACTGGAGGCACTTTTGAACCGGAAATGGGCGAGGGTTTACTTCGGCAGCAATGATCGGTTTTGCGATAAGTGTACCGAGTGCCTTCGTCTGGTGTATTAATTACAATCGTTTGAAGCTATGAGTGGGATCATATATAAAACGAAAGAAAGGAGAGCACAAACCTTTTCAACAATGGATAGGAAGTCCCAACGTATGGATCAGAATAATAAATCAAAAACTCAGTAGAGAAAAATAGAACATCCTTCACGGATAATGATTAGGTTTTTAAATTTCATTTTGATTTGTTCAATGTTTAACCCGTGATGGTTAAGATGGATTTTATTAAACGTCAAATGGCTGACGATTTAATCTGACCAGTTTACGCTCAATAACAAAGAAGTTTGGGACGGCAACGTCCGCCATACCCTAAAAAATAAATAAAAAAAGGAGTTTAAGAGCAGCTTTATTGTAAATTATTGAATCTTAACAAGGTTCTAGAAATCCAATCCATGTAGAACAAAAAGAAAAATACTAAACATAAGCCTTTAGTTGTTTTGTTTTGTGTCGGCTTATTATCGAGGAATTATATATTTTCTGTAATAATTTATTTGACCTTATTTTGAGGAAAGCAATCAGTTATTGCATTAGACTTCTAGACACTAAAAAAGTACTTTTAAGGCAACATTGATAACTTTTTTTCTTTTATAATTTTGAGACCACCATTGTTGAGTCGTTTGTTTTTCATAACTTTTTAATTTAGATAACAAGGATTAAAATATGTTGAATTTTGAGGTGGTTGTGGCCTTTACTAATCACCATTCTTCTTTTAACACGTCAACTGTGTCAAGATAGAAAACAAAATCATGGGTGATTTTAATAAGGTAAGTATACAGTACATTCCAAACCCTACATTTGATTTGAAAGAAAATGACACATGGTACCCTTCAAAGAGAAACCAATCTGTTTGTTGCCTGCAAACACCGGCGTTGGTATGTTTTACCATTCTTCCCAGTAATTGTAGCTGTGAAGCTGGTATTTATAAAATGAGAACTCCAATGAAAATCGTGTGTTTTGCTGCAAACCCATCTCAAAAAGGAAATTCCAATGGAACTAATCCATACTTCAGTAAATCGATATTACTACCCAACCATCGGTTCTTTTTCCTTTACCATCGATACACAAAGAACGTAGAGGATCCTTTATTTTCCCCCCTTCCTGGAAAACCCCTGGGGATATGAAATCTGCTTCATCCACGAAGAGGCATCCAGAATGAAAGCAGAATAAAAATGGGAATGTTGGTGGAAATTAAAAATTTTAATCATGCATGTCGCTTCTCTGCTGCACAAACAAACCACTCGTCTGAAGGCAGTGACATCGGAAAGCTATCACTACCAGCAGAGCATTCCGGGAGCGAGCAGCTAGCAGGTAGCTTTAAGCCCTTTTTCCACCCGCTTCGAGGACGCTGCGGGGCGGAGTAGAAAGGCAAAAAAATCTTTCCTCCACCGCGCTGGGGTGTGTGGTGAAAGAGGAAGCGGTTCCCGGCACCAACTCACGTTGATTGCACTCATTTACAGCCGGGAAAGCTATAATTATCACAACAACATCAAAACAACACACAACCGACATCAACCGGGTCCACCTCCAGACGGAGTCAGTCCATAAACCGTAATCATCTTTCATTACCATCATCGGCCGTCGGCCTCGGGAAAACCCGGTCCATCGCCGAACGCAACGGTTGCAAACCCATTCCGTTACAACGACCGATGGCGCCCGTTTTCCACGCTTCGCCCCGAGGACAATGACACACATTCCTGTCCATGCGATGCCAGGTCCCATCCCGTGGGAAATGCTTCACTATCTCATCGGGAAAAAAACGGATGACGATGGTGGATGAGTTTTTCACTCACGTTTCACACACACCTCACACATACACACATTGCTCTCCTACGCTACAGGTGTACGTTAGGGCTGCTGGTTGTAACGAACGTATCGTGACTAATTTGTGCCACAAGCTGTGCCGTACGTATGGAGCCACTCCTACGGGCAAGGATTACCACGGATGACGCGTGGTGCCGGGGTGTCGAAGCTGATCGCCTGCACGCGGAAACGGAACACGGACATGGACTCAGGTTGCGTGGTCCGCCGCGTTTGTTGTCGTTGATGGCGAGCGGGTGGCGAAGCGTACGCCGCGTGTGCCGTCAGGTCCTTTAACGAGGCGCCCCGACATTCCATAACTGTCACATCGTATCGTTTTACGATGGTGGTGGGAGCTGTGTTCGCTCGTTCTGGCAAGGTGTTCGTTCCCGTTTCATTTTTATCGCCCACCCGAAACGGCCCATCCGGACACGAGCTGCACTGACGAGCCCGGCGAAAAGGTGTTCGATGTCAAGGACAAGCATTTGGCTGTGTCTTGCTGTCGTCGTGGGTCGTTTGAACAGATTTTGTTCCACTGGTTTGAGTAAGGTTCTCAAATTCCCCAAAGGAGACACAAATCATGCGTTGACAGGATACTTCCGTGTTGGTTTTATCGAACCGTTTTAAGGAAGTGTTGCAAGCAGCACATGATAAATTTTAGAAGATATTTAAATTTACACAACCCCAGATTGAACGAAATCAAAATTTAAAGTTACGGTCCAAGCCAACTTTTAAAAAAAATCAGTGATTTCTTGTTTTGTATATCATGCAAGGTTAGTCCCGAGGTTGAGTCCTGTAAACTGATTTCACTAAGATGGCATTTCACGCCATCTTAGAATATATAATAAACAAAACAAACATTCGTAATCAACTATTGAATTCCATTCTACAACAAAGAACTAGTTGAATCAGGATGTACAACACATACATATTGATCAACTGCTACCAACTATGTGATTACTGTATCAGCAAATCTATTTGATTGAAATTTTAAGGATTGCTCCTATCTGTGTATTTAGCTTCTAACCTCAAAATTAGTTCATTTTAGGTAGCATGTTACCTTGATATAGTGTAAATCCATCACATGATGTTCATTAAAGGAAGTTCGTACAAAGTACGAAGATTAAACAGCTCCACAGGTTACAACAATGTTCAAGACAATCAACTAATTTTCATTTCCTTTCCTTCCATGATTAATGTTTGTAGTTGAAAAATCGATATATTTGGTATTATAATATTAAGAGCATATCTTTGGTATTATAATTTATTTGGTATTATAATATTAAGAGCGAATATCAAATAATCATTGGTACCCGTTGTTTGAGGTAGTTTTTTGTCACTCATTTACCGAAAAACACGTTGATTAATGGAAGTCTAACCTAACGTTTCTAGTTTTCCGTTTTGTGGTTTTTTGCATATCATGTAGACCTCGTTTTGAACGTTTAAAACGACGTGTCGACGTTTAAAACGACGTTTGCGGCTCGTCTAGACTCTAGAGTCAACGCAGGCACAAAACCTCGCGGTAAGAGTGCTTGTATACTTCTTGTACGACATTTTGACAGTGAAACTTGGATTAAAAGTAACATTTTTCAGGGGAATTTTATTTTAAATATGTTTCATTATCTATGAAATGTAACTTTAAAGAAAGTTTCAATTAAAGTCCTTTAACCTCCATCGCCGTCTCACAACTTTCACCCGTTTGAAGCCACCAACCAACCGAAACCCATTGTTCGACCCGGAGTGATTTACATTTGCCAAGTGTTGCGTTGATGTATGCACCCGTCTGCGCCGGTTGACACTTTGTGACACTTCCACCACCCATCCAGGGCTGGGAAAAGCGCTCTGCGGTGTACCGAAAAGGATTCGACTTTCCGGCAACATGACGCACCGCCCGGACACTTCCGCTTCACATGGGTTTCCCACCATGACGCCACGTCCCGCCGTGAGTAAACACACACACACACACGCACATGGAAGAGGAGGGGGAAAGGGAGGCACGGGAAGCTGAGAGGATGAGGACGCAGGTCATAAATTACATTTCCCCTGGACACTGGTCACTTTTCGCGCCAGGGGGGGGGTGGCATCGCATAAAATGTAGCCCCGGGAAGTAAGGTCGTCGTTTTTCCCACTTTTTTCCCATTCGCTTTCCAGTGTCTCGAGTGAAAGTGTTTATGGGCACCGCTATCATCACCATCCGGCCGCGATGGGCTGTGGGAGATTATTAATATGGTACCTTCGCACTTCGCTCGGAGGCAGCAACTAGCGGGTAGGATGCAAAACCCCAAAAGGAAAAACAAACGAAAGTCGCACTCTCTTGTGGTTAGCGAAAACGCTGACCATCCAAATGAACGAGTGGTCATGGTCGCTGCAAGCATTTCCCAGACGTCCTCAGATATTTTTTTATCCTTTTCACTTCTGAACACCGTTTTTCCACCCTCGTTTGTCCATCGTTGGATGGTTAGCAAGGGACAATTATAATTAAAAAATGGTTGCCGGGCTAACCTGCGGATGAGCATAGGTGGCGCGATTCTCCCGAGATGGAGGTTATGTTCGGTTAAAAGGATTTTGATTCACTAGAGGAATCCACGCGGGTTTCCGGGTGTCCTTGCCCGTTTTGCCATTTGTCAAACGAGATAATAATACCCAACCCGAGCACATGGTGAACCGTTATTAATTTCCCAATTTACTTTGAGTTTACGCATGGTGTAGCTAATCGACATAATTAGGCGTAAGTGAGTTACGTTACAAAAAAGAAATAATCTTTTATCTTCAAAATTATTCACAAAATGAAAATGTTGGCTTTAAAAACAATCATTGCAGTTATCTCTCCAACTCCAACACAATTTTTTGTATGTTCAAATCTTACACAACCCGAACATTTTCGGAAGGGACAAAATTCGTAGGAAAAAACGTAATATCCAACTCTTTTTATTTCAAACGTGAAATCAATCAAAGGTTTCAGAATGAACTCTTTAATCCATCTCAACCATCCTACCTTTTATGCTGATGAGTGCATTTTATTTTGCGATGTAAACACCCACCCATTCAGCTCCGAGACGATGTCAACACGGTGTCATGTATGCACACAAAAAGAAGTCACACACACACACACACATGGGTCCTTGTGGATGCGCAAAGGAGGTAGGAAGGATTCAATTTACCGTCGGTGACCGCCTCCACATCGGAGAAAGGACATCCCAAGGAGCGGGACTTGCTGACGACGTCTTGCGAAAGTGAAAGTCAATTTATGTGGCCTCTTTTATAAGAAAGGTTCCACCGGGTTTCCCTTTTTTGCTTACCCTCCCACACTCCAACACAAGCAAGTGGAAAAGAATCCTTTGACCCGGCAGGAATGCTTACCGCCCGAGGAAAGGACTTCTTTTTGCATCGGTGCTGAAATTGATACAAAAGGCGTCGGATTTGCACAGTCAACATGTATTTGCTTGCATGGTGGTTTTTTTTCTTCGATCCTTTTTTTCCTACCTCGAGCCTCGCCCCAGTGGAAAGGAATCTGATCAAGGATTCATGTATTCCACTGGTTTGGCCACTGAAAGTCATGCAAATAAATCGGGCTTTAGTACGGCAGGCACACACACACACACACACACTCATCGCTTGCAATGCGAGACGCAAAAGTGAATGGATACTCCAACGACAGACTTCGTGCACTTACACGCCCGATATCTGCTTTAAGGATAACGGACACGGAGATCGTTGGATAGCGATTTCCATCAGCATAAAGAAGCAGCTGAAGCGCAACCGAAAGCACATCGAAAGAGATCTCAATCAGTAGGCCAAGGGGATTGAATCGTAGCAGGCCGCTGTCTTCAACCAACTGTTGATTTTTCAGTTCGCTCCTTCCATCTCGTCCTGTCACTCGACTCGGCCCGGACGGGTGACGGGTGCGCAGGCAAAATTGCTTTCGGCAAGGGAAATCACAAGAAAAGCCATCACGACATCCCGGCGTATGGTTGAGTGAAAGTGGCAGCCGCATCCCCAAGGACATTCGACGATTGAGGTTTTCATGTTGTGTTCCGAGTTCCCTCTATGTTTGTTTTTTTTTTTGTTCAGCATCCCCCAGCATTTGCAGGACGGCCATGGGGCGTCCCCGCAATCATAATTTCCATCCCATTTTTCGGATGACGCGTGGTTTTGACGGACAGCGATTCAATGTGACGCTCTCCCCCTTCTCGTAGCCTCATCTGAATCGGGTACGCTTCCTCCTCGTAAAATTATTGCCAGCAAAAACCTTCTCTTCCACACACGGACGAAGCTTCTCAAGGCTACTCGCACTTTCGGCGTGGTGGAAAATGGATTGAATAAATTTTGCACGACGCAAGCTCCCGTCTTCACGCCGAAAAGCACCCAGCGCTAGCGGTGACGTGTGGCTAACGCCGACCAGATTCGATTGCTTCGCATTTCAAAAGGCAATCAAACCGTGCCATTTCTATCGACGAGTTGGAAGGATGTCGTCTCCCACCACGCGCTGGAAAATAACTCATACGAGGGAAATAAAATCCCCGGCCACCGTGGGATGAGATTAGGATCGTGTTCGTGCGGGGGATTGGAAAGCAGATTGATAAGCCCATCTGCAAAATAAAACAACATTATACGCCTAAGCGATGAGACATGATCGACATGTTGCGAGGAGGATCTTTTTTATGCCTCCCATATCCTGAACAGACAATGAAGGAGCAGAGATTTATCATAAGATTAACATTTCTTCCCCCGTTTTACATGGAGTTTTGGAGCTGCTATCACAAAGGAGGAGTAAAAGTTGATAGACCTTGCTGAATGTGCAAAGCTTGGATTTTAATCGATTACTCGTATTACGTCAATGGTTCAGCTTATTCTTATGTTATGCTGGTGGCTTAGTTGGTCACAGAGATTACTTTTTTTTTTCAAACGAAAATACATTTTTCTTTTCACTAAGATTGTAGAAAAGAATCGATTTCAAATGCTCAACTATTGGCCTTCCCAAGATGAGTTATTGACCTTCGCAACCAACGCTTGAATAAATTTTGGTTTGTGAAACAAAATAAGGATTGTTGGAAATGTTTTCTTATCTGTATTGAAATCTAAGAATAAATGTAAAATGGTCGGAATAATTGTGATGCATTAGGTGAATAGGATCCTTATTTCTAGATCTAGAATATTTTATCAACTTGGGGTATTATTTTGAGGAGATACTGGGTATCTATTAGACAGAATTTCCAACTCTCACCTGTTACGATTTAATTTGTCACTCAAATTTGGATCACTATGTGATTACTTACAGTTTGCAAAACTGAAGTTTTATTTATTTATTTATTTATTTATTTATTTATTTATTTATTTATTTATTTATTTATTTATTTATTTATAGTTAATTTATCATATGGTTTTATGGATTTCTTCGTGATTTAAGCTGTTCTCCTTCATTTGTACATTATCTAATGGATGGATTAATTGGAGAACCTGTTTCAATTCAGAGCAAGCAGTATCAAGAGATCTAGTTCTTTATTTCAAAAGTGCTTTGAGCAACATTATCTGAGTAATAATAAAACATTTCTTCAATCAGATAACGTAACGGGGCGCTATTAACCTAACGAAATGTTAAATTTGCAATGAATCTTCTCCTCGAACATGAGCTCTTATTTTCCGCTCATTAATCACCAGCTGGTGTAAGTCAACACCGGTGACGTGCACTACAGCCAGCCACCTCCGAAGTGGCTAATCGTTTCGCCACGTAATCGACTGCAAACGATCGATTAATTATCCCAAAGCTCACTGCTTGAGGTTACACCCCGGTTCCCGCTCGAGCAAAATGTGGTGCTAAGTATTGTTTAAGCTCGCTGCCACGGTGTACTTTTAATCCCCCGCTCGCCCTCAGAAACCAACCACCGCAATGTGCGGGGGACGGTTGAAAGGTTCTTGCCAAAATTTATCTTAAATGCCAACTTTCGTGGATCGTATCGTGTTTCACTCGCGAACGAAACGCCAACCGGGTGGCGCTTTCGAACGACGCCAGCTGAAGAAACAATCGGCGTAAAAATCGCCTTTCGCCTTGCGGAAGCGAAAACGGAAAAGGATACCGCAACGGCTTATAATCAGAGCAAAAATCCCTCGACGTAATCCCACTGATCCTACCTTATCATCGGCATAAATTATGCACCCGGGGGGTTTTTCATGCGGTCGTCTTACGCGCCTAACGGCCGCGTTCCGTCCCGGTCACGAGGGCCCATTTTCCGCCTCACCTCACGGAAGAGGAAACATCACAACCTGCCCAAACGAGCGACTTGATGGCCGCTCGAGCGCGGTGTAAAATGAGCGCGGCTTAGAGGCGGAAGATTCTTAATATCAACGAAAAATTTATGAAAATGAACAATCCATTTAATGCACCACCGGCCCCGCCGGGTAGTTTCCCTTGCCCTTCGGTTCGGGCCCGATACGGTGTTGCCTGCCTGTTGCCTATTTTCTTAACCGCCTGCTTTCTTACCCATAACGTCTTTCCTTTTCAGGGACATGCCTTAATATAGGATGGCGCTTTTTCATTGAGAAAATCTTTGTCGGAAGAAATTTTTTTGAATTCGATGGCATTTTTCCTTGGATCTGCACACAAATAAACTTATGTTGCCACCCGAAAAGCCGGCTTTTCACTCGTTTTCTTCAACTACCTCTGCCAGTCAACTTGCAAACTGCGAATTTGCGTCCTCAGATTATGAAATCCGATTTTTTGCTTCCCACACTTTGATCGGATTCTTTTTCTTTATGATTTTTACCAGTTTTTATTTCAAGCCCGAGGCGATGAAAAGCGTCGCGCAACGCCCGTGCAAAATTGTTGGAGGGAAAAAAATAAAATGTCCGCACCGTGGCTTGCCTGCTTCCCAAACTTGCTTTGGAGCCGGAAATCTCGTATCGCACGAAAAAAAAAACGGGGGAACCGAACGCCTTCCATCGGAATCAGATCCAAATGCACGGATGGAAAATATGAACTGCTTGTCTTCTCTCGAGCGGGCGGCCGAGGGAGGCCAGAACAGGCGAAAAGAAAACCGCCTTGAAAACTCGTGTTCTAGTTTCTTTTTCACGCTGTGGATCGCAAAAGGAAATCATAAGCCTTTTTAAGACTTGCACGGAACGACGGAACAGGGTAACGGAACGAATTGTACCTTGCCCTTCCCCAGCATTTCGACCGGAACTCGCGAGCTGATGAAAGACAAGCTACTGGAACCCGAGCTAACGCCACTCCACGCAAAACCCCTGATGACGTCCACCGCTGGCGTCGTTCGACGGGGGTGGGAAATCCCCCCCCGCCGAGAGCTACGAGCTCGGAAAGGGTGGGGAAGAAATTCAAATAAAATTCTCAGCAAATGATTAATGCGATTCCGCCGCGCACCGTTTCGGCGAAGCCGCACTTCGGTTCGGTTATTTAATAATGCTGAATTTTCATTCTGCCAAGATGGCAACATGATTTATTAAATTTTTGCCCGAACCGGTCGTTGTCCAACCGTAGCGTCGAGCGGGACTGGGGAGCGCAGGGGGGCGCGTTGGGGTTAGCCGTTTCTCCACACAATGGCCGGGTGGGGGTGGTATTCAGTGACATCATTCTTCCGGACAGCGAACGATGGTGTAGACGATGCCACTCAATATGTACGCTCCCGTTTTCCCGGACGGTTTGGAGGAATTCCACCGAAGAATCGTCGAGTGGTCGAGCGGTCGAGATTTCACCCGAACTAAGGGATGAGAGGGCGTTTCTCCCCCGTTGGGGAAAGGGGTTGATAGCTAAGTTGATCACTGCAGGTGCCGGGCGAAAGGATCAGCGGGAAAACACTCCCCGCTTTGCTCGTGATTGGTGGCCATTTCTGTCACTCCGGGGCGGAGATGGCGTACGATTTTTCCGAACCCGTTCAAACCCAGTACGGTCCCTCGGTGGGAATTTTTCACCTCGACGAGCAATTTACGGACACAGCACTTCTTGTCTGACGACAGATCCTTTTGACATCTAGGTTTTGGGAGCAGCTGCGATTTGTGAGGAGTTAAGTCGAGAAAATTAAGACAGATTTTATTGAGCTTCCTTCGCTCGTCCTTCCGGGATGGACTATTTCTAGATTTCGAACAGGACAAGAAATCTGTTTGAAAATGTTATATTGGTAATTTTAAACGCAACTTTGTTTCAATCAAATATAATTTGGATTGCAAGCAGTAATGTTCAACTGTGCCAAGATTGATAAATTTTTTAAAATACAAAGTTTTGTAGCATTGCTGTTAAGCCACTGGTCTCAAATTACGTTGTATGTTCCAAGTTTTATATTTTACCATAAGTAAGGAATCAAACTCTTAAATTGAAGGTTTTCTGAATGTTTAAATGCAAATACAAATACCTATATGTGTTTGGTCTGAATAAGTCATTTTATCAAAAATTCACTTTTATTATCGCTATTTTAATCAAAAACATAATCATAAAGCACTTTTTCTGCTCTTGAAAAACAAACTAAGTTATTTAATTCAAAATATAAACATATTTTTGGAGAAAAAGTAAAAGTCAAAGATATTACCATTATTATGCACTATAATCCATTTATTCTGGTATTGGTTTGTTCGACAATATTCAAATAACGTGGTAAAAGTACCTTGATTTACCATACATTTTTGAAGAGTCGTTTTTAATTTAGAGTAGATTCTATCATCTCTTAAAATTATTTCAAAAAGAGTTTTTCGCAAAAAATGAAAAACACGAAATCTTAAAGCAGCCTTTGCTCAAACAGTTCTTACGAAAAATTAAAAATGCCTACCCGCTATCGATAAATAATAAAATGTCCTTTCGCTTAACGAACCTCGCCAAGCAAGGAACGATCCGTAAACCTCAAAAACCACCAAACCAGAACCGGCAGCATGTCAAAACATTGACACCTCTCGAGCGCCTTCTTGAAATACGGAACATCCGAACCGCAACCTCCGGTACCGGTAGCGATCTTATTTTCCACACCCAACTCAACCGGGTTGTTGTTGTTTTCCTCGAACCCACGGAACACCACGTCAGTTGATTGTGAAGCCGCATTTCTCGATCGTTCGCTTCCCTTCTGTGCGCTGTGGTTGGCGTGAAACGAGCCTTATATTGACATCCCAGTGCACAGAAAAAGGCACTCACTTGTTACGTTTCACCAAACACTCCGCACAACAAGATGCTCCGTTCGACGAAAGGGTATTTCTTTCCCTTCACGGTAAGGATCTGTCACGAAGCCGAAGGTGGCGAAAGAAAGCTCGAAGTCTCGGCGGGAAAGGCGATGAAATAAAACACAACAAGAGGCGGATGGAGAAGTAAACCGCAAGGTTTGGGAGTGGAAAAAAAAAAAAAACAAGGGCAAAAGCGAAACGATTCGAGGGTCCTTGGGTTTGAAGTTCACTTCACGGCGTTTCTCAGGAAGTGGAACGATTTGCGGGCGGCTGCGATTTCCGTTTCCCCGTGGCCGACCAATGGTTGTACATTTTATCGCCAAACCGGATTGGGGGATTAACTTGTTGCGGCGTCGATCGGGAAGGATTACACCGATTCACCACGGAGCCGCCTTTTTGCGGCACGATCCCGGTCCACGCTACGGGACCCATTTTCCGGGCCTCGAACTCTGCTTACGAGTTGTTATGGCGAGTAATTCCCACATGAGCGTGCCTTAACCCTATCAGGAAATCGAGCTGTAGGGCGAAACCCGATTGACACTCGGGTACGGTTGGCTTTTATTTTAAGTTGCTAAGCCGCTTAAGGTGGGCTAGCGACGATTTAGAGGGACACTTTTCTAACTGGCTGTAATTCCGTGTTCCATCGAAAAGAAGTCTGTTCAGATAAAAGTTAAAACCCCGTTTGGTAGCATCAACTTTAGGCGTTACTTTAAACGACCGGGGTTGTAGGAGCAAATCCATTCACCTCGCAACCATTTTTGTTTCGACACAAAAACCTCCCAGTTACAGCAGATTTTCTTTGACCCTGAAGAAAATAGAATTTCACCTTTAAATAATTCACGCCACGCCGGAAGAAATGTGCCAGGGTTTGGAAAATCAATCAACCGGCTCCGGCGGGTGTTGCATAAATGGGACTCTTTCATCGGCGTTCATTGACATTCACGGCCAGAATCGAGAGTCGATCATTTTGGATCGCTTTCCGACACCGTTTTCCCCCCCAATTCTCGTTCCCTTTTTCTTCCTCAAACGGAGGCAAGAAAGTATGAATTCGTATTCCGACGACGTAGCATCGATTCGAGCAGTTTTTTTCCGGTGGCAGTAAGTCCAGGCCCGGAAAAGGGACTACAATTTGCAAAAAGGACACTTTCCGCGATGGAACCGGCATGCTGTTGCCTTGTATCGACCCGTGCTCGTGCTGTTTATTCGACGTCAGACTCGGACTTATCCCGGGAAGACTTCGATTCCGGCTCGGCCAATGGGGCGAGAGGGTGGAAACAGCCGGCATCGGCACTGATTGTGTTGCGTTGTTCGACGTTGTGTTGTGTGCATGTTTTGCCGCATCTTGCCACGACCGAGAGGTTCACCCCATGTGTCTAGTATGTTTCGTTCGTTTAACACCATCACGTCCCCACGTTTCATTGACATTCCGACACGATGCAGGAAATGGAGCCAATAGAGTTGGCTCCCCTCTTGGCGCGAAGGGGACACCGACGGATGCGGGGGTGGGAAACTATGCCGATAACATGGCAAACTATCGGAACGGAAGCGTTCGGTCGTCCGTGACGGTGGTTGGTTGTTTTTTCGTTGTTATTTTGCTGCAGCTTCTCCATCTTTCTTAATCCTCGACCGGAAAAGGGATCCGGAAACGGAAATCTACCAGCAAGTGTACAATTGATGAGGATGGATTTCTTCGTGGTCCATTTTTTTAAAGAGCTTTATACAAATAAATCGTACCTCGGAGAGATTTGCAGATAGTCAAATGATTCCAGCAAAAGAAAAACGAGTGGAATCAATTATTGATAATGCACGGTCTGAATACAAGTATACTAACGATTTATCGTTATGCATTTCAATAAGTCTATTTTGATTGATTTGAAAAAAGTCAGAAGTCAGTGGTGATGATATTCTCCTAATCCAACCGCTCAAAATCTTTCCAAAAATTTTACCATGTGCAAGAATATGGTACTTCTACGAAACATCAATATCTACAGCTGTGTGGCGTTTGTGGAATTCGTGCTAACTCAGGCAGAAAAATGGAAATTTGTAAACATCTGTGATGTTCACGACGATGGCATGAAGAGTCGACAAAATCGGAGACCGATTCAGTGAATTTGGTTCTTGAAGTTGGTATATGCTTTGTGTCGAATGCGGTTGCTCTATAAGCTACTTATTGAATCTTCCAGCGATCAGACAACGTTGACGTTCCGATCGACAGTTCGGCAAATATTCATAAATACAACTAGCTTTCGATATATTTTCAATTCGCACTAGTGTGTTCTTGAGTTGAACCTTGACAGTTAGAGCTCATCGGTTTTCTCCGAACAAAATAAATTTCATGCGCTGTATAGATTATTGAAATTCAATATGTTTAGAAAGGTTTCAATCTGGAAATCATTGGAAATCAATAGGTTTAGTTTGAATCGTGGGGATAAATTTCCCTACAATCGATAACATGTTGTAATGAAAATAGTCAAATTTTTGCAGGAAACCCTAATAATTCGCTCGAATAATGATTAGTTTGCGTTACAAACACTTACCACACCTTACCCAAAGAGAGAGAGAGAGAGTGTCACTATTTTTTTACCTTAAAAGAGAAAAAAGTTTTAATTAGAAAATATTTTGAAATAAACCAATGTTAATTGTACATTACAGATATAAAATGAATTTAAAGATGGACGGAATTTATTTTTAAAATGCGCCGATACTTAAAATGAGGCATGCCATTAACAGGTTTGATAAGTTGATTGACTTTCATGGCTCCACTATTAATGCATAGCAAAGGCAATACTAACGATGTTTATTTGTTTATTTGATATGTAAAACTCAACGGACAGAGCAAAGCCACAATGAGTATCTAAAACTAAAACTAGTGTAAACGCATGTGACAAACTTATAAACTATATGATATTTAATTTTATTGAAAATTCGGGTCCATTGTTAGGCGTAATTAAGCAATTTAAATATGCAATTTAAGTTACCATGATTTAATTGAGTCATTGAAATCCAAAATATTCTTCAAATAATGATAAAAGATTGGCATTCTTTTTGCTCTCATTTGATGCCGTTAAAATATATGTTACTTTTCATGAATAGCCATAACTTGCTTTAGTTCGCAATAGGTTCCATTTTACACTTTTCCTTCAAGAAATGAGTAACAAGGAGTTGTTAACATCACATGTGGCTCAGCAAGTGATGAAAAAAAGTGAAAATCAACAAACATGTAATCAAAACATGATGTTGGACTTCATAAAATTGGTGCGGCGATAAATTAAAATTCATCACATTAGCCTCAGTCGTGGGACCTAAGGATTCGGGGAGCCGCAAATGCTAACCTCAAGCGAGGAACAGGCTATCGATTGATCCGTTCTTGTGTGTTTTTCCTTCATCCCTCCTACCGGGCTCGTCGTCCATCGTGTTTGGCTCGACCGAACGACCAGCTGGCGTTGTTTATTCAATCTGTCGTCGGTTCGTATGGTCATTAGTTTTATCAACTGGGTCCCCTTTTCAGGAGGTTTGGAAATAAAGGAACCGTCATCCCTCTAGCATCATCGAGAGGTCAATTGGTCGTGTTGGGCGGAGGGTGAGGGTGTGCGAATGGGAACAACACATTTGTACGCCACCCCATATTCATCCAGTTTGTGGCAACTCAACCTTCGAGGCCCATGTGAGAACGCCGGTAGGATGATAATTTATGTTTTCCCCGGCGAAGCATAAGCCCCGAAACCTGAACCACGCACCGAAGCACGAAGTCCCGATGACCGATGGGCGATTTCTGTCGTACGGAAGGAGCCTCGGCCCGGGCCGATGTCGGGCCGATTTCTGGGATCAACAAAATCAACAACCATCAATTGAAGTTCAACAACCGCAAGCGGAACAACCGTGGGAGACAAGTGCTAGGGGGAAAAAGTCCAAACAATCCTTACCACAGCGAGGGCCTTGTGGCGGCGAGGGTGTGAGATGTATGGACGAAAAGGGAAGGGTCGTCCTTTCATCTCTGGACGAACCAATAAGAGCAACAACACTGACATGCCCACACGCTTAACATTGCGTTTTGTGGGGGAAAAACATGAAAAAGGGCATTTCTTGCCGAAGGGTGAAGATGTCATCGGAAAAACCTAGCAGAGGGACCTAGCCCTGACCGAAAGAACTCAAGCGTTCGGACTGTCCAATGTTGTCGGGACGAATCGAATTGCTTGCAATTTGCGACCGTTTGCGAGCCGAGGGTGAAAAACTATCAATTAGAGCTCGGAGGAAACAAACTCCTGTGGCAGGAAGCAACTTCATTTGCGAATGTCCAATGTCGGGAATCCCTCGAGCGGTCACTTTCAGTGCGCTCCTGCTTTTTTCCCGGAGTGTGTAAAGTAGAATGTCGTTTCCATTCAGGAAGACAGATTTCCAAACGTTTGTCGTGGACGTTCCTGTGTTAATCGAAGCCTCTTATCGTATGCGTGTGTATTGGTTATCGTTGATTTGATTTTCCCCGAGAGCGCACTCCATGTATCAATCTCGCCCGAACGCATTTTATCGGCCAAAGTTGACTCGCTAGCAACGGCAGAGGAACGACTACACCGTTCTACTCCGACAGGATATCAACTCGAACGGAAGGCTGTCGTTGCAAAGTTCTAATTCGAATGTAATCCACCGAAATTGACCGGAAGACCGGGGCGAAGGGAACGTGACGCTAGCGAAAGTAACACCGTGGCCGGAGGAATTTCCGATATCCGATAAGGAAGTCGAGCCTTTCCATAAAACCGTACGAAATCGGCCCGACTCGAGGGGGTTGTGAGCGCTTTGTGAAAGGTTTCGCTGCGCTTTCCCCTTCTTGTTTTCGATCAAGCCAGATCGGAATGGATAAACGGAAAAAGAACATGCATGCGTTCGAGATGAAACGGAACGGCGACGGTTTCATCGGTTGGGCCAACTTTTCCGACTCGAGCGAGGGTTGGGATGAAAGAGATTGTCATTAAACTTTTTGTGTCGCATCGGATGGTATTGATTTGTCAGAGTTTTATGGTCCATTGTAGCCTACCGTCATTTGAGATCGATACGGTCTGGCGTAGGTCATGTAAATGGGAAGGAATAGACTGTAATGTCGACAGAATGAGAGATGTTTCAGGGCATTTAAATAAAAAGAGTAGACAGTTCACATAAAGAAACGATGTAAAAATCTTTGAAAAATGTTTGAAAAAGGCGGCTTGGGCCTCATTTACTCTTTTACCCGATAAATTTTTAACAACGAAGCTTTTATCAGAAATTAATCGGTGTTTGAAATGCTGCAACTTTCGTTATGCAAATAAATAAAACGAGCTTATAAAAGAATAAATAAGCACAGTGAGAAGTAAAGAAAACGAAGGAGTAGAAAATAAATTATATAACTTTCATTAGTTGTGAAAATATATAAACGAAAAAGTAACACAAAGACATTATTGGACTTTGATAAATTTTACTGCATCTGTTGAAATGAAGGTTTTGAAGAAGGTACAAAGTCAATAATTAGATATTACGGTTAGGGGAAAATTGAAAAGAAGTAGAATATAGTTTAAAAAAAGATCGTCGTTGCTTTAAAAAGAAATTCTTTAAGGGAGCATTTATTTAGCATAACTTATCTGAAAATATCCACTCAAAGTAAAAAGAAACATTTTAATCATTTAAGAAAACTTTAAATGTAAGTAAATATTTACACTAACACGAAAAAATCTAAAGAAAACGGATAAAACAAACATTGATTTTTCACCAATCGAAACCGTTGCAGTTTCTCCAAAAACTGCCAAATCAAATGGAAGAGTACATCAAACACCCAAGCTGCAAGTGATTGATTCTGAACGGTTGTAAATCAGCCCTATATACATATTTGTTTCGGGCAGCACTTCAAACGAATTGTGTTACCATCTTCGCTTTGCCACCGAACACAAGAATGCAGAAACAACGCTTTATATCTTTGGCCATTCGTTTTTCCGCAGCTTAAGAACTCCACGTTGTTGTATCGCAACGATTGACTATGTGCTGTTGGGATGCATCCTTTGCATATTTGACCAGCTCGGTGACGCTTCACAAGATCTCCAAAGTTCGGGGCACGATCTTCGTTTACGTGACTGGCGGTTGGTTGGGAAAACACCAAAACAACATGGAAAGAGATAGAAAAAACGTTGATATGGGGAATATCGACGAGGGCAAAAGAAACTATAAGCCTTTGGGATATCACTAACCGATGCACACACACACACACACACACACACACACACACACACACTTACTAGCTTACGAGCTTAGTGTATCGTTATTCGGTGGCGGCTTGAAGGCAAATGGCAACGCTTTGCGATCCTTTTTTCACGGCCATGAAATATTCATTTGCCGGAGGGAGGAAGAAACGTTCGATCCCGGGCGGGATGAAAGTTAGTAAATAGAAAAACTCCCGAGGTTGGGATTTGAAATGGGGGTTTTATAGGCAGGGAACGAAACCTTTCCTTTCAACTTGTGCTTCCCACAGGAGGATGCAAAAAACTAAACGCCACTATAGATACAGATACATCCCCTGCGAAGCTTATTTTCCTTGCACATTTTCGTTTCAGAAACGATGGAAACGTGCTCTTTTGTAGGTGAAGGAAAAATCGAGGCTGGATAAACTCACTTCTCACTCATCGCTTCACGCTCACTCATCGCGTTTGAAATGTTTGGGAGCGGAATCTGAAGCGAAAAATGCGCTTCGTTGGCTTCCCATTCCCAATTTACATCGTGCTGCATCTTTTCAGACAATCTTGGAAGGAAACAGTGAGTAGAGGGAAGAAAATTCTTCCACCGTTTTGTGCCACCCATGCATCACATCCCCCGCCTTCATGCCACGGACCCGCTGCACGTCCTTACAGTGGCATCATTTTCTGCATCATGAATTCAGCAATCGTAGGCATGCCTTGCATATGTATGGCATGCGAACACTTGGCACCGGCACGCCGTACCCGTACCCTCCGCTCCGTTTCATACCCTCCTCCCAGCTCGTGGAAGAAAGATGACTGTGGGGTAAAAAAAGGAGCAATCCCGGCTGCGGACGCACACAAAAGAGTTTTCCATTCCGTGCTGGAATGGAGAAGTCATCATCCTTCCGGGCGGCGGACGTCGGCTTCGACGTCTTCTGGAGGACTATTTCTCCCGTTCCCCTCCCGTCGGAGAGTGGAAGAGATCATCCCGGGGAAAGCATATTCATGAGCGTCCCGATGCTCTTTGTGCATTATCCTTTGGCCGCGCCATGTGCGCGCCATTTTCCCGACTGGGCGAATTGCTGGCCTCCTACCAAGTATCCCTCGCTTCCCCTCGAAGCCCATTATGCGGCGATAAGGCATCACTACTAGTTGGGGCGTCATGTTAGTTCAAGAAACTTTCTGTCTGCCTGTACACTCAAAGGCAGCGGAGCCTTTTCATTTTGCTCCGAATCCGTTGGCATCTTTCCCGGGATGCTGATGATGGAGTAGGTAGCGGTTCAGCTGCCTCAGGGCCCTTTTCTTTCCACCACACTCACACACTCACACACTCACACACTTAGGTTTCCAGCAAATCTCCCACGGCGCATAAATTATCCACATAAACAACTTTGGGCTCAATGCAACAAGGAAACATTGCGCCGGAGATTCAGAGTTGAAGGTTCTGGCGAGACTTAACGGACGAGCAACGCGAATGTTTTGCTTCGGACTCGTGCTGCATAGTGGGAAAATGATCTAAAAAGATATTTAAAAGCTGGAGTTATAAAAAGCATTCACAGCAAATGAAAAATAATTACTTAACTTAATGGTCGATTGAAGTTTATTTTTAAAAAGTTGTTTTCCACAAGTTTTAGCTTCATTTTTCAGTTCATTTAGAATCTTTTATTGTTCTTAAACTTTGTGTGTGTATTTATTTTTTTACAGTCCTAGCAAATACCCTTTTGAGATGTTATTTAAGTCTATAATTTTTTTTAACCTATTAAATATAAGTGATGGAACTTAATTCGAACTGTTAAAAGGGAAGGATTTGAAAGTTTCAATTATAAATACCGTATTAGAGAATGTGTAATGATATTATAATCACACACAAGATGTACTTTCTAAAAGATGTTTATGACAGTTTCCATAAATTGCATCTTCTTTTGGACTCTTTTGTAGACGGTTGTACACATTAAAAAATAATAGAATGTCTTTGGTCCCAGCTCAATCTTGCTACTAGTTTGAGTTACCTATTTTCGTGTAACAGTTATTGTCAATTATTAAATTGAGTAAAGTTTACATTATTCAAACCTAACAAAACTAAAATTTATTGTTTTAATCCAGCAGAATATTTTGTCCATTTCTCATCCGGACATCCCGTTCCGACTCAATCATCCAAGCGGCCTTCTTATGCACCACAGACGATCCTTTCTTTCGGCCACGGTGTTGCGTTTTCCCGTACCAATATCACTTGATACCATTAACGTATGCATTAAGTCTATTCTCGCGAACATTCTTCTCTGCGAGATTGGATGCAGTCAACGTACCGTCCGACCTTCTTGCCAGCTCTCTTAGGAGCTTGTTATCCTTTCGGTCCCTCGGCAAGCACGTTCCCAACCTTTTGCTCCCGTTCCGACGTGTCGGTCACTGTACCGCTATACGAAACATTGCTTTCCCGGAAGCACGGAGTTTTCCCGTCCACTGTCATTTCCTACTAGCACTCGCTCTCTTCCGTTCGCCCTCGGGGACGCGTTTGGGGTGGCAAATTCCTTTTATTGAATATTTATGTAAATACAGGGCACGGCAGAGCAAATGAATCATTTCGGGGTACCGTCGTGCCCGGTTCTGCGCTCTCTAAGATATTTCCCTTTCTGCTTTCCCGTGCTCACCAGTGAAGCCGAATAACGAAAGCATCATTCATCGCCAGACGGAAACGGATTTCTCCGAAAGCGAACGATAGGACCTCTGGATTTCCTTCGGGCACCACTGAATCCTTCCCCGTCGTCCGTCGATAACGATGGTATCGATGATGGTGGCACCGTTTTCCCTGTCCGTTTCACCCATCCACTCCACACACTTGGTCCTTGGATTTTCTCTTCGTTATACGTATTCCCAAAAAGAAAGAAAAAAACATCACCCTTATTTAGCCTTTCGCCCACACTCCTCCGGGTCTCTTTTAGCCGGAAATCTGGTGCTTTGAAAAGGATGAATTGATTGATTTAGCCAAAGTGTATAACGAGATTTATTCATATTTCATCAAAGCAATAAACACCGGACTGATTGAGCGACTGCGGTGACGGCTTTTCCGGATTTGGCGAGGGATTTCGGTGAGTTGGAATGCCATTTTTTTTCCTTGCCGTCTCGTTCCCATTTTCCGGGGATGAGTCATCCCTTCATCCCTGATGCACATGTTCGATTGCGTAAAGAAGGAAACGGTTTACGTCGGCACCGAGCGGCAAGAAAAAAAGCCGATAATGATGGTAGATGAAGTATCATAAAAATCACCATCAGTTGATTCGATTCGGTGGCGAATTTATACCATCCGCATGGCATTGCAACAAGGGAAAACACACTCCAGAAAGAAAAGGCCATGGAATCAAACGACTGGCCTCAAGTAACGACATGACGGTGCGAATTGGTGCGTGGGTTCAATAGTCATCAGCGCTGGGATGGGAGATCAACGCACAGTCCATGTGCCCAGCGAGCACGTGGGAACTCCTGCTCGAGAGATGGCAACGTGCGGTTGGATTGATTTCAGTTCGTGTCATTGACTTAGTGGTAAATGCTGCAGAAAAGCGTGCCACGTCATTCGGGGAAAATCCGTATCCCGAGCGAGACGGTTTTTCGCAACACCTCATGCCATCGAGCGTGCCAGTTTGAGGGGATTTATTTCATAGAAAATCAGTTAATTTCTTTAATTAAATGTCAGTATAACAAACCGATAAGCAAATTATGATCAAAAAAGATTATTTATCCACAGTTTCGTTATTTACTAAATATTATCGAATAAGTAATCAACATTTTTTCACGGTTCACAACAAAATGTTTTATCAATATCTCGGATTGAGTTATTTTCAAAATTAAGTGAACCAATTGGAGCCAACTGTTTTTTATTTCATCAGCCACTTAAATGCTAACAATTTAATACACCAACGTTTGCTCTATCGTAGCATGAAAATAGCGACATTAAACGTTTGAATGAATCGTGCGTCACGATTTTACTTCCCACTTAGCTTTCAACAGCAGCTTTCGTAACTAGTCTTATCGTTGTTTACAAGCCGTTTTCCTTTTTGATTTTCCTTCTCAACCCACTTGGTCGTTGTGTAGGTTTCGTGTTAAATAAAACGAAAATACTTGTCCAAGTCGAAAACTGCCGCCAAGGATGAAGTAATTGCAAGCTGTTTGATTCGTTCGAATTGATTTTCCCTACCCCGGGTTTACGCTTTCTTGTGCAAAATGGGGGCCATTCTGTTTACTTGTCCGCTACCTCCTTCTGGTGGTAGATACTTTTCGAACGTTTTTTTCAGTTTCTTTTCGATTTTTCCCTAAATTAATACTGTTGCATATTAATACTGTTACATAAGTAAGCATCCTACATCAGAATTCTATTGCATCCTACATCAGTAAGACATTTTCAACACTCTGTTCTATTTTCTTCAGTTTTCAACTGTTTTAAAGTTGCGTTTGAAATTGTTTGTCTGTCTATTCCCATTAAATCAATGTGAGCCTTTATGACAATTTCCAATTAATCTGCTGTGCACGCAAAGCTTCGCAAAATTTAGCCATCAGTTTTTTTTCAGTTTTTATATCTTGAAAATTAAAATTGGTTCAAAGCAACTACATAGCAGATGGAAAAGCTGCAAAAAAAACATACCGCAGTGCACTTTTCGGATCTTTCCATAACATTGTAGCAAGACACACTAGTATAGTCCCCTTAGTAACCGACTACTAGACGCAAAAATCAAATATTTTCCAGTTATTCTCATTCCTCACTTCGTTGAACATGAAACGGTTGCCCCCCACTACCACTCTTCGCAGGATGGGAGGATATTTGAGAACAGAAAAATCTAATTAGAATATTATTTTAATTAAAAACAAGCACAAACCGTCACAAACCGGTTGCCTGATGCGGCCTGACGTTCGGTTGGTTGGCAACCGTTTGTCGAACACAGTGGAAATGAAAAACTGTCTTCAATCGTAGGAAAACTAAGGCGGGAAAGGAGTGGGCAAAAAAAATATCCCCGACAGTGCCTTATACAAGTGCAAGGCTACCCGGGGGACACTCGTTGAACGTTGAGCGAAAAGAAAATGAAACTACTAAACAACTGCTTCGAGCTAATGAAAGGTGTGGTGCAGAGGCTATTTAAGGAGTGTAAACAGGAGAAGAAAGAGTAGTCAAGGAGAACGGAGGAAAGTTGTGATGGTCCTTATGTTCAAGGTCGGGAAAGCTATGATCCTGCAATGGCAGCTAGTTATAATTGGATTCGTAGGAACTACAGCAGGAAATAAAATTGCAAACGAGAAAACTGTGTTCAGCAACTTTAAGAAATCGGCACAAAACAGCTTGTTTGAAGAGGATAAAACACAAAAGTAAATAAACAAAATCAGGCTAAATGAAAGAACATAAACCTAACCTACACTATTGCTTATAACACTACACTCTGTGGAAAGTGTGTTTCACTCAAAACATGTTCCCACTCACAATCCCTCTTTTTTGTTTTCTCTCTTTTTTCGTCGTGCGATACTTTCCGGGAAACTCGGGTAGCGTCGTGTTCATCGCAATATTAGAACCAAGTTTTCACATTCCTACAGCTTGTTTGGACATTATGATTATTTTTTATTATTTACAGTTCGTGTTTCTATTTTCTACGCGATGCAGCAACTATTTCCCAACAACATACCGCCGTGTCATTTACCCTTCCGATTTCATTTTCTCTACCCGCCCCAAGCCTTTGTTTGTTTTCCTGACACGGACGTTTTATAGTAATTATTAAAATAGTTTTGAAGCAAGATCCGAAATACCAACCGGTTGCAACATTGATTGGTTGTGCTTTTTACGTACTTTTAGAAGCGCTTTACCAGTCGTATAATTGGGAAGCAATTATTTGTTGTGAATGTGTCGTAAAATTCTAAAGGGAAAATGTAAATAATTAAAATTCCCTATTTTCTTACCATTTTCTTTGGAAGTTTATAAAACTTCTCATACAAAAACATTACAATACATTAACAAAATTCTTCAATAAACTTACGTAAACGGGTTTGTTAACATTTTCTACCATCACATTGCTCAAGAACTATTGCATAACAACCCTAAAACGATCCAATACCAACTTATGCAGCATTTCATTGTCCAATTCGTAAGCTACTCCCGCCTTTTCCAAGAACCGTAAATAGCCCGATTAATAGCCCGGCATACTGCTTCAACTCGAAAGAATGTCCTGAATGCCGGTTGCAAGCCATTGTCAATTGTATGTACGACAAATTAAACCTGTCCTGTGTATTTTTCCTAGCCACTTGCATTATCTCCGGACGGATATCCTTCTTCTTCTTCTGTCTGCTTGCTGATTGTGGCCCTCTCGCTTGCTGAGAAGACAGCACCGCAGACAATAATCATCCGTTTATCCACTTCTTATGCCCGTTCCAGCGAAGCACTCAGCATTTGCCGTATTCTTGCACGAGTTGTGTTTTTGTTTTCTTCCACCTCCACCTCCAGCTAACGGATCCGTTCACGGGCCTTTTTCGCGATCCGGGAGCATTCTGGTGGAAATTATTCCCTTCCCCCCCCCCCCCCCCCTCTCCGTTTGTCCCCCTCGCGCTCCCCGGAGGCGCCTGTTGCATTTAATCCGAGTGCATTTTCATTTGCAAAGCTAAAACGTTGTCATTCTCACCTGGCCCGGGGCAGCTTAACACACAAAACAATCCTCCCCACGGGAAGAGGGAGTTTGTGGCGAAGCAAGTGGTTGGCCAGTAGGAGGAAAAGGATCGGTTTTGCTTCCAGGAAGCCTTCGACGAAGGGAAAGCGAAGAGTGTCAGTCGCACAGCGCTCTGACATCGTCGTCTCAAGCCTGAAGGCGAGCTTCCAAACAGGACGACACGGAAAGGCTCACCGAGCGCAACAGGAAACAGTTTGCCTCCCCCCCCCCTCCCTCTCCCTTTTTCCCCTTCTTGCATTTTCTCCGTTCTGTTTTCGCGGCATTTTCATGTTGTGCTCGAATTTCCCACCGAGCCGTATGCCGAGGTCTGAGCATCCGCGACCGTTGCACCCGACCGGATGAGGCAACCGGAGTGATTATAATGCAAATTGCTCTATGGAGCATTTTTCCGATTCACCCGACAAGATTGGCTAGCATTAAACAGGCGGCCGTGAGAACTGGCTGGCCGAAGGAGGGAAAACAAACCCGGGAGTTTACCATACACTCGTTGCTCCAGGCAAACCGCTTTTCGTCTGCAAAAAGCCACCACTTGCCGCCGGCTCATAACTTTCAGCGGGAGTCACCGCCTTGTGCCAATGATAAGGCCTTTTTGCATTTTGCACTCCCATGGAAAGCGAACGGAAGCACGAAAATCGGTGGACTCTCGGTGGACGGAAGTTACTACCAGCGGTCGTTAGTTTGTTCACCTTGGATTTTCTCTTCTCTCTTCCCTCGCTAAATGGAGAAGTTGCGAATTACTACCGGCCAACGATTTTCCTTCCCCCACGTGCCGACGGAAATGCATCCTAAGCCGGGTGCGGGTACATTAGAGGAAGCCGGTTCGGATGAATTTGGGATTTTTATGGATGAACCCACGTCCTTTTTTCACCCATTTCGAGGATGGCTGCATCATAAAATGCGATGTAAGTGCAAAGTGTAGGGAAGCGTTCACCTGTACAACTTTGCATGCTTCACCTTCCCTTCTCCTCTCTCCCTCTCCATGGACCTCTCGAATTGAACTTTACTCGGTCAGTGAGTAGATTTATCTTTACCATTTTTTTTTTTGCACTCTTTACTCCTTCTCGTTGCTTTACATAAATTTCTGGACAGCTTATGTTCGGAAACGAATGAGAAAAAAAAATCCGTAGGGTTTGTCGATGGCCACTTGCCTAGTCTCAGGCTCGGACGGCCGAAGCTTCGTGAAAAGGTGAAAAGGGTTTTCATTATTCTTAATGGATTTTTTGTTTTATTACACACCTCAACTCCCGTTCCTTACTGTACCACACTCCCAACTTTTGCGACGTTAAACTGGGAACCTGTGCCAACACACGTATAAGCTTCTTAAAATGGATGCTTTTCCAGGAGTTTCACCTGGCAATGCACTGGCATATCGGCTGAAGGCAGCCTACTTCTGCTTAAGCCACCTTCCACCGGGCTGTTAAACCAATTACATTCGTTGAGCTCATTGACTGATGCAGTGCTCGAAGACAACTCGCCGGTGGAACGGAGGGAAGGAGAGGACTCCTCAGGACAGCCGGTTTATTTGAAGGATAAAGCATGGAAAATCCCGGTACCTCGTTACTTCATCAACACATGTTTCCGGCGGTGAGTTTGTTTCGACAAGCCATAGGTTATGGTATAAGTTATACCATTAGGATAATTAAGGCGAGATTTGCGGCATGTTTTCACTTAATTTGCGGAGTGCCTGGAACGTGTTATCCATTTCCCAGAACATTTTCCATCCAAATAACCGTTGAATGTCCTCCAAGAGAAGAACATAAATTTCCATCAAAATAATAGCTCTGCTAAATTCTTGCTTCTTGAATTTGCGATACTAAATCGAGAACGATCTATTACTCCATCGACTGAACATAGTTCTTAAAATGTCCCTTCACCCCTCCCCGAACGCCCTTCCCCAGCAGCCTCTGCGAGAAAGTGCATCAAAGGGCACAATCATGACTTCATTTTAGGTTGTTGTTTTTCCTTTTCCATTTTTCTTGCTAGCGATTCCCTTCCTTTGGTGGCTGCATGATAAGGAAATACTTTCCCCGGCCACTTCCGGCCAAGCAATGTTTTCCACTGGCTCGGCCGACGTCCTTCCGAACGTCGGTGGGGTCGAGGGGATTGTGTTTGGGACAATGAAAATTTAATTAAAATAGTCTTCCACGCCCGGAGCAACCCGAAGGCCCGAGGTATTAACACGCGCGCAGAATGGAGATAATAAAAATTCTACAAGAAGGGTTGTATACACACAAACACACACACACAAACACACACACAACGTGCAAAACTGGAAGCAGAAGAAAATGCCATGATAATAAAAAAGCCACAACTCGCCAAAGGAAGGCGCTCGCACTTCAGTCTATGTGTATGTGTGTGTAAAAGCAGGACAAACGGAAAAAATGGTGTTAAAAACTAGAACAAAAAAGGCAAACTCCCGAGATGAAAGGACGCCACACAGGAACGGGACTCGCGGGGCGGGATGGTGCATCAAATAGGTCGAAAAGTATTCTTTAATTTTCACCCATTTTCCTTTAGGAAGCGTTTTCCGGGAGGAAGAATTTGCTAGAGACCCGAAAACTTCCTCCACCCAGCGTAATCCTCCGCTACAGGGCGAGCTTTTCCCGAGAAAATCCGGCCATGGGAAGGGTTTTACCTCTCCGGCGCTCCGTCGCTACTGCAATTGTCCTTTCCTTTTTGTTCTGTCCCAGCCGAATATGTCCATTTTCTTTGTTCGACCGAGCGCACGAAAATGGCGAAAATTAAACCACTCAACAGAACGATCGCGATCGTATCGGGGCTGGAAAGGTGCTGAAGGTGATTTGTCCGCCGAGATTTGTTCGGTTCGGCCGCTGTCTCCGTTGCCACTATTCTTCTTCCTCCCTACCTTAAAATCTCCCCCCTCTCCCCAATCCACCCCAACCGAAAGGCCTGTGCCGTGTCGTTCGGTGCTTTGGTGTGGTTTTGGTAATTTCCGGTTGTGAAAAATGAATCGGCCGTTTCTTTGGGGCACCGCCCTGTCGTGTGGCGTCGACGCTTTTGGCGCACTGACGTTACGCTTCGGTTCTGGGGGTGCGGAGGTAGCATAAAATTTTATGTTTATGGCCGAAATCACGAACCCGGGGCGTGCGGACCAGCGAACCGAAGCGCGTCGGGCCGGATCGAAATCGGCGCTTAAACAAAGTGATCCCGATCCCGGGGACACGGGAGCCCGCTTGATAATGAAGTAAAAGGGGTTGCATTGAGTGAACTTGAGGTAGATATTTTGCCCAACTTACACAATATTGTAAGCTTGAAAAATAGTACCATAATAAATGGAAAGTTAAAAGGGTTCACAAGCAAAATGCACAGAGAATGTTCCTTCCGTTCACTTAAAGTAAAACAATTTTCCATTTAAGCAGTTTTTCTTGCCACCACTGTTAACTACTGGCCGTTCCATTTCAGTTGCTCCGCCTCCACCTTTTGAGGTCGTAAAAATTGTTGCGATCCGGACATGAGTGGCGACGCGTGCGTCACACGGAACCGAACGGAACGGAACGGAAAGAACCCGGTCCATACAATGGGTCGGCCGGTTCGGCTGGCATCAGGAGGTCAGACCGATAAGCTTTTCGGAGAATCGTTGCCAGGTCGCTCCCCAAAATGGCAACAGAATGGACGCCGGGTCAGGCATAATCGTTAAGGGCAATCATTTCGTGTTGCACGCCCTCGAGACATGTGTTTTTATGACGTGAATTAGTCGCCATAAGTCCGCAAAGTATAGCGTGAGGCGGTGAAGTTCGGGAAAATATTGCAGTTCCACGCGGTCTCCGGTTGCCGAGTCGAGCTGGTAAAGAGTAGACGGTCAAAGGAAATTCGCCAGTAAAGAAATCAATGACGTTGCGTTGCGGTTTTGAAACTGAAAGACAAACAGAAGGTTGTTCAAAGTAAAACAATATTTTTTGCAGTTGTTGCTTAGTGGAAAAAGTACCTGAAGTAAAAATAAATATTTAAAAAAGAATAATTTGAGAGAGAGAGAGAGAGAGAGAGAGAGAGAGAGAGAGAGAAAGAGAGAGAATGTGTTACGCTAAATATTAAAGGCAGGATCCTTAGAAGCTAAAAGTATTGTCAGAAACATTTCACCGTCAAATACTTCAAAATCACGAAAGCCGAAAAGAATTCGCCCCAAAACATCCTTCCTCTTTTCAATTAAGCTGCAGTAAGTCTCGAGATTGTACTCCCCAAACCGGACTGCGCATTCCACAGTGTCCTGGGAACGGTCTAGCGACTTTTTCACACCTTCTAAAATATTCGCAACCTGTTGATTGTACCATCTGCCCCTCTTTTCGGGGGTAAAAAGGGTTGATTGACGTTTCGCGTGCGCTTGGCCGTGGACCATCACACGGCCGCTTTTCACTTGTTGCGTAGAATGTTTTAAATTTAGAATCAAGTGCCTTTCAATCTTGATATACATTCAGGCAACAATGTGTTAGCTGAAAATAGAACGAAAGCTTTCCCCGAATTTCAACTCGTTTAAAATTATAACAATTTTCGAAAAGAATCGTCGTCTGTTCTGAGAACGTTTTCAACAAAATACATTTTTTTATAAAATATTTGCTCAGCAAAAATATTCCAACGAAAGTACACGTTTTATTATTTGTTGCTAGAAATTTCTACCCCGTAGGATTCCATGGCTGGATCGAAATCCTCTTTGGAAAATCAAAACAATTTCCCAGGAACGATACACGAAAAGCCTTCCAAGCTAGACTTTTCAGAGTTTGCTTGCCAGTTTACGTAGGTGTCACTCGTTTCTCGGAAAAGCGGAAGCGCATTTGCATTTTTCTGATACACAATTTCACACTCCAACGCGTCAACGGATGCACCCGCTCCTAAACGTTCTCAATTTCGGGCACACCAAAACAAACAAACACTACTGGCCACCACCCATAGGTCACCCCGGAGGAAACCACAATCCAAAGGATCTCCCGAACGTTGGCTTCCTCCGTTCCGGGTGAACTACCACCGTTATGCTTTCCCTCCCAGCTTTGGGGTGGACGTGGGGTGGGATCCCTTTGGATCGTGGAGGGAAAAGTTCTTAACGACATCTTAACATCGGCCTACGGCCGACGTGAAGTTCAACGGTCCCCGAACATAGAGCATACAGCGAGTGGCAACCGAAACAAAGTTTCTCGCACCCGGGTTTGCGGTGTCGAGCAACAGTTTCCCATCACCACCCCCAGTTTCCCCCCCGTTCGCCCAAGTGGTGGGTTTAATTTTCCGATTCGTTTCGGGTCCGGAGGAAAACTTCCGACACGATTGCAAATGCCGGCTCAGGGCGAAAGTGTTGTTTGAGTATCACTCCGGCCTTGCAGCGTCTCTAGGCGGAGGGTCTTCGAGGCTTAAGCTTTCACCACTAACACCACCACCACCACCACCACCAGCAGCAGATCCACCATCCTGAGAAGCCACCTTGGTCGCTCATCCATGGAGTTTCCCAACAACAAAGCCTCAACACACAGCTTCAAGCAACAGATTCCACTTCGTCCCGAATGAAGAAACGAGCGCTGCTTTAAGCCGTTGAAACGCAACCGTTCTTTAAGCTCGGCCGGTGGTTTGTCGAACGCCAATTCGGGTGCCGTATGATTAAAATTAAGCCCCCTAATGAAACAAGACTCCCAATACGAGCTGTCGAATCACGGCGACACTACAACGGAGGCTAAACTACGCACAGGAAACTTTCCCTAGCGACCCGTAGGCATGATGACGACACCGAGTCTTCACAGCTCGTTTGGTGATAAGTTTTTGCGCACGGCAAGGTGACATGCTTTCTTTCCCGAACCCAAAAACAGCGAACAAAGGCGACGAAAGAACGCATTTTCCTAATCATTGTGGTTTCGGTGCGACCGAACCGGAGCTAGTTGACAGGGTCGACCGAAACATAACGATTTGAGCGCTCCGTTATCGGCACGATAGGATCGTGATTTTGGCGGTCTTTTCAGTGGGGGAAAACGATGCGAAAACGGGGCGGTTTGCATTCTTCCACGTTTCGAACTGATCAACGTTCATCGGCTTGAGGTCATGATGATAATGTCGTTTGCGAAACGATGGAACCCTTTTTTAGAAGGCGCGATCTTTAATTCTACCTAAAGAGAACTTTGTTTGAGTCACAGAAACACAAACGCAACCTTTAAATGTATTTCAGTCAGTTTGTAAAATTAATTTGTTTGTACATTATGTTAACATTACATTTTACATACTTACAATATAAAAGTTAAACCCGACACTGTATAATGACAACATAAAAGAGGATAGAAATAAGTATGTTAAGCTGTAAAATTTTAAAAATTTGTGTCAACCTGAGTGGATTGTTTGAACTTTGTACGAAGGATTTGACAGCTTGGACATTTTCTATGAGTTTGTGGTTTTTTCGTTTTTGCAGGATTATTATTATTCACAAAAACTGTTTCAAAAAAGCATGTGTCGTATACGAAAATTTAAACAGAGTTATGCTTAAAACCTAACAAGGAAAAAATTGTCTTAGGCATTAACACATTTCATAGTGAAAAAAATATTTTCATATTTATAAAATATATTCATATTTTATAGGAAAACGAGTCAAAACAGCAAAACCTGATTTAATTTAGTTAGTTTAATTAGGTGTTTAATTAAATAAAAAGACATGTTGGACTGAAACAAATCACATGGAAGCATTATGCAAAATATGGTATTCACATTTTCCTCTCGATTTCACTAGCTTTCCACTCATGGCAAGGAGGTGCATCAAATAGTTTTCCAACTGTTCGGGCTAATTAAACACTCCGTGATTTATCACTTGGCCAGTGGTTATGAGCCTTATTCCGTTCGGTACCATCGTGTTTACTAGCATGGCGTTGGCGTGTGCAAATTCTCCGGTGTTATCAATCCAAATAGAAAATCAGGCCACCGGACTCCAGCACCGGACTCGAGAGCTTTATTCCAATGAAAGTTTTTCCTTTCTTACGGTTTGTTGTGTGGTTACCTTCCTCTCTTTCTCACTACGTGTGTGTGTGTGAGAGTTCGTTATCGATCTCCAGCACCAAGAACAACATTTCTATTTGTCCAAATAACGATTCCGAGCATCTTGCCAAGGCACGCTCCGACGGTGGGCGCTTTTCTTTTGCCTTTCCGATCCTTCAACCGGGTCAACACTCCGCCCAGCTCGGGAGGAAATTGGCAAAGTAAATAAAACTTGAAACAAACAGCATCCTTTTGAAAATTTTATTTACATTTGATTTACACACAGAAGAAGTTCAGCAGTTCGGGAGGTGAGCAGGAGTCCCACGGAGGGAGGGAGGGATAGAGGATGGAGAGATTCCTTTCCCGACCGGTTTTCCCGGTTTCCCAGCCCGACTTCCTGTTTCGGCTCGCAACTACTAAGTTATGCTTGTTGCCAATCTGTCTGATGAATTTCTTTGACCAACGCCAGACGATGCGGTTTGGCTTGTTTGTGTGACCTCCTCGGCTTCGTTTTCTTCTTGCCGAGGTGAAGTTTTCTTCTGCCTCGCCAGGGCCCGGCATCGTTCGGTCCTTCGGCAAAACGTGCCATCGTCCGACGGTCCGGGATGCACCGACGGGGCCGTAATCTTTTACTGTTTTCTTGAATGGCTCCTTGAAGCCAGTCTGTTTAGCTTCCGAGCCGACGTTTTTGAAAGAATGTTTGGGTTTTCCCTCACCCGGCCCAACCCGTACAACCCCTTTCCCCGCGGTTCACCGGAGCGGGCAGAAGTCTTATCTTCGTTATCCTTTTGCCAGCACGTGCGTACCGTGTTCCGGAGGGTGGCGGAATACTTCGACTTTCCGACGGTCCGCCTGAATCCGGGCGAAAATGCTCGTGCCGGGACAACATTCCGAGCCGGAGTGTGCCTTCCGCACCTGTTAGCTATCAAACCCCGGTTTGCCCTTTTCCAACCCGGGCTGACTTTTCCCTCCCCGCGCGTCGGGAATGTAAGCGAAAGAAAAACGGCTCGATTCAGCAAAGTACGCAACATCCTTCCGAGAGCGGACAAAACTTGGATCAAGGACGGTGGAAAACACTTAGTGAGGTGAGGAGGAAAAATAACCGAGACCTACCGCATATCTTTTTCAGTGGCTAGTGGCGAGTGGAGATTATATATTTATAGAGCAAGGAAGGGCTATGAATAAGATTACAGCTCGATGAGGCTTTGATTGTTTTATCGAAGTGATACCGAAGCTTTGCGCCAAAGCTCATTGGGAAAATTAATTCTGAATACAATCGAGTGGAGATAACGTGAAATCTGTTCAAGCTAAAATAAACAACATTTGTAATGATCCAATAACACTCAAAGAAGATTTAATAGATTATTATTCCAACATCATCCACTAACTACATCAATGAAATTGTGGGTTTTTTTTTATTTTAGCTTCGCAGTATAAAGAAGGAAAATTATATATTGAAACATAATACTGAAAGAGGAAAAGAATGTTTTTCAAAAAACAGAGAGAAGCTGAACATCATCAACCCAAATTACTTTCCAAAAACAGGATGTGAAGCCCATGTTAAATGTTTGCAAAAGTTGCTTTTCCCAATACCGACTGCATTGCACGGTTTACACCGCTGATCAATGGAAATCTAATACCTAAAACCTACCTGGTAGAAGCAGGATGAATCCGATGAAAACTGCTGACAACGTTCGGATCAGCGAACGATTTTCCGCTGAGCGTTGGCAAACACTTCTCGATTCCATGTTTTCGTTTATGATGATTTCCTCAAATCTAGATTTACAAATTTTACATCAATTCTTTTGCTGGTTAACTCGTTGTTTGATGTAGTTTGCTGTAAACACTTTACTTGTTTCTTTGTTGTTTTTTTTTTCATCTAACTGAACACATTCACTTCACATATTTTTTTTACAATTATTCAACTTCAAACACGTCACACTGCCTCATTGGAGCCATTTTCCAAACGAACCCAAGTGGGTGCCATGCCGTTCAACTGTTTCTTCTTCATCCTTCGGCGACTCTTTGAGTATGAAAAGATGATGAGCCGATTTGACAAATGCGTACACTAGGGGGTCATATTTTCCGAACACTCGTCAGTTCAACGAACCCGTCCGATACACGACACAGGTTCAGGTTATTAATTTATTTATAAAGGAAATTAACGTCCACATTCGGCCGCCCTGGATGCTGGATGAAGCAATCGCACTCACAACCCTGTCGATGAAGTGGAATGAAAGAAAAATAAATTTTTAGTCGGAACCATTTTAATCCAACATAATTGGCTACACGAATGGCTTAGGGTTTTTTTTCCTCTTCCTCCCTTTTCGTTTCACTCTCAAGCATACTCCCGAAAGGCCTACTCGCTGATTAATGTTTTAATGTGCAGCACCGAGCGGTATTACCATCGGTCGTTTTATCATTGCAATTTGATAGCGCTCGCGATAGCTCTTCGACTCCCACTTCGCTTTACACTTCATAAACGAATGCACCTTTCTCTACTTTGCGTAATGCCACGCGTAATTATTTTCAAATTGTCATTTATCGTTTTTAATTATTTACACTGCCCTCTTTGGGTTTGGCCCGTTCGGGGTGCTTTTTTACGCCTTTTTGTTTTTCGCTCTCCACGAGATCATTGACATCACGTTTTTCACCTCCAATTGAACTCGGTTGCGCTTTCCT
Source organism: Anopheles coustani (assembly GCF_943734705.1). Lineage (NCBI taxonomy): Eukaryota > Metazoa > Arthropoda > Insecta > Diptera > Culicidae > Anopheles > Anopheles coustani. The sequence continues at coordinate 26,323,262 of NC_071289.1, forward strand.
CGCACTGGGTGCACTTCATGCACCGAAAACTTTCGACTTCACGATTCGAGCACCGAGCACATACCACGTGCGTACGTGCTTCGTTCCCTTGTTTGAGTGTTTATTTTTTTTCTGTTTAAATTTTATTTTCCCTTTATTTTCACTCGCACCCCATCCTTGTCCCCGGCACATCCCCCGCTGATATTTGATGCATCGTGCATCCGAGGTCCCCGTTTGTGTTTCTTTCATTTTGTTTTTAAACATGTGTTTTTCATTGATTGGCACTTTTCCACTCACGGATGGTCCGGTTCACGCTTGTTTGCTCCGGTTGACTTTTTTTCCCCCGCGCGACGATACGATGGAAGGAAAATCCGGTACACGATTGAATGCAGCTGGTGGTGGCGGTTGAAAAATGGAACGGGCGAATTAATTACCGGGTGAAATAAAATAACTCAGCAATCGGCGAAAAGAGAGTGAAGGACAAAACCGAGGATAAAAAAGGAGCGCACGAGATTTTCATCTCGCAAGGGATGAATGAATGGGCGCGTCAATATTGGAAAAGGATAAGGATGAAACGATCGGGTTAATGAATGCCAGCCCGTCAATCCGCTCCTCCCCACCAGAACGCACCGACACCACCGAACATTATCAAAGCAGTCCATGATGGACGGATGAAAATTTCGAGTGAACAACGTGCCCGGGAAAACGAAGGTCCATGCAGGCCCTCAGCCGAGGCCGCTTATGCACTTTGTAAACCCGCAGCTACACTTGCTCGTTAACACCGACGCACTAGGGATTTTCGCAAGAATTCGGCCGCACATCCCACTCCTCTACCGCCACCCAATAAAACCGCATGCTTTCGGCTGAAGGAAAGGGGATACATTTTCGACCCTTGCCGGTTCCCGGAAAAACCGATGCCTCGTTGGCTCGTTGACTGCAGCTCGCAGGCAAACATCGAGTCAATTTAACATGATCCAACTCGCTCGCCATTTGCATCCTTCAACCACTTCCGATGCACCGCGCACACGATGCACTAATTGCGGGTCTGCTTAAATTCAGCTCAAATTGAATATAAACAACGGCGCCCGTCCGAGTTTACTGGCCCGCTCTCGGATAGTGGTGGATGGCTCTTCGGGAAACAGCCCGTAGCGCGCAAAGTGCTCGCCGAGCGCTTTGGTAAATAAATATATTCAGTCCGTTATCCGCACGAACGATGCACTGGATGCACTCCCGGTGCATCGTTAACCAACTGGCTTCCTTTTTTTTTTGGCTCTTTTGCCCCGGTTGAATTTTCCTAGTATCAATTTCGGATTCCCTGCCCCTTTCCCACCATTTTCTTCCTCTCGGGTTTCTCTCACAAACAACCCCGCCCCACAGCTCGATGCACTCTACCCCGTGCATGCAGTGATTAATGGAGGCCCTGGTGCTGATCGTTAGTTAAACCTTGCTGGCGTTATTAGTATTATTACTATTATTTTTGTGTTCAATACCGATACGAATCAATGTTCCCTGATTACTGGGTTCACGGAAGTTTGGGTGGATGGCAAGTGGCGGTTGTAAAATGGTAATCCATGGCCATAATCGACGTAATTAAATGGTACAGGGTAGATTAATAAGCCTGTTTCTTGTTTGTTCTGTACCGATAGGTTAAAAGGCTGTATCGGTTGGGCTTGGAGTGTTGTTTTAATAAACATGTTTCGTACTAAACTGTTACCGGAATAAACGTGAAGCCTTTTGTGGGAAAATCAATTGCGATAAAGAGAAACATTTATTGATGTTTGACCATCCGACTACATTCAATCAAACCACATCGTTATTTACAAGGGAATAAAACATACAGTAAATGAAATTAACATAAAAAGATTTAGCATTTTCTCAATGATAATGAAAAGAAAATAATCATCACAATAATGTTAACAAAATAACATGAAACTTGATCGACGAAAAAAAAAAGAAAAATTTAATAAATAAGTTAGTTGACATATTTTCTTTTATTTTTTTTTTAAACAAAGTAAATTGCAAAACTAATTAACAACGTTAATATGTGTGTAATTTTAAAACAACAAACCGAAAAGCAAAAAAAAGATTGTCCTAACAGATGGTTGGCCACTGAAGCATTCAAAATATTTATTGAAAAATAATTTAATTTTGTATTAATCTAATTTTCTTCATTATAAGTATTTGAATCTCTCACTCATGCTATTATATGTATTAATTGCTATTATATGTCTTTGACATCCTATTACCATTTCTTTTTGATCAATGCTTAAATAACTACCTCTCATGTGGTAATCATCTCACACATCTACAAGTGCTGTTGGCAATTTAAAAGCCACTTTTACACTCCACTTTACCGAACCATTCGAGTTTAGTAAAAAAAAAAGTATTCTCTAATGGCGGACAGATAAAACTGATTGCGTTATAGTTTACTTTTCCCCTTTATCGTACCATTTTTTCTGCAGAAAATTGCCGAGTTAGTTTAAATCACTGACTCAATGGAAGCATTTTCCTCTGATCCGGACGCCGATGATGTTTATTGGAGTGTGTTGAAAAAAAAAAGTACAAACAACGCAATGAATCAAAACTAATAAACATAATGGACGGCGGGCTGACAATTCGAGCGTTAGTTTTGTAACCAGTGCTTGCCTTATGACCCCGGTCGGATTAACACCGTTGTCGACGGGGGCAGACTATATTGCGGGTGAACAAATATTTCCACACGATTGCCGATTACCGGTGCGATAAGGTTTTCAACGCTGGGCCTTTAGAAATTATTTTATGTAAATAGTTTTTTATTCAGGCTTCGGTTTGAAATATGCGACCGGTTTGCAAGAAAACCGACATTTCCAGCGATAAAAGATGATGATATCGATACGTATTAAAATAGGCTGCCATATTCAGCATCCTCCAAACCTCCCAGGATATACGATATCATTTTAGCGTATTCTTTGAATTTTAAAATTATGCAAATCGCGTCAGCAAAAATACGAATAATTCTCCTGTGAATGCACTTTGCATAGGATCAGACCACATTCCCTTCTCCGAAGCTAGCATTCACGTCACTCACCCACTCACTGGCAGTGAAATATGAATCGCATCAACACGAGCCTGCTGGTGGGCCAACAATGTCGACACCATCAGCCGCAGCCCTGGCCGACGTCTTCAAGCATAAATATCATGGGCTCGTCTTTGCTTTGGGATTAGATGTAATTTATATCATCTTTCCCGTACAAACACGCCACTCAAAACCGCCAGGTGTTTCAATGGGAAAGCCACCACTACCATCAAAAGGCGATGAGGGGAACATTTTTCTCGTGTGAAAAAGGCCTTTCCTTCATCCTTCCCCCACGCGAAGGGATAAACAGGGTTGAAGAGTATTTTTTTCCGAGTGCAAAACAGCGCCAAAAACAAACTTGCTCACGATGCATGGGTCCCATGGCGAGCCGTGGTCCTCTCGGAGGTTGAATGCGGGATAGCTTTTCACATACATCGCACATCACGAGCTGTCGCTGTCATCGGAAAATCTGAATTTACGATTTCGCTGCTGCTTTCCCTCGAAATCCTGCGCCGCGCTCACAACAAAATAACCTCAGCCAGTCAACAGCAAGGATTTGATTCGCATCCACCGAGACGTAGGAAGATTTCGCAAAGGGAGGAGAAGTGGAAGAAAAGAACTACTCGAAAATGAAAAGGACAGCTTTTGAAGGTGCCAAACCGAAAGACAGCGTCGTGTCAGTGTCATTTGAATAATCAGATTTGGAATTGTCGGTCGGTTTCCTGCACCTTTCACCCCCGACATGCCACTTTTCATCTCTGGCCGTCCTCCTTCCCCACAGGAAAGGAGTGAAAATGATGGGACCAAAGGTGCTGCCCTTTCGGGTGGAAAGCTTCCACAATTTTTCACCTCTCATCATCCCGGCAGTGAGCGGCATACTCTCCGTATTCGATCCGTAAGGGTTAAACCAAGGGTACATCAATTGCGTCAGCACGGCCTGGGATCTGGTATCTTCCCCCGGTTTTTTTTATTTTCAGCATTCCTCCCACCCGGTATGTAAATAATCTTTCCCATCTCAAACCACAACGGCTGCGAGCAAACAACGAACCCGGGGAATCGGGAACGGGGAGATCCTATGACAGGTCGTGTGTCAACGTGCTGCCTTCTTAGCTCTCGGTGCCCTTTGGCGTGTTTGTTTGTCCATCGGCTGTCCGCCCGGTGTGGGTGGGTGCTTTTACATACCTCCCACTCACAGGAAGTCCTCTACGGAAGACCATCGATGGCATTGTCCTTACGCACCTGAACGAGACCGGGCAACATTCCGGGTTCGCAAAAGGCGCTTTTCCCGAAGCCAATTTTCTTCCTTCGTTCACTCGAATCAACAACAAAACCCACGTCGGTGAGAAAAATAGCTCCAACGGGGGACCTGCAAAAGCCACTTCGAAGAGGAGTCAAACTGACGGCAATGGGACTCTCGGATTTCAAAAACCAACCCCCTTTTCTCTCGTGGAATATGCTTGTGTCTTCAACTCAAAGGCCATCGGGAAAGGGAAATATTAGCCCAAAGAAGGGAGAAAGGATGCCTGGTTCGGGGGTGAATATCTCATTCACACGGAAATACACTCTAGAAAGGCGCAACATGGAGGCATACCCCCTGGAGGACACGGAAGACGATCAACGTCTAACAACAAGTGACGAGAGTGAAGTCCCCCGCAACACAACACAACACACACACACACACTCGCAGATTGCACAACATTCTTGTCTCGGTTGCTTTTGTTTGATGGGTGGTTTTTTCCTCCTTCTCCCTAACCTTAAGCCATCCTCACCGAATTCAATACAATCGGTTGGCCCGGTTATCCACCGGCATGACATGACATTGAGATGAGCCTGAATAAAAGATGACACTGCAGATTGGCGGCTGGTGGCGTCGGATCGAGCGGTTTCGGTTACGGTACGGCAGATTCCATCAACGACGACAGGCTTCGTTCATGGCTTCAAACATCGGCGAAATCATTTCACCGTTCGGCGGAGGGAAACAAAACCAAAAACCAAACAAAGAATACATGACCGAGGAAAACTACACAGAACAGTCCCATCCACCAGTGGGGTGGTTAAAGTTTATGTACCGCTCACCGTACCCGGTTCGCCGTATGACGATTTCCACCGAAACCCCCGGACCTCGGCTTTTGCAATACGTTGGTTTTTAAATAAAGCATAAGCCATCGGAATCTCTGCCATCGCATAGTGGAGCGGTAGCAGAGAAAGCTTATAAGTCGCTACGCCATCCACAGTACGGAGGCACTACACCGGCTACCGGCCTTTGAAGCCCTCTCTAGAGAAACCAGAGACGAAGGGATTGGAAAAATGTATCCCTTTGGGTTCCATTCAAAATAGCAACCCGACGGACTCGAACGGGGCTTATGATTAACATCCTGAGTGAGTTTTCAGCCTTTCATAGGGTACGCTGTCGATTTTCTTTACCTTCGCCCACCGAAACCAATGATCGGGAAGACTAGTTTCAAAGAGACGGGGGGAAAACAAGTTCTCCATCCGAATGCAAATCTAATCCACCTGATTTAGGCTCCGTTTGGCACATGAGCGCGCTGCTCGGGCTGAAGGATAAACTTCTCGTCGCACAATCTATTGACCAGCTTTAGATTAGATCGGGGAGAAAGCTCCAACTGCTTGCCCCGAAAGTAGGAACGTGTTCGAGAAGGAGTTCGTGTCGGTTGTTTTGTGTTGTGCCCCCGAGGCAAGGAAGCCTCAACGTGTGTGCTTCGGACTTTTTTTGTTTTTGCTTTATTATTTCAGCTCCCAAACTATGGTAATGAAATTTGTCTGCAGACTGCTCGAACCGGAGCCCATCACCCGGTTGGGATGAGCGAAAATTGGCATTAGAAATTGGATAAGTGACCGAAACGCACATACATGCCACACACTACACCTTCGACCATGTACGCACGCCATGAGTGTGTGTGTGTGTTTGAGTTCAACGGGGGTGCGTTAATTGAATTCAGTTAGTTTTGGCCATCTGTTCATTTTCCGATCGGATAATCGGGCTCCGGCTGGAAAAGGTGAACGGAAAAAGTTTTTGATTAAACATCGGTGGCCCGGAGCTGCTGGAAGCATTGCGATGAGACGAGACGACGTGTCGAAGACTTGTTCGATTGTAGGAAAAAAAATGGTAGACAATTAAAAGGGTTAAGAAGGAGCAGCTCTTCCTTGTGCCTCCAAATTCCTTCCAACGCGTCACGGATTCAAGGACCTTTTAAGTGGCTTGAAAAGAGGAATAATTCTGCCTCATCTATCGAATGAAATCGAACAAATTTTATTATCTTCAACATAAAAAAATCCTTTATATCAACAAAAAACTACAAACATTGCTTTATCTATAGTTAAATATAAATATTTAACATGGAAATATTCCCTGGTATATGGAATTGCACAAACCTACTTATGCGAGTAATTTACGTAAATATTCGAATTATGTTTTTCAGCGACGCAGAGACGTTCTGTTACAAAATGCTTAGTGAATTGGATTTCGAGTTAGACAAAGATAGCACGATATCTTCAATGGATTGTTATTTAACACTCTAATGTGGTTGAACTCCGGAAGCAAAAAGTCTTAAATGGAAAACATTTTCATGAGATTTTGTAAGGCTGCTGAATTTGATTGTATCCACCGTTGGAATGAACCGAATGAAACCGAAAACTTTTTAAAATTATTCTTCTGATCAGTTTTCTAATATGTGTGAGATAAAGAAACTGAGAGAAACTTTGATTCTACGAAAAAAGAAGTGTGTGTTGGCTTTGGATGTTTTTGTTTCAAATATGGAATGATTTTCTAGATTCGTCAATGGTTTGTTTCATTTTGTCAATTCTCCTTTTTTATATCGAGCGACTTTCATATCCTATTGTGAGTTTTGAAAAAGGATGTTTTTTAATTTTAATACTAAATCGAATTCTCTTTAGTATTTGACATCAGTACTTTCCATATATTCTGTAACTGTTTTCTTAATTGCATCACCCTTTTGCAACACATGTTATGCCCTAAAATAATGCGACCAAAATCGGAACTACCCGGCTAAGATACTATCGATTCAAAATCGTTATCTATATGTAAAGTTACTATGACGCAGAGTGTTTTCTACACTGTATCTGAATAAATCCAATTGAACACTAGTCTTAAGTACTATTTTACTGAAAGAAATGGTTTTCACCCCATCATAACATCGATATCTCACATTTCTAGAGAGCTGACCAAATTATTCCATAACTACATGAAGTCTTGAAAAGCTAATAGAGTTTAGGCTAAATGCAAAATATTTGTAAAGCAAACAACTAAGATGTTTAAAGCTCTATACGGCTCCATTTGGGCTAAATTTGGACAACACCTTTCCGCCGTTACGCCCTTCCATTTCTTCCTATGTTTATCCTTCTCTTCTGGGAGCAAAACTTGGGCAAATGAAGTTTATCATGTGCCCTTGTCAGTTAATAGCCCGCATACTCGAGCTTCGAGTATTGGTTTCTCGGAAGCCGGCACCATCCTCTCAACACCGAGAGCCACTCGGGTTCACCCAAGGAGCCCCTTGAACAGCCCCGTAGGTCCTTGCCTTCCGACAAAGAATCCGAATGGCCAGCACCATTTCGTCTCGGCGGAAAAGGCATTGGTTTTATTGTTGTTTTACTTCCTCCTGCCGCGAACGGAAAGACGTTTCCCCGCTGGACAGGTGGAAAGCACAAAAGAAAAACTTTGCGTACCCAGCACGGCGGAACGCATTCGGGGGATGCATGCTCAGCGTGGTAAGGAAAGTAATTTCGGCATAAATAAGTAATAGGAAAATTAAAGAATTATTTACCCACGAGCAGCCCGGAAGGAAACCGCAGCGACGATCATGCGGTGGATGTGGCCAAATTGCTCTCCGGTGCCGGTGTGCCAACAGGACCAACAACAGCATCGCTCAACAAGCCCTCCCCCTTCTGCCGCTCGTCCCCGCCGCCAACCCTAACTAACCGAAACTGAGCGCACATAATTGAGTAGTTTCTTTTCGGACTGCCCCGGCACTCGACGTCCGCACCATCCCGGTAGTGGGACTAATATTTCATGAAGGTAATCAACCGTGGCGGATGCGCCAACAAGAACAACGCCGAAAGCGGAAAGAAAGGTGCCCCGAGCTGCCGGGTGGAAAAGTTTTCCCTACCAGGTTCAGTGTGGTTTCCCGGGCGACTGGGCTCATTTTCCCTTTCTCGAAGCCTTGGAAGGGTCGGCGGAGCGAAGTTACTTTCGATTGCACGTTTTGTGGGGCTATTTTTAAACTCGCACCTTACCGTGAACTGAGGCCTAGCACACGAAATTACGATTTGTATTTCTATACCACAATGGTTGCCTTGTAATAAACACTTTCACCACTAATTGTGCAGGAATGTTGATCGTTGAACATTTCGCGGGTAATCTGATAAAAAAGCTTCTTTTGCTTGTCAAGAAGATAGATTTCTTTGGTAGAGGAATGACATTTTATAAACTGGAGAAAGAACTATCAAACGAGGTATCATTTACCATATGGGGTTTCCTAATTTAATTCAAATAAATGGTTTGAGAAATCAAGGGTATGTAAATACCTACAATATCGAAGAAAACTCCCATCGAAGAAAGTGTTTCAAAGAAAAAAAGAAACACCTTTATCATCCTCCTATCAGCGAAGGAATTCAACATTGCTTTTTTTAGTCTTTGAATTTGTATTCCTAATGACAAATGAAATTTAGGGAAATTGATCAAACACATTTGGATGAACCAGGCACAGTATTTCCTTCATTCCTTCATTAAATAGGCATTAGTTTTGCATCCAAATAGATATGGCTTGTATATAAGAAACATAAAAAAAACTCAAACATGTTTTATCTTCAAAGAAATCAACGAATTATTTAAATAAATTATGAATAAAAGCAGCGACAACTATCAATCTTTAAATATGAAGCTTTGCTCGATATGCCTTCAAACATACATTCGTTGGAAAGTTCTAAGAGAACAATTAACAAAAAAGGTTTCGCTCATACACCTTCATTTTTCATGAAGTTTTATTTTCCTATTACGACATTTCTAGTACTTCAAATGATGATCTCAACGGAGAAAATACTAAACGAGGAAATGCTTCACCGTGTGAAGATTTCATTACAACATTCGTCGTGTGTTCGTAGCTGAGTTTTTAAATCGAAACGATCTTTTACAAATTGTTTCAACTCGAGTTCATGATTTGGATGAGGGTTTGATCGTTCTGGACCGGGTCCGGAATACATTTTAAACACTGAAATGTTGTTCTTACTGACGTTGAAGTGTAGAACAATAAATGGCAATAATATAACATTTGATTTATTTCTGTGAAACATCTCTTACCTTTAAAAAAGTATAAAATGATGTAAAAGAACTAAATCGAAGGCGCTTTGCAAGTGGCATTTTGGGAACATTTGATCAAATGGCAAAAGCTCATCTAGCAGCAAGTGGATACTGATGAGTCCACTCTTATCCTAATTTAATCATTCATTACATCTCGCTACCTTGCCATGCCAGGGGCACCCGGTTGAACCTCCACGTCTAGGTTCCATCCACCGTCGACGCGTCTACGGACGCTAATGCTCCGAAATGTGGCTCAATTATCACAATTACTTCACATATCGGGCAGTGAATTGAACGGCGAGTCGAGCTCCGGACGTGACCACGACACCATTAAGGCGGCAATCATCGACTCAAGTGTGCTATTCCAGCTGGCGTTCGGGGAATCGGACCAGCACCCCATGGGCGAGACGGCGAGGTTGATGGTGTCGCTTATGGGAGCGAGGCACGCAGAAACCCATCGAGTGTCGTCTTGGTTGTTTTTTGGTTCCTCAAGGGTCAAATCGTTCCCCGCGGCGGAGGGAGGAGGGAAGGAGGAGAAAAGCAACTCGAAAATTACCGTACCATCGTAAAAGGGCTGATGGGTGGGTAAGTACCTTTTGTGCGCCGGACAGGCGGTCGTCGGGAAAACTCCGGCGCGGCTGGGTGGAAAATCCTCTGGAGCGGACAGCACGGGGTGATTGGGGTTCAATAATCGAACGGACGGAATGTTCTTCCACCCAGCTGGCATGTCAAGGGTTGCGGCTACCGTGTTCCTACACTACTACCACCAAAACCCTCACCCCCACGACCCTTTGGAGCATCGTAATTTTTGGTAAATAATTCATGAAGCAGTTCTTTTATTTGCTCTCGGAAAATGAGATTAGTCCCTTCGTGATTTACCGAGATGAGGGCCGCGCTGGAAAAGGGAAATCTCCGCTCCCGACAGGTGGCAACATCGTTTCATAAGCATAAAATAAAATTGACAACATAAAACACCATTAACACGGCGAAGGCCGCTCCCGTTCATCAAAGTACACGGGGTCCGTTTTTTTTTTTTAATTTTTCTTTGCGGACAAGCAGGTCACTTTTGTCCCTTCGTCGATGTTGGGCCACCGATTACGACGCTACCAGTGTAATCCATCCCGAATGGGGGTCTCTCGTGGCCCCGGGGGATCTCACCTCCCCCACCTTTAGATGGCGCCCATTCAAGTGTGCATGGGAACGATCAGCTGTCTCCGCAAAACGGCAGCGATGGCGGGCGAAAGGTTAATTATTCACATAAAACCGGTGAGGTGAAACATCATCAAACACCAGCCCGGGAGTTGTGCAGGACTAGGGCAAAAAACGAAGGTTCGAGGGGACAAGTGGATAAGCGGGTCAAACGCAGTGCCTCCGCGCGTGGTGTGGAATGAAATGAGCTGTTGACCTCCTTCGGAGAGCGCAAAAGCCAAGTGGTTACGGTGAGAGTGTCTTCTGAAGGCGGGTGAGAAGCTTTTTCCATTCCCCTCCCCGGACAGATGACGGATTCTCAAGAGGCAACCGACGGGCTTGATAGGAAAAAGTTTCTCCTCGAGCGAAAGACGCGGTCCATGCATCGAGACCGTGCGCTGGTCAAGGGAAAGAATAACAAAAACAAAGTACGGTAAAAAAGGTCAATCAACAGAGATTTTCCACACACACACACACACACACACAAAAGCAAGCATCTAAGATCTTCCCAAAGTCAAGCAGGGCTTTGAGCGCGGTAGGTGGCATTTTGATGTCTTGGAATCGCTTCGGAAAATTGTGTATTCGTGGAACGCATGGGAGGCAACATGGCATTGCGATATTTACAGGACAAATTTCATGTTTTCGCCGAATTTGGAGTTAAAAGCTAGCGTTTTTACACATCGCTGGCTTCGTCTGCAGAGTGTGGGATTCGAAATTGCTTTTTAGACTATTTCTTGCGAGGTAGAAGAACACAGAAAGTATCTTCATACAAAATATCCTTCGCAGCAAGTGTTTGCTGCTCAATTTAGATGGTTGAAATATTTAAAAAAAAATGTTGTATGCCTTGAATGGAGTCGTAGTTTGATTTTTTTTTTAATTTTTCCAAGTAAATCCTGTATCGATCGTCATACCGTTAAAGCAATATCATTATAATTAGAAAGATGGCAGCTTCCAAAGCGAAGCTTTCTCGCACCAAAATCAAAAGAAAAGGGTGAATAAAAGTAAAAAAAAACAAATGATTCAAAAAACCTTCAAACATTATAAACGACCTTACTTTAAGAAAGTATTAAACAAAACCAAACCGAAACAAGGATGGCATACACAACAACAAAAAAAAACGTTGTGTTGGCCGCTGGCGACAACCTGAAACCCCTTCTGTCCCTGTTCTAACGAGTTTGCTAGAAGGGAAAATAAACTGTCCAAGCCGATCGGCGGGGCAAACCCAGCGAAACACAAAAAACATAACAGACTCAGGAAGCGTCATGTAGTAAAACTCCGTGAAAATCTGCCATGAAAACGAAAGTGGCAAAAACGAGCAAAACCAAGGTTAACCGTTACGAGGTTGGGATAGGATGGGAAGCAAACAGCAGTAACAGCAGCGGCACCAGGCGCTGAAAAGAACAACGAGCCGAGAATTGTGTGAAAAACCAACGAAAGGATCGAAAAAGAAAACCAACCGCCAAGAGAAACACGTGACAAACGAACCCTTTTTGGAAAGGACTTTCGCGTAGCTTGGGTGTCGTACGGAAATGAGCGAGAGGAAAAACTCTGGTTCCAAAAAACCAACGAGGATCCGTTTTTTCACTCGAGGCGATCAAAATTTTATTTTTTTTATACTTTGACATTTGAGCACAAAATGAAAAGGCTCAATACACATCCGCTGGCAGAGATGAAGCGCGTGCTAGGAAGATCCTTATGCACATCAGTCCTGTCCCGATGCATAACATAATATTGTTTATTCTTTTTTAGAAACAAATGTTTCCTTCAATTTTGTCTAGTAAGAAAATTGCTAAAAAATTTCTCTACGTATTGCACATTCTCCCCAGCCTGTTGTGGTTCCCGTTTTCGACCAAAATTGGTTTGTTTTTCTACTCTCATTTCCTCATTGTCGTTGAAAGCTTTTCGTTTTCACTTTGAACATCTTTCCCTTTACTTTCCGCTTTTCTCTTGTTTTTTTGTCTATGTTTATATTTTCTACTGTGGCTGCAAAGTACTTGCCACTAGCGGAGGTCACTTCTGTTTCAGTTCATTGTCGGTTCGGTGCCGGTTTCGCTTGTTCGTTAGTGGTTAGATTTACCCTTTTTCTGATTTTTCAAGCACTCTTCAACCTACAAACAGATACTCTCGTTCTCGCTTTCCATCTGCTTCGAATGGCCTGGATTGGTATGCAAATTTGAAAAACAAATCCTTACTTTTCCACACGGTTAAAGTTTAAGTGCAACCGCGCAGGGAACAAGTTGCTTTGGCGAATGTTTGTGGCTTGTGAACAAGTGTAGTGTTTGCGTTGGGGTTTCGTTTGGAAGAGATTTTTCTCCTGTTTACTTTAATGAAAGTCGTTCAAAGGGTCCCAGTAAATTATAGAAGAGTCTTTGAGCAATGTTCAAATCCAATTTGATGAAAATCTCCTAGCTAAAAATTAAAGCATTAAAAAGAACCTCACATCGCCTCCTTAATCAAATGCAATGCCATCATCTGATAAGCCGAGCTTGACCAAAAAGAACAAAAAAAATAAAAACGTTAGACTGGTAAACTTTCCCTCGGCGCTCATCAATTATCCAATTTTCCTTCAATCGGACGCCAAACGAACCTCACTTCCGGCGGTCGCAGTCCCTTTGGTGGCATTGGATGCCCTGCACTTCGCAGGTCTTTCCTCCTTATTTCCGTCTAATTTTCGTCATTATTTCATTCGGATTCCCCCTCTCTTTCCTCTTTTCCCGACCGTACCGTAAGGAGCACACCTCTCGACGTGGAACTTCTTTCGCTTTTCCTGGGGTAAGATTTTTCCAACGGCCGGCGCCGTGAATGAAAAGCGCCTCCATTCGCACAGCGCCACCACCTTCTCGTAATGCCAAGTGAACACGCGCGCGGAAGAGAAGCCTTTTTTCCGGCCGTTTCCTTCCGGACCGTGCAAGCTGAAGCTACAAGCGCATCGAAGGACACGCTTTTCCCACTCGAGTCGTTCATTTGGCTCGGTGGAAATAAGTCACAAAACCGAGGGAAATAAAACAGAACTTGCGTTCACTCGATGCGGCTGCGGCTTTTCCGACGTCTGTGTGTGTGTGTGTGTGTGTATGTGTATATGTACACTGGCGGGGCAAGAAGCGTATGTACGCCTCGGCCGGAATGGTACATGGCAATAATAATGATTAATTATGACCACTGTCGCACAACTAACGATTCTGTGGTATGTCGGGTGGCCGTTCCGTTCGCACTGTAGGTTTTCCATTTTCCTCGCCGCCCTCATTTCACGCTCACCGCTACGCTACTTTCCTCCAAACGCCGGTCCTTCACTACGGCTCTGTCTATCGCTGCCGTTTCCACGTTCGTACACCGATGGGAAAATCATTGCTTGAGCAGCATAAAACATAAACCTGTCCGCTATAGACAAAGTCACACATTCACACACAACACACAAAGGAAAAAAAACCACAACAAATTCAGCACATCCGCCCGATCTGGCCTTTGGAGCCGCGGAATGTTTGTGGCAAAACCCGAAACGCACGTTTCAATCGACGCTTCTGCAACGACTCTTGACATCGGGGCGAGTCTTCCAAAATTCCCGGGATGAACTAGGCATACCGCACTGCACTGGAAAAACGGCTGAACGGAATGATGGAAATCGGTTTCGCGTGCATATGCTCGATCGAAAACCCTCAACGTGTATCCTGTAACAGACATTTGCAAACCATTCGCACGATTTTCTGCATTTAAACACTCGAAAAGTTGCTTCAATGGCGCACGCGAACTCGACTCCGATTCGTTGTTATTCGGTTGGCCCAATTCGAAATCCCGGTTCGAAAATATTGGTACAAAATATAAGTGGATTATTCTTTAATACCATGAACCTGTTGGAAAACACCACAGCATAAGTTCACGCATTAAGCGGATGGAATCCTCGATGGTATTGCATTTCACTTGGATGACTTTGTTTTTCTATCGCTGTTTTTTCAAGCTTGAAAATGTATATCAATCATTTAGTTTGAAACATAGAAATCACATCTTTTAATTGATCGATTTGCTAACTGACCGCTTAGATCAAACGATACATTAGAAAATTATACGTTATATTATACGATATTTATCCTAAAACACTACATCATCGCTTTATGTTGACCCTTAGGTGTTTTTGGCTTTTAAATAAACCGCACAACATTCACAATTTACCTTGTACAAAAGGTTTCACCAGCGACTACACCCACGATCAATCACCTCACGATCACACACTATGCCACCCAGTCCGGTTGGGTTAGGTCATTCCCAACGGATCGCCGGAAGCCCTAGTTTCAACCTGCAAATTGCGGTGCCACGCGTGCAAATGCGTCCGATTCGTGCGAAACACCGAATGCAACTGATTTCCCGAGGCGTGTGACAACTTCCGAGAGGATCGTTCTGGGGCACAAGCACACTCACGCACGCACACCGATATCGGCATCCGTTCGGGGGCACCGGATGTTTTCCACTTCATGCATGCTCTTTCATCCCACGCTGACGACGCTGCTGAAGTCGGCATTTCCTCGTCGGCGCGTCTCGTCGCTGCCAACGCGGTTCGGAGGAAAAGGCGGTCGGAAAAACTGGGACGGCCGTTGCGCAGGTCCTGGTGCGCAATTTCCCCTCATTGTTTTGATTTGTTTCGGGTGTATTTCGGCACGTGGTGGCGTTCGTGACCCGCTCGAGACCGTCGAGGATACGGCACCGTCGGTGGTACAACGCCACTACCGGCCAAGGATGCGAAGGATCTTAGCGAAGACACACCGAGGGAAGGAAGTTGCTAGAAAAATCCGAAAGAGGGCTTTGAAATGAAATTTTAAATTACATTTACAATATCAACACATTTCTAGCTATGTTGGAAAATATGCGGTAATTAAACATAATTTTCTTTCTTTTCCTTCCTTAGCAATCTCCATTTCATATTGAGAATTTTTCAATTTTTGTTTTAATTGTTCGATGTTCAATTGTTTATTCTCATTTCATTAAGATTAGTTTTATTTTAAAAGAAAGATTCAAATATGATTAAAGCTTTCTTTAAAACAGTTGTTCTTCCAATATAATGGTTTAATGAGCTTGCGTTATATTTAGCATTTAATGAAATGTAAGTTTTTGATGAAAAATGAAAACTTGAAATCATTCGATTATATGGAACTTGATTTTCAATTAGATATATTCAATAAGTGCAAATAAGCGTTTTGGTTTAGATCTTGATCGAATCGTTGAACGAGTTCTCTAATAAAAACGTAAATTATCTGTGTACAAGAAACTAAGTTAGTATTTGGTTCAGATTCTACAATTATATGAAAATAATGCTGTATCGCGTTCTAAAATGTTACGGAAATTCTATGCGCCATAGGAAATACATTACTTTAAGTTTGATTTGAAAATCTGCAAAGATGCTTGAAACATTTATTATTTCGTCCTCATATAAAAAAACTATTCTAAACTATTCAAATTTACGTTATTATCAATGATTTAAACGAATCAACAAACTAAAACCACCCGATGAAACATATTTTGTTGGGTTAAAACTGAGAAAAAATAACCTATATTTTCATAAAGATGTGCG
Organism: Anopheles coustani; assembly: GCF_943734705.1. Taxonomy (NCBI): domain Eukaryota; kingdom Metazoa; phylum Arthropoda; class Insecta; order Diptera; family Culicidae; genus Anopheles; species Anopheles coustani. Next base: position 26,339,375 of record NC_071289.1, read on the forward strand.
ATGTACGATTTCATCATTGCATAGCGAACATTACATGTCTCAAGATTGTAAACCTGCTTTTGCACGAATGCACTAACAAACGGTTACCTGAAAGCCAGCTCGCTAAAAAACAAACACTCGCGAAATTATTTGAAAAGAAGATGTTCAAAGCGGTATAAAACAAGAACAGACAAAAACGGCACTAAAAATGCTGCACGAACCGAACGAAATAGGATAAAAAAAAACCCCCAAATCAAACATTCCTACAGAGCTCTGCTGGGTGTCGCAAAATGGGTTTCCAAATCGAAATCAAATCAAATGCATCATTTTTATTTACTGCACTGCTCGATGCTCCCCGCCCTCGTGAAAACCGTGCGTCTTCCCACGAAAGATCTCATCTGCCCCGGCAGACTTTGCCAACTCCCGTAATGGCTGCGAGGGGAGAAAAATTGCGGCTCAAGCTTTCACCAATTTTTCGCACGGCACCGAAAATCACTTACCCGTTCGATCTTCGATCTCCCGGGTTGGGTGTCTTCCAGTGAGTCACAACGTCTTAAACCGAGGTTTTTCTTTTCCCTCGACTAGGGTGGCATCCATTTTTGTTTTCTTTCACCAAGGTGGTGGACTTGCTGTGGAGGGACTTCCAGACGGAGATGCGTCCAGGGTGCCGTACATCCGTACGCTCACACACCAGGGAGCAAGGGTTTGGGTGAAAACTTTTTGCACCATAAATCTACGACCATAAATTCGCTCTCGTAGCGAATGGGTTCCAAAGCTCGCCAGCGTGTTTCCTCTGCCCTCGGGGGTTCACTGCAAGGTGTAGACGAGCATCTTTGCTGGGTAAATACTTGCGGCGGCTACATGAAGAGCAGAGAGGTTTGACTCCACTGGCGACGCAGCGAAATCATATTCCATATTTATCCGCCGCTGGAGATTTTCTCTCGTGTGCACTTCGTTACCTGACAAAATTTTCCAAATCCCAACGATTGATGGTTTGCTGAAATTTGCTTTTGAAATGTGACATCAAGCGAAAGTGATGCTTGTAAGAGGGTTTTTGGGCTTCTTCTTTTGGTGTCGTGGGAATCAAAGCAACTTAAAACTATGCTTGCTGATGTGTACCAGTACCAAGTTTACATTTCGATATTTTTATTTCATTCCAAATGATTTGTATCCACACTTAGTAATAATAAGCATGTCTGTTGACATCGACATTTCACACTAGAACGCTTCTGCCTACAATTTTATTGGACCCCTTTCTAAACTTCGCATCGACTTTTCAATGTTTTATGATATAGCTTTCGATGAATCTATAGCAATTCTTTTAGTATTTTTAGTTTTTCGATGCAAGCTCAAAACAGTCTAGACGGAAAAACACGTGAACTGGACAGCTGATACAATAACGCCTATTTCTACTTTATTCATAGTTTTACTATTCAAGAGGAATCCTCAAATTTACCTCCCAGGATTTGGCTACAGTAAAATGTTTCTTGAAATGAAAAAAAAACTATTCCTTCCGAGAAAATGATGAAAAGGAAATTCTATTAATTACTTTACATGTAGCGCATAACGATATTTGTCAATTATTCATAAACCAATTTGCAAAAATGTGATCACCTGGTGTTGATTACAAGCGTAAGGAGCATTCTTGTTTTCCATTATAACATTTGTTGCAAGTATTTCGAATTATTAAGAGTTTTACGAAAATCAACACTGAATGACATTTCACTTGCATCGGCTCACAAATATCAACGACAACACGAAACACAAAAATGAAAATCAAATGAATAAACCCTAAAATTGTTAATGGTTGCACAAAAACTACTTCTATTTTTCACAACTTTCAGCCTTTGTGAAAAAATAGGTACTTTTCTTAACCATGGAAAAACTAAAAAAAAGTAGCTTACCATCCTTGCCAGTAAAATTATACGCGAGATGCAAAAATGTTCATTTTACGACATTCCAATATTGTGCACTTTTAAAACATGAGTTGATGCAGCATAAACAAATTGAACCGAGACTACATTTGGTACCACAGAAGTAGATTTGAAAAACATATGCCAAGAACACAAAACACAGCATCCCAAAATCCTGAAGCTTCGGTATGTTGGCAACAGGAGGCGCTCTTCCTTATCAACTAGCGGGGGTGCATTTAATGACGAGACGCTTTTGGGGCAAAAACCCACAATTTTCCACCGTAACGGGACCGTGTGGGTAGTGGTAGTCAGTGGCAAAGTGCATCCCATCCAACCCAAAATGTCTAGTACCGGGAGGTACTGCGGACTCTTGGCTGTTTCTCCGGAGTTCGGTTCATCATTTATGCAAATAATCAATACGAGTTTTCCAATTTTCCGAAACTACTGTTTCGCCACCGACTTTGTGATGCTGACACGCAGTGACGTGTCCTCAGTCTCTTTCTACACCCTCTCTCTAACACCCCCAACCCCCACCACCATCAGCACCCGATCCCCCGAAAAGGACGCACGCTTTCACGCCGCCTCGGTTCCGTCCGACTGTCCGAATGAATATATGTTTTACGTTTTACTGAAGCCTCCCACCAGAAGCTGGCCGACCACAATGAAGCCGGATGTCGGAGCCACGACAAGGTGCTAATACGTGGTACGCACCGACCGGGGACGGATGCACCGACGGACGGATGCAATTTGCAGTTTGCTGCAGTCCGCTGCGTGTGGATACGAGCGCGTGCGAGAATCCTTCGATCCGATGCTGCGTCGAAACAACCCTGCGTCCAGGTGAACGCTACGCCAAAAGCCGGCCACGGGACAAACCGTACCCGAGGGTTGAAAGGTCGAGGACGGAGGTGCGTGCAATGCTGCACCGGTGCATCGCTGTTTTCCTACCAGTTTCGGGTGCAGTTTTGAATGCTCCGGTGAATAAAGGTGGCTCATCTACATTTAAATGAAGATGGCAAATCGAAGCGGGCTCGATGACCATTGCGTAGGATTGAACGTACGCACACGTAGTCACTCAGCACCCGAAAAGGGATGCATCGATATGAACAGACAAAAAAAACAGGAGGAAAACTCCCTCCACCAACAACCATTTGCGTCGGAGGTAAGAGAAAATCTTTCGTTCCGGGGACGTCACTTTTTCCACCATCGGAATGGCTTTACCCACTCGAAACAGTAATGGGCGAGTCGTTGAAATCGGAAAGCGCCATACAAGGCCGGAGAAAAAAATTGTGACTCCAGCCTACACGGGTAGAAGTCGGACTCTTTTTGCTAATTTTTTTTATGATGTTTATTGCGGTGCGATTGGAATTCTGATGAAGTTTTGGCCATTGTCATTGTGGGAGGACTTGAGCTTTGAGTGAAGTATCAATAGAACGCGTATTACAGTTATTAAGATTTCAAGTATCGATGTCACGAAATGGCATGAAAACGAGAAGATGGAGTGGAGCTTATTGCGGAGAGTTTTGGAAGAATATGAACGGGGTAATTAGTGCTCTCGAAACGTAGAGGTGGTTTATACTTTCACAAAAACTGATAAACATTAATATTAAACCCGGTTTTGAAGTAGGTTTTTTAATTTCAAACTAATTTAGATAGATATTAATATATTCTACGTTCAAAACAGTTGCTCACTATTATTGTTAACAACGTTCATGCATTGTCTGATTAATTTTACTGTAAAGAAACCAACAACAGCGACAGATCAATTAAAGTTATTCTGTAAGAGTACATTTAGAACATATGAAGCTATTTATAGAAAGGATTTTTATATTTGTTTTATCCTTCTGTTTTCTAAGAAGGTAGGAAGCTGTTTCTCCTATTTCCAGTAGCTGATAATGATTAAATGTTTAAATTTATTTCTGTCTGCAAAAACGTAACAAATTTTTTTTTATAAAACTTACCATCAGGCTGGTACGCTTACCAAATGATATAAGAATGATTCAACAATCAAATTTATATCAACGTGAAATCATATAAAGCGGCTAAAAATATTGCCTTCAACCGTCAGACATATGAAATGTGAAATGTCGTAGGAATAAAAACATTTTAGAAGTATTGAAATACCCAAAGAGAAGAAAATAATAGATGCGTTAACCGTTCCCAGAATCAAAACCAATTCAATTTAACCAATAAATAATTCCAATTGTATCAAATAATCTTCCACGAGCTAGATTGTTGGTCGGAAAATGGAAAATTGAACAACCAACCCTCGTTCATCCCCCGTTGGAAAGTCTTCCAAAAAGCACACACACACACACACGCATGATGTAGGGTACGTCGAGTGTTCGCATCAAGGCACACGCGCCACCATATGTAGCCTTTAATTAGAGCATTATCTTCCGGCCCTGCCCAGGTCGGCACTAATTATAACCGTCGCACGATGGTTTACGGTTTCGCGGTGTTGGCATACGCATTACAGAACAAGGTGGTGGTACATACACCGCCTTCTTCCACTTGAACGGACCGGGTAAGGGATACTTTTAAGATCGTAACAGATCCCACCGTTTGCCATTTCAATTAGCTTCGCGTGCTGATTGCGTTTCGATGTTGTTTTAGGAAATTAATTCACATTTTCCACGGCACCCCGCGTCCGGTTCCAATGCCAGCGGCGGAGGATTAAAATAAAGTGATAGATTTTATAGCCACGACGACTGGAGACAACGAAGAAAGACATCATCTTTCTGTGGCGCGCCGTTTACTTTAGTTTCCGCGCTAGGGAAACTATATTAATCCGGGATCTGGGAAAGCAGTTCGTGCTTCGTGGAAAGAATAGATCTTTTACGAAGAACAACGGGCGGGAAAAGACAAAAGTCCGGTCAGTAAGTATCTAATTAAATCGTTCCATCATCTGTGGATAAAAACCATCTTGTTTTGAGATCTACGAGATTTACTCTAAACTGTCCGGTTCTCTCTGAATACAGACTAAAAGTAATATAAAAAAGACACGATCTTTAAAAAAAATGTATATCAACGTTCGCTTGCTATTAAACATGCAATTTTATATGTATAATATATTTCAAAACAATTGTTTCTACAATTTCTGTATCCTACCTACTGGTTAACGAGTGTTTGCGAATCGTTTTTTTTTCTTTCTCCGTTTCCCTAGCTCCCTGAGTAAGTAACCGACTACCATGCAACCGGTGGGAAATATTCTACGGGATATGCATGCACAAAAAACGTAACTTTAACAAAAAAGCCTCACGCAGCGAAAGGCAAAACTCGATAAACTAACCTAGAGGGAAGGGAGTTGGGGGATGGGGGTGGGTGAACAGGGTGCGAAGGATAATAATATTCGTGCATAGAAAAATTTGTAGTTGAAATGGATAAAATGAAAAATGAAAAAGAAAACTTGAACTACACATGGGCACAAACTACACACATTTCGCACACGCCGCATCGTGCAGCAGCATTGTGGTGAGCATTTTTAGAAGGATATACACTTCCGGCCAACAAAGCATTCCGACAACGGGGTAGGGATTTCACCCCCTAGAAAGGAGCATGCTTTTCTCGCAACTCGGAGGAAAAAGCGCCTTTGCTGCGTTTGAAAACTGTTCCGACAGAAACGTTGTCTAGTTGAAGGCGCGTTTGTAGCAGGCGCACCGGAAACGGCCCGATTCAGCGAGTTTGTTATTTGATTTTCCTAGTCCACCCGAGACACACGCTAGTCTTCGTTTGGTGATGATGTTCTTGTGGTTTGATAGCTTCTTTTTTTTTGTAAGACAAACGGCAAAAGATTATCCCCTCCATCCCGAGGTGGCTTGACTTGCGTGGTGTGCATAAAGCAGAAACATGGCAGTTGATGAGCCGCATGAACGGGTTGGGAAAGTTTATAATTTATACTTATTCCTTGCGATTTGGGTGAGGAAAGAGTCGGTCTTGCAAACGCTCATTTCGTGGGAGGTGGGGGACAAGGGGAATGTATAGAAAGGAAAACTGAACGAACAGGTATCCTTTGAAAGGCATGCACAAAGCCGTTTGGCCGGAAGGAATGAAATAAATTATTTTAAAATGCTCAACACAGACCACTCGACTTGACTGCCTGTGCTGGAGGGTGATATAGGAACAGGGAGGGGGGAGGGGGGGGGGGGGTATTACCCCACACTAACAGAGGAGCATGGGGGTGTGTAGTTTGTTTCTATTCAAAATTAAAATCAATGCAATTAGATGAAAGCCATGCAATTAGTAAATGTAGGTGTGTGCGAGGAGTCCATGCGAAAGGCTTGCTGAGATGGAGACAACGATTAAATCTCTTCGCGACTGATGCACTGTTGACGTTTATGACGTCATTTTGGGTTTGCAGGAAAGGGAAGGTTCGATTCGATAATGGATTCAGGGGAGGGCATTGGCTTTAGAATGTTTGTAAGCTCACAGTTGAACACATGTCTCTCTTGGCGGATTTAACCTCACTGTCTTACGTTTGTCCTAGTCGAATGTAGTATCGTTGTTTGAGAAACTTGGATGTCCGCACGTCAGTTTGTGTCCTTTTTAAAAGCGTTGGTTCTCTTTTTTCCGTTGGAAGAAAAAAGAAAGCGTAGCACCGGGTTGCAGCCTGGCTGGTGGCCACCACTTTCCAAACAGGATTAAGGGCGGATTTTGCAGTTCCATTTAATTGCAATTATTGTACTGCTGCACTTCGCCCGCCGGTTGGTAGGCGAGATGCACGCCGAGCTGGTAGCATTTGGGTCCGTGTCCGTACTGGGCGTGCTCGGGACTCGCCACTTCTTGGCTTCCTGTTTCCGCGTGCCTTCTGTGCTCGTTCTGCGGTCTTTCGTCTCATTTGGTCCACTTTTCGGTCCGCAGTGGCGGTCCAGTGGCCGTCTTGCGACAGATTGCCCGTCCGGCCGGGATATTTCGCACAATCTACAATTGAACCGAAGCAAATCGGGTCGGCATCGTGTGCGACATAGTACCCCTCATGCCGTGCGGTCTCTTTTGTTGGCTCGATGGACAATTTTCCGCTTCCACTTGATCCGACACAGATGCGACAGTTGAGCAACGGCTGCGTCATGTACGGCGTGACGTGTGCTTCCGATTCCGGACTCGGAAGCATCGATGCAGTGTGCATAGAAGTGCAGTCAATGCTTTTATTTTGCTTTCGAAGAATCCACCAAGAGTCCGTGTGGCACGAGATTCAATGCTCCAATTATCGCCGGATCAGGGCCCCAGTGACAGGCCACTGTAAGCGTTGGCGGAAATGTTGCAAGGAAACGATTAATTAAACGAGAGTTTAATTAATTTTCCCCTTCATTTCCGGGGTGCGGGAATTATATACAATCTATAGGCACCAAAGCACCACCAGTTCTTCCCTTCGAAGAAAAGGGAGGTATCGAACGCCTTCATTCCATGCATGTTTGTTGTTCCGAATCGTGCTGGAGCCGGAGTTATATCACAAGACATCAGCATCGTCACGGTCGCGTCTCCATCTCGTTGGGTTCGAGCAGCTCACGTCTACTGTCCACTGGAGCTGCGTCGTTCCGCGCCGGGTGCGGCGGACCCGGAAAAACGGGATAACGATGACGGCAGCGCCGATGGAGAGAGGGCTGAGCCACCGAAAAGCCCATTGCCCTGGCGAGCGCACAGGTCGTGGATGGCCATCAGTATTCGGCGACGTGCCCCAAGCGGCTTGATATCCAGATTAAGCAGATCCTGGTCGGTGAGCGTCTGGAAGACGGTCATATCGATCTCGCCGTTGATGAAGTTCTTGATGTAGTGCTCCAGCCCAAGCCCGGTCAGGATAGTCGTGACGTCATTGTACTGGGCCATCTGCTCGCGCTGATGTCGTGGCGTCACCTCGATCATGGTGGTCGTCATATTGTGGCGACTCGAGTCATTGTGTCCACTGCTGGAGCTGCTGCTCGTGCTGACATTGGCAGCCCCACTGCCGACGCCACCCCCACCGCTGCTTGAAGACGACGAGTTGCCCCAACTTAGATCGCACCCCTCGAGCGGGGCCGGTGTCGACTGACTCAAGCCCAAACCCTGCCACGAAAGTGTCGGTGTGCGTATTTCACCCTGCTGCGGTGACATGTGCATCGCTTTGTATCCGGCCACAACTCGCGGGTCCAGGTTAAACAAAAACGTCTCGTTAATCGAATGCTGTTGAAGAAAGTGGTTGTTATTGCAGAAACGTACCTTAAAAAACATCTCCGGAAGCTTTCGGAACATACTAACCTTCTGATCGAATGCCAGTGGAGTCCGTTGTTCGACGTCCGATGGGAACTGGGGGCTCTCGGGCGTACAGGTGACGTGCCGGCAACGACCCAACCCACCGGCTCCGGACACACTCGGACTCTGGTGATCAGGCGAGCCATTGATGAGCGAAGTGGATGAAACCGCCGACAACGAACCGGCTGTCGACGAGTTCGCCTGAAAGGGCTGATCCAGCGAGCTGCTGCCGGAGCAGTTCAGACTCTGATATCCACTGGAGTGGATGTCGTTGTGGCTGTTGTTCTGACTGCCGGCGGTGAGTGTGGTCGAGCTCGAGAGATTACCTACGTTTCCGCTCGAGGTTTGCTGATGTTGCTGCGTGTTTCGTTGATGGAGTGAGTACTGCTGCTGCTGATGGTGATGATGATGCTGTTGCTGCTGCTGATGAAGTTGAGACTGATGTTGTTGATGATGAAGGAATCCACCGCCTCCGCCACCTCCACCACCACCATGTCCTGGTGGGACCGACAGAAGATGCGGATTGGGTAAATGCAACGACGGTTTATTCCCGGACCCTCCAACCAACGCCCTATCCAGCCCCGGTGGAATCGACAACGGGTGAAGCTGCGAATGGGCCGACGTCGGTTTAGCCATGTGGAAGTTTTGGAACTGGCCGCGCATGTGACTGAACGCGAACTCGGTCGACGGCCCGAGCGGTGCCGGGCTTGGCGACGGCCAGCCAACAAACGGCATAGAATTGATGGGCGAAAGGGGCGAGAACGGTGGTGCGACGGGCCCGGCCAGCAATGCCGAGATGTTTTGGGACGTCTGCTGTGGGTGTTCGGTGGGTCCGAAGTACGTCCGGGGTACCTCAGCGATCACTCGCGGTCCGGTCGACTTCAGCAGCTGGTGGCGCGCCTCGTAAATATTCGCAATGAACTTCTCGATGCCCTTGATAACAATGCAGAGTGTACTCTGGCGAGACTTCTGGCGCACCGAGATGAACACGTCGTGCGTCAGCATCAGCTTGGTGATTTCCTCCGAATCGACCGTGTTGTCCGGATAGTCGAAGATGAGCGCGATCGGTAGACTTCCCTGTGATAAATGTGCGGTGGCATTAAATTACCAATCGATAGAACTCCACTTATTCCCGTCCTCAGGCCATACTTACAATCAACTGCTGCCTCGCCAGATAGACACCGGTAATCGTACCGGTAATGGTCACCTGGGAACGCTTGATTGGCTTGATGTTCACATCGTTTGCGTCCGGGAACATTATCTACGAACGAAACAAACATATTAAAACACTCCACCTGCACTCAGCTCACCACACATTTGCCCTTTCCTTGCAAAGAGCCCCCGTCGGGAAAGGAAAGCGTATCTACCTGCGTTCCAGTTCGGTTCATAATTTCCCGCAAATTGCTCGATGCCCGCCCAAGCACGATCGGATGGTGCTGGGTCGAGATTTCCAGCTGCATCTGGACCGGTATTTGATTCTGTAAATAAATTTATTACCATCAGACGAATGACTGCGGCACTCGGTGCTTCCTTGGACCAGAAAATCAATACCAACTAAAGACGGAGAACGGTAGTGCTCAGGGAAAACATACTAGATTAGAAACTGTGCATACATAATTTGAAAGAGACAATAGCGAAGTTCAAATCTTAATGAACCATTTAAGGCAATTGAATAAATCGAACCCTAAATAATGCATCGCTTCTGACATCGTCGACGAAGCACGTAGAATGAGAGACAATATTTTACTGTGCTTGGCATCCTTGGATTCAATTTCTTGTGTTACCGTAATTATAGAAAACTACCATAAACCAATGGAAAATGTTGAAATTTATGAAAATAATGTTTTAGCGAGCTGGATTTTACAGGAAATGTAAGAGAATTATCAACCAAAATACCTTTTTCGTAAAATTGAAAGGTATCTGTTAAAGTAAAAATGGAATTTACATCATAATTATCATCATCATTTTCAATCTAAGTATCCAAGTCATTATGCAGCTGCTGTTCATTTACTTACCGCCATGTTCTCACACATCAGATCCATTAGCCTCCTGGTGGCCTCCTTCACCATCTGCTCTTCCTTTTCCGAGCCCTTTACCAGCACCAGCGAGGAGTGCAACTTGGGCCGGGTGGAAAAGATCACCTGGACGCCGTACTCTGCTTCGACCTCCTTCACGTACGGTGTATCGTTGTCCGGAGGCGTCTTGCCCGGAGCCAGGATGGGCAACTCGAATGAAATCAGTAGCGGGGTCGAGTGGCGCACGAGTGATCGTGCCCGTTCGACTCCCTCGATGCTGCCGCACATGGACACCTGGTTGCTCTTCTCGGTCGGGTTCGAGCGGTTCGAGTCCGGGAAGTGGATGTGCGTCGCCGTCTCCTCCATAATCTTCTTGATGTTGTTCCCACCGCGCCCGATGATGAACGAGTGATCCGTGTACGATACGTCCATCTTCATGATGACACGGCTTCCCTGTAGGGATGGAATGGGAAATCAGTATCACTATTTTGCAAACAGATTATCCTACCGCATGCTGCAAACGACGTACCCTGGAGTCGAGCCGGCTCATGACTTTATCCTTCGCGCGCAGTACATCCGTCATCTTACCGACGATCCTGATGTGAGGATCTTTCTTCGTCTTCGCGCCAATCTTCAACCGGCAGGGCCAGCTAACGTAGGTGGTGGTTTCCTTCATGACCTACTCAACGTAAACAAAACAAACAAGACAGTAGTAATCAAATTGCAAATATCAACATATAACGTGCCGCAATTACAGAACCGGGTTGATGTTTCATTGATTATTCAAAAATCCAAATGCAATTTAATAAAATCGGGTGGTCACAATTTTCTTAGTTTCAAAATGGTGGTTCAAATTTCATTCTTCGTGGTTTAGTAGACTTCGGATTATCCTTCATTTTCATTTTTTTTCTAATTAGTTGCTAGCTCATCGTATAATCAATCTAAAAAAAAATCTGTAGTTAGTAAAAAATATCAACTGTTGAATTTTTTCCTTCGAAGACATTTTCTGGTCCAAGTCGTACAGATTCCAGTTCATTTTAGTTTCCAGCTCAGTCTAATTTAAGTTAAAAAGTTCGGTGGATATAAAGCCTCATTTTGGAAATGTTGTTCACCTATTCTTAGTGGTACACTTACATTCGTGAAGAATTCCTCGGCACTATTCATTCCCTCTGAATATGTTTCCACTGGAACGGAAAACTTTCGTTAAATCCTTCACCATCCGCTTTGGATATCGGCTTCAACCACCCTTACCCTTTATCATGTCCTCCAGCTTCTGTCGGTCCACCTTGAACCGCTCGACATGCAGATCGTCCGGATTGGCGACACCGAGCTGGGCCGCGATGGATCGCAGATCGCCCCAGTCACTCTCGACCGACGAGATTTCACTCGTCGTTTCGCTCGGCGGTCCACCGTTCAGGAAGATGTGCCTGCCGAAGGACGAGCACGATGCCATCATTGTTCCTCCGTCCCCCGGGTTAAACGCACGGCTGTTCCCGGCCTTCCGCGCGGTCAAATTAAACTTGCGTATCGCCCAAACGACGTTGTCTTGTCGTGTCAATAACTTTGCTGCTTTTCGTTACAATCCGTGTAGTAATGCTTTTCGAAACAAAATGAAAAACTGTACCAAATAACTGGCTGTCTCCTTGCTTTCTTGCCTTCCTTGTTACTGGCTCTAACACTAGGGCCAGCCTAGTTTGTTTGAATTTGCGTTGAACACCCGGCCGTAGGTTGATGGGTGGTGAATGACGTCTGCTGTAGTCGTTATGCTGTTATCCTCCGAAGGACGTCCATCAAACCGTGGTCAAAATCATCAAAAACGCAGTCAACAATTTTAACGTGGACGTTCGTTACGCGACCAGGCTACGTAGAAAATGGAAACAAACCGGATATTAAAAGCAAAATAACATGATATTCCATAGTGGTTTTTATTCTTTTTTTCCCTATTCATTGGTGCCAACGCAGCGATTTAATCGCAATGGAATTTATAGATTGACGGTAGAAATAAAACGAAATGAAATATGATGCTCCTATTTACCTTAACGTTGAGCCTTGTAACATGGATTTGTTTTTCGCTCATCCGTCATTTAAATGGCTTTGCGATTTGATCCATCAGAATACACAGTTTTTCCAGTTTACCTTTAAAAGTTTTTTTTCCTGGAAACTGAAGCCACGTAAACGCGATCGTGTTAAAATCTGCGATTTAAAACACGTTGAATTTGATGAAACAAAAACCACGCTAACTTTTGGCTGTATCAAATATTTCCCCGAATGATACGATGTTAGACGTCCGTGCTTTTGGACGAAAAAACACAACAGTCAACACACATATCATCCCCGAAAAGTGGGTGCCATTTTTCAGCCCTTTTAATCCTTTTCGCAGCCTGTCGGCTTTCGACGCGCTCAAAAACAAATCATCGCGTGACCGATCGCGTTGGGAAATTCGCCACAAGATCCAGCAGGCCGTGGAGAAAGTGAAAGAAAAAATCACCCCGTCATAAACTGAGCCCAGCGGGCGCGATAGCGATTATCAGATAACACATAAATCATACCGCTTGCACCCACTCAGCAGAGAAGGGCTTGTTTTTCGCCAACCGTACGTCCATTACGGTGTTTGCGTCCTGCCAACCGGGTTTTCATTCGTTTTCCTTTTCTTTCCTTCGGAAAAGATTGGGATGCTATGCTACCCTTTCCAACCGAGTGCCAAATGTGAAACATCGTTCACTGCCAACGGTCAAAGTAGGCGTCACAGTAGGAATAGTGTTGTGAATATACCGGGACGTCCCTTGACCGTATGGTGGAATACGAGCTGGAATACGACGAAGGAAGGAAGGAAGATATGATAGGCGCTAACGAGTGACTAATAACCGACCGGGGCAATTTGTAACGGTTTTGAAGCGGCGTTTTGAGATTTATTTGCTTATTTGTGAGTAATTAATGACCGGTCCAGGTCCAAAGGTCACTCGGTGGATCGACGACGCATCGATTCAAAATCAGCGTCGGGCAATTGCATTTGTTTTCTGGTATCTCATTTCCTTTTGTATGCGGTCGATTGTATCTTCAATTGTAGTAACATGCTTGTATGATGAATGCCATGTATTGAGGATGCACGAAAATGTACATCCTCCGAAGCCAATGAGAAATTAGCGCTATGGATGACTCATATGTCGATCGGCCATAATTGAAGGCCTATACCATTTAACACACACTGGGTGGGTTTTCATTCATTTTCCGTGCTTGACTATTAAACACTGTAATGTTTGGCCCATAACTTTCTAGTTTTTAATAAACCAATAGAAAGTAATTCAACCAAAATTATTGTCTTCCACAAACGAAATCACAAACTTCGAAATATTCAAATTAATTTAACAATATTCAAATTGACTCAAAATGGAGGACATTCCTTGTGGCAGATAGCTACATTTGATAAAATGAACAATTAGGTGACCATGTTTTATCCGGCATTGCAAATAATTGGTCATTTTAAAACTAGTTACTCCGTATGGCTATTTAAACATATTTTTCGAATGTAGAAAGAGTGTATGAATGATTTATACATTTTCGATCGATCAGGGTGCGTCACAAATTAAAGATCACCTATAAAAATGAATGTAACAGGAAAAAAGCGTAGCAATAATTTTTCATCACACAAATATTGGGGATTATGTAAGATTAAATATATGAGTTGATGATTTTAAGTTGATACATATGAATTATTAAAATTAATTATGTATAATATTTGGTAAATAGTAAACAGGCGTGAAATGAATCATCAATTTTTGAATCAAAATCATCTCAACACAATCATCATCAAAATATCTCTCAAATAGGCCATTAAGCTAATCTAAACTAGAAATTAATCCAAGCTGCCCAGATCGTTGACCCGTTCCTGCGAACGTTGACCCTTGAGTTTGGAGACACCAGCAGGAAAACAAACTTCTACACATAAATTACTTCGCAACTGTTGACGCACACTTGCTGAATTGATACACTCTTGTCTTTTTGGTGAGCTTTGAGTATTCGGTGTTGGTGGAAGGATCTACATTGGACCCTTTTTTCTTGTTCTTGCATTACCACTGCACGTACGTCTACGTGACTTTCTCAAGCGTGCATTAACACTTTTGCATCGGCAAGATTTTGTTTTTCGTAGCACGTTTTTTTTGCAACACATTCCATTTAACGTAAAAATAGTCGTTTATCGTAACTTTGAAAATGTTTTGTCGGTTTCACTGACATATAAAATCGACCACCATTTTAAACGAACATGAAATACTCACTTCTTCCGTTTTATACGTTATTCCATGCACTTGATCGGGCGGTATTTGCTGCTGAACACTGGATCAGAAAGTAGCTGTTGGAAACTCAAGCGCACCAAAAAAACCTCTTGGTCAATCTTTTGTAAATGTAATGCAGGAACGCCCTGCGCAAAATTGATATTACAAGCGATCGTTCAACGATCGCCACTCTTGCCGACTATTGTACGTCTAAGTCTTCATCGAGTCAACGAGATTACGGCGTGTGACTGTCGGTCGGTCTGTGTACGTTCGTTTAAACTTTGCAACGAATTTGTTCGGTATCAAAAAAGAATTAAATGTCTTCAGTTGCGATCGCTCTGGCGATCAATTTCGAACTGAGTGTTCGAACGACTGATATCCCATGAAAGGCATGCACAATACCTGATTGAAGAGAGGATTATTTAGTAACAGCATCCGAGAGGGAGAGCTAAGCCTGGAAGCCAGATCGTTATCAATAGTGTTGGTAGATAATGGCGCTGGCGTTTGACGGTCGTACTGAACATCCAGCGGCTTGAATGTGATAAATGGTTTTACCAAATGGAAGTTGATCGATCATTTTTGATCGACAAAATGACAGGAATGATCAGCAGGGTTGCCAATATGATTGCTAAAGAGAAACAAATAATTTATTTGCAACAATTTAAATAGTTTTTTAGTATATTATTGTTTCTGCTCAGTTGCATAATCTAAAAAATATCTGTACATGTAAATGTGCACTGGCTAAAACCATCAATTCATACTACATTGCCAGACAAATGGATAATCGAATCGAGCCCCTTAGTTTCGTGCAAAAAACTACATCAACTGCAATCTTGCCGAGAGTGAATAGAAATAGAAAAGAACGTGTTACAACGCTGATATGAAATAACTCAATATGTCTAAGGACCAACGATATAACAACCCCAACCTTTCACCAGAGCCTCTTGTAAGGACAACGTTCAGAGGACCGACAACGACAGGCGTACTCAACGTATCATCGCCGGTTTTACAGGTGCTTGTATGACGACCCTACCATCACGTCAAGGTTCTCCCGGAACACACGATACACGGGCAGGATGTGGGAAAGGATTCAAAAAAAGGAAAAACATAAACTAGATCCACACAATCGCCTGTCACCTTCCGTTCATTGGCGACAGCTTGTTAATTGAAGTGTCATTCTAGCCTGCACTTTGATTAAGCCGTTTGAGCGAGCTGCAAGTTTAATTAACTCTCGGTACATTTTCCCCTCTCTATGGGCGTCAGTGTCAAGAAGGTTTTGTTTCGTTTTATTTTACAGATTTATGCAGCCGATTGAACTTTGATGGCCAATAAGTGCTGTGTTCGGTGGATGTGACAGAATTTGAACTGGAATACTGCATGAAAGGGTGGTAGCAATATTGCAAAAAACATCAAGGACTGAATGTTACAACTTTGAAACGTGCTACTAACAATGGATAGTTTTTCATTGCATATCAAACATTTGACACTTCTTATATTGGACATGTGGAAATCGTTTGTTTTTTCCGAAAAAATGATTTATTGCCTAGTAAAGCAACATTTATTTTTGTTTTTCATGGTTCTTGTGCTTTTCAAGAGCACAAGTACTATTTGCAGCCAAGCATTATTCATTTTCATAATCATAATGCATCACTGACTCCATTTCATTCATTCTGCATACGTAAAATGTTATTCTATAAAAAGAACCTATGTCGTGGAGGAATAGAAACGACAAGGAAGAAGCATGGGGATGTATTCTACAATTTTCATCAAATCGTTCTCCGTATCATATTGAAATATTTGTACTGAGAATCCTGGGGACCAACGACAATCAGCATAACGAGGTAATATTTCATCTAAATCTTTCTCCTCGAGATGGTACATTGAAATGGGAGCGGTTTTGGTTTTATGGATTCGGGAGCTTCTCACTTCCCTGGACAAGAGAATGCTTTAAACATAGCAAAAGCAATTCTCCGTTTGGCCGTTCTGTCTTTTACATTGTTTCGCTCATTTTGAACAGTGGCCGGTTCTTAAGCCGTAGATAAATTGAATCTGTCTTCAACGTGATATCTGTGATTTTTAACGAGCGATAACGGATCCTTTCTCTATAAAACCTCAACGCTTAAAGATACATCTAGGAAAACACGAACGAATTGAAGACATAATCAAGCACTATGTACACTAAATTGATAAAATATGGAAATATGATAGTCGCCAACGTACCAAGTCGAAAAACATGATGAAAATGCTCTTGTTGATTTATGTGATTTTCGCTCAATTAAAGGATCAAATTGAATTTTCTCAAACTTTCCTGGGAATATGTGGGAAATTCGATCAATAATAAGAATTTTAGATAAAAATGTGTAACTATTCTTTTCTTTACTTATGCACATAATGGACATGTAAAGCTATTGTTTTTCATTGCTTTTAGAAGAAAAACAAACTACGTATATTAAAGGGTATGCCTTGGATTTTTAAACAAATGAATTTGTCAATATGAAAGATGCAAACCTCATGATAGTCGTGGTAATAATTTGTAAAAAACCCTAAAGTAAAAAGCTTATTTGCTTTAATTTGATTTTATTATTATTACGCCTTTCATACAAAGTCAAAATGGAATCATTGTTCACCAAAACCGTCAATCAAACCATACAAAAAATCAATATAATCCATTTCAGTTGTTTTTATTTCATACTATTAGAAATTTATCATCTAACTTTATTTCTTCAATGTACCAAGCTTTCATCTCTTGATGTACTGCACAATTATTACATCAAAACATCATTGCTTCAACTGCTATCTTTTTTCTTAACTGAAAACCAAAGCCTCTCTTAAGTTTCTATACCTATTTACAACATCTTTTGCTAAACAGATTTGGTTTGGAAAAATTAACTAAGAAATAAATGACATCTTTGTTAAATATTCGTTTTTGGCATTTCTTGGGCACGTTTGCTTCAAAAATCTACGACGATAACAATTTACAGATACCAATCAAATACGATAGTACTATTTTATTTACACGTCTTTCTTAACATTTTATTCTACACTGTTCCTTCATCATTCCTTTGGTGATTATACTTCTGTCTGTACTTCTGGTTTAAATTATACACTCTATCCAAACTGATCTTATAAACCATTTATCCAGCACTCCAAGTGATTAGAAAGGTTGCATTATGTACTATAGTTTGTTTTAGTTTGTATTCAATTTGGCTACTCTAGATTTTTCCTATTCAATACACTATCTGGGTGTTTCTTCCTATTTCTTTGCCCTACACAGCTGATTAAACAAGTTTTGCTTTCTTACAACAAGGCATTATCCTGTCCGCAAACAACTTCCTTGAGCAGTTTATCTGACACTATCAACAACAACCCTCTACCGAAGAACTATCGGTACCGTAAAACTGCTCTTTAAAAAAAAAATAATTCCGTTTATTCGATTCACTCCCGGAAGCGCTAATGTTTTTCGCACGTAACTCGTCGCTTAGCTCATCCCGATTTAGATTTTGATAACTTCCTTCAGATTGTACAGTCAGGAGATTCCGACACGCAACGAGTACAGCAGAACGGAGCAGATCGTGCAGATGTAGAATGCGATCCAGCCCACCTTAACGTACGCTCCGACCTGTTTTGCCGCAGAAGAGGACGATGGAGGTGTTTTATCCGCTAAAAAGATAGAGAAAAACCAAGTTTTAAAAATCAAATTGACTTAAAAAAAAAAAATTCTTGATATTAATAAATTTGAATTCGCTAAGTTTAAAAACAATCCAAACCGATTGTATCGTCAAGTTTGAAAAGAGTTGTTCATAATGATAACATTTCAAGCTATAGCAAAAATCCGTGTAAAACATCGAGAATGAAGAGATTCCTAGAAGTACTCGCTCTGAATCAACCCCTCGACAACCCCGTTTAGCTTCCAATAAGTTTACGGACAATAAAAAAACCCCTACTCCTGGCAGTAAAGAACACCTTTTAACTGAGACGCTCCTTCATCCAACAGGAAAAGTAAACTAGTGCACAAACGACCTCAATGCAGTTGATTTAGAAACCTCCCGTTGCTATTACTTCCGCCTTCCAGTTGAAAGCAATGGAAGAACATTTGGATTTATTTCTACTTTTTCTTTCTCTTCTACATGCACAAAGATGACCAGTGGAGAATTTGTGCCAGAAATTCATATCATAAATACTGGATCCAAGAATTCGTTGAATTACAGGGGAAGGAATCTAGCAAACTTCAAAGATGCATGAGGATAGTGAAGATCATGAATCGCAACCTAGGTAGCGTGAAACTAGGCCGGCTCAAGAGAGAAGGCACAGGGGAGGCGGAACGATAAAGATAGTTAGATCGGAAATGTACCCTGGAATTCTTGTGGAAAAACTTATGATCCATAAAACCAAAATGGTACCGACCGGGAGGAGATGAAGGACTCCTCCCTGGTGGTTCTATCAAAAGGCAACCCCCGATCGGTTCTCAACTGGACGGTCGATGGCCGGCACATAAATGGTATAATTTTCCGACGAGCTTTTCAATGAAATCGGCGTCCGCATCCGAGCCGAGGCGATGAGTTTTCCACCCAGACGCCACCCCCAAA
This sequence comes from Anopheles coustani, assembly GCF_943734705.1. Classification (NCBI taxonomy): domain Eukaryota; kingdom Metazoa; phylum Arthropoda; class Insecta; order Diptera; family Culicidae; genus Anopheles; species Anopheles coustani. The sequence goes on from NC_071289.1 coordinate 26,358,361, forward strand.
CCGGACGCAGCCAATGAAAAACAGCAAACCAAGTGAGGAAAGACGGCGAACGGAAGCAGAGTCGATATTTGTACAACCGAGCACTACTTTTGAAAAACTCCCGCAAGGCCACAGCCGTTACTCCACGAACCAGAGGTAGTCGATATTTGCTACAATGAGTTTCGGTTTTCCGACCGGATTTTCTTCGCCCACAAAGCACCCGGAGACTGGGTTTGCCGGTCTCGACCCGGAAGAGCTGGAAGAAAGCTATTGCCTTCTCCACGGACGTCCGTACTCATCACTTTTCCATCGCTCTCGCGCACCCGGAAGGGTACCGGTTTACCATTGAGAACATTTCAACCGCAAGAATAAGACGGACCCCGCTCGGAGGAATGCCCCACCCCTGGGAGGGTGATGTTCGGTGAGGTGCAAGATTGAAACTGTAACCAAATGACCGAAACCGATTTCTTGTTTGAATATTTGGGGATTAAATGTAAGTGCGGGGTAGTGGCCGAGCTACCCGGACTTGTTTGCAAATTCTATGGAATTTGTAAAAAGGGCAAGGAATAATCCAACCGTAACGGAATGATTTGCCCACCGAGGGAAAACGCCCGAGACGAGGGCGAGTAGATTCTAGTGAACGGAATGGGAAGTGCTTGCGGTCTGCGGGGAGATCGTTTTAATCCGAAACGTTCGTTCGATTGGGGTCCGATGTTCATATTCGATCATAAGTAATGCCGTTCAATGAAAATATCAAATGAAACGGTATCCGATAGTGTTATCAAAAGAATTAGAAGGGAAAATTTAGTGCCCATGAGAGCTGAAGTTTTCCCGCAAGAAGTTTGTAATGAATATACGATGCATGTATTTGGATGCAACATATAGAATTTTATTTTAAGAAACAATTTCAAATATTACAATTTGTTATAGTGATTTAAAGATATAATAATTTTTATTGATGGTTTATAATAGGAAAACTAGACCTGTTTATCATTTCTTAATTGATTAAAGTTACCCATGGACAGAATAACATCTTAACGGATTCCACACCCTTTAAACCACCACCATTAAATATGTTTTATTGAAACAATTTCATTGAGAAAAACCACAAAACAATCCAATCCCAACTCCATATCCACGAGGAGAATGAGATGAATTCATATTTACAACACACGAGTTGCCGCTTCGCTGCCGGCATGTGAGAGGCATTTTATTGCGACATTCGTCGTCACGAACCGTAAACCCTTTCCAGCGTCGACATGCCACCACGCCAATCGGTGAGTATAGCGAAACATGAATTATGGCGGCCATTTTTCACACGTTCCCGCTTCCGTTCTGCACGATCTGAGCGCGTATCCCTGCGTGGCAGCTCGATGGCGCTGGACTCAAGGATTTCCTGGAGACCTTGGGCGGTTTCGTGAGGGTACACGTCCACGTGGAATCCGAGATTTTCGGTTCCGGAGCCTGGGTGCCGTCGGTCCAGTGCTCGCTTTCGCAGACATTCGGGAGCAAATTCAAACGTTGGACAAAGCCACGGCCCCGAAACATCGTGCGAAACCACGCGCACGAGTGTGTGCGAGGACAGGAACGTACCGGGATCCATTTCCGGGGATGATTTATATTTAATATCTTTCCAGCCGGTGCCGGCGTTCTTGTCCCGCCAGTGTGTTTCCTTTGCGGGCCGCTCCCGAAGGGCCACCGGAAACGCACGTCACGGCTGGGCAGCTGGGCCTTTCAGTCCCATTCCAGGGGCCGGTGGAATATTGTTCTAAGCCCCCGGAGGGGTGGCCAATCCGCGACCGGGCGACACGTTTCCTGAGGTGCTGAGTTGAGAACTTGAGGCCTGAAAAGATGAATGGAGTCGCACGGGCGAGACAGCCCGAGGACTCAGTCCCGGTACACCCGGATGTGCATGGGAAGAACTGCAAGCAAGAGACCACCGTGGTTGTGGTTGGTGTTGGTGGCGGAGTTTTCTAGCTGGGGATCGTCTTTCATTTGGTGATCGTAGCGTGTGGAAACCTTGGCGCACGATCCGGAGTTGGCCGGAGAAACCGGGAGCCCAAGTGCAATGTATATTAACATACTTCTGTGGTTGAATTTATGAGGCGATAAAATGCAGATATGGCACGGCTAAACTCCCGATTCGAACCAACGCTACGCTATCTTGCCGATTCGATGTGTTTTACAAGCCCTAATCGACCGGTTTCTCGGGGTACGAAGGTGGTTGTAATATCGTTTGCCAACATCAGGACGCCGAATCGACGATTGCAAAATTGCCGGAACAGTTTTAGTACACTGCGTTTAAAACCTACACAAAAAGGCATATGACAACTTTTTTCACGAATTGAGGAAATCAAAATAAAATATATACATAAAAATAATTTTTAAATCCGTAAAAACCATCGCTAGCGATTGCTCACCTTTGTATCCGTTCACCTTTAAGTACATGTCACTCTGGTCCGGCTGCTCACCATCGTAAACAGAGTTCTGGTACAGCTGGTTGAGGTTGTGGCCACTCGACGAACCTGTCGCCAGTATTCGGGGCCGATCCTCTTCCACATGCCATTCGCTACTTTCGTCGTAAATTTGATGAATGGTCGCCTGACATTTGATCTGGAATTGGGTTAAGAAGAAACAATATTGATTTATTTAAGTATTTTCACTACATGTAAGTTACGTTTCGTTTGTAATTGAGTTTCCTTAGTAATTACGATTCTTTACATTATTTTTTCTAATGAAAAGCATCGAACAAGAGTAACAAAAAGCGCCCTAATGACAAACATATAATGATAATCTCAACAATGTCTACTAATCCTGGGACTAAACAGAAAAAAGCAACGGAAAGAATTCAACTAGGAGCGCAGAACTAATAGAAGCAAAACAATAACAGACAATGATGATCAGCGGGAAAGCATCCGTAACAGATGCAGCATCCGGTTGGTTCCGTGTAGCATCCGGACCAAAGGCTGCACGGAGCATCACGTTGCCAAAGGGGCTGCAAAGGTAACTCTGGTAACGGTCGATGGCCATGCGGAGATGGAGTTGGACCCGGAATAGCCGGAAGGAAAATTTTCTGCTGAACGAAAACCAAAAACAAAAAAAAATAATAAAGCGATGCAGCAACTTTATTCCATCGTGCGCCACGAGCGCCATCTTCCGTTACGGAAACGGAAAGAAGCACCACCCGCGCAGTTCAGCGCTCGCTCCAACCCCCGGAAGGGTCCTTTGTTGGAATCAATTTAACTTTTAATTAACACCATTCGTCCAGCGAAGAATTGAATGCCGTTTTTCACTATTCACACGCCCGTTCGGATCGTTCCGGGTTTCTTCCGTTCAACTCTCGCTAGTTCATTTGTTTGCACGAACGAGGGCGCCGTCATCTTTTTCTTTCCGTCAAGGAAAGGGTCGTCTTGGTACAAAAAGGCACCGCATGCAACGTTCGGGACGTTTGGTAATCCCGTCCGGTTGGTACATTTTTTCCAACGGTCGGGTTTTTGCTTCAGCCCGGGTCAGTTTCGATTATCTTCCGTCCGCTGTACGGTGGGATAAGAGGCGGACATTTCGGACCAATCGAAGTGTTTTTATGTTAATGGTAATGTAGCGTTACGAGTGTTGGACCCACGCACCTTAAGATGGGGACATAATTATGCACCTTAAATATTTTAAGTACGAAGCACTGCTTTGGTAAAGGTAATAATAAAATAAGCACTCTTTTTTCATCAGGACCCTAAGTTAGCAAGACCTTTCTTTGCAAGGGTTCAAAATCGAGCTGATTAGGCGTAAACCCCCGAAGTAACAAGCTTAAACGATACTTAGATAGTTAACTAAGAGTAAGCCTTAGTATCAATCTAATACATTGCACAATGTGCTAACTGTGCTATATCAAAGCAGAAAAAGTGAAAAAATGTGTAATTTTTGCAAATCGTAAATCGAAATACGTGTGGTCAATTTAAAACGAGTTCGAAATTTAATGTGTATTTCAGCATGTTGAAGAGATATACTATAATAATATGAATACAATTTTCCCATTTTAACAGCTACAAGCAGTGAAATAACGTGCTCTTGTTTGGTAATGAATAGAAATATTGACATGTCCGCATGATCGTTCTACCTTATCCTACTGTGCGGCGGAGCGAAGATAAAATTTTCCAAGAATGACCTCCACCGCGCACATTTGCAATGGGTCGTGCCATTGTAGCGGTTCGACTGCAGGTGTCGGTTACCGGTGTGGAGTGGAAAACTTGTACTTTTTCATCCCCCAATGGGCGACACCCTTTTTTGTACGGGTTACAATTAACCTTGCCTCCTTGGGGTTGATTTACCAGTCGTGCTAAATATTAATTACACTCTCAACATTTTCTTTTGGTTTTAGTTTCTTCCCGCTTCTCCGATCGGCAAGTGACAGCTGCTGGCGATTAGAAGAGATTACCGGATGAATTGAGTGCGCCTCGAGCAGCGTGAACCATTGTCGATGAAGGCAAGGGACGGGTCATATTTCCACAGGAAAGATCTATGATGTAATCAAATTCGCTTTGGTTTAAGTGTAGAAGCTCTAAGTAACTTCCGGAAAATGATCTAAGGCTGTAAACCTCCTTGGCAACTTTTCGTGCATACAATTCAAAAAGCAGTAAATTGACTGTGAAGTTATCATGGCGAAAGTGGGGATGAGAGCAAAGAAATTTAATCTACAACTAATAAGATAAGGATGACGAACAAAATTTTCCATGTCGGTAAATTTCGATAAAACAATCAATGTGCTTCATACATATAATTTTAATAAAGAAAACAATTTGGTGTTAAGCAAACCTCGTCAAAAATACTGTGAAATTAAAAGGGTGTCGTTATATAAGCAAAATCTGGTAGGTGAGTGGTCGACACTCGACAATGTTGCACAATTGTTCGTTGAAATAGGAATATTTGACCATTTTTAATCATACTTTTAAATTTCCTTCGTTCACCGATCAACCAGTCGCGGCGTGTCTGACAAGAGCGCTATTTTGCATTAAAATGAGAAAACTTTTTGACGTCATCTTTTCCACCTGTTTCAACCTTCCTTTGTGCGTGTTTAAATTATGACTATCTACGCTTCTTCCAAGAACTCAGATCGACCTGAACCGAAATACTTTTTTCCTATCTCCTCGCTGTATCCATTACTCCACTACCTTTTTTTTTGTTTGTCTTCTCATTCATTGGATACATCCTTCGTTTACACATTTTTTTTTTGTCGAAACCCCGGTGGACCGTGTAATTTTCCACGGAATCCCCGGTGTACCTGGGGAAAATTTAGCACTACCCTTACCTTTAGCTTTCCCTTGACGAAGTGCGAGTGAGCGACCAGAATGTTGATGCCGAGGATCGAAGTGTCCAGCCCAGTGTAGGTGTCCTTTATCGGTCGGTACTGTTTGATGTACTGTTGTATAATCTGAAGTTTAGAGGAATAATAGTGCATTATTAGATCTTCCCAATGCAGTATACCACTTTCTTATTGTTCGTTGTTTTGGTTTTGAGCAAACACAAAATATAATTAAAATTTGCTTGCCAAGGCTTTTCTATTTTCGTCACAAACAACTTTCCATTCACAGTGTGTTTGTTCGCATGCTCCATGTTTCCGTAAATTGAAGATATTTCAATTTCAAACAAACAAATCGCCATGAATTGGTTAAAACTGATCAGAAAAAAAACGTTTCCACTCTCATTCCCCGAACAAGGCACCCTAGAGTGTGTAAAGTATCGCTGTTAACACGACCGGAATCGAAACGCTACGATACGGTTCGTTTTTCGCCGAGAAAAATCGTTAGCTGCCGTAAAAGTGTAAATTGAATTTCCCTTCCAGTGGGTTTACCCAACCGCACTGTTTGACTGCGAACCACCTCACACACATACTCCCAAGTAATCAGCATCAACATCGGCAGCATCAGCAGCAGCATCATCATCATCATCATCATCACCAACATTATCAGCTTGATCTTCAACTTCTCATCGCTCCACGGTTTGCTATTGCGAGTCGCGGGCAGAAAAGTTCTGGTCGGAAAGTGGATAAAATTACAGCAAATTCGATTTCGATTCCTTCTCGCCAACCCACATCGGCGACTCGCACGCGATCGCGAGCTGCTGGAAAATGCTGGTGATATTCGATTGAATCGTTTGATTTCCAACACCCACCCCCCGTTTCCCGTTTGCTGTCCCAGCGGCTCCCCGTGACAGGTGGTTCAATCCTTGCTGATTGAGTGGCAGGAGTTGGGTTTTTTTTTTCGTTTTTCGCGAAAACATCCGTCGTCAATGTTTGGCCGTCCGAAGCCGGTTTCTTGGAATGCGCTCGCTCGAGAAAGGGAATTATACGAAAATTACGTTTTTTACTTGGAGTTTTTCTTCGCTATTGCTTCCAAGAATCGATATGGACGAGAGATGGTAGTAATTCGTGATAAGTTGTTTTTATAATCCCCAAGAGATAAACAATTCTTCGAATGTAAAAACCACCTACATTTCGAAACCCCCGAACTGTGTAGTCCATTTGTGTTTCCTTGGAAACTTTAATATCATTTACTTACGCCCATAAGCCCGGATAATCCTTGACAGCAATATACAAACAAAACGCACACACCTCTTCATCGACGCAGAAACGCACGGTGCGTCGGTGTGACGATATGATGCCCTAAATCAATAGACCACATGCGGTGCTGGAGGAAAATATGGTTTCCATCTCCGGTCCCCACCCCCACACACCCTCTGCCCGAGTCGGGTCGTAAGCGGGATGCAATAAATCTTACCGGTACGTCATTAATCGTCCACGTCAGATTTGCTGGCGGTTTAGAATTAATCGAGGTGCAGTTGCCCCGCAGGATGTCGCCCGGTCGGTACCGACTCTGCAGGCCCGTTATTGATGGTTTTTCCGGCGGTGGTTCTGATGGGTTGCAGGTGGGTTTTTTCGTGTTGTTTTTAGGTTGTTGTGGCGTTGGTACGCATTATATCCACGTGGCACGCCGTGTGGAGGTGAAGATTTGACGCGTCGATTCGATTTTGTGGCGTGCGTTATTGAATTGGAAAGAAAAGGAGATGATGTACAAAAGAGGTTAATTCAGGGTGTTATACATTTTTTGCTGTTAGATCATCTGATACTAATGTAGCAATATTGTTTGAAATCGAAGAACACGAATAAAACTATGAATCGTTAAATATTACATTTTGCATCTCTGTATTTGTTGTACGTGATTCTTTTTTGAATTTGCTATTAAAATTAAATGATTTCGCGTAATAAGCATAGTAAAAAATCGAGTAGTCACATCTTTTTCCACAACGGATTCATTATCTGAAAATCATTTCTTTTTACTGGTCCTATTGACGTTCCAACTTATCCTCGTAGTATTGTCAGTCGTCGTCCAGACGCATTTGTGAGCAATAATTTAGTAGAAATAAAAAGCTTTGAAAGAAGTTGTTGAATATCGAAAGCCGGTCCTTTACAATTGCGAATAATAACAACGATCGCAAATGACGCGCTCGATAGGGCTTCACGAAAAGTAATGTGAATAGTTCGATGTAATCGAATCAGATGAAATACAAGATGGAGGATCTAGAGCAGTATCTTGCCTTTTGTTGTCCCCCCCAACAATGGAACTATTAACTTTAACGACTGGCTGACGCTAATCGGAGAAGCTTTCGATGGGATCGCTTACCTATAACCTCCATGTCGCCGGAGACTATCATCGTGTGGAAGGAGGGCGCATCGGCGGACACTTCGCAGCTATATTTCCCCGTTACGTTCGTTTCGTGCGCCTTTATGACGACGTGACTTTGGTTCGAAAGGGAACGCTAGAAATGTAAGAAAGTGTGGATAATGTTTATGTTAAAAAAGTTTACTTATCAAGTGGGGACACGTTTTATTTAATAACACTTATGATTCACTGTAATATCACCATGGTTTAAGCTTTACACATTTACTCAATTAACCAATGCTCTTACAACCCTTGAAAAAGTAAAATGATAAAATTCACCTAAAAGCATGGAAAAAATTACATGATAAGATAATACTCATCCAGAATTTAATTTTACTGTATGCAAACATTCATGAACTACTTCCATTCTTTGTTCTTCAATAAAAACAAATATTTTCTTAACAATTTAAAACGTAGCCAGCCTTGCAACTTTGAATAGAAAACCCAAGGCTTCGTAATTTATAAATGGTGTTCTATCACTGCTACTGTAACTTCATGCTATTCAGTTTTTTTAATGTATTCAAAACACATTCAATAGTCTTCGTTTTTGCCAAAGACTCATAAAATCTTGAGTATCTAATTTGGACCCCTCGAAGAGTGCTTATGCTTCGAGCGCGAACACTTCACTTTCCGAGCATTTATTCGCCTTAAGATTCGTGGCCTGCCTCCCCTTATCTTCCCCGCTTCCTCCAATGCAGTCTATAGTTGGCCAACAAAAACAACCCACGCAACAACAAGCAAAATAGAAAAACCCAAGCAACCTCTCCCCGAACAGCTGCAGCCGAGACCGGAACACAAACGAACCGTCATAAATCGGCGAGATAATTTAAGACGGTAGCCGGTAGCCGTTGGGTCGGCGGCCATTTCCCGGTGCTTTGCCAGCTGCCAGCAAAAAAGGCCGGTACTCTTCAGACGCGCACCCAATGTACGGGAATGTGCAGAGAGTTGGATGAAGAAAAAAAAAACACTTAGCAACATTTTGACCCCCCCCCCCCCCCCCCCCCCAGCCCTGGGTGCCGGCCGCCGCCTCTCGTTCGCTAGGACCCAATTTTCTAGATCAGGGGCAGCCGATAAACCGAGCCAGGCCTCGCGTAAGGTCACGCCCTGATGATGCCGTGCGGTTTATGGGCCACGTGTAAAATATTCCTTCGCCGCTGCGTTTTGCTGAGTTTTCTTTTGCTGATACCGTACTGGCCGCATCCTTCCCCTTGCGCGTAGCGATCCTTCGCTGCCTCGAAAAGAAAAACCCACCGTTGAACCCTACACGGCGGCCATGGGACATGGTAACATATTGGAGCGCAAACAATTTGTCGCGAAGTTTCGCGTCGTTGGAAGCTGGTCACAGTTTCATCCTCTACCAAATCCGAAGCAGCGGCCAAAAATGATGCCCGCTCGCAAGCACCTCCCCCTCTCCCCCTCGCCCAGCACGCCTTTGTCGGGGCGGAAGCCGAAAAATTCCAATAAACGCTGGCCGCGCTTTTCCGCTTCCGGGAGGGGTTGCCAGGGCGTTATCGCAGTTGTTTATTGACTGGAAAAGCAACAAAAACAGACATTATTTCTTGCTTATCTTCCTGCCGGATGCGTAGGGGTTTGGGTTCGCGCGGAGATGATGAAGGTGGCCGCAGTGGCCCCTTTTTCTAAGTCAGGTTTTATTTTTTTTTTTCTGGCTTGCCCCTCTCTTCCCAATTTAGTTTGTATCGCGTTTGTCGGACGCTCAGATCTACGGGCAGCATATGAATTTGCCTTTAATATTTCTTTTGCAATGCACATTCCGTAATTAAAGGTAGCCGAAGGATGCTTTAAGGACGCCGACACAAGTGGATCGTCGATGAAGATTTTTCTTCTTTCTTTCTGTAGCATCGTTCAAGCATCGTTCAAATCAGAGGATCTCTCTTCCAGCTGAAGTTAGAGATAGTCATAATATTGTCCATATCTCTACCGTAAGAGCCCAACGGAACGGCGTGTTTCGTTCGCTGAAGAAACCAGCACAAGAAAAACAACACATAAAGCTTCCATTTCCCTTCCCTCACAACATCGTGAAAGCGACGCGAAAGTGGAAATGTTCCAACAAACTACCAGAACCATTATTCCCAATCAAGATGAATCGATCGGGGCGAACAGATTGGTTCCCGGTTTTCGTTCCCGGGGGTAGGGCGGGGCCCTGTCTATCCCCGAAGCTCAGAAGGGCCCTCATGATGGATGATTATGATGGGAAGAATGAAATGAAATTAGAAATAGCAACCCCTCATTCGAGGTCGGTTCGCTTTTTGGCCCCGACCAAAAGCCCGTACCACTCCACGTTGTTCGATTTCTTGGCCACCGGTTCTCTAGTGGAGCGGTAGGAGAGTGATTTCGACCACTTGAAAATGTATTAGAAATTCATGAGGGATTTATGATGTCCGGTTGCTGACGCCGTGCTGTTTGTCCCTCACGATCTCCATTTATTGAACGGTTCTTCGACTTTTTCGACTTGAGCTTTATCTGGTATGTTTAACAATAAATAAATAATTTTCCTCCATTTGAATGACGTTGACATCGGGACAGTTTATATGATGGCTACATTTTTAATTCTTCTTTATGTAGGAAAACATTTAAAGGTAAAGATGGTTGATAATGTTCAACACTTTCACATTGGATTATAGTAACACAAAATTGACATAACTGTTGCTTCAACATTTACTATTGATCCATAGAATCAATATCATAGAATCTTTTGTGATTCTTTTATTTCAATTTAACGAAGTATTACAGGCTACAAACCTCGACGTCCAGGTTGAAAACTTTCATGGATGGATTTTCCTGCGGCGTGTACCGGTAGAACTCGCGCTTTCCCTTGTACCACTTGATCGAGTACAGCCGCTCCTTGTCCTCCAGCTCGTAGTAGCAAAACAGCTGGGCCGATTCGCCCTTCCGAACGGCCGTCGGTACCGTCACACGCACGTTTCGAAGGCATAGGGACATCTCTGCAATGACAAACAAAAAAGAAGAGTATGATTAAAGGATGTTTTTCCTTTCCAACTGTAAATTCCAAGCTCTTCTAGTTATTCTTAATAAGGCAAGTTAAGGTAAGGTTTCAAATGGCATTGTTATACCTTTCACTCCAATGTTTGGATTAGATTTACTCTTTAAAAATTCCAGCTTCCTTCAAAGCAATGTTTCTGATTTCAAAACCGCCAACTCTGTAAGTCTCTCCCTTGATGGTGCATGATAAGTTTTTCCCTTTAGATGCTTTACCGAACTTTACGATTCAAATGTCATAAATTTCGTTTCATCATCTCCGACGGTTGGAACTGAATTTAAACGGTGTCTTTTTCGTAGCAACAAGAAAAATCTTTCACCTTGAATTGAGGCAACACAGTGCTTTGCCTTACGGCGCTGCACTGTTGCATTTGTCGAAAAAGAAAGGGGAAAAGAATTACGATTGCGCTTACAGTTCGTAAGGTTCGAACAGGCACCGCCTCACTGTTGAAGGGACTTTGTTTTCCCTACGGAGCCGACAAGAGTCGTACAAATTCTGACGAAACCACGAAGGCGGCCTCGGTACGCGACTCAATCCCAGCCACCAGCAGCTTTCCATCGTCTTTGTAGTTTCCCGCAGGCAATCGTCTTATGTTTACAGGGTTCAAAAAACGTTCCACGAAACCGTCAAGACTAGTGGTTATACGAAGAATTGCCATTGGTTGAAGCACTCGGCCCGGGATGTGGAAGGAAGCGGAGAAAAAGATGAAATGTAAGATTAATTGCAGCACCGTACGCCTGGCCGGGTCCGGGAAAAGTCTATCCCAAGGGAGCCGCATCACCGGAGAAGCGTCCCAACCAGCCTGGATTTGGGTTACATTTGAAAATTGAGCATCGCGGAGAAAACTCCATACAAAAAAAACCAGCTCTCTCGGACTTAGCCGATTTTTGCGATGCCACTCTCGATGATTGCCGTCCGCAGATGCCGCGATAGAGGCGGAGACCCGTCGCTCGTGGACTTAGCCAAATTTTTCGATCCCGCTCTCGAACATAGCCCGCCGCAGATGCCGCGATAGCAAAGGAGCGTCCGTTTTGTGCGATAGAACGCGCGCGACGATGTGCGTGTGGATGTTTTTTTCCCGTTCGAACGGCGCATCTCACACGCAGAGTGATTTTGACATATCGAAGTAAACAAAGCAGCACGGTAAGTTCGCTAAAGTTTTTCGCCGATAATTACATGTTATTTTTACATTTCAGCTGCTACAGGGCTATATTTCTTATCTTCAATCAACCATCAATCGATCAACCTACGATCCAGAGCAGTTTGCGACGTAATTTAGACGCAGCGTCCAACTATATCATCATGACGAATCCTTACCAGCCGAGATGTAAACAATCTGGTAAGCAATGAAGTGAAAGTGTTTCATCCGAATTATTTTATGATTTCTGGTGTTGTATTTTGTTCTTGCAGCATTACAAACGCAAACTGCATCTTTACTGATGATTTAATTTGGTTTCATCAGTTGCACTTCATTCAGTCACGATGGATTTACTTCAGTGTAGCATTCGATTCAAATCGCCATCGGTTTGGGCATGCATCAATGCATAATCCCGCATCGTAAACAGTCAGGTAAGTTGAAAGGAAAGTGTTCTTTATCCGCAATGGATTTCCCCATATCACATTGTGTTCTGTGATGTCATCAGCGCATCTGGTGTAAGGTTTATATTCTGTGCAAGCAGCGTGATTATCATTCCGGTGGTCTGGTTTCGACTCAGAACACTTACACGTATCCTGCCCGGTATACATGGACATAGGTATCGTTGCGTTGGATAACGCACCGACGAAACTTCTTGAAACATGCAGGTGAGTTGTGATGTGTATGTTTGCTAGTTCGTATAACGTTGCTAATGTTTGATTATTATTGTGTTTTTACAGCTAAACTAATATCGTTGCGCATCTTTATTACAAGCAACGCAAAAAAGACATTGCGTTTTGTGGCCATCCAGCCGGATTTGGTTAGGTGCGTTTGGCGACCAGACGGAAAAACTATACTTGTGGGTGAGTGTATTGCTCTCGCTGTTTCAAACAATTAAAAAAGCAATCTAGAGAAGTGTGAAACCAACATTGCTTATCAATAGCAGTTTAGTTTGAAATTAATGTAATATGAATCTACTTTTCCAGCTGCATCCGATGTCACATGAAGGAGCTAATGACAGTGTTTTCGAAACGAACAGCTTTATTGCCGAATATCAGGTGAGATTAATCAAGAGATAAAAAACGATTCGAAGCCGTCCTCTCATATATAAATCCTAATGCTCTACTTATTTTAAATTTCAGCTGCATCTGTTTTGTTCGTCCTTTATTTTTCCCATAACGAAGGCGTCTGTATCAACTTGTAGTCAGCATAAACATGTACGAATGGTGTAACGTTTTTTTTAACAACAGAGGAAACAGGCACATGATTGCTTTCATCAGAAGTAACAGTCGGAATCTAGCAGGTAAATAAAATAAGTTATGAAAATGTTTTATTATCAGTAATTAGTTGATAAGCTTTGATTTAATGTTATCATTCTTTTGTTCTAGCAACACGTTTAATGGAAAAGTGTTGTTAGCCTGTTAGCATTGCTGCTGTAAATGCAACGTTTTCAGTGGCAATTAAAATGGAAGATCCACGAAATACGCTTGGAACTTCTAAGTGCAGTGTCTTCGAATTCGTACTTTATGAATTGAAATGGGGTATGAAGGTTATGGGCAGTAATCAGGTAAGATATGAAGTTAAAATTGACGATACGAATGAGTTTGTTCATATCTATATTTAAATAATGTTCTCTGTTTTGCTAGTACGAACGTTCAAACACGATGTGTGTGAGGATTCGCACCCTTTAATGCATTTAAGCTTAACGACCACACTACACGATAGGTCAAAGCCACCAGCTGTTTAATTTTCTCCAGTTTTACTTCCTTGGTTGGCTTCAGTTTCATGAAAAGCATCTTCGGCGTCGTTACAGTTCCAGGAATTATTTTGGTAAGTCATCTTCTAAAAGACGTATTGCAATAATACCATACATATGCCGTAAGATACGGGAAAGTGTATTTCCGATTTTATATATTCACTAAAATTATTGAAACATTTTAGATAACCCGCCATTCATCAAACGTCCTCCGCTTCAATGCATGATGCTGATGTCTACTGCCTTCAACAACACCGCCAGTATCAGAACTGGTAGACGGAAAGATCAACTGGTAAGCTGATATTCTATTATTTAAAACAATTGGGGTAATAACTTTGAAAACTTAACAGTTTTTAATATTAATTTGGTTCCGTTTAATGCAACAGTTTTATCACAAAAAATCGAGTCCATGTAATAAGAAAATATTAGATAAGAAAAATCAACATTAAATTCTTATACCTAAAAGGTGAACTAACACATCGTAATTGATGGATATCAACGATACTGAGTTGATGTAGGAAATTTCGTATATCAATTTATTTAATTGATATCTTCTACATTCTATAATAACAATGCCTTGTTCATATCATTCAGCAATAATATCAGCTCGATTACGATTCGTTAAGGCAAATTATTATATATTCTTTTTTCTATTTTACATTCCAGATTCGAATGATGATCATCACTGCATTTGATAGAGATCGTAAATCTTGTGTGTTCACCAAAAAAAATGGTAAATAAAATGAAAACCAAGCTAAAATAATTTTCGTTCATCGTATTTATTCGGCGCACGGGCTGTGACGTCACAGCCAAGCGTCGGAGTGAAAGAAACAAATACACCGCGGGGAAAAGTAACTCAAGGCCCTGGGGTGCTCGCGCGCTCACCACTGAAATAGCCCGCGAAGACGCTGCTATCGCGGGGAGTTGTCGCTCCCGGCTATTATTTGCAGATAGCCGGCTATAACCCGCCCAACTCGAGTTTATAGCATTCAAATGGGTAGTTGGGGTGTCTTGAAAGCTCGCCCAGCTCGGTCGGTCTCGGCCAAAGAAACTTTTCTCTCGTGAAGTGGCCGGCTTTGGAGCGAACCGGGAACGGTTCGGGGTTTTCGGGACGTACGTGTGTTGCGGGCAGTTTTCCCACACCGCACTCCACTACACAAGTAGTTTTCCCCCACCGGCCAGGGCACGGGAAAAAGGACACGGAATTTAAAGAAGATAAATTGATTACAAAGTTTCAGTTCACTCTCCCATGAACTCGGGCTCGGCTTCTGTGTCAGTCCATTCTTTAATATTGTCATTTATCGCGCGGGCGTATAAAGTTGTGCGGAAACTCTAATGCACTGCGGAATGCTCGACGGCGGCGAACTTTTTTCCCTCCTTTCATCAAATTAGGTTAGCGAGGCGGATGAGAACGTGCACCGCCACGTGCGCCCGACGTAAATTGGGTGGGTAAAATGGTAAAAAAATAATCTTAAACAATATATTATTTATGGTTTCAGTAAAGTTCATCCAATTTTTTTTTCATGATTAGAAAACTTTGCCTGCGTTGTTGAATATCATTTTAGTTTTGAAATCATCGAAAATGTAAATTAAAATGTTTTAAATAAAATGCAAATTCGTACAATAATTAAAACACTATTATTCCAAACAACTATTGACCTAATTTCTTGTTCGTCGTTACACTTAATGGAAACATTTCAAAAGTCAGTCATGTTTGATGTTCCACAGAACACCGTTTTGAGACTTAAAGTACCTTGTGCTTTATGAACGAGTCACGTCCAACATTGGAGTGCAACAATGTCCCCTAGGGATGGTAAATTCCACTAACGGCTGTTTGCACGCGAGCCAGCTCTTGGCCAGATCCGCGAGGGATCTGTATTCTGGCCGGCTATTCGAAAATCCTTTCGCGAAAAACGCTGGCCATTACATGCCGACCATTCGCGATGGTCCAGAAAAAGCGGCTACAGCTGGCCCGGATGGCTCCGTTGTGACATGAACCGATGCTGCTGGCTGAGGCTCTTCCGCTCGCGGTAATGTATTTAACAACATGGACGTCCCCTTTCCACGTGCGCCCATCAAACGTGGGCCAAAATCATTCGCAACGACAAGTTTAATGGCCTCGTTCGAGGATTTTTCAACTCAAAACATCCAACATGACGTGCGGATGCACCGAGTTGGCGTTGTTGATTCGTTCATCCACCTTTTGTTCGTATACTAGCCAGTTTCAGCATTCGGGACTCGTTTAGCTATCCATTGCACCTTTTAGGAAATGGGTTTAGTAGTTTTTGTGTTTTGTTATGGCAATCACTATGGCTTAATTGAAAGTTGGCTGCAGATGACACAAGCATTTGACGACGTTATGTGCCATGTTTGACGAGCTTAATGACTCTGCCGTATGTCGATTGTATTGAATCAATTTTGAGTAAATTTTTGTAATGCTATAATGTTTAAAAATATTTTAAAAAAACTTGAAAAGGTTGAAGGCAAGTCACTTGTTATCACTGCATTCCTTTATGTAAAAATATCATTAAAGCTTCAGCCAGGGATACCATATTACACGTAAAAACAACCCCTAAACTTTGACCTTATAAGAGAAGCGCTTTCCTTCTACCGGTGAAAATGGAAAACCTTTCAGCATCTCAACGTATAACGATTCCTTTTTTTTTCTTCCCGGGCGTGTATTTATTTTTTGCATCTCGCGATCAACTTTTCCACCGACCCACCGAAAGGGAATGCCACCGGTACGGTTCGCTGCCGGTGTGCGGGAGTTATGAAAAATGAAATTTCACCATTTCCATCCGGCGGAAATGAATCGAGATGAAATTGGTTTGAGCAATTCGCTGCTGAATAAAATATCACCGTTACTTCTGATGCCTTGCGTTTGCGTTACCTCGCCACACGGCCCTTTGGCAGGCAGGTGCGTGCGTTGGGCTGGGAGAGGGGTGGAAATTGGAAAACAATTTTCACCACCGCTTCAAGCAGCTCTCTCAGAAGCGGTTAGCGGGCTGGGAAGCGTTCGTAGAGGTTGTCTTAAAGTAGTCGAAAAGAAACCACGATGTATGTTGAAACCGAAAACAAAAACGATAGGGAATTTTGCAGATTTTCTTCCGAACTGAAGCATTTCGTATTGAAGTTCATGTTCATCGCTACTCAATACTTTAATTAAACTTACATTAATTTCAAGTTTAATTTATTTAGATTATTTTTTTGTTCATTTTACGTTTTGCGCTTCCTGTTTAAGTTCAATGTCGTATTCCATAGGAGTACCCTTTCCCCCACCATCCCACATCTCTTCCTTTCTACGTGAAAAAATACCACTCTTACTTCATCATATTTTATTCGGCATCTTCTTGACCCCCATTGGGGGTCTATTTTTCCTTTCACATTGGCATATCATTTTCTCATTTCTCCTCCAACCCCGGAATTCGGTTGAACGCAGTGTTCCCGTTATTGTAGCATAAAAGGTGGGTGTGGCCCTGCTTCCCAAGTGATTGTATGTTCACTTGCCTGAACGCAAATTCAAACTAGCTTCCAGTTGTAATCACCTCGTCAGGAACGGTATGAGGGCAAACGTTCTGAAGAATGGAAAACCCAGTGACGAACTGTTTGAAGCGGGGTTGGTGATGCTAATGTCGGTAGGGATGGAATATTCTTTTCCAAACCCATCAACAGAGGCAATTCCACACTAAAGCACATACACACACACACACGCGCACTTACAATAAGGTGCTTGTCACCAGTGAATGTCGTGACAACCATTTCCTTTGGCAGCCCCACTTTCCACTGTCTGAAGTAAACCGAAACCCCGTCAGCATCAGCGACAGTAACGGCAGTGAACCTGGAAAAACCTCACTTATGTATGTGTGTTATGCGCTATCTTCAGCGCCAGGATATTTTCCATTTTGCGTTCCACGGCTTTACAAGAGGCCGAACGGTTTGGCCTTCGAAAAAGCGGCAAACTCGTTATTTATCCCATTTATTCCGACATACCTCGGTCGCACACGCTTTCCACCGCTTGCCACAGTTGTTGCCATGGCTTCAATCTCTAAGCGAAGCACAAGCCTTTCCCTCCCTCTTCCGAGAACGCTCCCCTCCCGCGCAGGGCACGCCCGTTCTGCCATGCGGGAGTGGATTATCATTAACAACTCGTCGTCAGACTAGACTCCCGAAAAACGTTCACAAACACACATGAATGACATGGGGAGAGAGGGGGCAAAAAAAAGGTGACCGACATGCTCCCGCACCAACCTGTTATCCCGCGGAAAATGCGCGCGCTTTCACCCTTCGCCCGCACCGAAAGGATGCAAAACACGTGGCAGTGTGATAAGCAGTTTCGGTTTCACCCTTAGACAAGGCGAGCTGATGTCACAGCTATGGGTGGGTGGGTAACAGAGGCGCGGGGAGCGTTGGGGGAGTATTTTTGGATAACAAGTTTTTCAATTCCATAAACATGCGGATAAGAAGGCATCCCGGAGGGTGGAACCACCTTGATTTGTGTGTCCCGATATGGCGCGCGTGTGTGGAAACCTCAGGAGCCCATAAGGGGGGAGGGCTGGAGTGGCAAATTTTCTTCTTTCACATTTTACCTCCTTTTTGCCCATGCACCCTCGCTGTATGACACCATAAGGGGCGCCACAAACCCACATCTTCGGTCGATGGATGGAATAGATAAATGCTTCGCTTCTAAACCAGCTGGAACCAGCTGGCAGACTTTTCACAAAGTAATGGCAGCCGCCGGGCAAGACGCACTGTGGCGCAGGTGGGGATGGGAGGGAAGGAGTGTGAAAACTTTTCCAACACACCGGCACAGATGTGTGAGCCGGTTGGCGGTTCTTCTGGCCCGTCGGGGCTCATCAGAGTCGCGCTAAACTTTAGGCAACTGGTTTGTTCGACCATATTTTACGAGCAACCATTTTTTTCCGTTCTGAGTCTTATTCTTAAGCTCTTGTTCGGGGTTTTTCTTCACGTTCTTGTGGATTTCATTTGTCTCGGTGCTTCAGTTTTATTCCAGAGTGTCGTTACCGGTATTTTCTATACCGTTTACCGTACGGTTGCTTTGATCCATTCTCGACCGCCATGTCGCTGGTTTGCTTAAAAACTTGCCCTTTGGTGATTTGATAGCAAAAAACCGAAAACACAATCCCTAAGTATTTTTTTGTAGACCAGAAAACATGATCGCATGTGAAATTTCATGCATCGATCTGCACTAAAAGATAGTTCTATTTTCAAATTTTGGAAAAATGACCAATATTTGAGCAACCCCGTCTTCCACGTAGAAAGCTCCCATGTTTTCCCTTCCAACACTAGAAAACCGAACATTCAAATAAACCTCTATCGACAAAAAAGAAACTTTCCGAAAAGGGGAAACCAGTGAAAATTCAATTTAAATTCATGGAATTTGCAAAGCAGTAAAAATATACCGAACCCAAGGAAAGGCGGGATTTTGCACGTGAAGTTTTTCTATACTTTTTTTTTAAACTCTATTTCTCTCACAACTCACTCCTTTTAGAGTGGTTAGCAAATTCACAGAAAATGTGTAAATGCATGCACACTTTACATCGACCTCGGATGGCAAAAGTAATGGCGCGCTTCAAGAGGCTGCACTCGACCTAAAGTTCGGCACTGAAGGATCCCCGTCCATTTTTCGGTGTGATCTTTACACTTTTCGCTCACACTGCCTTTAGATGATCCGGCGGAAGACGGTGATCCTGATGGTGCACGATGCATCAATGCCCGTTGCAAGTTGCACCAGCGTGAAAGACAACGTACAGACAGTGATTTGACTACGACCGTACGTCGAACCGAGGAGCAATTCGTACGCAAACCCGATTGGCAAAGTTAAAAAACTTTCCAGCAAAGTTATTTAATATTTCCGTTTTGCTTTCGCTCTCACTCTCTCTCTGTGCTTGGTGTGTTCGTCCAACCGTTGTCTGTTTGGACCTCCTTCTTGGCCCCACGAAATTTCCTATCATTTAAATGAACTCCATCTACTACTTCTGCACACACTTAGGAAGTTGTTCGACATTTTGCAATCGCTTACATCGGATTTCGGAGAACATTTGATGCCCGGTTTAAGTTGCACCGAGTTGGATTCCGCTTCCACTTAGCCCTAGCTGCTGGCGGCGATTATTACTCCCAAGTGCTACTCAGCACAACTCGAAGTGGATTTACATGTTAACGCCAGGTAGTACTTTAAATGCGATGATTGGAAGAAACTTTTCTGCACATTTTGGGCCCTGCAGCCCCCAGCCGGTTTCCGTCCGACCGCATGTTAAGCGGAGCAGATAAATGTTGTTCAAGTTTTTGCTCCCGTAAAAGCTTCAACCCTTGTTTGTGCCACCATTCAGGGAAGGGTTTTCCGTTTTTCCCACCGACGCAATAAAGGCTGCCACGATTGAACCAAAGTAAAATCGGGGCAAAAAATACGTGCTAATCGCGCCGCAGACGGACAAAAGCCACTGTTTGCTCACGTACGGGTTCGTGAAACAATGGTGACCCCCACGCAGGATGGAAAAATGGGGTGAAAATCTTCCATCCCGGGCAGATTTCGCACGGAAAGCGATGGGGGGAGGAGAGAACGTAAAATCAATGAACATTAACGGTGCCATCGTCGGGACGGGTTTCCGTGCGTCACGCTCGCCCCAAAAAGGGACACTTTAACGACAGTCATTATTTTCGGCATCGTACAAGTGAGCGGATGGACAAAAATTCCCTCCATTCGAGCGGTTCGTTTTTTTTCATCGTACCACAGAAACATACTCCGATGCCGGTGCCAGTCATCGAGGAATGCCGGGAACATGGGTAAAAACGGACCTTCCATCATCTCTCTCGAGAACAACGAAAGCAGAGATGGAAAAACACACTTCGCTTTTGAGGACTCCGAAGAAAAAGGGCGATTGGAAAGGGAAAAGAAACGCGCCAAGAAGCGAGTCCCGTAACGAGTTTCCACCGAGGGCGACACCGGGGAAAAAACTAGTTGCCCAGTGACCACCGGATGGACGGTTTCCGGGAAATGGCCGACCGACCGGTGGTCAGAATCAACAAGGAGATAATTGATTGTGCAGCCAAAGGCTCCGACACCGGGGAGACAGGGCCAGCTTGTTCGCTCCGGACGCCAGCAGCCAGCGCGGATCGACCGAAAGGATCGTTGTTTTCCGGCCATCCAGCCATTGCCAACCCTCTGGTCTGGTCTGGAAATTAATCACCCTCCGAGGAACTTTTACGAGTGCAAAATTGTTTCCGCGACAGAGTTAACCCATTTTCGGTGGACGGGCGAGGTTCCGGACCGCTTCGAAGGGTCAATTTGGGCCACTTTGACGCTGGCTAATAGGCAACGCACACAGACGGCACGGGGGATGGGTTGGCGCCGGTGGAAGGGGGAAGCGTCCTCGGGCGAGGGCGTCCGGAAGCTCAAACTTTTGCTACATTTTCATCACATCTGAGCCGCACTTTGTCATGCCGGTGGGGTGTCTTATTTTAGTTTACTTTCCCAAAAAGGGAAGTAACCGACACAAGAAAATTGCGTGAAACGACATCACGAACCGTGCCCTATTTTCTTCAGCCCAGTCGATTCTAGTTGAAACGTAAACAATTGTTCCGAGAAATTTTATTTCGTGGAACCAAATATCGTAAGCGGATAGCTTATGAACTTACTTCTAAATGTATTACAGTCTTGTTATATTCTGATAAAAATCTGAAAACGAAAAGTATTTGAAACTAATAGAAACAGGAAATTCTTAACATTACAAATGTTTCCCTACTCTCACCATTTCGTACAGAAACGGCTTCTGAACGCAATCTAATCGAAGAATTTTCTTGTTTCTGGTCATATCATTTCAGTGAACTTGAAAAAGGCCTATCCAAAGAGTACCGGGCCCTTTAAATTGTCAAACTTTTATGGAAATAGGCAGTTGTCAAATCAACTAAAAGCTCTGAAAATTATAGATTTTCTAAAAGCTAGAACGGAAAAACATTGAAGAAGAGGTTCGACCTCAGATTATAGTTTTGTTCAAACATGATTGCTAAATTTGATAGATCATTCGAGTTGAAAACCACAGCAAACGAGAAAGTTAAACTAAGATCAACAACGTATTTACTAGGAAGAAAAGGGCTCGTTTATGTATTTAAAAAATATATTTTGCATACGAAATAAAAAGAGGAAAATGTAATGAACAGCAACAGGAACAAAGTGTCTTAAATATGTCCAAGTGTTGTTTCGGTTTCGTGCATTGTTATGTGGGTTCTGTCCCAATATAAAACTAACCTAAGAAAGTCAATTAAATATGTTGGTGCCAACAGTTGTGGTTCTTCAAATAATCGTTAACAATGACAGACCTTTTAGATTTGTGTCATAAGTCCAAAATACATGTATATTTCATGTTCAAAAACAATTGTTAAACTGTTCAATTTAGTTGTCAAAATCATCTAGTTGTAAAAATCATCAATGATGTAAAATTACGTAAACACACGTTAAAAGCAACTTGGCAGCACGACTAATGTCATCGAACAGGATTTCACAATTAATTTTTAATTAATTTCTTTAGAAACTTCAAAATTTGAAATTTCACGTTACAACGAAACCGAAAAACAACTGCGCCCACCTTTTCCTTCGATTAAAATTACTCAACCATCAACGCTGCAGCGTTTTGTTTGTGTGAAATAAATTGAAAGTCTTTCACTTAACGCCGTCGACTTCATTCCCGTAAAGTGCTTCTCGGCTTTCAATAAAAGTCCAAACTTTTGCCATCGATTGATGAGCTTCCGGACGTGCGCATTACGCCCCGCATCGCACCATCGCACCATCAACTTGCCGTAATGTTTACTACCCCGGGCCAGCCATGCCACCCCCCTCACCCCTGGCAGCGGCTGTCAAAATGAACAAATTGAACCATCAACCCCATCAAATCAGTCCCACCAGGATGTGCGTCGGCGAGACGCACGCCGGTTTAAACCCATCTCCCCGGTGGTTTATGGTGCAGCGCATAAAATTCATCGACTCTTTTATATCAGCACCATTCCGCCGTGCCGCCGCCAGTGGAACCACCGTCGGACGTGCGTCGGTTTTCTGGAGCGCCCCATTTGGTCGAGGATTTGCTGAAACTCGACACGCTGCATCTCACAAATGAAGCCCTTCTCCGGGGAGGCGGAACACAGGAAGGACGACCCCATCTTCGAAAACGGCTCCATGTAGATCACTTTCGAGATTTTGAGTGGCACGGGATACACTTTCCCAAGAAATGACACCCCACACGAATATCGAGAGCACAGGACTTAAGGAACTAAATCTAATTTAAAAGTTTAATCCTCTCCCAAAACCAGGGCGGAAAGGGCTGGACGTGGGTCGGGGTGTCATCACATCTTGAAAAGTTTCTTCCCCGAAATCCTCTCTTGCAATCATCCACCAACAAACCAGCACACACAGAGCAAGTTTGTTTGTTTTTCCGGTGCATAAACCACGCCAAGCCGTTGTTTTTCCGTACTTTCCCGCATGCCAAAGCGTATGTCAAACGATGGTTTATGTGTTTCCGCGTTTCCATGCAGCGTCCGGGGCGCACTTTCGGGTGGCGTTCGCACGGAAACACGTTAAACTCCTAACATAAAGCCCCCGAACTTAACCGGTTTAGGGGCACTTTCTGCACTTTCAAACCGGGAAAAAGTGGCGCTGCTAAAGTCTCGCCCGTTGCGTAATTTGTTCCATCCACCAAATTTGTTAAGGTGTCACGCGGGCAAGCGGAGGGAACCGCGGTACAGAACAACCGAAATGGTCGGATGGATTAGGGCAAATTGTAATCATAGTTTTCGAGCGAAAATGAGTAGAATTTCCCGCTGTACGTGGTACGTTTGGTCTCGTGCTGGGTTTGCGCGAGGGAGCATAAATCGTGCCGGATGCAGCGGATTGTCTACAAAGTAGTGAACGCATCCCGGGGGCGTCATGGTCGAGGGAAAAAGGGGGGAAAAGGTACCCAATGGCAGGAGTGGAACGAAGCTATTTTAAATCACATAAGGATGTGAGTCGTAAACGCTGGCGGAATGAACTTTTCATAGACCAAACTCGTGTTTTTAATCTCACCGCAATGCCAGAATTACCATTGCGGAAAAAGGAGCTAGGGAACCAGCACATAAACTTTCCGTGAGACGATAATACAGGACAAAGACTTTCATTTGTCACACAACATATTGGATGGTTTGGAAAAATGTGGGAAAATTCTGAAAAGTTTATAAATATGAAACACCAAACTGATGGACTTTCACATTCCTTTTTCCGTCATTTTCGAGTTGAAAAATGGTAAATAATTTTCTCACCTCGAGTAGAAACGTCCAATGCAATGTCAACTCACCAAAAAAGCGTCCTTCTAAGGAATTCCGAAATAGATTTCCAATCATGACCGAAGCTTAAACCATTCGCAACATGTTAACCGATTTTATTCCACAGCACCTCCCCTTTCGGAAGCTTTCATTAACAGCCCACGTACGATGGGGTTTTTGTTGAACGCGTTGGCCTAAAATATTTCTCCCATTTTTATTCCAAGCTAACGGCAAATCAGACCTAACCCTTTTCACCCGACATCCGATTGGACCGTGTTGGGGTAGGGTTTTTCCGGCAGTCCGGGAGGATTTAACACAGAACACAGAAAGTGTGTCCCTCCCGTTATGATGGGAGCTAGAGGTTAGGATTTCCGTTTTTTTTCCGGTGCGTGTTTGTTTAACCATTTTTGTGCATTTTTCTAATCAACCCACGAGGAGGCTCTCGGTGGCTCCCGACTCGAAGGAAAGAGCTTTGTAGAAACGGCACGCCGGTTAAATTGAAAACGAATCCCCGAAAACCCTATCCCAAGCGGGGGAAGCACCTGGGAAAAGCCGAAACCTGTGCTAGCGAGCGGGAAAAAGAACGGGTTGGATCAAAGGGGACACCCGGCGCTACGACAACGTGCGCTTTGGCACGGCGGATCCCCGCTGGCCCAGGTCAGACCAATTCCAAACCACATTGTAACACCATTTCGAGCACCCGGTTTTCGGTGGAGCGGAAAACTTTTTGCCCCTAATCCCCAGACTAGACTGCCCCGAACGACTCCATTTACGAAAGCAAACCAACCGGAATCATTGTGGCCAAACCGGGGCGGTATCGTTTGCTGCGATGTTTGGCAAGCGCTGCTTTGATTTCTGCTGGGAATTCGAAAAAGTTTCGAACCAAATTATTGTACACTGAATGTGCTATTTCCGTGCGAGAATTGAATTGATTTGAAGCTAAACCATTCTACTAATGGAATGTGTGTTAGAGAGCGAGTCTATCCAACATTATGATACTTTTTAATGTTGGGAAATAAATTTGGTATCGATCAAGTATGAACATCTTGTATACAAGATTTAATAATCTGTATTTGCTTTAACCAAGTGTAGCTTTTACAAGACACCTGTGAAAAGTTCTCAATGCCTTGGTACATTGTATGTATGTATATTTGTGTTACTTTGAAGCATAACATGCAATCCTGCCAAACCGAATCTACCGTTACCCGTGGAAAACATTGCAACTACAGCATTATCATTCATCGATTTCCCTCGGCTGTTTCGCATTGAAAAATCTGATTCACTTCTCCACGCCGCACAAACAACTTCATTACGAGTGAGGCACCAAAATTAACATATCACTGAAAACAGCAGTTTGCAGCACGGAAAAGGGATATCCCGTTTTTCCGAAACAAAAATAGTCACGAACCCGCACACCTAGCCCCCGGAAAACCGCACCTATCGGGATCATTAGTTCGCACGTCCGCTCCGTTCCGCACTAATCACTCATTCCGCGAAAAACATAATGAAACAACTCGCGGATGCCCATCCCTCCCCCGGGGGAGGGGATAAGCGAACATAATTAAACTAATGCATGGAAATTACGCGATCGGTCCCGTCCGTTTCCTGCTGCTTTCCACCATGTAGGACAAAGAAAAAAGTGAAGGGAAAATGAAATCGAGCGTTGTACCGCCTCCGGTAGGATTCATCTCCAGCGAAACCCCTACGCCCGGGTCGGGAAACCCTTTTTACTGGCTTTGTCGGGAATTCCTGGAAAAGGGAAATGAACTATCGGTAACTTCTTGCTTCTGGAATGCTCCGGGTTTTGCGGGGAGGGCGAACAAAGCCGGAGTGAACGAATGCGTGCACCGAACGAGGCCACAATGCAGCAATGGGTTGTCATCAAAAGCAGATGCTCATTATGCTAAACAGTTACGGATCCGTCGAAGCGTGTTTTAGATGTTGCAGCTGCACGATTTTCCGGCACGACAAAGGCAAACTTTGCAAGCGCACCGTCTCGGTACGCGCCCATTAGATGCAGTGTGAGAATAATATTACTAAGGCGCGTCTAACTTTGGATTTTGTGGATCTGCATTTAACATTTTCCATCATTTTTTTTTTCGTGTAGGACACAAAAGAGAACCGAGCAACATTTTTGCATTGTCCCCCAAAGAACAGTTCACACATCAAACTTTACTAGTATGAATAGGTTCAGAGGGGAGAAAAACTTATCTAATTAAATGCAACACCCCGTAACCACATGGGATGTATTCATCCACCTCGGTTGTACTCGACAAAATGCTCGAACATCGAAACACATGCGTTGAAATGTTTGATTTGTATAGCACGGCGTGTGCTCTTGTTTGCACGCCTGTAATTATGGTAATGGGTTTGTGTAACGCAACGAGAGTTTGGATTTTATTTGGTTGTTCAATGTTTTCACAACGAATTGTTTAAAAAAGCACTGATTCCAATTCCCATAGGGATAGTGCGGGAAATGCTGCTCTGCTTTTGACCGCTAACATGACAGCCGAGTAATTAGTTTAGCGATGAAACCGACCAAACCAGCACGAGCAGCTGAATGACATGGAACACGAAAATCATTGTCACATTTTGATCGGTAAAAAAATAATTATGATCCCATTGAAACGGATGAAGAAGGGAGGCAAATCGTTAAGAGTAGCTGGAAAAACAATTGTGCATTGTTTGAAATCTGTCAGTTGAGTGCGAAACTTATTTAAATACTGATGAAGATTTAATAAATTGAGAGCATCACGGACAAAGCTCCACGGGATTTTGTTGTTTAATATTTTGGGAAAAAGTAAAGCATATCGTACCATTTTATTTTTGTAATAAAATCAATGGTAAGCTTTCCGTTGAATTAACTATTTTAAATATTAACAAGTTTAAACAAACTACCATAAAAGGTTTAAATCAACTGATTCATTTTTCCTGCCCTCAGCGAGAGAACAGCGAGAGGTACGGTGGTGATGTCTCGCGATTTTTCTCTTCTCCAGTCCGACAAAAAAGTCGCTACTTGTTGGGAAATGCGATACACGACCGCTTGGCAGCGATAAAAGCCAATCGAATGAAGTTATTCAATTTCTTGCTCGTTCGGCGTCAAACGTTTCCGTCGACGACATGGATACCTTCGGCAAAGTTATTTCTGTTTTATTTCTTTTCCCTTTTTTGCAGTGGCAAACAAAACAGACCTCCCCCTTTGCCGTAGGCACATTTAAGACTTCAATTTTATTGAAAAATCAATTTGCACTCGCTCGCTTTCGACGGGTTGCGTAAATGCAGCTTGGAAAGAAGGGGGAAAACTCGGCCATCATGCACCGCCGGAGTATTTTCTCTCAATCTCCCCGGGATGGCTGTCAGTGTATAATATTGCACGTCCCGTTGTTTCAATCCCGGTTCGGCGAAGCCAAGCCCGTCATGCGATATTGCTCCGAGGAACGAACCTCCAACGGTGGCGCGATTTCGCGTAGCGAATAACAAAGATGTACGTGGAAATGCGTCCATCGGATCCAAACCGGGCTAGAAGAGCGTGCATATGATCACGATATAGCTACTCATCGCATCACGGAGCATCCCGTCAGGTCACCGGAGGCCACGCTTCGTCGCTGGAACGACGTTAAAATCCTTTTTCCGAGCGAAAACACCACCGGGCCGTATAATGGCAGGGTAACGGAAGATCGAGTAATAAAAAATTACAGTGGAGGGAATAAAAAATAACGAAGTAGAATGCAACAGTTCGTTCGGGGTGCACGCGTTCAAATGGCATCATAAAACGCGAACCGGGGCGCAAAAGGGGACAGTTGCAACTATTTGAGAACAATTTGCAAAACGTGCTTTGCATAACGAACGAGTGCGCTGTGAGAGTTTAGACCCGAGCTGCAGAGGTTAAACGCTTTGCAGAGGCTCGGCGAGGAATGAGGGTTTCTTTTTTAATTGATGCGTTTAGCAGAGAAGTGAGTATGTGTGGGTGTGAGGAAGGAAATGGAAGTATTTAATTATGAAAAGAGTCATTCCTAGTTGGATACAATTATCATGCACTGAACAAGAGTTTTTAATTTTTCTTTTCAGTTTTAACATAAAAAACTAATTTTCTTGAAATTACTCATAACTTTTTTTTCATACACAAAACATTTTAAATTTCTTTTGAGAAATCTTCATTAATAAAAAAACAGACGTCATTGTAAAGAAAGATTAATAAATAAATCTAAACAAAGAGGATCTTGTACAGCAAAGTAGAGTAGAGTAGAACAAAGAGAAATCTTGCCTATTGAACATCTTTTTTCTACCTTACTGGTCGAAATTACCATTCAAAAACATGAATTAAACCTTAAAACTACGCAAGTTCCTTTATGATGCTCATTGCACTAAAGCTAAAAGGCATCGTTTAGAATACATTAAAGAACCGAGTAATCTGTGCATTGAAACCAATCGAACCAAGCAACGGTACACCTTCACGAGCAAGTAATGAAAAGCAATCACCGGTAGACTGGAATCCCTGCAAAGAATCCGACAATGCTGGGGGAACTGTGCTATCTGACGGGCAGCAAAGTGGACTCCACCGGGGAGACCGGAGGATTTTTGCTTTCATTGATCGACCGACAACAAACAAGAAATAACTCATAATCGACATTTTCACGTTCGATTACCTCAACACTAAAGCGCGCGTCCCCTGCTGGGTGTTTCCAATCAGGTCGGGAAGGAGAAACGTCGTCGTCGTCGTCTGTCGTCCTCGGGTCGGAAACCATTGCGGTGGATGTGGAGTGATTGAAAAGCCTAGGATTTATTTCTACCCGTCCGATGTCAAACGATGAAATACGTGATAGAAAATTGAATTTCTCTGGCCTCCCACCGGGGGGACGCAGCGATGGGAGGGCAAACGAAGCGTTTTCCACAAACATTCCCTGGGAAACATTTCTCGAATCGCCTTTTGCGAGCTCATCCAGTGGATCGTCCCAAATGCTTGGACGATAAGTACATGGTACGGGCTTTCCCTCCTCACGCGGACCCCGTTTGCCCGTCAGGTGTGTCTTCTCGGAAAAGCCGGCGCTCGGTGCAGATGTGAGCAGTGGACGAAACTCAATCAATCATTAAATTGCCAGCATCCTCCGCCCGAGGGCACAAGGAGCGAGGGCTGCCGACGGGCTTGGCTGGGACGAGGATGCGCATCACAACCGGCACGCGAACTCTGACCGCATTTACACAATTTTCCTCCCCAAGGTTTGGATAGGCAGGTCCTCCGGGCACGACCGGCAGCCAGTTGGTCGGAGAGATTGACACACTTTTTACCGAGCACTTCCTGCAGCTTGTGTCCCGTTTCCGGAGCCGGATGTGACACACTACTAGGGGGACGGTTCATAAGGTTTCGGATGAAGTCATTCGTGACGTTCGGGGCGATCACCTAAAATCCGTAGTTGAACCACTTGAATGCGGTAAATTTAAAGTTGACGAGAAATTTCTCAAGAGCTTTCACTTAGCTTAACGTTGGCACATTCGGTTTTCCATTTCCAGCAACGGCGCCGAAGGTCCTATGTTTGACTCGCTAATCGACAAACGACGGAAAACAAATACCGAACCCGATACGTGCTGTAAGCAAACTTTGCTTTGCCTCCAATTTGCTGTAAACATAGTTTGCCGGTGCGTAGTTCCTTGATCTTTCGGTCGATCCGTGGCGGCCCGAACTCGGAGGCACCGAACAACAACACATCAAAGAACTCCGGTTCGAGCAGTTTTCACTCCGTTTCCCATTCCATTTTCATCGGCGAACATTTAACCCCCACCGGATCACTCGATCTTCAACGTTTTCTCCACCCCACAGGGGAATGAGTATTTTACCGTCAAACGAAACGAATCGAATCGAACATCGAGCTTGTCTCCGAAACGGTCGCACACATACCCACACCGTTCTCTTCATGCCGGCGGCTTAGCACTAGACAATATTGATTTTGCAATCTGAGAACAAGCGCATACACACAAGAAAGCAACGCACGGGCGTCCGGGTTTGGGGCGGAAAAGCTTTCACGCACTCGACACACCAACCTCCGTGTTTCCCAGCGGAGTTCCGCCCAAACTGCGAAGGAACCCATCACTCAGTCTTCTTTAGGGGCTGCAAAAGGTCTTTCTGTTGTTCTTGGCTGATTGGCTTCGGAGCTCATTGTTCGTTTGTTTCGTTCGATGCCGTCATTTGTTGCAGCATCCAAAGCCGAAACCGATGAGCCGCTCTAAGCCGTTGGTGGCCTAGAGGCAAAGCATAAGCTGTGGTTTTGGGCAAAATGAAAACTGTAATTCTTATGCGGCATTGCATCGAATGGAGTGCTCGGGAGACGAGAACGAACACGACGACGACAACGACTACATCGATGGTTGATTGATAAATTTTTAATCAAAGCTGCAAATAGCTCGTTGATTTTGATGCAAATTCAGCCATCTTGATAAATCGTTCTATTTCGTCTCTAAGCGGTTCACATCTTAACGAAAGATCATCGATTAGTTTTTCCTCACAAGATGCATTGATTGAGTGTGATGCAATTTACAATTAGCAAATTTCTCACGGAAGGGATAACTATGACACTGAAACAAAATTTTGCGTTTTAGAAAGTTCAAAATCATGTTCACAATATCAAAACGACTTCAAATTGAGAAATTGATCTAATGCTTTTGAATCAGTTTCCCCTATTTCGTCAAGTTACTCCTTTGCAAAATTCTCCCCCATTTTGTCACACATTTGCCGAATTACCCTCATTTCACACTATCCTAACGTAACTTCAGACCAATCTTTCTGACCCATTTCCGTGATACAAAGCTTCAAAGCTAATTGTTCAAAGAAATAATCACGGATGAAAACGGTGTCGTAAACGTCTATGGAGTGGTCGAATCATATTGAATTAGTTTGTCTTGCTAACATTTTTTTCATAAGTTTCAGCGATTTTAGATTATCTTCTGGTTTGTTTGATTTTTATTTATATCTCGTGTTAAAATATAAAAAATTCTGTATTTTTTAAAAATATACTCATATATCAAGTTAGTTTTGGACTTTATAGCTAAAAGACACAGCTTCAAACGATGTTAAACTTGTTAGTTCAGTACTTTATTACGTAGTGTGTAAACTAAGCATTTTGAAAAATAAAAATAAAATAATCTCAACCCATATTTTTTAGACTCAAGTAAACAATACTATTTTTATGAATTGTCTCATTTTAATGCATACTTCTTTTTTGGTGCACCTTTTAAAAGTTCTTTTCTACCAGTTTTTCTTCCCAGTAAAACGCGGTGTACCTGAAACAATTTGAACATATCCCACCCGCGGAACACGCTATCGCCAGCAATCATCTACAAGCATCGCTGCCTGGCAACCGGCAAAAGGCAAAGCCCGCATACTCGTACCGAAGCAGTACCAAATTCTCATTTACTCAACCGTGTGATACGATCTTAAACTAATTAGCTTTCGCTCCGGAGCGATGCACCAACGCAACGCCCTCGGTTTTCCAGCAACAGCAGCAGACACGATGCACTCCTGTGGCGCCAACCCAAACGGTGTGGGAACCGAACCGACTGTACATCCGTGAGCGGACATTTGTAAGTGTGTCTGTATGCGACATTGCAAAGTATCACATTTGCTTTGCTATCTGGCGTTTTATCGGGTGCAAATAACACGGAAATGGCGCGCCACAGTGTGTATAAGCTAGCACCGGGGAGGTATTTTCCACCAATCCCCGTGGGAACCGAGCGAAAACAAAGAGAACACTACGAAGGACAATCGGGAAGCACTTTCATTTCAAGGTTGAATAAAAGTAGATTACTGAAAACGGCTTACATTGGCTACGAAACCAATTTGTTCGATTATTGTTTCTGGAAACAGCGATTAGATGTAAGGTGTAAAACTTTTCAATAATAAAATCGTGTATTTTAAAACATCTAAATACAATACCGTCCCACCTTGTTAACGGTAAAGAAATTTACATTTCTAACCAATTGAAATGAATCTAATTCAAACATAAATTGCTGCTTATTTTTCACAAAGTTAATAAACCTGTCTACAGTCCATGAAAATGCTAATCTACTCCCTACGCAATGTTTTCTCGCCGGCAACGAGCAATTTGTAAGCCACTAACACCACGATAAGCATCACGGGTCGCGGCAATGGGTTCTCCATAGTTAAAATCGTTTTCATTTTCACCCCCCCAGGGGGGTTTTTCGTTCACTTTCACATCCACCCCTTTCCAAAGTGAAAACCGCAGACCGAACGGTACCATCTCCGAGCTCGTTCATCAGCGATTCAACCTGAATACCGATGCAATTGCTCGCAAGATAAATGTTACCGTAAAAAAAGGGAAATCACTCACACGCACTCACACAGCAAGGAAAAATATATTTCAAACTCCCACAGTTCCGTCGCCTGCTTTTCTACGGTCAAAAAGCTCTGCGCCAGCATGCCGAATGGGGAAGACGAACAACATAAACTTTAAGAAACAGCGCAGCGCTACGCGGATGGTGGGCGAAAATAAATGGATGTAACATTAGGTGGGATCGATTTCCACCGGCACGTACCTGCCACTATCAGCAAACAGAGAATTGGGAGTCGTAAATCCATTACCACCGGGAGCCACATTTCCCGGCCGGGGCCTTCCGACGCGCTGCTTCCCCGTCGGACCAGCACGTTCTTCTGCCGCCGGAAGAAAAAACCGACCACTCGCCACCGGGAGTGTGGCGTCTTTGGAGGTGCGAAGAAAAAAGGAAAAACCGGGCCCCCGGGACCGAAAGCCAACCGTACACGTCGAAGGCGAGGCGGAATATGTGAATATGCCCACGTGCACGGAAATAACGCAACCACTTGCGGTTCACCTTCGGCACGATTCCGGTGTACTTTACGACGTGTGGGCCCCTTTCCCGCCTATCGGCTGCTCGACGCGGAAATGTTTGCTTTCGGTGTGAACGTTTGTGTTACTTTTTATACCACCGTTTCGCCGCCCGTTGGGGGATGGTTTTTGTTATTCACATGTTTTTCCTTTGTTTCTTTTACTTTACCTCTCTCTCTCTCGGGAATGCAAGTGCTTACATACGGTGCAATTCTTTCCTCTAAAACAATGATTTGCAAACACACAAGCACCGAAAGGCTACACACTCGTACTGCACAGTCGTCGACCGATCACCAAGAACCAATAAACTAACCGCAAACAATCTCACACCGCTGATTAATCGTACAAGCTTGTTAGTGCCGCTCTAAACGTTCGCAACAAAACCACACGCTCGCACGCTCATTGCCTTCGCCTCGTTGTTCACCGGCACGTACGCAGCCACTTTCGTACGCTGAAAGACCGGGCGCCTCCATCAAACAGTCAACCGGCACCGCACCGAGGGAAATTACATCCACGCCCCCTTTTGCCACGCCGATGCTTGCGTACACCTACGGATTCTTCTCGCTGCCAATCGGTGGGGGGGTCGAAACCATGATGGATCGTTTGTCGAACGATTTTTACGACCGCTTCCTCTCGGCTTGCTTTCTAATGACTTTCATTATTCAGCACAAAACAACAAAGCAATAAATGGTGCGTGTTCGTTGGCCACGTCAAGCGTGGTTTCTAGTGGTTTGGCACTTCGTTCCCTCCGCAAGCGCTGACAAATGGATGATCGTCCAATCTGCGAACGGAGAAGAAGAGAGAAAATGTTCAGATTTTAATTTCGACGGCGACAAGAAAGTAATACAAAGTGGTGTGAAGGAACAAACCTAGCATAAGACAGTTTTCAATTGATAATCACTTTATGCTATACAAAAAAACAGAATAAAAGAATGAAATTTGATGAATCTTTTTAGATCTTATATAAAATATTCCCTATTATATACAGGAATGAAAATTGTGGAATTGTTGTTTGTATTTAATGGCAAAAGAATTTGTGAACAACACCAAAAACATGTTTTACTTTTCAATTGAATTACTTCCGAATTAAAAGAGATGTTGACTAAGTAAGCAATCAATGCCAAAGTTTGTTGGTTTTGTTTTGTTTCTTAATTTTTTTATTATAGTGTTAAGTCATGTTTTGTAAAGCCCAAGCGGCAAACAATTGTTCTAAATAAAATATTAAATGTTAAATGTAAATACAAAGCCCAAACGGTGTGACACATTTTATGTACAAAGTTTTGAAAATTGAATTGATTGATGGTAATCCGAACAAAGGAATTGCAACACAGTCGTACAATAAAAATCTTAATATATTTATCTTCCCTCTCTCATAGCTCATCGAAACACGCAATAAAATTCTTTGATGGTTTAAAATTGTAAAATTGTATTTTTGTTACACAACTCGCATTCCAACGGAGCAGGAAGAAATCTTTGTTGTTCCTAGCAATAAATTCCCTTCAAATGTAAATAAGCATGTTCGGTAAACATTGAGCAGAAGCGTAAAAAATTAGACCCTAATGCCCCGTATTTCGCTTTTCAATATTCTTGTTACGCCTCCTACCGCACCTACCGTGAGAAGACCGTTACCCAATATTGACATTATCGTAGTCTCCGAAGTCTCCGGATCGGGAAATGGTAGGATGGCAAAAAGTGAAACCTCCCCGCGCTACGCTGCTGCTCCAATTGTTCGATCGGGAACTGCGCTTACGATTGAAATATTAACCATAATGCGGTGGGGTGGTATAAAAATTAAATTAAATTAACGGCCACCGTCCGGCTTGCATCCGCATTCGTTCCTTCCAACGTCCTCCTCCAGAGCGGCGTAATTGGTTTAACGTTCGAAACCGAACAGCGTTTCCACACGAAGCGGGAAGTAAGGGGAAGAAAAATAATAAATCGAATAACTGAAAAAGGAAAATCCAAGAACGAACGAAAATTGGCAAAAACCAGTAGCCAAGGAGAACATTTTGTTCGCTGAGGTTCCCTGCGCCTTCGGTTTGACCACAGGATAAGGAGGAAAGGCATTCTAGGGAAATATAGATCGTGCCGAACGTTCCTTGTCGGTCGTGTCCTTCACGGCCGTTGGATGAAAAAGAAAACATAAAGCACAAAACTAGCCAGACATTTTCGATTCACCACTGCGTGCTCGCCACCCAACATTGAAAACGGAAACGGCTTGGTCCCGTGCTGTCATCGACGCTCGGAAATACACCGCTTTCCACTCGGGATCGTGAGGGAAGTAAGGAGGGGAGATGGTAGAATGGTGCGGAAATATATTAAAAAAATCCGCCCATCCTATGGCGGATGAGGGTTGAATAAATAATGTACTGCACCACCACCATCGTCACTCACTGTCACTTTCCTCAGTGGAAAGCTCCCCGAAAAGCAACCACGACCGACGGACCGTTAGAAATAAAGTGCACCAACAAGGTCCAACGAATGAAAGAAGATTTTCCTACCGAATGGATAATGTAAAACAGTTTATAAAGAATACATTTTTTCCTACCTCATCGCTCATCGAAACGCGTGTTAAAGCTAGGAATTACTAGCACACACAGATAATACTTATTGAGGGGAATTCTGGGATAAGGAGCATTCTGTGCGGGAAAAACGCAAAGAAAATAAATATAACTTAATTCATCCATCTGTTTAAACAAACTTGTGGGTGAAGTGACTTTTTTTTCCTCTTTGTATCGTTCATTTCACACAGAAACGATGAAAGAAATATATATTAGTCGGGAAAATGGATAGCATATGATTTGTGGTTCGCGTACGGAAAGGCTAACAAAGATGGTGACAAAGATTTGTGAGGGTTTGTTTTTCGAATTTTCTCACTGCTCCAAGCAACGGCAAATAAACGAGACACGGAAACGGAATGAGAAAACTTTCGACCTAGAAAGTTCGTGGAAAGTGTCATGAAACGTGATGAAACGGTTTCTTTCAACAGATACATTTTAATTTCATTCGTGAAGCTTGTTGCTCGGGGGAAAATCAGATTCGCAGCGGTAGATTCAACCAACAATTTATCTCTCATATTACATGCGTCTCGCCGGAAACGTTTTCCGGGCAAATCAACCATATTCTGAGGAGAAGAAATGGTAAAAATAAAATTTAGAAATCACCAACCTTCTGAAGAATTCATTACTGAACCTTCCACAATAGTCGGATGGTGATGGCCTTGTCCTTGGACAAAGTGGTTCGTATGAAACCCCTGCAGTGTTGGTCTAGACAGCGGAGGGGCTTGTAGGAAACAGCACGTTCGAGAAAGGGTGGCCTAGAATGTGCTGGATTTTTTTTTTCGCTCCCGAGACACAACCAAATAGCCCATGTTTTCTGCGAAAACCCTCCTTGGTTGTCCCCTGTCTGCCTTTCTCAGGCTGAGATTCCTGCACCCCAGCACAAGAAAACGTGTCACCGAGAAGGTTCAACAACAAAGCAAAGGCCCCTCGCTTTCCTCTAGTGGGCCATTACGCCACGCAAGCGACCTTTTTCCCATCGCGTGACGAGGAAAAACCCGGGACGTCCAAGTCGGTTGTGAGCCGGCTGATGATACGCTCTCGCGCGCGCTTATGATTTGGATTGTGCCATCGGTGGAAATCGGCGTCAGCACGACATGCCACGACCTTACTAATGTGCACCACGCGGGAAACATTTCTCCCGCAAGTCATTTTCCCTGCCCTGCCGCGGCTCACATTTCAGCCTGTTCGATGCGCGGATGTGTTTTCCTTCCAAGGTGTTTGGGTTGGGTTTTCCCAGCAGGAGCGGCGTGGCGTGATTCTTTGACATTTTTTCCTCCCTCCATCGTATGTATCGGATCATTCTTGCGCCTCGCTGGAAACTCAGCTTCCCCTGTGGAGCGATTTTAATTGAATATATTTGCGCGAACGTCACGTGAGGGAGTGATTTTCCATACGATGGCTTTGCGCCTGTTACTTTCCATCGAATTCCTCCTCACGGCACTCACGACGAAAGCAACACCCGTGGAAAAGCACCTCCAGCACATACATACACAATCACCAAAGGAAACTGATCTGACATGAGCCGTTGAATGGCATCCGGCCCGGCTTTTTCCCGGAGACGGAAGGCGATGAAGTCGTTTTCAGGCCCGGGACGTTCGCGTTTTTAATGATGATTGAATTTTGCCTCTAACGAACGCCCCACAGTCCCACCTTCATCAGGGAGCTGAGGAGGTAGGGAAAAGCAAAGCGGGATCGATCATGCTCCAGGGAAAATTCCCAACGATCCCGTTCCTCACTCAGGGAGAGATGAAAATACGGCCGAGGAAAGTATTGTAAGAAATTTAGTAATGCAAATTTGATTACCGCTATCGGTGATGATAACTAATACCCGGTGAAGCTTAGGACACTCATCCTCACTCCGAGGTACAAGCAAAAAGAAGCAGTAAAGGCATGGAAAAACGGGAGAGAGAAAAACCAACGTAAGAGCGAGAGGTGGAAAGGCACCAAAGGGACAACTAATGCCAGTAATTAGTAGGCAATCTCGACTGATAATTTGATCAGCCCGGGTGCTTCCGTACCTCGGTATCGGGCGGAACGATTGGGGAGTTTCCCATGTTTCCACCCTCCTTCCTTGGTACTGCATTCCCCCTACTCGAGGGATCGATACTTTAGGGTAAACCGGGGGCAATTCAATTACTAGCAGGAATTAGCTACTGATGAAATTTCGAGGGTGAAGTTCGTTGCGAGTATCGCTACCCTCAAAGGTGTGGGAATTACTTAAGTTAGAAACTAGTCGATGGAAAAGATAAATACGAAAGCGTTTCTTTCTACGCAATTTTAAACCGCTCGCTTTCAGGCAGACAAATTTTATCACAGCTTACTGCCAATTTCAATCAAAGGTCGAATGGAAAAACGAGAAAACCCTTATGGCGTTCCTTTTGCCTTACATTACCGTTTCCCGAGTCTGGTTCTCGATGATTGAGGCGAAGGCAAATTTCTATCAAATCTGTACCAAAGGAAACAAAAACCCACCAATCCGATGAGACGAGATTTTCCATTTCTGCAGTAGCTATCCTATGAATTTTCCATTCCCCCGACTGGTTTGCTCTGCTCGGTTGATCCAGGATGAACCCGAATCCGACACGACGAAGCTCATGTCGTCTGTCTGCCAGCTGACGAGGGGAAGGTTTTCCCGCTTACAGACCCGGTCCGGGCAGGGGTCCCATTTTCCCTTTCCGACTAAGGATTTTCGATGGATCGTGGGAAGACATGCCGGGGGAAGGCACCCGACCCAAACAAATCTTCCCACGATAATCCACTTTAAAATCCAATCCACCCAAAACGAACGCGCATTAGGCTTAGGCGTTTGTTCTGTTGCGACGATGCAACATTTTGCGACAGCCGGAGTCGGAAGCCTTTTCCTTGTGCGTGTGTTTTTATTTTAAAGGACGGTTGGCACATTTTCCAACCGGCAGCTCACAATCCTTCGTCCTCCTCGGGTAGGTGTTTGTATGTGTGTTGGACTTCTACCCGCCAGTGACAGTGGCTCGATTTTCCGAGAAGTTTTTAGTCCAAATGCGTCCCGTCGTGGCTGCGCCGGGCGGAAAAACTCCACCGGCCACCGGCCGGGTAAGGGAAACAAAGTGGAAAGCGGTAAGCTTTTGTTATGCTGTATTTCGCCTTAGCGGCATTATCACATGCTGCTTACGGAGCTGAGCCGTACCGCATGGCTTTGGCATTATGTGGAGCTCCTAGATGGGCTAAGGCTCGGAAAAATTGGCAGAAGTGAGTGGTAATAAATCCCCACACCCTCCGGGTAGGGCGAGACAATCCGTGTGCCGTGCACACAAAGTAAGAAAGGAAAATGGTAAACCCCGAAAAAAATCCTCTTTCAAAACAAAATGTGTGTGAGCCCTTTTTTCTTCGCATTCCCATTTTGTGTGGATCTGTTTCTCTGGGGCTCACAGCTTGGTGTTGACGTGTCGCCTAAAGAAAAACAGCATTGTTCGCTTACAATCCAAGCACGATCGCACGGCAGCAGCGAAGGAAAAATCGATTTCCTAGAGACGGGTTTTTGGGTAAGCGTATTAAGTGTGTATGTATCGTTGTGAAAATCTGTCCCTTTTACAGGTTCAGGATCATTTCGTTTTTCTTCTTTCATTTTCTTTCTTGAAAATTTCAATCAGAAATTTGTTTGCAAATTTTCCACCCGTCCCGACACGCAACAACAACGACGAAGAAAATATTATTCCCTTGTTAATTATAACATTGTTCCTCCCCACTCCTCGAATATCAGTCCATTAAGCACAAAAATACGATATGAATATTTTAATTTGCCATCCCAAACGGAAAATGATACCATATCTTGCCGTCCAGAGAGCCACCCATTCTCATTTTCCTCCGCACCGATAGATGGCACCTTATCAGGGTGAGCATCAAACAAACAAATGCAAAACGCCCCAATCCCACGAAGCGGTAAGCAACAATGGCCAAACGAACCAAAGCCACGGACCCATAAGCCAGCATAATGTGGCCAATTGCCGAGCACCGTCTCCGAAGCGAACCTCGGGCTCGGGAGAAAACCCGGTTCGGAAACCGGCAGCCTCAGCAGCAGCAGCAGCAACGAGAAATCGAAAGATAAATAAATGAAGCACGAAAAAAGAAACCTTCCAAAAAACAAAAAACCCACCGTACGACCATTCGGAGAGGCCATCGCCATTTCCCGGCATTATGTGAATCATGATTTATGTTAACTTGCGATCCGTTTGCGCTGTTCCTTGGCGCGGGACGAGACATTCCATTTATGTGAGTGTGTATGTGTGTGTGTGTGTGTGTGGGTGGTGCGAGTCTCTTTAGAGCATAAACAAAGGGCCTTAAGTGAACGAGTGGCTGGAGTTAGATTTTCTTTCCTTCCCGACAGCGAAGGTCTGTTTCCGAAGGAAAGAAAACTTCCGCACCCTTCGTGGAAACTGAAGAACCCATTTTCTCGGTGGATTATTTCGATTGAAGCTTTGGCTCCCGGTTTTATTGTCGGTGGGCACCGGTGGTGCGATGTAAATTTTTGTTACCATTTTCCATTCCCATCCCTCAGCCTCCCTTGGCTGGCCGCAACGGCAGACAGCCCCGATACTGATCACTTTCGACCAGTTTCGCTTCGCATCGAAGATCACCGAAAGCGAGTGGGCGTAATGTGGGAAAAGGCAGTAACCAAAAGTAAAAACACAACAAACGACCCATAATGTTTCCGCTCCCCTTTTTTTTTCTTAATGGAAAAACCCCGGTACTGCGGATGCTGTGGTCCATCCCCGTTGCGGGTAGCCATTTTTCCGACGCACCGGCACTCGGCCCGCCGTAATAACGTACGATACAATCAATCTTGCGAGGGCCATTAATATAATCTCAGATCGATCTTTTGCCCTTGCAAAGGGGTGGCACTGCTTCGTTCGAGACGTTGTGTTATGCTACGTTGTCGAAAGCATATGTGTGCACCTTCGGAGAGGATATTTTCCTTTGGCCTGAACTGTTGTCGGGACGCTTCACCTTTGCTCTCCGTCGATGAGCTTCCGAACTCTGACAAGGAGAACAAGAACCCCAAGAAAATGTTACGAAACGAAAGAACACAGCGTATGAACCTTTTTAGTTCCGTTCTGCTCCCTCAAGACTCTACGCAAATCTGTTTCCCGAGCATCGAATGAAGTCCTCACCAGTTTCCGGGCGGATGGTTTTGCTAGTTTTTTTTTTGCTACCTTAAAAATGTTCCTTTTCGGTAGCCGAACCGCCCTTCGTCGATTTTCGACGAAATGTATCGCAATCTGTTCGAATCAATCAAACGGGCCGACCTCAAAGGGACGGGGTGTTATGCTGCAAGTGAACGATCGGGAAGAAGAAGAAGTACAAATCCTTTCAGGACTACTTTGCTTTGTCGAAATGAAGAAGCTTGACGAACGCAGCACCGAACTCGCCATAACGCTTGATTGTGCCGATCTGATCCTTGCCGTTGTCGGATGCTGCCAGCTTTTGACGTCCTCATCGCGCTCGTGTGCGTTTGTGTGTGTGTCAAACAGAGGGTAGAAACTTGCTGAATGAACCACAAATTGCGCCCGAATTAAGTTGCTAACTTTTCACTCACCCATCATTTCGGGCTTGCTTGTGCTTGAGAGAGTCGGGTGGGGTGGGAAATGGTTCGTCCCTTCACTGGTCGGACTTTACATGTTTCGGAGCAAGTTCTTTTAGGCCCGCACTTGCCAACCAAATAGGTAAGATAAGATCGATGAAGGTCAGATTATTCTGGTATGCACATGGATATTTTTGCTATCAACAAGCAAAGCAAGTTTGTTGACAAGAATAATGTTACTTCTTTATCAAAACTTGTAGATCAGATGAGTTTTAGCAAATGGAATATGTCGAGTTATTTTTGGTATAAAAGCTACTTAAGCGTAAATTGACATGCTTACGGTTTTAATTCACTCTAGTCGGGGGTCTTTATCTGCATTAAGCAACCCTCCATTAATTCATCAAAGGTCGAATTAAAAACGAAAGCTTTTCTGTTCGGTCCACGATACATTTCACTTAGAGCCCATGCAGCATAACATTTCCCGAGCCTTCGAGCCGTCGGTTTGGCAGCTCGTACCTAAATAATTCCGTAATGAGGTGCGTCGGGTACGAAAAGGAGGATGGAGCGAAATAATAAAAATAAAAGCCATCAGGCCCGTTCCCCGGAGGTCGAAGGATTAAACGGTGCGACCGGAGCGAGCAGCCGTCTCGATTTCATTAAAGCGAAGGATCAACTTACGTGATTAGATCGAGGCGATGGCACGGCGCGGCGGCCGAGGACCGACGCCGATTGCGAAACGGCGAACGCTCTCTAATAAGTGCGCCCAGGATTAATAAACCACTCTAGCAACAAATTCCAATGTCGTAAAATCTTTATCACCAGCGCGTTGCCGTTTCCAACTGTCGCCCGAGCCGATGCTTTTCTGCGAGTTGTTCAGCCCGCGCAGATGGTCGGGTCAATTGATAGCTTTGTCGATGGCGAGTGCCACAACATTTCCACCCACGCAGAACACACACACACACACGCTCACACACAGATTGCGATACCGCGTCAACCCCACGCGGCGTTCCGACGCGCCAAACTGACGTGTACCGTTCCGGAGATCGTTTCCGAATGCGAGGCCGTGGTGCGCACTGCTTCCGTTAATCCCTGATCCGTTTTCCCGGCACGAACAAAGAAGAAAGAATCCTTGCCGCTCTTCCTGGCAATTCAACAAACGGCCGCTCCGCTTGGCCACCGTTCCACCTCCGTACGTGTGCGTCTGTGTGTGTCCTTTATGTTTTATTCATTTCCATCATCGGATTCCACCACCAGCGTGACGACAGCGTGGACCGAAAGTTTTCCGCCTTCGAGGCGACACACACCTACACACAGTCAACCGGTAGGGCACGCGATGGGGCCGGGGGGGGGAGGAAAATTCTGTCCACCGAGCGGGTCGGAAAACTGACCTCCCGGACGAGACCGACAGCGGGTTCACGGGGAGGGAAAACAACACCACATCGATTACGATACTTGGGCGATTTTTCCACCCTTTCCACGGGGAGCGTGGTGGTGGTTCCTCGAACTGGACGTGGAACAATTTTCTCACCGATTTGTTGATGTTTTCCGATTTGTCCTATCGACGATAAAATATTCCATTGCCTATGGCTGCCCTTTCTTCGTTTTGTGTTTTCCTCCTTTTCGTTTTTTTGTCCTATGTTACTGCACCACGCGGCACTGACAGTGATCGGACCCACCGTCTCAGACACAACCACACACACACGTCCACATCGACGACGGCAAACAACTACACCCACGGGTACCACCGGGTGTGCGAAAGTGGAAAACTTTTCATTCCACCTGCGGGACAAAGTTTTGTCCGCTGTTTTTCCACTTGCTTCTCTTCCTCTTTGCGAGTAGAGGAAAATATTTTCCTCCAACTGGAAGCAACACGCCGTGCCAGTAGAAGAGGGCCTTGCAACAGCGAACGGTGACACAGACGCGTCCCGTAAATGAACGCCACGAACAGACCGGAACCAGGTATATCTTAGTTTCGACGAACCGCGCGAGATGAAAACCCGTGTTTAACTGACTGCCGACGGTTCGCGCGGACGAAGCGACCTCGTGGCAGTGGATTTCCGCTCGAAGGTGTTTTCACAGCCCGATTTTCCTCGGCATGATGCCGAAAGGACACTCTTCTCAACTCGGTTGTGCAGCTCTCGCAGTGATG
The DNA here is from genome assembly GCF_943734705.1 of Anopheles coustani. Classification (NCBI taxonomy): domain Eukaryota; kingdom Metazoa; phylum Arthropoda; class Insecta; order Diptera; family Culicidae; genus Anopheles; species Anopheles coustani. The sequence continues at coordinate 26,401,380 of NC_071289.1, forward strand.
GAGTCACTCTTTCTCGCCACATTCCGTCCCCTCTCGTGAGTTACTGTCTAGACGGAAAAAATAAGGTTTGGAGAAAATTTTCGTACAACACGGATGCTGTTTTTGACTGTATTGGTTATGGCGTGTATTGTGTTGAAACAACCGTCGTAAGAAGGGCAACATTCCAGGCGTCATTGCAAAAGACTTAAAAGACCCAAATTAATTGAAATGGAAAGATTGTTTGAAAACGAGTGAATGGTTACAAAATTTCATTAGCACATGATTTTCAGATCAAAACGAGGTATTTTATATTCATTTGTAAATTAAAAATAAGGATCCTGCTGAATAAAGTGTGGGTGCTATACAAAAATATTTAATCTCTCACAAACAACTCACTTGATCGGGATTTTATTTGTGGTGAATATAAAGTGAAATGGGACAATGAAGTGAAAATAAAAACAAGTGAATCCCGTTGATGTAAAAGTTAAACAGGGGAAACTTGCTTTTACATTGATGAGGGGTATACACATTTTTCACAAAAGGGATGAGACACAGGATGTGTTTCTCACGGCACCCCTATCGCTGAATGTTGAATGAAATAAAATAAGGGGTGAATCGTTGATCCTTTCTGACTCACACTTTGGAGGGGGAAGTGAATATTGGTCGTTGTATTGAAAACTGCAAGAAAACTCATTCTCATTGCATTAAAAATAGGATAGCTACACCTCAGCGCAGAAGGAGAAGCAATAACTCTCACTAGGTGAACTGGCACAAGGAAATCAGGTCCTCACTAACTGAAGCAAGGGATCAAAGATGAGTTTGATGTTTCTGTATATTATGAAAAATTTGTGGATAAAGCTCAACTTCACTCAAACGAAATATCACCCTGGTGTTTCCTCGATGAAAACCCCAGATGACGAGTATAAAAATAAGTCCACCATATTGGGGTATTTTTCATATACAAACTTGTGTGAAGCGAAAACGGAAGCGGAAACCTAAAGTTTCTGACATGGTGACAATTGTAGCCCCTGTTGCTGATTATTGTTCTGAAAAACATTACTCACTTGTTTGTCACATATAGAATTGTGCAGGAAGAAGCTAAGAAAACTCACTTCTCACATCATAATGAGCTGAACGACAGAACATTCACATACCTACGATTATTGTTCTGAAAAACATTACTCACTTGTTTTTCACATATAGAATTGTGCAGGAAGAAGCTAGGCAAACTCACTTCTCACATCATAATGAGCTGAACAACAGAACATTCACATGGGCGTTGTGAATCGAGTTCTCTCTAGCCGAAGGTGAATGAGATGCGATGTGAGGATGTGTTTGAGGATACAATAGTGTTGTGAGTAACAAACTTCTCATCAAAGGCGTGAATGGATTTTCTCGCATCGATTCACGCCAAATTTCATATCACATAGTCATCTCATCTCAAACCTGAGACGAAATAACAACGATGAGGTGAAGAAATCTTGCTCATGCAGCAAACAGCTATGATTTTCTCCAAATCATCAAATGCCCTATGTGAGAAAGCCGAGTCAGTCATGTCTTCCGAGAAAATATTCTTGACAGAAGTTGTATGAGCCACAGTGAGAAAAACAGCGTTGAATCTGATGGTGAAGCGAAGAAATCTCACTCTAGTAAGAGACAGCAGTATCCTTCCCAAAGTTTTGAGGAGAAAAGTGAGCATTCGAATTGTGAAGCATAAATGAATGAGTAAAACTCAGCTCGGTAAAAGAGTAAATGAGGCCCCGGCCGCCATGTTTTCGATCGTGGGTACACCTCTTGTGGACGTTTAAACTGAATGTATGCAATTGGTGATACATTAATACGTTAAATTCAACCTACGAGTATTTGAACCGTAGTATGTACCGTTAATTTCGGCTACGCAATCAACCTAATGGTGCGGTATGAGGGGGGCCCACGGGCCCCCCTTATTTCTCAAAACTATAACAAACTCTCTTTTTCGGTAGACCTAGCGCAGTCCGCTCGCTTCGCTCGCTGCGGGCGCGCCGCCGTTTCCAAATCATTTCTTCGGCTAAACTCATTGTTTCATGCTGTCCATCATGTGTGGTATAGTTTACTTACTAGTAACTTAACATGTAAAAGTATATTGACCCGCATTCAACCCCCACTGCGTGATTAGTTTAAACCGTTATGGTCTTTTAAGCGAACCGTTAGCGTTCAAAAATTCGAAACGAATGCATGTGTCGCGCTTTGCATAGCTTCAGGCGCTAAATGTGAACCAGTAGGAAGAGGAGAATCTAGCCCGGGGCCTCATTTACTCTTTTACCCTCAGCTCTTATGAAGTAAAGGGATCTCGCTAGCTCAAGATTCCTTATCATCAACCTTCTCTGATGCTCGAAAAAGAAAAACAATGTGGGAATCAAAGGCCAACTACTTAGGGAACGTGAATATTTCATTACAATGAATCAAATGTGTTTCTGCGAAGATATTTTTCAAATGAGTGAATCTCAATTTCGTACGACATTAACCTTCTCGGAAGCATGAGCATGTAAATTTGATTGGTAAAACAACTACAATTGAGATAAACTCATCTTAACAATAACTGCATCAGACAGCGATCCTTAAAGTTTTTTAAGATTTGTTTTGGGTAAAAGAGTAAATGAGGCCCCGGGCTAGATTCTCCTCTTCCTACTGGTTCACATTAAGCGCCTGAAGCTATGCAAAGCGCGACGCATGCATACTTTTCAAATATTTGATCGCTAACGGTTCGCTTAAAAGAACATAACGGTTTAAACTAATCACGCAGTGGAGGTTGAATGCGGGTTAATATACTTTTACATGTTAAGTTACTGTAAGTTACTAGTAACTAAACTATACCACACATGATGGACAGCATGAAACAATGAGTTTAGTCGAAGAAATGAGTTGGAAACGGCGGCGCGCCCGCAGCGAGCGCAGCGAGCGGACTGCGCTAGGTCTACTGAAAAAGAGAGTTTGTTATAGTTTTGAGAAATAAGGGGGGCCCGTGGGCCCCCCTCATACCGCACCATTAGGTTGATTGCGTAGCCGAAATTAACGGTACATACTACGGTTCAAATACTCGTAGGTTGAATTTAACGTATTAATGTATCACCAATTGCATACATTCAGTTTAAACGTCCACAAGAGGTGTACCCACGATCGAAAACATGGCGGCCGGGGCCTCATTTACTCTTTTACCCAATTTATAATTATACTTGGAACGAGAAAAGAACCTGACCTCAACATCATAAAAACTCCAACATTCCGTTTGTTGCCAAAACCCACTCGAACAACATAATAAAGAAAGTGCATGGAAAAAGCTTCTCGGAAAAACAATAACATGTAGCTCATACAGTGCTGCTCCGAACGAGCATAGTAAAAACAAACTTTTCCCAGCCTTATTTGCTTCCGTACAGCTGATTATCACACCAGCTCATCGTGAAGCTAGCAAAACTACGGCATGATGTCAAAAACGAGACACAACACCGGCCAGCGAAAGATGATGTATGCGCAACGTTTTTCTTCCCATCTCCCGGGGGGAGGCGAAAGCAGGGGTGGAAAAACCTCAAAAAGTCTACCCCAAACACTAAACCACCACCGGCAAACTAACACAAAGTAAAGCAATTAGTTTGACGGGCAGCAAACATTAATTAATTTACCCCTTTTTCCCCCTACTTCCTCTCCACCGCAAACCACCGCAAATGTTCATGAAAATAGACCCCTTGGCTGATGGACAGACGGTCGCATCGGCCCCGCTCCCGCCCTGTTGGGGGAAATAAAAACGGGGGTAAGATAAAGCACCGGAGCAACCCGGTTTTTCGAGAGGGGCAGCCAGACGTTGAAATAAAAGCTAAACCAGTAGCGCACTAACACCGACGCCGGTCGGGTTAATGGTTGCTATGATGCGTTCCGCTTGGTCTGGGTGGAAGGTGGAAAATGCTCCTGGGCGGAGCGATGGACGAAACGTATACAAATAAAAATATGAGACGATGACACCCAAAGCACCCTTTAGTAACCGTTTGGTGCAGCACAACCAGCCTCGAGCGCACTGACGTCACGTCACAGCTTCACGAAGCAACGAGGATTCCGAGTCCGTTTATTTTTTTTTGTTGTTGTGACAGGGCGCATCACCGACACGTTCTATCCGTTGACATTTGATAAACCATTTCCGATGGGTCGTCGATTGACCGGAACGGGCGAGGCGCCAATGTATGTTTAATCCGGCCGACGTGACATGCAAGCGTAAACATCAAACCGACACCTAGTTTGTCCATGTTGGTTCAGCGTCTGACTCGCTAACTGACTGACTGACCCCAAGTTACCAGAGGGAGTCCGCCTGCTACTGGGGCAGAGCGGGACATTATAGAAAGGCTAAAAGTAGCTCAATTGCTCAAAGCGATCCGTTTACCGGTTCCAGTGAATGGAAAAGAATTGTCCTTCATGGATACTTGGCGAAAAGGATGACACACACTGGCAGAAGAGCATCACTAAAGCCCATTAGGATGTGGCATTAAATTGGCTTCATTTGGATTGGATTCATTTGTGGTAGAAAACGTCTACATGCTAATGCGAAACAAACCTTCGGGAATAATGCAGAGTATTTTGGTTTTGAATTAGTGCAAAAAAAATATCTTTTCTTCTGTTTTACCACAACTTATCATACCATTTGTACAAATTTGTTTGAATTGCTTAAGGTTGCTATAAACGGAAGCATTGTTGTCCATGTTTTACCTAATAAACTGCCTGAACAAAATTCTATCTCGTATAATAGTGCCACTTTTTCGACAACTTAAGAAATAACATAGAAATTAAGAAAATAACCTTAAGCTACATTTTTGTAAATTTTTCAAACTATTTCCTTGCATCGTTGTAATTCTAATTTTTCATTTTTATTATATACTGTATTTGTCTTATAACTTTGTTGATACTAATAAACTAGAATCCCCTTTATCAAGTTTATCAAATCTTAAAGTTGTAAAACCCACAAACGGTTTTATTTCAAAGCATAGTTTTATCAAATGTCTTTAGAGCTTTGGACAAAAATTCGCGTAGTGGCATAAAATGAATCATTTGCTCGTCAGCTGAAGTGTTAATTCTCTTTCTTACATTTCCTAAACCACTCCACAAAAAGTAAAAGATCCGTAAAGAGTAAAATATTCGAAACCAGAACTATCAAGCTTGATGATATTTAACTAATCCTTCGAGGAAAGAAGCTTAATAATCAGGAAGGGTAAGTACAAACCAAACCACCGCAAAATTCCAAATTAGGCTGATTGAATACAGTTTTGATGGTGGAAAACATGTTTAGCAATTCAGTACAAAATCATGGTAACGAACCAAAGAAGCTAATTATCAAGTAAAACCACCTTTGATAGTTTTTACCTCGTACCGCTCAGGGAATACATTTTTTGCTACATTTTCACTAGAAATCCTCTACTATAGACACACACACATACACCGGTGTAAGGTGAAAGCCCTTTCCAGAAAACTGCAATCCGGAGATGTCAACCAAAATCACTCAACTCAAGCGGCGTAGTGTAATTCACTTTCTGCAACATGCAACACTAGCAACATGCTCCGGAGATTAATCTTTGCCCAGATTTGGACCCTCTCCTGGGACGGCCCTCCCTCCCGCGCCGGTAAAACAACACCATCCACCCCCGAACCCGCCGTCCACACGAAGGACGACATGACTAAATCAACTTCCCAGTGCGCTGCGTTCCGTAGGGATCGGCCGGATCCGACGAAAAACTTGCCCGCCCCGTTGTTGCCGTGTGCTTTGTTATAGTCGGTAAATTGTTTACCATCCCTTCTCGTAGTGTACATTGTGACACTCCGCGCTTCCTTTCCTTCGGTGGCCCCTGTTTCTGAGGATACTATCATTCCACGCTTTTGCTTCCCGCTAAGGCGTCTCCGGCGCTAACCCTAACCTCAAACTAACTATTCCGACCAGCTCGTCCGAACTGCAAGTAACAAGATTTTCATCCGCTTACTGTCACCCTCCGCCAACCTCAAACCGTTCCTTCTTCATTGTATCTTTTCCCGAGCTTTCCAAGGAGTACGTCACGGCCAGCGAGTGTAGATGCCGTGTTGTTTCCGGAAGCTGCTGCCAACGGAACAGAATGGAGGTCGTCGAATGTTGCCAAGTTTGACACCACTCCTCGCACGAGATCCTAGTTTTTCATTATCTTTTATCTTGCAGGGCAGAGGGAAATATGCGAAAGCAGCCAGCCGGTTCTTAGCCGGCCCGCTCTGGTGGAACTATTTGTTGTCTATAATTCTATACCTCACCTGTGCGACCTATGTGTATGTGTGCACATGTGATCCCTCGATTGCGTGTGTATTTAAAGGGTTATAAACCTAGGACCAGAAGTTTCACGCTTCTCGTCCTACGGAACAGCGTCACCCACGTGGGTCCGTCGGGTAGATTTCGTCGCACACTTGAACCATTTTCACTACATCGACCATTCGCTCGAAACCCACGCCGTGCGGCGGTAGCAAACCGAAACCGGAGACCATCACCTTCCGGATGGGTCAGATACGATTTCCGAATCGGTTCAGGTAGCTTTTCCGACGTGTTTTCTGTTTATTTCCGTGCGCTCCAACATCAATACCACAATGCGTACGGAAAGCCCACCCCAGCCAGGGTGAGGAATTCATTTAATTCAATGCCTAACGACATCTGTAATCTTCAAATGCCGAATCGGAATACGAACGCAAATGCGCAGTACATGGCCAGGTTTAATCCCGCTCTGTAATCGACGGCCAACGCACCACGGCCGCTAGGTCGGGGCGTTTCAGCAAATTGTTTCTATTGAACTATGCTCGCCTAAGGCACGGCATGCCATTCAATTGCCCATATCAGGGCAGGTCTGTGCGAGTTTTGTCTTTGAACATCTGCAGATCTTGGAGCACTTCACCACGTCGTCCGGCGAACACGCTTCTCAAACCGTCCGTGGAAACTCGTCCGGAATGACTTCTGCTTGCCTTTTCACCCGATCGATCCGGACAAACGCGTAATTTCGTTCAAGCAATGGGAAGCCACTGTGTTCTAATTTCCATACCCTGGAATGCCTCACCATTTGGACCTTCGCAGTCGATTCCAGCGGTGCGACCGACGACCAAAACGTTCTCGTGGAATACGGTTCGGACAGGGAGAACGGAAGCAAGCAGCTGCTCGCAACATTTCCCGAAGTAATCAGAATCATTTATCCATCAATCTGTAGCGATTTTTTGGACCATGCCGGGCACCCGGCGAAAGGTGATTGAAATTAATGATTATGTGGGCCGCGATTCCGGCGCAAACCGAGAACGAGAATGTCCGTTGTCGGAATCCTCCAAAAGCCTGCCTGGAGAGAACGGAGCTTAACGGTTGTTCTTTATTTAGCATCCAACGGGAGTTTTCCCGCCAGCAGGAGGCCAGAAAAACACAGCCTTTGAACATCGTTTTCTGTCAATAATACAGCACGGTTAATTGGAAACGCTAAATTAGGGCGGCTGTCTCGGGCCAAATCCGAGCCCTGAACCAATCGTTGGAGGGAAGCGTGGGTTTGGGTGGAAAAATGGGCAAGTCTTAAGGCGGACACAACGTTTTGCGAGGGATATCCGGACGCCCGGGGGCTTAGTGTCACCTTCAGTAGTTGTCAATTTCAATCAGTTACGAATCGAATGGTATCTAGCTGTAAAGCCTTAAGCGTTTAGATTGGGTTGGTAAATTTGGGTGCTACAACGACATTTGCAAGCAAGAATTTGCAACATGGAAATAAAGACGGACAGACGAGTACATCATTAATTAAGAATGGATGGATGGATGGGATGGTTGATGGATTAATAAATCGTCTTGTTTAAAATTTTTACTACAAAAAAGCTTGAAATATCAATATAAAGCAAAAATTTCTTATAATATCGTAGCCGGGGTATGTTTTCGTGAAAAAAAGGTTAGTATTCTCGTTACCCAACTGAAACGTGGGTCCTGAAATAGAATGATGATCTGTTAAGCAAAGACTTCTTTCCATCAACAAATTACATACAGAATTAAAAACGACCAACTTGTGGAAACATGGTCTACTATCAGAGTGGTTTTTAGGTGGAAGATGAGTCTTCTGTTATCACATATAGAAATACAATAATGATAGAAAATGACAAACCAAATTGATAATACATGACATACATTGTTTTAATTACTTCATATAATATTGTCAACATGATTAGAAACATGATAGTCAAAAGATGGCGAATATTAGCTTTATATAAAGAAAGAGATTCTTGCTATACCATGCGGCTTCTACCTAGCAGACACAATTTTCACTTCATTCAAACCATTTTCGTAATAAACAAGCCCAGAAACCACGCGACTATGGTATTTTTTAAGCTTCCAATGTATAAAACACTACTACAATAAGAGGCAACTTTTTGGCAACTTTAGCATCCGGTCAGTAATCGTTTTTAAGGAAGGAAATTTTATTTCAACTAGAAACAACAATCGCATAAATATTATTAAAGTAAACTAATTGTTACTGTTATGTTATTTAAACGCCTGCATATCCTTCCCATGCCTACGTATCCTTTTCAGTTCTTTTTACGCCACCTCTGGTACAGTGTAGAAAATGGCGTATAGAAAGTGGGTAAATTTTCTTTGGTGTCATCTGTTTTCTACATAAAACGTAACATTTGCACAACTCGAGTACATTTCACTCAATTCAAATACAGCGAGGTGTCTGTGTTTGCCCAAAGTGATTCCCGTGAAGCATCGGTAACTGATTGCTGGAAGCCCTCGATTACGTCAAGCACGGCCCATTCACTCTGAAGCACGTTAGCTTTAATTGTCCATCGCCATCGATAGCCTTCCATCGAGTCGAACGGTCGAGGGTGACGGCAAGTGGCTAAATGCGATCGATTGAATCATTTACTTTGATTGATTGAAACACATCAGCATATATCGTCTACGTATATCATTGCATTGCATTGCTGACCCGTGTCGAGGTGAAGTAATTGACGAGAGCTTTGATGTGCCAAGATACCTGAGGTCAGGTTTAGGCTCATTAGCACCACTTCCGGGCAGAACTTAAGTTCCAAAGCGCCGCCTTATCTCATTATCAACGGTGAGGGTAAGTGTTCGATTTAATTTATTAGGCAATAATCGCCTCAAAGCTGGATAAGACACCGGTTTTATTGATCGTGCCGGTCAAGAATACAATATATCCAGATGCTCCACCCAGCCGTTACAATTGTAGTTCGCGGGAAAAATATAAGTGCAATCCATCATTGCTAGAGGTAAATTATGACCGTGCAATAAACGTTGCAAACATTTTAACCACTAATCTTCCAAACTTCTCGCTGCAATCTGAAACCGGCTCCGGATTTGCATTTCAGCCACCCGGGGTGTTTGTGCCTTGTTAGCAAAACTGTGGTTGTGCAGCAAAAGTTAAAACGAAACCATTACAACGCCCGACCGTAGAATACGGGCCGGGGCGTTATGATAAATTCTTCTGCACGACTTACGTGCAGTGCGTCACGTGCAAAAGCGCAGCGAGCTTAATGAGTGAAATTATATACGACTCGATCCGACCAGGGAGGGTTCGTGTGTGTGCACTTTCTGGGGACGTTACAGGAATGTCTCACTCGTCGGCCAAAACACCCGAGCCGGATTATGAGCCCTGCTCAGGTGAAACATTCATCTCGGGCCGTCGGTGTAGAATGTGCAAAGTTTGCAGAAAATCTTCCTACGACGACACACTTTACACGTGAGAGCGCATCCGATTTTCCCGGAGTTAGCGGTGTCTCGGTTTGCCTCCCCCGGTTCACGCTAATGAGGATGCGGTGACAAACGAGCTGGCAGAATAGGTTGCGTGGAATACTGCACCGCAAGCAAGGAGGATTTTATCATTTCGGTGCTATAATGGACAAAATGTGAATGAAAAGTGGAAGATCCGTTCCTAATGTCACTCGCATGTAAGCGTTCGTGTGAGTGCACCATAAGAAGTGGAGTTATTTTAAACATGTTCTATGATGTGTTCGCAATACATGTTGCGTACGAAAATTCCGACATTGAATTATTCAATCTCATTCTAAACACAGTGACACATGTCACAGATTCGTGTCCTCTTAACATTCGTCTTTGATTCGCCGTAAATATATCCAAACATTCAATAAACGAGAACCTATACACAATTCCTTTTTTTTATTATCTTTTTCCCTACCTTTCATCTCCCTTCGGAGCTAACTAATTCACTCCAGATGTGTCACGTTTTCCGGCATCCCACAAAATACGCAGGCCACCGAACTCATCCATCATCACCATAGAAAGATGACCACACCAAATGCAGCAAAAATAAGAAAATCTACATATCTTTCAGTCTGTGATTTCCCTTATTTTTTGCGCGTCAGAAATTCTCGTCCTTCTTTTCACTAGCACACACACACACACCCTCACACGTATCTAAGTTTTCCCGCTGGAAACACGCGGTTCACCGAAAGCTCTGATTAAATCTGCATAATATCGAAAAGAATAGAACTTTTTGAATATTCAATATTGCCAGACAAGCTGTCAACATATCGTCAGAGCTGGGGATGGAGGATAAAAAAATAGCAAGGTATCGAAAACATGTTGCATTTTTCGTTTTTTGCAGTTTACGGCCATTTGTTTGATTTATTGATTGCAAACGGAGCAGTTCTTTTGCAAAATCCCACAAAAAATACCCAGTTAAAGCATTCTGCACAGATGTAAATAAGTTAACTTACTCAGGAAGGTCTTTGTGTTTTCTTCTCGTTTCCTATTCACTCTTGGTCGTATCGATAATAAAACAAAGCACCATGCGCCTCCATCACTGACCGATAACCCCGAAGAGCTGGGCAAATGTTTGCGTTTAGAATATATCCGATAAGATTACCGCATTTGTTTGCATTTGCGTCCGATCAGGTACCTTCGGTGCCTTTCGGGGTGATTTTTTTGGTTTTGCATGTTTATAGAGCTTCCCAGCAGACCTCCCTCTACCTTCCTAAGTATCCTAGACCAGCAACAGAAACCTTTCATCAGGAGGATTAATTTTAATTTTAACAAAAGAACGATTGATTTCCCATCGGGTGGACGATAGACCGGACGAGAGAGATTTTAATTTATGGTTTCAATTATCAAATGATGCAACCCAGGCCCACTAACAAGCTGATACAAGCATCCTAGCCCGAGTCGGTCAAAAGAGGTGCTTGAAAACAATCACCACAAATTGATTAGAAACGATGCAAATTGAAAATCGAACCACTCGACAGGGCTGCCACATGCACCTTCGGAGCAAAGAGTGGATTAAGAGATGGAAAATGTTGCACCTCATCAGCAAACATTATGTAGCCTGCTTCCCGATCGCTCCCACCGGGAGTTCCCAGTTGTACCCCGTTCGGTTCTGGCAGTGGAAAATGGCATTCATGGCTTTCCGATGGCTGACGAAGCTGAAACTGTGAAGGACGGACCCGCCGGTCATGGTTTATGTGTGTAGCAAACAATCGAACATTAATAAATCTATTCATGCAATGATCTAATGAAGCATGCGGGACCATTCGTGTCCGTTGCTCATTGTGTTGGTGTGTGTGTGTGTGTGTGTTTGTCTTTTTGCCTAGTCACAGCGTTTTTGTCCTGACGCAATGCATTTCCTTCGCAATGAGATGAAGGCGAGTCTTTGTAGGTTTTCTTGCGCTTGCGGAGATTAGAATGCTGTAACCGGAAGCAACTTCAGATGCAAATATTGGGAATGCATTCGATCGGCATAGGAAACCGATGGTCACAGCTTCCCCGTTCGCTTCACCAGTGATTGATAATTAATGTTTATTGCTATGAAGGGCTTCACTTTCCTTTATGTAACAAACCTGATGTAGTATTGTACTTTGGTACCAATGAATCAGAATCAAGGTTAAATATCTTGTATCAATACGTTACAGTCTAACATGGAAAATTAAACAACATAAACCGTATTACCCAACGGAAGCGTTTGTTTGTCGCTTCATACATTTTGCCACAAATACCTTCGATTCCATAAAAACCACGCTCAGTTACGGTTTAGAACAAATACAAATCCGATTGTGTTTCTAATCACGGTGCCTCTGTCATCCGACAAATTCCTGAAAAGAAAAGTGTTCAACCGATTTGCGCAAAATACAATACGAATATACGAGTTCCTTTGAAGGGAGGATCGGTAGAGCAAGTTCAAGTGATTCTAGTGAACATCAACATGTGTACGAAGCGCTATTTGTTATTATATTAATGTCGATCTAAACATTCAATGTTCAATTTTACGAATGTTCGTTTTGTTATGTAATGTATTAGGTTTCTTTGGCAGCATTGGTTTTCATTTAAAGAACAACGAGATGTTGGCAAGTGTACTTTTTCGAAAATAATTCCCTCTTCATGAGTTTTAGTAATCTATTAGAAAGCATCTAACACGTATATAACACGTAGTTTTAGTAATCTATTAGAAAGCATCTAACCCATTCAATAACCTCCTTAAAAATGTTTGCTCCTATACTTCCAGAGATGGATTTGGTAAACTACATTGGATGGATCTAAATTACTACAGAGAAAACGTAACGCAAATAGATTCGAGCAAAGCTGATCGTAGCAAATGTTTCTGTCAGATCCATTTACACAGGGTTTCACGTTAATAAGCTCCAATTCCTCCATTTCCATTCCATTCCTTCATGTAATGCAATCTGTTCCATCCGTTCAAGCCTGCATCAACGACGCCAGCACTAGTAGAAACCGCTGTCTGTAGCGTACATTACAATTCAGCCACCGTCAGGATTCCAAAAAGCGGGAAACCAATGACTGAAGGAAAGAGAATCTAGCCCGAAAAATGGTTACTCACATGCCGCTTACGCAATCTGACCATCCGGCCTCAAAGTGACTGCGGTTCCCAACAGTGAAAAGTCCTCCAGCGCCACCAATAGAAAAACGGCCACTTTGTCCCCTTTCGCCCTATCCCTCCGGCAACTGACTGCTGAACCATTACCACAATCACCACTCCATCGCCATGCCTCAGGAATTTCGGGTCTTTTTTCCAACGGCGTGGATCTGTGCGGAACACTCTTCCCCCTTGTTTTTTGTCGATGCATCCATTTTGTTTTGAGTTTGTCTTTTTTGTCCAGTCCAAACCGAACCCATCGCATCCCAGATGCACCCGAATGCGAACGCATTCAGCTGCGAAACAAACTTTGGCCGGGTGCAAATTTAATTATACTTTCCCGGACTTTCCCGGACGAGGGCCGGTTTGATTTCCGGCGCGATGCCACCATCGGCTTCCGAGTGCAACACATGCAACCGACGTCGGCGGTCAAGAGGGCTCCCACCCACCTGAACAAACGGAAAACAAGATAGGTTGCATTTTTTCATCCCCTCCCCAAAGCCGATTTTACGACCAGGCTCGATATTTGACCGACGGGGCTGAATCGGAACTGACCATTTAAATGTTTCCATTCTCCCACCTAAAACCCTCCCCCCGATCCCGATGCACCCCAATCAAAGGCCGAAAAATCATACGATCCCGATCCCCGGAATGTGGCGTCCCGACGAGCGGGTCGAGTTTTGCTCGGCGGCTTTGAATTTATATTTTTGTATCCGCACTTTCGGGAACGGGATGGATTTCCGATTCACTAGCGTTGTTCGTACACATCTCCGAGCCTTTTTTAATGTTTTGTTTGGCAGTTCATTTTCCCGACCCGGTTGGTCGGTGAATTGTCTCGCTTAGAAGTTTTTGAAATTTTACGCTTCGTCGCGGCATGATTGGGCTGTACTTGTTTTTTTTTTATTTACCAACCCCAATTTTTGCAGTCTACGATGCTGTTGCGTTAGTAGGGAATGTGTTAGTGCTTTTTTCGTTGAAATTCCAGCCAACAGTTAGGTTCAGAGTGTTTTGTACGATTGAAACGAGCAAGGGGAAACATTTTTATTAATATTATCAACTCAAAACCGATACTTATGTCATCAAATAATATATTGACTTTAATTGTTGTGGAAAAGTTAAAAGTTACAAACAATTTTTACTCGCAAAGATGATGTGCTTGTATAGAAAATTGGCAATACACTGTCCCCTAGTTGAGCAACATCTGTAAAGCGCTCCATCTGGTGGTGCGGCTACGGTCTCGGACTCTAGACCTCACTGGAGTGGTTTTAGATACGATCAAACCCGTGTTTTTTCCCGCTCTTCCAACGTCGAACCTTTTATCAATCACTCGAGGCTGGTTTTTCATAAAACCATCGCGTTGGCCATCGCCAAACGGAAGGATATAGAAACACCGTCTACCATGCGCTCACGGTACTCACAAGCTGTTAATCCATCATTTTCTCTGGCCTCTGATCTCAAGTGCACTCTGCAATGATGTGATGCAGCTGACCGGATTCCACCTGGTAGGCCATCAAAAACCGCTGGCTTTTTGTATCATACGTTGCTGATTTTGTTTCGTGGGGGCCGCTTTTCCAGACCGAAACGATGCTCTCCTTTGTAACCGAATGTGCAGCTGACGATGAAGTCGGGCGGGTTGATGATTTATAAAAATGCCAAAAACAATCAGTTTTGTTTAATTTTACGAACCAATGAACCGAACCGGTTCGGATCGTTCCGGAACGTTCGGGTTTCCTGAAGGACGAACAAATGAAGTTATGTTGGTTTTTTTAAGGTAGCTTAAAATGAATCTAATATTAACATGCCATTGATGAAGCAATCAACATTTGAAATTATCTTCTATGAAAATATTTCAATCCAGCAAAGATCTTTTTAAATTATATAAAAAACTTTTGAAAAAGAACGAGAAAAATACCTCTTATCTTTGATACAAAAGTTCAGAAAAAAGTATTCTTCCCAAACTTTCATTTATGTCTACCTTACTTTAAAAAAAAAAGACTCCCAAACATATCGGACAGGTCAGAGTATAATCCAGTCCGACGATGCCATCGCCCCGATATCCCAAATCACACGTAATTACATTATAAGTCATGCAGAAACTTTCTGGTGACGAAATTTTCCACGGTGTCCTCCAACGAAAACCCCCGGAGTGTGGGTGGTAATCCGGGAGGTGTCAGCGAGTAACACACTTCTTCATCCCCAAACCGCCTGGGATCATCCCCGCGAGCACCAGCAGCTCCATTTTGCTTCTATTTTTAGCACCTAGCGAGCGAATTTGTACATGTTGATGGTTTGGTCGAGTCCCAGCAAAAGGCCAAAGTGGTCGTGGGGTTTTGGGAAAATCCCTGTCACGAGATTGGCACCGCTAGCATTGAGTATGTTTTTTCCTTTACTTATTTTCTTTTTCATGGTTCTTCTTCACTGGTATGCATTTGATAAGGGTTAAAATTGATTAAATTTTGATCAATTTAATCCCCGATAAAGAAGTTCCAATATTTGGGAGCAAATTTTGGCTCGGTAGAAAAGCATAAGACGTTGATTTTTCCTTTCTTCTACAGCTTTTCACTTTCTACTTTTGGTTCAAGTCTTTTTAGACGGGATTTGGGTTTTACGAAACTGTATATGAACGAGTTTCCAAGGAATTACAATTAAAAGAAAAAACTCACAAATTCCCCCAAATAGACCTCGTACGAGTGTATGGTGTACGGAAATGCAAAAAAGGTCCTTTTTCATTAATCGCATTCCATGGACTGAAAGGAAATTCTTGACGAACTAAAATTAAGCAGATTATGATGGCTCGAGCCAATTCTTGACAGACTGCTTCTTTCCTTTCGGCTGACAATGTGGGTGAGTTTCAAAAATAAGTCGCTCTGGCACTCGATTTAAAAGGCCTCTCCGATTTTTTCTGTAAAAATAAAGATATCTTCTACACACGAAAACCGATCGCCCGTTGGATGGCGCTTCTATCATCGATTCTTCATAAGCTGCGCATTGTTATGAGCTGGCAGTGTATCTTTCCCTTTTTTTTCCCTACCATTTATTTCCCAATTCTCCACCAAGGAATGATTTCCAAGTGAGGAGGGTACGATAAAATGCGGTGCGACTTTATAGCAATTTCTCTTTCGGCGTGGAAAATTGAAGAATGTCCCCGATGCCGCTTTACGAATAACTACCGAAGCTGCGTATCGCGTCTCGCGTAGCAACAATCGAAAACCCGTCATGCGTAAGTGGGTAAGAAATATAAAAACAACACGTGCTGGTGGTCCGGTATTATGTCATCGTTCGAATATATTATGCCGAGAAAACATATCTTTTTTCGCACTTAAAACAACAATATCTGGAAGCGCCGAGTACAAAAGATACTTCACGTTTCAAGTTGTTTTTTGGTAGCGGAGTTTTCTTATACTTTTTCAACTGTGCCTTTCTCCATAAATTTATGTTTTGCTTTGAGGTCCTATTGAAAGGAGTTTTTGTTGCGTCATGGCAGGATGCTCAAGTCCATCCGAATCGTTCTGAATATTTGCGGACCATTTAATGTATCCTGGGTCTATAAAGCAAAGATTTTTTATTATAATCATCGTAATCATAACGGCAGCCTGCCGTTGGAATGATAGATTTTTTAGCATGTGCGATCTACACGAGTGTGTCTTTTATGCAGAACAATAATAAAAATCGCTTGTCAAAACATTTCTTCTACCGTCGTAAGCTGCCGGTATCAAAATAATAATGGCCGTTGCCGAAACCACCACCATCAACAGTATGGCGAGGGGAGTTTAATACGATTATGATATTTTTGTTTCTCCTACGCGACCCTTCTGCGAACATAATGTTGCTCAACAAAGAAGAACCCGAATAGTTCTTAGAATATCGCAAGATTTTTTAAGATTTGAAGATTTTTAAGGGAAAAAGGTCAAACTCTAAACATTCTCGGAACGAAATGTTTGCTGCTTTTGCGGAACAAAAAAGAGAAAAGATCCAACCCATCCAGCATTCCCGGCTCCGGTATCACTTTCATTTCGTTTTCGTTTGTAGAACATAACTCCAAACAATCGAATACTTTTGTTAAGAGCATCCGAGGGTTCGGGCTACGCATCGGCACCCGTAAACAAAACAATCCACCAAACACCGATGGCATAACTTTGTCGTCCGTTTTCTGTTCGGCCCTCGTGAGGTGCAGTGGGGAAAGACTTTCCCGGGAGCAAGTAGCATCAAATAGACCCTTTCTTAAAACGGTTACACACTGGGCAAGAGCATTCCCCCGTGGCACCGGGGGTTAATGCGGTAAAAACAAACTTTTGCGCCCAACTCTTCCATTTTCGTTCGGCCGGCGCTCGTTTTCCGGCGAAAACATCCGAGAGAAAAGTTGGTAAAAGCTTTTTTGGCTGCAAACTATGTTCGGGTGGTGCACGATGCATGTGGCGCTCCCCGGTTTGGCTACAAACATGTCAATTTTATTTTACTTTTTGCTGTATATTTATAATGAGTAATGCAGAGTTAGAGTCGAAAAGGTCAGCCGAAAGGTGACTCAGATGTGATGATTTATTTGTTATTGCTTCTGCACAACATGCAATTTACTAGACATTTGAGACGTTAAACATAGCACAATATTATGTTGAAGTGTTTTACACTTCATATTTTCTTTCTTTTTATGTTCACCTTAGCATAGCATATCTGTTAAATTAATCATTTTTCCTGTAAGCTTTATTCATGAGACGTAACTCTTGTTTCGTGTTTAAAATCATCACGTTTTTGTGTGAGTCCATCCATACAACACTACCTAAAAAAAGAGTCAAATAAATCAAGATGAAGTAGAATATGAAATTTAAGAAAAATAACCCCGTTTCCCCATTGACTCGGATACAAATTCGATTCAATTGCAGTTTACGAATTCGTGTTCGTCTGTGCTTTTCGTTTCTTTTCAAGGCTTTGAGTTTTCCTTCTTTGGAGCACAAACTCCGAGATCGTGTCTTTCGGGCTGCATGCCATCGCGTGCGTTCCCAAGCGCATCACGCGGCACTCAACATCGTTCGTCCAATTTAGGATGATACGCCAAATTGAACGCCAATGCCACGTTGCTTCTAGTGGCCTGATTGCCCGATAACATGCTGACTGGCACGAATGGTTCTTGTGACGTACGAAACTAGGGGGGAAAAATGAAAAGTGAAGTCTTTTTCTTTCATGTCAGCATAAATATAATTTCATTAGAACTCGAAGACAAAGAGCTCGGCAGTAGTATCTACTACGAACCATCGGTGTGTTTGAAAATAATTTATGACCCACAACAGAAACAGATGTTGTGGACGCGAAACTTATGCGAATTTTTCTGTGCTCGGTTGAATTGGTTGGAAAATGAAAATATGTTATTTTTGCTGCATATAATCCACTACGGCATCCAAGCGTACAAATGCATTTACACACCAATCAGTTTGATCCTTTAATATACTATTATTGACAAAGATCTCAATTGACTTGTGTTTCCCGTTTTAATATAAAATTGAAAAAGAAAATTTATTTTCCCAACAGTGCAATACAAAAACAAGAATGCAAAACTTTTCTCAAACTGCCACTCACTAACCACCAAATAGACCACTATTTTGTTGTTGCGGTTTATCTGATGACCCTAAGTGTATAAGGTTCTCCCCCGATACGTTTCACGAGCGAATACTGTTAATGAACCCAATAATACGGAGCTCGAGTGATGGGTGGCCTTTACCATCCCTTTATCAAGGCTCGTCGTCATGTATCAAAAGTAAAACGCCTCTGACGGTCTCGCCACGATAACTCATACAGGGCCATCACAAGTACCCTCAACACTTATGTCCTGTGCCGGTCAGCAAACTGTTTGCCATTTAAGCGATCGCTCTAATTGAATCGAATGTTTGGTACCTAAGAAATGAAGAAGCAGCGAAAAAGGCAGGATCAACAATCACATTAAGCACTTTGCTCTGTCAACCTCATAAGCCGGGAAAGAAAAAGAGGTTAGAAATGTAGGATGCTACGAGGATGCAAACATAAACATAAATAAACACAAATATAGTCGCACAAATAAACACACACGAACATACAAATATCAACGCAACAGCTTCAGTCAAGTGACCACATCTCGACAAAAGTGATGGTTGGACGGGGCCGTCCGAAAAACCACCAAACGATTCCCACAGGACGACTCAACCTCGGTCGATGGTAAAGAAGGCAGGAGCCGGTGGTGGGGCTGTCGCTGGAAGGGCATGCAATCTCGGCCGACCGTCGAAAAGGTCGGCGTCGCTGGCAAATGTTGCTAACCAAACAACACTTTGGCACAATTCTTTGTCAAAACTAACATACATCCTTATCTCGTCCTAAAGTCCGGCCATATTTCGTCCTTCTGCCGGCGGCGAACCGGCGTACCGATGACGAGGGGGAGGTGGAAGTGGAGCGGGGACACGAGGGTCAGTCGGTTCGCACGGAAGCGACATCTTCGGTCCTCGGGCCCATTCAAAACGACCGCTCACAATTGGCCCAAAACACCAAATGTCACTTTGAGACTCATCCTATTCCCTTCCCGAGGACGCTTGCCAGCAATTCCTTGCTGGCCGTCCTAAAATCCTTTTTATCGACGACCCCCAATCCCCTCGCTTCGTACGGCTAAGGTCCTCCTCTCCCGCTTCCCTCCCTGACGCCTCGAAAGTCTTCCATCACTTCCGTTGGTTGATGTCCTCGAGCTTCCTCGAGCCAGAAGTCAACATTCACACTCTGCCCGGACAAGCGAGATGGAAACTGATCCACCGCACACTGGCGAGTGGGGAGTGGGGGGAGAGGGGGGAATGGCTGGGCCTCTGTGTGCAGCCCGGTAGGAAGCTTCCGAAAGAAAAACGAAATCAAGGGCATTGGACATCGAGAAAAGCTCTTGGATCGGTGTCGGACTTATTTTCTGGCCCACGGTTCTTCTATGCGACATACAGCTTTTTTCGCTTTTTTCTCTTTTCCTCCTCACCTTCTATTTCACTCTCGCGCTTCGCTTTAGTCATCAACCATTCTTTTCTTAAAGATAGTAAATCGTGCACAACATCAGAAGGATTTTATGCGAACTTTCCTCTGCTCAACGTCTGCCCTCTGCACGCTCCTCGAAGATGGGACATTTTCTTCTCTGTATACTTGTGCCCAACAAATGACCAGAAGAATAAGAGGAAGAAGTAAAAACCTCTCTAATCGTGATGGTGCCCGTCGGTGTGAGAAATATTTTCGTCCAACATTCATATCCTATCGGATGTGGCCTATGCAAAATATAAAATGGCACCACGAAGGGGATATAGCGAACTATTCGTTGAGAGGATAAGGGGGAGGGAGGAGGATACACAACACACTTAGAGATTGACAAGGGCTTTTGAAGGGGAGAAGGCTTACCGGAATACGTTTTCTCATTTACTAGTTCCTCTTTTTAGCAAAGTCAAGCCTTTTCCTAAGATTGTTGTGTCGTCCGAGCTGGATAAAAGACTTCATCCCGCTGAAAGGGACGAAAGCTCATTGGGTAGCATGGTAGATTAAAATTACAACGTTCATGAAAAGTAATGACATTGATGTAACGCGATAAACTTACTAGTGTCTACATGGTAAAAAACGACAAAAACAGAGTTGAAAAACTCCATCAGTTTTGATGGTATCAATATCAAAACTATTAAATCAGCGCGTTAAGTATAGAACTTTGGAACAATTTTGTATTAGCTTTGCTATTTTTCTAATCTCATTCATTTTTAGTTTTGATTTTGTTTCGAAGTAAATTTGTAAATACTAACTTCAAACATAACAAAGAAGTTCTTGCTTTTTATTCATGGTTTTTAAAACACAATGAGAAGAGATGATTGCGTTAAACAATCCTGTTAAGTACATGAATCGAACTCATGAACTGCAGCCGTTTTCTATCCGAATCAAACTTATCAGAAATCTTTTAGTTTAATATGTTAGAGTATTTAACTACTTTTGAGAGAACTTTAGAGGAGAGAGTAACAATTGGCAGCGGGAATTCTTTGTTCCGCCTCTCAAAACACAGATACCAAATAAACAACCGATTCATGTAATTATTTATTCCTTTATGACATTCATATTTCGAATATGTTAAAATTTCAACGGTGAATAAAGCTCATGAAGAAAACTAGGAATTTTACTAAACGCAAAAATAAACGAAATAAACACACCAACGTTTTTACAATCTTTGATATATGTTAAATTTGCGTATATTTCGCTGTACTGTAACTTTTCAGTGAACTCCCCAAAAAAATATGCTTTATGTATCTTGTTACATATGTCAATAGAAAAATTGTATTTCATCATCTGCGATATGGTTGAAACACTACGTGGAAAACCCTTCGAAATCCCGAAGCCCTCTTACTGATCAGTTATTAATATTATTCACAGAACGTTTTCGCATAACGCAGTTTGTTCAACAAACCACATCGAAACAAGCATCACGCCGACATCCCGTAAACTTGTTAGACATTCATAAATAATAATCACTTTCTCCACCCGAGGACAACCAACCACGACGACGGAATGGAAGGAAGCGGGGAGGGGCCGAAAAACATTCCCAACAAACATAAAGAAAAGTAAACAACTGAAGCCCGATTCAAAACTACAACCATCATCGCGCGAACCGTAAAACTGCTGAATCGGAAGAACTTTTATCCCGCTTCTTGTTTCCTTTTTCTTTTCCATGTTAAACATCTTACTTTTTTCGCTTTCTTCAGCGAGACGAAAATGGTGGATTTCTATTCCTTACACCGAAACTAACGCGCTTTCCACCCCGTGGAAAGAGCGGAACGTTAGTGCACCGTTTTTCGTTCGAACAATCTTCGGAGTTTCGAGCGGCGTTCGGGCAAAAGTTCTGTTGCAGAGTTTTCGGGCATAACCCGGCGAACCGAAAAGTGAGCAGAAAGGGCCAACAAAACGCCTCAGAAAACTGGACCGAAGAACACAAGTAACGAACGAATGCCAAAATTGAAAGTTGGACATGGCAGACAATTTGTCCCGTATTGATTTCTTCCATCGCGGCGAGGTGACGACAGTTCAACGGTGGGAAACGGAATTTTCTACCAGTTTAGGGGAATGGGTCCGATGAAGAGAGAGAGAGAGTGGGAAAGGAAAATGTAATACCCCGGAGGCTAGGCTAGGGGTGAATCGGCGAGGACGAATCCAAATCAAATCCCACGGACATTACGTTTGCGTCTCGGAGCGGCGTGTTCGGAAGCAACAGGACAACGGGACAGGGATTCGATGCGAAAAAATGGCGCCGGAAAATCAAATGACGATAAAAAAGGAAAAATTATTTGATTACATCTGGTAGAACGCTTTTTTGTGGGTTTTTAATTTTTTCACCCTCCCAGTTCCGCCCCCCTCCCGATCGAACCCCCCTCCAACGTTCGACAGCGAATTGCTAAAGTTCGGTTTCCGTTTTTCATCCCCATCCCCGATGGACAGGGGGCGGGCGGGTGGAGTCAGAACGGAAGCGATTACGAAAGGAATTGCTGTGGAGATTCAGAAAGGGAGCGATCTGCACGCAGCAAGAAACGTGGACGGAAGCAGACCAAAAAAAAAAAAGACACACGCACAAACACAATTCCGAATCGCTTGAACACGAATATAAATTCAAATGAAAAGGTTTATTTCACCGAAGCGATTTTATGGGAGTGATAAAATTTTAAACCCGTGTTTAATCTTTCACGGCTTTTCACGAGCGAGTTGGTCGGGAAAGGATTTTTCCTGGGGGCGCCTCCGACCGAATTCTGGTTATTTTATTCCTTCCGATCTTTCGCCCGGGATCGGACCGGGGACATGGTAATGCAATGTTTAATGTGTTCACGCTTCACGCGACGAAGGTCAACTCCCACAGGAGTGGCATGAGGCGAGCGTGGGAGAGGGGGGGGGGGCTACCAACTATCGAGGGTACAGTAGAACCCGCCTAGGGTGGACTGAGATCAGAGGAAACCCCGGAAACTGCTAAGAACGAGACATAATTTCAAACGTAATAATATGTAGTTAAATAAACAATGCAAAATCCATGTTCGAGGTAAATGTTGTAAAATAGTATGAAATGGATCATTGAGGATGTTAGAAAACGTCTTAAAGGAAATTTTTTGTCGAAAAAGTTATGTAAGTTGTCGAAAAGTTATGTTAAAGTCCTTACCATTTATTTTTATTTATTATTTAGGTAAGAAAACCTTAAAAGTGATTTTTCATCAGCACAAAATGTTTAGCAAAAGGTTTTGTTATGGCTTTTTTATCGTTTATTTATGTAAAAACCCTGATCAAGTGTTAACATTGTTTCGTGTAGATAGCCAACTGAATCCGAATACTAGAAAAACAGTACAATGACAATTAGAGTAAGGTCTAGCGATGGAAAAACACAAAAAAATCAAGGCAGAAAGTGTTTAGCACGAATTTCATTTTATCCAAGATCAACTGTATTTTTGCCTAGCATTCCAACAGGACGTTTTTTGTCCACGAATGGTCGTTAAATTGAAAAACGTTGCGTACGCGGATGGTAAAAAATTAACGCAACTCTTAATGCAGCTGGTCGCATGACGTGTTTTTGGACATTCCATCCCCAAACCCTCGCTGAATGATATAAAAGTGGGGCTGTAAGAAGGGTAGCTTTGTTTACCCGCATCGTCGACAAATCAGCGATCAACGAAAAAGGCAACGAGCCATTTTCGATGCCCGCAATAATTCCACAAATGCTTTTATGGTGTGTTATTTATTGATAGTGAGTGAGTGGGTGGGCATAAAGCACCACCCACAGCTATAGTTTCGTTTTTTTCCTTCATCTGATTTTTATATTTCTATCACAGCTCATCTTTGCCCGGCATAAACAGCACGACACAATCTAACGGAGCGTGACATCGAAAAAATTAATCCATGGATGCTTCTATAAACAAATGAAAAGCAATGAAACTCATGTGCAACGGTGGGGAAGTAATGGGATGGCCAAAAAATTCAAAAGCGCTGGAGAGGTTTTCGCTTTCGAATGGAATGCCATGAGAATCATTAAAACAACATTCTTATTCACGGATTTGCTGTAAGCACTGTTCGATATATTTCGAAACTTCCACACAAGTGTCTTCCCGTCGACTCCAGTAAGCCGCTCAGTGCATTTCCATGTCCATATTCAATAACACATTTTGCTCGATAAATCAAAACCCATTCCGTACGAAAACACAACGCACAGTGCGACCGTTGGGAACGCCAAAACTGCAATTAGCATAAAATAAATGCACCCCCGGAAGGTCGCTTTGGTTTGCAATCGGAAAGCACTTTCATCATTCGAACAAATTTTCCGCCGGCTACTATGACAACCACTCCACCCTTTTCTCCACCCACTGAGAGTGTAAACATGAAATAACCATCGGGAAAAAAAAGCGGTACAGTGGTATGGAGATGGTTCCCCTTTTTGGTGACACCAACCGGAAGGAGTCATCGAACACGCACACGCACTTAGCCCGGTGCCATTTTGTTGCCCATTCGTTTTGGTGGGAAGGGGGTTTGGTTTGCAAAATGTTAGCGGCAGCAAACACGGTGGCTGATTGACAGCGAAAATGCTCACACACATGCAGACACGAGACAGAAGGGAAAACACGTATGACGATACTTCCAACACCCGGCTGGAGAACTGCAAACAGGGGGTGTAAAATTTGTTTGATTTTCCCACACGGCCGTTGTTTATGCACCCACTTTGACAAACCCCAATGGTATGTGTGTATGTCCGCGTGAGTGTGCGCTTTATATCAATATTCGATTTATGCATTTATTCGCACTCAGTTACGAACAGACGAACCATGGCGCGCCCCCTTCCGCGGGGGGGCTGGCGGCTTCTGGCCGTGTCATTTATTTTGCATTTCGATACGATCAATCAGACTCATCCGTGGGGTTTTCCACGAATTCGCCCATTCGGTGGAGTGAGGGAAAAACTCTCTTCCTTCTCCCACCCACCGACGGACGCAAACCAACGATTTGCTTCAATTAAAATGCAATTGATGCAAAAACGTCGACGTCACTCGATGCCATGTGTGGGTCGTACCAGAATAATTTGCACCCCTTTTTCCCCATCCAACACTGACTCTCCTTTTATGTGTGTGAAAGTGTGTATGTATCTCGACCTCCGTGGATAAATAAATCACAGAAATCAATATTCTACGCGCGGACAATCTGCCAGCTGCAAATAATGCAATGTGTCGATTAGCGAATTCGTATCGTTTCGCGAGGCGCTTTTTACAAAAGGAAGTGATGAAAATCATGTCATCCTGTGGAAATTCCCCCAAGCGTGTTTTTATTTTGTATCTACAAATGGATCCCGCACCAACATGGAAACACTGGACTTTGACCACAGGTCAAATAAACACATTACACTGTGGAAACAATTCTTGTTTGTAACTTCTTTTTGATATGCTACTAGGTTTCCTCCTCGGAAAACCGCCTCATTCATGAAAACTTGGATCATTACTTACTGTCGACGGCTTTTGTAGCGTCAAAACTACGTCAACTTTCGGCCATCTTTTCCATTACGCTAGGCTTCGTTTGTACCTTCCATCTCGAAGTATGTAACCCAAAGTACATCACACTTACCATAAACACACCCTACGTTCCGTAATAAACAATACCTCTTGGAAAAAAAAACCTATTGATTCTCCACCCACCGCCCAGAGAAGGGAAAAAGGTCTTCTCATAAATTGAATCCGTAAAAGAACCATCGTGCCTTCGATTTACAGCCAACACCGGAGTACACCGGGGCCAAAGATTCATCATCGATAGATGACGCTGACACGTCGACAATCACGACCGTGTCTCGTAGTGTCGCCCTTATTTCAGGAAAACTTTACGACGTCCACTAGGATTTATAATCCTTTTTTACAACCCAAATCAAATGTTGTTGAGAGCGGTACCGGCACCGGTCCAGTTCGGGGAAAAACAACTGCACTCACCAGTGATTTACGGTTTTCCGAGTAGGGTTTTTTTTCTATTTCCCGCACCGCGCCCTAAAGTCCGGCCAAGAGCTGTTGCATCCAACGACACTCGACCGACCGACATTACGAAATATTGCGTTTTTTTACGCTCGCCCCCGCGAAGATCATCACGGTCGTTCCACTTCCAATTTTAATAAGTTCCATAATAAAACCCCAAATCGTAATCTTCCGCCTCGTCGTTGGAAATAGTTTTCCCACTGGGTTGTTGTCCCAGCATCGTTCCTCGCGAATATTAATGTAAAATAATGTTTATTTTTGTTTTCGCCCAAAGCTCGGTAGGCTCGTACGGTATAAAATCTAGAGCGCAGGCCGGCTGGCTTTCATTTCCGCTGAGTGGTACCACACTCCAGTGGGCCGAAGAACTTGCTATTGAGGTCCGCTTCAAGTCACCAACCATCACGGCTCACTGCGGAACCACTGGAGCCTAGAGGCGAGGACCAGCCAGTGGTCAGAGAGTCGGTTGTCCCGGTCATCGATGCTGATGATGCTCAGCTCCCGGCTCCGCAAACGAGCGATGGAAAAAGCCTCTTCCCTCGCCATAGTAATGAGTATTTGTTCAAAAACGAAGCTATGGAGAAGGCTCGCGAATGGTTAGGTCCGGCCCTCCCCCTTTAAAGCACGGATGCGGGAAATATTGTAATGTAAATAGAACCATCATCACCGTTTCCGGGACGCTCGGTTCTGT
The DNA here is from genome assembly GCF_943734705.1 of Anopheles coustani. Lineage (NCBI taxonomy): Eukaryota > Metazoa > Arthropoda > Insecta > Diptera > Culicidae > Anopheles > Anopheles coustani. The sequence goes on from NC_071289.1 coordinate 26,427,914, forward strand.
GGTGCACGCCGTTCGGCCAACTGACCAAGGGTGCGGTGCCGAGGTTCTTGGTCTGTTTCCTTGAGATAATACCACAGTCAACCATCCATCCATCCATCCATCCATCCAACGAACCGGCCAACTAGTCGACCTAGCAAGCAGGCAAGCAAGCAGGCAAGGACAGAATGTCATACACCACGGTTGAGTGGAGCTGTCCTTCAGGCAGGCCTTCATGATGGCTATGATTGCATGCATCTAGTGGTGCTGGACCTCGTCCCGGATACAGGGCCACACCCAAGCAAGCAATCTAGAATCAGAAGGGGTGCAATTGAAAGTTTATAGCTTCGGTTTTGAGTTTGACAACAGCTTGAACATATTGTGGGGAAATGTATTACGTACAGTCCCAAGTCATGTTGTGTATGGCAGTGTCTGCTTAGTTTGGAATTGACTAAGAGTATATGAACATGTCAGTTGGGTAAAAGAAGGTTTCTTTTTACTCCACCCATCAAGCATTATAACAACCAAGGCCTTCGTTGGAGCGAGCTCGCCTGCTTTTTTCGAGATTCTTAACAAACAAATGTCCCACCAGAGAGGGCAGTCTGTCGTGAAAACGTGCAAGCGAAATGCTTTATTTTCCCCCCCTCCCAATCCCTACGAGTCAGCGAAAGAGGAAAAAGCGGCTGTGCAAAAGTGTATGCCACATCGTCGAGGGAGTTTTTAGAAAGTTCTTCACCGTTCTCGTCCCTCTCTGTTCATCCTACACCTTCCGGCGGCTCAGTGCCCCAGTGGGTAGTACTTAATTCTTCCATTTTCCATTTTAATTGCCACTCGTTGCAGCCTTCTTCCATTTTGCCCTCGAACGATGGCGATGCAGAGTTAGCAGTACACCAGAGCCGCCGAAGCGATTCTTCCCGGTACTGCAACGCAAAGTTGCGGGTTTTGCCGCTACACTGTTGTTACTCTGGGCAGAATAAGAATCTGCTTTTCTCGCTCCATAATGCGATGCGATAAATTAAGCTGCAGCAAATAATTATATCGTCATTTTCTCACCAATCAACAATGGTGGGTAAAAGTGCACTGATAACTCTTCGCCAGAAAGGGCAACACTGGCTGTATCAAAACTTTGTAGTGTTGTTTACTGTTTGAATCAACTTCTGTAGATTGTCCGACGCTCTTCATGCACCTTGTGGTCTTTTGGAAGATCATGAACATTCAGGGCATAGAAAACACCACAGTGGGGTGGGTGTAATGGGTTAATTCACATTTTAAATAAGCAGAAAAGATATTCGTTTGAAAAATTTGATCTTACCATAAGAACTCAATTATCGGGCTCCAATCTAAACAAGATATTAAATGTTGTATAGTTTAGTAGAAAAAAGAAATAAAAGAAGTAAGATTATAGGACATATTATAACAAACGGTTAAAACAATTGTTATAACTCAACAGGTTTTGTCTTGTACTTCCCAAAATTTCATGTTTCACGTGCTCATTTGTTTTAAATGCCATGAGGACATTTCTTGAACAATCCGCATTTGTTTTTAACTGAAAAAACTAAAATAAATTATCTGAACGTAACGGAGTTATAAATAAATTTAGCAAGACTAGATTTGTCATCATTAAATCAAACAAATTTGATAATTTGTCTATTTCTAAGTCTTATCTAACGCATCTAAACCACTCCAACTTCAACCGGAAGTTTAATCGGCACTTTTTAAATCATTTATCCATTGATTGTTTTATCCATTTTGCATTAAAAATGTACCCCCCTCCCAATCGGGATTACGACTAGCCGATATCTGATTTTGTAGGAAAAAACAATTCCACAATCGTTCGAGTGACCCAACTAAAACGAGTTCCCAATGACATGATTTAATTTAGATCCCTTCCGAATCGAGATTTGGTTCGTTGCTGCCACCCCACTTGGGATGACTTCCCCTTGGATCCAACTCTATTCTACCGAGCAAAACACCCCAATTGCAAAACTGGCTCGCTTAAAATCCGGATCGGTTGCCAATTCAATTGACAATCAAAACAAAATAAATTTCACGCCGCATCTCAGTGCCCTCAGCTGGTGCAATTTCCTCCCGGTACACGGTTATGTTTGGGTTTGTTTTTTTTTTCTTTTACATGCCACCCCTCTCGGTCGATTGAAAACTAATTTCAACAGTGTCGAGATTATGGTACGTACAATCGAATGACGTTAGCGGGAAATTTATCGGTTTTTATTCGGATCTTTTCCACCGCTTCCCACTATAGTTCGATCACCGGCCGCCCGTCTTGAATTTGATTTTTCGCTATTAGATTTTCAAACAAAAAAACATGGTCGTTTGTATACACACAACACGTTGTATCGATTTGGAACCGTCGGAATGCTCATATGGTGGAAGTGATCTGATTGCGGGACGCTTTTCGAACCGAATAAATTGTAATTTAAATAAACGAAACTTGGCAATTGAATTTTAATCGCTTTTGCCCACCAAGACACAACCACCACCACTTCCCCGGCATCCGCAAGTGTTATTCGGCAGGCTGGAAATCGGAAAACCACTAGGACCGAATTGGCGCACATTGCTCCCGTTTTACGAGCCCGCTCGTTTATGGAAGTACGAAATGTGGCGAATTAATCATTCGGCTTCTGCCGCGTGGTGGTTTCCAATCCTCCCGAAGGTCCCAAAAAAAGGCCCCGTTTTCCGGGAACCTCGTAAATCAGACATCAATCCCGCTGCCCTGGATGGGACGTGACGCGAGTAAATAATTCATCAGCCGCGTGGGCCAACACGCTCCAGGCCTAGAACTAGACGCCTAGGCTGCCTGCCGGAGCAGATCGCTTTTCCGCTTCCTACTCGGGATTGGCAAAAACTTTTCGCAATTGGTTTTCCCGAGTCCGTGTCGTCAATGTCCACGTCCTTTTTCTATTACCACTCATCAATTAGGTTGGCGGATGGTCTCTGATTAAATTTCGCTTTTTCTCACCATTGTGCACCACCTCGGTTGCGTGCTTGTCTTCTCCTCGTCCCGATCGCATCGTCGTTTTGATTATTGTCCTTTTCTTCGTCGGATCCGGTGGACATCTTATTCGACTTGCAATGGGCTGAAAAAAAGGCGTAGAGTACGGCAGTCTCGGTATTCACGACACTTGGCGGAAACCAAAGCGTTTTCGGCAGCCACCAACAGATTATATGCACACGTTCCGACCATTTCCGTACGCCCGTAGGTTTTTGATTGCCTTCCATTAGCCCTGTTGCTTCGCCCCGACGTCAAAGTGGAATTCGGTAGTTCGCCTTTTGCTTCCCCTCTCTTCCTTCCATTCCTACCAAAGACGGCCACTACCGGAGCTCATTACATTTCCCGAAAACTTTCCTCTTTTCCCCGAATTGATATCGTCTCCGGGGCCGGGTTGGTGGCGAAGCAAGTAATTGCCACAAGGGAAGTTGATGAACTTAGAGAAATGCGGCGCCAAAGGCAAAAGCCTCCGCATGATTGGCTACGGCGTTGGTAGAAGGGCAAAAAAGAAATCACACTACCTTCTGGTGGAGCCTATTGACTGAAATATTCACTGAAATGGGAACTAAATTTTGGTGCAAAAGTTACCCATCGCGAGAAACGTGACATCGTTGCATGCGGAGGGAGAATTTATATGTGAAGAAGTGAACCTTCAGTTCGTTAGGTTTTTTTTCAGAAAATAAGAGTCCACTCGAACGTATTTGATAGACAACAAGTGACGAAGACGATCAAGTTGCACAAAGCAAATCATATTTTTCTTTATACTTTCCGCATATTTGCATATTTTACCAATACTCCATACTTTCGTTCATCGTTTTCAGAGCAGATTGCAGTGATTTTTATTCACAAGAAAAATTCTTTTTCTGATCCATCTGTTAAGTAATGAAAAGATCGTTTGATGTTAGTGTATGAACGGTCCATTGAGATATTTCTATCCTTCCATCCAGGCATATTCATTTCAACCTGCAACAAACAGCAGCAAACGAAAATATGCAGGTGAGGGTAAAACCCTTCGCTCCATTCCTGTAGCTTTATTTATTTCATTGCGAGATGGACGTAACTCATAAAAAACGCATATTAAGATCAATTCATAATATTTTCCACAGAAATAGTAACAAAAAAGCTAATAAAAATGAAAATCCTTGCAATAAAAGCGAACACTCTGGCTCTTTCACGCGACTATCGTTACTACTAACTTTTGATCTCGAGTATCTCATTCAACGACTACCCTATTTGTGAAAGCACCAATTCCAATAGCTCACGATGCACCTGTAATGCAAATGAGAAACAACTTTATTCCACTTTCTGTTATATTCATTACGCATCTACAGTCCGGGAGAGTGAAGCATTTTTTAAACTCTCATTGCCTTACCCCAACTGCACTCGAAAACTTACTGGGTTGACGAAATTTCACTCAATTAAAAAATAAATTCGTCAACCTCTGCACTACATTCACGCGAGCACCTACGGCACGAGGGGTTTTAATTGCATTTTCATCAAAAACTTTTCGAGAGCCCCTCGAGCGCGCTGCGTGCTACCGGAAGCTAGTTGAACCACGCGGCCCATGGCATGATGGTCCTGTTGGGGTGTAGTTGTATGTACAAAAGAGTCACGCGTGTCAAACAAAAAGAGCGAACATGTGGAACGAACATGAAGGTTTATATTAAAAATGTTTACCCACGGAAGGTGGCCAGCCTGATGGGTGGCTCTGATGTTGACTTTTCATTTTTAATTTACTTTTTCTTCCTTTGTCCTTTTTGTGATTGCGTTTACCACCATAGGCATCCGGTACACCGTGGGTGCATCGTGTTGTGCGCGGCAACTCGCTTCTAAAGCAGACACGCGGCTAAGTGGTAGTCGATATTTAAACTCCTCGAGCGTACCCAGTTCAAAAGATGAGAAGAGGCAAAAAGATAATCATCCCTTTAAAAAATAATATGAACCACTGGTAGGAAGATTAATAACGAACCTACTTTAATTTAAAAATGTCACTCAAAAATTAAATTCGCGTCGCTTGTCGCTTGACAATCGAGCCTGGCTCTATAGTAGATCGATAAAATCAATTTTACTACGATGTTGAAAACAGTTCGTCTACTTGTATTTGTATTCTTCATCAAAAGTGATACTTGCATTTGGAAAAACCCATCTTAAAGATACCGAAAGCATCCTTTGAAACTTACCATCGAAATGTTTGCATTTTTCCACCAAACCACATTCATTGCGCTGGGTGGTTGTTTGTTTTTACCCTGAAAAAGAAGGATTCCTTTGCCCAAACAACACCTGGAAAATGCAACACCTTTCCGTTGTGTTTAGTTATTTATTTGCTAATTATCGTCCACCTCAGATGATGTTTAGCTGAACCCGAACTGGTCAAGCCATGCAAATGACGGTATTTTCCCTCGCTGTATGAATTATGAAAATAATGAAACTTAAAAGGTAAGATACAGGTAAAGTTCTATCGTGAGTTGAAGTATCCCTCCCGTATGCTGGAAATTAGTTTGGTGAAAAACTGATAACTAAAATCAAATTCGAGAATGTTTCAGATAATAAGGTAAGTGAAATCAGCATCAATAATTTAAAATGTTGAATACCATGTGTTTAGAGTGACATTTTCAAAAATGTAAAAAGAATAAAATGTTGAACATTATTTGATTCTAAAGATATGCAAAATATGTAATTATCCCAGTTGTACCACCTTCGGTCCTCACTTCTTTTTCTTTAATACACACCATGTAACCCTTTCAGGTTTGCTAGTTTAAAAAACAACCTCAGATTGACTATTTGGAAAATCATTCGACTTCCTCTGCGTTCCAAAGAGCAGACCATTAGTTCGCTCCAACCGTTCTTCTACCGTATGATCTACGAAACCCTCACCAAAGGCACGCGTCAACGTCTTCTTCGCCGGAGTTTGAAGGAAATTGCAAATATCCTTGATTATGTCGATTCCATAAAGACCGAACCCTTGCGAGGGTTTGCCTTCGATTGAGAGATGAGCTCGCACGGCCGGCGTTTTGGGATGGATTGGCCGGCTTTTGCCCCGAACCATTTAGCTAGTAGTTTCCACGGAAAATCCTTTAATCATCCTTTCCCCGAAGCACACGAACAAGTGAGCCTTGGATCACTTCTTCGCTATATCCGTCTTCAGATGGTTCGTGCCAGGAGGCGGGGGTTTCACTCCCTCAAGAGCGGTCCGCGTGAGATCGCTTCAAAGTAATCACACGCCTGGGCCCGGCTTACCTCGCCCCCCCCAGCTTCCCGCACGGCAACACTTTTGTTTAGCTTCATATCCAACCCCCCGTCGGATTATTGCCTTCGCGTCAAAGCGTCTCCGGTGAACCGTGCATATGTGTGCGCCATACAAACAGCACCGACCCGTGACAAGACAGCAAACACTCAAACACACACACACACACACGCTAGGCAAGGAAAACCGAGGGGCTAAACCTTGACGCCCACTCGCCGTAACCCGGAAACGGGTGAATGAGTCTGAGCAAATATTTAGAAAACACCCAGACACACAAACACACCGGAAACGGTAGGACACTCCGGGTTAGAGGTGTGCGTGTGTGGATGCCAAGGGACGCGTGTTCCGGCGATGAACAATATGATTTATGTTGCTGTGGTGGCCGGTCGACAGCCGACCTGAAGCGATGGTTCCACCAAAAAGGACCGCCTTCTTCGTCTTCGCCATCGTCCGATTTCCCCAACACGCCACCTAAGTCGTTCCTTCCCTCTAGTAGTCCCCGACCAAGAAACTCGTCCGTCAGTCAAGATCCTGCACACACATACACTCCACGCTTGGGCCCACTAAGCTGCACTATGCGGAAGCCAGTATTTGTCCTCGAGTGACCCAAATAATTCGGAACCCTTCCTCTTCCAGTGCCAAAAGGCAATAACCCTTTCTGGGGGACGTTACGCCCCGGTTCGGATGGTGAGAAAATTTACATTTCCCTACGTGCGTTTCCCATTGCACCAAGACCACACACACACGCCCACACACTTACAGGACGGTGTGACACGTACACATCTAATGGTAATTATTATTGACAACCGCAACCGACCGCGTGTCAGATTGCTTTACACCCAATTGATTTGCTCCTTTGGGGATAATCGGCATTCCGGCTCACGGAGCATTTCGGGTGTAGTGGAAACCTGCTGACGCTAGTGAAGTAATTGGTAATTTGCTGTACGTAGCTCCCTTCGAGAGCTTTAATTAGTGGCGTTAAGAACTAAGCCTTGAATGCATTCGGTTGCGTTTGCGTCATTGCATGTCGAAAAAGTGCTAATCCTCTTGCGTAGGATTGAACAACATTTGAGCTCGTCCTGTTGAGCTCGACAGCTTTCTTGATCCATACAGGATTACAAGCTTCCGAGGCCTTGCGAACATCGAAACAATTAGTCCTTCATTGGCATCAATACGCATATGGTGTCTATGCTCAAAAACTTCTCACCACGATAAAGAATGTCAGATTAAAATAACAACTGATCGAACATTTAGCATCCAGAATACTCACAAAGAGAACCCAAAAACTGTAGGAGGATGTTGCATCCCCCATTACCAGAACTATGGCAGTAGGCAAATTGTCAGTTGATCCATTGTAAATTGAGTTTGTCTACCGGGTTTTAGTTTGTAGAGCGACAAAATCGAAAAACGAAAAACGACTAGATCGTGCATGAAATAACGTCTGGTGCACGACGAACCAGCCTCAAAGCCTACTGTAGATCGAATTGAATTTATCCATTATACAACGGTGGGAAGGATTGGGCGGACGGTGGGGAAGCACACTGCAGCCCAATTTCATTCCAATCGCCAATAATCGGATGCATTTTCGGAAGCGGCACGGAGGAGGCCAGTTACAGCCAGCCAGCAGTGCACAGCCCAATGCAATCATCGTTATTTAATGGGAAGGCGGGTCTGTTTTTGCCGCCGGACAACGCAATGGCACTGGGTTTGGGCAGAATTTGCGACAGCTAGCTGGGGAAGTGTTTCGGTTTGTTCGGGATGCTCTAATTACATTAAAGATTGCTTTTTGATCCAGTTATCGGTACGCCCGGTTCCCATGATGAATATGGATTAGAGTAATGATTTCCGACAACTAACACCGAACACGACTGCAGATGTCGTTGCAATTGTCGCCGGAGGCAAAGTAGGAGAAGGAAGAGGAAAAATAGTTTTCCACCTTCCACTGGTCCGGTCCCTCGTCGGGAGCAGCAGAAGTGGCAGATTAAATCGTGTGCCAAGTTAGGGTATAATTGTTTCCACTTGGGAAATCTGTTTGTACACATTACGACCGGTGCAACTCATAACCCCACGTCGCCATTACAAGGGATAGGGTTTGGCTACGGAACGCACACGATAGGGTTTGGCTACGGAACGCGAACGAGTTTGAACCTGTGACAGAGTTATTAATTTGGCAAGCTTTCATGTTCAATTGGACGATCTATATCTATTACATTCCGTTGTTTGCTTCCAATAGATTATTTTAAATGATACTTTGGTCAAATGGAGCAACCTGCACTTATGTTCCATTTTATACATTGAAATTGATGTACGCTGCGTACCTAAAAAAGGGATTTTATTTATATCACTAGATAGTTCAAATAACTGTTTATGTGATTGATACAACTGGAAATTAGTTTAGCTGATTAGTTTTTGGAAATAACCCGGTTCGCAAGGATTGCCGAATAGCTGACCACAAGTTCTCCTAAATTTTGTATTTTTCCATTTTATAGTTTGCTTCCATATTTCCGATTTGGCGTAAAGCTCTAATTTGAAACACTTTTTTGTTTTACACTAGCACACACGAGAAGTTCATTATTTTCAAACTCTTTAGTTTTATACATGCAAACAGATGAACATTTTCCCAAACTGAGAAAGACTGTAGTTAGAATTCCAAACTTTATATTTTTATTTCAATTTATATTTTTATCATGTCGAGTATACCGGGATGATTCCTATAGTAAGTAAAAAAAGTTGAAAATGCTAGTTTTTAATGTAATGTAACACAAAACCACGTTGATTTTCATCTTTGAACAGCTGGTATTGTATCTAAACCCCATTTAATTGGAGGACGGAATAACTTTTCATAACGTTAGGTATGGCCATGTTCCTAAGCACAAACTTTGTCTGTTATCTTCTTGAAAGCCTTAAAAGCCGCATTATATCGATTCAGTTAATATGGTGGAAAATTGGAATTCCCCTGGTGTATCAAGGTGAAAGAATGAGATTTTTCAATTTGCCGCCTTTTAAATGGCTAAACATATTTCTACACAACTGATGCTGCCACTTTTCCATCAAGCTGTGTACGAAGGAAAATCCAGTACAGCAATTACTTCGCTGCCGGTAACCGGTGACCCGGTAATGGCGTGTCTTTGATTCCACCAGCATTAATTACGGATTCGTTGATGGACATTTTACGACTGCACGCGTGTCGATAGCGATAGGAAAATCGTTGGCCGCAGGCACGGCAAGACGTTTCCGTGTCCGATCGATGGTTGCTAATGCTAACACTGGCCCCGGATGTCGTCACTTCAACCGCAGTCCCCCACCTTTCTCCCCCCCCCCCTCACGGAGTGAAATAGCTTCCCCGGAAAATGATCCGTGAAAACCAGCGACCAGCGTCATTCCGGAGACGTTCCAGCGGATGGACCGTAAACCATTAACATTTTGTATTTTGATGTTGTCCTCACCATCACCAAGGATGCAAAAAGTCCGTGTCCTTACCGTGCTCCAACATGCCTTTCCTCCCCACGACCCTTTGCTGCAACCGCAAACGCAGGGATGAAATAAATTTTCCGCGAAATTTTATACAAGCAATAAAGAGGCACTTTCCACGCTGACCGGTTTGGCCTTCCGTGCCAACCTTGCGGCCACCAATAACAACTGCTGGGTTCCGCAGGAAAATATAGCTTCCCCTGCTCTCTTAACCCCCTTGCTTCCCTTCCTCCCTTCATGACACTAATTTTTCGAAATGGCGGTTTGCCGCTTTATCAGCCCCGAGTCATTTGCCGGTTTTATGCCATTCTGTTGACAATGCACGGATCGGACAATCCCGTGGCCGCATCCTGCCATCGGACTGCCTCCAGAAAATTTTCGCTTCTTTCGCCCGGCAATGTTTAATTACTTGAAAGACCAACGCTTGCGCCGCGGGAGACAAGCGTTTTCGGTACGGGCAATTAATGTTTCGCGCGATAAGCTGATCGTCAACCGGAAATGTGAACAATTTTGCGATTGTGCCTGATTTGCCGTTCTATTGTCCCGATGATGGTGTGTCCGTGCAATGGGTTAAGCAATCTGGCTTTTAAAGTAAGCTGCAATGCCACTACGTGGACTACGACGCATTTAAAATTAATAGCTTGCAGAATCAGATTTTTACAAAATGCTCTGTTTTAAGCTACAATAAAACAATTTTACGGCATTAAGCTTTATAGTAGGAACAAGTACTGGTAATTACAAACAGAAATGATTACTTAAAGAGTATTTGTTCTGAAATGTTACCACGCGCTGTCGTTTGTAAGATGAATCGCTAGACAACAAGTGGCGCATCGGCAACAATAAAATGTCACCATTTGCACGATGTGCGCATAAACAGAAAATTATCTCGAGCCATCAACGCAACGAGCTACGTTTACACCTTATCATGATAGACTCCCCAAAAATCCCCGTTGGAAAATAACCGTGCATAAAAAGGGCGATGAAACTCAAGCTCCCCGTCCATTTTTCCCTCGCGACACCGAGGGGTTTGCATAAGAAAATACCGTCTGATTACGCATACAGTTAAATTAAATTTCATAAGCCCGTTAATGCAGTGCACGTTTTGGCTGTCAGCAAGGAACGACGAGGCAGGGGAGGCCGAGGTCCGACCGAAAGGGAATGGGACCGATATGCCGTACGGACCGCGTCGTTCCGACCGGTCCCGAGATCGGCCTTCTCCCGGCGGACTATTTACGACGCGTTTGACATAGAGAGCGTATAGCTGCGGTGGCATCCCACAGTTTTGTTCCACCCTCGTTTTGGTTGGGTATATGTTAAACGAAAAAAAAAAATGAAAAGTAATTAAAGCTTGCTATGGTGATAATATAATAAAATTTCCCTTTTTTTCTCGTTTCCCATCCTGGTGTGACCCATTTGCCAGTCGAGTTTGCTTTTTTCCTCCTCGCACGTGTTCTATTTTATACAGTTTTTATTCTACTCTCTACTTTCAACTTTTTCTACCAATTTTTCCTCTCTATTCATGAACTCTATGTATCGCGTTGTGCCTTGGTCATAGAAATAGGCTCGTGAGGCACGGATGTGCAAATTATTAGTCTGCTGTGGAACGGCAAAGCGGAAACTTTAGCAAGACACCAAGAGTCGAGCAGACCGTAGCCTTTTCGTTAGATAAAACATTGTCTATCGAATGGTTCGTACTCATAATGGTTGCTTGCTCGGATAAAACTACCGTGAATGGGACGTAGCAGTATAATTGGAACGCATGAAAGCATGAAAAGCGAGAGAATCCTCCGGTTTATTGTGAGCCTTTTTTAATTTTATCAAAGAGCACATATTTTATAGGAACAAAAAAAGGCTGATGGTAAATTTGTTTCACACAACATCGGAAGCGTGTAGCAATATTTAGAAACAAAAGAATTGGTCTTTAAAAATTAATTATTGGATCTTAACGCGTAGGACAACATTTTTCGCACACTCATAGAATCATGTTGGAGAAATGGATTATTCCATCTATTCGAAAAAAAACCTGGATTATGAAATAACAACATTAAGCCCAAAATTGAAGCTCCACTCGAGGTATATCGATTTCAGGAAATATGAAAGCAGCAGTGCATAGACTACACAGATTAAAACGAACCTCCATGGACTTGTAACGGCATGCCATAATGGCAAGCTCTTCACGAAATTGTATGCGATCGAACCATCGAACGTTTTAGCGGCCAGCAAAGGTGCTGAAAACAATGGTTCCATAATGTTCGAGGGATCGCAAATGGTCGATTTTCAAGTGTGGAAAAGTCTACCATCGTCCAGGTTACGAACGATGGAAATGTATGCTCCCGTTTTGGGGAACTACAACGTTTGGTTTTGCGCTTATCGTGAAAATCAGTGGCGAACGAGGAGCGGCCCAGCATCTTTTACCAGAGCTAGTCTCAAATTTCTGGCCCATAACAACCATCCCACGTGGTATTTTCCTGGGAAGAGATAAAAATAAACTCCAACATACCAGAATGGCGCCCTCATGAGGGTAGAAAACAACGAAAACAGCCAACCAACCGGTACATACCACGACAATTAGCTGAAGCCAGATATGGGAGTTTTCCACGCCCTCGAGTCGCTCGAAATCGGGTAGATTGTACAGTCCTTCCGACGATACTTTGCTGCAGAATCGCAACCCGGTACGTGCCACCAAGTGGGCGAAAGTTGTGCCGGAAAAATACCCTAGTGCACCCTACCCGTGCTGCATTTTCGGCAACACACTTTAGAATCACGCCCGAACGGCCACACTGACCACCTATTATTAGGTGGTTTTCCGCGGAGGAAATTAGCTCCCGGTGGTGTTGTTTCCGTCGGCGTCCTGCCCGCCGTCGTCGTGGTCGTGATGATGCTCGGCATGGTGTATCAAATTAAGCGAAAGCGCACCAACGCGCGCGCAGTACAGGTGGCATGGACTCGATTTCGAATCACCAGTCTGCCACCAACAAACAAACCATTAGGTGCGTTTGCTGACCAAAACCACCAACGGTCGCTGGCCAGTGGGGTTCTATCGGTGCTGTCCAAAACACGCCGAAAGCATAAACAAACCCCTCATCCAACACACCCACGCACACCTAATGCCAATGGGAAAAGTGCAACGTATTTGCATGATACGCTAACTGTCGGTGGAAGCTGGAAAAATGGAGAAGGGTTTAGAAAAGAGAGGATTGTCACCCACTCCTGACAGGTTCCAGCGGAAGCGTTACGAGCGATGTGGCTAATTGTTTTCCATAGCGCGTCTCGTGCCGGTACGGGTATTAATGTTTTGGGGTTTTTGCCCAATTAATCCTTCGGTGAAAGTGGTCTTATGTCCCATTTTATGCCCGCACTGTTGTGTGGTGGACTTGAATCTGGCTGAAATGCTGAACTTAGCATAAATATATCTGGATATTAAAATGCTTGCAACCTATCGAAACGTTGGTTGGACTGGGCTAATTATGGACAACTCGCGTCAATCGGCTGCGGGATGTTAAGAAAGAAATGCACAAACACTTTGTTGAGAGTCGATTCAATACTATTATTATTTTTATCAGTTTCATCATACACAGCTACATTGAATAATGTTCAATGAGTCTAAAGGACATAAAATACAAAGATTAACAAGTAATAAATCATTTTCTTTTCATCAAATTTGTCTCATTTAGGTTACAACCTCATATACGTCTATAAAATTTGATGTTATGTTGTGCTCCTAATTTTAACTTCTCTTCACTCATAATGAAGTTTTTAAAATGCAAAACTAATACAAATAACCACAACCACAAATATTGATCATGCTCAGCTCAGTTCCGCGTCATGTACTGGGCGTCTCCATCGAAAAACCGAACCGGGTAAATGAACAATCTAATGTTCAGTTTGTGATTTTGTTTTAAATGAAGATTGTAAACTCAGATGTAATACTAATTTTAAGTTCAAACAGAAAAAATTGTCCATTGAATAAACTAATAATAATAAATATAATGAATTATCTATTTATAAATATAGTTATACTTCCTATATTCCTATATTCAAATGAATCATATAATTAAAACCTGAGTTTAATCATAAACAATGTATAGCTTTAATGTTATTACATTTGAATTTAACCCGAATGCAGATAATCCAACTGCTAATTAGTTATGTAAAATTTAATCGACTAATTCAATCAACAGGCAGTTAGTTTGGATAGTAATTGCATTGTAATAGTGCTGAAACCAATTCATTTTAGAAGAAACACCCCCATGTCAGACATAAATTGTGTAATAATAAATGATTTTCAATTTTTTTTTCACATTTCAAGAAATTATTATTAGCATTGTTTGCTCAAACTGAACATCAAGATATTTGCAAAAGTTAATAATTTGATAATTAACGAGCTGAAACATGATAGGGGTACTTCAAAAACCATATTTACCAGCTTCAATGACAAACCAAGTACTCATACTTTCCAACAGCGCATACAAGTTGGTACAAAAGTTATGCCTTCACCTCCACCTCAAAGTCCACCGGTATCATGAATAAACACGTCAAACGTCCCACAGTCGACGGATAACATACAGCATATTATGTTGACAAAGTTATGTAAAGGATATGCCCGACCCTCCAGAGCACGCCCGGATTTCGAGAACGAACTAGTCAAGAAACGATTCCCCACCGAAGCGATTCACACGCCACCTTGTGCCTTTTGTGTGTGTAGAAGAAAAACCCGGAGTACAGAATGCTCGAAAAATCTTGCACACATGTCAGCGTCACCAGCGAACCGTCGCTGAACCCGACAGCCCAATTCACCGGGAGCAATAGCAATTTGGCTTTGGTGGCGCGAGAGACCGAACGCGTTATTCAAATGCACCATCCCTTCCGGTCTGGCTGGCCGGGTAGCGGGCGTAAGGCACTGGTAGGTGGAGGTGACTTTTTTGTCGCGCCCCTTTCGTGGCTCTCGCCCGTGGAAAATTGTTCATCGTGCGACAAGTGGCCCAGACATTTGACTCACTTCGTGTCCTCGGAGAGTCATTGTGCACCTGAAACATAATTTAATTATACCGGCGATGTTTGCCTGCGAGGTGACTGGTTTACCGGTGAAAAGTTGACATTTTACTCGCGCGAGTGGAAAAACGAGTGGGGAAATTCAAGGACATACGTTGACGAACGAATTCACCGAGGGGCAATTTCAAAGGATGCACGAAAAACTTTTCTTTTTAAGTCACATAGTTCTTTTACAAACCCGTTATCCCGTTCACTTGAATGGAGGTCAAAGTCGGTTAACGATTTAAATTAAACTAGTTTGCTACTTCAACATGTTTTAATCAAACATCGGCAAATGTTATGTTCCGCTTCAGTTGCTCAACAACAAAGAAACAGTACCGCAAACGCAGAACATCTTCATTCACTCGCTTATCACCGCTCCAGCTGCGTAAAAATGCCACATAAAAATGTTGTGCTGGTCGATATTAAATTTATGTACTTCGTCACTCATTCGCACCGGCCGGGTCGATTGGAAACCTATTAAAACGCTCACCCGATCTCGTCAGTTTGCCGAGATTGTACTCGTTGGGAAGGGAATGCGCTTGAGAAAAATTTCATTTATTTAACTAGCAAAACCTTTTTTTCCCTCCACATCTGAGATTGTACTTCCAGATTCCGCCTGCCGAGCCACAGGGCTACGGGCACGTCGAGTGTTACGCTCGCTTGTAATGTCCTCTCGGATCGTAAAGCGGGTATCACGCCGGTAGGTATTGCTTGCCAAGAGAACCGTTGGGACCCGAGTGGCCTCACGCTGCAAATCGTAAAACCAAGATGTGCTCCGTAACGTGACTGGATAGAGTTTGTTGTCGCAAAAATACCTTCAGTGCCTTCGACAATCGGTTTTACTGCCATCAGATTCTTCTTGTGCTCTTTCGTGTGCAAGCTGAAGCGAATTTATCCAACCGAAAGGAAGAAAGGTTTTCGATCATGTCTAATTGGTAAGCGGCAGACGGTTTCTTGATGCCATTGTTCGTAAGCAGAAAATACAGAATCAAAACGTGCCGACAACTTATCACATGCAAGTGAATCTTTTTTGTTTTTTTTTTTGCTTCAACACTACGGAGCTGCTTTCGGTTCGTAAGATGCATAAGATTTTGAAATCGTTGACCTGAAAAAATATCGTTGTCCGTTACAACAACTGTCACAGTTAGAGTGGAGCTCTGTTGTATTGTAGTCTTAATATTTGCCTTGCGAAGGTATAATCGTGTATTTTCTATTATCTAATTAAAACTTAAATTAAAGTCCAATCATTTTGGCAGAAATGACTTCTTTCTTAACCGTTTTCAATAACCTTATCAAAAATGTTAAAAGGTTGAAATGGCTTCTAGTTTCACTGTAAGTGATTCCATATGTTTTTGGAACCAAGTGTAGAGGATAAAATTAGTATCCTAGAACGAAATTGATTGGATTGGATATCTTATAGAAGGGCAAAATAAATGTATGTGGAGTCTTGAGTGTCCAAACTATCTGCTCTAAAACATAAAAATATTGACAAGGTTATGAAAAGGCATCAGCATATTATTATACACTTTTAAAAAGGCGAAATCAACTAGTTTTAAAACAAATTGTCAGAAAAATCATTCACAAAAAAAACACTCACTCGAAGTGGAAGCAAAATACTGAAATTATATTTTAAAACTCAAATATTGCTTGTTTTCACTTTATGGTATATCGCCGAACGATATAACCTTATTCAATACTTAAAATACTTGACCCTCGTTTGGTACCAATTTCTTAATGTCATTTGAAACATGCATCGAAAGGGCCACCCAAATTCAGCAAATCTTTTATAAAGCGCTTTGTGGGTTCGGAAACCGCCTCCACCCGGCTACGCATAATCCAAACCCGGGTGGAAAAACTAACCAACATCTCCACCGATGACGCGCTGGCAGTAAATGCTCAATGAATATTTAAGGATCGGGTTGAAACCGCGAAACCATCACGAAAACAACCACAAACTCATTACCATAACGATTTCCATCCCCGTGCAGGTTACCGTTTGGGTTTTGAAAGTTTAACGCTGCGCACACCGTTCGTTCACCGGTACGACAAAGATTGCTCGCTTCGAATTACTTTCCCGAGCCACCTTCGAAAAAGAAAACCCTCCGTTGGGGATTGAGGAAAAATAACCAACACTGAATTAATGTTTCATTTCGGTTGTTATTTCCTCGCACACGACGGGACAACGTTTTCTCACGAGACGATGTGACTCCCTCCTTACGGTAAGGCCTTACAAAACTAAATCGATCTCGTATAAATATGTGACAGCATGATCCGCAAGGTCTATGATTATGCTCAGTGACCTCCAGTGCAATCGAACCAACTCCCCACGGAGAGCATAACTCGTTTCGCTATTAATTCCTTGGCTCGATAGTACGTATGGTTATTATTAAACATTTCTCTTCACTTCTGCCGTTCGTATGTTTTGCCAAGTCAACCCTTACCACAACGTCGTGGAAACCTATCGCCTTATTGAGCGACATCAAAGAGCTTCCTCTCCGTTACACTCGCTACCCATAGCTCCGTTTTCTACGAGCAAATATCGATTACCATCCCGGGAGCTCGCACGAAGGAACGACCTGTCCATTTCGATACGAGCACCACTCGGTTGGAAAAATATGAAATTAATTGCCTGCCAAATATGTACAGAACATTCCGCACGATCCTGAAAGGTAGCTTCCAGCGCAAATCTCCTTTCGCCGTTTGTGAAACGGATTATGTTTTGCGTTCGCTGGCAAACCTTTCTCACTTCCGGCTATCGAAGGGTTTTATGGAAAGGCGAAATTAGCAGCACATTATCGGAGCCGGATCGTTGTGTAGCGAAGCCCTGTTCGATAAACACTCGATTGAAATGATGCCTAGGATTGGTTCAAAGGGAAGTTTGCGTAGGTACTTAATAGCTTCTCGGTGGAATGGGTATCGCGAAACACAAGGAATGAAAAATACATTATAAACCATTTGCCGTGGCTGTAATTCTCTTGTTATATTTCCCTTTTTGTAAATGAACGAAATGCAAGTAAAGTTACTCAGCTGTTTATTGTTTCACTCTAAACACAATTCTTGTTTTAGATCATGATAACTCTGCTGCAGTTTCCCCCGACATTTGGCACTACAAAAACCAACTCATGATTATAGTTAAGGAATATACCTGCTGGTTTATATCGTACTTTTCTAGCTTGTTTCGATCAAATTCAGTTTGAGTCCCAAAACAATTATATCACATAACATCGGGAAAGCAAAATCTGTAAAGCAAACCAAAGACAACTTCTCGAGTAGTGACAGAGAAGATTTTCCAATGAGGGTTTTTACTTTCCTTAAGGGATTTTGATAAATTGCGTCGAAAAATCCGTAGTTTACTTATAACATCCTCAATTGTTTCCATTTAATTTTTCCAGTTGTATCCTTCCTGCAAACGCTGAACTAAAAACCGAAAGAAATGGTGGCATTCTTTTCCAAAGCTGCCAGTGTTGGTAAATATGTGGTCCGAAATTAAATTTGATTGCTGCAAGAAATTCAATTTTCGAAACTTTTCGCACAACATTCACCTTCACGCGCCCGTGACGGGAATCCTAAAAGCATCGCACTAAACGGAAGGCCAGAAAAAAAGGTGAACAAAACTCGCCCACAACCGGAAACTAACATGCGACGACGCCGGGTCATCATATACACCGGCTGAAGAGAGAGCCGAGAGCTGAAACTTAATTCTGTTTAGAGTTGCCTCAACGCCTTACGCCTCCAGCACTACCCGGAACACCTTCACGAAAGCCATCCGAAGGCAGGAGGATACAATATACCATCCTCCGCCCGCCGGCGATGATGCGAAAGGCCGGGCTTAAGGATCCCTAGGCTGTTGCCGGCCTCCGCGACCGCAAAGTGCAATTGGTGCAAAGTTGTTGAAACAGTTCGCGCGAAGGTTGCGAAGCGTCACGCGTGGCCAAAGTTAAGCCGAAAGGAAAGTTCCATCCACGAAGGATGGGGAATCGTGAAAAATCGACACTCGCAAACTACCGGGGCGGTGCGAATAACGGCCGGGAACACACTTTGCCACTTATGCCTGCCTGACGGGCGCGGTGTCTTCATTACTACCGTCTGCCATCTTCGGTCCTCACTCCGTTTCCCGGCGGTCTAACCACTTCCTCGCCCCATCATCGCTGATGGCATCGTGCAGCCGGTAGGCGGCTATCATAATCAACGCCAACACCAGTTCGCACGAGCATGCAGCAGCACCGACTTATGGCATCATCCCCGCGGTGCCTCGGGCGTGCCAGCGAAACTTTTCGCACCGTTCACCGGTTTTTCCCCGGGAAACATAAGGACGCGCGTGCAACATCATCTACCCGCGAAGGTGGTGGCGCAACATAAAATAACAAGAACTTATCCGCGTCGCGGTGGTGTGGCGAAAGAAAACAAGAGAACGCCTCACGAAACGAGGCACCCCTAGCACGTAAAGTTCATCCGGAGCTTCTGCGGGGATCGGAAAACCCCCCTCCCCACGAACGCCCATCGACGCCCGTTATATTGATATTGACGGGTGCCGATGTGAGCCACGGCTAAGAAAGTGATATACTTTTATGCAAACTTGTACCACAGCGAGGTAATCATCCGTTGCCAACAACCGGGCTGCACTGCGGAGTTTCGCCAACCGCTTGCAGAAGCTGAAAAGCGCAAAGAACGTCAGCTTCGAGCCTTCGGAGTCGAAGATGAGTGAAGGTGATTGATTGAATTATGAACTCACCCGATGCGAGATGCGTTCCGTGCGAGTGGATTTGACGCCTCCGGGGGTTCCGTTTAGTAACCGTGAGCTGTGGCATTTAACGGATAATTTATCCAATGAAAGTCAGCCGCCGGCACGAAGTTCGGAAGCGAATTCGGGGAACCGTTGCATCCGATAACGGGTGAGATGTAATCTAATCGAAGATTTAGGTAACACCTTCGATAGTTTTTTTTTCCTACCAGTCGTGTCTGAGCTCTTGACACATCGAATCGAATCGTTTGACATGATAGTTTGAGTTCATTTTATGCATGTTAGGGAAAGATTAAAAATAGAGTCACAATTCAATACCTTTCATTTACGAAACCCTACAGCGCATTGTTGCTTTTTCATCAAAACCAAAATTTAACTTGGAAATCAATTCACTCAAACACTGCTTTCGTGAAATAGGGTCGTTTTTACGAAAGCAGCGTTTGAGAGCACATCCAAAAGTTCTATATATAACACTCAATATGGCAATGTGCAACTCTTGTGCGAAAATTTTTAATTTCTTATCGTGTATTTTTAAAATATGAACTACAATATAAAATTCATATTCTGTAACATCTTTCCTACGATCATTGCGAAAATCAATACAATAGTAAAAGTTTCAAAACACCAAAAATTTCGACATATTTACGCGCGTTCCAAAATTTTCCAAAACTTGAGGCAGAACGTATCCCGATAGTAAACGTTCAATTCCAACAGTTCGTTACTCCAGAAGAAAGTTCATTCAATGCATTGCCTAAACCAAATTAAATTTTGTTTTGTTGCTACAAAAAGCGTATCGTGTGTTTGAATGAAAATTATTCAAGAATATGCCAGTAAGTAAGTACATACCTTCATACATATTGAAATTATAAAATTCAGTGAGATGTATTTTATCCCAGCGATGCATCTTGCTCCACTTTCCCTTACATTATGGTACTTCAAAACGGACAGAGAATGTGCAAGAAGAAATGAAAACCTTCTGCTGTTAACCAAAGTAAAAAAAAAGCTTCTTTCATCCATTTTCTGTTGGCAAACTAAGACGTTAGTGGATGCTCTTGTAGTCTGCCATATCCCACTGCACTGCACCTTAAAGTTGAAAAGCCAGTTTGCCTAACAAACGCCACTTTGTTGCGTCTTCGTTCGTCTGACCCGATGGAACCCGGTGCCAACTTGGGCCACCGTTGCACCGGGGTTTAATATCCCTTCAGGGCCCGCCTGGTGGGCGCTTCGGGGCACAACACACAGTCGCCGGGAGTTAATGTTGATGAATTAAAACAACAGTATCCCTTAATTTGTTGATGATAATGAGGCGCAAGAGGGTGGACGAGGCCCGTAAAGGAACCCCCGCCCAAGGAGGAGGTCAGATGAGGAAGCTCTTGGCAAACCTTTACAGCGCGTTACGGGGAACCAGGTTGACGGCGGGAAAAGGCACCCGGTGTCACTTTTATCCCGTGCAGGATGAAATAAAGTTTTGTCAACCCCCGCCTTAAAAGAGTTACGAGTGCAGGGCGTTAGCGTTATCGCCCGCTGATGCTGCTTGGCTCTAAAATGGCGCCCGCTAAAGTTAATAGTTGCGATGGCGCAGCTAATTCACCTCATAAACCCTCGTAAGGTTCGCAAAGACGACGACGACGACGACGACAACGACGACCGGTGGCCATTAGCGAGAAATAAAGTTTTTATGTTTAATCTCTTAACGGTATTTGTTGCCTGCGACGATGGCAATACCGCTTTTTGCATCGGTGCTGTTATTTGTGTTTCTGTGTGTTTTTTTATATTTTTTTTTTACCTTTTCCAAACACTGTCCTCCCTTGTCCTGACCCGAGCAAATTGTGCTTTTTCTTTGCAGAATGTCAATGGTTTCCTTCGCCGAGGAAAATCGCTTCCCTTCGGGGAGAGAAGTTTAAAATTTAACGATACTAATAACCGTTCAGTTTCAATGGTGTAGAATGTTTCCTTCTTAACTGCCGGCAGGAATTAATTTACAAAAACCTAACGTCCACGAATGATCTCGCAAATCTTCTTGACTGCGGATATTTCGCACTTCTTATCGCACCGTATTTAAAAACCGCCACTGATTGAAGTAAAGGCTAGTTTCATTTCATACTTGTAAACGGAGATGGATGCTTTTTTAAAAGCCTTTTCAATACATAAAAAAGGAACTAGGAGAAAGAGAAAAAGAGGGAAGAACAAGGCCTGCCTTAGTAAGTAAATTAACACAACATGTTCCGATTACGACGCTCCTTCGAAAGCGTGCGGCCGGAAAATCGGCAGTATAATCCTTTGCAAACTAAATCACTGGCATAACAAACCCTTATCTTTCTCACGGCGTGCGCCCCACTCTGGCCGACCAGAAAGCGGCACGTCTCGGCCCAGGGGGATCTCGTGTTCTCTCGAGTTGGAAATAAAGGTATCCATTACCGATTCAAGATCGTTTCACCTTTTATCTAAAGTACCATAAATTTGTTCAAACTTTCCAGCCTCCACCTCGACGGCAGCTTCGTGGCTCGGCACGGGATGATGAAACGCAAACAAGGGGGAAGAAAGGAGGAACCGTATTACTGACATCGATTCGGAGTGCTTCCAAAAAACCTGTTGCATTTGGAGGAGCGGGTTGTGAATTTGCGGGACGAAAATGGCTTCGGATAATGGTCGAGGTAGGTCGAAAGCGATACACGAAGCGCATCGTGTATCGGATTGGAAGGCGATAAATTTTGCGAGATGGTTAAGCTCTCTTCGACAGGCCCGCTCTATTGAGCAGTTGAAAGTGGGCACAATTTATTGCCGTTAAAAAAAGAGAGTTGTTAACAATAGTTTTAAGCCCAGCTTTACTTTCTCCATGTAAGCGTATGCTGCTACGAACATCATTCTTACAACCGAGTTTAAATTTTGACCGTCAAAGTGCTCCACTACAAATCTCTCGGTTACCTTCCCAAAGCGCCTGTCTTGATGTAAACGGTTAACTTTTAGTTATTTTACCCGACGAAAGGTTAAACGGTATACAAGAGCACTCTCTATTGGAGACGTTTTGAAATGGGCTATCCTCTAGGGGAAAGCACTCGATGGCACTTCAGGAACATCTCCCAACCCTACTCTCAAACGCTACTCGCTGCCACGCCAGGCCGCAAGGAGGAAGATTATATGCCACGAATGGCGAAGGTTGCGAAAACAAAATTTCGTTTTTCAAGCTTATGAAAAAAAAACACATCAAGCGAAACATGCATCTTTTCAAATATTCGAGCGATCATTGGCAAAACACAACGATACCAGACATTACCACATCGTTTTCGTTTCCTTCAATTAGTTACACCCAAACATTTTTCTTTGGCAATTTCCGTTTTCACCGTCAGTACCAGACCTGCAGCATGTAGTTGATAGAGATAATCGCAAGGCTGGTAATTAACAGCTTTGTTTACACAAATTAAAATCTGCAGCTGGAACATTGCAGCCCATCGCAAACGGCACAATCATCTCTTCGACTGGCGGGGAGCATGCCCGCTTAATCCACTGCGACGAATTATCCGCATCCAAGTTGGTGCTGCCTCATTGGAAGATTTTCATTACCGATAGCACACGGCTTGGAGATGGCGCAAAAGTTTCATTATGTTGCTTTCGCCCGAAAATGAAGCGATGTGAACACCCTCTTCTCTCTCTACTGCTGATGCAGGAGCATGGATTCAAGTGCATTGCCTGAACGAAGGTTCGGAGAAAATATGTTACCATAGTCTGCAGTAGACACATTGAATATGCAGTTATCGGAGTTGTTCGTTTTAAATTGATACGACACAATACTAAGGCAATCATTGCAAACTTTGTTGTGATAATTATCGCAGAGAATAAATGGAGTAGTGATTATGTTATGTTAAGGTGTACCTGGCACTTAGTCTAAACGTAGTTTAAAAATGTATTTTAAAACTAATTCGTTGTTTGTTTCACCAATTGATTCTCAGCCAAAATGTTCCAACAAGATACTGCGTACTTTTCAAACCATTCACAACTTGCCGTAATGCACTTCTACCCTCACAAGATCTTCAAACAGCTCCCACATCAAAAGCCGCGAAGAAATTCATCCGAATTCGCGGCGATCGCCCGACAAGCTGTTTACACAGCCGGGAAAACGCGTACCGCGCTTTAATCTTGTGTGAAAAGTAATAAATTGCGGCACATTACTCGGCGCCGTCGCAGCAGCTGAGCTCATAATATGAGTTCCCCGCTGACAAATGTGGCACTTTGCGTCCCGAAACCCCGCCCGCTAAACGTACCACTTCCCCTAGGAAGTGCCAGCAAACGGAAACGAATCTGCTACGTGACCGGATCGACCAATTTTCCAGCACACATGATGTCCAAACGGGAACACGAGCGGCGCTTTCACTTTGAATAGTAAACAGACGCCGAGCGGAAAGCGCAGGAAAAAATCAAACGAAACTCAATGCCTACTGTCTTTATTGCTTTCCCGCAACGACGGACCGGCTGCCAGTGGTTGACGGAAGCAGCATGTTTGAGGGTGCGAATAAATAACCCGGTAAAGAATGGCGCTTCTCGAATTCTGGTCTTAAAAGACAAAACATATTTTATAAAAAAAATACTCAACAATGTAAATGCGATAACATGTTCTGTGTGCACGGCAAACATATTCACCAACAATTAATTCGGAAGCAATGAAGTGAGAAGAAATAAACATCTTCGCAATCACACGCAACCTACCTCGGGGTCATTCAACTGTGAAACAATTAAAGTAAAAACCACACGCCTAAATAAAACATAATACCTAGCGGGCAGTAAACAAAAGGCTGTTCTAAAGGGACCTAAAATCTCCGAAATCTCAATTCTAATCCATTGATATTTCAACTAAAACCAATCAAAAGCAGGTCCACCGCATGGAAAGAGAGAAAACATGTGAAAAGAAAACACTGTCGATGGATAGCTCAAAGCCAAAGTTTGCCGTTGGGCGTCGGGTTGGCGCAGGTCGAGCGGAAAACCGCCGGGAAGAAAAACCTGTTTATGTGAAGTGTGTTTGAATAAATAAAGCAGCACAACAAATAAAGCCTCTTCAAATACCCTGGTCGCAAATAAACCTGTACTGACCCGAGGAAAAGAAAACCTTAAGATCGGTCATCGGAAAAACTTGACCCAACACACACACACACAAACACACACATGAACTCAAGGGTTTCCGTTGGGTGCCATGGAGGTAGGGGGAAAAGAAATATCCTCCAAAACAAAAACCATTACCCGCGTCCCGATCCGAGCGCGGCCTAATCTTCTTATGACAAATGTATCGTCCCCCTCAGCCCGTTCGGTTTCCAGTCGCCCATTTTCCGACCTTCGTGTGCAGTTTTCCACGTGTCTCGGGGCGCACCCGAGAGTTGCCGTTCGAAAGCTTTAGTCCGCGCTGGCCCTGGGGGCATGAAAGATGCTTTCCGTCGAACGATTTTTCATTCCATTTTACGGGTGAGCGATTTCACCACAAACCGCTTTTCCTGCCTTGCGCGTCCCCTCGGTGCCGCAATGGGAAACATATGCAATCGGGTGAAAAGGGCACCCCGTGGCGACGGTGGACAGAGGATCTGATGATAAGCTTCAGTAGTTTCATATTCATCTCTTTACCTTTTCCTGCACCCTGGTACGATTGTTGTGTATCTTAGTTTTCCTCCCCTCGGTTACGGTTGTTTTCTTACTGATTTTTATTTGCATCCCGAAAACTCGCATCCTCACAAGCGTTAAAGAACTATCCCGGCCCAGGGGCTTAGTTCCGGGTATGGGTTGGCCAACGCGCAATAAAAGTAGCTGCCAACATCGTCCGGCGAGAAGTTTAGTGGCCAAACCAGAGCTTTGAACTGTTGTTCAACCGTATCGTGGAGGTTTTCTAGAGCGAGGACAACCCTTATGGAAAACGAAAGCACAAGATGGGAATGCTTACCCCAAGACTAAATAACTCTTGCCCTACATTATTCCCCCAAATTGTCGTTGATTACGGAAAATGAATTTCCACCTCATTATTGTCACCGTACACCGTCCATTACTTTCCACTTACCGCTACTGGTTTCCCTCATCCTTTCCCGCGAACGGAGACACTTTGTCCTCATTAATCAAACAGCTTCCCCGTCGTTCAACGTGACACCGCCAACACCAGGCAGGTGACCGCCCGGTGAACCGGTTCGTAAATCAAATATTTACACAACTGGGCACAATTTGATTATGATTCCCAGCGCTGCGTTGCCGCCGCCGCCGCTGCTTCCGGTTTCGGTTCAGTGAGCATCGCATGATGGAAAATCGATCCGGGTAGAGCCATCTTCCAACGCGCTCCCATTGCACATTTCCGATGTCCGGCGCTGAACGCGCTCCGCAGGCGTACTTTGGAGTCCCATCGTTTGCTGCAAGTGAAATAGGCCGTTTCGGTTTCGACGTCCGCCTCCATGGGTTCCGTAGACACCGGGAGTGTCGCCAAGCAAGCCCCGCCGGAAGGAAGTGGTTGTCGCTTGAAGGTGTTTTTACCGATCGTTCAACACTTGGGCACGCACCCTGGCCACTCTCGAGTCGAGGGCAGGTCTGGTAATGCGGCACAAGCCGGGTAAACCGGTTACGGATACGATGGATTGCCCGCACACACACACACACACACGCAGTGCGTACAGTGATGGTAGCAAATTTAGGCTTATGTGATAACTTCCCGAAAATATTATACACAATGCTGAGCGATATTTTCAGCAGTGTTGGTAATTTATTGTCGACAAATATGACAATGATCGAGCAAAACACACTACTATATTTCTATTACAATAACATCAAACGTTTCTAATAAATATTTTATGGTATTTTAACCAACAGTTTCGAGAAAACTAATCTTCTTCGCTTTCGCATTTTTGCCAATAACCCGAGTTTTGGATATTCGACTAAGAATGTCAATTTTCTTTTATTTCTGGGAGCGGAAACTTCTTTAAATTCATAAATCAACATTAAATATTTTAAACTAAAACCATTAATTCTACATTAAATGTCATTCGTTTGGAAATTGTAACAGTTAAGGGTAATTAACACCTTCAAGAAGCATTTGGTGGCCAAACTGAAGCGAAACATGTGTAGAAAGAGAACCAAAAATACTATTAGGAAAAATGAATGCATTACAATGAAAAAAAATACATTATAAACTACATATGATGGATAATGTTTTGTTTGACAGTTGCTCTGCATCTGCGATCATTTCCTGCGATAGTTTTACCAAGAGGCAAACGTCGCCAAAGCAGTAAGTCTTTATAATTGATTAATTTTAAATTTGTTTAACAAACCTATAAGCCAGATAGTTTTTCACCTATTGAAAATTACACCTTACAAACCCTTCAGCTTAGTATCGATGACATTATTTCAAGCTCCTGCCTCAACATAATGGCACGCACTGTTGGCACATCTCCGGCGACGCCCGGATAAATGCAATTTAATCCTCCGTATGCACCCGCGTTTTCTGGAGGCTCTAATTTTCTTCCCCGGCCTCAAGTGTCACTTTCTTAACGCTCTCAAGGGCTCAAGTTTACGCTACGTGACTTACTCGGGCGAATATAAGTGGAAGCAGCGAAGACGAAGAAGAAGTAGAAGATAAAAACGCCCACACACTGCACATGCTTGGAACTGCATTCACACAAGCATACACGCACACACACACACGCGCACACAACACACAGGACACCCACTCCTTGTCGCGCTGATGAGCGTGACAAAGTGGATGGTTTCGATCGAATGTGTTCGATGCATTACTTTTTAACGATTTTTCTCTCCGGCTGAGTGGGAATGAAAGTATTGCACTCGAAGCAATAAGCTGTTAGCCGGATGAATGGCGAAGAAAGTGCTATAAAACAGGCCAAGAGGGTACTGGGAATTGGAACGCATTTGTTTCCTTTTCCGCTTCCATCGTTGCATTTAATGCCACGCTTTTGGAAAACATTCAAATCGAATTCCGATTACCACGTGCTGCAGAAGCAAAATTCGAAAGTATTACATTCCTTAACGTTCCAAACACTGGAATGGAATGCGAAAAGGCTTGAACTGACTTCGAGAACAAACTGAAGGTCTGCCTGATGAACGGACGAAGGGCAAATAGGATGAAGTACTCCGGGTAATGCCCGCAGAGACGCGAGTGGCATGTATAATCCCTTAATTAAATTTGATTATAATCCCACCCTCCCCGTAATGTCGGTTTCCTGTGCAACCGGTTGCATCCGACCGTTGCGTAGCTGAGACCGCCGTCCTGCCGAAGAGAATCGCCCGCACAATTTCCCTCCATGCTTTGCTCACTCTCCTCACGCCGTTTACCACAAACCACCGCCTCCGGGCCGGCTTTCGAACAGACGTGCGGCTTATGAGGCTGAAAACCAGCGCTAAGATTACGATCGAAAAAGCCCACCCAACTACCGTCGTCTTGCAGATTGCGGACGACTATTCTTCACGGTTGTAGCGCCGCTTATCTTGACGATAGTGTGCTTTACCCCGATAGGTCATAAGCTTCGACGTAAGCTGGCCTCGAGGGCAGCATGGAGGTTGTCGACTTGAGACTGACGATGGGTAACCTAATTCGAAAGTATTATAGTTTGATAAGCAAACTTGAAACTACATCACGTGTGATTACTGACTTTGCATGCATCGTTCAAACATCAATCTGTTTAGGGTCTCGAATGTTCGAATAAATCATCCAGAATGGCGATTCTTGAACGTCTTCGCCATTATTATTCCTTCAATGAACGATAAGTTATGTCGCTTGAATAATATTTGAATTGCATGTTAAAATTAGCCTTAATGTCCACCATATGCTACCATTGGAATAGAGGAAAGAACATTTTAAACATGCCAGGCACCAAATGATTCTAAAGTGTCTCATAGCCCAACTGCTGGGTCTATGTTGAAAAAATGTAAAAATACAAAAAATGGAATATGGTACCGGAAATGTTATCTAAATAACGCAACGACACTGAACGAAGCAAAATATCAAATTGGAATGCAAGCGTTAAATATTAAAACAAACTGCTTGTACACAAGCAGTACCATTTCCGATTTAAAACACACTGCTTGTACACGCTACCGGTTTGGTTTTTACTTGTAGCACCATTAGGTAATATACACTAATGCCAAACAAGCACAATCGGAAGTTATTTTATACACTCTTCAAGTGTGAATGGTTTAAATTTGGTATAAATTAAACAGTGCTTAGCACTTGTTGCAACTCTTTACCTTTTTTGAAAAATTTAGAAATAGAATTAATTTTTGTTGTATTTTTTTGTTAATCACAGATACCACGGTAAGGTATCGTTTATAATGTTGAATTATTATGCAGTGCTCTAACAAAAGTGAATCATAACCCTCCTTTTATCGTGGTATCGATGGTTTGAGTTCCACGTCACTCAACACATGGTATTCGGTTTTACTTTTCATCGAAAAGGGATAAAGGTATGTATGACCAATTATTAAAATTCATTCTTGGTATGAATGCCAATCAAAAACCAATTTAATTTAACTTTTAATTACTATCGTCAGGTGTAAAAGGACACTAAATAATATGTCAACCTAGTGTCAAATAAAAGAAGTACAGGTTTTGCTTGGTACAAGTATATTTTTAAATTTAAATTACTCCTTTTCAATGTTCACTTACATCGATAGAGCAGCAATATGTGTTTATAGACCCCACGATGCTTTTACGGTAGGTAGCTTATTGATTTACATTAACTTCGATCAACGATTACTTCTAAAAAAAGAAGAAGTTTTCACTAATCTTGAAGTACATTTCTATTATGCTGCTGTTTTTTTTTATACTTTTTCCCTTTTGTTCCGTACTCTCAATAGCATAATATGATTACTTTTCCATGAATGAGTAACTTCATCTCTACGCTGGAAAGGAAAGGTCCAAAGTGTCACCGAGTAACAGACTTTTGGTATTTTCAAATGCTGCTGCTGTTGTTGGCGCAGTATGACGAGCATTCCGTGCAGCATGGAGTGCATGAAGAAGGGGCACAGTCGCAAGGTCGTCCAGTATGTCCTTCATTGTTGCAATGAAAAATTCTGTCTCCATTTTCCAGTGGGAACGATGAAGAAGTGAAAGAAAGCAGGAAAAACTATACCACGATTAAACTAAAATGTTATTGTAGATCCACTCACAAACCAACTTAAATGAAACGCATTCAAGTCGACAAAATGCGACCACTTTTCAGCGACTGGTTAGGATTTGGGTAGCCCACGTTGGATACATGTTGCACTGCGATGATTTTCCAACCATTTTCCTCCCTATTCTTTATCGACAACAAAGGGCAGTTTAGTTCAGTTGCTGCATCGATGCGCTCGCTGCTGTGATTGGTACAATTGACGGGGAAATGATCGGGAAAATTTAATCTATTATTGCGTTTCGATGCGACCGCTGTGAAGGACTCAGGTTTTGTGCAAGACTAAGAGAATGTCGCGTCCCGGAAAAGATAACAATCTTGTTTCCAGCGAGCCTTTTTGTTCGAACGGTTCCAGATCGGTGAAAGGGAAGCATCGCTTGATGACACTGTTTCTATGCGCTTTGTTCTCCAATAGTGTTACGCTAGTAGACCGTTTCCTCAGAAGTTCAATTGCTGATGGAATTAAAATAATTTTATATTATCAGCATGATCTTGGAGTTGATTTGATAGAACTAAAAATGTGTTTAAAGCATTTGCGAGTGGAATTATTCAAACGAGCTTTTACTGATGTATGTCGTCTTGAAATTCACACACACTAATGATGCCTTTGCATTCGTTTGTACTTTTGAATC
This sequence comes from Anopheles coustani, assembly GCF_943734705.1. NCBI lineage: Eukaryota > Metazoa > Arthropoda > Insecta > Diptera > Culicidae > Anopheles > Anopheles coustani. The sequence continues at coordinate 26,458,155 of NC_071289.1, forward strand.
TATTATCAAATTAAACTTATGTACACTTGTGCATTTCGTATTGAAGAGTGTGTATCAATTTCATAAATCGTACGAACTTTATAGTGTATCATCTACCAGGCGCCTCCATTATTAAACCTTGATTTTTAGTATGTAGCCCATACCAAGATTAATCATCCGCAATCAAGAAAAACTGATGAATAAAACATTTTTCAAATAAAAACCGGACTTATTGTTAGGTTTTACATTTAAATTTAAATTTCCTTAAACATCATGGAAGTTCATTTTTTAATGCTTCAATTCTATTATAAGTTGAGAGAGGAAGCAGATGATGTACCAGAATAAAATGAACACATTAGATTTGAAAACAAAATAAACATGAAAAAAGGTTTTCATCAAAGTGAATTAAAGGAGTAAGGAAAAATAAACGTTTGAAACAATACCTCTTGCTCATAACCATCATTTTTGATTCAGTGTACAAGATAGCATTTCGTTAAAAGTGAGATAACTCACGACTTTAAGTTTAATTCTGTTATTAACGAAGCTATATATGTGTTTCTCAATACTTGTACTAGTTCATCTTGTTTCTCGTTGGGTATTTTGTAAAATTTGGTTTCGCTACATTTTCATTTGAAGCATCACATTTACATTAGACACCGACCAACTGCAGGAGAAAGTTTAGTTTTCCATACGACTTACTGCTTCGGACAAACTCGTTTTCTTAACATTTTCTTTAACAGCTTGGAGTCGCACCCGTTTTGCACACAATCGAAGACGCTTCCGACTCAAGGATGCGCGAAACTTGTCCACCAGACGTTCGATGACAAACACCACTATCGAAACGGCATACCCGACCAGCAGCACATAAAACAGCGAGGCCAAGTTCTCGAAGCGCAATATCTCATCCAACGTTGGCGTGTAATCCCGGGCGTAGTGGTCACTCCGAAGCCACGAACCGTAGATACCCGCCTCCTGAAGGCTAGCGACAAAGAAGCCCAACTTCTCGACGAACGGCGAGTGCCGGGGAAAGGTGAACGCTTCCGGGAGCATGGTGAGCCGTTCCCGTAGTAGGTAGAACTTTGGCGCCCCCGGTTCGTTCATCTCATCCGACACGACCAGCGCTTGGCCGTAGCTGCAAGGGACGATGTGTGCGAATCCGACCCGGAAGTACTCTTTCCAGCTGGTGGCGAACGAGGAAAAGTCCTTACGAACTTGAAAGCGCAGTGAGGGATTAATATTGGTCAGAGTTTCCGCGAATTTCTCGTAGTCTCCGGGCGCAAGCAGTAGTGGTGGTCCGGACCTAGCTAGTTCGGCCATCGTTTGCAGTTCCGGTTCGTACCGCATCTGGATCATGTAGGTTATAATCTTCCCAGTGTAGGCCTCTCGTAGCAGAAACAAAAGTATATCGAGGATGAGCAGGATCGTACGGTCGAGTGGTGCCAACCGATATTCGACGATTGCACTCCCGAACAGCAAAGCGATCAGATAGTTGACAACGAACAGCTTCGGTAGGGCCACATTGCCCACGATGGTGAGCAGAGCGATCAACAACACCGCATACCAAAGGTGCTGTGAGAATGGTTCCCAAAGGCGCAAGATGAAGGTCTGCAGCTGTCGACGAGGGACCATGACGCACGTTCCATCGAACGAGTTGAGATATAACTTCTTGAGCTGTGGGCTCGAGTGTCCCACCATCAGCCGGTTTAGGGAAAATGTCACACGACCCCATTCAAGCATCCTCCGATCGACGTACTGCAGATCGGTGGAGTTTAGCCGGGTATCGGTGGACTTATGGTAGATCCACAAGTGCGACGCATTTTGCCTCTCGAGAGCGGTCTGCAGAAAGTGATAGTCCGGACCACCGAATACACCATCGTAGCGGTAAAGGTACGGTATCAGCGTGTGGTACAGCGTTCTATACTGGAACCCATGGAGGTTCACCAACTGGTCGAACTTTTGCAACCATCGGTGGGATGCTTCCTGGGGTGGAATCTGCACTACACGCCTTTGGAACAGTAGCGGAAAGTGTACCTCGAACGATGCGTCCCGTTTCGCTTGGACGAACAACGATCTGGTGACACCAAAGATGGATAAACTCTCGGTGAGCTGGTGATCCTTTTCTCTAGCTCTGGTTGCGTCTATAACGAAAACGTGAACAGCCGATGCCGTCCAGAAAGGAACTCTAGACAGTGCCTCGAGATGTTTCGCGAGATTTTTCTTGAGTTGTACAGGAAGAGAGAAGATTAATTGAATACAACAATATGTAAAGGGAATATATCACGTAGTGATATGCCGATAAATTGCCATTGATTGAGAAACAGAAATAAGGGTTAATTTTCGTATGTAAATAACTCCCATTATTGAGCAATTCTTTTATCGATTTAGATTAGAAATTACCTTTACCTACCTAGGTAAAACACTGGTCGAATTCGTGATCTTTCAAGCTTAAACACTACTGACTCACCTGTGTCAACCCTACCACGACCACCTCACACTTCCAAATACCTCCACCCCGTATCCACGATGCTGTGGAACATATTTCCGGGGTTTCGCACTGTCGAGCAGCAATGAATTGCGTCCGCCAAACAACTCTTTCTCCGGAAGGATATCGAAAATCCTGCACCTCACGCCACCAACTCGCCAGTTTGCCAAAGAAGCAAGAGCCACCGACCGATCCACCGGAATGATCGGTCAGTATGGTACTCAAAAACCTGGCACCCTTTACTGCGTCCAACTTTTTCGAGACCGGCAGCTCTATACCACCGGCGATAAGGACGACTCGTGCCAACAGAATGAGTGTCACAACAGAGCGCAGGAAACACTTCATTGCAACTACGGCCACGGCTCGCGCCATACCCGGATAAATTCAGTTGAAAGGAAGAAAATTAAATCTCTAACATTTGAGGGCGTTCCCACGTTCAACGGGTATTAGTAGCAAAATTAAGCTAATTTAGGACCGTGTGGAATAACTCCTTTCCTAGGCATGCGTTTAGCAGTTAATAATTGTGGTGATAACGGATGCAATTTATTTCACACACTAATTGCCAATTATCTGTAGGAATGAAAATGAAATCTAAAGTATAATAAACTGAGTAAATTACATGGCAGAACATGCGAATTGGATTAGTTTTAAAGCATAAAGCATAAATTCTTCTGAAAAACGCAAGTGAAATTCAAAAGATCTAACAAAAGGTTTAAAACTTCAAACTTCGAGTTTAGGAAATTTATTATTCCTGATATTATCTTCTTTCGTGGTTTGGTGAAATGATTCAAATTTGAATGCTGCAATTGGTTAAAAACACACAGAATAAAGGGTAGATTTTCCCTTTTAGATTGGGTAAATCTTTTCGTGAAGAAACCTCTACTCAAATAACGGAGCGACTATTTTGGAAAAAATGAGAAATCAAATCTTGATCATTTCTCATTCTGAGAGTCTAAAGTGCAATACTATTGCAAAAAAATACAAGAAAATTGAGGTTAATTTTTTATAATTTCCATTGAAAAACATAAAAATATGAAAACTTTCTCATTGCGCAAGTTTTGTAACGAAAAAATCTAAAGCAATGTATTTGCCCGATTTCGACTTGAAGATGCCGATGTTGAAACATCGGATGATGGAGAATCAAATGTAGGACCTTTTAAGTCTCTCTTTGTCAAGTTGGACTGGTACTCCGAACTCAAGTGATGCCCGAATAGGTTTTAGTATGGCAAAAGACCCCGTCGCAACTCTGTAGCGATTTATTGAACACATTTTCGATGGCATTTACTTTACCCTAGGCATGGGTGTGAAAACCACTCGGGAAATGGTAAATAAAAAAACAGAAAACTACTCGCATCAAACCAAAAGCCCGTCCATTTTCATCGAAACAAGTCGAAAGTTTTCCGCTTTCCACCAAGTTGGTGGAAAAGTATCCGGTTGGCTGACAAAAGCTCCGTGTTCGTTGCCTTGCCAGAACTATTTCCGATTCCGCGAAAGGCTCCGATAATGCAAGGTAAGGGTAGCAGGTAGGGGAGGAAAAATCTTTTCCCACCAGTAAAACAATCGTTTTGTGTTCAGCCAACTTGAGCGCGTGTGTACACTCTTGTGTTGTCCTAGCGAACACACTACCCATTTTCATTTTTGCTGTTCTGTCGTTTGGTCGCTTTTCCGACCACGTCACTTCCGTTACTCTATATCTTCGGGTGCCCTCTATCTCTAGGGCTCTATTGTGCCGTTCATAATTTTCCGACCTGCATTACGGCGCCTTTCCGCCGCTGCTTCTCGGTCGCCAACACAAACTATTCACCAAATAAACATGTTTACTGGCGCAATGGCGCTCCTTGAAGTGAAAACTTTTGTGGATTTTTGTTTTTCCCGAGTTACATTACCCTCCGGTGTTGCTTCGGCTCCAACCACCACCGGACACTTTTCTCGGGTGTGGTATGTGGAAGGCCACCAGAAACAAACTTCCTTCCAACAACCACCATCACCACCATCACCACCACCACTCGATGGGAGATGTAATTGCTTGCGTTCGATTTGTTTGCCCGCCATTTTCCGCCCGATTCCATCCCGGATGGGTAATGTCTTTCCGCGCTGGCAAACTCGCCGGAGCTCCGACCGAAGCTCGGGACGACGGGGCCTTATCGCAAACGGAGCCACTTTTCGGCAGCTTAACAATGAACGCAATCACAATCCGGTTGCGCAAGAGACGAGCACCGTTCGACGAAGGACGACAAAACGGGTCGGAAAAAGTTGTTTACAAGTGGCAGTGGGGGTGGGCGGGGCGAGGGAAAAGCGGCCACCAACTATCACGTCGGAGAAACAATTCTCGTGCGCTGCTCGCATATGGCCTCGTAAATTATGATATTTCCGATCGAACTTCTCCGATACTCTCGGTTATCGGGGGTTTCCACCGGGCACACTACCCGCTGGTATTCCTCGGTTCATCCCTGCTCGCCGGCTCAGCGCACACGTAAATCTAGCGAAACATTCATTTCTGTCATCCTCGGGCGGAAGTTTTGTCTCCACAACCCGAAGGTCGGGCGTCACCGTACCCTTAGAGAAAAGCTAGAAGAACCGGGACGGTTAAGGAATTGTCGTATCAGTAGTTGGACGTGTGTGTGTTTCGAAACCCGTCCTCCTGTGGAGGACTGTCCTGTGGTTATGAGTTGGACGGTGTGTCGATACTTGTAAATGTGTTTTCTTTCCTATTTTCTGTTTTTGATTTGCTTCACTTACCTAATCATGCCAGAGCAGATATTGCAGCAAATAGAACAATTTAGAGTCAAGAGAATCCTTACCAGATTTTAACGTGTGTACATTCGAAAGGATGTGTAATAACGATTCAGTCTTTCCGCCTGATTTATTCATTGGAACTAAATGTACAAATAATAATATTTACACCGATTTTATTTAAACATAACCGAATCATTTGGTTTCTGTTCCGTGGCATTCAAAATCATTGACATCAATTTTTGAATCAACGTATTTTTTTTGGACGAAGGGTATGAAAGTGCTATAATTATAGCATCTGTAATACTGCGCCATCTAGTACGGGTTTCAAACAAGTCACTCAAGATACGTAAAACCATGCAGTGTATACTAACAACCAAATCAGTTAGAATTAATTGGAAAGACTACCAGTTTTTCCAAGATGACTTACACGTTGCCTATTGTTGAATTTTTATCAATTTTTACTCCCTGTGTGCTGTTTCCTCGATCTTTTCCAACTATAATTATGTTGATAAACTCTTTGTGTCAGAAAACAAACATGTCCAAACCTGGACGCATTTCCCAACATTGGCACTAACAACCTTGATTTCACTTTGATAGAAGTATGACATTTGTCAACTAGTGATGAGTTCTCGGAACCGCACCCACCACTCGGAACCGCTTCCGAGCATCTATAAACCGGCTTCGATTCCGGCTTAGTAAAACACACGGTTCCGTACGGAGCCGGCTCCGACGGGCTGCCGACTAGCGGCTCCGGACGGCTCCGGACGACTCCGGACGACTCCGCACGGTTCCGACCGCGGAGTGTTGCACCTACCTTACGGAGCCGCTTCCGAAATTGGTGGAGTCATTCGGAAGCGATTCCGGTTTTTTGACGAATTAACCCATCACTATTGTCAACAACATCAAAACGATACGTGGAACTTCCATCGTCGTTTTCGTTTGGTGTTTTGATCTGTTTCGACAAAATTCATGAAATCAATCCGGTGTCTGAGAGTGAAACATTGAGAAAACCGTGCATTAGCAATGGCTCCAACGCGGAAGCCAACCGATGGTCTGTTGGCGCGAGTGAATTTCCCGCTGTACGCGATCGAAATGGTCACCAGCCGTCATGTGCTAGTTGCGGGTGGCGGTGGTGCCTCGAAAACTGGCGTTGCCAACGGATTTGTAAGTGAAAGTTTAGCTCTATCCCCCACAATCAGCAACCATTCTAACATTCGGTTTTGTTTTAGGAGATCTACGAGATCCATCACGACGGGGACAAGTACATGGCGGACGAAGTGATACGACACGAAACAGGACCAACGGTAGTGATGAACTGTGCCGTGAAGAATGACGAAAAACGGACGCTCCTGATGGCAGGGCAGGAAAGCCATTGCCAGATGTACCTTGTAAATACGGTGATCGATTCTGGGGATAATATGGGGGCGAATGTCGCCTCGCCCGGTTCAAACAAAACCGACACCGAGGGACTGCGAAAACGAAGGAGTATTTCGCAACAGCGAACTTCCCCGATGACGGGTGCAACGGCAGGCACTACTTCCGTTCCGGCAGATACGGAGAAAAAGCCCTCCACCGGCAACCAACCGAATCGAAAGCAGATTCGATTCGAAATCAAAACGGCCGACTCGGTGCAGACGGATTTCACCGAGGCCGAACCTCTGCAGCGAGTCGTGCGCATCAGTCCGAACGGGCGCCTGATGGCCACCGGTGGCATGGACGGGCATCTGCGTGTGTGGAACTTCCCAAAGATGACGCTCGCGTCGGACATTGCGGCGCATACGAAGGAAATCGATGACGTCGACTTCAGTCCGGACAGCAAGCACATCGTATCGATCGCCAAGGACGGACTCGGCGTCATATGGTCAATCAATCCGGACAAGGAATCGAAAAAGTTAGTCTGGTCCCCGCCGGCCAACTGCCGCTATCTTCTCAAACGTTGCCGTTACGGGCTGGTCGAAGGGCAGAAGGACAAATTCCGCTTGTTCACACTCGCAAACCCATTCGCTAAGGCGGGCAAAGCGAAGGGCCTGCTACAGCAATGGGATCCGGAAGCGGGCCGGCTGACTGGGGTGGTTGAAATCGACGAATCACTGGCCGCACTGGCGGTGCGCGACGATGGACGGTTCGTGGCCGTCGGGACGATGTTTTCCGGCTCGGTGTCCATCTACATTGCCTTCAGCTTGCAACGAGTGCTGCACGTGCCGAATGCGCATGCAATGTTCGTGACCGGACTGGAGTTTTTGCCGGTAACCAACTTTGACGGACCGTCCATAACGGGTGACTCCGAAGCGGCCGTCCTGTCGATTTCCGTCGACAATCGTATCTGTGTTCACAGCTTACCATACAGACGTGAGTAGCACAAAATCGTTGTGATGTGATTGTTTTCTAATTCCTTGTTGTTTTCCTTCCTTTTTCTAGATTCTCTGCCAGCATGGGTGGCTATCTTTGCAATTATCTTCATCCTATTTATGACTTTTTGTTTCTGTTCCTACGTCGGGCTGTAAGCTGAACAAAGAGGCAGTGGAACTGCGTTATAAGTAGAACGATTTATTTGTACGTCTCAACAATTCCAGCTGGTGGAACGTTTTAAGCTATTTGCATAAAATAACCTCGAAGTATCGATAAGCATTGCGCTTGCCAACTTGGCTACAGCTTAGGAGAAAAAATGTATCACCACGGGTGGAGGAAGCAGAAGGACATTTTGTGGCACTAGAGTAGTAGGAAATAGGGATCAATTGGAGGCGCAACACAGTGTAACCGTATTTCTTTGCTGTTCATATTTTGTTCGTCAGTTGCAGCAATTCTAATTTATTTGACACACGACATTGTACAGCGACCATAGGATGTGAATAAATTTATTACATTGTTATTTGTGTTACAGGATCCGCTGCGTGGTGCGTTCTTTATCCTGTGCGTGTACTTGCATGATTGTACTGATACTCTTTGTTCTATCCGTGAAACTCCATTTCTTTTCCTGGTTCTCCCAAATAAAGCTCGAAAGGTAGACAGCAAAACGATCAGCTGGAAGTGTGAAGGTCGAATCCTTCAACGCGACCCTGTAACCGCACGACCGAGCAAAGCAGGATGAGCGATCTACGCAGAATGTGTATCCGTTTCACTCACTCTCACTTTCATCGCAGTCGGCCGCGCGGAAAAAGGTTTCGATGCAACGCAGAACCGCCAGTCTCGATCAGTTCAAACTGAAACGTTCAGTGGAACGCAAGTGTGTTTCCCGGTAAATCAGTCGTTTTTTCCGTTGTCCTCACTCTTGGATCTGCGAAGTGCGATATTCTTTGTGAACAAATTTCATTCCTATTAAGATACTCAATTTGTTGTGTAAGAAAGTGTTACAAACAGGTAAGCAGGAAACATCAATTCTTTCTCACTCCATTCCGCTTCCCAGCCAGAAACGTTGTGCAAATACGGCGAAGCGTGCAAAAAAAAACGCATAAAATGACGGCGTAGTTCGGGTTCGTTGCTACCAAATATTACCCTTCTTTTGTATGTTCTGTGTTCCACAACGAGCCACCATATTTCGTTCTATTTCGCTTCATCGCACACACTCCGGCCAACGCCATCGTTGGTTGCTTTGTTTATTGCAGCCAAAGATGGCAGGATGTACAACTTCGTCGTCGCGTCATTTTGCGCGAATGCAAACATTCTCGATCGTCCTGGCCCTTGGAGATGCATTTGTTATTAGTTGTGCACTCGTAAATGCTCAAGATTGGCAAATTATCGAATTCCACCAAAACGTGCGACAGTTCTCGTGAAAACATCTCTAATCACTGCTAAAACAATTCTCGGTAGTCGATGGTATGTTTTAGTAACGCATAATACAGTAGTTCAGCTTTGCATTCGCCAATCTTTTATCTATAATTTTATTTTCCTTTCCAATTCCATATGCCCCTCCGATTGCAATTGTTTTATCTATTTGCAATTACGAAATGATGATAATTTGATTTCCAATTTTGAACAACACTGGAGTTATACGTGAAACTAAACAAATATTAACACAATATAAACATAGATATGAAATAAAGTGCAATCTGTAGATTATTTAGGATTAGGAAATTTCTTAATCTTTCTTAGTCAAAACTACAAAGTTTTTATAATATAACTTTCCGGATATATGCAAGATATGCTAAAATAATATTAACTTCATCACTTTTCATTTTTCTCGTGCAAAGATGAACTTTTAGAGTTAAAGAAATGTTATACACCCGCCACCCTTAAACCCGTACCTGAATTTCCATTTATCGCCAAATGAAATCGATTACAAATAGTAGTTGCTTCCTGCCCTTGCCTTGTTGGTGATAGCACTTAATTGCCACCACAATCAATGGAGCAATTATCTCTTGTAGCGCGTCACTCCGCGAGCTGGTGACATTCAACTTGCACTTTCTTCGGCATGCTGCCGTTTAGCGGAGGCTGGAAATTCTGGTTTTACGGCAAAGAAAGGAAAATCGACCCTTCTCGGCTTGTTTACTTGTTGTCGCCCGTCTTCGCGATAGCTAGACATCATCATCTCACCCTGAACGGAACTCTTTCTTTGAGCCGGTCTCCCGCCCGTCTAGCCTGATCTGGTCCGATGCATCGGTAATGAGTCATTTTTTGCGTTGGCGCACTCTCCTCTTACTGTCAGGCAGGCAACATTGGTCCATGTCGGTCCCCCGCAGACACGCAATAACCATGAAAGGGAGTTGGCTGCGAGAGTCTGGGAGTAGTTGAAACGAAAGCGCCCGTAAACCAGTGCAACCGCCCTTAGATGCATTGCTTGCTTAAATGGTACTTTTACTACATTTCGCAGTCGTCCGTTTTTGGAGTAACGCTCTTTGGACCAACGGATTTGCTTGCCTTCGATAGGGAGGAAAAAATGTACCAGGACCGGTTAACGAACGAGAATCGATCGTCGAAAGAAGCCCACGCAAACACGACCCAAACAGATCTCGGTTGCACGGATCAGTGTTGATTGTCTTCGCACGAGAGTCGTGTCCCGTTGCAAGGCGATCCATCTCGAAGGAGGGAAGCAAAAGAAAACCATGCACCCCCTTCATACAGTCGGACGAGATCAAGCCACAAAACACAACGCATCAGGCTGGCTTCCTCTGGCGGGGGTCATAAAACCATCCGAACCTCACGGCCGCATGGTCATGATGGTGATCCATATTTGGGCTTAATATTCTCTCTTCTTCCGCGTATCTGTTCGTGCGTTTTGCGACGAATGCCGTTGTCGATGTCTGATGCTCGCTGGCACGAACCCACCAACAGCTTGAGACTTTCGTTCCTTGTTCGCTTCAGCTCAACAACGACATAATGTGGTGCATCGTTCCCTCTGGATGATTCTTCAACTCACTTCTTCACATACTTTTACCTTCTTTGTTAGCTCAGTGCTACAGGCACACCATCTTCGAATACAACTCTCCAGGCCAACGTATCTTTCAATGTCTCATAAATTTACGCTCGCCTGGGCTCTCGGTACTGTCTTTCTATTAAACGGTTCCATTTCTTTTTCGCTTTTCTTCTAGGTCGCCCATTGCTTGCTGTGTGTGCCCGCGTCGATCTGCGCAAGAAGAAAAGTCATACAAGAGCTGCGGTGTTGGATTATTTGCAAGAAGGTTTTAAGTTAATAATTCGTCTCGCGGCCACTTCATTACCATCCACTCCACCACAATGTCCAGCAACGCCGAAGGTAAGTACTGCACAATTAACAATTCCTACCACCGATGATTTTTATCCGATATTGATTTTAGTTTCGCACCCAAACGGGGGGAACAAGAGGATTATTTATTCGCATTAATTAGTCGTCGTAGGCTACATTGCTAACCGCCTTGTGCCGCCTTCTCCGTCGAGTACCAGAAGCGGGAAAACGATGATGGTGTTTGTTGTCTTTGTCTGCGCCTACTTGTTGAAGTACTTGGTAGGAAACATGTAAAGGGGAAATCGATTCGTTTGCTTCGTGATTTTTCGCCCACGTAAGGACAGAAAGTTACTCAAGGCAACCCCAGACCATCCGGATGTTGATTGGGGTTTCTTCGGTACCAGGGGAGTTTACACGGTACCGAGATTTTGCCCGGGTGTTGTTTTTAATATTTATTTTTTCTTTTCCTTTATGGCATGATCGTATGCTAATACCAGGCAACTCTGACCTGAAGCGCCTCCCAAACACGGTGACTTGGGAAATAGATTAACCGTACGGTTTCTGTCGCAAATCGAACAAAGTGAATGTTTGATTGATTGCAACGCTAATGGTGGGATTCATGACGGACGCTGTCTAACCTTTCATGTTTCACCCATTTTCTTTTTAGAGAAGAAAAGAGAGTATACGTTAGAAAGTAGTACGTGTAGGTGGTGGCTATTTGGGTACCTTGTTTTACCAACTTCTATGAACACTCTTCAATTCCCTGACCTTGTTATATATGACCTTGTTTACCATACAAGACGAATTGCTCTGCGATCGTAACAAAATAAGACAGTGGACCGTTCGATGGTACTTCGTGTGTTCCGAATATCCAGCGTGGGTGTGGTGGTTCGTTTTCAATTGTCAAGCCCCCTCTGGTTTGTGACGGGGTGATTGTCCCCTTATTAGTTTAGTTTTTTTTGTTGGTAAAACAATGGAAAAATGGGTCACAAATTAAAACCTGCCTTACATACCTTAACGTTACGGATGACCTATTCAAACCATTGAAAATTCGATGATTTGTTGGTTACATCTGTAACTCATTGTACGTAGGTACACCTTCAACATTAATATTCAAATATTTATAGCCTTTGAAAAAAGATCCTGTTTTGGTTCTCTTGAATATAATTCATTCACCGCCTAGAGGGAGTTATGTTAAATTGACTATCAAACAGTAAATAAATATACATCAAACACAGCTCACTATCTAAAGGCAATCAAGCACAACCACAGAACCGGTAAAAGGGCTTTTGCTTGTCCGAGGCAGCCACAGACGAACGGAAATGTCTTTATTTTATCGTAGGTCGCAAGCTCAACCAATCATATTCTGTGCGTGCCTCTCGTTACCACTAGGATTCGTCTTAATGGCGGCGAGCCTGGCCCCTGCCAGCCAGCTCTCCTGCTTTGTGCGCCGCTCATTAGCACCATCCTGGCTCGAATGTGTTCGTTGTTGTGACATTGAGACGGAAAGCGGCAAAGTGCGTGATGAATTGCGTGCCGAAATTCCACCGTGCTTCTGCGGGGCAAGGGTGGCCACTCGCCACTTTCCTAATTTATGGGAAGAGGCCCTTGCGAACGAAATAAACGAAAAGGTCGAGCCCTTATGCTGTTGGGGTTAATAGGGTGGTCTATCGCGTACTCGCAAGATGGTTGCTTTCACGTCCAAAGAAGAAGATTTTCATTGTTCGATTTTCTCTTCACCTATTATTTTTCGAAATAGCTTCATTCGTTACTCCGAGGATATTTTTTTTCATGGTGGATGTCGATGGAAGTCGCGCGTCCTCTAAAGATTATCTATTAAGTGCCAATTTCTAAAATCAAATTACATTAAGCCTAAAGGCATGAATTATCAAACATCTTATGTTCAATTAATACATTCCGCACGCCATCACTTGGCGAGTGGCTATCATTACGCGAAATCAGCTTTTCTAATACCGGTAAGGAAAAAACAAAATTCAACGGCTGATTTTCAAAGTGGTTTCTTTTTCTTGCTGAGTTTTTCTACAGACTGTTGTTGTAAGGATACGAATCGATACGATTCCTCTCCTTGTTGGCTGCGGCCGAACCAACTTTTCAAACCTTTTTTTTCTGCCGCATTTCTCTCTCATAACGAGTCCGCAGTCCTGTGAACCAAGAAGCCTATAGATACCGCGTTTAGCGACATTTTCTTTCTCTTCGGTTACTTTCTATTTTCTCCTTCTGGTCTCGGTGTGTTCGGTTTAGATTCGTTTGACGCTCGAAGCGTTTGAAACTCACGTCACGCATAATCAACAGCATGCGGCAGGGTCGGCAGCGGCCAACATTGGCGAAGAAACAATGGCAATGTTATTGGTCATAAAAAAGGTATGATCATGATGCGGGACACAGCCCTCTTGCCACATCGCGTCGCGGGTGGTAAAATAGGGAGCGCGTGGGTAGGTGTGTCTTGCTTCCAAAGTGTCTCTTTTCCGAACCGGAAAGGGTCTTTGCTGTTGCGGGGGGAAAGGGCATTGGGATTCGTGGCCTAAGAATGACAGCGCACAAGGCTCTCGGTGGTGGAGCATACCGCCTCAACAAGGGTGGACCAGAGAACTTCGTTGGTTTTCTTTTTTTACTTCACTGTGTGGAAAGTGATGAAAAGTACCAAGTCGGTTAACACAATATGATGCACCGTTGAAAGACAACCGAGAAACTCGGAAAGGAATGTGTTTTAAATTTCATACTAAAAAAATTGCCTTGTATTTTTACTTTTCATCTACGAAACTCCCGACAAACCCAGTGAACATGAATAACTTGTGTATACGTTGAGTTTTAAAATGCTCATCACTTCATACGGTAAAGTATATAGCCTAGCTTCATAGGCTGCACTTATGTATATACTCTTAAAATCGCTTGTGGGTCGTGATTTATCTCGTGAGGGCGAAACTGTTCCTTTAACAACGCAAACTGATCGTTCTCCTTCGGAAAACAAACACGGTCCAGCCTGTTGATGCGTTTCACATCCACCAGGGCAACTTCCCGACGAACTTCTGCTGGGGTTCAATATGGCTCCAAACCACATTCTTCTTCGTTGCCAGAGACTGTGCTACATTGTACGGCTTCGGAAATTTATTTCCTATTTGTCATCGGGTACTGATACATTTATGATTGTTTGTTGCTGTTGTTAAACGTGCAGTTCGTCCTTCGGTCCGGCACAAGCAGTGCCTTCTTCCCGCACGTGCATTGCGTGGTTTTATCGGAGAGAAACGGCTAAAGCAGCAAAGGAAAGGGATGGATTGCAAGGAGTCGTTAATAATTGTGGGTTGCTGACAGTGTGGCGACGTTGTGCTGTTATCGATGCTTTCCCACACGCAACGCTCTGACACCGGACTGGGTCCTTATTTCTTTGTGAACCCTTTTACACAATGGTTGGTGCATGTCCGGTATCGATTTTGCGACAAAGTGGATTGATTTTCTTTTCCCATCTCTGGAAAAATGTGCTTTATTGAATGCAATTTAGGAGGCTTCGATTTGCCATGCACCATGTTATTTATTTTTAGCTAATGCTTCGAAACACCCGTGACCCGTGATGACAAAAGAGGAGGGAATGAAGAATCAAAACGAATGATTCTACTGCAGAGATGAACGTTTCTAATAAATCAACTAACTTATTACTAACTCTTTCCGGGGAGCTGAAGTTCTAGAAAGATTGAGGATATCAAATCGCTGCTACAATGACTCGACATTAGATAATATCTAAGAGATTTATTTTATCCTATCTTGTAGCTGTTGCTGCTGAAACAAATAATATTGATTAATCCGTCTAGTGTCGAAAGGATGTATAACTCCTTTAAATTGCAGAACTTCGAGTGGTGGAACTACGTATTTCGGGCATGCGTGAATATGTAGAGTGCTCTTTGTCTTTTCGCACAGTTCGCACTTAATCATCAGCGCTTATTGAACCCTCGTTCATGTTCCAATACAAGTCAATCGGTGACACTCTATCATCTGATGAAAATATGTAGGCCCCATATCAACAAGCAGCCAATTCAATACGCCACCCATGAACCTGTCCCACCGGAAGTCAACCGGCGGCGACGGAGTACGGATGGTGGGAAGGATAGTTTTTTTTTTGCTCTCTCCGAATCACGTCTGGTTTCCGGTCTTTACCGGGAGGGCTACCACAAAATACCGGCCGCTTATGAAGCACCTTTTTTTCGGTTGTTTACGACTTCTCAATCTCTGTGCACGTCTTCATAGTGGGTTTTGCTCGCGGAAAGCAAAACGCCGACAAAAAGCTTTTCCTTGCCGGCGAACCGGTCGGTGGTGGTGGGTAAAGCTCGTCCTGCGCAGAAATTGGTAAAATACGGTGTGTTTCCTATCGGCGACCGTATGCGATACCAACACCAAACCAAGCACCTGTCTCTCGGTATGCGGACACACGCTGGTCCTACAGGATATCGATCGATTTTCCATCGCTCGACCGTGGTATATATGTGTGTTGTATTGGCTTGGGCAAAGCGTTGAACAGAGACACCATGAGCTCTGCTAGTCAAAGTAGTATTGGTGAACACTTTTCCACTTTTCCGAGTCCCCCCGAACAGCGAAAGGAAAATTGCTGTCAGTTTGCCGAGCGCCAGCGAACGAACGTCAGATTCCAGCGTTATCCTTTCCGGCTGGCACAGTCCTGTTTCAGAAGTCGAACCGTTTGGTGGTGACACGCGCATGTACAGCAGATTACTCGGGTTTTCGTGAAGTTTTCCGTGCACAGAGAAAGTGTAGTAAGCGTGAGAAGAAGAGGTAGGAAGAGGAGCGGAGTTTTTCGAGGTTTACGAGACTAGAGGAAGAGATTAATTTTGACACTTAACTAGTACGTGCAGTCTGTGTGTATAGTGGAAAAAGCTGCTGGACGTAGTCTGGGTAGAAAAGCATATGCGTTTTCGCGGTAGTCAATACCGAAGGAAAGTGTTCACTCCTCAAAGTCAGAAAACTATCTGGTCCCTGAAATCGTACCAATGGATTGAAAAGTGTTTTGCGAAGGAACTATGGATTGAAAGTATCCCAGATTAATCGCAAGGATATTCAGCACATTTAAATGACGTGTTTCCTCTCCATCACATTGTCTTCTCTCGCCTTACCATTCCCACTCCGACGATGCAATTTTACTTGCACTGTTGTACGGGATGTAAGCTCTGTCTCTTTTCTGTCTCTGAACAACCTTTTGGCAACTTCAATTCCCCCCGGAACTCACTCTCTACTTCGCACGGCATCGCACTGGATACAGTTTTCCGCATTCGCGTTGAACGTTTTCCACACTCACATTTGACATCCAGTTTTTTTTTCTTCTATTTCGACGATGAATGCCCCGCCCTGACTTGACCATCTTTGCATGTGTTGGTGTGCGTTCGGTCGCGTTGTGCTTGTATTTCATGCTGTCAGTTGGTCCCGACGAGCCCCGACGGGTTATCCTTTCGCTTTCCGTTGCTCTCCGTCCCCATTGCACTCCACGTACCGGGCCAAACGTCAAACACCTCCACTTCCTTGCGAAGCGTGTGTATGTATGTGTGTGTGTGTGCGCGCGGTTGAACGTTGAAGTGGTCGGAAAAACCGGCCAGGAAAAGAGCGAGAGAGATGAATCACACTTTACAACAACAAAAAAATAATACCCGCAGGGAATTTTGGTTTGGGGGGGGAGACATTGGCGTTTCGGAGGGGAACCGCCAGGAAGCGATGACTTTTCCGACCGACGGGACACGATCGAAGGGGGAAAAAATTGCTCGAGTTTTCCTTTCGTGTGCCATTCAATCGGTTGTTGTTGTTGTGTGGTGTGTCGGAGGGATTCACCGTCGTGTCCTGTTTGCATGTGAGTGTACGTGTGGCTGTGTGTATGTGGTGGGAAGGGAAGAAGAGTCTGCTTGTGCGAATGCAATTTTCCGTACGGTGGAAAACCAGCCAGTCGCATTGGGTACGATCGATCGAGCAGGTTGAGTCACACTTAGACTGCTAGAACAATAGGAAGCTTTTGAGAGCGAGGCTTACAGGCTAGAAAAGGATATAAGCTCGGGAAAATGTGTGCGTTCATCGTTGTTTAGGAGTGTTGTGAATGATTTCATTTTTCCTAGTGAACACAGGTGACTTTTCAAAAGTGTTATCAAAAGGAAACCGCTCTATTCCTGTGGTCCAGAACACGGAGGATTATCTCAAATCCAGCTATAGTAGGTTTCAAGGTTCCGGTCGGTCGAAACTTTATTACCAACTACTTCTACGAAGCTCCTGAAGACCACAACGTCCGTCCTCAGCTTCGGAAATCGACATCAATAATCTCCTAGAGTTACTAACGGGCCTACGACTGGCTGTGCAACCTCTTTAGTGCAGAAGGAAACTGCAATCCCAATAGAGTACACCATCATCATCATCATCATCACATAGCATATCGCAACGTGACCATCACCACCCCTCCTCCAATCCCCGGCATTGTGCCAGCCGTATTCTTCCTCCTACCCGCGTGCGTTGAGGATTTCGTCTCGTCCGGTTTTCCGTTGGAGTTGTGAGAGCAATCTACAGCCGGCAAAATGCTGATTGGATTAGTGCGCGACTCCGTGATGCAGTGCTTCTGCCATACGTGCCGGGCTCCGGTGCTGCCGGCAGGTAAGAGCGAAGGATTCGAACTCGAAGGAGGAGAGCGGGTTGCGTATGAGAGCTCCGCAGGCAACTCGACGACACTCGAAGCCAAGCGAGGCTGGATGCCAACAAGTCGTTCGATCTTCCAGACGTCATCTGGGTCGTTGGAACAGCTAATTGGCCCCCACTGCGTGACGTGAGCGAATGTCTGGCACGAAGCCTCGTTGGGCTCTCATACGAACTCCATGGATCATCCAGCAGTTGAACCAGCTTTTCTTCAGTAATATGTTTGGTACGTCACAGGACATCAGACGAAAATATTTTATAACCGAAAACTAGACGTTTTACATTTAGAACGACCCTACCATACCATGAACTACCGCGGTGGACATAGTCACAGACGTCTCAGGTTCCAGATTTCGCGACTTAACTTCCATTCAATGAACGAACGAGCAAGCAACGGAATTGATTATATTAGTAACGAGGTTTTCCTCTCAGTGCCTTGGAAAACATCCTCGCCTTTAATATGCCAGACGCGTGTTTCTTCATTTCCTCACAGGGTTTTGAGATCGAGTTTGTGTACCACTGTATCTCAGATATCCAAAGCCGCCCCCAGTGGTGGTCACCGGTGGCAATGAATAAGTAATACCATCCCCCCCAACGTCTGCGAAAAGCCATAACTTGCTAGCAAAGGCACGCACTCGGCCCTTTTTTTCTTCCTCCAGTCCGTGGGCACAGGTGTTTCGCAGGAGTTGTAGGCAGAATATGGATCGAAGGAACTGGTACTGCCAGAAAACAGCGCCACCCCAAAAGAAATAGGATACGAATCCACGAATAAGAAAGAAGGAGGGTGTCCGTGGCCAGGGCTGGAGGATTATGTAACTTTGTGTGCAAAATAAATAAGACACGCCAGCCCCCATGATGAAGTCTCTGGGTGGAGGTCGGCGATAGTGTGGATGACTCACCCCGGGGCACAACCAGACGTCGCCATCGGTCGTCGTCGTCGTCGTCGGGTTGGTCGTCGTAGCTGGTTTATCGCATATCGACTGCGTCTCGTGACGTTTTCCGAGGGGGCCGAATCATGAGAAGCTTCTTGTGGAGTTTTCGCATCGCCACACGATGGTTTCGATTTTTTGGTCTCTCTTTGTCTTGAATTTCAACTCCAGGCATTTTCTTTTTCGTCCATTTAGCGACCGTGTTTTATCCGCACGTTACTTCTGGTAGGCTTTCTCTGGATCCTAACGCCAGCCGGTTTCGATTTAATGGTCGTATTTCATACATCCGGACCCCGCTTCCGTTTTCCACTTGGGTCCATTTTGATAGAGTGGTCTGTTCAATAAAAATGGAGCAACCAATGAACACCACGTATATGCGATACTGAAGTTTCATGCTTTATGTGAACTTTTGATGCATCATTTACCACCAGACTTGGCCTTTTCCCATTCGCATTCCATCAGCAGGCAGGCTGATCGTTAGAGAAACGGCTGGAACAAAGGTGTAGCAGATGTGGATCGCTGTCTCGCTCATGCCACGGGAAAAGCGCCTCGGGAAAGTCACCTTCAATTTAGGCTCCACCGGAAACCGACCACCCTGCAAAAGGGAGCCACTCAACGATGCCGGCCACGTACATCAGCTGATGGTGGCGAGCGAGACGGAAAGGCGTATTGCCTTGCCCTCTCGCCGACCTCTTCTATAAGGCTTTGCAAAAATTTTGACTTGTTTTAAAAAACAATATACATCGTAACAGTGTTTGAAAGGATCGACAAAAATCGTTCGTCTTTTATAAAGTGTTTCTTTCTGATCCCAACGCTAGAACTTTGCTCACCTAGTTTTTTGGCTCATCTTATGTTATTTCTATTCCCTGTTATCGTTTTGTTTCATCCTGCTATTTTAGTATTTTAGAACAAAACTAAACAACGATAAGCATTCGCAAGTCATTTCTAAGTTGTCAGGATTATTTATACCAGGTGCATAATTATGAAGTGAAATTAAATGAAAATATTGCAGAGGCATAGAATGTGTTTTATAGTCTGAACGAAGCTGGACTTTGCAAGAAATCCAAGCAAGGATTCCATTTTATTTCGGTTTTTGGTTTATGTCTTACATAAATACGGTTTAACAGAGAGCACATCATTCTCAGTTGATCTGACAACGGTGTTGTACAAGGGTTTACATAACCTTTGGCAAGAGATATATCCTGTAGTACATTGCGGCGAAGCAGAAAAAGATCCAGCAGCAGCACCGCACAAGACACGGGATGATGTTCGACTTTGGTACCCCAAGCAGTGCGTGTGTGTCTGTCTTTGTGTATGTGTACCGCGAACTGCCGGTGAGTCATCGGCCATTTCAAAGGCTGCCTTCTGCTTTATGGATCCACATCCATCACGTCCGTCCCCAAAGAAGCACGGAGGACGAGCACCGTACGAATTCCGCAGCGAAGTCGAAATGACGGTGCGCCCAGTTTTTCCCGATGCTGCGCTTTTCCCCAGGTCGGTTTTTTTACGCTGTTTTTCTTTTTTAAATTGGCCCCCCCCTCGACTCGACCTGGCCCATTGCCAAATCGATCCGGTGGTAGGACGAATCTACAGCGTGTTAAAACACCGGTTGGTGGTGTGTATGTGTGTTTCAGGCTATGGAAAACAGTTTTAAGCTTTTCGGGGTAAACCTACCCTCCATCCCACGGATGTTTCGTTTTATTCGTTGATTTTTTAAAAATGTTTCTCGCTATATCTTTCTGAGAATCCCCGATTAAGCCCAGGTGTGATGGTTGCTCGGTGGACGTTCGTTTTCTGTGTGCTTGATAACGACTAGTTTTCGCTTTGAGATGCAGCAACTCGCGCAATCTTCGTCTGTTTTTAATGCGGCACTAAAAACAATATGCACGATGCACGAAATATCACCAGTTAATTAGCGTTTCGTCGGGGAAACGGATGCAACGGTGGTGTTGAACGCCCCGAAATGAATGACTGTGTATCCTCCTCCTTTTGCTCATCCTTTTTAATGCTGGCAGACAAATGGAAAAGCCGAGAACAAGATACGTGTGTTCCCATTTGAATGTGTGTGCTTTGCCACTCTTTTGAGTTTCCACAGAAGGGAAGGACCATGACGTAAAGGACGCTGATTCCCAAGGCCTGATTCGCTGCGGGTTGCCGGTGGGTTATGGTGGCAGGAAATGGTTGAATGTTTTAATAAGGATTTTTGCAACTCAGAGTGCATTTGTCGCAGTACGTATGTGTATGTACCTTGCGTTTCCTACGTGCAGTTTGCGCACCGTATAATGTCTGTCGTCGTCGTCGTCCTCGCCGTCATCATATCCGTCATTGTGAAGTGTGTGGAGGGTTTCTGGTGGAGTTCATGTTGCACGAACATTAAATAACCACCACCTCCATTTGTTTCAACGTTTTCCCTCCGCACCCGCAGAAAGAGGAACGGACTGGAATGCACTTCCTTGGCAATGCAGTTCTTTTCCGTTCCATCCCACCCCCCGCTGCAACACAAACCACCCCGCTCGGCTTGGTGTGTATTTTCACCTCACAATGCGTGGCAAAGTAGTTACCTGCAGGGGAAGCGACTCCACACTGGCTGGCTTCTGCTGCTGCACGGGGAAAATTAGTCAGCGCTCTGAGGAGCATTTAGAGCCAAGGGGGAACGGGGAAGCCCGAGGTGAGCTGTGGCGCCTAACAAGTGGTGGAGTTGATTAGAGCCTGAAGCCACCCCGAAACCGGGAGAAAGGGGTCGTGTGTCTGCGGAGAGGGTGTAAAATCGGGCGCCACTCATCAGGAAACACGGGACGGAAAATGCCGACGACCGACCGGGGCGCCATCAGGCTGTGTATATGTGTGTGACTCATCGCACCGTGGCGTGGAGCCCAAACGAAAACCCCTTTGGGAGGCAGACGCGATGGAGCCGCCTCGCCGAAGCCCTCCGCGGGGCCAAAAGCGAATAACGGAAAAGTACGAACCACAGTTGCTTGTTTGGGGCGGATCATTCTCTGGAGTTGGTTTCTGTTCCATTCTACTCTCTGCTTAATGGATTTGTGTGTCCTTTGCCTTAATGAAATGTATGCCTATGCAAAAAAGATTGTTTTGTTTTGGTTTCAATAATGTATATTGAAGAAAAGGGTAGATAACTAAAACAACTGCAGAGTCTTCTTGTTTTTTTCGAGAATACAATTGGGTTTCTGTTTTTTTAATTAAGTTTAAAAGAACTATCACATTCATTAGTTCGTCATATTATGTTTAAATTTTTTCCCTTGGGATCCATACGTTTATGATTTTTTTTGTTGCATCTTTTTGCTTGCTGACATTTTTTTCTATGACTCTGTTAGAAGTCATGTGAAGTAATCGATATATATTCCTTTAAGGAATCGACAAAATTGTTAGGCACAGTTTGTAATGCACAATAATTGTATGCAATTTTAAGTAGGGTGAAGTACGGCGTGCTTGTAAGGGCAGTAGATTTGGGTAATCCATGTTCGTGAATCTTTTGAAGGTCGATAAAGATTCAACATAAACCCGAGAATTGCCATATATCGATAAAGGTGAGTTGCAGGGAGTGTTTCTAGTTTTATTTGTTTCTGGTCAACAGATCTCTTAGGAGGTTCATAAATGTTTGACGAATCAGTTAAATTTATGAATATGTACGAATTTCGAAAGAGTCATGAATCAATATGAATGAATCTCGGTCTAAAGAGTCATATAAATAAAACTTTTCGAAAAAATAATAAGATACAACGCTGGTAGGGAGACGTCGGTCCTTCGCGGAACACATCCGTGGAAAACTGTGTGTGGGTGTGTGTATTGTAGGATAGTCTTTTCCGCGATCCTTTGCCTTACATTAAGTCCCAAATATACCGGTGGATAAGATTAGAAAAAAAAGAAAGTTTTCCATCGTTTCCCCGTAACCACATTGCCACTGAGCACAACGATGGAAAAGTTTGTCTCTTTTCCTTCTTTCGTTGGAAAATCGTAGGCGGGAATGTGTTGGTTTAAAGAAAAATCAATGTAAAACACTCCAACTCCATGCGTGGTTGGAAAAAGTGTTGGAGAAAAAACAAAACCAAAAAGTGAAGGGAAAACGAAGGCTTTCCAGGGAGAGCTCGAGGTAAGCGAGGGGGGCGACTCTGATTGCTGCGTCGTCGACGCCGGTCAACGCACTCCTCCCCAACTCTCACTCTTCCTCCTTTAACGAGCCTCTATAATTTTACTCCCTCCAGCCCCTCACCAAACCGGATATCAAGGGCTGGTGACAGTGGCCTTATCGTGCCCTGGTGCCATCGGGCCACCCGACAATGGCGGCGACACCGGAACTGAGGGATTTTCATCGAGATTTTCCTTTTTTTTTTAATGTATGCGCATTCGTTTGTGGTTCTTTTTGATTTCAAGTTCTCCCTACAAAGTAAACGAATTTGTTTGGATTTTACTTTACTAAGGATAGCTGTTAAAAAATGGTTCAGATAAATTAAACAACTATTTAAACAACTTTTCAAAACACAGTATCAACATTGCACAAACAAGTATTAAGTTGATCCGATTGTTTGTGTCAGTCAGTCAATTGACATTTGACACTTTAAAGTTGTTTACTAGTTGAAACCTTTTCAACCTTTCACACCCATGTCAGACGAATTAGGAAACCCAGGGAAGTAACCTTTTCGGAAGGATTTCAACCAAACAAACGCCATATCATACAAGGATGCTTCTCAGATATTTTTTCCTCTAAATCTAATCCGTAATCTTTCCCCTCGATTACGACTTTGACGGAGCGTTGGAGGAATCGAGGATCGAGGAACGCGCAACGGCTGGTTGTGTAGAACGTATGTAAGAATATCCGCAGTGTACGGTTTCACCTGTAATCCGCAGGATCGCACGGATAATCCCCACATACATATTGGGGTTGGATGTATCAAAAGAGGGCACCCGAGATTGGTTTCACATTAAACGGGGCGAAATCCTTCGGGTTGCTGGATTTTGGCGTCCACACAGAAGGGATTTTGTATTTAATTTTATTTTTAATACACTTCTCGCAACATGTTGTTCAAAAACTTCATTGAAATGTTTTGTATAGAAACAATTCTATGGAATACCATCAGAAGGTAAAGGCATTCCATATGCTACGGCGAGGACGAATTTTTCTCACGTTCCTTCCACGAACCATTATGTTTGCTAAGACAACATAACGAATAAAATAAAGTGTGCTCCCGTCCCCCATGCCCCCCGGCGCTCGTGATGGTGGTGGCCTTCGCAGGAAAATTGTGAATATTTTCTTTGCCTCGTTTATGTATCCTTCCACTGCACGCTTTTGCCACTCTCTAACCCGGAGGACGGCCGACTCCTGGTGGTTGGTTCGGTGCCGCAATGTGTGTATTTTCCTATTTTCTCTGCCGATGTGTGCGAATCAACCCTACAGTAGGGGGGCAGGCAAGAGCCACAACGATGGGAAGCTCAAACCGTTTTCGTTTTTCCGACCCAACCGGTTGGAAAAATAAATGTGAAAAGCAAACACAGGGAGCCGCCTGATGATGAAGGAACCGAAAAAAGGGCATTTTTTTGTGTTTCCCATGTATCGATTTTCTATGGCTGCAAATGGCTCGTCTTTCGCTCAACCTCGTCTCCTCTCCTCCATTAACCCCCATCTTTCCCGGCTGCGCCAGCTGATTAGCCTTTGTAATGCGAATCGGTGGTTTGGATTTGTTTAATGAAAATAAAACGTTAAATCCGTATAAATTTGACTAATTTTGCCCGCACCCGGTTGGAAAATGATTTAACGATTATGTTGTCGCAGTGGATATCGGATTTTTCATCAGGAGAGCGCTCCGTTCGTTCGTTCGTTCGTTTCCCGTTTCGTGTTTTGGCACGACGGCTGTACAGAGGTCGATGACGGTTCGAAACGAGTTCGAATGCCAAAAATATAAAGTGGCCAGTGTTTATAATTACTCTGTATATCATTAAGCTTGATGATGATGGTTGGTAACACCCGGACACGCTGCAGGCTAAAGCCTAAACCTCTGGTGGATTTAGAGATTTTGGTGTGAATTCTGTGCCAACCGCATCCTCGATTGGAGATGCAATCACTAGAGCATGCGGCGTTGGCAAATGTTGTGGTCCACTGCAGATATGCAGATTTAAATCTTCATTTAATACTATGAAATGAAATACACATGAAAAGAACGGCAGAAAATATACATGCGAAGAAATGTAATAACAATACATAAACAAAAGATACTCAATTTATCTATGTACCAGCATAGTTTTGAAAGTCGATTGTCACCAATCCAACTAAAAAGTGGACACAACAAACGGAGCTTCTTCCTCCTAGCTAGTATAGTGTTTCGAGCAAATTTTATCTCCGAAAACCGATTTGCCGAAACTATGCCAAAAATCTCGATAAGATTGATTCTCGAAATGCATCATTTGGTTAGAGATCAAACGGTAAAATATTCATTTCATAGAAGACCATATTTTCTCGGAAAAGAGCTCACTTTCCAATCTCTGGTCTCACGCGAGAATACTACTAAAAAGCGGTCGCTTTTTGCATCACGAGTCACTTCGTTCCCTTATCGAAAAGCCAACAGTGTACCGTGACTGACTTCCGATAATCCACCCGAAATTTCCTGAAACAGTACTCACTTCTTGCGTCGAACCGGATGAAGAGGGAGTCTGTTGCTCGACACCTCAACTGCATCTGCATCACCATCACCAGCGTCATCAGCGCTCCAAAATGTATCCCACATCGTCGTGGATTGGTGAAATACTATCGCCCCTCGATCCTCCTACATCCACCGACTGTTGTTTCGCCAGATGTAGGATGGGAAATTCGGGCTGTGCACGATTCTGCACTCATTCTGCGAACCAACACCGTACGGAATATCATCCTTTCCGTTATGGGTTTTTGCGATTCTCCCGTTGGGAAGCAGCGCTTGCAACTCTCGGCTGCCGTAGCCGCTGCTGCTGGCGTCGGAGGGAAAATGAAATTAATGAACGAACTATTCTCGGGAATTGTCACAAAGGGGAAATGATGGTCAAATCGAATTAGCTCCTCTTGCCTGCTCTGCCCTCATTTCCGCCAACGGTCCGATGCAGCATCCGTTCATCGCCGGTAGGGGAATATAAATTCAGGACAACGCGCGACGGCAGGAAAGCAAGCAGCTGCCCCGACGAGTTTGTCGAAGGGCCAAGTCGGCACCTCCCGGTACCAGACGGATCTCACTGGGTTGTGGTACAATGAAACCAGAAATCTCAGGTGTCTCTTTACGGTCAGCACCAACGACTGGCTGTATCGTGTCGCGACTTGGAAACTCAAAACGATGGCCGGTTGGTTAAACAGTAAGCCAATTATTTCCCCCGGCTGAGTTCACACACTAATGGATCTAATGGAAATATATTTACGGATGAAAGTGAAACGGACAAAGGTCGTCCTGTAGCTTTAGAAAAGTATACGGGAATGTTGTTCCGTTTGGAAGGGAAATTATTTTATGATGTAAATAATCGAGAAGAATGCTATACCGAACGATATGATGACTACCGACACAGACAATCGCGACGACACAGATTAACCAACGGGATGTTAAAATATTATGGACCAATTTCATTTCTTTTTATTTTATGTCGTTCTTCGATGGACACATACCAAACAATTACTCAAGACGAAAGCTGTCCTGCTGGTTGTTCACAAAGTGTAATCATAACCCTTACCTAATAATTACTAACTATTGGTGATTTCTATTTCTTAATGTCTTTGTGCAACAAATAACTAACCCAATGTGCAGTCAATCGGCGATCTGCACCCACAAAAAAGCCAACCAAAACCCGGACCAAACAGCCAAAATCGTCCAAGAAAGTGAAATTCATAAGTAAGTATCAAGGATCCTTGTTGTTTGAATATTTTGGCAGAAACCTTTCAATGTTGCTTCCAGAATTTGGCGGACTTCAAAGGAGATATTGTGTTTATTTATTTGTGTTATCGGTCTGGTGTATAGCTGTTTGCGTGGGATTATTTATCCAAAATCTTTCCATCTGGCAATGAACGAGTTTTGCTCGCCGGCTTTTATTTTGCGGGTGATATCAAATCTCCGCTTATTTGAAGCTAAATCTCCTTTCACCACGCTGACGCCTGGCCGTTAGAATGAATACCAACGGAGTTATTATTAACTTTTCCAAATCGAAAGCACTAAATCTCTCGTCCCGCTGGTGTGTGGTGGTGGGTTTTCAGTGAGCCATGCTACTTCGCAACCCGGGACGAAGATAACTCCCCATTCTACCGAAACGAAACGATTCGCCATCGAACGAATTATTGTCACCATCGAACGGCGTTCCCGGTTTCGCCTTCCTTCTCGGGGCACGAGCGCGGCTTAGATTTGTCGAGGCTGAAAATTTAATTTCACGCCATAATTGAATTTTCATATGGTCTTCCTATTTGCACCTATTCGGGCATCGCATGGGACCTAGCTGCGAGTTTCGATAGGGCATATGCAGGCGGAAAGTAAAGCGCGATATCTCACACTGTCCAGGAAGTCCAGGAAAACTCTGTTGAAGTAAGGAAATAATCCTTTCAAAGGGCCCCCCACGGAGGGAACGATTAAAATACGCATAGATATTAAAGGATTCGCGCAACTCCGTGCTATGACATGTTGGTAGATTAATTCCGTATGATCTATGGTTGCATAATCGTGTTCTCTATCAAGGATCATCGGGGAACATGTATTACAGCACCCATGTAAATATTTTACATTAAATATTGGTAGTAGGAGGCGTAGTTATGGCAGTGATAAATCATTATCTTTTAAAACAGCGTAAATTTGATTTGTTTTTACTCAGCATAACATACATTCAGTCAAGTGTAATGAAACATTTGTTTTTTGTTAGAACAGAAAATATAATGCAAGCCAATGGTAATGTTAAGATATCATTACAGTGAATGTTTTATTTTTAAATTAGACAAATCCTACGGTACTAGGAACGTTGATACTTTTTTTATATTTAAACATCCAATTTCAAATAAATGTTCATCTTTATTTTACAATTTCTTAGTATCCTTTGGCCCCATGAAATTTCGTGCTAACTGTAAAACGATATGAACTGGCAAACAAATCAAACACGTTTCTTTCGATACTTCTTCCATAGAAATAACTTAGATTTTATGCTTCTCCAAAATCGCCCTGCACGAATTGATGCTATATTTCCGTGCTCTTTATAGTCTCCACCGAATTGTCGTCGCCGAGTCGCGCGATTTGTCGACGAGCCAAAGCTCTCTGGCTAGCCTAACTACTAGCGAACGAACCAACCTACGACACCGGACCACCAACTAAGAATAGAATTTCCCTCGAAGCGTCTAGCCAACGCGTCTGGTCACGCAATCGGCGAACTGGCAACGTTTCGCTACGCCTGACGTATCCTTGCCGCGGCGACGTTTATCTGATGGGAATCGATATCGCTGGGTTTTTGCCGCTTTTATCGCCCCGACCGGAATCGATGGAGGTTTTGATGCCAATTTATCGATCGGTTTATGCTCATCAGGCTAATCTTAGTCCTTAGTCATTCGAGTTTACACACTTCCAAGTTTGCTCTTAGATATAATTCAATCAACTAGTTTTCAGGCAACAAGAAAGGTTGCCGTATTTCCATGTGTATAACATAACGCTTGTGTCAAACCATTGTAGCAGTATTGTAGACCCTTTTTGCTGAAAACAAGTTGTTACAATTCTATTGAAAGTTTTTTCGTATCTAGTTTTTCTGTAGATAGATCTTCTTCAACAAAAAATAATATCTTTTCAATACAACTTTATCGATAATAATTTGCATTCGTTTCTAGTCAGTCCAAGAAAAAATTAAAGTATCTTCTACAGTTGCAACAATGTTTGAATTTCCTATGTGCAGTTCTGTTTAATTGTTTGCAAACCCCTTCATGCTCGGTTGGAGCCGAACAAAAATTAAATTTAATATTTTTCTGCAATGATCATGAAAAAGGATATCGCAGGAAAGTATAATTTTCAACAGACACGAATGCAAAAATTGGTACAAAAAATAATAGTAGCATTAACCTCCGTTTGTGATAAAAAAGCTAGTATTGTGCACGCGAAAATAAAGTTCTTCAATTTATGTTTTATATTTAAATGAAATGAATCTTCATAAACAAATCGTACAGCAGGAAAAAAACATTAAAACCTTTCATCCTGAAATATTATCTCACTTTTGGTCATCGGACACAGGGGGAAACACACACACACAAATGGTAAATAGCAGAATAAATAATTAACGGCCGGCCAATCGACATTAAACTGAATATGAAATAAGTAATTTAACCTTTTGTGAAGCTATGAGGTTGGGGCGAAACGTTTCATGGACACTTTATTTCAATCAACACATCATAATTGGTGCCTAAATGTCTGTTTTCCCTTTGTGCATACATATGGCGCACTTTCAACGTGAAATGTGTGCTTGTGATTGAATTTTAGCTCCATACCACACGCGGGTCGTTTATAAAAATATGACTTCTAACGAGACTCGGGGGTCAAATCAAAACCGCCTGTGTCAAACTAAACTGTAATTGGATAAATCATGTGATGCGGGGGAAGGATGAAGTACACATTCCGTAGCTTGGCATTAAGTAATTTCCAAGTTTGGGTGCCCCGCCCGTAGCCTGTGTTGAGTTGATGAGTTTACTGAAACAAAAAAATTGGAGTAAAATTGGCCAATTCGACTATAATTGGGCCAGTCGTGGACAGCTGCGCTCTTGGTTCAAATCTTGTGTCCCTGGGGAAGGTTCGCTGCCGACGGAGGGTGAGAGAGTACCGCGAAATATGGTGTACAACCCGATGGAACCATTTTTTTCCCCTTTTCTTATCGTCTTCAAACTGTCAGTCCGAGTGTCAGCCGGGAAAAGTTTCCCCATTTACTCCGTTGCAGCATTAAGCGTCGCAGTATTTGCGTTGGCTGGCTGGCTGTGTGTTCGTGCCTTGCTGCTGTCGTACGGCTGTCCGTTCCGCAGGCTTCTCGATGCTTTAGGAAACGTTGATGAGACAGAAATTAGTATCATGGCCGACGGACGGGGCGTGGTGGACAAACGCGGGTGGAGCTCCAGGAAAGATAAATGCGGCAGCTTATGGCGGTTGTCGCGTATCCTTGCGTCTTCCACGCCACCCAAGGATTCAGTTGGACAAACTGTCCGCCTTTCCATCCACTCGACTCTCTGCCGTATGAGGAAGAAGGTAAACTGTCCGATGTCCTGAGTTAGTTTTCCTTTAATTTTTGTTCTGGTAGTGTGCTATATAATGTGACATCAAGTCGTTGTTTGCTCTCGATCCAGCCCGACGAAAGCTTGGCCTGGCGACCACTCTGTGGCGGGTATGGGAAGAAAAGCAGTAAGTCCAAAATTAAATGGGCCTTAACGTCATCAGCAGTCGGAAAACGGCTCTGAACCGGAGGAAAACACTCGGGCACACAACACCAAGGGTTCATGTTTGTCTGGGTGCTTCCCGCTGAACTTACAAACGACACGAAATGGATGTTAAACATCGGACGGAACCCAGTTTAGATGCTCCCGCTCTTATCGTGCGCCGGTCTTCTGGCCGTTTCCTCCCGAGTGCTGCAAGAGATAGTTTTATGAGGTGCCAGCCATGGACCCGTCGTCGTTGCTGCTCTGATAACCATCGAAAGGTCAGCGCTATGTGACAACCAAGTTAATAAGGATTATATTGAGGTTAGCTGATGATATCCTGAACTAAAGCGCTCCGTAGTTTGCGGGTCATTTAGCATGTTACTGCCGAGCTCTGATCGATTACATTTGGCTAATCGTTTCATTTAAGGTTGCCTGACATTATGCCAATGAAAGTATCCTGGGAAGTGTAGCGATACACTTAAAAGTCGTTTCTGGTATTCATACTATTTTGAACACACAAAAAGTTTACGATGTGAAGAACAATTTACAGTAAGTAAAACGAACCACATTCTTTTTTCTTTAGTCGAGTAAAATCCACCACCGGTAGAAGAATATAGTAGCGACTGCTCGTAGAGGATGTAAATCCTCCAGAAAGCTCCTGACAAGGATAGAAACGGAAACACGGTAAACCAATCCATTCCCGCACCGAGTGACTGACAGGCGAGATTAGAGTTCAAGAAGTAATTTAATTTAATACATGTATATCGGGGGAAAACCTCTCGCTGCTCCTTCTCGATCCGCCAACGGTAAACACTTTGGCGGTGTGCAGATTTGGCCCTTGAGGTGGTGAAGTAGCGCTGAGGACCATTGGGAAACCCCCGCCCCCACTAAGATGTGATAGGATTGCGCGAATATACTCGTGAGAGAGAATGATAGAAAGAGAGCTTCTTGCAGCGGCAGGAAAATGGAAAATCCTTGCCCCAGAATGTCTACCGTTCTGAAGTAACGTTCATTGTTGATGCTTTCAGCGAAAGAATGGAACAGCGAGCGATTCTTGACTGCCGACTGTCTACGGCGGTGGTGATGTTTGGAGGAGCAAAGGAGTTCTTCCACACACAGAAGGATGTGCTGTCTGTCTGTACGTTCATCAGCTCTCCCAGGAGTGCCGAGTGCATTAGGTTAATTTAATTTTTAATCCTTGTTGATTATTGCGCAAGTGGATGGATGTGATGTGGTCTATCGGAGTAGCAATCACCTACAGTATTAAGTGATTTAAATTGAAGTTGGAGACAACCGCATGTTTGTGGCTCTTAAAGACTTTACTATAATGATAGCTTTAATAGAATAATTCATCAAGATTTACATTTCAACAACTAGTGACAGCGACTAGTACCTGAGGGGTTATTCAAGAATTTACATTTCCTTATGAATATCGAAAAATACTATTGTTTGGCTTTTCTCATCAACATAACATGGCCGCAAGTATCGATTCTCGAATTGTCGGTTGCTAGAGTAGTCACATGAAGCATAGCGATAAATGAAAGTAGACTCCTCGACTCCCTTATGCAAATGAGGCGTAAAGCCAATTACTTCGGATGCAGAGAATTTTTAGTTTCTGCTGCATCCCTTGTACAACAGCGAAACCAAATGTCCATTTCTTCCAGCGCCCGTTTGAGATTAATGTCGGTGAAAGCAGTCTCAAACAAGGGAACGCAGTGCCAATTGCTGCGTTTGATGGCCTGTAGCCAAACTCGAAAACGTTGGGGAGAATCGCCTGGTTCAAGGAAGAGGCAACGAGAGAAATACAGGATTAATGATCGGTAGCAGGAATGCGGCTGACTATCGACATGGAAACATGCTTCCATAAAAGTGGTCTTAAAACAAAGCATTTGTTAATTTATTAGTTTCCTTCTCCTCCTGCGGTGGTCCGTTCCTTGGAAGAAGATGCTTACGCCAGATCTAAAGAAGAGAAGGCAGGATCGGTAGCTCATTTCGTATGGTACAAGCGTCCGGCTTTAATTTATATGAAAATTTATTAGGCTATTCCCGGGCGCCCTGCTTGCTCTCCATGGATGGTGGAAAGTTTTGCGACTCTCCCTTCGCTGAAATTCCCTGCTGTGAAGGTAAAAGGTGTCTTCGGACATGAATCTGACGAGTGTTTACATCCCGGTGTCTCCCCTTCGACAGGATTTGTTCTAGACTGTTTTCTTCTTCTCGCGCTCCTCGTTTCTGTTGATTTTCCCGGGAGGTGCCTTCAGGGGGTATTTGCAGAAATCAGTCGAAAGATGACGATGGTTTGCAGCCTCTTCTTCCTGTTGTTCGGTCGCGTTAAACCAATTTCTCTGCGCGAGGCCACCACAGACATCGGGGGGCATGCTCGGTCGGGCTTCAACTTGTTCTTCTACGAAGACGTGGGCCGGCTTGTGAACATAGGCTAACCTTCAACCTCTCGCCTGCGCCAATCGAAATTGTGTCGGCAATTCGATTAAGGGCTCTCCTTGCGCCCTTATTCCATTCCCATTTTTGTTCCTCCCGGCGGCAATGTAACAGACAAGCCCTCTCGATGCTGCTGCTTGTTCTAGTCCTATAATGTTGCACAAATTTTGCCCACATCCATCCGAGACTCGTGTGCGAAAGCTGCCCGGAAGGAAGAAATCTTTTGAAGCCACCATTTGGGGCGGAATCAAATTAGGAGAGAGGCATCCTTTCGATCCTGTATTCATTCGTCTACCCGGATTTTGTGGCAGTTTCTGTATGGCTTCGGGAGGGAGTCGACAACCTTTGGCCAGACTTCCCGATGGTGGCGCAAGAGGCGCTTGTTCTATCTGCCGCCCTTGATGTAAAGGAACTTGTTCCACTGTACGCACTCCAAAACGTAGTTTGTTGCTTCCTCGCAATCTCCAAGGGGTTGCTGGAAAATGGCAGGACATTTCGATATCTGTTACTAGCGCCGTTCTGTAGTGAATCGACACACATTTAGATATCGTCGGAAGAAAGAGGTTTTCCGTTTGTTATTCCCACCCCACCCCCTCACCAACCCCGCGGAAGCGGTTTGGTCGTTTCAATAGAGGCAAACATTTCCCTCGGAGAAATGTTTTGGGCCTGGGGAAAGTGTAAAGTAAAGACATCGGCCGGAAAGTGTCATAGGAACGAAGCTCTCGACCAAGTGACACGCAAACAAATAAACATAATCTTTATGACAGGGTGTGAACCCTACGGAAGACCAGATGCCGTCGGGTTATATTACAACTCGCCCTCTCCAGACGCCCTAGTTTTCGTGGCAATCCTTTTAAGGTGATATCCAAATTTCTCACTTTCTTCGATATTTTATCAGATTTTTTGATTTTGAATATTTTCAAGATTACTCATGATGATTTCATGGATTGAAAATAAGACGATAGCCGTAAATTGGAACTAAAACACTTTTCAACAACTCATCAAAGTTCCATTGAGATCATCATCTCCCTTAATTGCTTCACCTGAACAACTCCCCGGGAAGATTAATCAATAATTCAAAGATAGTCCTCCTCGAAATCCACACGTGGTGGGTTTTCCATTCCGACCGGAAACTTCCGCTTCCGGTGTGTGCTCTTAATTGATACCTATCCGGCGGAACGTTTGGCACCGGCAGAATAGACTCATTAGGGCCATGTAGCGTGACCGAAAAATCCCTGGCGAGAATTTACGAAACCAATTTTGCGTAAAAATTAATTCGACGCTATATTGTTGTCTGCCTGCCTGCCTGCCCCCCTTCTCGATTTTCTTGGGCAAAACATCCGTGTTGATCTGACACCGTTGGCGAACGACCTAATAATCATTACTTAGAGAATTTTAGAGCCTCTTGTGCCGGTGGAAAAGGTGAAGTGGGGTTGTGCGACATGTAAAATACATAAAATTTATTACTCACCTACCCTCTGGCACCCTCTGTTTGTGCTCTCTGCAAACAGTTTCCTCCGCTTGTCTCGTCCTTCGGTTTAATGTAATGAAACCTCCGGTTTTGCAGGCGACGGGCGAAAGCGTCGCATTATCATGTTTTTGCTACCTTCCTTTTTAAAGGGCGCGCAAGAGTTTTGTTTGCGTAAAAACCGAGGACGGAGGGAGAACAACCTCAAGTTTTATCGGATAATCTTGTGTGCGCGCCCAACCTCTGCAAAAGTTTCTTCCCCGTGCCCTCACGTAACCGGAGACAATGGAGGTGACAAAAACCTCTCGCAACGGAACATTACGCACTTCATGCGAGGGTTGGGCGGGCGTACATTTTTTTTTCGAGTCCGTATCCTTCCTTCCCTGAGGTTGTCTAATGAAGAAATTGAAATGTCTTTCACTTTTTCTTCGTTCCGCATTCCGCAAGATTGTTTGCCATCAGAGTCTGTCTGCCGGAGCAAGAAAAGGTTACATCGTGCGAGTTTGATAAGACATTACCTCCAGACGGAAAAATCGTTCTCGGCTTTGACGGTTTTTGCTAGAGTCATGTTTTGTGACTCTTTGCATACAGGACAGACAGGCTGGAAAACTCTTTTGCTCTGCAGCGATGGATGTAATGCCCTAATTAACTAAAGTAGGTTTCCTTTCTTGCTGCTAACTTGTTTTAATCCTATTCTCTCTCCGGATAGGCTAGCATTAAGTGAGAAGTTGTTATGAATGAATGAAAAAGTTTGTTATAAAATGTGAATGGCAAGTAGTGACACAATAAATTATATGTTAATTTAAAAGCCATTGTAGATAACTTTGTTGCAAAATAACATTTTATTAATTCGTTTATTTAAAGAGTTATGGTTTTAAGAAATTAGTGTACAATTTTTTTTATCGTTCCGTTGCTTTTTCAGAGCGCTCGTTTTGGGATCCTTCATTCACTTAACAAAATGTAATACCATATTTTTTCTACGCCCCTCAAAGCACGGAAAGTTTTGGCTTTAAATGAAACCGCAGTGAAAATTTTGACTGCTCAATCATCGACCGATAAAATAATTTTACTACCAGTACATTTTAAAGCCCTTTTTTGTGTGTCTGCGCGCCATTACAAGGAGGAGTCTAGAAAACCTTCCGAATGCCCAGGGTCGTCCTGTGTTGTGGGCACAGCAATTCATTCCGGTGTTATCCTCAACGACAGCACCAGTAAAACCTCTTATTTTCCCCGTTCTTTCGTCTGCGGGGGAAGTATTTTAGTTGTCCTGGTACATCCACCACATCCAGCCCCGTACCGTGGACGATGCCATTGGGACTCTTTTCTCCCCTTTTTTAAGGATTGTGCCCCAAAGGGTAGCGTTTTCCATGCACTCTGTAAGGAATGGAACCAACAGCCCCGTCGGTTTTTCGTTTTTTCGGGGCCTTCTACACTTTCCCAGCGGCGTAACATTTACGAGCGTAAAACGCTGGCGTCCCGTTGTGTGAGGGCTTACAATTTGTACAAATTCGAAAGCATCCCCATGGAGTAGGCAGTTGTTGTTTGGCAGCATTCGGCTTTGCAGTGTCTGCGTGCAAGGAAATTTTCCAAACACTCCTACCAAAGCGCTCTGTCGTCCGCCCAAAGCGCGTCGGGTTGGTGAGCAAAAACATTATATTTGAGCTTTGTTTCTGGTCCAGACTATGTTGCGCTTCCCTTTTCCGTCTCTTTTAAGTAAAGAAATGATACTGAAAACTCTGGATGGTACAGTAATGTTTTTTGTTTTGTTTTTGCTATAGAATTGTGGGCGTGCGAGGAGATGGCACAAAATCTGGCCCCAGACACGACGGTAAGACGAGCAAAAAGGAAATCATCTCACGTTTTCCGCTCATCTTCAGCTCGTCTGCTTTCTTGCCTTTTCCCTCGTCACTCTGCGCAACTGTGCAAGTGAAACCGTTTGCTGTGGATGAGGTTTTTATTATTTAATGAAAAGTCTATTGCTATTTTCTGCCCGTTTTATGATTGTGCGCCCGTCATATACACAAGGGTCGGCCGAACCGGGGCCAAAACTCCAGACGCTTGGTTGGTTGTGTTCGTCTGAACGGGCCGCCCGGAGAAGAACTACTCCTAGTTATTTTATGCGCACAGTTTGTGTTTTTCCTTCATTTACTATTTTACCTGTTTTGCTACACAGAAGAAGCAACTCACACACACACGCCATCGGTCGGAAAGCAGATGGTATTAGATGCGCGCAGTCTCGTAGGGCTATGACGACCGTCCGGCGGAAGCGGAACCGGAACCGGATCCGGAACGTGGAGCGCGCGCAGACCCTTATCGCCCGTTAGAGAAGCTACTTTTGCGGATTTAATTGCTTCCACAAGGAGGGAAGCTGCTTTCAGCTATAAAGCGCTCTGGAATTCGCTGAACTGATTGTGCTAAAAATGAAGCCAGAGAGTGTCGGAGCAAACAAAAGCACAGAGTCGCCGGGCTTTTGGCTTTGAGCGGGTGAAGAAGCTACTCGTCCAGACATATCCATCCCGAGCGCAGCTTCAGCATCAACAACGGAGGGAAAACGCCTGGCAACTGTTTGGAGCACACCCGACGGTTGCAAGCGCAAGATTTAAAACAAATTAATCAACAAAGCGCGCTGTGAATACTGTTGAACGCGCGATTCTGTCTGGAATGCTGGTGGAGCACTGATTATTTAAGTGTGGGGAGGGAAAGTGTCCCGCCCCGAAGGGAGAAATGGAAGTGAAAAATAATTCGTCCGAACTGACGTTGATTGATGGTTTGCTGCGAACGGCTGCTGCCTGCACCCCCGCTTATGGTTGTAGTAATACAATCACACGCCACCCGCCACTGGATTAGTGTAATTGCTTGTGCTGCGCACTGATTGACGCGTGGAAATTTAAATCGTGCAGAAAACTGCCACTGTGACTCGTCGGATTTGTTTCGTGACGAGAGGAGAAAATATTTTGGATAACGGATTCGTTATTTATATTTGTACTGGAACTCGGTTTTTATTTATAGAATCTCTTATCGATTTCGGTATAGCAAATGGATCATTCGGATATTGCACAGCTTTTTGTGTCGCTGTTGTTGACGAGTCGATTTTCCATGTTGTACGTACAATTAATTGATATAACACTCTGCGAACTGATCTGGATGGATAACGTTCTTTAGTTTTGTTTTTACTAACCACGCTAAACTATTTCTTCATTTCTTTTTAGCTG
Organism: Anopheles coustani; assembly: GCF_943734705.1. Classification (NCBI taxonomy): domain Eukaryota; kingdom Metazoa; phylum Arthropoda; class Insecta; order Diptera; family Culicidae; genus Anopheles; species Anopheles coustani. Next base: position 26,495,096 of record NC_071289.1, read on the forward strand.
TTGATTTAAACAAAAATTAACTGAAGCATTCACCTGGGGAATGAAGATATTGGATGCCTGAAAATAATTCCTATTTGAAAATGATGGTGCTCAAGGTGAAGAATGTATGAATTCTGGAACGCGGTTTTCTTCCTTTCGTCGTTACCTTTTTGCCCACGTACCTTTCGTACCGGGTAGGATACGCAGCCCGACCAAAGCCCCCACAGTGCTTTATTTCCTCTCCAGCAATGCGTCTGGCGGCGTATCGATGGCATCCAACATCTCGTTGGAGTAGAACCTCAAGGATACCTCCCGACTGAGGCAAAACACGCTATGTATCCGTAATCTTTTATTATTACTACACCCGGTTCCGTCGGGTGTGCGACACGTGGATCGCTATCATTATCGTTAACATGGTCTCCAATGTTTCTTATTCCTTCTTCGGTTTATCACCGGCGTAACATGAAGAAGACGACGAGCATCATGAAAAAAAGAACAAACACGTGTATGCGTGTGGGCGTTGGCACATATGTCGCGCCCTAATTCAACCATATTCGATGCCAAAAAGCAATCTTGTATCCAGACACGCAAAGATGCTACGGCTTTTCCGTGTCTCCATCTTTTCGGCGTCGGCTTCTAGCCGATTAGGTAGTATCATCTTGAACCTTTCCCCGGTTGGTAGACGGCGTCGTCACCACGTTCCTCCTGTGGCTCGAGAGGAGCTTACTGCTTGGCCTCGCTTCGATGGTGGAACCATCGGCTTGGCTGCTGCGAAATTGCCATGACACCCGAACCCCCAGTCGCGGTCCAATCATGGGGAGGCGTGGAAAATCGATATTTTTTTTTCTCAATCCTACGTATCTATTTTCCACCTCTGGTCGGTGGAAGTTCCGGTTTTATTTTTCGTATCCTCCAATGGGAGAATCTATCACCAAGGATTTTCGACGTGCGTGCAGGGTTTCGAGGGATGAATTATGGCGAAACAGAGAAGAGCTATAAATAAGTGGAAGAGACGACATAACGTTATCAACTTTTGCCCATTTCAAGGTAAAACTTTTCAGACTATACAGGTGTTAATTGCAAAAGAAATGTTCAAAAGAAGTTTTATCGGGATTGAGCAATCCCATACACTTATATCATTGGAAAGTAACAGTACATTCGTAGAACATAGTGCAAACGAAATGGACTGCAAATTCGACCCAAAACTTACATCTCCTCTCAATATCGATGGAGAAAACGAGACCGTCAATGATTATTTCCGTGCTGCATGTGATCGCTGAGGTTTACACACTTGTCGTGTTATGTGGCAACATAATCGTAAATTGAGATAAACTCACCCTGGAGACCCATTTTCCTTCACAGTAAGGACGTTCTGACGCATAGTTTCGAGAACCGATTAAACTGTAGCACCACAACAATATTCTTAAACGGTTAAGGGTAAACCATCATCCCCCCCAACAAATCCAAGGCGAAAGACGACTCGTCGTGAACAGAGGGATGGAATGAATTGCGATAGTTCATCTATTCTGAAACTGTAAACCGTGTCATTCGCCGGCCCGAGGCATTGTGGCAACCCTCGAAAGGATCATCTTCTCCTCCACCACCCCCGGTGCCGTATAATGACTTGATTTATAGCAATACGTCAAAGTTGCCCGAACGGAACCGAATGTCAGCGGAAAGTCGACATGGCCAATGATCGTTCACTCGATTAGGCTTCTGTTCTGACAAAGTGCCTCCGTTTAAGAAAGGAGACGAAGCAGAAGCTAGGTGGTGGTGGGGGTAAGACGTTTCGTTTAGAACGAAATGAAATTGACTCGGTAAGCTAAATTTACTCACCAATTTGGATGTTCTTTCATACGACCCCGTGTGAGTGGAGGGGGTCTTGCTCGGCGAATCGGCGAAGGGTTTCGGAAGCCAAAACAAGAACAAAATATAAACCGCAAAGTACACAACAAAACCCCTTGTCCAACCTATCGAATTACGGCGCTGTGCTGTACTTCTGGTTTGCGTTTTTGGTTTGGGTCGATTTTCTGGCCGCCTTTCTCACGTTACATTGAGCATCGATCGGGCCGCTCCGTCGGTGTGACGGTTTTACATTCCTTTTATTTAGCTTGGAAAATATTTTTCCAACTCCTTGCCCTTTTTTTTGTTTTTGTTCACGACCCGGGTTTTATTGATGGGTCCTTTGGTCGTCGTCCTCGCGTATCCCTGACAAGGCAAAAGGTGTCGAACCAACAGCAGCAGCAAACTGAATTTCGTCATCGCTTCGCTCGTGTTCACAAGATCATGCTTTGTTGGGTGGTTGGCCGGCAGGAGAAGTTGCTGAAGACACAAAAAAAAAGAAACAGTGAGCTGGAGCTTCTGCTGAAAAGCGCGCGGGGGTACTTTTGGGTCGCACAAATATTTGACTAACGATGACAGGCGGAGGGAAAGGGAAGTTGCGAATAAATAATGCATAACCCGTCGTGTCGCTGCGGGCTCGGGCAAATATGCTGTCCACCGAATCGCCGGGGCGCAGTGTCGATCGATACATTACCGGGATGCGACGAGAACTACCCGGCGGCATGTCACCCTGAAGGAGTTCATTTTAAGTTAAGCCCCCACGCTTGAGACGTTGTTTTAAAATAAATATATAATATGATCATCTAACTTTTTTGTGCTTCTTCTTCTTCTTCGTCCCTTTCCAGCTACTGAAATCCGTTGCCAGGAGAAGTCGAAGGGTGGCCTGTGCTACGAAGTGATCCTGGCCGAGCCGGCCGTGAACGTGGCGCTGCCGAAGATACCGCCCGCGCCGGGCAAGAACGTGTCGGCCGAGGAGATCGAGGAGAAGCTGAAGGCCGCGGAGGAGCGCCGGCTGTCGCTCGAGGCGAAGAAGATGGCGGACTGGTCGGCCAAGATGGCCAAGATCGAGGAGGCGAGCCGCAAGAAGGACGAGCTGGACAAGGAGTTCAAGACGCACGCCAAGGAGGTGCTGCACACCAAGATGGAGCAGTACGAGGAAAAGCGGGAACAGCAGATTACGGAAATCAAAGAGAAGCTAAAGGTAGGTTGATGATGGTCCAGATTAACTAGGCTCCGATTGTCCAATGGCGATGGCTTTCTGATTGCCGCTTGCTGACCACCACTTAAGATCCTAACCAAAGATCCGACCGTTTATAGATGAAATCATCTTTGTGCTGTTTATCCAATTTTCAGATGCACGCTGCCGATATCGAAAAAACACGACAGAGCTTGGAGCAGCAGAAGGTCGAGGAGCTGCAGAAACATCTGGAGGAAAAGCTGCGAAACGCTGCCTCGCTGCGCGATGATAACATCAAGAAAATTCTCGACAGACTAAAGGAGCACGTACGTATCTTTCTTCGCCATGCGCACAGAGAGAGAGACCATCTCGTGTGACGAGTCCTGCAATGGTCCTTTTCCCCTCGGAATGCCAATGCCAGTTTGGAATCAATCAAGCTTGTATTTCTCAATCATTTCGGGGTTTCACCGGATCACGAGATCAGCACTGCCAGCAAACGGCAATGTAGATCCAAACCCCCTGACACCCTAAAGTACTCGTATTATTAATGCATTTCACTAAAAAGTCTTGGTTGATTGGCATGTATTTCCTCCGCGAGTGTGTGTGTGTTTTACCTCTGTTGGTTGTTAATTTATTGTTTCATTCTTCCTTGTCTCGTTTTTTATGTTTGTTTTCTCCTTTTTCCTTTTCTATTTCATGTAATACGTTCTCAACACGATGCTACAAAACCAATGCACCAATTCGGCACACCTCTCGTCACACCTGCCTGCCCGCCTGTCCCTTCTGTACGTACACATACACCACCACAACGACACTCGTACTCACGCCTGTCGGCAAACGTTCAACTATTGTCGATCCTGCACGTCACTTCCCCCGGGCTCGGATCGCATCCTTCGTGTGCCGCGATGAAATCAATACACACTGTACTCTCGCTGTTCGCATAAATTATCACGGACCCACACACACATCGTCGACATCGTCGATCGGGGGACGGCGTGTTTGCCCACTTCATAACTCATCGCTCGGTGGACAATATCATCTCCATTCCGTCATCATTATCTTCTTCATCATCCGTCGTTCGCCGGACACTATACTTTATCAAACCACCGGATAATCATTATCCGGCTGACCCGAAAATTATCACCCGACGAACCTTTATCGGCCTGGGGCGGGCATTTTTCACAATCGAAAAATTAATCTTTCTTTATCGGGGATGGTTGATTGGTTTTTCCTACCGCACACCGTAACTCCTCCCTCGGCCGGAAATCGATTGTGCTCCTCCGACCACTGAATGTTGGCCCTTTTGGTATCCGGATGGATGTTTTCATTCTACTTTACCTATTGACCCCATCTCCTCTTGTCCTATTGATGCTGTGAAAAATCAATCTTACTATTATGTTATGTTTACCAAACGGTCGTTTCGTCGGTAAACGACGTTTGTTTGTTCGGTGGGAATCTATGTTTTCATTTGGTGGATTTTCGGACATCATGGACGCGCACTGCCGTTTCGTTTATCACGTATCGTGCGCGTGTTCCGTTTGAAATGTCCTTGCGTTTGTTCAATACTCATCCTCTCATGTTTGTCACTATATTCTACCATGCGCCATTGCGGCACGTCCTGTTGGTCACGTTTGTTTTGTATGTGTTTTTTTTTTTTGCACTACTTACATTGCCTATTTGACCTTTTCCCCTTTACGGTTTTGGTATTTCCTTTTCTCTCTGTTGTGCTTAATTAATTGACGAATTCTTCTATCCTTTTGTCGCTCTTCTATTACACATGATTGAAACGTACTATTGTTTCATTCGGCGTCGGCGGGGGTGTATCTGTTGACAATTTGGACGATATTTTCCGGGAATACATCTCATCAATTTCATCACCATCCACAATCAACATCAACACCTCCATCGTCATGATTATCATCTACACGACACATTTTCCCACACACCGTTATTCTATCGCCTTCCGACGTGTGCCACGGGTCTACATGGAAAACCTACACGCGCTCTGTCCGGTTTTTCCTTTTTCACAACCATCACCAACACCAACAACAATCATCATCACCACAGAACACAGATAAGTTGAATGAGGTACGCGCCACCGTCGACCAGATCGAGGCGCTAAAGACCACCGAAAAGACGCGCATCATCGAAAACAAGCTGTCCACCGCCGAGCAGAACCGCGAAAAGGAGCTGCAGAAGAAATTGGAAAACATTCGCAAGCACGTAGGTTTTTCCCTTCTTTTCTCTTCGTATCTAAGCTTCCCCGACACGACACCCATCCGTTAACCGTTTGTTTTGGCCGTTATTTTGTTTAACTATCTTTTATTTCAATCATGTTCAGTTCTATTAACCTATAGTTTTCAGCAAGCAAATTGAATGTTACGCTCCATTAAGGTTTCGTTGCTGATAGCAGTATTCGCTTTTTGCTTCGATGGTGGCACCAACCGCTGGCTGGAAACTGGTTTTCGACAAAGGGAAATATTGAAGCGCCAAGTTCAGCAGCGCAAACCGCCTTAATTACTTGCCTTCCTCGATGGTCGTCAACAAATTCCGTTGTTTTCCGGAACAAAAGCTTTGCATATCTCTTGTTCGCTGCACCGCGACATTTATCTTCCCATTTATTTATTCGTTTCATCTTTTCTATCAACGTTGTGACTGCTTTTAATTAAAGGACTCTGGCCTTCGTTGATCACAATGGCAGACATGGTGCACAAACAGGATCATTTTCTTTTTATTTCCAAAGAGCAATGAATTTGTGTTAAAAATAATGGCGTATTTATATTAGAATAGATTCTCATGTATACAATGATTTTTTTACATTAAACATGATAAAATGCGTACAGGGGATTAGAAAAACATGGTAAATTTGCCGCCTAAATGCTGATTTAACACGTTAAGCGCTACGCGCAAATTGTACTACTTCCCGATCTGCCAGCGATTCGTAGAAACGCCGGCCTACCCAACGGGCTTTGTCGGCCCGAGCAGACCGACGCCGGCTTACGGGGAAGAACACTGTCGGCCCCATGGGGCCGACGTAGCGCTTAACGTGTTGACCCCCTTCATTCAGGTCTTATCAGGCCTTTGCATAGTTGTTATTTTTTCCCTTATATAAACTCGGGATTAAAAAAAACTTACGCTTAAACAAACTTGCTAAGTCACATGTGTTTTTATATGCTCGTTCTGTTTCCCGATTGTTTCTTACAGGAACGACGTGCGGAGCTGGTCCGTCAGAACAAGGCGGCCCTGGCGCAAAAGACCGACGTCACGGCATCATCCGGTTAAAGAGGAAGATGGAGGAGCTAACGGGCGAGAAGAGTTCTGTACGGACGGGATCTAGTGTGGAACACTTAGAGTATAAAAGAACACAAACGGAAACCGAAGAGAAATGTTTGATGAACTATGAAGAACTGTTGAACACTCTGGCGTAGTGTGGTGGCCGGCCATTGGTAATGAAGATGTGGGGCCTCTGCCACGAAGCAGGGGACACTGTTCTATGAGGTCCTGATATTATTTTGATCCTTTGAACCGACCCAACTTTGGGCGATTACCGCTATAGTAGAATTTTGTGGAATCCAAACAAGAACTTAAAAGGCTCACTAAATCAAAAGAAAGTCAACTAAGAAAAGTACTCTGAAGAGAAAAGAGAGCGCAGCCATATGTGAACGCCAATGACCTGTTTATCAAATTAAGTAAAGAGCATTAAAAAAAAGAAGCATGAAGAAAGAATGCAAAAATAATAATCAAGAACCAACTGATGATAACCGAACACTTAGCATATTATTAAACAACATAAACTATTGAGCAAACTAACGTGCGCATTGAACCAGGTAGATAGTTAGATAACGAACATCATCTTACAAGATCCACGTTTCCGTGGGAGGGAAAAGAGTGCAGGAGGCAGCATTGATTTCAAACAAAAAGACCACACATTTTTTAAATTATATTTTAACGGATATTCCCTTGCATATGCTGCGCAATGTCGTGCCCATGTAGAAGCAAACGGGGTGGCGGTCGCGGCATGCGACGAGAGGGCAAACAACTGAAACATCATCTGAAGTAGAGTACTAACACGTTCCTTAAGCATATGCTTTGCACGGAAAAGCCCGCCCAATGTGAGCAAAAGCAAACAACAACGCATTTAGCAAAAACCAGCACAAAACCGATGGGACGCTGTTCAACAAATTAACTCGCACTACCGTGTGAGGTCCTTTATGAAAGGTTCAAATTAATATACAAGACGTGGACACGCGCAAAATTGCACATAATCCTCTCTGGCATTGGAATTGCATTATATTTAGGACGGCGACTATTGCGCGGCGGCAGGAAAGAGGCTCGTCGTAACGCGGAACGGCATCAGCAAAGGATGCGCGACGCACCGAAGAAATAGAGCGAACCCCCAAAACGGCCGGTGGAACCTGGTTTTTTTTTTGTAGGAAGAGAACTAACAGAGCAAGCAAGCACACATATACAAGCTACTGAATGCAGCTACTAACAGACGGTAGGGGTTAGAACGAAAAAGAAGCTAAAAAATAAATAAATTAACATACAAACAAACAAACAAAAACCACACACAACACTAAATGAAAACAAAAATAAGTATTTACCCACTCCCACTTCCTCCTTTTTCTCACTACATAACAAAAAAAAAAGGTATAGAAACAAAAGTATATATGCATATGATAGTGGTACATCTAAAGGGCTATGTTTGCGCTGAACAGCTTCAGGAGGCCGGTAAAGGGGTTTGGTGTAGCGTTGTGGTATCATTCCAGTTCACGATCGATCAATATTATTTTTCAGTATTTTCAATGCACTTCAAAAAAAAAATTGGAAATAAATCCATCATTTTGTTACACAGGGACTTTAAACAGGATGAAAAGAAAAATAGCTCACCTTTTCCACCCGAGCTGTGACACTGGCCCCTTTAACATCGGATCAGTGGTGTGTGTGTGTGTGTGGCATAAATTTGTTACAATGTCATAGAATTCCAATGAACCAATGTATCCGAAGTTTTGTCTAGATAGATGTTCTTATTAAATGTTGATCGGGCGCACGCCTCTCTATGATGTGGTGGACTTGCGGGTGGTATAATTGCTCGACTGGTGGAACACAAATTTGTTTACTGCTTGTCTCAGCCCAGAAGTGAAACGGAGGAAGATCATATAAATCAGAGGTCCAGCGAGAGTGAGGGATGTTGCGAAAAGAATTGAATAAACCCGTGGAAAAGTGAGACCAGAAACGAGATCCGAATTGAATGATGCAAGAGAAAGAACAACTCACACTAACTATCTACACTAACACCAATCGACGGATGATGGTCCGGTTGAAGATGATGCCCAATGTTGGGGAAAAATAATAATTTTTCCCAAATTTTTCTGTTTCCGCACCCAATAAACAAAACACACAGACTACCAACTCAAGCACTAGGTAAGGTAAACAAAAAACCAAAAGCACACAAACGAACAGGGAAAAAGGTCAATGGCGTGTAGCGGGGTTGAGAAAATATTTGGAATAGCTCGAAGCAAGGGAAAAAATTAAAAACTAAACCAGTTTGGATAGCAGCAAATGATATTCGATCAAAAAAAAAGGACGCACTTAAACAGCTTAACAACTGAGCTGCGAAAAAAAGAACATTTAAACGTAGTGAAAGCAAGAGGAAAGGGGGGAAAAGATGAAAGTGAACCAGCAAAAAAAGCAAGCAAGCAAAACAACAAAAAAATGCATTATACATATATCGCCTCTGTGCCCGCTATTTTTACATTTATTCTTACGCCGACGAACGGATGAAAAATCCAAACAAGCAAACAAAAAAAAAAGAAAATTAGTAAAGGCAAAACGATCAACTTAGAATCTGTGAAAGGATGAATTAAAAATGCTAGTTTATTATACACACATAAACACAGTTACACAACACACGAGTAAAAACAAACATATAACACACGACATATATACATAAATAATAAAATAAATATATATTTACAAGTTTCTTTACGCTTTTGTGAGGGCAAGAAAGGCTAGGACAAGGAAAGCTAAGAATGGGAATCTAATTAGTAATCACGATGGAGGAAGGATACGGATACGGGCGGATAGCTATGATAAGGGCTAGAATAGATGGTGGCATGATGATGATAAACACGCAGATAAAAGAAGTGCTTTGCATGCGAACTCGAGGAAAATGGCTATGCTGCTTTTTGTAAACGGTTATATTCGATTTAGGAATTTAATTTTCGGTCTCTTTCCATGACACCAGCGGCAGTGTAGGTGGGCGACTGTTCAAAGGTGATTTAAAAGCGGCCATCTATCGCTTAACATGATTAGGAATAAACACACTTATTTTTTTGTAATATCAAAAGAGCATAAGTGTAACCAGAAGAAGGGAAGGGAACGCGCTTGTGTGTGATATAAAATGGGGCTTTACGTTTGTGCAGGGCGCTGCTGGGCAAACGTAAAAAAAACAGCAGGAATCGGTTTGCAAAGAACGTAACCGAGCGAAAGCAAACCAATCCGCATAATGAAATCGTTGGGCAGAAAAAAAAATAAATCTATACATTAGTCACTGTGTATTAGGAGCTTTACGTGCATTATACAAACGATTTACCGCCTTTAAGTTGTAAATTTAAGCCGAAGAAAAGTGTAAATGTTTCGGGGGCATCCCCCCAATCTGGCCACACTCCATTTTCGGTCCCGTGCTCAAACCGTGGTTCCATTTGTTGTGAAACTTTCCTATTGCGTACGTTCCGCCTGCATAATAACCGCACCCGCTCTATACTACGAAATGCTTTTAACATTGTGCGTATAATCCAGCTGTAGGTCTCCCCCGGAGCACTTTAAACCGACAGAATCACTCTTTATGTCTTTAGTGTACAGACTCAAAAAGGCTCCCGTTGCTATCTGAGAAATGTAAAGGTTTATAGATAAGTGACCAGTTCAATGGAAACCGATCTTTTAAACACGATCGTTTTTTGCAGCAGTTTTCTTGGCAAAGTTTACGTACGACAAATTTCCGAACTGTTGACCATTGTCGAAGGGCAAGAAAAACATCTTCTGTAGTCTTTCCGATCGAAACAAATAGAATATGCTAATTGGCTACATTTTGGAAACACCTCACACCAACATATGCAAAATTATCTAGCTTTTTGTTTAACGCAATTGAAACGCTCTCTTTCTGGATTCGATTAAAAACGCAAAAACCTGCGAATCCAGTTTCGTGTTCGAATTGATGAGCAGTAAAAATTGAGGGGATTGTTAAGTTCCCTTTACTCAAAGCACACACACACACAGTTAAACATTTGTGAAAACCATACCCACGCAAGAGGAAAGACTAGCAGGACAACAGTGTATTTCTCTCGATTCAGCGTCAGTTAGCGAAATATAAAAAAAAACTGGCTACACACAATGGCACAAGTGTGTATCATCCGGAGTATCAAACAAGAAGTTAAACCAAACATAAAATATATACAAAAACTAAACGAAACATAAAAAAGCATCACATAGCGCAGGAGGTAACAAAGAAAAATCATGAGTAAAAACAGCATCCGAAAACAAGCCAGCATAATGCATAGTCGTGCGAAATCACTCGCTAACAGTTGCAGAGGATATATTGGAGGAGAGTAAAACAAAACATGGCAAGCTAAAAAAAGGGACAAAAAAGGCACATAACGATCCTTTGATAGTGCAAATAGAGCAGCAAACAAGCAGATCACAAGAATAAATGCGTGCGCGTAAAATGATAAGCATACGAAAACATGTACTTTTTGCCATCTTAAAACTAAACCAATCACACATAAACAAAACCAAAAAACCACGCAAGAAAAAAACCAACAAAGCAACCTAGTAAAAATATCATACAATACGAAAAGGGGCAGGCGAATGTGAATGAAGCACAGTTTTGTGATCGGTTGCAGAAGTGAAAACAAAAAGTAAACATGCACACATGAACATAAAATCGAGAACCGAAAAGCAAGGAAGGAAAGGAACGCTAAAGGACCGGACCTACTACGTTGTGGAATGAAGATAATAAGAGGTTAAAAGTAAAAATCCAACTGCATACACATCATCAGTAGTGATGATGAAGAAAGGCATCATTTACCCCCAAAGAATGATAGACGAAGAGAAGGTGGCCGACAAATGAGAGAAAACCGCATAAGAAAAACCTTGATTTCAAAATAAAGACAACGGAACGAAAAACCAGAATAAATTGGCGTTGTATTTGCCGCCACACTTGGTGGTTGGTTTGTTTGTGAGTGCTACCCGAAAGTGAACTACATTTAATTAGCTTACCCCATCATCAAGTGTTTAATTTATAAACCATTATCAAGAGTTATATTTTCGTAAATATATCTAATATCTGAACCACAATAAAAACTGTTGAAGATTGACAGTCGTTGATACTTTTTTACCCCTTTTTCTCAAAGTTGTGTGCCCCCCGGTAATATTTCATTGCCATTTATCGTTTGATGTAGAAACAGTTACATTTACAATGTCCTTTTTCTTTTTATTTTACACACAGCGTAGCTTAGCTACACTTTCAATAAAAACTAAATCATATCAAAAAGGTTTTTCCCACACTTTTCAATTAGTTCTACTGATATTGCCAAACGGCATAGTTGAACCCATCGTCCAACAACGGTGGCCGGTAACGCTCAACCGTGATGCTCTCGTCAAACACCTGGTCGACGTTGTAGAATGCCCGCAATTCCTCGATCGCCCTTTCCTCGATCTGCGTGAGTACGAGCGATTTGGATTTAATCTTCTCGTAGTATTGCTTGGTCCGTCGCTCGTCCGCAAGGATTTCATTGAAATCCTTTTCCCCAGCGCTCGAGCGAGAGCTAAGTTGCCGCTGGCGAAGCTGTCGGGCGTTCGCAGCGATCACCGTACGGTTTTCAACTTCCCCCGTTTCGTTTGTACTACTCTTTCGCTGCTTGCGGCCACCAACCGTGGTTATCGCCGTTGACGATCCGAGATCCACCACCGGTCCGTCGTTTGTGGACTCTCCAATCTTGAACAGATTGGCCACCGGTGGGCTGGAGACAATCTTCCACGGATTAACCGGTACGTCCGGTACGGCGGTGGAGGGGCCCACTTCCGGCGACTTCCCACCGGTAACCGTTTCGGCCAGCGTTTTCTCCACCGACGGACCGGAGGAGAGCCGTTTCCGCTGCTTTTGTGAGAGTTTTCCTTTTTGCAGTGCGAAATCCCCCAAACTGATGGCGGACCTGGTCGCATTGCCTGCCGATTCGTAGCCTTCGTCGGGTGATCGGATCGGTTGGATGTGGGGCGGCGTTGGGGTCTTCTCCAGAACCGTCCGAAGGTTCGCATAGGACGGCTCCTGAGACGTCGATTGCTGTTTCATCACCTCATTCGCTCGGAGGGCTGCCGCAAGTGCTGATTTTCGTTTAGCATCCGCGTTGGCCCCCGATGGGGAGGCCACCTTCTGCCACGAGTTTCCTGCCGATCCGATCGTTTCATTGTTCGGTCGACGATCGCTTAGGGGCGATTCATGTTTAACATCGGGAGTACTCCCCGGGCCCGTTGTCGAGCTCGTGGTGCTGGAGGAAATTTTACGCTCTTTCTCGGCGGCAGCTTCCTCGAAGGATAACCGCTGCAGGTACACCATCGCTTCCTTCTCAAAGTTGCGCTTCTCCTTCTGTAACCGGGAGAACTTTGGCGTGTTGATCTGCTTGCCCTTCGGTGTCACCGTCATCTTGCCCTTTGGTTCATCTGCCTTCTCGTCGAGATCGACTTGAAAATCGCGCACAAACTCCTCCAACTCCTCGTCACTGACCGCGTCCGAAAACGGTGTTATGGTACGGAAGTCGGACAGCTGAAAGAACTCCTTGTAGAACCGGTCGACCTGCACCAAAACGGTCGGCTCCAGACCGTCGAGCAGATGCCACTCGAGCAGGCGGGCAAAGTTAACGCTAATGAACTGCATGCACACGTGCTTCAACACCTCGCAGTTGTACTGATACGCAAACTCCAGCAGTTCCCCAACGTTGCGCAGCTGCACCCGCTCGCTTATGACCGTCTCGTATATGCTCTTCAGCTCCTCGATGAAGAACTGATCGCAGATAATAATCATACTGAAGAGAAAATTCTCCGAGTAGCGCTGCCCCCGTACGCGCCCGTAATCGTTGTCGTACAGGAACTGCACGATCACGTCCATGTACTCCCGTGGGACCGTTTTCAGGTCCGCCGTTTTGCGCTTCTCCGTCCACGTGTGGGCGAACATCATGGCGAAGTACTCGAGGCGCGCCACCAGGACGCATTTGTGCGCGTGAAGTGATTCGTGACCCTGTAACTCGATTGTGAGGTCGTAAAGCTCTGGGTAGGAATCGTGCCTTAGCTTTGGGAACGGTTCAATCGGTGGGTCCTCTAACAAGCTGCAAAAAAACGAAAGAATTATAAAATAGAAAAGATGATGGTGCATCAAAAACTAAATTTAATTTAGTGTTAAGACAGCAAACCTAACGTCCCTATGAAACGATAACAAATATCACTTAATGCTAATTGTTTAACGCGTTCTAAAATTAAAATTTGAACTTGTCAGCGGTGTAACCTTGGTGACGAGTAAAATATTTCACGTTGCTATGGAAATTTTTCTTGTGCAAAATTTGGTTTCACGGCTAACGCTGAGAAAAAGATGCATATACTTTGGAGGTTTAACAAAAAAATGATTTCTTCTAAATCTAAAATTTATGTTTTGCTTAATTGATGGTAATGAAAAACTACTATTGTTAATGCGTAAACCCCTTAAATATATTTAATACTCACTTTTTGACCGACTTTGACAGCGCTTCCAGGTGCATCTGATCAAACATTCCCTTCAGCTTGCTGGACATCTGGTTCATTTCCGCCACGGTCGGTTTTACCGGTGCACCCGACCGATTACCAGGTTTCCTCGCTAGCTTTTCAACGTCCGCCACCGAGACAAGTTTATTGGTGTAGAGAAACCGCAGGGCCAGCTGAAACCCGCCGACCGTCATCGCGCCAAGACCGTGATCCTTCAAATGGAACTCTTTCTCCTTCGGTTGCTTCTGTAGTATCGTACGAAGAAATTCCGACCGATGGTACAGGATAAACCGATGGCTAGCGAACGGTTGGCCTTCGACGTACAGGACGACATCGTGCACGGCATCCATCTCCGAAGCGTCCGCCAGCAGTGTACCGTAGTCGTAGTTTGATTCCACCAGTTCCGGCATGCAGAAACAGCGGCGGGTGTTTTCCACCAACGCGGCATAGTTTTCACCGGCCGCGTCGCACACAAAGTCTACGACATTGTTCAGGTTGCGGATGCGCTTCAGCTCGATCCGACTCCGTAGGGTCTCGCACAGTTCCTTCCGCGTGTACGTTTCCTTGTAGTCGCTGTGCTGGGTCCGTACCGAGCATGGCATCTTGTTCGTGATCGTGCCCTGGTACAGGTTGCCCAGCAGCAGCACGAGCGCATTGTTGGCGCACCAGAGGATTTTGTCGACCTCGAGGTTGCGCGATTGAGCAAAGACACAGCGCACAAACTGCTGGCAGTCTTCGTACCATATGTAGATGTTGCGCGAAGCGGTAAACACCAGCACCCGTAAGTCGCCCGAGCTGCGGGTGACATCATCGCGTGTCGTCTGTAGCTCGCCACCGGTCACCGAGAGGCATTCGATTTTCTCCATCCTAAAAAGATACAGTTGCGTATGCTCATTCGTTTCTTGAGACGTGAACGGGAATGGTTTCTACTTACAATGGCTTTTTGTACGTTTTCACCTTAAACCCGGTGAATATGTGCAGAAACTTGGACTGCGTGTACACCACGATGGCCGCATTGCTAGACTCGACCAGCTTGACGGTGGTATCCCATTTGACCGCACTGGCACCGTCCTTCGCCTGCGCGCTTTCCGGTACGAGTGGGATCGCCTTTGGCAGTACGATCTGTGCGAGATCTCGCTTGAACCCAAACTGTCCCCCATTGAGGCCCCACACGTACACGTCCGCGTCGGCAACGGCGATCGAGTGGTAATCTTTCGCTATGATACGATTGATCGTTTTCCCACTAAAAATAGGGAAGGTTGAGGGTTTGGCTTTACTTTTTCCTAGCCTCCCACTCGTAAGCCGACTTACGCTATTGCTGATTGACCCGTAATCTCCTTAAAGCTAAGCAGTTTCGGTGGTGGTGGGTTAATTCCCAGCTGGCAGTGTTTGTTTTCTCCACAGGAATATATCTGCAAGGAATGTTTGAGATTAAACAGGTGAAAAAGTTTTCTACCTTTTTGAAGAAATACGAATACCTACATTATTATTATCCGTTAGGATAAGGGTATGATGTTTCCCGGCGGCAACGTCCACAATGCGATCGCCTGCCTTCAACGGAGCGGTTACCTTGGACGGGAATGCCACGGTGTGCTCCATTCCCAATCCTAGCCGTCCACCGAGCCCGTGACCCGTTGAATACAGCTCGGCCTGACCGTGCGTCAAGAAAACACTATGGTAAGCACTGATCGCCATCCTACCGATGCCGGTACGGCTTTTGCGAAAGTATTCCATACTCTCGGGATTGTTCCGACCCTGCACATTGCCAATCCCCAGGTTGTAGTTTTTGTTCTGTCCCCAGACCATCAGTTCCGGTCCAAGCGCGCCACGATCTCCACCCGCGATGTCTTTTAACCGTTGCTCGGACACATTACTGCACAGCTGCATCGGATTGACAAAGTCCTCGTCCGGTACGTCGAGGGACGCGCCGTGTTTGACTAGTGCTACGGCCGAGCCGACGCTTCCGTAATACATCGCCCGATGTAACGCCGTGTGACCCGACTCGAGGTCTTTCTGGGTAATGCTGGCACCCTGAAGAAGAAAAAAAACCCGGTGATCCAATGAACTTGTTTGTCTCGAACAGCGACCACTTACCTGATTGATCAACCATTCGACGATTGCGTACCGGCCTACCGAAGCGGCCATATGCAGCGCCGAGCGGCCGTACTCGTCCAGGATGTGGGCAAAGTTGCGGCATGTCTTTGCTATATACGCCGCCAGCTGTTCGTCCGAGACGGCTCGCTTCGTAAGCGCCGCAGTGATTGCATTTCCGTGGCTCACTAGACGACACTTTTTCGTGCACTCGTACTCGAAACTGTTTATGGTGAACATCGAACGAAAATGCGCTGACTGTGGAATTAGTGAAATTGATCCCTTCAATGGTAGCACGTTGACGAACTGTATGTTTTCCTTCAGGAGCCCAGCCACAACAAATTGCCAACTCGAAACCTTTTTTGTAAGCAAAATTACAAACAACACACAAACAATCACTACTATTTCACCATCGACGGCAGTCGGTAATCGTTTATATTCTAGCGTTTTCGCGCGACCGTACAATCAATCTAGGTTCATTGAAATCGATTTCATTTTTCAAACTGCATTCAAACGATGCTGTCAGTTCTAGGTCTAGGAAACGATGCTGTCAGTTCTTTCCAAAATAGAAAAGGTTCCATAAACTGCAGAAAGTTTTCGCTACCGGTTGGAGAATAAGGATTTTTCGAATCTAGCTGCTAAATAATCTGAACTTTTGTCTTTTTTCATACTTTATTTCAGCGTATATATAGTATCAACGTATTCTTAGGTATTGAACAGAGTGGAAAATTAAAATGAAAACCGAATTGAAACACCGTACGATTGGCCATGACATTTTTTGAAAACCGCACGTTACACCATATTTCCTTTGTCTGCACGCAAAAATATCCACACTTAATGTTGCGATCAGTTGAATATATTTTAATCATGAATTCACGTTTTCTCTGATTTCGGCTATAAACATTTTGAAACAATATTCTAAAAGAAATCGGAAAGAATCGAACATGAAACTCCCAGTAGAAGGATTGTTGCAGCGGTTTGTAGACCTGCGGTCAAACAACCTCGAGGAAAAGAAATAAAAGTTATAAACTAAACCCAACTCAAAATTTTTTTGTAGTTCCTTTATTACAATTAAATTGTTTACGGGTAACAAAAACATCTTCTGTGCAGCGGTTTAAATGTTTATTTAATTTGAATATTTTTAAACACATCAACTCATTTACATTTACATTTACATTGTTTACATTTACATGGTTACATTACAAAATGATTACATTTTTATCAAACAATTGGTCAATACAATAATAAATCTAACTACATACATCTAACTACAAAAAAATAAAGTAAGTAATCCTGCCAAACACCGATCCGTGGCAGGCGGCGTCATCCTTCTTTGATTTTTTTTCCTTTGGAGCGTCGATTTCGGTATCCTTTTCTTCCTCCAGGTAATCGTCATCTTCATAAAACATTTCCGCCTCTTCTTCTTCAATGTCCCCTAGCGAAGGTTGCCAGCCCTGGAAATGCGTGAAAACATCTTTTAATACATGTAAGATTTTATTTTTTCTCTTACTTACCAATACATCTTTTTTTACCCTCGGGTAGCAGACGCCCACATCTGTAACGTCGTCATCCGGGACATCGGCGTCCGGGACATTGGCGTCCGGGACATCGGCGTCCGGGACATTGGCGTCCGGGACATCGGCGTCCGGGACATCGGCGTCCGGGACATCGGCGTCCGGGACATCGGCGTCCGGGACATTGGCGTCCGGGACATCGGCGTCCGGGACATCGGCGTCCGGGACATCGGCGTCCGGGACATCGGCGTCCGGGACATCGGCGTCCGGGACATTGGCGTCCGGGACATCGGCGTCCGGGACATCGGCGTCCGGGACATCGGCGTCCGGGACATCGGCGTCCGGGACATCGGCGTCCGGGACATCGGCGTCCGGGACATCGGCGTCCGGGACATCGGCGTCCGGGACATCGGCGTCCGGGACATCGGCGTCCGGGACATCGGCGTCCGGGACATCGGCGTCCGGGACATCGGCGTCCGGGACATCGGCGTCCGGGACATCGGCGTCCGGGACATCGGCGTCCGGGACATCGGCGTCCGGGACATCGGCGTCCGGGACATCGTCGTCCGGGACATCGGCGTCCGGGACATCGGCGTCCGGGACATCGGCGTCCGGGACATCGGCGTCCGGGACATCGGCGTCCGGGACATCGGCGTCCGGGACATCGACGTCCGGGACATCGGCGTCCGGAACGTCGTCGTCCCGCATTTCGTCATCTGAGCTCCAAAAAACTAACTCTTCCTCTTCCGGCTCCTGTTTGACCCTAAAACAACAAAAAAAATCGATTAAACCCATCGCGTTAGTTTTGAGCATCCGCACTCAAACGTTACAAATGCTCAAATGATGAAATGTGTCTGCTGCGATTGATTTATAGGCTGTTTCGAAGGTAGTAAATTGCATTTCATAGTCTACTAGATGCAATCGGTTTTATTTAAAATTTTAGCAATTTCTTTTTAGATCTCAGTTGACTGAGATTTAAAATTTTTGATCTTAGTGCACACTTAGCGTTCAACATGGTAAAACATCGGATGTGTATATTTATTACGTGTAAGGTTTTATGTTTTATCCTGCTTACTAAAACTCGGTCTTTTTTCTTGCCCTGTGGCTATTGAATTTGGGTTGCCTTTGACTCAGCATGTTAGTGAACTGTTGCCGGTAAGTAAATATCAATAAAGAACAGAATTTACGAAGACTTCGTTGAGAAAATACTAAAAACTGTCAACAACAATACAATATGAATCGAGCCCAGAAGCAGCAGTGAAAACATTTGAAGGAATTTGTGCTGAGTGTAGACAAACACGTTGGACGGCATTTCATGAATTTGGCAGAATTGATAAAAAAAGCATCAATGTTTCTCCATTGGGTAAAAGAGTAAATGAGAGTAAAGAAAACCACAAAAAATATCACTCAAGAATCTATTCGGATATTGAACAAGACGCTACTCTAGCGAGGTGCACTTAATGTTGCGATCAGTTGAATATATTTTAATCATGAATTCACGTTTTCTCTGATTTCGGCCATGAGCTGTGTTGTTGTGTTTGCTAACGAGTTCTCTCGAGTCCTCCTGAGCATTCAAATTGTACAGTGCTCGGTTTGCCGGTGCGTGCGTGGTTTTGATTAGTTAAATCGATATCTTCAATAGGCTCAATTGTTTTTCTGTTTTACTCCATTTCGATATTTTTTTTATTTTATGTTTATGGATACTGGCAACTTACTTTGCAACACGCTCACGCGCTCACTCAAGGTGCAGTTCAAAGGGACATTTCACTTACTTCACGTTTGACTAAATATGCTTAAGTGTTACTGCAATCGTTTGTAAATAAACTCTATACACAATTAAAAAATATAGCATCATACTTCTCTCCTGCAGCCCCAATTGTTCCTCGTCAGCTACTCAAGTTATTTCTTTTTTGTGTTTCTTTTCGTTCTTACCAACATGTTTCGATCGTTCCGAATGGAGATTGACGATTGCCCATGACAGGATCTATCGCACTGAACACCCCACAGTCGCACCAGTTCCAAATCACTTAAATTTTCACTTTGCTGTTATCGTTTGCTGGAACATTACAAACATTCATGAAGCAAAATGCTGGTTGAATGTTACGCTAGCTGCACACATTATAAATAGCAATACAAACTGGTTTCGTTTCACCTTATTATTACTGTCCAGAAAATTTAAAAAAAAACACTTATACAACGGAAACAATAAGCAAACTAGATATAACACAAAGGAAAACAAAACTCTCATTAAAAAGTACGAATCGATGTTGGAAGCAAATGATTGCGGCTTAACAACCGATTGCTAGAATAATAAACAATAGAGCATACAACGAAATAGCAAACTTAAATATTAGCTTCGTTTTTTACATAATTTTAAAACGCAAATCGCATAAGCTTATTCCATATCGCAATCTTTCTGTGGTTTCACAACTTCAGATGAAAATATTAAAAACAAAAGAACAAACGCTTAAATTGCAAAACAATTAGTCCATCGATGATAAATCCAAGCTGCACACAGAGTAATAAATAAAATAAAACAAATACAAAAACCACTCCTAACCGCTGGTTCCCGATAGCTTTCCTGTTGCAGCTACCTTCTCCATCTGTAATAACTCGGACGATGTAAGCGAAAGCGTTAGAACATCCATTTCCGCACGGCTTATATTACGGCCATCGATTGGATGGCATGGCGCAAAGCATTCTAGTTGGGTTTAAGTGGTAAAAAGATTGATTTTGATTTTTCTTTCCTTCTACGTGTGTCAAATGGGGACTTGTGTGTATTCGTTTGCTTGTACGACCCACGAAGGATCTTCTCTATGTGCCTTTGTATTTTCCTCCATGAGCTGGAGTTGTCGAAAGTTTACTTAAAATACTTCTTACTATTACCTCATCCCAGCCACACCCCCTGTGGCCTGGGTCGATTTTTCGAACAATAGAGGGTATTTATTTCGTCTGATTTCATAAATAGAGTGCTCTTGCTCCGCTACAACCGAATCTCCCCGAATCTCAATTTGAATTTATGCAATATTTTTCATCGTCTGTTGGTTTTCCCTTACATTGCAACTCGAACACATCTTAAATGTTAGATAAATATATATATGTATATGAATATACCGTCCGTCCGCGCAAGTTTGCGTTTTTTTTCGTGTGTACGTGTACTTTTTTTGTGATCGACTAAAGTAGAGTTTGTTTTCCCGTTTTTTTCTTCTGTTTCTGTTACATAGTTTATATGCAGTGTTTGTCAACGTTGTATGCGTTACCCTAAAGTCTATATAGTGACGTTCATTTGTTGTTTTTTTTTTGTAATTTTATTTTTTTTCTCTTCTGCATGATGTTTGTACGATAAGCTTAATTCCATTGATTTTTTGTTCATTGTTTTCGATTTTGATCTCATTAATATCGTCTAAAAACCACGACACATTTCTCGTTTACATTTGAATGTAGGGATAAATTAGTGTTTTGATTTCCACCTTAACGCTACCCCACATACCTTCATTGGCTCGCACTGGTGATCTTTTAAATAATCCGAAAACGGCCGTCGGCCACAGCTCAACTGATACCGGTGCGAATTGGTTGACCAGTGTGTATGATTGCGTTTTTTACAACTCTTGTTTCTTGGAGAAAGAGTTGAAGAGCACGTGGTAGAAAAAAAAGCTATGCTATCGTTCGTTGCCAAAAGATGCCGTTCAATGCAATACGAGTTAGAACTAACTGACTGTGGCTGGCAATGTAGAATCTGCTCCATTGACACTGCGTTAGGCACTAGGAGCGACAGCTTGGACTAAGGCGTGGACGAAGATACCGTCGTAGTTTACGTGAACGGATTCGGACCATCTTACTGGATGCTAGGATAGCAAGCATTGTTTTAAATTAAAACGAACTCCTTCCAGCAGATTGAAGGCGCAGAATTCGGAATAGGATACTGAAAAAATCATCCTTATTTCACGTATGGGTGATGGGAAAGTCCAGCAGCAGCACAGAACCGTGTTGGGCTACGCTAGGCGTAGAGCGACCTCAATTTAACCTAATCCCCCGCTCGATCACACGCACGTGCATTCACTATTCGCTTTAGTTCTTGCGTTCCTGGTTCATAAAGTCGTCTACAATATTGTTGAGCGCTTTCGCGGCACCATCGAGCGTCCGGCCGTCGACCATCTCCGTGACGGTGACGGTGGTTTCCTTCACCAGCTCGGGCGCATTCGGCTGCGACGTGTGCGTTGTGGTCGTTGTAATCTTCTGCAGCAGCTCGTCCTCCGGGAAATCGCCGTCCGAGGTGAGCGTGATCGTTTTGGTCGTCGTTGTCGTTTGCGTCGTCGTGGTGGATGTCGTTTCCAACCCCGTGTCTGGATCTTCCTCCGCGGTGGTAGTGGTAATTATCACCGTCTGATTGCCGTTCCGGTGCTGGTCCTGCTGCTCCTGAAGCAACTGCTGGTCCCGTAGCTGCCTCAGTAGCTGCTCTTCCAGGTCCTCCGGGAGCTCATCGCTCGTGTTTAGCGTTGTCGTTGTGGTGATGATAGTGGTACGAACGTTCCTGGTGGGGGGAGGGTATAAACCGTATTTTAAAAGCGTCCGGAATTCCTAGGTGCATCGTCTTCACTCCTTCCACTCCACTTACCCATCATCGGACTGATCGACGACAGTATTGTTAAGCAAAAGCTTCGGTTCCATTGGTGGCTCACTCGGTTCCATGCCGACCGGTGCATCATTATTTTGAACGAGATAGTTTTCTGAAAGGTTTGGATAAAAGTGTATACATTTAGTACCTTCGTATAAAATTTCCTCCTTCTAGCTTCCAGGGTTGTTCTTTGCTGTGCTATCCATTTAAAGGGAAAGAACGACTTTAAAAACACCATCCCTGATAATTTTCAAAATGTGCCAATCATACGATGCAGTCAATTAAGTTTTCATAACAGCTTCATGCAGAATTAGAGTTGGAGGATCATGCTTTTTTCTAACAACCCGTTATTAGTCCTCTAGTAGAGGCTGTCATTTGGTTGGTTTATTTTTTATTTTCCCACGGCCGAAGTTGTTAACGTTATATTCGTTATGGTTGCATTGAGAGGAGACAAAAAAGATGCAGCGAAAAAGCAATAGTCAACGGTTAGTTCTACGGCAAATAATCTTGTGTCTAATAATTACAACCGCGTTTCTCTTTAATCCGAATATACGTAAATGCAGCACGTGTACGCCATCTTAAACATAGTTAATTACGTTATCAAATACTACTGCCTAAACTGCCACTGGCAAAACTAACCAAGTCGTATAATTCTAACAATATTTATAACGGTTAGAAATGTAATAAGAGCAGTAATGTCTTCAAACAGGGAACCAAACCACTAACACCAAGGAAAAGGTTTAGGAAGAAGGTGCGTGTGGCGATAAGAAACTGGACAGAGACTAATAACATACAATGAGTTATGGGACGGGGGTGAAAGCAAAAGGAATGCCAAACGAAGAAAATTAAACAGGGACAAGTTAGAAGACTAATGACAACGACAGAGCAGATGCAAAGAGAATATGTAACTCGGAGTAAGCAAATGATCGACTGAAGACGGTTAAAAGGAAAAGTGATACGGATCTACAAGACGCTACGGGATCAAGTCGAGAAAAAAACAAAGAAAGAAGGAGCGATAGATAGAGAGAAGGGTGGAGTAGTATCGAAACAGAGTAGAGGCGGATAAAGACAGCGACAATAAAAGATGGGGTGCAGAAAGAAGTAGTACACTCCAAAGTACAGTAACGCTGCAACAGAGCGGCAGCGGACAAGCTCCACAAAGACACAGACTAGCGGAAAGGAAAAACGTAAGGTATGAAATACTACATACTAATTTCAACCCCGGTGCCTTCCATTGCCAGACCGGCAACCGGATCCGTTTGGGCAAGCGCGAAACCACCAACACCACCACCAACACCTTCTCCGTCAACGTTAGTTTCGGCGGTGGATTGAACCGGATTCGGATGACGATCAACGTTGGTGACGGTGTCCTTCTCTAACCCCTCCACTTCCTCCTCCTCCTCCTCTTCCACCACATCATCACCACCACCATCGTAGGAAACGTCGACCAGCATTTCGTCCTCCACCAGTTCGCTGGAAGCTTGGGTTACGATCACCGCCACACCCGAGCCGGCGGTGGCGTTGGACACGGGGAACGTTTCGGCGGTCACTTCGGCCACCGCGGCCCCGTCACTACCTTCCACCGTGGGTTGGGCGCTGCTGACTTTACCTTTATTGTAATGGGAAGAGGGAAGTGGGTGGTCGAAAGACAGAGTGTTTGATTTTTTTGGTTCAAGTTTTATTTTTTCAAGAAAATGGTGGAACAAGTACAAGACACCGAAAAAGGGATAACATCGAGATGGGGTTTTAGAAGACCGACTGGAAAAGGGATTTTAAAACTCCTTAAATAACGACCAAGCCAGAAGGAGTTTGGAGTGTTCAAATAGAGTATGTTTAAGCATGTTTTAGGAAAGGTTAAGAATATGAAGGTTTGAAGAATCTTACATTCATTTAAACAAATATAAAATGCAAAAAATGAACTGGACAAGTTCCATCTACTACCTTCCGGAACGCTTGGAACACGCCTTCCAGTTTCCGCCAACAACAATATCCATTAAATCGTTTTTTCCTATAAAATTACAGCATGATAGAGAGGAAGTTCTAGTATTTACAAACCAATAATAAGAACCAAAGTAGACAACCTGAAATTCGTCGAGTAAAAGGAGATTATCAACCATCACCAGTACAAAACAAACAAAAAATAGTATCCCAAGCGCCTCTAAGTGAATACCGGTTTAGTATAACAATTTGCCTATTTCCTATCCTTCGCCGTGTGGTTCCCTGAACTACGGGAAACTAAAAAGGTGTGTAACAACACAAGCAATATCTGTACGAGCACCATAATAGCAAACAAACAAGTACGACAAGTAAACAGTACCAGAACCACGAACGTAAAGTACAATCACCACTAGAAAGCCCCAAAATGGATGTAAGCGTTTCAGTAACCAAAAACCCCCTTTCTGCGAACATTTCACCATCAAAGCAAAGTAGTAGTGCATTCGGTTCATAAGTGGATAAAGGGCCAAAGAGGGTATTTACTTTCCCGCCGTGGACACAACGAATAACAAAACAGAATGTGAGGTAAAATCAATACAAAAATTAATAAACCAACACAACGTGACGTGTCTACACGAAGGTATGATGGAGGCGACGTACATGTACTAGCACCGTCGTTACGATTAAATTTTGAACTGGCGACACATATTGGCCACACATCTGCCAGTCTTTTGCTCGTGTGTCATAAGCCAGAAAAGCAAACCCACGAGAATGTGCCGAAAAACACGTGGAGTGAAATGAGGATGTAAATAAGGATGCACGTACACATACAGTACAACACCATACGCACGCGAGAGACACGAAGTGAAACGCGGATGTGGAACGTAAGGATGTGAAGTGAGCCAGGGTAGGAACAGTCATATGGACGATGGATAGTCATGAGTTTTGAGGAGACGAGAGCAGTGATGTACCGTTGAGAACAACAAACTATCGTCCGGAATTTAAATTTTAGTTTTTCAGAACGGGATAAAATAAAATAATATTAGGTCAACATAAAAGAATATTAATATACGGAGTACTAGAACAAAGTACTGTCAAAGATGGGTGTTACAAAATTAGACAACCTTCATTTATTCTTTCACTTTTCTCTCTCGAAGCAACTTCGAAAATTTAAAGGAACTTCGACAACTTTCCACTTTATGAGCTTTTGTAAATTTTTATCCTATCCAGTATTGTGTCATTTCAACATATTATATCGTATGTTAATTTTGGAATAACTTTCAATTGAATACTTTTTAGACTACTTTTCAGGTATATTAATTACAAATATAATCCTTGCATTTATTTTTGAAAAATAACTTAACTTTCATGAAAAACAGAACAATATTCTAACGAGCCAAAATAGATCAATTTAAGATTTAATTAATAAATACTTTCAGCAGTGTGGTGATTGGGAAAACCTATGACAAACATTTTATAGTTATTTATTTTATTGTACCCCGATTCGGTACATCGCTGGGGGGGGGCGATGGGATTTTATCGGCGTCCGTAAGTGAGTCCGTGAGTGTCGAGAGTAAGAGAAAGCATAAAGGAAACGGAGGTCACTGTTGTGAGACTTTTCCCATGTGGGGGAAAAGGATATGGATGGGTGGGAGAACGTATTCGTATAGAGAGGGAATTGAGGTCGCGGGTGGGACAGAAGCGCTTAGATCAATAGAAGAAGAGAAGAAGAAGAGAGAGAGAGAGCAGAGGGAGGAACAGTGAACAGTGTGCGCCATTTACCTGTTTCATCGTCATCGCTCAGCTCACCCGCGGTTTCATGCAGGGCCACGTCCGACCCGCTCGACGATCCCGGACCGGTTCGGATGGAAAAGTTGTTGCTCGTACTGCTGGACGGTGGCTGGGCGGGTGGTGGTGGTTGTGGTTGCTGACCTGCGGCTATCGTGGGACTAGACTCGCCCATCAGCACGACCGTTTCGTCCTCGGTAATGGTGAGTCCACTCGGGACGGGCTTCGTTCGCACTGTTACGGTCCGTCGGGTAACGGTTGAGCCGCCCGACTGCGACTGGTGGCGCCTTTGCCGTGGGTCATCCTCGCTCTCCGAGCTGCTGCTTCCACCGACAATGAACCTGCTCTGGGCCCCCGTCGTGGCCCCCGACGGCCGGCCTTCCGGTGCCACCGTGTAGCCCTCGAGATCTTTCTCTTCCGGTGGTGAAGGATCGTCCAGGAGCGATGATGATCGCCGATCGTCGTCACTGGTCAACTCGTAGTCGTAGTGCTCCTCCGTTATGATCACCAGGTTGCTATTGTCGTCCTCATCCGTACCCATTCCGCCTCCCCCACCGGCCGCCTTTCGTTCCTGTTCCATCTTGGCGTAGTTCTCCGGGGACGTCTGGACAAATATGAACTCATCGATGTCGCCCGAATAGTCGGCCGGAACCTCGGAAATGTTATTATCTGACGAGATGATGACGGTCTGTTCCGACTTTTGTTCCGTGGCACCCGGTGTAGAGAGGGACTTCTCGAACGCACGCCCTCCGCTGACTACCGACAAACCCTCGGCTACCGGATCAATGTGATCCAGACTGTACCGCCGATCGTTCGACACGTCCTCCAGGTTTACCGAAGAAATCTCGATCTGGGGCTGATCCGGTGCCTCCCACTCAATGTCTCCCACCGTCGGCCGGGGGGCGACTGTTTTGTTGATGAGAATGTTCACCTTCGAGTGCTTCTTGATCGTCTTCACCTTGCCACTCTTATCCGTCTCCAGCTCCAGCTCGAACCCTTCCGAGTCGACGTCCCCGCTACGTGGCGCCTCCTCTTCATCGTCGCTTGCCACCGAATCGGATCCGACCGCTGCCGGTGCCGCCGCCGCCACCACCACCACCGCCGGAACGCCAACATGCTTCTCCTCCTTCTCCTCCTCCTCCTGCTCCTCGTCCTCGTCGTGCGTGTCATGATCTTTGATGGCCTGCTGGATGATTTCTTGCACATCCTCCGCGACTGTTGTGGCCAGGGAGTTTGGACGAAGGGAGTGTGTGTTGATGTTGGATTGTTTTGTGGAGCGTCGTGTTGTTTCCCGCGCGACATGCGTTGTAGTATTGGACACGGTTGACGATGGTTTTATTTTGAGTTTTTTTTGGGACGTTTGGAATGAGGAGGAGCAATTTTTTGTTCATTGGATGGAATGGGCGCATATAGAATGGGTTGGAGGGTAGGAGTACGGACAGAAGGGTGACATTAGATAAATGGTGAATTTATGATTAGTTGACGGGGACATAATATGAATTGATTCGCGGCATACGAGAGTATGGGTTGCGAGCGAGGATTTTCAATTTTGCACACAATTGTACCGCAAATCGGCCAGGGGCGTAGAAAACACGGCTCAGAAAGACGGGGGGAAGCGCAAAAAGCACGGGTGAAAGATGCTGCAAGAGCGAGAAGTCTTACAGAAATAGTGTGACACAGAGAACAAAAACCTGAGGAATTCCATCGCCTGTGGCCGAGCAATGAAGCGCTACTTGTGGTAGCGTTGTAGTAAAATTCATGAATCACGGCATGGAAGTAATCTGCTGATTCTAATTGGTCACTCTTTGCGTGCTAATACCACAAAAATGGATGATTGATTTAAAATCGAAACACATCATTACTCATCCATTGTCGGCGAAAATGTGTGTTTTGGAACGTTCAATGAAGTTTTTTGATCTACAAAATATACCTCCGAGATAAATGAACAAATAATACACACACTAACTAAAGTCAATACTACAGATGACATGTACAAAATTAGACGAGTTTTACACATGTAACATATACATAACAAAACATACAAAACGATATAATAGTTAACAAAGTAAGACAAACGTAAACGTAGTGTATAACAGGTTGAGTGTGGTTTGATCAAATCCTCTTTACCGGCTACTTGCGAGCTCCACAAGAATAGTTCCTTATTAACCTAGTAGAGCCATTTCTGTTTGGTGATATTTGTCCGTGCTCGAAATAAAGTGATCCTGCCACAGAAAGGCCAGAACTAAAACCCAACAAAGAATGTTTTCCAAAAACAAAAAACCGACCAACCGTACACTGTACATATCTTTCGGTGACACACTATCGATCAGAGGGACTATATTGGGACACAAACAACAATCACACTATAAAAAAAACCCCTATTGTACGACGGTGCAAGAACAGAAAGACACAATAGAACTACAAAGTTGTTTTAGAGTTGTAGACGACACCACACGAAAATTTCACTCTAAATCAATCGGGGCTGAGATCTATAGATTATACGAAATCAAACGAAACATCACAATTTCTTCAAACAGTTCAACTAACGGGAAAAACCTAATCTAGGGTGAGTACTCATATCAAATCGAACACTAACCACAAACACGCAAAATGGGTAGTAGTAGTGCTGAAATCGATGATAAGGAAGAAAAACGAAATCATGTCCCGTGATGACATTTCATCGAGAAAATGGAGAGAAATGCGGGAGAGATGGCAAACTTATCTGATATGGTTTTGTTTAGGATATCGTATTGGAATCATGTGTTTGAAATTATTCGTCCAGTTGAAATGAAACAACTAGTACAGTCTCTTCAAGTGGAGGAATCCAAATTATAAAAAAAAAGGAAAACAACATGTAAACATAAGGTTTGTTGAATAATGCAAGTAAATTGTTAAACGAAAATAACTCTTTTAACTTAAACAATGTAAAAGGAAACAAATAATAACTCTAGGAGCAAAATTATCCAAACCTAAACCACACGTTAAAACATTAATAAAACTCCTAAATCCTCCGTTCGTCGGACACGAAAGAGACACGGGCGTTAGAAGAGAGTCATTTAAACTGGAACAGGGGAGGGGTCAATGGGAGAAATGGAAAAAGGAGTTTGATTTGACGAGAAAAATAGGGCGAGCCAAACAAGAGGGAGTTTCGAAAAACAAAACCATCCGAAAACGCGTTTTTTTCGAACACTCGGAAACACTCTTATTATAAAAAAAAAAACTTACCGTCATGCCGTTCATCGGAACCGGACTGGCTGGTCTGGCTCACTTGCGTGCTAAAGTCGGCCGGGCTGGGTGGGGGCGTCGAAAGGTCCTCCTTCTTGACCGCCGCAATGCCGAGGATTTCACTCTCGCGCCGAATCTGCTGATACGCTTCTGTCGTGTCCGGGGAAGAGTTGGTTGGCGAGGCGTGTTCGGGCGACTGCTGTTGGTGCTTTTCGACCGCTTCGTGTTCCTGCTTCTCTTCCGTTGCCTCATGGCCAGATTCTGATAATGGAGAAAGAAAGAATGATAAGATAGTTTTTTACGAATGCAGTGCGTCCTAGTTCAACCTACCATACAGCTTGCCGGATGCCACACCGTTCACTTTGGCTGGATCGATCTCATCCAGTCCGTTCATAGATCCGATCTGTCGCTGTGCCACCTGCCGCTCGTACTCGTCCGTCACCGGTTCCAGGTTAGTGATCGATTTGTTCACAATATCCGGTCGGTTGATTTTGATCAAAGCCTGCTCGAGCACATTGCCGGTCGCATCTCGGCCAGCCTGGCGCAACCAGAGCCGTAGCATCACGATCGCCTGCTGCGGTTCATCGTCCGGATACTCGGTCCGGATCAGCTCCACGTCGGTCGGTGCGATACCGAGCTCGTCCGCCAGCAACGGCCAGTCGGATCCGAGCAGGTTACAAATGTCCGTGATCTTAATGTCCGCCTTGTGGATATCGTTCGCTGCATCGCCATTCTGGAAGGTAAAGTTAAACGTTTTCGCCCGATTGGCGGCATTCACGACGGCCTGGTGTTCGCTGCTGCTGTTCAGTATCTCCGTCGAGCTCTGGTCGAACTCGGATGTTGTTTCAAGCTCGTCCCCTCCCAGCCCGTACTTCTCCGGGGGAAGCGTGAAGTTTAGTGTACAGAGCGGTGTCTGAATCGGTTCACCCTTGGCCACTTTCGGCTCGTTCATGAACGAAATGCGTCCGAGCAGGTCGTCCAGTGCGTTTTTGATCTTGACCGTAAACGTCAGTCGGTTTTCCTTGAACGCGCTGAACTGCAAGGCAAGCTGTTCACCCGACTTCATCACCGGCACCATGTTCCCGGCAAACTCCAGATAGATCGTGCGACCCTCGCACACCTCAATGTCGCGCGATTTAGCGATCTCGGTGAAATGCTCCTGGTGCTCGAGGGTCTTGTCTTCCTTGTCGTCCGTCATGCAGAACACGCTTAGCTTCGCCTCACTCTGGTCGACGCGCTTCGCAAACACGACAAACTTCACCATGAATGGGACATGCGCCATCTGCGAGTACAGCTCGGTAGCCATCTTCGTGGCCTCGTTGATATTTCGGCAATCCATCAGCCAGAAGCGTGCGGACACGGTCGTGGTGAATGAAACACAATCGTTCACGAACGTGAGCGGCGTCGAGCCGGTAACATCCTCCCAGACGGCCTTGTTCTGGCCTCCGGTGATCGAGCACAGGAGCCGCAGTGTGGGCGCGTTGCCCGAATACTGGTTGATCATGCCCGAATTGTACGCCTTCGGTGCTGGCATGCTAAGTGTGATCGCCTTGTGGAACTTGCGACGGCGGGGTTCCACGGTTACTACGGGCGAAACGGCCACACTGCGGCCAAGCAGATGCGCCGTTGTGCTCATATCGATCGGTTGCGCCTGCAATCCCACACGGATCTTCTTGGTTAGTGCGTTCTGTGGGAAAATGGCCTGCACCTGCGGGACGGCTGTGGCTGACACTGTACCACCTTCCGGCCCGATAGCGTGCACTTCCTGCCGAATGCGGGACACGATCGCGAAGTAGTGCGGAAAGTCGTTCGTCAGGATGCGAGTGATACGGTTTGTGTGCAGATCCTCGAGGAAGTTCAGTGCGTCACCCTTGAACGTCTCGTTCAGCACGTCGTGGATCGCTTCCTCGCTGTCGTAGAGCGTATGTTCGCGCCAGGTCTCGCCATTATCCGAGCGTAGGATGATGATTTCACGTTCCTTCTCTCGCAGCGAGGCAAAGTGTGGCACCTCCAGGATCACGGGCCTGTAACGAACGATAGCATTGAAGGTACGTCATGATAGGGGGCAGAAAGCTAGAAGTATTTGTACGAACTTACCCAAGGAATTTGGCACCGACCGGGGCCAACTCGAGGATGCGGCTCACCAGTGCCTCTCCTTCCATCAACGGCGGCGCATTGGTGATACGCTGTGGTTTCACGTACCGACACGTGATTCTCGTTGGTTGTGCGGCCGATCGGGGAGGAACGATCACCCGGACGCCACTGTGACGGCATCCGCGCATCGCCCCACCGCGTGCATCGACCAGGAACGATACCAGAAATCTATCGTTCACGGAATAAGAAGGAGAAATCGATTAGTATCACACACATACAACAGCCAAAGCACCCTCGGGGGAGGCATGTTTGGCGTTGGCAAAACGGAACGAAAAAGTAAAAACCGCACTAGTATCGGAGCGTGTTACACACTCCACTATGTTTTACTACGATGAACATGAATATGTATGAGCACTACAAAAGGGGAAAAGTAAAGGTAGAGAATACATTTCAACAATTCCTAGTGGAACATAGACGAAAACATTAGAACCAACACCGACGGGAACATTATGCTTTAAGACGACAGTGAGACATTACCGAATGTCCTCTACTTAAGAGGGGGGCATTGTGCATGGGGTACCCCTGTTAAAGGGAAGCAGGAAACGAAGTCCCGTATTTGTTGTGATGCAACACTCCGTTAAAACAAATCAACGGAGTGGCTGGTCCAGAAGTTTGCTCCATAAAAACTGGTTTCCTCCACTGTTATCAATAGATTATTTTTAAACTTCAAAGTATCACAACAAATAGCTAACGCGTGTGTGACGAAAGAATGCGACCGTTTGTCTGATAAGCATTGAGTGTGTTGGACCCGATGTACGTGAGTCAAGTGTCATAAAACGATAAATCAGAACTCGACCATAAAAAAAACACCTTTTGCACTGAGACAAGTGTTCGGTAAAACATTTCAGAAAATTGTTTCTAAACAAGGTTGGAAATGTTGGGATTTTTAAATGTCTCAAAGAACTTGAACAACGATGAATTAATGTGAAAGTAAAAGCGGAAAATAAAAAATAAAATAAAATCAAATGCAAAGCCAAGTAATACGCGAGAATAAAACAGAACCGTGTCATGCAGTTAGACAAATCATATGACGAACGTAGTAAATGAGCAAATTAATAATAATATCAGCGCACACATAGTACAAACGCAAATCGCTTCGGTTATTTTTGGTTAGCAAAAGATCAAACTCCAATTAAACAAACGAACAAACAGAAGCAAATCAAATGGAATGTACCTTTCCCTACACAGCGGAACAAACTTTTTCCGATCACCACAATACATGTTGGCCAATCGATCGATAGTCAACGACAGTGCATCGTTGCTGCTTAGCCTTTAGTACCATAATTGGAGTGTGATTGTTCATGGTTTTTTTTTTGTACGTTTATTTTTTTATTTGTCGTGTGTCCAACGGCGAAGACGTTTGTGATGATTCGATGGATGAAGGAAAAGTATGTTGATGCACATTGGTTCGCGTAGATCAGGATTCGTTTTGAAGGCCGTACATTGGATTTCGCAAAGTGCGATATCGTACATCGTTGGTGAGTGAAATTCAGTGAAAGGCACACGAACGCACACGCAGCACACATACACAAACGGGAAGGGAGAGTAAGAGTGGATGTTCGCAGCGAAAGAATAACGCCAGAACCGGGGAGGAAAACGTTACGCGAAAAATAGTATTGAAACGTATAGTGGGATTGTAACGCATTTCATGGATTCAAGTATAACAGGTACGAATGACACAGGGACAAAAGTCAAGGAAAAAGAGAAAAGAAAAAGAATATTTCAAAAATTAATAAATGTTCAGCGAATATTTCATCGAATACGTAAGTACATTTTTTTTTAAACAATTATTGGAAACAATTAATTTCAAAACGAATTTTAAACAGCTTTGGTTTCCTTTGGATTTGATGCGAATGTTATTTTATGCAATCTTCTACCAATTGTAAATAAGCTGTTAGTTGAAGAGAACTATAAAACAAAATAAAACACAATCTCCTTATACATGTGTTGTATGAGTGTGCATCTTGTAATGTAAACTTATTGCTAAAACAATAAATGGTAAAATATTACTGAATAGAACACATTGGTAACCGTTTGTACTTAATGGAGGCGCCAAGCTCCTCGTAGGAAATCAACAAACAAAATTTAATTGTGAAAATATTACAGCCGTTAGTTCAATGAAATGCATTTGTAAACTTGCTATCAAAATTAATGTTTGAATGGTGAAGAAAGTATGCGACGTCCCTAACCTTATACTCTCCACTGCATTTACTTTGATGGAGCCGCATGGTGTTTCATCCATTTGTTTTTTAAATATCAACGATATAATATCTGACTGAACGATAAAATGACTTTTGGATAAAAGCTAATGTTTAAAACCAGTTTTAACTATTTTTCGTCGATTCCTGAATGGAACCTTAGCTTAAGCATTTGCGTTTGAGTTACAGTTTAAAGTGTATGAA
This sequence comes from Anopheles coustani, assembly GCF_943734705.1. Classification (NCBI taxonomy): domain Eukaryota; kingdom Metazoa; phylum Arthropoda; class Insecta; order Diptera; family Culicidae; genus Anopheles; species Anopheles coustani. Next base: position 26,528,606 of record NC_071289.1, read on the forward strand.
AATCGTTAGTGGCGTAAATGCTATGAAGTAATCTGACTTCGTTCTATTGAATAACAAGGCATCCATGTAAAGCCAAGAGTAAACTCGTGTGTATTCACAGAAACCCGTCTGGGGGGTGTTCTCGGTCCGTGTCGGCACGAGCAGAGTGTACAGTGTATGTATGGTTCATGAGATGGAAACTGTCGGAATAGCTCGATTGGTGAAAATATTGAAAATATTAGACATGTCACACACCACCGTCATGAGCAGAGCGCGCCAGCGAAAAATAAAAATAAAAAGAGAAGCTACACCGAAACCCACAAGCCAACTCATCGACCAACACGTCCAGCCCAGCCAGTAGTAGTCGCCGGCCACGACACACGGCACTCGACCAGAGCGCGAACCGATGAAGCAATCGATCGGTTTTAATTTAGAATCTTTTTACGACTTCTATCTTGCGGGGTTAGATCTCTACTTTGGCTTCTGGGGGGCCGAACACACGCGATCGTAAAGAACCTCCGGGCCCAGTGCGACTGACAAACACCATAACCTGCAAACCGAAGCGACATCTACTGAAAGCCCCACCAAGCGGCGACCGACCCGGGTAGTGTCCACCACTCATGACCAGCGGTCATTTCATTTTTCCATTAATGGATTATCGATCGAACCACGATCGGTGGCCAAATACTTACCCGACGTGGATCGGCTTCCGGGTGATGTTGACGTTGTCCGTCACGGTGATGTCGAGCGGGTTGGGCGTGTGGGAGCGGTCCATGGCCGACACGGTGTAGTTCTCCGCCCGGGAGATGATCTTCTCCAGGTACTTCTCGTCCTTCATCGGATCGATGCTCATGTTGGTGAGGTGCGTATCGTCGAACTGCTTGTTCTCGTCACTCGTCATGTAGTTGTACTGCTGCTGGTCGGACATGATCGGGTCTTCACCTGATCCGGGGGGGGAGGGCGCACGGGGAGAAAATCAAACACAAATCACTATTAGCAAAATAGCTGAGCACACTACTGCGTCAAGTCAAATGTTTGCCTTTGCGACATGAAACCGTTCCACACGGTTGACACTAAGGATGGCGATCGAGTGATGCACCGGCTGACCTGCAACTACACTGTCACAGACTGCACAGTCGACCATGCTTTGCCATGCGAGAGGAGAAGTGGGGGGGTGTATAGCGAGAGATGCTGGTTGAAATGATTGCGTCCAGATTAGATCGGGTCAGCTTTTGCGCCTGCATCTATCAAGTGCTGCACTCTCGGGCAACTTTGACCACATGTTTACCCAACCGCCGATGACCGTCAACTACTGTGCGAATCTACTACTGAATTCAACCGATAAGCACCGCAATCGCGGAATGCTGGCTTCGAATGAATGAACAACAGGGTGGGCAAATATATGAGCGAGTCAATGGAATGGGGGACACTCTATTAAAAAACTATTAAAACCTAAAAACATGGGTAACAACAAGCACAAAAATGCCACCTTCTTTCACTCACGATCGATCCATCGACGACAGGGTGTACGAAACGGAAACCGAATGTTTATGATTCACCAAACGGTCTCGCGGTCAGGAATTGACTAAACTACTAGACATCACATCACACACGCAAGCGCTTGTTACGGGCAATGATATACTACTACTGCGGATGCTGATGTCGTGCATGGACACGCGTGATCGTCGTGAAACCTCCTACACACGATCTCAGCCCCTTCCTCACCTCTCGTTTCCGTGCACTAACACTGATGCACACTAGCACAACCGGTGCGGGTAATGTACTGAATATAGAGCAAACGGCAAAAACCACTAACACAGCGGTTCTCAAATACTGGGCCGGCAACTATAACTGCCATAGAAGGATCTTAGCACAACCAAAATAAATGCTAAAAATGATTCATAGGTGAGCAGTCAAATTTCATCTACTCTGTTAAACCGAGAATAGTTCACAACTGATATAACAAAAGAGTAAAAACAAACCGACGTAACTCAAGTTTAATATGACCATGAACATCTTTTTAAAATGATTCTAAATTCAATATTTCATAGCTGATTTGAAAATTGGTTACTTAAAAAAATTTTAAAAAAGAAAAAAGCGGCATAACAGCCATCGCTCAAGTGACTTATAATACTAATTGTTGAAAAATTGGTAGCGATAGTAGTTTGTATTCGTTGGTAGCGTTGTTGGTAGCGATAGTAGTTTGTATTCACAGTTGGACATCATAAAAAAGTCCCTTGTTTTTATCGTACTTCATTTTAATAAAATAGATTTGAAACTGAATAAAATATATTCGTTCTATTATGTACTCGTAATAATTATGTCGATTATGTGTCGATTAAACGTTGATTAAGAATCTCCGCACAGTGGATGAAATGAAAAAAAAGGAGAAGACCGTGATACACGATCGCCGATTTATTGTAAACCACCCTGTGATTCCAAAACTAACGCAAAGTAAACGAGAATTCTCACAAAAAACGGGAACGGCAATTATTTCTTCGCCGTTTAACAGCATTTATCTCGCCAGTGTGTGTATTGGATGAAGCCACGAAAACTGCTGAGTCCCGTTCGAATATTCTCAACCTCGTTCGAAACCACATGTTTGGAGGTGGTACAAATAGTGCGATCGGGTATGTTTACAACCTGCCACCCCCAACGAAGTATTTATTTTCCTACACAGCGACCAAAATGAGCCGATCAACGGGGTTTGAATCGGGCACGGGATTTTGTGCTGAGCAAGTGGGGAATAATTTCTCCGAATGCTGCTGCTGCGGCTGTGAAGCACATTGGAAGCACTTGAGAAGCAGTAGAGGGGCGAAGGACAACGGCCGGGGTGTGCGTCATACGTTCATTTATGGCCGGCCGTCGTTTTTTTTTTCTATTTCAATCTAGGCGTACTTTGGTGTATGTGTGTATTTAGCGTGGTGATTTACACAATCTCGGGCTCATTTTGGTTTAGTTAATAATCGATCCAAATAAACACATTCTTCCTAAGAACAATATCATATATTGTTCTGCGTGGGTTTGTTGGTGAAGTCGCTAGTGACGAATCATAACATCCGGATTAAGGTTTGGCCATGAGCAATTTAATAAATTTTCCATGCTTATGATCAGCAACAAGTTTTCTTCGCCTGTTAGGTAGAAGCAATTACAGACCTTTCGCGGAGTGCGCCTTAAGAACCGTAACGCTTACTTAGCCAGAGGAAAGTATTCGACAAGCCAGCACGGACCGAAGGAAAACTATGGCGAATCGGAATGATCAACTTCCTGAGAAAAACTTGCCGAAATAAGGTACTTTTTCGTCGCGTTGCATCACACACCAACACAACCGGTTGGCTACCGTAGCGCGTCCCGCATTTGGTTCAGTTCAAAGATAAAGTTTATTTTTATCCACTTAGAACAAAATAAAAAGAACGAATATCAACGCTCGGCTTCGTACAAGGGGGGCCGAAAGGGGACGGAAGTTTGACACTACCGTTCTCGGCACAAATGCATTCGGTGGCCACAACGCTTCCAAAAAAAATTCCGAAAAAAAGTGTTCAAAAAGTGAACTGCCAAAAGCCGACCGGCAGTAAAAAAAAAACAAGCGACTGGGAAATAAAATAGGAAAGCACTCGCGACCGGCGACAGGGAGGGCTGAGAAGGCAAGGGACAGGAAAGATGGGGTCCGCACTTCCGCTCATTTTTCAATCGAGAGTCCAACACGCGCGCACGGACTTCAGCTCGCGGTCGTTTTGTCGTGCTCTTTGACTTTGCGGAGCTCGTTGAGAAAAGCCGCAAACATCTCTTCCGGTATGTCCGGGTAGCGCGACCCCAGCATCTTCGGATGCCAAAGACCGTCGAAGGCGTACGTTCCATGGACTTTCATAGATCAAAACGTACATAAACACACACACACACACACACAGAGAAGGCGGTTATAGACTGGTCTCCGGTGCGCTGTGAGTATAGCACAGTGACACAGTGGCGTTTATTTTTAGCGAAGGAAAAGTCATGAGATTCCATCCCGCCGAATCGATGGTGCAGCAGAGGACAAGAACACCGAACATAGAACAAGCCGGGCTGCATTCCACAAAATTATGAACTCGGTCTGCAGTGCAGCCAGAGCGCACGCAAGAGTCGATGCACGCATTCACCAAGGGAAGGACCGAGCTGCATACATGTCATACGCACGCAGTGACAAAGATGATTATCCCCTCGACTCGAGCAACATGGAATGCTAGACGAACTAGTAGACAACGGATGGATGATGGATGATGTCCTAGTTTTGGGCCTATAATAGTTGATAGAATAAACTACCATCTTATTCCCGGCTGGAAACCGCGCCAGAAAGGCCCTCAATGTAAGAGGAACGTGGCTAGACGAAGATGTAGCTGAGAAGTGGTTGAGGCCCGTTTTTATTTACTTTGAGATGTTGTTTCTTTTTCTGGCATTTCAAAAAACTCTTCTCACGCCGTGGAGGAGGTGCTGACATGCTTATGATCCGATGCGATTACGAAGGTGTCTGAGGATTTAGGAGTCGAGAGGATTCCAATAACTGTAACCCATCATGGGGGATATTAATCACGTCGTGGTTCATTGGATTGCTCCATGAAATCGCGGAGGGTGAATGTATCCATCAGTTAGGATTTTTCAAAAGGAAAATACTTTTTTCAGCTTTCACAGCGGGGAAAACATGATCCAGAAGACGTTTTATTCGTGCACGTTGCGTGAACGTACATATTTTGCTGGCGGAGATTCAATTAAATTCTGCAGACAATTCCCTCCGCCCGGCTTTCGTTCTCTAATTTAATAACTGACCCAACCCATAACCCCTCACTCAACAACGGGTGTATAATTGTGCCGCGATACGTACTTTTTGCCAGCCTCGAGATAGATTTATCGAACCACCTTCAGAGGGGGGAGTGCGGTGCGTCTCCGGGTCCGTGAAATGGGTGCTGCACCACTACTTTTACTACTACTACTACTACTTATACTGCTACTGCCACTACTTTTTGCACACGGTTACGGTAATGTTATCAAAGAGCTCCGGCCGGGTCAAACGGTCCACAATTTTACAGGCACAGGCCGAAACCCACTCACGACGACGCGGCAAAATCGCCAATGTAGGGCGCGCCCCACACACCGTCACCCCGCGTCCACCCGTTGATGCCGGGTGGAGTGAATTGATTGTACACCACACACAACCGCAACGTCCACCACCCGCAACCGGGAGGGCAGTGCTAGTGCTTCCCGGAGGTGACTCGTGCCGGAACGACCGAGTGTCACAATAGTGGCACGGGCACTATATTTTCCACTGCTTCGGGAAAACAATTCACCAGGCAAACGAACGGTAATTAGTCCTGTGCTCGTGCACCTTTTTTTGTGTTTTGTTTTGCAAAACTCAAACCAACCTATGGACGTCGGTGGCGCAAACTAAAACCCTCCCAAATGCACGCAGGGTCTTGCAGGGTTTGCGGTCGAAAGGAAAACTAAAACGAAAAAATACGACACTTAAAACAAAGGCACACCGCGCACTTGCCCAAGCTTGGGGGCGTATTTGGACAACGGAATCCGAACGGAATGGAACGACTCCACCGGAAACATCCGCCTCTGGTCGCTGCGCGCGTTCAACTGTCAGAATTGGTAGCGCGGGAAGCAGCGTTTCGCCGGCCAACTGAGTGCTTTCCTCGCGGGGAGGATGATGTTCTCTCTGTGCGGCTCACGAAACGGAGCGGCGGTGCACGCTACGACCGAACGACGGCCGGTCACGCACGCTCGTATGCGGGAAGTCGCGACTACTAAAGCAGGAACGACCTACCCCGATTTGACGCACCCCAACCCCGAGCGGTGAAGGTACTCACTCCCTCGGGGGGAGGGAGATAAGGGTCACACACTGCGGCAATCGGTACCGGGCACGGAGTAGCACATTATAAGGTGCGCTTCCACTACCTAGCGTCCGTCTACTAAGTCCCCAAATCACTAGTGTACGCGCTCGTCTACGGGCGAAATTGTGCCCGAATGGGTGATTGAAATGAGAACTTTGAAATTGAAATGAGTGCGTCGGTGAGCAACAACAAACAGCTGACGGTGGCATTCGCTTTGGTGAGAACGCACAGCTCACTGGCAGCCCGAGATGACACACAAATAGCGAGAAACATAGAGAACGAAGAAATACATACTCGGCCACCCCCCATTAACACATGAGTGAGTGATTGAATGAATGGGCACGAGCGTGAAAATCTACCAACCACCCCATACCCCAATATACTACTCTAAGGGATGACGACCAAAGTAGAGTACAGGCGTTGTGATTTGCTCGAAAAAGCGGACACTTTGAGTGACGGTAGCGAGTAGTTTTCTTTTTTTTTAAGAGTATGGAAAATAACAAAAAACCAGACCGCATGTACGCGAAAATGTTGTTACGATATGTGTAAGAAATTTAAAGTGTGTACGTTCGTAGTGTATGTGTGCGAAGGTATGTACTTTTGGTGCATGTATGTATGAAAATATGTTTGCTGTGTAGTGTGAGGCGCGGCTTTCTGCAATATTTGTTTCGGTACAGGCTGATTAAATCCGGGCAAACTTACGTGTGTAACGCATTTGCGATTGATAGTACTTGATAGCGCCACTACCGCCGTACGCTTGCTGCGCTTGTATAAGGGCTTGCATGGTGGACGGTGGAGGGGGCGTACCTCCTTCGGGCCCTCCTGGGACGAACACACACCAGAGTGGGACGCGCGGGAGGGGGAAGAGTGTTAACAGGAAGATGGAGGTACGGGCGAGTGCATGCGGCACCGTTTTGGGGTTGTTTTTTGGGTTGAGATGGGTTAGAGTAAAAACGAACGAATCGAATGATCGACAGGTGCCCAACGGAAAGGAGGACATTGTGAGCAACGGTTACCGAATTTTGGCGCATTTCAACACCAAAGGATGATCCAAACAATTTTTAGTTTTGTAAACAAAATAAGATGCCGAGGACAACAGAAGGATACAAGAGTTCGGGGTGGAAGATAGTAAAAGAGAGAGAAAGATATAGAGAGAAGTAGTTAGAGGTTATCAGAAAGAAAGAGAAGGTCAAGAAAAAGGTAGAAAACGAGAACAGAATAAAGCTTTGCATTATTTGTTTAGAAAGCAAACTACTAGGTAAGCAAAGTTTGAAAAACAAGGAACGCAGTCAAATATTTGAATTCTCTTTAGATTCCTTGGAGAAAAGCGAAACACATCCAAGCGTTAGATGCCGTTTTTTGAGGGCACGGAACTAGGTAAGGTTTGGTAAACACCCCGGTCCCTAAAGATCATCTTTTCAAGTCAATAATTTGTAGCATATCATAAAGGACAGTAACACAGTAAGAATCGATTGTCATTGTAGGAGCTTGACACGAATATTCAACACCGCTAATAAAATTGGCCAACCCTACGCAACCACGAGCGAAAAGTTGAAAAAAATGGAAATACTCTCCGTAAGCAACATTCCAATGATTCAATGAAGCAACAGAACAAACATTGACGCCCGCTTCACCGGTCCATCCGGAGCCGTATAACGTCAACATGTAGGAAGCGTAATATACAAGCAATTGCTAAAAAATTGAAAAAGAAATCTGCCGAGAAAGATGTCCCGAGCATGGCTGCGATCTGCCCGACAACTCACCTTCGTCCTCGGAGTCCGATAGGAACGTCTCGTGGATGGTTTCCGGGCCGACAATCTTGAACTTTTCGTCCACCGTGTGAGTGACGCTCGTTTCGGTGACCACCTTTAGAGTTTCCACTACCGTAATGTAGCCGAGTTTGTCCGCAATCGACAGTGCCGTCTGGCCTCCGTTCGTTACGGCCTCCGGGTTTGCTTTGTTCTTCAGGAGGATGTTGATGATCAGTGTGTGGCCCTGCTGGGCGGCCTGATGCAGCGGCGTATGGCCAATGTTGGTCTTCATCTCGATGTTCGCATCGTTCTCGATCAGATACTTCACCATACCGGACTGACCAAAGTGGGCGGCCACGTGCAGCGGAGTGAAGCCGGTCTTCGTCACCGGATCGATGCGGGCCTTGTGCTCCAGCAGCGTCTCCGCGATGCCCACGTGGTCTTCCTGGGCGCACAGATGCAACGGCGTGAGGCCATTCTTGGCCGCATGATTCGGATCGGCACCGTTTTCCAATAGCACACGTGCCATATCACCGTGTCCTTCCTGGGCGGACAGGTGCAGTGGCGTGAAGCCGGTCTTGCTTTCCGCGTTCGGTTCCGCCTTGTACTCCAGCAGGGTGGTGGCGATGTTTAGCTGGTTCTTCTTCGAGGCGATGTGCAACGGCGTGTGGCCGTTCTTGGCTGGAGAGTACGGCGAAGCACCCTTCTCTAGCAGAAGCAGTGCCACCTTCTGATGGTCATAGTGACTAGCGACGTGCAGCGGTGTTACGCCATTCTTGCCCTGGACGTCCACCTGTGCTCCACGTTCGAGCAGCAACTCGGCGCACTTCAGGTTGCCATACTTTGCAGCGAGATGCAGCGGCGTGAAGCCCTTCTTCGTAACCGCCTCGACGTTGGCCTGACTGTCCAGTAAGAGCGCTGCCACTTCGTCCTGTCCTTCCTTCGCGGCAATATGCAGCGGCGTGTAGTTATCCTTAGTCACCGCATCAATCTTTGCACCGTGCTGCAGCAATAACATCACAATCTCCATGTTGCCGATTCTAAAATACGAAACAAACGAAATTAAGTATGTGAATGAAAGCGAAGAGCTACAACATTCCCATACCGAGATGCAACATGCAGCGGTGTCTGGTCCTCGCGTGCCTGCGCATTCACGTAGGCCCCATTGCGCAGCAGGATGCGTATGATGTCCGTCTGCTTTGCCCGCGCCGCCAGATGGAGCGGTGTTTCACCGCGCACCGTCGGAATGTCCGGGCTGGCGTCGTGCTGCAGCAGATAAATAACGATGTTCATGCAGCCCATGAAACTGGCCACATGCAGCGGCGTCAATCCACTCTCGGTCGTCGCACCGATGGTGGCACCATGGTTGAGCAGCAGTTCCACCACCTTAATACGGTTCTTCTTGCAAGCGATATGCAGCGGCGTGAATCCATTCAAAGCGCGCGCATTCGGATCGGCATTGCGATCCAGCAGCAGCTTCGCCACCTTCACATGCCCACAGTGAGCGGCGACGTGCAGCGCGGTCAGATAATCGATCGTAATATCGTCCACCGGGGACTTGTTCATCAGCAGGATGCGCGCCGCACTAACGTGTTCGCCCTGGGCCGCCATATGCAACGGGGCGAGTCCGTTTTTGGTCTTGGATATGATCTCCGCACCGTGCTCTAGCAGCACCTCGATCACCTGATCGTGGCCGGACCGGGCGGCGCAGTGAAGCGGCGTCAACCCATCCCGGGTGATACTGTCGATGCGTGCATGATTCGCAATCAACAGCTTCACCATGTTCAGCTTGCCCCACTTGCAGGCCACATGCAGAGGTGTGATGTTGTGCTTAGCGGTAAAGTTTACGTCCGCACCCTTCTCGATCAGGAGCTGGGCGACGTTAACGTTGCCATAGTGGGCTGCAATGTGGAGTGGGGTGAAGCCGCTCTTCGACGAAACATCTGGGTTGTGTTCGTTCTGAAATAAAAATAAGACATATTAGAAAATGTTGTTCTCCACTCATTAGTCAGTATTATATGTGTTTCAATTGTACTAGAAATACTAGAAGCCAAGTTTCACTTCCTATTAGTTAAAAAATCTAACCCTAAGTCAATAACATATTAAATTATATTTTTTTAGGTAGTTTTTGTATACCTTACAGAATAACTTACTTTCCAATGTTTCAAATTTATCTGAATATTTGATACCTAAACATGAGAAATAATTTCGTCATGCACCCTGTACATTGAATAGTAAAGGGCGATTAGTTTAGTCTTATAAATTGCCATGATTCGTCGCCAATTCCTCAATCACCGATTTTGATTCAAAACTCGTAGATTCATTAATCTGAATTTGTATCTCTTAAGATTAAATTAGATTAAATATAGAATTTGGTTGTTTCTAGATACATCAAAATACTATTAGATAGTGGTACAATTCTTTCAATGAATTCATTTGACTTTGGTTGAAATTGTGATTTGAAATTGAAATAAATTGAAATCGGATTTTTTTTGTACAATTCGTTTTAAGTAACAAAATAAATGTTTCTACCTAGATACTTCTGCAATAGTCTTCTCCTGACTAAGCCAATCTCTGATCTAAACTGGTTCTTTGCAACAATTTAGGTTCGCAATCATATCACACACAATCGGCCAAGCCCGTACGACCGCAAAGTAATTTCCATCGTCGCTAACGAGAAACACGCGGTTCGCCCCGCCTTTCTTCCTGCGTGGCGCAGGACCGTGGTGCCGCTCTAAACGGACATTATTTTCTCTCACCTCTAGCAGCAACTTTGCCGCCTTCACGTCGTCCTTCTTGGCCGCTATGTGCAGCGCCGGTAATCGCACCTTTCCGCGAGTATCACTTTCAAGCAGCACGGCCACCACTTTGTCGTGGCCTTGCTGCATCGCCACGGCCAATGGCGTAAACCCGTCCTACGTGAAAGAGAGAGAGATGGAGAGAGAGTGGCGAAGAAAGCAACATTAGCAACATAGTTTTAGTTAGGCTACCAAACACACAGCCAGACAGGGCAGGGAGCAGGAAATGGGCAGACCACCTACCTCCGTGGCCAGCGCCGGATTAGCGCCCTTCGCTAGTAGATAATTTACACACTCGTCGTGGTTCTCCTGGGCGGCCATGTAGAGGGGCGTGAAGCCGTTCTGGGACTGCACATTGACCGACGCGTTGTACTGCAGCAGCAGCTGGATGATCTCCTTCTGGCCGGCCAGCGACGCAATGTGCAGCGCCGTGTTGCCCTTCTTGGTGGCATTGTCGACGTTGGCACCGCGCTTCAGCAGCTCGTTCACGATGTCGTAGTGGCCATCCTTTGCCGCCAGGTGCAGCGCATTGAGGCCGTTCTGTGATGGCAACAGAGAAGAGAAGAAATAGGTTGAGTTGGGCGAAAATATACTGCAGCCGTGATGGTCCGTCACCACCGATGCGCTTCTTACCGCGTTGCACGTGTTGATGTCCGTCACCTGACCCGTTTCTAGGTACTCTATCAGCTTTGAGAGATCGCCTGCCCGAGCCGCGCGCAGGAACGCTGTGTTTGTGTCATTCTGTAACAAGGGAGGAAAAAAGTGCCAATATTAATGATCTGCCATAAGTGGACGTTGAAATATACATTAAGACATTGCCAGAAAGGTGTGCCTACAGGGTTGGACAGTGTTAACTTTTTAATTAATATAAATTATGTTCACTTTGTTAACGAAATCATCTTCCTTAGGAACAATATCATAATAACCCAATAACTGCTTTGTCCGAGATTTGCTCTGCTTAGTGCTTTTATTTATACCCGTGTAATAAGCATTCTAATATTTTATCGCACATGTTGGTAAAATAATAACTTTTCTTTCTTATTTCTGCCATTTTCTGTTGATCTCATTTCTTACGAAAAATCAATATGTATTATACATCGAACCATTTTCTAATCAGTTTAAATAGTGTGATCATCGGCAAGACTAAAGAGGTTAGTGTCATTCGCAACCAAAATTAATTTGATCATATTTAATTCTAATTTATTAGTGCCGAACATTGTGGTCTAAACAAGACACCTGAAGCCATTTGTGTAAATCGTCTTAATGTAATTCAATTACTTAGTAAATATGTGTAGCTTTTATAAATGCTGAAACTGGAATCCGTTTATCAAATTGGAACATTTCGAACACGAGAAGATTTCAATATTTTTGAATACCCTCCAAAATCGCTTTGACCGGTTATTTAGTTCATTCTTGTATGCGAAAACCAGCGAAACATTGAAATGATTAAAAACTTAAGCCGTGCAAATATAAGAAATTCAACTGCCCGTCCCTAAGCTAGTTTATTGCCCTTTGGCACAAACTCAACTGCACTTGCTTTGCACCCAGCATGCATCTGGAAATCTCGACGGTACATCACGACGGCACCAGCATCAACACATCGTGAGCCAAGGGAGGGTAGAAAAAAGAACAATATTGCTGCCAGAGCCAATGTGCAACGGTGCACACAGCCAGCGCACGGTCCAGGGGCTGCACGAAATCTAAACAACAGCAACTCCTCTAATTCCGTCGCTGCAACTTGGGGCTGATTGGGGGCAAAGGTTAGCAGCACCGAGTCGACGAGTTGATTGGAAAACGAAATCAATATCGTTTCGCTTCCGCGGGAGCTGTAACACTTTCCCGGGCGGGCCGTCTGGTTTCCATCATTGGCGCATTTTTCACGGCACACCAGTGTTAACCTGTGGGAGGGGGAGGGTTTCCATATTTGTGTTCCAACTGTTGGGTGCCTGGTTATTTTTTGGAAGAAAATGAACTTATTTTCGGGTCCGATAAGTGCTGTGCGCTTGATTGTACGTGCCAGTTGGTCAAGAGATGTGGTAATAAAAGCAGCGGTTTCAAGACGTAACCACAACCAACAAACGTGAGGTATTCAGCGTTACTTGTTGCGGCAATTTATTTATTTGATGGGAAACAACAATCAGAAAAATAATGAAATTAAAATTGTTATTTTGAATTCCTCTCATCCACAGAACTCAATAAAACACAGCAATTTTCGTTTTATTTAATGAATCCTTTACACATTCTTTCAAATAAAAATGCCTTTCTACTACCACAAGCTTTAAATTTCACAAAGAAATACGACTGTCACGCCCTTATCCGCCATTCCGCAAAGAACTTTCCCACGAATATCGCATGGCGTCGCCTTCACACATAGCTTTAATCCACCGGACCAAATCCGCCTTTTCCAAATTTCTGGGCTACGACATTCAACACGATTCCGTTGCTTTAAAGTCAACGCATAAGTGCGTCCCACATTACGAAGCGCAGCAGCAGCATAACGACATGTAGTCCGAGGTCGTAAATCACAATTTCGTGCAATAAATGTGGCGTCCCAGTAAATAATTGGGCAATGGTACGGTACACACAAGAGCATATTTATGACAAGCCGATGCTATGCGCTCATCCCGGCCTCTCGCTTTGTGCGCCAGAGTGATCCCGAAATCGGGGTCTGCCGGTATTTTAACAGCAAGAGCTGTCGGCCAGATCCAACGCCGACGAAACTGATCCAACAGCAGCAAGCAGCATCCTAAGGGAAATAATACAATCGGAAAATTGCGCCACAGAACGTGCCCTGACCGTGGAGCCGAATGTTACCCAAAATGGTCCGAAACATTCAGCCATTCGGTCCGGAAATTTACCCCACAGTTTATGAGGGCTTTCACTTGTGCGACTTTTTACTTTCGTGTGTACGTTGCACCATCGCGTCCCGGACGAAGTTGCAGGACAGAAGGGGCTTTTAAGGGCAGCCGAGTTTGACTCCGGGTAGAGCAATTTAAGATTAAGAAGAAATGCTCAAGAGATCTCGGACAAGCGAGCGCAAGTTATGACCCCATTAATCCACCGAGTAGTGACGAAAGGGAATGGGCCGAACTGCAGTGAATATGTTTCTCAAGGGTTCACTGACGTTACATTATAGCTGTTTGTAATTTTACGTCAGATTCGAATGTAATAAAAACACTTTTTGATGAAAATAATTCAAAGCAACATCAAAATACTTTCCAAAAATGTATTCAAGAGAAAGGAATTAAATATTTGCCAATGTTTGCAAAAAATGTCCAAGAACTGATCGCTAACCAGTGTTGCAACGCTGCTATCTGCCATGCTAACTTACGATAATACGGTCAACCACGTTCGAGCCCTTTCTTTCGAGCACTCTTTTCGCCTACGTGACTCTTGTATTTTTCGATAATTTATATGTTAAAAAAATATTTGTTAAGGGGCAAGTAAATGCGTATTAAAAACAAAAAGGTTATCTAGATTCGATCGACAGTTCCCGTGAGGTTTTGCATAGTACATGGACATGATATCAAACATCGAGCAGAAGACTGAAATGGAAAAGAGTCCCCAAAAGAAGCGCATAAGCATAATGAATTCGAGATGAATGCTGGGAAGGATGTGAAAGGTCAGCCAGGCTGAACTTGAACCTAATTAATGACCAAGTATAAGGCACCGAAAGACTTGTTCACGTGTTGCTTCTCGGATGGTGGAGCTATGGGTAAAATGAACCGCATAAAATACAAAAAAAAAATTGAAAAATTTAATTTGTTATTTTAATAATTTAAAAACTGATTTTGAACTAATGACTGATTTCGAAAAAAAAACAAGAAAATAAAACTGACAAGAAAATAAAAATAAATTTAAAAATCTTGAAATTATATTTATGTCTTGGAATTTTCAGTCCGTCGTTCTCACAGTCAGCGGCAAACAAAAGCGGAAACAAGATCAGACAATAAATCAAAAACTATACTAATGGCAACATTTTCACAACTCGATGGACTGGTCTCCGATTTGGTCGTACTAATATTTCCTCGTTTACACGGTGCCTACCTGTCAACCCGAGGTGGAAAAGCGGACCCTGACAACCAACAGCATGAAAACATATCCAGTCAAATCAACACGACAGCTGTTCGTTAGTGATAGGACGGAGCTAGAAATAGAACGCTGGGCCATCGGGGAGCAATCGGTCGACGGAGAGAAGAGATGGCAAAAAAAAATGGCAACTGATGGAGAAGTTATGCAAGCTTTTCAGAGCAGCGTGATTAAGTACTTCCGATACGGCCGGAACGGGCACGTTCGGTCGCGGCACGTTGCCGGCACCTGGACAAAAATGTAATTAACCTGTCACACGGCGATGTGACGACGACGATCTAGTCCCTCCTTCCCGGCGATAATGGCCACGAACTGAACAACTGAACTAAGGTGAAATCAAATTCGACCAATTGGTCCCTTTCGTGTTGCGTGACGTGTTGAGGAGGTGGCTAAAATAAAAGATATGATCCCTTGTTACTTTTTAAACAAAAATTACTTTGTTGTAGTGGAAAAATCCAGTAGCCGAAAGCTGAAGCGATGTACCGTTTACCTTGGATTATTGCTCCATTCGAATAAACTCTGTTATTTTATTCCAACCTCAGTACCAAACTCCAGTCGAGCGTTCCCAAATCACTCGGTAACAATCGAGCCGCGGAATTCCAGGAATCTAATGGTTTTGATGGCGGTTTATAGAGAATAAGGAGGGTGGGGGACCTGTCAACACCAAGGGCATCATAAGCCAAAGATTAAGTAATCACCCTAAGGAGCCGTAAACAGAAGCAAATTGGGAGCACGCGACATCCCAGGAGGGGGTTGTTGTTTAATGAACTGCTACATAACAATCTGATGCGGGATTATTTTACAGTCAATTTCCGATCGACAGTCAACAAAGCGTGGCGATCTACTTTGTTGTGAAAATAGCTGCATGTGGTGTCGATTCGTAGATAACACACGACAAAAAAAAGGCGGTGATTCGAAACAAGCTGTCTCTCATTCGTATGAAAACGCTTCAGTGGTGGCCCCGTGGAAGATTAATTCACTAGAAATAATTAAATTGGCCTCGTGTGTTTTCAAAAACGAAACCATCAAACAGCATTCAATTTCGTTCAACCCTTCTACCCTGCCCGACAAATCGTAAATTTCAAACCAATGTGGTGGCAACTCGTCCGACTCTGCGTGTCTGCATGTTCAGCAGCGATCAAGCCCGGAACGGAGGAGTCACGGAAACATCGGCGACAGCTGAACATGCGGTTTCATTTTTCGGTGAAAACGTCCTGGAAACGTCTTTTCCGCCTGCAATGCGACACGACAGCGTTCGCGATGGGTCCGGTGCTCCGGAAAAGAGACACTCGAGTGAGGAGAGAACCCGAAACCGAAAACCCTATCCTTCACTGAAGTGAAGTGTGCTTTCAGCAAACACCCGCTAGGGATCGAGGGACGAATTCAATGGACCAAAAGTTAGGAGAAAAATAAAAAATTTAAGCAGGGTTTCATAAACATAAAACCAGTCTGCGATAATAACACAAACTCTCCGTTTACTATTAAAACTTTTACTTTTTCGAAAAAGAATGTTCCTTATAAAAGCGGATATCCCTTATCTTTCGTACGATAAAATCACTTTTCCAAATCAAGTTAGTCCTGTCCTGCCGTTACCGTAAAAAAAAACATTAAAGTGGAGAGAAGGAAAAAATTGGAAATATTATGATCAATTAGCACGCAAACAGATTTGAAGACAGTGAATTGAGTCCAGGCCACACCTAGCAACCATGTCTGGGGTCACGACGAATTACATTAGCTCTGAGTGTGACATACTACACGCACGCCGAAGCCGACATCGAAACCTTACGGCAGGACAACGACAAACACGAGGAAAGAAACACTTGAAAGGGAACCCTCGGACATACGTTGGTTAGGTTAGTGTTTTCCCATTCGTTAGGCCGGTTTCGAATCCTGCGGTCGTCGACGAAAAACCTGATAACAATTTTTCCTTTCATTTCCGTATTTTGCTCCAACTCGATTTAAAGGCAGAAGAGGAAAATGATTCGAAGACAAGCCGCCTGCCGATTCGTTAACCGCGCGATCTGAACAGGGAAAATCGAGACGATGGATAATGATGGCTGCATCGTACACTTACTCCAGCTTAACCCTCGACTACACGGACTTCAATCCACCGAATCGTCTTGGAATACCACAACGCTGGCCGCTGGCCGTCGAGAGTCGGGTTTAGTTCTCCTTCCGGCTTTTCTCCACCGACTCGGCTCAATAAAGCCCCGCGATCAATCAGCCGGCTCAGTTAGGAGGTTTCCCTTTTTCGCTTTTTTTCCACGGTTGAAGGGACTTCTGGTTGTGGTTGCCCGTGGTCGAATTACATATCATCCGACGTAACGCCCTCCCCGATGCGGCATTTAATTCTACGATGTCCATCCACTAATCGTTCATTTATGGTGGACATGTCGGTATGAGGCTCGGTCTCGAAGAGACACTCGGAGGAAAGCGCAAACGAACTGAACCCTAAACTGCAGGGTTATTATTGCTTCCAGTTTACTTTGCCTTGCCATGTTTCCCTTATCTTCTCCGAACGATTTTCCCGCCATTGCGCCCGGCGCACGATGATCCGAGAAGACATGTTTCGTTTATCGCGTGCAGCAATTGCAAACGGTGAAGGGCGTGTTTTGGCATGATTGAAATTGTTCCCGCACTTGTTTTTCCTTTCGTTTCGCTCATCTTGCTTGTTGTTGGCATTTAGGTATGAAGGCAATCAACCAGCATGAATCGGAAAAGGGCTACCGAACTGTAACCGTTAGGAATGTCGGTTAGTTTTATATCAGCGAATAATTCAGCTTTCAATTGGTTCAAAGGAAAAAAAGCCGAAGCTTGATGTTGGCGTGGTTTTCAAGCCATGTTTCTGCTAGGCAATGATCATGAAGCTTTTCTAATATTGTTGCATTATATTGTTGCAACTTAAATTGTAACACGGAATGCACGTGTATGATTTCTTACTTAAACGAAGCCTCTTTACCTAAGAAGCACGAATGTTTCTTCCCTTTAGGTTGCAAATTTCAACATTAAGCACGTTCACAACTAGCAGATCTGCTTATGTCTGCACGTTCCCTTGCTAGCAAAAAATCCAAAGTTTGATCTTTGACCTACTGGTAGGCAGCATGGAAGCAGCAGGAGAGGCAAAAAGTGTCAATTTATTTCAACAACTTTGTCCCACCCGCGAAATCGCGTAACGCCAAATGACAACGAGAAAATTCAATTACGCACATGCCCGGCGGCGAAGCGTTGGAACGGTTTGAAACAACTCCAACCCACAACAATAAGATCGCGTGCACGATGACAGAGGAAAGAATAGAAAGAAAAAAAAACATCTTACCACTAGCGCCTACGGAAACGACGACGGCCTAACGCCCTGTTTAGCAATTTCGTTTTGTTTGAATAAAGATAACGGCTAATTGCGGGTGTTAACACGATTAGAGAGGCGACGAAGAAAGTTAAGCCGGCGTTAGGTTGACGTCTCCTTGCCAACCCCCGCCGCTGCGGTATGCCAGACGTTTTCCTCGAGTGGGTATTATGGTGGTCTCGTTGTCGTAATTGCTGATCAAGACCGCTTTTATTTATATGCTTCCTTAATTAGCTTCTTCCAGAGTCTGTTTGTTTGGGAAAAATTATGTAGAATCTGAGCCTCTTCATTTTCATTGCGTTCGGTTTGAATTGCATATAGATTTTATTTTATGTTATTTTTATCTTTTGAGATTAAAAGTTAATGATGTTCTTTTACAGTTATTACTAATATTAAGTATCAATAAGTTTTTCCTAGCCAAACAATATTTTCTCACATAGGAAAGTAATGAAATTCAATCAAATTGTCGACTTATCGAATTGATCCTATTGAATTTCTTCCGTTCTTTTCAACACCTTGCAACTTTTCCTACCAACATCAGTCGTATCCCGGTCTGGAACGTCGTCATCGTCGTCGTCAGTGATCTAATTTTTCTTGCTCAATTTGCCTGCGCAACAAAACGTGGGAAACGTGCCGCAACGCTCGCCCGGACAGTGATGAGCGTCATGGCAGGAAGGAGGGGGAGGGGGGGGGGGGGGCATCGGGAAAAAGAAATTAAATTTCCCATCGACGATGCCACTTGTTGCAAATAAATCAAGTTGCGATTTTGCAGCCCGGTGCGTCTTCTGGTGGTGCGATTTATTTTCAGCCGAAACCACCCGAAACTCAGAGATCCAGACCACCCCCGGGGGCGGGAAAATTTATTCCGGCAAGCAAACCGTTTTGGGAAATTTCAGAAGAAGAAAAACATGTGGAAAGGTTTTGCTCTTCGCTTAAAACTCCCTCAAGCGTTTTAGGTCGGGTTGGCTTTTAACCTGCATACATTTTTGCCTCGAATCATATCAACGGCAGATCCGGGAATGTCGAGTGGCTCCAAGTGGAAGGCACCCTCGAGTGATGTATTTGTGAGGGTGTGGTTGAGGAGAAGGAAGGGAAAGATCCTTACTTCAAACCCTCCACAAACGCATCGAAACAACAAAGCAACATAACTTATACGCGAAACAACGGTAGTGGTGCGGCGACTTGGTAGCACGATGTGTTCCAAAACGATCAATAATTTAGACCAGTTTCCGATCACTGGCCACCGAATGCAGGCCCCCTCCCTCCTCTGCCGCGTTGCAACATCCTCTCAGCAGGTCTGACGTCAGTGACGCGAATGGTCGCCCGAATGACGCCAACGCACAGACCAACCGGCAAATACTTGAATGTTTCTGATTATGCTTTTGTGCCGAAGCAATTTCCATTCTCATTCCAACCGTTTGTTTCCTCTTTTCCGATGCACAACGCACCGGAGGATGCAGGGGAAGGAACTATCCAACAGCATTTGAATATGCATTATGCAGTAGCTGCCGCCGTTCGCCCGTTCACCCACTGGACGTCGTGCTGGACGGTTCCCAGTGCGCGAATTAATGGCCCGCTTTCCCGTAGGGTAATGGCCCAGTTTCCGTGCAAATGGGAATTATCATCGTCCCGGGAAGGGTTGAAAAAGCGGGAGCAACGAAACACAATGAAAAGAAACGGCGCGGGACAGTTCAGGCCGGTGGCGTAATCCTTCACCGGGGGAACTGCAACAACGCAACAAAACAATCAATATTCCCAACCCGACACCGAACTCCGCGAGCGAAAGTGGCGATCCGAGCCGAACTCGGATGCACTTCGGTGCAACAGTCATAATGGCGTCGCATGCCGTCCTCCCAAGGAGGACACCGAGCAAGTGATGGATTGGATCGGAATTGAACAAAAAAAATATGCTCCGAAAAGTGGCACGTAATATGAGGAGAGTGCTTTTATTTCCACGAATGTATCCAACGCTGCCCTCGGTTGGCGTTTAACATATGAAATGTTTTACCATATTTGCATGCAATTGAGTTGTTGGTAATGTCGCGGCCCTGAGGCGAGACCTAAAGTCTGCCGAACGTTGCAGGCTCAAAAACCATTTTAAAAGCCATCGAACAGAATGAAACTTTAACATCAGTAAAGAAGAAGAGGAATGAGTTGTATGTATTTAATTGGAATAATACTATTAACCTTCAAGGTCACAAAAGTACACCTTACAACACAAAATCAACAATAACAAAAAAGGATAAGGACAAATTGAACGTCATATTTTAAAGACAGTAGATTCCCTATTACACCACACACCATAACACACTCCTTCAAGGACTTTTTTTATGGACCAAATGTTTCAATAAATTTAGTAACTATGAACTATATTAATAAGTGTTTATGGAAAGCTTCTTAAGCATATTTTTAATTTTATGATTTTGTTTGTCTTTCTAACATTTTGCGGACTATTCACGGACGAGGCTAGGATAATCGGGAGTCTACTGTAAATGCATTGTTGTAATGACGTTTCAAAAATATTCAAGGACGTACACCCGTTAAAAAAAAAATACCGGATAACCCAACAACCTTCGCGCAGCAGTCTACCTCAATCTCGTTAATGGCACAAACGGCCCCTTCAATATCCCATTGCGTAATATAAAGATAAAAGATAAATGAATAAGGTCTTCAAAAGAACACCGGAAGCGTCGGTATGGACAAAAAGAGTTAATCTCAAGTTTAACCTTTGCGTAAGCTTACCGACTTTTTTGTGCTGTTTTTGCTTTCAGAACAGACACTTGCATCTTCTGCAAAGCTAGAACGTCGAATTTACTCGACGGTAAAGAGCGGTACAAGAAGGAGAGATGGCTTCTGCCGGGGTTTTTATTTACAGAAGCAATTTACATAAACACTGTAATTTATATGGTTATTATGGGCGTTGTGGACCAGCACCCGCGGTGTAGAGCAGCGCCATACGGAAGCCCCGGAAACGATAATCGTTCAGGCAACACCTCTCCTTCATTCACACACACACTACCCGCTCAAATTAACCACAAGGCGCTGAAACGCAATCCTGTGCACCTCTGCGTTGCGCAATGGGACTTCCTACCACATCAGGCAGGAGAGCAGATGATTTACAAATTGTTTGTTCGTCGGATGGATTGAGATGACGCGGGTCTGGCAGTGACAAGCCTGGAAAGAACCAGATCCAAAGCGGGACGCCAATCATCAGCGGCGTAAGTCATTTCGTCATCGGCCGAGGACGGTTCATCGCTTTGCACCGATTACGGGTTAGTGGGAAAGCCAAACCCTAGCGTTATGTGACATCATCATTTTCGCACGGAAAGGTCTATTGAGCAAACATCGCTTTGGTCCGCTGGCTGGCTGGGTTGTGGGAACTTTGCATTCCTGTTCAAGGGTTGCTGGCCGTACGCAACTTGTTGAGTTTACCGGGTTGATTCTCCTTTGCCTTTGCGAGCCAGCCACCCAACTGTGTTTATTTTCATTCCCGTAAACTTGACAACAAATTAGCATACATTAAAGTAATGCACCCGAGCGTGAGCGGTCGGTCAGTACCGCACCACACACCAGGAAACCAGTTTTTGCATTCGAGCCCATGGATGGGACCGTGGTTCAGGTCAGCCGGTGTACGTCAAGGGTAGCGGGGAATGAGGTTGGATGCTAGAGCACCGGCTAATAGCTGCCGAGCGAGTTGCTGATGCTGTTCGATACTACAGTCGGCTTCCCCGTGATGCCCGCAAACCGCACCACATGACCGTGAGAAAACGTGCGCTAGGCAAACAAAGTTGGCCAACTCCTTATACGGAGGCTGTTGGCCAAGTTCTTTGATTAGACACGTACCCGTGCACGCCGCAAATGGTGAGTTGCGCGGGGCTCCAGGGGAGTCGCACAAAATCAAAACAACTCTCGACGAAGGTGGTTTATTATGATTTCATTTTAAATGGAATCCAAGCAAGGTAAGAAGAACACTCACGTACCAATGCGCGGAACATCAATATTCCTATCAGCTCTCAATAGCTTGGGGGATTTACAAACTATTTAATTAACATGATTTCTACTGATGCTATTACCTTTAGTTCGGCGAAATCAGGCAAACAATCACTGATTGATCTACACCTACCAACGTCGTACGCCTCCTACATTTTGTAGCAAAACACAAACCACAGTGAAGATTTGAAGATATAAACAATGCCACATACCGAGGAAACCTTCCCGTTCTCGGAAAGATTAAATCAAAACAAAACAATAAAGAATCAATTTTGAGACCGCCCTGACCAGCAGGCGAGTGGCAATGAAAACTCTTCGGAGTCTGACTCATTTCCGTATCTTCGACATCCCCTCCCCAACCCCTTGTGCTCGTCATACGAGATGGCGTCACCCGTCATCGGGCGCTACGATTCTTCTCCAGAATAAAATACACATCAAACGACTGACTGAGTGTCGCTTGTCACACAATTTTTTTTGCTCGGGTGATGCACTGCTGACCCGAACGAGCTATCTGGCTGTGGCTGTGCTTCTAACGAAGCAAAGGAAGCGGGCGGGGAGTTCGATTGCCATCTGGTCACCAGGTTTCACCACAAGGTGTCCTTTCGACAAACAACTATGACATCATTAGCAGCGCTTGGTGCGTGCCAGTGTTTATCTGTTTGGACACTGCACGGGGCCATAAATACGGTCAACGGGTGTGACCTTCGTGCGAGGTGCTCAAGATCACGATGGATACCCCACCCGGCCGTTGGACATTCCAGCGAGGGTGTTTCGTGTGATAAATTTCATTTTGATTACGGCGACCCCTACTTGGTAGCCCAAACGGGACACCGCAAGCCGCAGTATGTCACACCTAGATTTGTATTCCCCTACCAGAAAGAGCTCGTCTAACCATGTCCACCCTCCTCTCGGTTGCTGTCAAAGTCAATACCACCTCGGGGTGCGGGAAGGGACAGGCAGGCATGCCATCCGAGTCCCGTAACTCTATAGCTCGGAGCAGCTGAGCGATGACATCACCCATCTCACGTGCGGTGTTTGTTGTTTTGTGCCGTTGGTAGTAGAGAGGTGCGATCGTCCGGACTCCCGCACACCCGCCCTCGCGCCGGCACATTCTTTCTTTGGACACGGTTTTCGGTGAACAACCACCGTGTCGATTGGTGTCAGTTGGTCGCGAAGCCATTGCCCGGTTTGTACGGCTTCGGCAAGGCTTACACAAAAAGTCTCCAAAGCCGTTGACTAACCAGGAACGGGCTTAAGCGGCTAATGAAGAAGAACTTTCCAGCGCAATCATCTATTCGTTCCGTGGCGGAAATGGTAAGCGCCTCGCCGGTAATCAGGTCACTATTGGACAAATATCATTCTTTAGGTCACTCTACCAATCGATTACGCCACGGTTTAGCTTCGCTAAAGAAAAAGAAAATAACAATCAGTTTTATAACAGAAGATTACTTGGAGGTCGAACAAACTACAATGTATACACAATCCCTTAACGCCAACTTTCCAACCAGCGCTACGATGTCAATGTCACCAGAGATTCGAAAAAGTTCCACCTTAAAGCGTCCCCCGTCCATGATTTATGGCCATCAGGGCCGCGTTAATTAATATCTTTGCACATCATTGTCCAGTGCAATTACGGGCTTCGACTCCCGACTTCGGTCGGGGGAGGATACAAAGTGTCGTGTACAAAATTTATGTCAGGCTGACAAGTCCCCGTGAAAACCCTTCCCAACATGGAAGGTGGGTGTAGTGTAAGTTCGACCCGACCGGTGGATGACAGTTTTATGACGTGAAACAAAAACAGAAATTCTTCATCTTCCTCTTGTACGGCCTTGGCTTCAACGGGAAGCTACAAAAGCGGGAGTGCGATCGTTTCTGAAGCGTTCAAAAGGACGTCGCAAATGAGCGGCCCCTAGAGGCCTCTTGCGGAGAAGGCTCGTCTGGTTCTCGAAAAGGCCGTCACTTACCGGACGTAGAGTGTAAAGGCCAAAGTGGAGGACACAACCCAACGATCGCCCATCTAAGGCCTGTAGCTGACTGATTGAGCCGATGATAAATGGGATTCCTCGGTCGCATACTGCCTAAGCGCATGGGAAAAGAATGCGACCGCAT
The DNA here is from genome assembly GCF_943734705.1 of Anopheles coustani. Lineage (NCBI taxonomy): Eukaryota > Metazoa > Arthropoda > Insecta > Diptera > Culicidae > Anopheles > Anopheles coustani. The sequence goes on from NC_071289.1 coordinate 26,552,532, forward strand.
CTGCACCGCCCCAAAAAACACGATGGCCCATCTGGAAGATTTGCGATGTTCGGCCTTGTGGTGTCGCTTCCCTTCAATTGCACATATTTTCGTCACTTAACTTGCTAATAATGTGTTTAATCTCACCCCGGAGACAGGCTACCCCGGGGCACGATGCTGGCCAATTTCGAATGCAATTTTGAGTAGCCACATCATCGTGGATCGTAAACGTCGGCTGTGACATTTCACCCATTTTATGCCGGGACCAGATATGATGGTCCGCTTTCGTCGCGACTGGTTTTGAGATATAAAACAATTTAAAAAGCATTACCGACGCCTCCATTGTGCAGGAGAACAAATCACAGTGTGTTGTCGCAGTCAACGCAATTGTCTGCAAGGTAGCATCAATTTATCGGCCCAGACTGCAATCATAAATATCAATCCTTCTACGCAATGGTGCTATTTTCATCACTTCGAATTGTTGAATAACTTCCAATGATCCATCACGTCCTCCTGCTTGCTGCATCTCATGATTGTCGTTAGTATCTTCACTTCGTCCTAGTATGAAAAATCGTGCCGCAAGCGCCATAGCATACCTAAAACGAAAAGAGGCGTAAGAAAAACGATGGTTAATCATTTATCTTTGTGGTTTGGGAAAACAATTAACATCATAAGTTAAACAATCGAGACGGAAGGAATGTTTCCTTGAACGTTAACTCTGTTTTGTTTGGCCACATTAGACGTTGGCCTGTCTTTCGAACCCCTAAACAAACGCACGCGTTGTGTCCAAGAACACGCATGGCATGTCTTTTGTCGTCTGCTTCCGCTGAGGGGGATTCCTAATGCCCGACACTTGGATAATCCATTAGGCCATCCAGACTTCGACCAGCTATTCCCTCGCCCTCGGCAGCTACTACTACAAAGCAGCTCACAACTTGGTGGCCTGTGACTTTATCCTGCGTGACACGCAATGACCTGCACACACAAACTGACTAGGCTAGGCACGTTTGCTCTAGATATTAATATTATTTATTTTCACACACAATTCTGACGCTGGTAATATGCGTCGACCCCGATCGATACGCCAGCCAGACGGGGATGCCATTTTCGTTCGGAGAAATGGTCGCAAACGGGTGGGTTGGTAGCAGCATTAGGCGAGGCGGAGGGTAAACGCCATGCGCATCGTGTAATGAATAGGCATGGGAAAATGTCGGTCGGTTGGCCGCGGGAAAATGTATTAAATTTCCTAAATTAATTTTAGACGAAGAAAGTGAAGTGTGCGGAGCGAAATGCCACACGCAGCAGGCTGTTATGGTTACGATGGTGAACTTTACTTCCCAAAGGTCGGGAAGCCCTTATTGACGGAAGGAGACGCCTAATTAAAGGCGCAAGTTTTAGTTCAAGAAATTTGCTTTCGGTACAAAGAGTTTAACAGTTATATTAATCAATTGAAGGATTTATAATCTGCTGACACTTTCTGCTTTAAAACATCATTGTCGTAAATTGTGTCCTTCGCGTTCGCTTTCATCAGACCGTTGTGAACTCCCAGACATAGTGGAGGCCCAACCAGGTCCACCGACACCGACCATATAGCTTTCAGACAAATCAGAAAACGCACCCCTGTACGGTCGCACACATACGAGCTGAACAAACGTAAATCGCTGTCATTTTCCGTCTTGTAAAATCCACTCAGACGCAACCCATTCTGACGAAGCGTTTTCCCCGGGGCTAGGTATGGTACGGGCCGGCTGGGTCCAAACACTAGGCGCCATTCTGGGAGTGAAACGTGCCGTACCGGCGGGAACCCTACCAGAGTAGCAGACCACAGCCGACCAAGAATGCTAAACACAGCACCACGTCGTGGACTCATTGTCTTCGCTTCTTCGAGCTACAATTTGGTTTTTCCTTTGGGGAAAACAAACCAACGCTAAATAGAAAAGAAACCCCTTTTTGAGACGCGCGTTTGCGACGTGAGACCACCGAGAGTGAGGGGGGGGTTTGAGTGGCAGGTGAACGGGAAAAATACTGACGGTCAAAACAATAAACCATGGGCCTACGGTTTTTTTTTCCACCATCGCAGCAGACCACCCGGAACGAGCCCCTCCTAATGGTCCACGAAGACGGTGGATGAAAAGGAAAATTTAACGTGTGACCGATGGATGTGAAAATTTAACCGGTCCAGGCAACAATTTGCATGACTTTGTTTTCCTTCCACGCTGCAAAAAAAAAAAAGGAAAGGGTGAGGGTGGCTTTCGTTCATTTTTCAACGTGATTCCACACACCCTTCAACTTCAGATGTTGCACCCACCGAGGCCTAACCTCAAAAAAACAAGCCAGCTCGAGGGAGAGTCCCCGTTCGCGGATTCTGAGGAATTCTGAGAAATATGACGACAGGCCCTCGTGCACCGAGACCTTGCTTAGCGTAGTAAACAAGTGAATCGCACGCGAGAAACAAAATGGAAAACGACACACGATCGCAACTCAACGCAAACATCCATAACACCGGATGAAACATGTGCCGAACAGGTGGTGAAAGTCGCTGATGCTGAGGGGGGCATAGCACTATAGCACGCTTGTTGAAGACTTGCAAGATGCTCTTCCGCCGTTATGTCACGTTTTTATTGGCCACTATTTCTGGAAGAGGCTTACTGCAGATGACGAGACTCCTCTGGAAGAGCCAGTTCTGGGCGATGGCATGGTGCGATGTTAATGACCTTATCAGAGATAGACGTTCTGACGGTTGATGGAGTGCCACGATGGTGCTAAAGAGATTGAAGGGATCTGTGGATCTGCTGCCGACAGACAGATGACTTAAAAACGGCAGTTCGTAGAGTCGGCATTTCGAGTTCGTCTAGGAAACTAACCTCAAACTATGGGTAATGTTCAACAAAACAAAAGGTATGAAATATTTAAGAGTATGAAATATGATATGACAATTTGAGGAGCAAACTCTCTTCATATGTTTCACGAGCATTGTTATTACCATATACAATTCGCAAACCAGACTCTTTATTTTTTATTCTTCAGGTAAAAAAAACAAAAGTTATAAAAGAAGCATTTTCTAAAAAAAGTTACAAAAGTATTTTCTATAAAAGAAACAGTCCGAAATGAAAAGCAATGAGTATCTTAACTTGAGGCATTGTACCACCGGAAACTGTCACCGTCGGTGGAGTGGCCTCGTGCGCTGATAAACCATCCATTTTCCGGCTTGAAGCTCAGAAGGAACTTCTCGCCAACCCTTCCGCGGGGTACTGGCAATTCCTCGAGGCGGTAAAGATACATTAAGCAAGTATTTTTTTATTCTCCTTTCTTTTTGCCCAACAAACAGGTTTCATGCTATCCTATCTCGTACATCGCATGACGCGGGGCTTTTACAAAGACCAGGATCCCCGGCATGATGGCGATGCTGATGGGGATGATGATACCGATGGATGGTACTTTTTTCGCGCTAAATTTATCGTAAAAGCCAGGAAAATACACACACACACACAACCGATGATACAGAACACACACACTCACAGTTATTCGCCTTAATGCTTGCTATTATTTCATGCGCTATTTTTACTCGTACGCTGGTTAGAATGAAATTTTCATCGCAGTTGTGGGGAAAAGGAAAATTTCAACAGCAAAAAAAAAGCGAAAAAATACAAACCGAGGATCTGGGGCCATTCAGATTGGATGAATCATAAGCGTCGTATTTTTCCGCCACACCAAAACCCGGTATACAGCACAATAGAACAGAAGTGGTTTTGAGGCGGCATACGTAAATGTGGAGCTAAAAGTAACGCCAACTAAAGAAGGCCGCTTAATTGGTGCCTTTTCTTGCCTTCCTGCAACTTTGTGTCCGGAAGGATAGAGTCAGAACGAAAAGTTTCGTATAAAACTCCGCCCTATATACGGCGAACTAGGTTTGTGAGCCAAGGGCCAACCTAGACAATGATTCCAGAAGGAAATTGATTGTTCCGAGTGCTATGCACAACTGATACTAATTGCGATAATTGAAAGCGGTGACGTCAATCATCCGACCTGCGCGCCCTTTACTTTCTCATATACATGTTCGCAGAGTATTGAGTACCATCCCAGCTGTTGAAGGCGATAGTGGCACTTCGATATCGAGCGGGTCAATCCAAGATACAGCACACTAGGAGCTGCATTAAAGCTTCCTTCGCTCTTAACTTTTAACTTAACTCCCCCGGAACCCCCAAGGAAACACTCGCCACCGTAAGGGTGTTATTTCTTAATTGAAAAGGGTATCCCACTTAATTAACCCTCATATCTGGAGCCATGACGCAGGCAAGAAACATGTCTTGTGGTCTTCTGCCCTGCGAACGTTGCTGGTGATGTTGGCGTTCAATGTCGATGACTAAGGAGGGAAAGAATGTACATCTCGTTTATTCCAACACCCGCACTCGTACGAACGGTTCGACATTAATTTAGTACCAAAGTGCTTCCCTAGAGATGTTTAAAAATTGAAGAAAGACGGAGAGCACGCAGGGAGCTGACGCTTAAAACACCCACATCGAAGCTATAGGGGCTAAAAAAGTACGCGATACTCGTTCCAAAGACATTCAAAAGTTATCGATTCATTAACTTGCGCTGCGAACGAAATGTTATTACGCAAAACGGAAACATCTGAAAACTTGATCCATAAAGAATATAAATCTGAAGAACAATTTATTAAAAAAAGTTTGTATATACTTGGTTTGAAGCAAAGAACAACCATAACTTTATCAAAAAAAACGACAGGTTACTTAACCTAATGAATCTATCGCCTTCCTTCAAAAGACTCATCCTAGAAACAACCCCGACCGTCAGCGATCAATTCGCACCTCCAGCTTTCCTAGAACACCTACGCCGTTGGCAGAAAAGTTGCTACTTTTAAATCGATGACTTGACGAAACTCAAACGGAACGGCGATGAAAACTATCGCTGCCCACGCTGCCGGTTTGCGAAGATTGCACGCGGACGCGTAGATTTATCGTAAATAGGTAACAAACTGGCCAGACATCGCTCCCGGAATGCCGAGAGGAGGAGGATGAGGAGCAGGTAGGAGGTTAATTAAGCCCACCAACCGCATGGACACAACAATCGGTACAATCGCGATCGGTTGGACGGAGCGAAACGCGTGCGAAAAACTGTGCTCAAATCTGTTTGCAACCGCGCACTGTTCTAGTGTTGCGCCGTGCCAGCGTCGTGTGAAGCAAACAATTTGCACCCCTGTTTTTGCTTTTGTTGTTGCTATAGCCGGTGGAAGTGTGTTAGAAAAAGCGACCTAACCCTCACACCCGAGGACTAAAATCAACGACAGCAAAAGTTGGCCACTTTGTTTACACTGGCAGCGACGAAATGTAGCAGAGTTTTGGGCCCACAACACATTGCTCAAAGTGACGTCACCGGAGGAGAGCCGACTTGATCGGGAAAACGCGAGTTGGCAAAGGTTTGGATTGCAAAACCAAAGGGTGATGGTTGTAGTCCAGCGCCGTTCTACCCGGCGTCTCCTCGTCCCGTCACCAATCAACGACAAGGGGTTTGGGATTCCCATTTCCTCCGTTTCGATATTATTTGCATCTTTCAAACCGGCAGGCAAAACCCGTCCACGGCGAGGGTGCAGAAGGGAGGACGACACCGGTGAAATAAATAAACAACCATTTGGAAAATTTAAAATTAGTACCAGCTGTTTGTTGGCCGTCCCCCTCCGGGTTTGGGACGAGTGAGTGACGTAAAAGTGAAGCACACTCCTTCACATCACGAACCGAAAACAGCCCGAACCCGACCTATTCCTGGAGCAACGACAATAAACAGTGGCACGAATGGACCTTCTGCTCCTTAAACAACACACGACACAAGCAAGGCGCACACTTTTGGCCAATGCGCAACAGTACTCTTGGCGTGGTAAACACCATTTTTGACACCATCGGCGGGGGTGTCGCCAATCTTGATTGAACTTCTCGCGCTAAACCTTTGACGTTGTATGTTAATTGCCAAAATGGGGACCAATACGGAGGTGTCCAAGACATCAGCTACAAATCACCCGTAGAAGAAGTTCGTGGACACATCATAGAAGCGAACAACTACGAATAGCCAAAAACCTGCCCCGACATTCCGAGGGAGATATGTTTGAAGAGTCGAACGTTTCGTCTCGGGCGCAAATTTATGTGCATACACACAGGAAATGGCTAATGTTGGCTTTAAAAGGGGGGGATAGCAAACAAACGGTTAAATCGGTAGAGCTGGTTCTCCACCGGCTCTTTTATGGCGGTTTGGGCGGATGAGCAGTACCGTTAGATGGTTTGCGTGCGCCGATTGCGCAACCTACGGTTGGGGATGTCCAAAATGTTTCTTCGTCTCGCCTTCCCAATGCACAGACCGAGGTACTACTCCACAGAGTCCACAAGATGGCGACTTCCAAACGTGGAATGACGATGAATTTTATGGATAAAGGAAAAGTACGGTGCCATACCGATGTCTGGACCTGATACCTAGTTTTCGAGGCTAGCGAAGAGAAAGCAGTACTAGTGCATCGATTGACGTCAGGTCCATAACCTCAGAAACAACGCGAAACAAAACGGAAACTGATCTGCCAAAAGAGATCCACGAACCCATTGTACTCGGGAACGCTGGAGCTTCTAATTTTTCCACCAGAATCCACCGGCGGACGGTCACGGCATATCCAAAAGCGAATGCCCATTAACTGACATTTTGACAGATTGCTGCCAGGAGAGTGTGACGGACGTCAACGTACTCTGGAAGCCCTGGGCGGCAAATGCATGCTCGCTCGAAGGGATGCGGTTCGTTAGCTACTGGCTTGCCTTTTATGGGAGATAGTGCACCAACCGCCATTACCACTACCAACAACCAGCATCGTAGAGGGTAGCCATTGTTTTCGGCTCTATTTGGTCACGGTCATGCATCCAATGGAGTCCCGCGCTTCCTCTGGGAGGAAAGTTTACAAGCGATGTATTGGATACGAAGCTATTTAATGTTGCTTTAAGGTCTACCAGTATATGGAGAGACCAGAAGATAACAACTTTATGCGAATAGTGGATGGGGCATGTAAATCGTTTTAAAACACGTTTTTGTTCTTCCCATTCCGAGGGCTTAGCTAGAGTAACATCGGCCTATTGTTTGTTTTCGGTCGTAGGGATTGTCAACCTTATCGACAATCAACACACCATCACCACCATCATCGATTAAACAAAGCGTGGATACTACCTCGCCAGAACCCAATGTTGTACCATAAACCGGACGCCGTGGTTCACTCTCTCCTTCTCTCTTTGCGCCGTCATTGTTTCGTGCGGCTACAGTATGCGCTAAAGTCCACCCGATGCAAGACACCATCACCTGGCGGGCGCCTCGGCCACGACGAGGAACGTCAAGCCAACCGTTAGTTAATTGTTGTGTCTGCCATAAATAGCACCGACACCCGTGAAGACGCCACCGTTCAGAGATCGAATTTGTCTGATCGGAAGTAGCCGCAGACTTGCCGCACTCAGATGAAGCCGCGCCGCGATGTAGCTATTTGTAACCCTTTTTTGGCAGATATACAGCACCGAACGGGACCTCCTCTGATAGACACCAAGCCGAACCGACATACCACCACCATCCGCACAATCTACAGACACAGTAGCCCGAATTCCTGTGACTATTTTTATATCCGAACTCGACTTTGTTCCCTCGAAAGATTGATACTTGTAGCGGCTTAGATTCGTTCGATTGAATCGATGGATAACGGAACGCCACACCACCTCCGTGGTAAGGCGCGAGATTTGTGAACCTTTACCCGCGTTTACTACCTCTCTGCCTCTCCCGGGACAGATGGTCTGGACCATCGATCACGCTTAAACGACGGTGATGGATCGATAGCGAGGAACTCTTAAAAAAAGAAAAACCCTCATCAGCGCTAAAGCGAGCGATCTTTGTTTCCAACTGCAATTGCTGCTCCTCCGCAAGGGAATCGTTACGTGTCGGACCCCAGAGGGAATTGGCGTCCGATGGCATTTGTCGCCTGGTTTCGTTTCATCGAACGATTTGCTGCGGTCTCGGAAGAAATGCCACACTAATTAATACACCGTCTTTAAAAAAAAAATAAAGTAACATCCCAGCGATCGAGGAACTCGGGAAAGCAGAAATGGTTCCGAAGAAATTGACGGGGAGCGTAAATTGAGGTTAAGGGTCTTATTTTTGAACCATGCTCCGTGCGATGATAATTGGTTGCCGCGTTATGTTCCATAACCGAAACGAATGAAATAATGCACGTTATTGCTCCAGATTCTGTTTTACTCCTTGAAGCATTACATGCTTTTCCATGAAATTCACTCTCAGCCGATGGGTAAGTAAATATTTCAAGACTATCTGATGAGTTCATACACAGAGTGGTTGAGTGTTTTAAGAAGTACTTATTACAAAATAATAAATATATGCCAACACATCAAGATCAAATCATAAATAAACTTTGACTGTTCTCGTATACACCCGTGCTCAACAACAGAATGAAAAAGTATCTCCTTTGCATCCGATGCTACATTGAAAGTAAATAAATTTCACGTGTTCCACCCAGCGAATGCTAACCTTATTACCGATTTCATTCGCTTTACCAAATGTGTTACAGATACCCCCCGGTAGCTACCATCTCTCGGGTCTCAACCTACACGAAAACCGTCGATCCGGGACAGGAAGGGGATCATTAGAGAAAGTAAAACACAACCAAACCGCTCGTCTCGGCAGCGGACACAGCAGAGCCATGGCAAATCTAATAGGTGCGAAGATTCGCCATTCTCCTTCGTCAGACTCCAAATTTGTACAGCCGATAAAGTTACTTTTTTCACTTTGGAAATTTTCGACTGCACTGCCCCAAAGGCGATGGCAACGAAAAAAAAACACCGTGATGATACACTTTTTGCCAGCCGCAAGCTGACTTCAACAAAGATGCCTTTTTTTTGGGTTCCGGTTTTTATTCGCGATCTATTTAAAAGCGCTTACCCTCTCATCGCCGCCGCGGTTACGATCTGTATATAAATCGCCCGCGGACGCAAACGACGCAAAATGTTTAGATCATCGGCGGATTGAGTGAGAGAAGGAAAAAAAAAATGGCGAATACGTCCCATGCCACGGGGACACGATCGAATCTGACACAGTGAACGCACGCGAGGTTGGAAAAAATAATAATAAAACCGTTTGACAGATTGATTGCAGCTGTGGGGGAGGTGGACGTCAAAATGGCTGTCGTTTGCGTCGACGATCTGTTTTCCTTCCTTCCGCTCGGCGGCGCGTTTAGTCGTTTGGCGGAGGAGATCCGTCCAACTAGCAATAGGAGCCCTTCGCACAGTCGCTGCAGGTAACCCGCCCGATGGAACATGGCCGTCGGGCGAAAGCGGGAAAATGGAACTGACTTAAGATTGGGAGTCACGTTAGCGAGCTTTGCTACCTTCCCGATTTCTTGCCATCTTTCGCGGCTCTCGCCGTTCCTTCCGATTTCTTACCTTTACGAATGGAGTGTCCAATCCATTGTGCAAAACCATACCTTTCACCGAAGGCAGAGCATTGGGATTGAAGCAAAAAACAAGCCTTCACAAGAAGCAAGAAGATAAAACCGTGTAGGCGTCGTCCCCGTGGCTTCGGACTAAGTGAAGGGCTCGCCAGTGACGCGCAGCAATGGCATGCCGGTTCTGGTTTATCTCTACCTTCGATCACGTCCGCAGTGGTCCGTGTGTCCCCACAGGTTTTCGCTGGAGTTCGAAACCCGCTGCACATACGATGTTGCACACATCTTTCCCATCCCGGACCGGAACCGTCCGGGGTGCTGCAGTGGTTCGTTTCGCTTTTTGTATACTGCAGCTCAACCTCGGGTTCCCCCAAAGACACCGGAGTCGGGTTCCACACAATCAACCACACAAAACCAAGCTCATGTCCATTCGCCCACGCCGTACCGTCTTCTGGAAGGCTGGTTCCGGGCACGATGCATTCGATCATTATCGTCGTGCTAACTGGCAGATCTTTTACTTCTTCTCACGTTCCTGATCTAACCCATTCAGGAAAATATGTTTGCTTCCTCTAATGCTGCGCATAAACTACAGTAATTATTCGCATTAAAGAACCTGGAAGTAAAGTCAAAGTAAAGCGTTTACGAACACCCATAATATGAGTATCTGAAAGGATTGGATTTGATTCGACTAATTTATAACTGTGCAGTTTTAGTACGAAGGAACTGCCACCTAAGAGAGGTTTTTAGAAACAGTATTTTGATAAAGTTTGACGCACCTTAATTACTTATCTGAATGTCATAGACTTAATGAAGTATCCATGTTCATACTCTAAGTACATTGGACGCACTTATTCGTGGCACGTAAACAAACATTGCTTAAAGAGGATTTACTGTATTTCTCGTAGTGAGATTTTCACTTAAATTCATTAGTTTATTTGGACAAGCTACTGCCCCCGAAGTAGTTGATGTACCTTTTCATTTAAAGAAGACTAAACAGGGTGATTATAGACAACTTCAGACCGTAATGATGCTCTGCTATGTTCTCTGCGTTTACTCCATTGCTCCTCAATCCCAGCTTTCAACACATTCCCATCGCCATGGACTATATCTTCGTGCCCGTGGAAAACTATCGCAGACAATACATCCCTATGGATACTGTTTTATTCTGGTGCATGGCCCCATTCGCCAAGAGTTCCTGGGCCCATCGAATGATGTCTGCTGATGACGATGCTGATGCTACTTTAATGTTCTCTCGATCCCAACTAATCTACAACGTACATCTTCTCGGACGATGGGAACGACCCATCATCGGACTGCCACCATTTCCAGCGTTTTTCTCCGTCCATAAACGTGTGCGCTCATAACGATCGCCTGAATTACGACCCTATTCGGTAGTCGCCGGCAAATCTCCACTGGCACGCTGAGGGGAGTCGGTGGTACCGAATCTCGGCTACCGAAAACTCGTTTCACGCGTCGAAAGCGAACGAACCAACCGAAGCCCATCGCATCGGAAAGACATCCGCCGAAAGCGCGGTGGAGATGTGTAAAGACGCTGGGGTTGTGTGATTATTTTTGGACGCCTTCGGAGGAGCTCGAAAGCCTGCAACGAAAGTTGACCCCAAAAGAGAGGAAAACGAGACGCAAGCGTGTACTTCTTCTTGCACGGAACACAGACAGTGTTCCGTGGTTGCTCCAGATAGAACTTGGATCTGTCAGACCACGTGTTGTTGGTGGAGAATTGGCTTCCCACTGTGGACATTTAACCGTGTTTCGCCATGGAAGACATACTACTTGCTGTCAACTACGAAAGCAAATATAAATCTTGTAGTTCTAGATCAAAATGTAAGAAAAACAGCATTACTTTATTAGGCATCCCTGGATAAACGAGGTTGGTAACAACGAAAAACAAGCACAGAACATATCATTATATTTTCGATGATGTTTTCCTTTGTTTATGAAGTGCACCAACATTCGATGTGCGCGAGAAGGAAAAGGAAATTTTGTTTCATCTATTTTCCTCGCTTTGCAACCCACCATACTTTCTAACTCAAGGAGACAAAGAAGCAAACAAAATGAATCCGTCACGATCATGACTCTTGGAAAATGCATCAATGCGCGCGGGCCAACGAACCGACGCAGGCAGCACTTCACTGGAAATTGCAATCTCACGTTCTCAAACTTTCCTTTCGCTCGCGGAAACCCGAAGACGCACCAGACGAATAAATGTTTATGAAATTGATTGTGCCCTATGCTCGAGCCTGAGCTACAATTCAATCCCCTTTTCCTCCCTCTTTTCTTCTCTAACTCTTTGCAAGCATGCCTCAGCTTCCACGAGGCGGGATCTCGTGATCGCCAACGATCAATCGATCCATTAGCGTCCCCTTGCCAGCGATTTTCAATCCACTGCATTCGCTAAATTCATCCATTTTCCAGCTGAACCAGAGGTGGCGAAGGCCAGCATGCAAAAAAAAAGGAAGAGAATAGACGGCGCATCATAATCGGCCATCGGGTTGTTTCACTGGTTTCACCACTTAGCGCACTATTATGCTTATTGGGTGATTGGCAAAGTATGGCTGATGGTGTGCTGCATTTAGTTTCACCAAACTAATGCTGTACGCGATTTTAAATTTCGCAAAACGGTCTCGTTCGAACGAGCCGCGATCAGTTTGTTCGTCGTGTAGCGCGCGCGTGCGGAAAAGCATGCGAGGTTTTCCGCCCGTCCATCAAATTGGGCAATAAGTTAAACTTACCCCGAATGGCGGCCATAACATTACTTCCCAAACGTTTCAACAAACGGAAATAATTTCGCAGCGCTGAAAAATCGACAACAAAATGAAACGATCAAACGATTTCACACCAACCGGGGCTCTTCACAACAAGCCTATTTTTATTGACTTGAGGAATGATTTTAAAAACATGTCACTTATAAATGTAAATCTTATAAAATACGCAACAATAACCACTGAAGTGAAAAACTCATTGAATATTTGATTGATAATTTACCGGCCAAGCAAATTCAATCTGCAGACACGATAGATCCTCAGCCAGAAAGCATAAATACAGGAAAAAGGTATAGAACGATTTCAAAGGTAACCACTGAAAAGCGGAAAAAGATAAATTCGGGGGTGTAGCAAACTAGCAAGAAAATAAGATGGGCGGAAGTCCAACACAAGCGCAAACGGAGAGTTTTGTTCACTTATAAGTGTGGTGTTTTGTTAGCGTTTACGCTTCACGCATCGCTGAAGTCGGGCATCTTTGGCATTGACTTTGGCGATCCCTTTAGACGATCGGCTTTGTTAACGAAAAAAAAGAAGCATACCGATTTAATACCCGCTTTATACTTCGACGGACGATGATAGCAGGAGAGATAGTTTTCTAGGCGGAATCGAACAAACTATGCTTGCGCGTGTTTTCGCATGGTATTTCTTTTCAATTTCAATGTTAAAGAGTCCACGAATGGTCAAATTGAAAGAGAAACTTCATGAAGGAGTACAATGAAAGGCAAAATTCGGAAACTTCATGAAACCTTCCCGTGTGGAAAGTGAAAACCAAACACTAGTTCAGCTTCAAACGAAAACAGAAAAAAAAACAATTCAACCACTACAAGCATATCGCTTCCCCTGGGATGTATTTTCGATACATAATTATGCAATTAAAATGCGAAAGGGCACGCCGTGATCACATAATCTTCCGCAAATGCTACGGTCAGATCGAAAGTTACATCCAAACAAGATTGGCTACAATCACTGCCATCGGTATCGCTTGCAGCTATCGAACGGTGCTGGCTATATACGAAAAGAGCCTTGCCGTTAACTAGTTCACGGCGAATATAGGGGTGTTTGGGTACGCTTAATTAATTGACTATCCTAGGTAATTAAATTACACTGCGCACCCAGGACAGGAGTGCGTCCATGCCCTACGGTGCCTCCTCCTTTTATGGGCGATTCGGTTCGAAAGGCGCAAGGTGACAGGTTTGGTTGCAACCTTCTCCTTCATTGCACCTCAAAGAGAAGTTTTGTTAATTGGAATGGAAAATCATCTGTTCACCCAAAGGAGTTTACGATCGTTCGGCTCAGAACTTCATAGAACCCAACCTACCGGAGGCGCTCCTACAAAACATATGCTTCAATATCGCCAAGCAACACACATCTGCTCCCAGCATCACGGGGGATTGTGCTGATCCGGCTCCACGATTTCGTCCAGATTTACACCCGAATGCCGTCATTTTTGTCCGCCTTGGAATGTACCAAGCCACTTCCATTCCAGTCTCTATTCATTAGCACCCGCCAGTTAGCACCGGGAAGACACCGAAATCCTATTAGCGCGTGTCGTCCGTTTCTTGATGGTTTTGTGTTAGGCCTCAAAAGAACACACAAAAGCCACCAGAAGATAGCGATCAGAAAGTGAATCATTTCACCATGAATGAGGGAGAGGAACTTGGATTGGATACGACGATATTAACAGGGGGACCAGGAGCATCGTATCCAATGCAAGAGACCCAACGTGAGAACCACCAGCCAACGATGGGTGACACGTTGATGGATTAGGAACAAGAACTTGTGGTTTGAAAAATGGACCTGGAGATTGCTTTCATTCGGAATATGATTCAAGATCCTATCGACGCCAGCGGACGGCGGAAAATGTCCAACCTACCACTCACCGAAAAAGGTTGGTGACACACAGGTTCGACGGTACATTCCACGAGGAAGAAAAAGGTCATAAATCAATAAAAGATACACGCGCTCGTGTTCGTGTCACGCGACACGATACCAAATCCCTGCCAGGCACACCAGCAGCTTGTAGAGCCCAAACATAACCTTAGCCCACGAGCCTCCGAAATGAACCGCTTTCGATCGGGTAATAAAATAGCCACACACTACAATTACCTTAATTGGATCCAAAAGGGAAACCCCCCTCCGGCTTCGATGGGCAATTGGGATGTAAAGAGTCGTCCAAGTGTGCGGGTTGGCTACCACCAGGAACTTCCCGCCCGACGTGACACTTGGTCGATGCAACTGGTCTTTAAAACGAAGGACCCCCAGCGTCCCACGCGTGCTTGTGAAGTCAAGTGACGAAGAAATGCATAAATTGAACCCTTCCCAAACCATTGGATGTGAACCGTTACCACCTCGCCATATGGTCAATACACACACACACAGTCTGTGTACCATTTTGAGGCATTTGTTTTCGTTTCCATTCGGCTACATACCAAACCCTGCCTCCAACCTTTAAAAACCACCTTAAAAGAAGAGATAAAATCCTTTCTGTTTGTGTGTTTTCACTCGAGGCGTAAAGTAAGACCTTGAACTGCCTGCTCGGGGCGTGGAAGGATGTTTAAATTCGCCACTCCAGTATGTATGTTATTGCGAAACTGCAGCTTTTACTCGTACAGTTCATGCGAAGAACAGCGAGGCGAGAAGAAGCAATGAAACCAACTCCGGCGTCCAAATCCATCTGCAAACGTGTGCTACCGAGCGTTATATGTTGCCATTTTATTGCCCCTACCAACAGTTGCAAGATCCAAGATCGTGTATCGTTAAAACAAACTACAGTTATATGTTTCTTTACCGAAGTCCATTTAGGGATTGTTTGCTACCGGACGAAGGGACGGACTGCGAATGTCATTTAAAACGTTTTAAAATGGAATGTACCTGTGATGGGTAAATAAACAACCCGGTTCGCGTCTATACACCTTGAGGGACATTTTATGGGAACGTTTGTGTGTACAAAATAATGTCCAATAAGTAAAACCAGACGAAGGAGATTAAGTTGTAGCAGAGAGCCATCATATCTACGGGCGGCCTTGCACCCTACCATCGCTTCAGATTCTTCTATTTATGGTCAAATTAAAATCTGTGACATAACCACATGACGCACTCTTGTCATGGGAGCGAAATTTGTGCAGTCTCTATTGCAAATGCTTTGCGGAGTGTGATAAGATAAGTGCGATAATGTTTCATCCAGTCGATTGTACGCTTTGGTAGAAGTCAATCGCACGACGTTGGCGATAGTGTCTGAGCCCATCGGGTCCAACCATCGTTTGACAGTAGAATGGCACATGGCAACGATGGTGGTGTTTCTCCACGCAAAATAATAATGGAGACTTTGGATAAAGGAATCATAATGCACCCGGAACATGCACGACGATGGAAGTGATTCGCAGAGCGCCTAAGAATAACTCCAGAACTTAGGCTCCTCGAGGCTTAGGATCTCTTGGAATGGATTGGAAGAATGGATCCGCAGCACGCACGCAGATTAATCAATATCCACTTACATACACAGACCCGCGTAACGTGAGGAGTTGACGCCGGCAAATCCTTACCAGGCACTCGACATCGATCGACACACGACACAGGGTCACTCCACAGATATTGCGTAATGAACTCGCTCCTCGACTCCTCGGGCAGGCGGCAACGCGAAACGAGTAGTGGCACTGAAAGCGAGTACTAAAAACGCAAACGACCAATCGATCCGTGTGTGAAGGTTTTCCTCTCCCCTGCCCCTCTTACTCCGGCCCGTTTTCATTCAGGTGATAACGTAGAGGCATCCCACCGCCACGATGATCATCGTGTCCGCCCAACGCCCGCCAGAACCGGTTCCCAACCGACCAGTTCCATTTTTGGGCCGGCAAATCGAATCGAAGAGACACAAATAAAGTAAAACGCAACGTAGAAGGTTACCCCGCGGGCCCCGTGCAGTTTCCCCTCCGGCGTTGCCGCCCAGAAGTTCGGGGCGCTCGAGGAAAGTAAAGGGAAAACTGGAATAAAATAACACAATAAAATGGCCAGCGTGCTGCAGGCGGAGGACGTGGCGTTGAAGGCGAAAGGATAAAAACAGGCATATCACGACCGACTTCCTCCCCACCTCAATCCATCCGCACTGTGATTTAATATCATTTCTTCTCCGGCCCCCAGAGCCCTCGCTGGGAACTTCTCCACCCCGATCGCAACCCATCACCGAAAGCGGGTTTCGTGGTTCTCGATCTCTCGACCAAGAACCGTCCTCCCTCTCCCTCACCTTCAACCCCTCGCGTGGAGGAAGAACTGGTTTTTGTCTTGAAGGGGATTTGGAATTTATTTTTACGCTATCGCTGTTGCGTTCTGACGCGTGCAAAGACAAAACTCGTGAAAAGATGATGATGATGATGGCAGACGATTGGTTGCTGGAAGAGGCAGAAAATTCGAAAACATTGATTACAAAATCGATATCGACACCCAATTTTCAGGTAAACGGTGAGAACTCGCTTGCGCATCACGTGGTAAGGATGCCAACCCGGTGTCATGGGAACAAAATGTTTCACAAGCCCGGAACAAACAGTTTTGTAGATCGAAATCAACGCGAAAGTATTTCACAAAACATGCAACATACTTTGATACTAAAAAACGTTTTCATCTTATGACGAGTTTAACCTTTTCGACAGGACAAAAACACGAACTCCAAACCGGTTTGTTTCCAAACCCCGTTTGAAACATCCTTTCCTTACCGGTCCAAGTCTGGGTATGTCCGGAGTTCCCGAAGTATCAAACGGACACAAAAGTTTTATTATTCCACTGCATTATCCTCCCACGTTGTTTTTGCCTGTATTAGCGACAGCGAAAACATTTCCGGAACAACCCTTGCAACGGAACAGTTGTATCAGAGCATCAATTTTTATCGAGGAAAGGAACGATATGGCAAAACTGGGTTTTACCACAAATTACGTACTATCTGTTTCAGTATAGCAATTTTTTTAAAGACCCACCGAACCACCCGAAAAGGTAAAAATACCTGTTGTCGTTTTTTAGCATGGTGTGAAATATTCATAAACATGGCACAACCAAAGCCCCAAACACAATTTTAGGCCCGGGAAAACAAACGGGACACTTTCGAACGCGTCGATAAAGCCATGCACACATGCAGGCTTAGGATTTGACATTAAAAATGGATAAGCCTCGGGTGGGAACATCACCGGAACCAGATTGCCGCGGTCATAACCTTTCCAAAGCTGGCTCCATCCCTCGCGCACGGCGGTAGGCTTTTTCCTAAGCCTTTGACCGGCGAAATGAGTTCGAATGGAAGCGAGGACGGTTGGGACACATTCAGCATGATGGTTGGAATTATTAATGACTAAAACATAAATCTTTTGTATGTATATTTCGGAGCGCCCAGTTAGGCATTGGCATCGATCGACTTTTAACCTCACATTTATCTAGCCATTACCGATGCCACAGTTTATCCCATAAAATCCAGCACATATACGAAAAACCTGCGGAATTAAGTATATTAAAACGAAACAAAAAGAGGAAAAAACAACACAACACAACACAACACACCGTTAGCCTGCTCCATATCTGTTGCCCCAGGAACGGAAGAAGGCGAAAGTGGCCCGTCGTAATTATAGTTTTATGCGCTTCGTCCATCTTTTAGCACTTCAGCGAAAGGAGCCGCGCGCTCCTGGGGCTAGGGCATCAACACAAAAATAAAAACACAATTTAAATCCACGCTCCAACGGGCCGCAGCGTTCAACAACGTCGACTGTCCACAAGGCGATGCGAAACCCACTTCACTTCACTTTTTCGGCGCCATTTCCCCGCCGCTTTCCTTCCCCCCCATTTCCTTCCAAACCACCCCGTTATCTGCACATGCTATGCTATGTGTGTTTGTGTGTATTTGCGTGTATGAAGGACCACAATATTCGCATCTGTTCGATGGCGAGATGTGGGGCATTAAAATTTATAAACATATCAGATCCAACTTTAATGCTGAATTTAAATTGCCACCAAGCGGCGCGCGGCTGGTGATGGAGCAGAGTCGTGTGTTGGGGAAGGTGAGGGGTGGAGTGAGCATAATTCCCTACAGTATGGAGTACAACTCCATACGAGCTCCACTTTTGGTACGTCACAGTCAGTGGAGCGCGTACAGATAAGTACCATTTGCAGACCATACCGGTAGGGTTCTACACGATGATTTGTTTTATTTTATTTTTCTGATCTTAATGAGCTTCTGTACCTCGGTGGAGATTACCGAGACCTTGGGTTTTGGTTCTCCTAGAGCTGTTATGCTATTTGACTATCATTTCTACTCGATGCAGGTGAAATCTCCATTTAATTCTAGCCCCACAATAGGTTTTTCATGTAATTTATCGGCCACAAAGAACAAGCTTACATTTTCATAAGATTTTAAGATACCGGTTTTATTTTTACAGCCGTTGCTGCTAATTGTGTCCTCTAACCTTCCTATTGTAACAATGCATATACTCTTATTTCTCAGACATCTGTTTTTGACATAACGTATCCACGTTTTTAACATAACGCAGTCTCTATCTAAATTGTTTGTCTTTTAACATAAATTGAAACATGAAGATTAATGTTAGTATTAGTAAAAAATTACATTATTAGTGAAAAAGGACAATCATACATAATTAGTAACAATTTCAACGTTCGATGTAATACATAAATTCAAAAACATACGGTCGGTTTATAAACAAACGAGGCAAGTTTATATCCCCAAATTCCTCGCTTTACTGACATTTTTTAAATTATTTTTTTGTTTGTGCAATCTTTAGCTTTGTTTTTGTAAACTCAGTAAAAAATAAATTATTAAAGGTATAATTCGCCAACATGAAAAAT
This sequence comes from Anopheles coustani, assembly GCF_943734705.1. Classification (NCBI taxonomy): domain Eukaryota; kingdom Metazoa; phylum Arthropoda; class Insecta; order Diptera; family Culicidae; genus Anopheles; species Anopheles coustani. The sequence goes on from NC_071289.1 coordinate 26,571,600, forward strand.
ATACTAACAACAAGCACCAATTGATATGAACATTACCATTAAATTGAACTAGGTCAAAAGGAGATGCCCTAGAGACAAAAGTTGATAGACATTTGCAAAAACTAATTCCTTCAATATATTAACATCTGTTTTCGATTTAAAATCGACTGCCAAAGGCTTTTAAACATAAAAACACTGCTACACCACATGCTGACTATCAATGCTCTTATTGGAAAACTACTACCAGAACACCTTACATCGCTTAAAATTACAAACAAGCAACATGAACTTCCTCTTTCAGATAGGAAATCGCTACATGGCGCCCGATGTGAGAAGCACCGGTAACTTACTTACAAGCATTCGCGACTCCAAAAACACGTGACATTGCGAGACCCCGGATAGCACAAACCAAATGCCCATCAACTTCGGGTGCTATCGAACACATTTCGCTGGTGATAAGAATTGTTTGTACCGTAAAAGTACCTCGTTTGGCGAAGCCGCTCCCTTCGGAGCGGAAGTTGAATCAACGGGAGAAAGATACCATCAGAATCAGAAACCGTGCCAAAACTCAGCGTCACGGAACTTCGGGTCGGAACAGTGTCTGGCGAAGCCTGTCCTTTGATATAACTTACTTCCTGTCCCGTTTTACAGTTTGGAGAATGCAAAACTGATCCGATGAAACTAGCGAAACTATCCCCCATAAAGGCACCAGTTCTTGTATTGCCCCGAAAGGGCCCAGGGTTCGTCGCGTTCCACGACGCAATGTGCTACGGACTGGAGCGTCCGCCGGAAACAAACAAATGCTGGTTTCCACTTAACTCGTTTCATCGACAGCTTTTCGGATGACGGTGCGCTCTCGTCGTTGTGCGCTCTTGACGGTTTCCGCCATTAAAAGTAAATTACACCAAATCATCCGACTTCACGATGCGACGAAAGGAAGCGCACGATAGGGTACAATTTTAATGACCACGGTCGTCACCGTCATCCATCGCAGGCCGCCAAATTTGCGTAAACCTAGAGTGTTGGCAACCGAGCCTTGGAGCAGACGGTGCAGAAGAAGCACCGGTTGTGTCTTCTACTAAACCTCAAGATGATCACATCATCACGCGCCGATTGGCAAAGGGTTTGGGTCGCAAAAGTTTTGTCGGGATATCACTTTTACAACCCTCTCTGGAGTCCAATAGCGGCCTCTCCTTGTTGACCTCCCGTGACTGACCCAGCGGAGGAATATAAAACACGTCCCCATCAAGTCGTAAAACGAATTCGCGAAGAATCCAACCGTGACCGATAAACGATCGAACAATACAATCTCAATGGCGGCGATATGACGCTCCCGTAAACGTTTCCGAGCAGATCCGAGCAGCTTCAACGATCCAGAAGATGAGCAAAACCAGCGGCCACCGGGCGAGAGGTCACGGACATCCGAGTGGCGGGGAAGAATATGTTTCAATTTAGCATATTTCCGCTGAACGATGACATAAGCGCCCTCGAGATGCCGAAAGAAGCGAAGAACATAATAAACATTTTAATTCCGCCCGCGTTCGTCGGGCCGAAGAGGCGAAGGAAAAGCCGGTCGAGCGAGAGCTCGAATACAATCAACCACAGGCCGCCACCGGTTGGTATCGAGTATCTTCGCCGAAGCACCGATAGGCCGCGCAAGATAACTCTCTGCGGCCGCTTCTTGCTGTAATTGATAGTGCTCATAAACGAGTGGAGTCAATTTGGATTTGGACCGTGTGGTGCGACGAACAGAAGACGTGCAGCTTCGGAAACCTGGGCAATCAATTGGATAGGCCTTGGCAATGCAGCTTGGACATCTGCGGCGGTGGAACATCTCCTCGAAGACGTGGTGCAGCATATCGCTTTCACTTAACTGAGAAAACGAATACCCATAAGGGGCGATAGATTACCGGCTTGTTTGTGCTGCTGAGGGGAGATGCGTCCTTTTAGTTATCGCTAGAGGTTTATCAATGCTGTAATACTTGCTTAGAGGTAAAAAAAAACATAGCGATAATAGATAAATCAAGCAATCGTAACAAGCAAATTAGCAAAAAATAGCGTTTGAAAAAACCTTAAACATCAACCAAGAGAAGAATTTTCGGAAAGCACAAAACTTTCCCTATTAGTAAATAAAATCATCGATAATGTTTTTCTTTTTAAGAAGACGATAAGCTCAACCATATACAAAAAAGCTTGGATATAGCTTGAGCGTAAATCAATAAAACATGTTACGAATTTTTAAGAAAGAGTAAAACTTTTCCTCAACTTGAAGTGGATAGCTTTTTAACAACGATTGCATAATAATCAAGGGTAAACCATTAGTAAACGAACAGTCAAAGGAAAATGTACCCCAGCAAAAAAAAAATTGTCAACGTAAAATGTACCTCGAGGAGTGGTACGCACATTTCATAGAAGTAGAGATTGAGAGAATATCTGGTGAACTGATTCGAAAGCCAGTATAGTGTTTATATTTGATAAGTTTAAAGGATACCTAGCAAGAGAATTGAAAAACAAGGGCAGCCAATGCGAAAGTCTTGTTGAAAGTTATGCCACGGACGTTAACAGGACAGTTTCATCTACTTGATTAACAAACCGTTGATCAAAAACGGTGACATAATAATTCTCTTACTCATGAAGAGCGGTATTGGTACAGGTTCGATGAAGCCGAAAAAGACTTGAGACACGAAACAAACACCGATGAAAATAGTGAGTAATTTAACAAATCACATAAAGAAGGAAAAAAAGTAGAAAATATATTTTCTTCTAGCTTTGAGTCAGTTTTACCGGATTCTTGCTAAAGTCGCAAACTTATGGTATTCAATACATGCAACAAAACCAACAGCTAAATTTAAAAACACTACCTTTTCATTAACACTGTGTTGCTAAGTAATTTATATTGAAGAGAGAGATTAAAAAAAACACGTAATTCACGAGTTAGCCATCCGAAGGAAGAAAATAAACCTAACAAAAAACGGAAGAAGCGTTATTCGTGGTGTTGGAAGTTGCTCTTGGCTAAAAGTTACACTCTAAACGCATGATCGACCAGCGTCGGCCAACGCCGCCAAAATCACCGATGACATCAGAGCGCGGTCGTGTTTGTGCAAAAACTTGCGCTATCTATGCTCCCTTTCGCTCGCCATCTTCGTTCGGCAGAGTTTGGTCCACATGTATAAAAATCGCCATCGTCAAGACATTCGCGACGCAACCCACGGGCATCTTATCCACCGGGGAGGGGAGAGTGAAGATTTGCCAACGAATGAATCGTGCGAATGGCGCGATTCAAGATGATTTCCGCGGTGTAAGAATGTTAAAATGAGAAAAATAAACGTATCGAAAGAAACACACACAAATACTGAAGAAGTGAGGACGCGGTATCATTTGGTGTTTGACCTTGAAATTTTCTCGACGCGCAGCAGTGGTTTGGAGTCGAGAATAGATTTCTAGAATATCGTTTGAGAACCATTTTAAGATCACGAAAAAAGGCAATTTGACCCACATGGAAGCATTAGATAAATCAAGAATAGGAGTACATAACCCCTTAGTATTTAAAGTGTAACAATATGTCGTTTGCCGACAGCCCTCAGAACCCTACAAAATTATTCTCACGCTGAACTGAAGATAAGAAAGGAAAACGGAAATAAAAAACAAACATTTTAAAAACCTTCCTATCAAAGATTGATGCAAAGGTTAAACCAACATCCCACATTGGTCTTGGACCTTTTTTTTCACCTCTGCAGTTGTGCAGGCGCGCCCACCCCAAACTGACACAAGACAAATTTCATTGATAATGGCATCGTACGGTTCGCATCAACCTTTTGCCGGCAGCAAGCACACACATGCGATTGCGAACGAATGCAACTAGGAGCTGATAGGAAACCTCCTTTGGCTGCTTTGGAGTGAACGAATGAGAAAACCGTTCGTTAACACACAATTAAGTGCAATCAAATGTACGGAACTGAAGTGCAATCAACCGTTTGAGGCGGCGGGGCGTTCCTTCTCATCCATAACGTGTTCATTGAAAAATTGACATATTCTACTCAAAACAAATATTGATTCAATACTTTCTACAGCTCGACCATTGGAATCGATAGGATTGGCTCCATTAGCAGATGTTTATTTTCTCCTGCCCTTTTTGTACCTCGAACTTGATGCTCACGTTTTGTACAGAGAGTGATACACAGAGAGTTATGTAATGTTTCTGTATTTTCACTAAAACTTAACCCGGATTTGAGGATTTTAAAGACATTTCTTGTTTATTATATTGAAGTACTCTATATAAACATATGCAATCTATTTTGCTCGTCAATACAACAATCTCTAAAGGAAAAATTAAATGATTGGCTGTAGATAAAGAAAGACCGGACCGAAGAAAGAACCAGTATCGTGGTTATCAAAAATAATTCAATGACTAAATTTAAAAAAAAATTTAATATTTAACAACAACTAATTTCCCCCCAGAAGCTTATCAAACGTAAATAAAAAACCTGTTATAAATTGTAAATTACTGATCTTTTCCCTCCCACTTCCTTAGCAGACCTTACAAAAACAAATGAAAATGTGCTTCTTTTTATCAAATCATGAATCTCCTATCTTTTGTAGAAAATGATAAATTTAGATTTTTCTCAAACAATTTCCCTCAATTGATTCCTGCAACATGAATGGGGCGGATTTTCTTCCGTTTTCTGCTGAAACAAAGCGGACTGTCTTGGAGCATCAAGAGAAAGGACTCGTGAGTCAAAATCGGAGAGCTAACGGTGCGTCCGAAGAGAGCCACACAGCTGAAAGGGCATCCAACACCATCGATGCCCTTTTCGGAAAATGTCAAACGGATAGGAAAATTGCAATCAATCGCGTTTCGTTACGTTCGAAAGAAAATTGACCCCCGCGTCGCTTGTCCGCAAAAGCTTCACCTACCTGTTTATTGTTCGATCGTGACTTTTCCGTTGCCCCACCGCCGGCCCCACCACCGGTGACGATGTTGTTCAGCTTTTCGTTCGAGGTCGACGGTTGTATCTGCGCTTGACCTTGCGGTTGTTGTTGTTGCTGTTGCTTGAGCGGTGGCGGAGCGTTTTCCTTTGGGGCCACCGCCACGGCGGACCCATTATTTTGGGTCTCCTCCAGCGCCATGCCTCGCTGCTCCGTGGTTAAGCTGTGATGTTTATTGTTTACTGAAACCGTCGATTGCTCCCGATCGCAGGCTGTACTTATTTTGTTTTGTTTTTTTTTGCTTTTGCTTAAAGGGATACAAATCAACACAAACTCGCACTCACACACACACACTCACAGGTATGAATATCAACGAACTACACTGGAATGATGGATATTAGGCAAATATAATAAAAATAAATTATGGCACCTATCAGAACATTCCAATGCGTTTTTCACTACACACAGAGCAGAACTTTCGGTCTACTTTCACTTTGATAGGTCGCGCGAAAAACCTTCCGTTCAGTTTTCCGCACACAATGCGTGCGCCAGCACGTCGCAGAAGCGAACCGAAAAACCGACCGACACACACAAGCACGCGGAAAAACAACAAAGCAGTCACCGACCGTATCGATTTTTCCAGCCCACCCCAGCCCAACCAGTGAAAGGTTATACTCTTTTCTCCGACGCTTACACTTTCCGGCTCTTTCTGGCCCACACAGCATGGCTATAATGACCGGAAGATGGGAAAACGCACAACGGGGCGGGGAAATCGAACCGACTAACGAACGATTTCCGTCCGTCCACATCCGTCCGTCTGCGTGAGCTTCCGAGTAGACACACTGGTAGGCATACTTCGATTGGGGTCTTTTTCGATGATTTTCAACCGTTTTGCCACCGGTTTGCTGTGTTGGATTGTTTTCTTTTCGGTGTGAAAATTGACACAGAAAACGTCGGACGCGCTGCGAGAGATGATCTCATCTCGAGCTGCTGCTGCTGCTGCTGTTGCCCAGTTACTAATTGTGCAACGATTTATTTAATTTTCGCGGTGAAAATCCGCGTGACTAACCACGAAACCAAACCAGCACGAACGGTGACACAGTCAGCACACACGAATTTTAAATGATCTTTTTTAAAGCACCGTATCACATCTTCCTTGATTCAGGCAAATACACATTTCATTCAGTTGGGTCATTTTCTCGATTCTATCCACTCACCACCGGGAGTCAGGTTTAGCATTTTCATCCCATTTGCGCCACTGCAGTGTGCGGGCCTCGTGAAGAGTTTTATTTTTCTTTGCCCCTTTTCAGATGAAGTGCCCCACGAACCGTGAAACCCCCCGCGAGTTGAGGAGGAAAAATCGAAACTAGCCACTGTGACGGAAGCACGCATCGACAACCGATTTTTCCCAACGAGAATGAAGCAGATTAACGCTACTCGCCATCGTTCTGAAGTAAACATTTTCCTTTTCGCGCACATAAAGCATAAACACACAACATTATATGATCCAGACGCCCCTTACATTTCATCCCCCTTACCTGTTCCGCACACACACACACGCGCGCGTGCACGCACACGCACACTAAACAGACACACGCTATTCTGCGAAAACGCGCTTCGATCGGAGAGCAGGAAAGCTGGAAATTCTAAACACAAAAGCTGGCACGTTCGTAAAGTATTAATTAATTCGAATAGATTTTGATTTCACTTTTTTTTTCTTCGCGTCTGCTAGGCACACCTATTTTCCCCACTGTGTAAAATGCTGTACAGGTATATATGGTACGGGAGCGCGAAACCAGTGCACTACCGGCGCCTTCAAACTCTCAAACAAGACTGAATGGGAAACACGACATTCGTGAAGAATGCGAATAGAGAGCAGACTGATAATAGAGATGCGAGATGGGAGCCGGATTGATTATTTAATCCGATCCCAGCATAAGAAAAAGGAACTTGTTCCAGGAGTCAACGAGAATTTGAATTGTATATAACGATTATTCCATTTTCGAATCTAATCATGCCTTAATTAATGACTGCGTAGAAAATTTTAAGTTATCTAGTTTCCTGTAACGAAATGTACACCTTTCGCACCAGAGTGAAACTGCCTTTGTTGTTATTGATCAATTAATCAGTTCATATCGACATCTGCTCCTAGAAGTTGATAGCTTAATAGAGTAAGGTTGCAAATAATGAAGCTCATGTTAGCATGAACGATGTTATAATAATAATAACGGACTTGCTCCTTTGATGGAACAAAGCAATATTGCTCCCATACCGGGGTCCCATCACTTTGAATTTGACCAAGGTTACTTGAATAAAGTTTAAAACACCAAAGGTTGTTGAAATAACGGCTTAAAACTACAAATGTGTTCATAACTTTTAGTATTTCAACAGATTTCAACAATTCATTTGAAAAATCTTTCAATTTTATGTTTTTATGATTCCGAATGCCATAAGCCCATATTGAAAATGGAAATGAGAAAAAACACATATTTTTGTTGTGAATGTATTTTAAGGATAGGTATCATATAAGTGATTGTATTGTAATAAATGTTTCTTGTTGCTACTCGCCTTCTCTAGGCTGTCTTATAAAGTTAATACCGTTGCTGAAAACCACCCTGTTGGGCGTTGTTGAACATCATTTGATTTTGTTGCTGCTGGTTCTGCTGCTGTTGCTGCTGTTGCTGGTGATAATCCTGCTGCGTCATGCCGCCCTGCGGATTGTTCGGATGGCCATTGGGACCACCAAGACGGACGCGTTTCGCGTTGTTGTGGTCCATCCCGCCGCCACCTTGACCACCGCCTCCACCCTGTTGCATCTATTGTGGAAAGGAGAAGAAAAAGGACAACATGGTCAAACAAAATTTGTACAACAAGAAAAAAAAAGCAGTAAATGGTTACATTTGCCTGCTGCTGTTGCTGCTGCTGTTGAGCATTTTGCTGCTGTTGTTGCTATGAAAGATGAACAACAAACAATCAACATTAGAATTTCAAGCATATCAATCCATATGCTGACTTCTTTTTTGCGTCTCTGTTAGCTTACATTTCCTTGCTGGTTCTGTTGCTGGTTGCCTTGCTGCTGTTGATTGTTCTGCTGTTGCTGCTGTTGCTGTTGTTGTTGCTGTTGTTGCTGTTGCTGCTGTTGCTGTTGCTGTTGTTGCTGCTGCTGTTGCTGCTGCTGTTGCTGTTGCTGCTGCCGCTTTTCACCTTTATCGTCTTGATCTTCGTCGGTGAGAAATTCACGCTTCGGATAGGGAATGGGACACCCGGCAAATACATCGGCCGTTGGCATGGGGTCCTCCGAAAAGTAGGGATCCTGCATAGCCTGCTCGGACGTGATGCGTTTGTTTGGGTCCATCAAGAGCAACTTCTGGAGCAGGTGGAACGCTTTGCTGTCGGGCTTGATTTTGTGTCGTTCCATATATTTAATCAACGAGCAACTTGCGTAACTGAAACGAAGAAACGATGAAAAAGGATAGATGGGAAAAGCAAACGTGGTGTGACTTTCTTACTTGGATCGCTTAAAATCTTTCGTTAGTGTGTGGTGTTCCGGCATTTTACGAATATCTTCCCAGTCTTTGTCCTGCGGGAAACCCATCACGTTGAATATGCGGTCCAGCTGATCGTGATGGTATGGATTGCTCGTCTTGATGTCCTCCTGACGGCAGTGGAAAATCGGCTCCGAAGTAAGCAGTTCGGCGAAAATACACCCAATGGCCCATATATCGATGGCTTTCGTGTAATGCCGAGCCCCGAGCAGTAGTTCCGGTGCTCGATACCAAAATGTGACCACCACCGGATCGAGATCAGCCAACGGTTTTAATGGTGCGTTGAACAAACGGGCAAATCCCATATCCGCGATCTTCACCCGGCCTCGTTCGTTTCCTTCACCCATCACTAAGATATTGGCTGGTTTCTATAGCGAACAATCAAAAGTGTTATTTTACCACATTCTATTGCTGTGTACTTATTGGTACTTACCAAATCTCTATGCAAAACCCAGTTGCTGTGAAGATAATGGATACCGTCCAATATTTGGTACAGTAAACTTTTCACCATACCCTTCGGCACCATCACTGGCTTTTTAGTGGCCTTAGCAGCCCGATGAAACTTGATTATGTGCCACAGATCGTGTTCGGCGTAATCGAACAAAAGCCACACTTTACGATCCGTGTGCGACAGAAACACCCGGATGAGATTGATCACGTTGGGATGCTTTAATTCCCGTAGCAGCTGTAATAAACATGCCAAATCGTTGTAATACTTTCGACAATCCAGGACATCAACATTCTTACCGCAATCTCACGACATGCGGACATCGACAGACCGGTCCCTTCGATCTGCTTAAGGGCATAGTCTTTCGCGTCGTTTCCCTCTTTCCGTCGCGCCTTGTACACGTGGCCGTACGTTCCTCGGCCCACCTTGCATCCTTCGTACTCGAAAAGATCTTCCACTTTGGCCCGTTCCTGCTGCGTTTTCATCTTGAAGTCGTAATCCATCATAACAGCAGTAGTCATAGTACAGCAGCGGAGAACAACGGGTGAAAAGTTTAATCGAAGCGCAAACTATACTGTAGAGGCTTTGCTGAAAAAACGATTTGCGGTGAAAGGCAAATCGATATTAGTATTTAACACAGCTTAAGCACAATTTTAGTGTCGTATTTCCTGAATCTCGCGGACCGCCAACTACGAATGTTTTCGCTAAAAAAAGATCGAAAACGTAAACAATCTTGATGCCACCGTGCTGTCAACATCAGTGACGTCGAAATGCAAGGGGCCACGAAGGTAAACTGCAATAATAAAAATTACATTAATTAATTAATTTATTTGCAAGGGGTTTTCATACTGAAATATGCTAATACAAATCATGGATAATTTTTTTCCTGTTATATAGACAAGTTTTTACTGATTTATCGCAGCGCGTAATGAAGCATAAGAACCTTACATGCAATATATACCTTGTCCAACATTTGTCAAACACTCTCGATAAAGCCTCGACTCCACATAGCTGAGAATTGAGATTCGGGTGAATGAATACTCAACTTTACGTTGAAATGTTTCATCATTACAGAAAATTAACCAAAAAGTGTGATTGAAACATTCACAATATAGTATGGCCGAATTATCAATAAGTAACTGCCATTCTTTTGAAGAACAAAAGCCTAATTTTCGAATGTAGCAACTGCTCAGTTGCCTGATAATTTAGAGTGTTTTTCGACGTAAATGTCACCACCCGTTTTTGCTCTGTGGATAGGTGGCCTAACTGTCAATCATCTTCCGCACTTGGGTTGGCCGAAAAAAAAACTTGCGTTTGTTTTGCCTGCAGTTCAGCTCGATCCGCTAGCACGCTTTCGCGCGTCCCGTGAAAGTTTCTGCGTAGAAGTGATTCACGTAGTTTTGCGTATCGCACTTCAACCCAATAGCGCAGATTACCAGCACCTTGTGCCCAGGCGTCGGCCAAAAACCCGTGTGTTCCGCGTGAAACCCTTATCCCCGTGACAGTAACAGCAGCAGCAGCACCATCACTCGTGATTCGTTCAAGTGTTTGCCACATCACTTCGCTACCATCGCGATTGACTGCATCGTGTTTCGCGTGTCGATTAGTGCTCCCAAACCACCGTCGTCAATGTGCAGCCAGGATGAATTGCGAAATCTTACAGCAGGACATCCAATCGTTATTGGAATACTTCGCCAAAAACATGTACCGTGCGAAGGATTGTGAAAATGTAGGTGTATAATTGAGTTTCGTTTGGGCGCGGATGGGAGAAGCAGCGGGCAAGACGTCAAGCACGAGCTACTCGCCTCGACTCAAAGCAATAGAGCCCCCTCAAGGCTACATAACGGTGGCGAGTGTTGAAACATGCTTTTTTAAGACGAAAAGTGCGAATTGCTTAACCTTGCAGTAGAATAACGGTTCGAGAATACACAAGGACATCCGTCTCCAGGACGGACAACGAAGCATTCCACCACCACTCCAAAGGGAAAGATTAAGAAGTAGCCCTAACCTATTCACCCATATTTCGCGTGACGTTGACGTAAATGGACACCCCACGCGGGCGCCGTAGAGTATTGCGTGTACTCTTTTTAGCGTTCCTCCATCGCGTTTTCTTTTTCGCGATAAGCCGCTTACCCGAAGGCCTTGCAAGCGCCACCAGCCCCGCCTCGGGCACTGTCTCACCCGACGAATGTATAGGTGATCCCACGGGACTCTGGGGGGAGCACAAATCACAAACAACATCAAAACAACCTGTGTGTACATTTTTTTTTGTTTTTGCTGTTTTGCTCCCGCCTTGTTGAACGTTGTGTGTTGTGAAACGAATTCGACCCGATCGTCGTAGCCATCGCCGTCTGTGCCATAACAAATACATCACAACACGGTCCACGCTTTTTAACTTTGTAGCCGCTTGTACGGTGGGCCGTGTGTCTGTGCCGTTGTGGCGTTATTTACATAGGCGCCGAAGGGCAGCACACAAGACACCCACTTCTCGCGCACCGGAAATCCAGTGACATTGTATGGCGGAAGGGTGGTGGATGGTCCCGCCAGCGATCACCGCCTTCCCGGAGTGAAATGATATTCTTGGCCTTGCGAGTCGAAACGAATCTTCGCACCAAACTAGACACAAATAAAGCAACGCAGCAAGCGGACGCTTTTCTGTCGTTCTTTGTTTTGCTTCAGCTTTCTTTGTGTTCCCGAGCACGGGAGGGGACAACAGTCTGCCGGAGGAGCGGCGATGGGCTATTTTTATCCTAGCACCCTGTACCATCCTTTCTAGTGGCAACCTGTATGTCGAGCGGCCTCTCTACGGCAACATGGCTATTATGGCACACCGGATAGTTTACATGTTTTTTTTTTCTTCAATGCATCTAACAAGGAGTACAACATGAGAGATACGCGAATGCAAAGGCCAAATAGAGTAATCCTGATGGGAATCGAAATAAAAATGGAAACTAAGTTACGAGCTTATATTTGCGCCGCATAGGCCATACGGCAGGCCGATGTATTTAAAGCGCAATAAAAACGAAACAAATGGCTCACGAAGCAGGAAGGATTACATCGAACAAACGTCCATGGATGACCACGAGGATAATTTTCAACCATTGAACTTTCATGGCAATGTACGTTGCATGATTACTATTTGTTTACCTGGCGTATACGCTCCAATGCACCGCTAATGAAGGGAATGTGATTTAATTGCGGTCCCGGAGGGTTATATAGGTATCTACCTTTTCATGCATCGTAGTATTTTGATACGCTTTGCTATCACGGAAAACGATGCCCGTGGGTTTAAATGATTTTGATCATTGTACCACAAATAGGATAATGTACAGTACGGAACCTAATAGACTGGAGGATTCAGGGTCCATCCATACCCAAAATTATCGGGTATAAATAGGTCTTTACTAGAGATTCTATCTAGCGGTGTTTTACTAGATGGAAGTTTTTCTAATATACTATCATATCTCATTAAAGGTGGTGGGGTGGGGTGAGGAGTTTGAGGGGAACTTTTGTACTTTCCCTGCCAAACATACGGGCTTCCGATCAAAACCTTGCTTTGTGGAGAGGAAACGTTATACACGAAAATGAAATTTTATTTGTTTCGTTCATGTACTACGAAAAAACAACATACTGCTACGCAGCTTAGGCCAACGGAATTTTTGCACGTCATTTATCGTCTATAAAATGGAATAATTATGCACTCATCAATAATTGAATGGGAATTAATTTGAAGAAGCTTATTATCCCATTTATATTGGTTAATTATTTTACCTTCATGGGATGGTGATAGTTACCATTGTGATTAAATTTAAATTCAAAACGTTCAAATGAAGTAAAGCACACGCACCCTCTCGGTTTCCAGGGCAACGACGTTATGCATCGGTGTAACGTACTTCTCCAGCAGGACTACAGCGTGATAGAGATCAGCAACAGCACCGGCGAGCTATCCTCGCATTATCCTAGTACTCTGCTTATTCCGGAGTATGAATACAAGAGCCTCTCCAGCAGCACCAATACTCAGGCACCAACTCAGGGCCCCAACAATGGCTATCCAACCAGCAACACCGACTTCCTGCCACGGTCCGGCAATCTAGCAGCCGAACTACGTCACCAGCAGCAGCAACAGCAATCCGGACCAGCTGCTACTCAACAGCAACAGCAGCAACAACCAACTGTGCCTTCGTCAGGACAGCAGCAGCAGCCACAAACTATTTACGAGACAACGTACGATGCAAACAAGCTACGGGATTTGATTAACAAAGCACGATTCGCCCGATGCCGGGCTCGATTTCCACTGCCGGTTATACTATACAAGGGAAAGTACATTTGCCGATCAGCGACGCTGTCCGGTGGGCCGGAGATTTACGGCCGGTCCGGGTTGGATTACCTTTTCTACAGTTCGGACTCCACTGCTACCTCACCGACGTTGGATGGTACGTAGAATGAACTGATCAATCTTCTATCATCACCATTTTAATACGTGTTCCAATTTCCTTTGCAGAGGATGCGTACGAAGCACGGGAGACGTCCCTTTCGGAGGACACGTTCGAGGAGCCGATCACAAACAGCGACTGGCAGCTGTTCGATCGTGTGCGCAGCCAGGATATCAAGCTACTGAAGACACTGAACGTTGGCACGATCGTCGACTTTATGGTGGAAAAGAAGAAGGTCAAATTTGGCATGAACGTCACTTCCTCGGAGAAGGTGGACAAGGAGAAGCGGTACGCCGAGTTCAAGATCGTCTCGCTGCCGTATCCGGGGTGCGAATTTTTCCGCGACTACCGCGATAACAACTTTTCCGGCGAGGGACTCGTGTTCGATTGGTCGCAGGCGCACGTGGACGCGAGCATCGGCGTACCGGAAGACTCAGTAACGGCGCAGCTGCCAATCGACTGGGAAAACTACAAGGACTGGGATCTGGTGAAGATCACGCAGAACTATCTGAAGCTCCTGCTGCGCTACCTGCAGGACAGCAGTTCGGGGCTACTGATTCACTGCATTAGCGGATGGGACCGGACACCCCTGTTCGTGTCACTGCTACGCCTCTCCCTGTGGGCGGACGGGGCAATCCATCAGTCGCTGAGTGCGGCACAGATTCTTTACTTTACCATCGCCTACGACTGGCTGCTGTTCGGTCACAATCTGCCCGATCGGCTCAACAAGGGCGAGGTGATTTTTTTCTTCTGCTTCTACGCCCTAAAGTACATCGCCGAAGACGAGTACAGCATTTTGGGTCAACGGTAAGTCAGTGTGGCTTTTGACGAAATCACTCTAGACTCGTTGACACATGTTTTCAATGATACATTTTTAGCTACAAAAGCAAACACAGCAGCGGAAGCAGCAGTATAGGCGTTATTCGAACGGACAGCGAAAGTATGCTCGATGGGATACTGCTGGACGGCGAGAGCCGGGGCTCGAGTGTTTCCCTCAACTCAACGTGCAGCTGCCTCAGTGGACGCAGCTCGTCCCAGCATGACACCCAGACGTGCATCAGTGTAGGTGGAACCGCGGGGTCTGGCGGTAGCGGCATCAGCGTGACCATCGGTGGCTCCAGCTTCCATCATGCTGACTCCCACAATAATACGAGCGGTGGCCGACCAATCGTCGGCGGCTACCATAATCCACATGACGATAGCTTGAATGCCAGCAATGGGTAAGAGCTTTTATGACCAGCGTGACTTCTAACAGTGGTATTTGTTTTTTTTTCATGGGTGCTTCCAAGGCGAGCATCGGTTCAAATAGATCAAAATGGAGTGTAAACAAAAAATTGGTCCAAATAGAATCAAATGAAATGTTTAAATTTCGAAATCCTATCGAAGGGGAAACTTGTTTGAACCGATGCTCGATTATATCATCAGTATTCTTCTCATTTGTGCCTCATACAGATACACGCGTACACTTTTTATTTACTTTGTTTTTGACTTTTGCCTACAGTCGAACTTGGATAACGAGGAACCTAAGGAACCGATTTTCGTATACTTATTTTAACTGATGTCTTTTAAAACGAGATAGATACACCCTTATGCACAACAAAAAATGTCGTGCCTGATCAAAAAAAACTTACTAATTCTAAATCGATATGGAAATATAGTCAGAATTTCGTTTTGGTACTTATATCTATATTTCGTTTGAAGACGACTATAACCCATCCAGCTTCGACTGTATGTACTTCTTATGCATTTTATCTTTTCCTGTACATTTTTAACGCTTTCTTGCATTTCTTTCTTTATTTTTTTGTTTTTGTTACTGTGTGCATCCTTTTATGTTGTTCACTCCCTTCGCTATCATCACCTTTAAAAATGCCCAACATTCCCCAACCCCCTCCCACTGCGAAACCCAAATAAACCAAACCAAACACACATGTTCCCTCCTTCCATCCTGCCCTCCCCTTCGAAACAGCAATGGCTGGTTAGCGCATAGTCACGATAGTAATAGCAGTATTGGATGCATATCGAACGATAGTACTACTAATCTCAGTAATCATTGCGCTTGGTCACCGCAACCGACAAGGTTAGTAGTCTTCCAGCTCTTTCTCTACCAGCGATGCAACGCATTCAAGACGAATGGTTTGCATCGCTGTGTAGCTGAAAATGTTCTATTCGCTTGGGTTCTTTTTTCTTCCTACTCGAGGAGTGGAAAGTTTGAACGGAATTTTCTCTTTCTGGACGTTTGTTTGCTAAATTGAACAGTTGGCTCAAAATTTATCCTTTTTTCTTTTGTTTTTCGTTTGTGTTTTTTTGCTCTCTACTTTCATGGCTACCGTTGACCGTTGACCAACCATTTATCTATATTTGTCAGAACTAGTCCCGTTTCCGTACCAGTAGCGAGTAGGTTACGTCAACGGCAAGAATCGACCTCGTCCCTATCCGTGGGCAGCTGGCAGATGATATCCGGCACCGGGAGTCTTCGCAGTTCCGACTCGGCAACGGAACTGCATAACCATCAACACGCAGCGGCCGGCCACCAATACCCGCATCACCATCATCATCATCATCATCAGCATCATCAATCGCAGTACCACAACCATGTAAATAGCAATCTGTACGGCAATAATCATCCCTCGTCTGTGATGTACACCGTCGGTGGCAGTGGAGCGACCACGGATGCGACTGCCACGACACCGAACGCCAACCATCTACACCATGGGCACGGGCATGCTGCTCCACATTTACAGCACCAGCAACAGCAATCGCAGGATTCCAGCTGCTGCACAATACTAGATGACGAGTGCTTTAATTCATCCTACAGTCACGACTTTTATGCTATGTACGTGTTAACTCTGTCTTGCATATAAAACACACGGTACTCACTTTTACTGTTTTTCAGGCGACGTGAACGATTAAATCAAGTACGAACGTTATTCTACAATTGCTACTACTCGACGATTGCATTCAAATTTAAATCCGTACCGGATTCGGCGCTCGGTAGTTTGCTCGGAAATTTTGCGGAAAAAGTGGGCCTAGCGCATCGGACATCCGTTTAGAGACCTAACCCGGCTAGACAACGAGTGGAACCGAAACCCTGGGAGCGAAAAGGAATAGAAAGCCAAGCCGAACAACAATAAGTAATGGCATCATCCGCGTGCATCCCCTGCGCTCTCCAGGATTAGGAGAGGGTTTTTTTCTTCTGCGTCGTCGTGCAAGAGTCTTCCACATTGTTGGAATTGCAAGGTGTTTTTCATATATACATATATAAGTTTTTTTTTTTTCTTGTGTTAATATGCTTTTTGTTCAGATTTTGTATAATAACCTCGTAAGCTACCGGCGTGTAACTCAGGTGACGTGTTTGAACCTTTTCGTAGCAAGAAAGGGTAGTTGTTTTGTTCAAATAAAGCGCAAAACTGACTGTGAAAGAGATTTAGAAAGTTTCAATTTATTTCTAACCAACCCACACTGAGGCCTTGTCTCGAAATCAACCCGCAGTTCCATTTAAAAATTTTACTAATGGTTTAGATAAAATCCTTCATCTCCAAAAATTTAAATCTGCTCCATGTATGATGATGCATTTTGGTGATTGAAGAAAACGCTTGAACTTGACCTACCACGTTGTCATCATTCTCAGGTTTGGCAACACTGCCAAATGTGATTGTAAACAAGATACCCATTGTAAACAGATACCGTGAAGCGCACGCAAAGCAGAGTTGTGGAAAAATAACACAATTTTCCCGTGTTTGAATCTCGCATCGTCAGCATGTCGGGCTTGTACAAGTGTCCATTTGATCCCTTACATCAAATTTCGGCAAATTCATTCGCCAAACATCTCACGAAATGCCAAAGACAACATCCGGATGTGAAGTACGCAAGGTGTCCGTTGAATTCGTTTCACTTGATGAAACCGGAGGAACTAAACGAACACGTGCGAACTTGCCCAAGTCGTGCACAGTTCGACGCCTACAAATACAGTGTGTCGGTGGCGTCGTCCGCGCCCGTGGACGAAATTATCATCAACACCGGCAACAAACCGGGAGCCTCATCATTTGCATCAGCATCAGCAAGTTCGCTCCAAGATGATGATGAATGCTGGGACGATTCCAACTACGTGGCCTACAATCCGCTGGAAAAATGCAAACAGAGAAAAGAGCAGCACAAAAGCTTCATCACTCCCTGTGCCAACAAGTTTGTCGTTCCAAACGCCAGTATCTCCATGATCAAGCAAGAATTCCAAAACGATGATGCGCAGGAGCGGCAAGCAGTGAAGGAGGAAGCCCTATCGGAAGGTACTAAAAGCCCAGATAGATCTTCCGAAACAGAACCCGCCGTTCAAGAAGAGCATGGCGAAATGACATCGCAGTATTCGGAGCGTCAACCTGCTTTTGGAGGAAGGACTGACGACCGAAGACCGTATAGATCGTCAGCTAACAGCTACAATGATTTTGAGAGACGTAACGAAGATTATGCATCGCATCGTGGGCCGTCAGATGTTCCGTCTTATAGCAATTCAACCTATGGCGATACGTACATGGGAAGATACGATCGCAATCGCCATACTAGTCGCCGATCGTATGAAGATGACCGGCAGAAGTATAAGCCTTACCACAATCCTTACAGTAGAAATTCCAAGACGTCGAAAGATCAAGAAGATCGTTACCAATCCAGCAGAAATTTTAGAGCTGACAGAGGCAACAGATAAGACTACAAAACATGATCAAACGAAAATTTTACACTAAAATTTTTTTGTGCTATTATAGCAATTTATTATTGACATGAGTTCTATCGTTGCTAGTTCAACTTATCAAAGATATTTGCAAGAGCGCAGAGGAGCGTATTCCAAATTTTTAATAAAGTTATCAATGTGAAAAATATTGTTCCGGTTTCTTATTCCTATCTGGCAGCACGGTTTACATGTTGACCCCACGTAACATTTTGACAGCCAAGATGGCGGCTCAGCCCCGCATTTCAGCGATTGCGGGGGTGAATAAAACTGTGGTGAATGTGGTGAAAAGGTGAAATATTGTCTACAGTCGCATACGTCAAAAAACTGCAGAGGTTGAAAAAAAAACAAGTTGTTCTCTGCCGTGGTTGCTCTGGCTGTTTTCTTTCTCGTGCCTCCTCGCCTTTTGATATTCTGTGAAAGTGAGAGAAGAGAAGATAAATTATTTAGGTAGGTACTTACGTGAACTGTGTCTCGGGCCGGCGGTGTGTGAATCACGCTGCTATGCATCGGGCTAGATGACTACGCTGAAATGAGAGCGTTATAACCGAACAAAATGATACTAAACTGCATCGTTTGGTTTTAGGAATTGAGCAAGCGTTTCAGCAGCAATAATGTAACCTCGATAAATGACAACAGCAGCACGGCGATCGACTACAACCCAATCGATGATATTCCCGTGCTGCATGATGCTGATGAAATTAGAATTTAAGCATGTTCAACGTAAGTCTGGACCTTCCATCGTATGTTCAAACGATACCAATCTAAAGTCGAAACATAAGTTTCTAGTTCATTAAAAGCTACTTATTCTTTGATTTACAGCGCAACAACTTGCAAAACATGTGGTAGGGAACTGCATCTCTTGCGTCTGCCGAGCACCACACATGCGATCTCCAACCACCCCGCGCCAACTCACAGATTGCCTGCACAGACCACAGCACAACCCGCCAACAACAACCGAGGTAACCCGGGATAAGGTTCCAGCTATGGTTAGCTGTAGGAAATGCCTCGCTACAATTAGTTGTAAGCATTAGGTTAAGAAAAATGTAGAGTTTTTGGTACTACAAGTACAATACGGCCGTCTAAAATATATTAAAAAAAAACTATCAAAAACATACGCTCGGATATTCTTACGAACGAGAAAGCATCGGAGTTGAAAAATTTGGAAGAAACTAAGAATCACTGATTAACGATAAAAAAAAACGAAAACGGAAACTAGTGTTGGAGTACAGCAATTGACCATAACGTGTTAGTTTGAATTGGTTTTAAGCAGGTACAATTTTATTCAATTATCAACATTATTGGTACTGTTAATCACGAACATTGATTTCCTTTGGATCTGCTGGATGTTTTCTGGCAGCAACATGTCTTCAGTTGCTAGCGGTAGAATATCACAAACCTTTGAACATTCAACATTCTTCATGTATTCGCAGGGATACGGTTCCAGTATGAAAATGGCAGTCACATCCACATCAGAGCTGGTGGCCGAGCGGTCGCTACATTTCAATTTCATCTCGACCAAATGCGGTTGATTGACAGATTTGATTCTTAAGCTTGCGCTTATATCATACAGACCGGTTCTTTTCCAACTACTCACGATGCTTGTCCACATTGAAGTACCTCAACTAGATAGAATTGTCCTTATGGTATTACCGTACATGCTTACCGAAGCACAATTTAAATTTCCGCTATCCAGAACCCTAAAAATACAATCAGTTGGTAGTAACAAATTCCTTGTAAAATGCATATTGCAATTCTTACACCAGGGAGAGAATTGGCACCATCCAATAGTTCTAGTCACGAAGTCAATTCCTTCGATTTCGTCGCACGTTTGGACATTGAAGAGACAGGTGTTTCGCATTCCTCAACGACGGAGTTAATCTCCATATCTTTCCAACGGAACCAAAATGCGCGTTCTTTGTGGATGAGATCACTGTGAATGGCATATCCATATCCTAAGGGATATGGAAAGAAACTTAACAATCAAAACAATCAAACTAACGAAACAAATGTAAACAACCACAATGAGTCCATGCAATTAAAACGAGTAGTAGTAAACAGCCTTTGATATTTTTGCCGCAGTTCATCCATCCATATCCATCTGCAAAAAAGATTTCAGTTTACGAGGTGAAACACCGGTAGGACGGCAGTTGATCTTGTTTTCCTTCATGTCTTGTGGTTTGTACTTACCAAGGGTGCACAAACCTGCCTGCAGATTGGTTACGAAGTTACATTTGTGGGATTCTTTCAACGTGTAAACTTCTTCCTTGCGACCCGTAGCTTTCAATTCCGTACGGGCAAGCAAATGATGAAAATAGTGGTTCCAACGATTCAAACGGACTTGGTCCGTTGTACTTCGCATCCCCGGTACTTTCCTTGGCCGTAATGGAAGGGATCACACAGCAGTACTTTTCCTTGATGACTGCTGTGACCACCATTTTCTCAACATCTGCTGGGGGTTTGCCTAAAAAGTATTCATAGTTGATAACACACCTTTTTCAATTTACAGCACGATGTGCAATATGTAGTTACCATTTATCGCCGTGAAACCAGCTCATCCTTACTATGCCACACAAGATTGAAAAGCACTTAGTCGTAGAAACCCTTTCAAATCGTGGCCAACAGCCAACAAAAAAGGACTAACTTCACGAGGTACAAGATCCTTCCAGGCAACTTGTATTTCATCCAGTTGTTGACATTCTTGTATGATTTCTTTCCTCCACTTGGCTCAATTTACTCATTAACCATTACAATCCTTCGCGTTCTGCCACTGACCATCAACTGCAACATGCAGCACACATTCCAGTGGCGATCAAGCAGCTCGGGGACACCAATGCCAATATCGGCCACATACGCTGCACTGGCACCACCCTGTTGTTGTTCGATGACGCCTTATGATCGTGGACGTTCCTTCTTCTCCTTGTACAGCGCCAACAGCGAAACGTTGGCCACCTTCACCACCTTGAAGCGGACTCCGGGAATATCACCGACGGCGTGACCCTTACGACCGAAACCGGCAACCAGCACCTCGTCGTTCTCCTCGATGTAGTTGAGGCAACCGTCCCGGGGCACGAACGCGGTGATCTTCTTGCCGTTCTTGATCAACTGCACACGGACGCACTTGCGGATGGCGGAGTTCGGCTGCTTAGCCTCGACGCCGACCTTTTCCAGTACGATTCCCTTGGCGTGGGATGCGCCCGCGAACGGGTTGGACTTCCAGCGGGTACCCAAATGGGCCTTTTTGTAATCCTTATCCGCCCAGCGCTGGTCGCGACGGTGTCGGATGTGCTTACGAGAGGTACGAATTCCACGTGGTTTACCCATTGTCAGTAATGGCGTCTGCGGCGACTTCAAACACTACGACTAATATTAACGAATGACCTATCAACTCCTATATTGTAAAGTTAATTGTAAATTTACCGTAGAGGGAAATGTACAATGCCCGTACATGTATTTGGTAAACAAGACTCGTGGTAGAAACTGATTGTTTTGGTTTGGTTTTGACGGTCGTCTTCTTCTTTCAGTTTTGTTATTTTTTCCAATGGTTTCATACCGCCGATCGCGCTCAATTTTTCACCAATACCCTTCCCCGGACGTTTCGCACCCCCTCGACCCACGAACTAGTCGTCGAAGTTCACCATAGCCGATTTCTCTTCGTTTCCCACCCCCTCTGCCTACATTTTGCTTGTCAAATTGTTACGTGGGACAGATCTTGATACTGGCAGTGTCAATTTTGAACTGTCACTGGTTCACACGAATTGTGTGCATAAACTCGGGAGGTAATTTCACGAACATCTTTTCTGTTTTAAATGTTTATTTTCCATTTTAGTTATTTTTGAGTTCAACAAGAATGTCTCGTGGCCTTTAAAGACATTATGATATGTGGTGGTAGTCAATTGACGCTCTATCTAAACAAATTTACAGCAGCATTCCATAGCGAGCGCCTCGTTACATCACCGATGTTTTGTTTTCCCTGGTGCTAGGAAAAGCGAAGGATCTCCGATCTTTGTGCTAGATTCAATGTTGACGTTGTCCATATATTTATCCACCCACCGTTCCAGCTTGCAAGATGTCTCTGGGACCGTTCTTCCGTTCGCCGTTCACGGATCTGACCGCCTCGATGGTCAACTTCCAGCAGTACGACAAGTGCGGCGAGCTGGAGATGGCTTCGATCGACTGCCTGGAGGCGTACGGTACGGTGCGCGGTGCAAAGAAGTGCGCCGATCTGCTCGCCGACTTCCAGGAGTGTGCGTTCATGACGAAACAGATCGCCAGATTCCGGGTGAGTTTGGTTTGGCGCGAATGCGGTGTCACTAGTATAAGATTTGTGAAGTTTTAACGTGCACCACTTGCACCTCTTTCCCGACAGGCGATGCGAATGGAAAGACACCGTCAAGGATGGAATGGGGAGCGCAAGGGTGATGGATACTATGCGCCACCACCGCGCGTCGATTCGTACTAGAGCAATGAAAATGAGGCCCTAACCATAGAGGAAGGCATATTTCTTGTAAATTATAATGGAAATACATTCAACAGTCCAACTATAACTGCGATTACTGGAGTGTTTCTTTCATTGCGAATAAATCAATTTCAATTTGTTCATTGAACTTTATCTTTGCATTTCCATCGATCTTTATTCACCAACGTACCGTCTTTCTTGTCCTCCCATTCCTATTAGAGCGTGTCTATCATCCTTGCTGGACATCCTCTCATTGCAACACACGAATGTTAATATAACTACCAGCATACTTTCTCACCGTTCAAAACCAAAGGAACACAATAGTGTAACATGCACACCATTCAATAATGTTTGCTCAAGCTTTTCCATCTGTATCCTACCACCCTGCCGAAAAAGAGTTCCACAGGATGTATCGGTCAGTTTCGAGTGTCCATCTCTGTGTCTGTATGAAAATGCTGATTAAAAATTTTCCACGTAAAAAAACCGCACATCAATACCAACTCGTCATCAAAATGCTGCACGCACTATCGAATTAGAAAAAAACCACTTCAATGCCAGTTAAGTTTTCTCTCACCAATTTTTAAACATCATTCAGTATTTAATTCCATAGCAGTGTCTAAAGAATCTGCACAGTCTGAAGGGAATATCCTGTACACTCACAATTATCTGCACATCTCCTAGCTGTTTTCCTGTTAATGTTTATGTTGTTTTACTTTGCTTGATTCACTAAGTCTGTTTTATTGTGGGCTATCGTATTGTTTTTCGGGGGCTTTTTTGTTCTTAAACTATAAAACGTATAAAAGTAAAAAAGTCTCTTCGTTGGAGAAAACGCGGAAGGGGACGCAGCGTGCGGATGAAAAGGATTAGCATTCTTCTCAGTAGTCCACGATCGCTTAATATACTTGTTTAAAGAAAGTGGGCATGCCCTCATTGTTCCTAACCTGCTTAGAACGAACTGCTTTCATAAACGTTGGAGAAAGTGATTCTCCACTTCTATCGTGCCCACTCTATGCGAGAAGATGTAACACTAAACAAACAATAGAACTTTGTAAGACGATTTCAAGTTCAAACACAAAATCAAACAAAATATCCCACCAACCGCCCCGAAACTTGTGGGCTTTTGTTGTGTCCCTTTCTGTTCTCTAATCACTCAGCCAACCATGTGATAACACGATGTACTTTTCTGTTCCTCTGGTGCACGATTTTCATTCCTTGACACTCTATGGGGATGTCCGTTTTCCGTCTCTGCTCTACTTTTACCTCTTACATACGTATGAGTATGGGCACGGTTTTCTGAATGATCGTATGACTTTTTGACAGGCTTTCCGTTCCTTTTACCACACACAATTTCCTTCCTATCTGCCTCATTACTTATTGCTAGAAACAATGTCATTATTTTTTTCTAATTTTTCCTCTCATCTTCCTTTCTCTCTCTCTGTTTTCCTAGCTCTCTATACGATGATTTGTTGTCTCACATAAACAAATTGTGTTGTTTCCCTCCGACGTCAGCATTTCGACCGATGGTAACGTCGTAGCTTACTAGATGCTGCAGGCTGTTCTCGATCTCATGCACAGATCGATCAGACGCCCTCGAAGGGATGCTGTTTATGTTATTGTTGTTGGCGCCGACGGTTCAGTAGTGGTTGGAAACGGGTCGGCAAACGCTCTACTTTAGTTTGGCATAGAAATCGACCTGGTCGTTGAACCAACTATAGTACTGAGCAGCAGCCTGTTGGGTACTGTTGAAGACTTTCCCCAAGCTTTCCGGAGATAACTGCCCACTGTACGGAGAAAAAGAGCGGATAAGTGAAGGAGAAAACATTGGTCAAAATTATTTTTAGTGATGGCAAGGATGATAGTTGTACGCGGCAATGAGACGGGATTCAGTTTGAATATCACAACCAAGCAAGGTCCCATCGATAAAAAGCATTCCCTTTATCACACTTACACAAACACCTTTGTCTTGAAGAACTCGTACGTGTGCTTGTAGGCATTGGTGGTAAAGGTGCACACGGTGTCGCAGAGGGTACACGAAGCATCGCTAATTTTCTTCGGTAATCCTGGTGCGTACTGCTCAACCTGAAGCAAAAACACGGAGCAGGCAACAAATCCAAGTCAGTGCCAATAGAAAAACGCAGACACATGTGAAGAATACTTACGTAAAAGGCCCCATCTGCGAGCTTTTGGGTGGCAAACACCTTCGCACTGGCGAAGCCCTTCTTGGCACCATTCCAGAGAACTTTACTAAAATCTATCGAAAATTCTACGTATGGTCCAAGAGCCTGCGAGTTGGAGAAGAATAAGCATAAGAAAGCGGGGTTAATTAGGATCAAATGAGGTAGAAAGTAGCAACTTCTCCTTCCGTACCTTGCTCGTTGCCTGATAGTACACCGGAACGTTCGCTTCGGCCCACTTGTAGCCCCGGGCGCTGTACTTCATCGAGCAGGTCCAGGCATCCTGCACCGCCGGCAGCAGACCGGCTTGTTTCAACGTTTGTCCCGTCAACGACGCCTCGAACTTGCCGCCGGCCCGATACGTGTCGTAGCCGACCAGTGCACCGGTGATGCCGAACAGCAGGAATGTGCTCAGCAGCAATTTGCAGAGAACGGACGTCACCGAGGAGGAAGTTTTACTGTTCGCTTTTCCGGACGATTGCTTTTTCTTCGACTTGGCCTGGGCATCCTGAAATTATATAGGTAGCGAGAATGTGGGAAATAAATGTTAATCCTTGTGATCCAACCCAAAGATTGTTAACTATACATGTTTCAAATTCGATTGGTTGTAGAATTAACGCTTGTTTGAATATTTCCATCCAACCGGGGAGGGGGAAAATTACCTTCTTCTGGGGTTGGGTTGTGTTTTGCGCCTTCTGTTTCTGGTTTTTCTTTTCGGCGGTTTTCGATGCCATTTTCAATCGACTGTGCAAACACCAACGGATTCAACTAACAGATAGTGTGGCGCGAAGCGATGGGGGAGCTGGAGAGATTGGGCTGGTACTACTAGACTATCTTAGTTTTGTACACTTTACACTTAAAAACACACTCGTTTGTGGCGCGTTTTCTCGCTCGTTGGAATGAAACGTATATAGTCACGATCACGGGGGACGGTGAACAGGAATGCAGCAACTAACGGGGCACGAAAAATTCGGAAACTATAGCAACGAAGCAACCCAACGCGATCACGACTAACTTATATCTTTTCTTCTCCTTCTACTCCTTGAGGGAGGGGGTGTATTATACACACCACTAAGTGCTCTTAGTTTATCCAAGCCCTTTATTCCAATCTCCCATTCCTGATTTTTTTAAACTGTTTACAAACTGTCTGCCTCTTGTAACCGGCTCAGTATTTGTTCGTCAGTGAGTTCGACAAGCGAACTGACTACGAACCTGATAGGTTGAGAGGCACTTGAGCTAATAAACCAATGCTTTACGAGTTGCGAGTAGAATAGCTCGTGTTCCACGGAATTCACGTTTCATTTACGTTCTTCAAAGGACGCTTATTATCTCAAACAAGAACGAGGTCTATCGTACACGATTAATAATGTTGCAATGGATTGATAAGGTCCTTCGTGTAATAGTAGTAGTAGAGTAAGGGTATGAAGGGTCATGCCCTACCGGAAGGACAGCAATTAATCGACGTAAGGTTTATGCGTTTAAACCCTCAAACCCACCAGAGCTGCATAGCATTGAGGAAGCAGACTGCTCGACCGACGCGAGTTACCTCCACAAATTCGTTTTGCTAATGAGTGTGCTAATGCTACCATAACGGAAAAAAGGCGTAACGGTAGGGAGGCAAAGAAACACGTGTAAATTATTGCAAGCATAGTCTGCTTCGAAACATTCCTATACCATGCACCTCAGATCAAGCGATGCACTCAAACATTTTCAATACGTTTTTACGCCATGTCACAGGAATGCTGGCATGTTTTTTCTTACTGCTCCACAATGCCCCCAAAACTTATTCTTCGAGCATAAAAGAGGAGTTATTTTTTTACCCGTTGCTTTCAATTGTTTCCACGTGTCCTTGTACTTTTTGCTAAAAATAATCCCAACCACCATGTTCAAATTGAAATCTATCGTATCTGTCCTTTTTCCCAAACTAGTGTGTTTTGGTTTGCTCATTGATACCAACCGTGTGGGGAGGTGTGTACGTTGTATGGGAAAGTGCGTAAAACAGTTATTTTTAAACGACCTCGCCTACGTCACCCTCCGATCGAACGATGATCAATCGATCATGCGCATCTCCCGATCGCACAAAAGCCTATGCGTTTACGCATCAAATTCGAGATTTCTATGTGATACGAGATGCAACTGCTTCTCACTGCTTGCATCGAGAAATCCGCCCCATGGAGCTTACGTAAGTGCATCGCGCCGGGTGTAAATGACTTTCGGTTTGAGATCCAAGTACTGGGCAAACAGGCTCATTGTACGGCATGGAAACCGGTACATGTTGGTAGTGCAGTACATACTAGTGTTCAACAACACGACAAAAGCGGTTCGCGCTATTGCGCCGTATTGTACTTTCTTGATCGCTGCGCCTACTCAGGTATTACAGCGCAGGATCATACCCGACAAACAATTTTCGTAAGTAATATTTTCGAACAAAATCCAGGGCTTGCTTTACCAACTTCATCAAAACCAAAAGTTGTACCACCAAACTCGTCGTGACTTTCTAAAAGAACAACCTAGAAACTTGGCATGAAAAACCGGTGATCTTTGCGCTCTACAGGTGCCCCGACATTGGTTCGTCAGCGTCCTGCATTTTGGTCAATTTCTGGGCTCTTTAATGACCGCTTTAATGAACATTGTCGCCCGAACCAACTCATTACTGCTAGCTGCGCAGTGTTCCGGACCTGAACCTGGGGGTTTCGAAACGATCCGTCTTGATAGGCAAGTTTTTGTTTACGTGTGACACATATTCCGATTCCAAAGTAACAATCGTGAGCTGTATACAATGGCAAATATTTTGACAACATGAGCTTGATTTTGTTAAAATAAATTTACAAACCCTGGTTTTAAAATGCAGGGGGATCGTGGATAGAACAAACCCTGCTCTTCCAGACGTTTCTGCAAATGTGGCCACGCGGCAGATTTGTACACCGGTTGAGATATTTTTCCCCGATAGGTTCCGAATTGCAATTTAAAATTACACCATGTGTACGATACGATGTTATCAGTTAGCTTGTTGCATTTCAAAATGAAACCGTAACCTGCAACAAGTGAGGTGGCACCATTCGACTGGTGTGTTGCTTATCATCTCGAAGAGACTCGAAAGTGGCACGAAGTTCAATCATGAATTTCGCGGTCTCGTCTCGCGGTGGACATTTCCGCTCTCATTGCCACTCACGGCGAGCCACATCATCTACGAGAGGCAAAAACAGCTGTTCCATCAGCTCGGGAAGAGACGCGCGAGCGTGAGTAAAGTTTGTTGAACGGCATCCACCGGGATTAGAGCGATATCTCGCGGCATCATCGTTACCATCGATAAGATGCAGTTTTATATTATGAATCGTTATCAGGCTAATTTATGGCCCCGAAATATTGAATTCCGAGCGAGGGCGAAGGTTGGCTTCGAACCCCTTAGCCACTGTCGTTGAGGTTTGCAGGAACCCAAACCAGCAAAACAAAAAAAATCTTAAAATAAACAATCGACGTGGATTGTTTGTGTGGCGTGAAGAGAACGTTTTTGATTCATTTGCCTTTTTTAAAGAATGGCATCATTTGCAACCGTGTGGGTTTTGGGGTGCATGAAAACTACAGCGATGTATGATGTCACCGCGTGGCAAGAATGTCCGTGGCGAATTAAATGCAAAACAGGTTTGAATTCAATTATCAATCATTAATATTGCCTGTACTGTAATTATGTATAAAAGTTTAATTGTCATTCGCTTATTGCTTTTATGTGAAAATTCGTTCTTATTCTAAATATCCCTTACGGGGAAAGGTATTGACTGTACAGATCCAACTCTTTCTAAACCGGAACGAATCCTAATTAAGGACTTCTCTACGTTCACATAACATAGCCTAACAAACGATATTTGCACACGAAGAAAGCGCGCACAAGGAACTTTCTCTTATAGGTGTACATTCGGCCAGCCCACCCTCAAAAGCACACACCCCCTTCGCTGCCTTCTATGGCTGGAGAGTTTGCATGCCAACAATATCCACACGCTCAGCGGTTCACATAATCCACGGCGGTGGCCCTTATCGGACGGGCACGTCTGCCGGTAGGTACTTGCCAGGGTCCGGTATTTTTCATTAGGCATGGTAGACGTGTGTAAGTGTAACCCATCATCGCGGGTCGCAGCCACGTTAGCAGCACCAGCACGCAACACCCCTAAAGTGGGAAGCGCATCGCCACAAGAGCCGATTACTTAATGGTACCGTTAAAAAGCGGTCGACGAAGCAGGTAGGTGCGATGGAAAAGTCGCCGATCTTTGCCTGCTGCGATGATGCTGAGAGATGATGCTTGGTAGTTGAGACAGGTTTCCTCTGCCTCCTTCTAGACGATGGTTCCATTCTTCTTCTCAACCAACCATAGTAGGCAATGAGGTGACGAACTGTGCCCATTTACAAGACGCTGATTTGAGAGTGTGTGTAAGAAAACCGGCAACCACTGGGAACCACCTGTATCCGTTCACCTCAGCAACTCAGATCCGCCGAAAAGAAAGCGATGGCACGCGGCGCAGCTAAGCTGATTCACGAGCACGTAAGTATTCGTTGTATTTCAACGTCGCGATTCAGTTTCGACTTGCACCGGCATCAAAATCACCGGTCTAAAAGATGTGTACCGGTGTGTTTGTGTACCGATCTCCCTTGCACCGGATCGATTTAAATCGCGATCATTAAAAGCAGCATCTTGAAGCGTTCGACAAAAGAAACGATTGTCTTCAATCGAGTAAAGCCTACAACATGACATTGAAAATCTCTTATGGCAGAGGCAGGCTTTTCTTCGCCGCTCAATAGAACATCGGACGTGTTGTTGAACAGTTTTCTCGTTTACGAAGGGAGATAAAGAAAGCGATAACACACCCTGCGCAAAGCGCATCCAGTCGACCGGTTTCTCCAGAAGTGATCGTAGTCTGCCTCTCTATTAATACTATACGAAAGTCTTCCTTTCCAATAACAAAATACATTTCTCGATAGACCCGTTGTGGTACACGTCATTGTCCTAGCTTCACTCTTCGCCAATTTCCTGTCGGAACAGAGCAGATATTAGCGAGCCCCCCAGGGGCGGAACATTTTGTAGTGATGATGTTGAACAAATGGTGCAACCAATTCACTCCTTTGCTACGATCATCGTCATCGAAAGCATGGGATTGAAGAGGCGAAACCGCGAGGAAAGTTTGCTCCAGAAAACGTTTCGGCGCATGGCATATAGGGGGTTAAATCGCGGATCAGACCGGCTCGCCAAACCGATTCCTCACATCGTTAACACACCAGTTCCACACGGTGGACAGATAAGGCCACGTAAAACGTCGCTTAGAACGTAACGGTCCACTGTCCCCGGCAGCAGATTTAATGAAAAGAGAGGAATAAAGAGAAACCAGTAGTGGGTTGGAAATGGTTTTAGAAAGTTTTGTCTTAAATTTAAACTCTTTCAATCACCTCTTTGGTTTTAACAACTTTCGGCGTTAGAAAGTGGCATTTTCTCTGTGGTGTATAATGGGTCCGGATTCTTATTCTTGATAAATGCAGTATAGAATTGTTAAAAGGTCGAAAAACTTTCCATGATTTTACGTAAAAAGAAGCGGATCCATCAAAACCGTGTATTTAAACGTCAGATGGCACGTTTTTACACCGCATTCGACAAAAAAAGGGAGGAGGGTTTAAGATATATCGATTTTTCCTCTTCGCGCGTCCCTCCGCACAAAGGGATGGCTGGCATAGGATGGGTTCGCATGGCCAGGGCTCGAAATTAGGGGCAGCGAGTCTCGAATGATTCTTCTTCGTCCTCGCGCGTTTGGCAAATCTTAATACTGGCCGCTGTTGTATGGTGTTTGCAACCGAAGGTCGATAATCTCGTCGACCCTTCGGCGTTTCCCGACTGTGCCGTTCTTGCGCCCAGCACTCCAGTTCGTTTCGGCGGGCATAACATCACTTGTAAAACACTTTCCACTGCCCCGCGGAACTGCCCATGCTACGCGTCACATGCACACGGCAGCATAAGAATGCATCAGCATGAGAATTAAAACCTAACTTTAACTAAAGCGGTTAAAATTCTATAAGCACAAGGCTGGGCACATCGAGGAAACACCGTGTACGCACCACACACCGCGCCATACCTCTTGCACCCTCCTCGACGAAGCATGGCGTTAGTGGATGCTTAACCCCCGAGTAGAAGAGAGAAGAAAAAATCTTTTTTGCTGGAAGCACACTTTTGATACACCGCACACTAAACGATGTACAGCCGATGTGTGTCGGCGGAATACGGCTTTCACTCTATTTTGCGAAACCAACCGTGGCAACCGTGGCACTAAACAAGCTAAACCGATTTTTCGACGAGGAAGTGAGAAGAAAAAACGGCAACGACAAAATGCGTGGCTTCACGATGCACAAGCATAAAATCAACTGACACTTAACGACCGATCTGGACGACGCTCGTGGAGTCCTCAGGGAAGTGGAACGGAGTGCGGGTACAGGGCGGAACGCCTGAACCGTCGTGTTGTCAAAATCCGCTTTCGCGTTGGCAATGGAGTAGGTTTATACCGGCTGCTTCAAGTGAGATAACTGATTGAGCGAGATTCAACCTCACCTGGTGGATTTAAAATGGCTTAACGGTCGTTTTGCTCCGAAAAATTATATTCTCCAGAAAAAAAAATTAAAATATTAATTTAAGCTAAATAAATTATGGAGATCATTGGATTGAGTCGATTCCTAGAATCCCTGCATTTTCAACCAGCTGATATCCGAAATATTTGTTTAGATACGAAACATTGTTTCACATACCTTTACGGCGGCGGTAAGCGATTTTAATGCTTTCGGCGTCTTTTTAGCTTGTGATATCTCGCTGTTGATGTTATCCACCTCTGCCAGGAACCGGTGGAAGTGTTTTTCATAAAAAAGTTTTTTGCAATAGTCTTGTGTTGAGTTATCTGCGAAAAAAAAAATTACACATGATCGGTAACATGTTCCTGCTCCATAGTGCTGAATAAATACTTACTTAAATACTCCAATATGGCCAATGATTGGGGAAGACTCTGTCGATACAATCCAAGCCATACCGCGGCCGTTTCGGGATCCTCGTAAAGACACAAAATCAGACCATAGTAGATCATGTCCGGGCGCGTGATGAAGGAAATGTTTTTGAACAGCATCGCAAAAGTCGCCGATGGCTTGGGCGAGCTGAGCACGTACCGTTCGACCAGCATCCGTGCCGCTTCGTCCAGCTGCCGGGATGATTTCTTTCGTGTCGTCAGCGAACTAAGGATGGTGAGGAACTCGCTACCACCTAGACCGAGTCTATAAATAAGCGTAAGCGACAACAATACCCTAAGTGGTGATAGTTCTACACGATTGATGATATCTGCTGGCATGCAAGCCAACACACTGGCCCGTTTCGTTAGGTTCTAAAATTTATGGGTTCACCCTGCCTTCGCTTTTTGTCTGTTCCTTCGGTATTCAATAAAAATACCGGCCTATCAAACCCGCCGGCCCTTTGAAATGTGATACATTTCGTCACAATTCGGTGCAACAAGTTGCGGTTCTTGCATTGACAGCAAAGTTACAACACAACTCAAGGTATTAGGATAATCTCTTTGTTCTAGAAAGATGAAAATTCGAAGGATTTACGCGTAGTCCGCGTGTCTAGGAAACACACGTTATTTCATACTACTTTTACATTCGACAAAATAACGGTTGCAGAGAGCATATCTTATAAAGTTATATTTTTGGAATGATCCAAGAATAAACTTTGTTCGAGAGTAAGGTAAATTATGATATTCCATCATTGAAATTAGTTGAAATTGAAGCCCGATGAAGCCTATAAGATGTTGGTTTATATTGGTCTTACTTACTTTTGATTGCGGTGCATCTTTAAAATGCGATGAACGTATTCACAAGCGTACCAATTGTAGTTCTCCATATCAATAACCGGCACCATAATATCTTGCCACACCTTCAACCCAATGTCTAGGTCAGAGAAGCCGCCTTGTCCAAGGGCCCACAGTAAGCTTAGTCCTATATCCGGACGGTTCTGGTAGGAGTTCCTCAGGATTGCGTTTCGAGCCAGGTTGTTGACGCAGACCGTAGGATAGTGCGTTGCGATCGCCTGCAGTACCAGCTTAGTGCCAACGTAAGGAACATTTTTATTCATTTCGCTGGCCAGGTTGGAAAGGCTGAGATCGTAAAAGTATTTCACATTCTCCTCATCTGCAGTCATAATACAATCGTCGATGACTTTACGTAGATCCTCCGGCATCGATTTGTACGGATAGCTGATCGATTTGCCAAGGAACACCGGATTCCATTCGCGAAACCGTAGTTTGTCGTTTAACATCCCGGTCAGTGCTTTGAGCATCATCAAATGATTGTCTTTGAAGTTCACATTTACAGCCGTTAGTTGAGAGTGTAGGTCGGAGGCGTTGATCGCACGCAGGGCCGGATCGAAATCCTTCATAGCTCTCATATGGAACGTTCCACCGACGACAGGATCCCTTGATAAATCTCTTTGATTTTTGTCTGATTCTTTCGATTCAGATTTGCTATTTCCTTGCGATTGTTGGGGCTGCAGGTGCGGACCGAGGACAGGAGTTGCTGGTCGTTTACCAGAATCTTTTTCATTTGGTTTTAGGTCCTTGTGATTAGTATTCTTGAAATTAGGGTAAAACTTTGCCAGCAAATCGTCCTTCACATCGGTGTAAAGCGCACAAATAGAGTCCATTGAATCTAAAAATATAACCGTAAAACAGGATGGATAAAAAAGGAATAGCCTTTTGCCACTTTCAGCCACAGTCACGAAGTGCTACCGGTGTACGGTGCGTTCGGCGACAAACTAAGAACTGAAGGACCGCAACTAACTCTTCTAAATCGGAACCGATCCCGCGATTGCATTACGCACGATCGGCTTTGGAATTGGTTACCGTGTGGGGTTCGTTCCACCGCCATCTCCGCCAAGGCAAAAACATCTTTTTAGTTTCTTTGTTGACGTCCACAACCATAACTATTTCTACTGACGTTCCGAACGCACTGTTCTCCCCCCTTTATCCCGTTGGCAAAGGGGTCGTTCCAAACTTACCTTCTATTTTTGGACCCTTGAGAAGAGGTTCATCTTGGGGCTGTTGATTCTTTTTATCGCCCGTCTGTTTACGGCCTTTCTTCTGTTTGCCAACAACCTCCCATTCGGTAGACATTACGATCGGTGGTAGGTGTTTTGGGTTGCAATAAAGTTGATGTCGAACGAACTAGTTCACCGCAAAGCGCACCCGGTGGGGAATTAATTGGAATAAGAAAAGGAACACTAGACACAACGAAACAACACGCAGCGTTATCACAAACAAGCTGGATTATCGCAAAATCTGTTAACACCAATAAATTCCTACAAATTTGTTGGCAGTATTTAGGAGAAACAGCAGGATTAAATAAAGGACATCACCGCGTTTACCAAATCTGCAGACAACAACGCGAGGAGTTCTGACAGCCGGCTGCTGATGTTTGTTTTGGGTTTCTTTGCTACGTCACCACAGTACTTGCCATGCTTGTAGAACTATATTTTATTTTCAACTTTATTCACAAATGCTTGTCCATAAACTATGATGAATATAGAGAAACTAATAAATCAATTTTAGCCATGCATCATTGACGCAGCCTTTAGTTGAAAACAAGGAGAATAACCTAATTAAAGAGGAGATTAATTGTTCTTGGGCCGATTGCTTTTACGTTATTATTTTTTTAAACAACTTACTTACGCTAACAATTTAATTCTACTTAAAAATTGGAACAGAATGCCTCGACGCAAAATTATACAAAACCTGGTGTTGGAATTGCGTAAGGCATTATTAGAACCACCACCGGAGAAGAGAATTTTGGTTCCCCAGATTCCATTGCTAGATTTTTGCTATGCACAAATTTTCAGTTTTTATTGGTTTGGTTTTATCACATAATTGTTGTTGAGGGAAATGATATATCACGTCATAAGTAGAGCAGTAATATGATTTTCCAGTACGGCTTGTGCCAAATTCGCATTGTTTTTAACTGCCAATGAATAAGCCGATTCACCGTCCTCGTTGGTGTCCGTAAAACT
This sequence comes from Anopheles coustani, assembly GCF_943734705.1. Classification (NCBI taxonomy): domain Eukaryota; kingdom Metazoa; phylum Arthropoda; class Insecta; order Diptera; family Culicidae; genus Anopheles; species Anopheles coustani. The sequence goes on from NC_071289.1 coordinate 26,606,347, forward strand.
TGCACCGCCATTCAAAAGTTCGTTGCAGGTATGCGGATGATTACCAGCTGCGGCATACATGAGTGCCGTGTTACCCACAATGTCCATGTGATTTATCGAAGCCCCCTTTTCCAGAAGAAGCCGAACGATCTCATTGTGACCTCCTGCGCCGGCCAGTAGTATGGGCGTTATCATATCAACTGCCTGTCTGTTGACATCTGCTCCACACCTGAAGTTGATAAATAATAACTGCATCTGGGATCTTGTCGATTCAACTACGGACGTGCATACTTTATCAGGATAGTAGCGGCGGCTAGTTGTCCGTAATAGCAAGCCCAATGGAGAGGAGTGAATTGGTTCGAATCCGGAACATCGACAGCATGTTCAGACCTTACCTGCTCCTCGGTTATCTCGCCTTGTCCGGTTTTTTCGTGAAAGTTAAGACATATTTCACTGGGAATGTTGGCTTCGGTGTTCCCGCGCTGCAGGTTTGTTAGCACCGTATTGGACGGTTTGTACGGTAGAAATGCGCTTTTCCGTTTGCCACTTGCCAGGAGCAAGGGATTGAAATCCATTTTTCTGCCCAAAACAAATGTAATTCGCATTAATCATAGTCTGGGAAGACAAATTAAATATGTGCTATTTACCTATCTTCATCAGAATTCGGCGAGGAGCTCATTGCAAAGAGGTAACAACAAACGAAACAAATTTAGTTTCGTAAACAAACAATCTGCTTCTGGTATGCCATATGCTACCACGATATATAGAGGACTAAGGTGCATGCATGTAGCATTTTGTGAAGAGCAAAGGAGGTACCTCAATCGCTCCGATCATCTCACGCGCATTTGATTCATCAAGCTCTCGCGCATTTTGTTCAAAAAGAAAAAAATTTTTTCGACGAATCAACAACCTAAATTAAGACTGCTAAGGATCAAACTATTTGGTTTTATTTCGATCAGTTAAAGAAAAAAAATAAACAGAATAAGACCAATTGCACAATTTGCTATATTTATTTAAAGGCACATATCAATCTTACTACTACAGATTTCCTACCATCAAACAAAAAATCTTAGTTGTGAAATGTTTTTGTGAAACTGCTAAAACGAATGTTACTCGTCGCGTTACTCCTTTTCCTCTTCCTGTAAACGTAGAATATCCGCTTTGTTCATAAAATAGTAGGTCGGCTGGCGTCCTTTCAAATCCTTAAGTACTCGTTTGGCGCCATTCTTTATCAGTATGCGGCTGAGGGCTTCCACGTTGCTTACACCCATGGCGTAATGCAGCGGAGTGCGATCCAACTGTTTAGAAAATATACTTTCCGTTCTGAAAAATGGTCTTAAAATGTCTACTTCATCGAACTCACGTTATCTCCAATTCTGAGGGCCGCCTTAAAGTTGGATGCCAAAAAGTCTACAATGTCCTCGTTTTCCATGAGTATTGCTATATGCAGTGAGCAGCGTCCTGAAAATACATAGTTGGTGTATGGACGTGAAGAAAGGCTTACATAAACTGGTCCAATTTACTCATTTACCGTAGTAGTTCTTCGCACGCACAAGTTTAGCCCCATCCGGTAGTTTTGTCAGATTAACAACCGCCTCAAACTGCTTTTGCCGGATTGCAGTGAGGAGATTTTCTCGATTCTCCTGCAATGTGATGTACGTATGATTTACAATTATAATGAAATTATCCTTTATTATGGCGTTACACATGTACCTCAAAAGCACGCACGCCCTCCAAAAACCGTACTATGTCCTGAAAGCCTCTATCACTAGCCACTTGTAATATAGGAACACCGTCCGGTGCAACGACATCAACGATATGGTCGTATCCTTCCAGGAGCATTCCATTTAAAGCCTCGAGATCACCTACCGGGGATAAAAGAACAATTATTTTATTAAAAAATAAGTAAAATGGCCATGACCATCGATCAAAATTATAATCAGTAGCAGTACCTCTAGCGACCAGCCCGATCACATAGCGATCGATTTCTTTTGCATTGTCCGGTTGGGTTGCTTGCAGGGCAACATCCCGCGCCGTACGGTATAACTCATCCCTGTAGGTGATGTTCGTTCCGGACTCTTCGATAAGCTGTATCAAGGCGTTTCTGCCGTGGGATCGAGCACACGCGAAATGAAGCATGCTCTGTCCATGCTCATCCTACGTGAGATGAAATCGTGGTAAATTCAACTCACGTCCTCAAGTACCGCCTTCCGGAGAATGCCTACATACCCGATCATCGGACGGTGCTGGCACGATGTCCGATTCTTCGGGTGACGGTTGGTTCTCATCCCTAACGGTCGGTTCCATCGGGGGCGGCGGATGAGATAGCGAGCCGCCGTCCGGCAACACCTGCTTACTCGAGCTTTCCAGATCCTGTTCGGCCGACTGGTTGACGCTGCCTTCTATTAAATTGTTGTTTGTATCGTTATCCGCCTCCTTGCGACCCGTACCTGATTTCTGGTTGGCAAAGTTAAACAAATAGTTCGCCAAGTAGGTGACGGGGTCCGGGGGACGTTTGTTGGCAATCTCGGTTAGTCCTTTAATTAGCGGATCGCCAAGCGCTAAACGGTGATACGAGAAATAAACGTTGGTCATAGTAATTAAACTTCAGATTTTCTTTTTAAGACATATCTTACAAGTAGCCAAATATCGTCCCTCTTCTGTGCGGAATAATGGTATCTCCATCTGTTGTTCACCGAGTTCTGGAAGGGACAAAATGGCAGGAAATATAAATGAGTGTTCAATAGAAATACAATATTACTACAAAAACCAAAAGACATTCACACGCAGCAAATTATTGTACTAATTAAATCGAAACATTGGGTGCGAAATGAAATGTGTCTACGGTGTTACGCAATTTAGGAGAAACGCAAAGTACATGGTAAGATACGATCATGCATTTATGAAACCATTTTCATCTGCGAGGATTGTCTTGTGTCATCCTTGCGCAAGCCTATTGTTTCGAACAGAGGCAGCAGTTGATACAACACGCGCATACGGGAGGGTCGGATACAGTAAATGGTTGATGTAGCATTAATTACAATCGGTAAATATCAATGGAGAGTAAAATGAGACAGATAGGGAGATAGAAGGAAGGAAAGAGAAGAAGAGCACAAATGTTTAAGTAAATTTTAAATGATTTGAAATTGCTTGCTTCCATGTTCCACACCGGCACATGTGTTGGTTAAATTACGTAATGAACTTGTAGATTCTTACGAGTATGACTTCGAAAATTAGTAAAAAGCACCACCAACCACCGAACGAAACAACGACATGAGCACACCACATAGGGAGCATGAGTGGTTTGCCGTCTCCCCAAGAAAGCATAGTCTTGTATGTACATAAACGGGTAAAACAAACCATGTTAGAAAAACGATAATGGTGCTACTAACCCGGTTGTGATTTACGTTCGCTCCACTGTAAGCTCTTTCCTTGCGTCATCTCCCGATCTTGGACTCTTTTTAAGGTTCTCCGTTTAACTTTTGGTACTACGAAATGAACGATGGGCTTGTATCATATGGGTAGTTCTTTCCGCTCTGCTTAGTTGGAGCGGTGTAAAGTAGTCAGTACTCCACTTTCGTATACAAATCTACCACAAAATCTGGGGGGTTCTTGTTCTACAATCAATAGCAGCACCCTATGAGGCGTGTAATCTGCAACATCTAACTCGAAACGCCATCGCCGTGTGGATAGCACTTTAATGGAGAGCTAAGATGAGGGAGATGGAGAGGGGGGGGGGGGGGGGGGGGGTTTAATGGAAGTCCAACGATCCGGTTCAGTTCGGTGGCACGGACCCATCCGTCACTAGGCTATGCTTCTTCTTACGAAATATACGCAACAGCGTGGCGGCAATGTGTAGGGAATTGGACATGGACAGTTCCTTCTCGAGGGCAACGATGTTCGTGATGGCACTGCTAAAGTCTTGGAAAAGTTGCCACTCGGTCTGGGCCATACTGCGCATGTTGCACATCCGCACCGTCGGCAGATCGTCGGCCGTGAAGAGGTGAAGCCCGCGGACGACGCACAGATGGCGTAGGTTCTCGCGCTCCTTACGCAGATGGATCAGGGCGAGCGTGAGGGTAAACTTAAGGCCCGTGCCGAGAAACGAGGGCCTCGAGAGCAGATTGCCCAGGAAGTAGCTGTGCTTGAAGGGGATCCGTTCCTCGAGGTAGTTCATGGCACGCCCAACCTTCGAGTAGGCCGTACCGATGGAAGCTGGATCCTTGCTCGGCGTGCAGCAGAGCAACCGGAGATGGTCCTGTGCGTTGACCCACACGGCCAGGTTTCCCTCGAGGCTGACGTATACTCCACGCCCGTACGGCCAGTAGCGTCCGTTGATGGCGATCGATTCTGCCGTCTGGTAGGGATCGGTATGATCAAGCAGAGGAATCAGCAACCCATTCGCCGCCAGTACGGTTCGGATCTCCGATGGATTCTCCAGAATTTCGTTCATGCTGTAATACGTCCCGAGCTCGGTCTCTCCTACGGCTCGCACGAAGTCCATCGATAGCACTTTGGCTGTGATGAGTCGTTCAACCTGCTCCAGCTGGGCAATGCCGAGGTTGAGTGGAAATTCGTACGCGTCCAGGTTCCGGGCGCACTCCACGATACAGCCCGTGATGTACTTGCCCGAGGTGTCCAGATTGAGCTGCACACTATCGGGGTTCTCGCGTAATGTGTTCCCATTGTTGGTACTCGAGGCCGGTGGTGAGCTCTGACCTGTTCCAGCTCCGTGCGGCTCCAGGTCATTGACGATATACCGCGGGAAGTATTGCATCGGTGGATGGGGCATAAGCGGTTGCGTCAGCTCCATACAGTGTACGTCCTTGATTAGTGGCACGAGAAACTCTTGGAACACGACAAACACATCGTAGTCCGGCATGACGATGCCCACGTTCAGATCTTCATCCAGCCGCTTCTCCTTGGTGGCCTTTTTCATCGCGGGCCAGATGACATCGAACAGATTGTGATCGAGCCGGGTCTGACGCTTCTTGATCTTGTCGAAGACGCTACGTTTGAGGAAGCGCGCCAAGTAGGATGTGATCAGGATCCGCAGCGAGCACGCACTGCCCGGTACGCTGTTCGTTGGCAGTCCGACCGAGCGGACTAGGTCATCGATCGGTTCGTGGATAATTTTGTAACACCGCTCGAGCGTTGTCAGCGTGTCGACGTCGTCCAGTGGACGACGAGCACTGTGCAGATCGTCGGGCACTGTTCCAAAGGTGAGGATCGGATGGCGATTGAATTGGATTTCTAATTGAGTAATGTGTTTGTTTCGCTTCGTTCTACAACTAAAAAATTCAGTGGAGCACTGTCGCTAGGAACAGGTGCATACCGTATAATTAAACTAAAACGTGACATCCCAAATGCTTGAAAAATGGTTTCAAAGAAAGGGATGACTGAGACTACATTTTTAAAAAGGTTTATGTCTAGTAAAACGTAAGAATACTCAAGGAAAATGTTTAAAACAATCTAGTTTTGGTATAAAACGTTTTGTTGTGAGAAACCGAAATGGTATAATAATTTAAAAAGCAAACTCATCATTCCAAAACCACGTTCGTGATATAATACTTAACATGGGCTCCGTGCATTGTGTTCACATTTTCAATTATTAATTTCCGCTTCAAAAAAGTGAATCACATAGGGTTGAGCAGTACGCAATAATCTGTATCCTGTGATCGATTTAACAAAACTTTCGAATTTACGTACGAATTTAGATATTATACCAACACATTTATAGAATCATTGTTGTATCAACTTTACAATGTTGCCGACATTGACTTTAGCTCGTCTATTCACAATTTCCTATTCCTAAATATATTTGAAGCACAACTTTGGGGATTCTATTTCAGTCTTTTTCTTCTTCTTTGCCAGCGTAACGATCGTCTTCGACCATGGCTATCCCATTAATGGGCTTATTAGAATTGTTCCCTTTGCGTGCGACTTATTTTAAATTTGACGAATAGAAACTATGAGGTATTTATCACTTTAATTAGTGGATCCTCACAAATATAGCACAACAGTAAGAACTTCTGTATAATTAACATGTGTGCTTAAAACCATGACATATTGTTCTCCTTTCCCAACTATTAAATTAAGCACACATTTTATATTCTTTTTTATAACATTTTTGGTTCAATTCAGCTAGAGAAGGAGAACAACTTTCTTAATTTTAGACAAAAATCTAGGAACAAATGACAGTGTTATATCGATTCGATGCGAACTTCAAACTTGACAAAAACTACACTTTACGAACGTACCTTGATCGTTCAGCATCTCATCTGCGAGCTCCTCCTTGGCGCCATAGTCCCGCAACAGTTGCCGATGGGAAAGGATGCCCTGCGACTGCACGTGACCCAGATAGTACTCGGCCGAGTGGTTGAGCTGTTGAAAACGGAATGAAAGAGAAGCTGAGTCAAAGCGGTGCACAGTTTCCCGCAGTGCGATCGATTGCCGATTGGAGTGCAATCGATCGGCTGTTTTACGGCACAGGATTCGGTTTCATATTTAATGCCTTCAATTTCAACACAATGCACGTCCTTGTTCTACGTGGTTCGTGAGTAACAATTATGGATGAAAGAGGAAGCTTGACTTTCAAGGACCAACGCGGTTGACATCGGACGGGAATTGGCGTACGTGGAATGGGAACATTTTTCAACAGCACGTGGCGTTGATCAATGATTCAGGCGCCCGGAAAACGGCTGCCGCATCTTACTTACGTTGTCTTCGACCTTCGCGTTGGCCCCGAGGTGTGTGAGCAGGTTGTAGAAGTGCCCGTTATCCTTTAGCGTCGCTGCATAGTGCAGCGGTGTCCGGCCATCGTCATCCGTTGCGCCGAGGGTTTCCGGGAACCGGCCTGCGAGGTAGCGAACAATGCCTGTGGGGAAGGAAGAAGGGAGAGAGAGAATGGGTTCAGAAATTTTCTTAAGCACGACCGTTTAACCACACCGTCAGCGTCGGCCGGAATGGATGTAACGTCCCTGTTGGCCATCCTTGCCACCCGAGCAGAGTGTCACAAATGAGGAGCACTTTCTTGAGTCGCGTTGTCCCGACCCCGGGGTGGAAATGGATGGCATCAAAATTATGACACCGACTACTAACGACAGGCTGTCGTGCGGGACGTCCTTCAGTCTCTTCGTTAGGTATGCATCGCGTGAAAACGGCCACGCTACGTTTGTTAGCATCTCAAAGGCCCGGGAAAACGGACCGGTTGAAAGGCTCGGAAGCAATCGATAAACAATCGAACGGGGCTCATCAAGACCCTGTCCACGCGATACGGATCGACAAGTGTAGGGAAGCAGCGTAGCATGGGGACGGTGTCCCAGTCGTGCCGTTAAACGGCGATTTCATGCCACAAGGGTTGGATATAGTAGTACAATCCAGCCGAGCGAAGCTTCATTAGCCTATCTGACGTACCTGCATGTCCAAAGATGGTGGCCACGTGCAGGGGCGTTGCACCGTGCGGCGATATTTCGTCCTTTGCCGTGGCAAATTTACGCCTGTCCAGCGCCGACTGCAGGTCACGCAGGCTACCCTCGCGTGCCGCCAGATGCACGCGCCGTATTTTCCCCTAAAAAACAAAGGAACATCAACCGGAAGGGAGTAAATATTTTGGGTTTCATGTGTGATGACCGCACAAAGCAACAGATTCTAATGTCAAGCTAATGATGAGCAGCAAATTAAATCTCCATTAGGGCGATGATAAATCAAATCTCAGAGAGCCCTGTGTCCGTGCTGTGCTGGTCATATTATTTGATAAGTAAAAGAAACTACTTAAGAGGAAAACATGAATTCGGTGTGTCGTTTGATAGATAACAAAAATGAGTTGAATTCAGAAAGACAACTATTCATAAACACGTTTTGCCCTGAAACATAGATGTGATGCGGTTAGATGTCATGAAAGGATAAAATGAAACGAAGTTTTCATAATGCTGCCACCATAGCCACCAATAATTGCCGGTAATTTGTTTTTGGTTTATGAAAAAAGCTAACACGAATATGGCGTCATCAAATATAACAAATAATAACAATTCAATTCTGTGTTGGCATCAAAAAGTGCTTACCATGTATGCAGGCACGTTATCTAGAAAAGCTTGAATTTCCGTCTGCTCGGACGTCTTTCCAACCAGCTGTTTGCCTTCACCGTTCAGTACGATCGCGGCCAACTGTTCCAGATCGGCTGCATCAATTGCATCCTGCACCGTCTGTTGCATCTAACGAGTGACGTAAAAAAAATTTAAAAAAAACCACATGCTTTGTAAAATAGAGTTGTTGTAATGGTAATACTACGATAACAACAACGTCACACACAGAACGACTACGACGGAACGAAAAGGATACGCAGGAACCGATTTTAAAGGTGGCATTCGAAAGCCGACTAACAGTAACATAAATTGCACAAAGCTTTAGGCCATCGCCGGGTGAGGTGTGTAAAGGTACAACATAAAAAACATACAACGTGGTCGTGAGGTTTGTGGTAAAATTTTGTTTTCGTAAGGCTAGTCCCCGAGAAGGTGCGCTGTCTAAAAATGGATGCAAATGTACTACTGGACAATAATCGTTTCGGACACGAACGGACAACAAGTATAAAATTATTACATTCGGTTGTTCTGCAAGATTAATCTGTTGTTGGTTCTGCGACTGAAGCTGGCCGTGGTCCGGTTCACCTTCTACCGTTCCCTCGATTTCCAGCACCTGGTTGGTGGGTTCCTCTTGCGTGGACACTTTTTCTTGTGCTGTCCGATCTAGTGCCGTACCATTGTCGGAAGCATTATCTGGTTGAATCTGCTTCTCTTCCTTTACTCCGCGAGATACAATTTCCGGTCGGTCATCCACGCCCGTTTCATTCATCTCCCGAGCAGCCCCGTCGGTGTCGATTCGTGGCGATGACTTCTGTGAGGAGTTTGTAGAAGACCCCATAATCGTAACAAAAACAATTACAACCATGTCCATACAAATGGTCTACTAGTAGATAAGGTCGCAGAAGTGTGATTTAAGTCAACCGCATAATCTTTAAAAATGTCCAACACCGGGATGGAATGTGGCAAAAGTGAACAATAATGCTAACGGGGGGAGGAAAAGCAACGACAACGGTCGAGCAAACGACAACGGACCAATACAGTGTACAGCAAAACGAAACAAAGGCTTCAAAGATGAACTGAACAGAAATGAACAACACAAGTACATGAAATGCTTCATACTATATTTGACGAAAAAACCAACATCGACAACAAACACGAATACAAATATTTAAAGGATGCAATACAAAGAGCCATTCTTCTTCTACATCCCAACCTTCATATCACATTCGCGTCCGTTTAGCTTTACCAAATTGAGTTCACTGTTTGTTGCGTTTGTTTAATGTCTGGTTACGACTTACTAACATTAAATAAGTATCTTTACTTCATGTGTGGCTTGATTGCATGCGAACATTTTTAACTTTTTACTACTTCTTTCAACTTTGCAGACGATGACAGGGACACACAATAGGTTTACTAAAGTCTACTGATAAGGAACGAGGACGTACAGCGTGTGTTATGTGTGATTGTGTATTTGGCTGCTGCCTACGACCTACAGAAAAGCGCCTGACTGTGAGTTCAATACAGATGCTCAACGCTCCTTTATGGGGAGCACCAAGACAGAGAATTGTCCTGCCGGCATAGAACTTATAGCCAAAAGAATAAATAGCTAAGCCTTGGTGGGTGCTGTGGCGCAAGTTACGTGAGTGTGTCAATGCCGTTTCTTTGAAGTCTTTACTCAGCTCAAACAAAATGGCGAGAAAACCGTGATACAGCGCCTACTAGTATGACTATAATTAAAGCTGTTTTGGGATGAAGTGATTCAATCGTCATACATATTTAGTTCGTCGACATCGACTGCCAGGAGTGTATAACATAGACGTCCAATATTTTAAATTTTTGTTTGGGAACAATTTCCCTCGTTTCGTTTGTTTCCAAATCCGAACCCTCGCAAATGTACGAGCTTGTGCTTCTTCCGCCAGTCAAATACAAATGTCAACTCCTTCCTTAATGCAACAGATCGTCTTCAAAGTTAAAGGACACAAATCGTCTATACCTCGTCGGGCGTTCGATAACTGACAATCTGAACGTCGGCATTGTTCGAGTCATCGTTCAGATCGGAGTCATCATCCGGATCGGCTTTATCGGGACCTGCGGCAGAGTGGCCAGACTTCCGAGAGCTGATCGATGTCCGCCAGTTTGTGGTGGTCGAATTGATCGATTTTCCAGACACACGTCCGGTCGTCGTCGTAGAGGATACTGCACGGGAAATGGAATCCACGTTCGAATCGGCACGGCTTCGGGGACGAGAGGCAGGAGTGGTCGGATCTTTAACGGAGCTCGAGATGCTAGTTCGCCGACCGGAAGTGCCTCCAGTACTTCGGCTGGCACTCTTAACGGAACCGGATTCGTTCCGTACATTCGGTACTTCCAGTGTATCCAAAGGGTTGCTGTTCATTTCAGTCCCAGCGTCGTCCTGGTCGTCGTGCTGGGTGCCATTCTGATTGTCGTTAGCTGAAGCTTGTCTGCTGGTTCGATCCACTGTACCTACTCCATCCTGCTCGACTGCTGTACCGTTCGATTTAACACTTTTTCCAGTCGTTGCTCGAGATGGTGGCCCCGTTCTGATGGACTCTCTACCAGATATGGTCGATGAAGGTCGCGTGTGTTGTCCCTCGCTGCCTGTGGCAGGTTCTTCCACCTCGACATCTTTCCCCAGACTATCCTGATCGATTTCGTCGTCTTTCCGTTCGTCGATCGCTTGCTCCAGACTGTCTTTCGAGACCTCTGCATCCTCGGCCACCGCAGGGGATGGACTTTTATCGGTGGGTTCCACTTCCGCCTCGGAGACGGGCGTGTACCGATCGTCTCCAGTGCTCTTTGCACTTCCAAGGGATGACGGTTTTGTTGACACTGGTCTACTGGCATCCTCCTTCCTTTCTGGAGTTCCTTGAACCTCGCCTGTATCGAGTCTATTAGTTTCAGTTTCCTCCTCTCCTTCCGCCGAATCTTTTCCAATCTCCCCTTCAGCGGGTTGGCGCTCTTCCACCACCGCCGAAGAGGTCTCCTCCTTAGCTACGGGTTCGTCAGCCGTTTTTGGCTCGCCCTCCTGATCCTCGCCATTAGCATGTTCCTGTTCTACCGGTAAATCCTTATCCGGCTCGTCTTGCTCCACCACCGTCTCATCCTGTGGAGTAGACAAATTGACACACTGTTTGTTCCTAGACATTCGGACACTTAGACCAATATTTACATGTTTTGAAACATACTACGACCCACACAAAAAAATACACACTACACGAGAGGTGGAAGGATTGTGTAAGAAGTTCTATAGAAAATGGTGCAGAGAGAGGGAGAGATAAAAGGACAGAGAATAAGAAATAGAGTTCCAAACGGAATGTAAAGTACGCGTACCAGTACTGTTTTGGTTTTAGCTCGCTCCGTCACATCTGGCAGTAGTACCTACAACGTAGTAATTCCAAACAAACGCTAAATATCTAACATTTCTAACGAAATCAAGCGTCAACTAAGTGTCAGTCGCGAGCTGGCGCATTGTGTATTAATTCCTAATGTGTGTACGGTCCTGTCGTTTGTGGGATTTGTTTGCCAGCAAAGTTGCTGCCCACAACCAAGCCCTCAGGTTACTCCAATTTGGAGCCTCCGCGTGTGTCACGTGTTCGCTGCCTATAATCCGTCGATCCGCGGATTACGGTTGCGACGGAGAACGGTTAAGGGATCTCTTGTTTACATCGATTACAACGTTTGATAGAGCATGCGTTGACCAATGCTGTCTGTGCCGGGGAAAGTGCCGGGGGTCGGGGGTCGATTTGCGTGCGAACAACAGGCAACGTCCTGCAAATGGATTTCGGTTGGCATGCTGTGCAACGACGGCTTGAACAAAGCTGGTAAACATTAACGAGCGAGAAATGTCGTCGGTGGCGCCGAAGTACGAATGTGTGTCTTTTGAAAATGCATAATTGAAGGGTTTCATTGAAAATTTTTCACTCGAGTTCCGGTGCGCAGCCGGGGTTTTCCCGGGAGTGGGATCGATTTTTCTGGGCGGAAAGGTCAAATGAATATTTTCACAATATTCTTATTTACTAAGTTAACATAAGTAGAACAATTCGGAAGTAATCCAAGACACAAATCATATTAAAATGGATTTGTTATTATTAACGTATAACGTATTTTCCAAAACATGCCAAAAATGATGAAAATTGAATCAAGATTTGAATGTTGTAGAATCAAGCAGTAGCACCACCTCGACGGCGTGGGGTCGAATCCCAACCAAGACCGGAATCTTCCTCTGTACGAGAGGACCGACTACGTAAACAAAGGGGAAAAGTCTTGTAAGCCCTTAATGGGGGCAGGCATGACCGTTACGCCAGGACGTTACGCCAAGAAGAAGAAGAATCAAACATGTTTTTGAAACTATATTTTAGAAATAACAGTTTTCCCTCGAAGAAAAAGAACTATCAAACGAAAACTGAATAGAACTAACAAACGAACAAAGCAATCGGATTGTAATAAATCGTTGAAAAACAATGAAACGAAACAAACTGGAAATGCCGCTTGTTCAAAATAACTTGAACTAAATATAATTCGTAGTCTGTTCAATTTGATAATAACGATCAATCTGTTTTGACCTTCACTTCATGAAAGAACACAATTCGAAGAAACAGGGTTGGGACTATAGAAGGAAAAACAGGAGAAGATGTTCTCACAAACCAATCGATCCACAAAAAGGATAAAAATTAATTTTCGTCAGTAATCCTTTTACCTGTTCAACTGTCGTTTCATTTTGCTCGGACTTGTTCTCTTGTTCGGTGTCTTGGTTTCCCGACGCTTCCTTGGATTCAGCATCCATTCCATCGTTGTCCTTGGCCTCTTCCTCTTTAACACTGTGTGGAGAATAAATATGAATAAAATGTTGAAGTTGGAAATTTTTCTGATTATTGTTATTTCCCTCAAAGGTTACTTACTCAGTGCCGTTCGATTGCTCCACAGGCTGCTGTTCGGCGGTAGGAGCCCCTAGTTCGGTCAGCACGCCGTTGGTAAGATTGTGCACCGACTTTGACTTGACCACATCACCGCCCGCGGTAGCCCCTACCCCCGTTGGCGTGTCGGCCGCGTCCAGCAGATTATTCTGCGAAAGAAACGGTTTCATTCGCGTCTGTGAACCCTGCGGGCGTCAAGATCAAGAAATCGAAGGAAAAGAAAAGAAAAAGAAAACGAAGAAAGAAACACGCCCGATCCGCCCGATCGAATGCCGGTCGTGTGCCGGAGGATCGGTCGGGTGTGTTTTTTTCCCATCCGTTTGGTTGTGGTAAGAAATCGGTACGGTACGCAAAAGCCTCAACACACCGTTGGCTACCTCATCGGAATCGTCCTCCAGCGTGAACATTGCCCAGTCGAAGTAGGCCGGAAACCCCTGCTGCGATATTCGTGGCGCCTCCGGGATGACGGACAGCAGCGATCGGTCGATGTCGGTCGGTTTGTTTTTGTAGTACTCCGCCACCTTGTGGCGCTGTTGCATGTGAATACGGAAGCAGAAACAACTTAATGCCAGTTCCAACCCACACAGAAGACGCCATCTCAACACTCACATTGTCCTGGGCCGTCTCGTCGGCTCCGGCCTGTACTAGTAGATTGAAACTGCGTGCGTTGTTCTTCGCACTTGCCGCCCAATGAAGCGGCGTCTTGCCTGTATGATCCTCATCCGACGAAAGGCTGGGCCATGCCGAGAGGATATATTCGACGATGTGGGTGTGCGCTAGTCCGGCCGCCTTATGCAACGGCGTCAGCCCGTTCGCATCCTTGCTGGTGAGAATGACCCTCGGCGCCGGTGGCGCAGTCTTCTCCTTCAACGTGTCCAGATCGTTGTCCACCACGGCCTGGTGAATTTCTTTTATGACCCCCTGCGGAAGGAAGGGAACTACCATGGCGGACACCCAAACGAGACAAACTACCCGGACCCTTCACTCACCATGACGTGAGGAACACACTCGAGGAACCGCTTCATCCGCGGATGGTGTGATGTTTCCGTCCGAAGTCGCATGCCCTGGCCAGCCCAGAGCACCTTGGCCAACTTGGACATCTGTTTGTGGTGTAGCCATATTCGTATATTCGAGGGTTTGATCACTGAAGATCGAATGGAAATCGAATGGAAATGCAGGTTGAAACGTGGAAGTTAGTCAATAGTTCCAAGTGTCTTTTAATGGTTCGTTTCATTACCGTCTCTACTCCGGATGTCGTTATCCTTTGATGCTAGATGGTTGTTCATTTGGAGCACTGGCGTGGACAAGTGAGCAGCATGTGAACACAATTACACGTTTATTGATGAGACAAACAGTAGGACTTTTACAAATTGTTCATGGTAAAATGTTAGATATATGCAGACTACTGATCCAAAAGTTCCTGTGTGTCTAATATAAAATAAATACTATAATATCACGCGATTAAAAGTATTCCCTCAATAGAATGAAGTCCTAGAGAACATCTTGGATACTAAATCCAATGTTCAACAACTTATCCATAAATTTAGAATAAGTCTAGGATTAGCAGGATATTGTTAGTCCTAAATAATGTTCTTTCTATTAGCTAAAGCAATATTTAAGCTTATAATGCTTTTATTTTCAGATCCACATGAAATTAACTAACTCAAAATATATTCTTGCAACATTTAATGCAAGCAGCTGAAACCTTAAGAATCCATTCTATATTTCCAGAATAACTGTTTTTAATCAACTTGTTTAGTGCTATCTAAAAATAGTCCACGGTAAAACTTACACTTTATAGTCTTTGTATAACTTTTAGCAAAAACGAATTCAAGGAAACCAATGTTCTTTTTTGTCTCACACCACTTTTATTAAACCACGATACTCATGTTCACTTCAACTTTTGGGACAAATTACCGATACACAACCGGTATCAATAATTCACCAATTAACATGTTCCTCCACAAAACGCTCGAAGAAATTTTCCGATTCGTTCACTTCCAACGTCACCAAATGAATAAATGTGGACAGCCTTTGTCAGCTTGGCGCATCCTACGGGTTGGTTTCGGTTCGGTTCCGGTACTTCAACTGAAAGTGTTTCATCACCTAAAACCCAACCAAAGGGGCGTTACGCTAGACAGTTGCCCTCAAGCATGAGGCAATAAATGGGTCATGTGAACCGAAACCATATGACACACGAGTCGCTAGACTCGCTCGACGTAGGCTGTTGTTCTTTTTCTCTTCGCACCCACAAGGGCGATCGTTGTTGTTTTTTTTTCGTAATGATGGTCCCTGGGACCTTACTCAAGTAGGTTGAAAGTAAAACTTGTTTCCGGAACGCAACGGCATCGATGGAAGTAATCAATAGGGAAAACTTCAGCTGTCCTCCGATTGCAACACGGTGCGGTTGGGACCACGCGTTGATCAAGAACTTGACGTACCGGGCGCAATATGCTGGAGCTGGAGGTCGGTTCGGTAGCAAGCAAGGAGCAACTTTCAAGTGTACTTTCACTGGCGAGACTCTGGTGTCATGAGCCAACCACAGACGGAACCCGACTGGCGTGTACTTCCTACACCTAACGGTAGAAAAGCGCGTTTAGCAGCCACACTTAGGCTGCGATCCTGAAGAAGGAAAAAAGAGGAATGGAACAACAAAATGGTGTACGGACGCGTCAACCAGCACTACACGGGCAGGTGAGAGGCGTAAGAATCTATTTTCACTCGTTGCCGCTCATTTGCCATCCTCAGCCCTCCCCGCAGGGTGGCACAGTTTGATAGATTGGAAATTGATTTACTCGAAAGATATAATTTATACGTGGTGCCTTCTTTCCCATCCCTCAGGGTAGTGAGGCTCGGTTGCATCAGGATCGGGTAGTGGTACACGTGCCATCGCAGCACCACATAGGCACACCTTATTTGGTGTAAAAGTTACTTTTTTCCCCCTTTTCCTGTTTGTGTCGTTTTTGTTACATTTCCTCTCTCACGCAGAAAATTAGTAGCTCTCACGGCAAACGGTACTTTGCTGCCTTCGTCGATTATGGTTCGATGGTTTGATTTGTCCTCTTGTTACTTCGTTGCTTTACTGTCTAAGAACTTTGTTAGAGTTTGACTTAAGATATTTCATTGTATTTTTCCTATGCTTGATTTGTTTACGGCCATTTTTCTGTTCCCTGGAATATTAATTGATCGTTTAACTACTTTGAGCGAGTTGGATTCAATGGACGTATATTAAGTAAATTGTTTGACCTATGCTTTAGCATTTAACCTGCTCAATAATCAAATGAACAACTTTTTGTTCCGTGTTTTCAAAAGTCCCGATTGTAACAGGGTTTATTTATCAGAGGTACAACCTGACGCCTAAGCTGAAGAAACTCTCTCCTATGAATGTTCCTTATTTAGTTCATATTTATCAAGTTAAAAGAAAACCAAAGGTGGAATTATATAGAAATATTCAAAAAACCCTTATTTTTTATAGCCAAAATGCAATACGAATTTTAGAAAAAAAGTACTGAGTGAAGCAAAGATTTAAAAAGGAATTTTGTGTAAGAAGGCACTATTATTCCAAATATCAAAGACATTAATTATTCCGATTATCAAATTGGTTATAAGCAAAAGCAAGGATCTTCATGATGCATGTTTAATAAAAAAAAAGAAGATCTTATTGTTCTTCTTGACGCAATGACCATCTTGTTCATGCGCCTGGCCGCTAAGCGCTTACTAGACTTTTTTCATTTGTGTCCGGTTTCGGTTCTGAGTCCCGGCGCTGATGGGCCGATTTTCTAATTTTCATACAACAGTGAAGGAAATGTGAAGCTAACAAACACGTCAACGTGCGAGATCCTTAGATCATACGAAATTATCCAATTTAGGAATAATGTAATGCGTAATGTACAACGACTCGGAAAACTTAAATTACACTCATTGGCAATCCATTTGGTATGCAAACATTTGCTTTTAAACATTTTCCTTGTCTTGCCTAAAAGCACTCTGCTCAACTAAATTGACGATGGGGTGGAAATTCAGGTGCACCTTCTGCAAAACGAAACCTTGCCTTCACGCAGAGGCGTTTGAGGCGAAACAAAATTGCACATAACTCAGCCATTTTGCGCAAATCACCTTGCACGATGAAGGAAATGCTCTGCGAAACATGTTCATTTCATATTTCACAACCGATGGGGGCTGCAAAAGGTTAGTTCTACAATGTGGTCTTCACAACTCTTCTCTTGAAGGTACGGAGGGGGAGGGGGGGGGGGGGGAGAGAACGGGGGGGTGTAGAAGCAGTGAGTGAGTAAGTAGAATTACTATCAATTGGAGTGTAAACAGCGTGGCATGGAAAAAGGGAACCCCAAGATAAATCGCTGTTTGCATAGTGCCCAGTGGTGCACGCCATCGGTCAACGAGTCTCGCAGATCGCAGACAATTACTTTGGAAAAACGGACGGGACAACAATGGCGGCCGTGTGGATCCTATCGTTCGTCTTGTGTGTGTACTACAATGTGTCAGGTTGTTGGAAATTGCGTTGTCTGTCCAATGAAACGGATGCCTTTCGACTTCCGTTGAGGACTTTGGAACTCTAAGAGTCCTGTCTCTAACTCGAGCTCGTAGGAAGATTAGTTACTTGATATTACCCCGGAGGTCAATCAACTAGTCCCCAGCAGTGACCAATTTGGTTTGTGAAGGATTCATAAGGAGCTCCAATAGTGCAGTAATTGGCTGTCTTTCCCTGGAGTGACACGAACACATGACATTGTTGAAAGAAATTTACAAACCAAAAAGCACACTAGCCCTTCACAAACTCAAATCACCGTTCGTTGACCTTCGAGTAGGAGCGTATAAGAGAGCATAACCGAACGTGTCCTGCACTCCGCCCCGATCCTCTCACCTCGATCAGGCGAAAGGTGAATCGAAATGATTGACACTAGAGAACCGTTTCGTTTAACGCGATGACGACTTTGGCCGAGTGGCAGTGAAAAGGTCAAATGGTATAGGTTTGGAGTAGGAAGGGTAAAGAAAGGGTAGCGAGCTTAACTAGCCTGTCCTCAAACTGTCTTTCAACTGACACAACCTCACATCGCGCGGGGGCAACGCATCTTCCAAGGACTCGTAATAAACTTAATTGGGCTGTCCTCCCGCTTTAGGGAATGACGTTAAACGACTTAATAGTGGAGCACTGTTAATTTCCAGAAGTGTCATCTTCGCTGCCGTCTTTTGTGAGAAATAGAGCACGCCAATGATGATTCAAAAGACGTCCGAATGGCCCGTTGGAGCACGGGGTAGTTTTCAGCGGTAAAATGACGTGACAATAGATGATTAAAAGGGTCGGCACATGTCCGTGAGTCACTGACGGAGTGGGTAGGGGTTGTAATATACCAATTCCGGCGAAATATATGGGACACACATGCCACGACAGACTTGATTATATAGTCATCAGCCGGTTGGCCCATTACATGAAACTGCGCCGGTTGTATGACGCGAGTTCATAAATCGAAAACCTGTCCATTTTCCGTCCATCTACCGGCTCGGTAGATCACCCGGTTTGGTCATTTATTTCCGCTCTGGCATGGGGTGGTATGACACAGTTTTATCCTATCATTGTATCGTTGTTTATCTCGTTTTTTTTGTCTGTGTGTCAACCTCGAATTAATAGTTCATATGTGGCTCGCACAGGTTCCGGACGGTAAAGTGTTATTTTCGAGGTACATAATTTATTCAGCAACTTCTCTAATGCCTATGACGCCAAAAGTTTGTCGCGGAACAGCGTCGAGACTGCCCGAGGCTTATTAGAAGTTGTATCTAGGTTAGGAAAACATCAATATCGGTCGCCCTACCACAGACGTCTGTCAGATGTTTATCCCGTGTCATGTTTTTAAAGCGATCCTTCAAGCCCTTTTAGAAATTAGTTCAGCTTCTTGGCCTGCGCAAAAGAACATGCTCACATGTCTCTTTATGCCACTGCTGTTACTCAAGTTCACAGACACTTTTTGGGTGGTGCCTATGACCGATGTTCCGTCGAGTCAGGATTACCTTGAAATGGGGCGAAACGAAATAGGCGCCAGACAAAAGCTATCGCAATTAAACAAGGCTTTGGTAACTATGGAAGGTAGGAAACGAACCCTCCGCAACTGGAAATCCCCAAACCCGGGTAATACACCAACACCTACACATGCAAACACGTGGTGCACGTGTTGACAACCATAAATCACCGGGCGCCTCCATCGGCTTCGGACTATCGACAGTCGAAGGACCACTCCCGTCATTGTCAGTAAATAGCTACCGTTCCGTTGCTAAACTGAAAAGCCTTACCTTTCGGGGGCGATGAGTGGAAGTACAGTCCGTGGGCTCGGCGATGATGTTGCCTTTCGCGTGGCAACGTTGTCGGTCCGAGTGGTGGTGGTAGCGGTGCCATCTTTTCCTTTTTTTCGTTTCCTTTTTTTCTTTTGCAGGTTCTCTTCAGTCCCGCAACCGGAATGGAACCACCTTCTAGTGTCTAATGGTGGGGTGGAAGCTTCCGTAATGATGATGCATTGCAGCTTGGTTCTGGAAAGGAACACTCGCACCACGGGGCACCAGGTCTCAGCTCGTCAAGCCTAAGTAAAGCTGACTAATATTTCCGCGTGAACGCCGTTTTGCCCGCTTCTTGATGCGAGTTTTTTTAATCCGATTCCTACGCCACGATAAAGCACAAGAGTCAACAAGAGGGGTGATGAGCCAGTGAGGGCCGAACTGCAAGTTTCCTTTCTAATTACGACGGGCGCATCAACCGGCAATATCCGATTGTGATTGAAGGCGAACCTGTAATGTAAGCGAATCGTTTAACAGTCTCGTTTATTTATTGCAATCGGAAATCAGTTCAAACCGATCGGCTTTCGGGATCGCACTTCATTATTAAATTAAAAATGCAATAAAGTACACGAAGGTTGTAATTTTTAAACCGTTCCTTTCAACACTTGAACTTCTGGAAGAGTTATTTTGAATTAATCTATTTATAAGTTAAGATATCAAATGCTGATATTTTGCTTATAGTACGAACTCAAAACAAAAACATAAATCAGCTCTTCACATTTGTTCAAAAGTCACCCAGCAATAATTTTGACTGTTTGCGGTCATTTTACGTTCGTTAAATGTTCTATAACCCCAATTGGATTTGTTCAATTTAATCAATGGAGGCGCCCGGTATTTCTCGTTAATTTTCCTTCACTCGCTCTCGTGGCATTTGATACGACCATTATTTGTTGTTAATTTCACTCAATACGATTTTTACGTGTAAGGTTAATACTAAATACAACGACAATAAATATGTCGTGTGCATGGGTTTGTTCTCTTCTGAAGTTAATCAAATTTTTCTTCGAAACAAGTTTCAATACAAGCCGATCTTTTACATATTCCACGAAGTTAGTGGGATAATGCTACCGAAAAGTCTTTACGACACATTTTCATAATTTAAAAATCAATAAATCAATGTTACAAATGTTGTATAAAGATTGCAAACATTTTAATCAAATAAAAAGTAATAAAAATATAAATAAACAAACAGTGGTGTCTACCATGTCTGGTTCTCAGAAATCAGTGATACAATACGATACAAAAGGTACAGGTTGGCCATTATAACACTACTTGTATTACTGTTTTTTACATACATTAAATAATCCCGGAGATGTTAAAAAATAAAAGATTGTCGCTAAGTCGACGTGCTGGTAGATTAATGTAAAGTTCATGATAAGAAAAAAAGGTAAAAAAAAACAAAATATTTCAATGGGTTGTTTATCTATTCTATACAACAAAACACTTTAGCTGTTGAACGCGTTCGTTAAGTTATTACATGGAACGAAACAGACCCACTAACGCTGAACCTTTTTCTTACTTCAATTCCTTATCACCAGTTGTTAAAGTCTCCTCCAGGATGGAATGATCATCCACTCTTTGGTTCTTTCACTGCACAAATGCTCATCGCACCGAACATTTGCGTGCTAAATTATCGAGCTCGTAGTATCGATCGGCGGAATTCGAACGAGGAAAAATAACAATAATTTCGTCGCAACCGCAACTCACAACAACGTGGCCAGACGGACGGACAATCGGCAGACAGTTCAATAGACCGCCGTGCAATCATCGCTATCATCCAATTGGGATCGATAATCCTTCGCCGTTGGACATTACATACTGGTTGATGGCCAGTGGTCAGTTCTTTGCTGGCACATAGTGGTTACTTTTTTCCAACACGAAATAAGCCAAGTATTCACTTTGATATCTTTAAGGTGCACGATTTAACGATAAACTGAATGTTACTATTGACTGCCTTATAATTTTGAACATGATCCGGTTACATTGAATATTACGAAAATATCTAATTTTATTATTTCGATAGATGATATGTTGAATGTGGCAGATATTGAACTTATAGTATTTAATTTTATGGGTCCAATTTTCTCCTAATCTAACTCCTTGTATGTTGTAATATAGTCGCCGTTTGTAAAATTGCCATTTACAATGTCCAATCGCCTCAAATGATTGTTGCATCGATAACTGCATTGGGAATTACATCCCGCCGATCGATTCATCAAACATCGATAGTCAGAGTAATTTTCAATTTTCTCTACCCGATCGGGGGCGGGAAAGCAGGGGACATCTGCAAAAGCTCCGATGGCCACGCTTCCTTACAACTTCTTCCTCCATCTCTTCCAACTTGTCTTAGTATGTTTTCCCTTTTCCACAAGACCTTGACACTCGTCGACCACGCTAGATTTCACATCACATTCGATCAAATGTTTTAACCTCCATTGAATTGCAGCCTTCGGTGCTGTGGGTGCGTCTACCAAACATGAAATGCATGGGACCCTTTACCTTGGGATGTGTTTTTGGTGTTTTGTGAAGCACCCACCCACAGTCGGTTGTAATGACGATGGCGTGAAAAAAGGAAGTGTGCCACACGCGAAAACGATTACCGGCCGAAAATTCGTACAGCATGCAATATATACGTTCACTCAAACAAGAAGCATTGAAACGATCACGTCCCCACCACCCACGGTTTCCAGGGAAAACAACTTTTCGCTACTTAAATCCATCAAAAGGGCACCTCGCCATAACCACGTTTACCCACACTGCCATTTTCTTCCCCAACGCCATTTTGAGTACCTTGCCAAATTGAGCCGAATACACTACCTTGAATTTTCCCGCGAATCCTCAGCCCGTTCGTCAACGATACAACGGAAGCTTTCATACGGGGTACTGCAGCAGAAAACACCCGAAGTAATGTTGACGCTGGCAGTTTTCACTTTCCCTTGAAGGCTGCTTTTCGCCTGCGATTGTTCACTCGACACGCAGTGGAAAAAGTTGGCGCGAAAATTTCCACCAAAACATGTTCAACGCAACGCTCAAAGTTCGTGTCAAGTAACGCACGCAACACCATCAGCAAGTCAGCCCGAAGGATATCGCTTTTCCGCGGTAGGGCAGCACGAAACGGTTGGGCCGGATATTGGCAGGGCTGTTCGTTTCCCTACGGCGCGTATCGAAAAGTTGGAGTGCACTTCGCGAGGTATAAATAGCTACTGACTGCAGGTTGCAACCGTTCCTGCAAAGGACCCTCGGCGTGTTCGAGAGGTAACTTTGAATGGTCAGTCAATCAGCTGGAGCAGTCATGGCGGCACGCGTCTGCACACCACGTGGAGTCTAAGGGAGCACGCGTACACACCACGATGTGTACCACCGCTGCACACACAATTGAGCGTCTTCGTTCGCCGGCAGCAGTGTCTACACAATGATTCGTTATCCTTCAATGGGCAGCTCTTTTATTCGCTTCGTGTGCCGTCTTCGAGCGATGCTCCGACAAACATTCCTACACAACCACTCCTGACGCATTTATTTGACTAAAGACCTGCACTGTCCCTCCCTCCCAAGGTATCATAATTCTTATAATTCATGTTTCCTACACCTTACCCGTTTCCTTGTATATCCAACTACTAACGAAAACTGGCTAAAGTTCTTCTTCGAAATATTAAACATTCATAGCTTTTCATTGCCCCAATTTCTATGTGTCCCACAAGCATAAATGGAACATGCAACCGTTATTGAAAACCAAAAATCGAAGCGATCAATAAGAATGGTTTTACATAATTTTTTTTTTTCGTTGAAAACAAACGTTTTATTGTGTACGATTAAGGCAGAGTTTCTAAATTCTACTCAGACTCTTTCATTACGAGATATAACATTATATTCTGTGAAGAACGGAAATTTACAAACTGAAAACTTGAACAAGTCCATGCTTGGAAAGCTGTTTAAATTTAATAAAGTTTACATCTGGTTTAGCTTGGAAAAGGGTAAATGAGGCCCCAGCCGAGATTCTCGTCTTCCTACTGGTTTACATTTTGAGCCTGAATATATGCAAAGCGCCATACATACATTTCTTTTTCGAATGTTTGAACGCTAGTATAACATAACGGTTTAAACTAATCGTGAAGTGGAGGTTAAATGCAGGTTAATACTTTTAAATATTAATAAACCTTGTAAATCCTAATCCATAGGAGGGACAGCATGAAAAGGGCGTTTGTTATCCATTTGTAAAATACCCTTATACAACACCTCTGGGATGACTGCGTAGCCAAACATTAACGGTCGACACAACGTTTCAAATACTCGTAGGAGCATTGCGCCGAAATGTATGCAATCAGCAAACCAACACGGAGTTAATCGATCTACTGTGTCCTGCTTTTTGTAGGGTTAGGTTTTTTGTAGGTTTAAGTCTAATTAATATTTTGTCTGGATCTATGTATATACATTTTACACCCAAGATTCGTTCAGATTTATTGATGAATCTTTCATAAATCTCCCATCAATTTTCTCGCATCCTTGATGGGCAAAGTTCGAGTGACAAAACCGGGGTCCTCCATTAGCATCTAAAAGACTCTGTGGGCTTAATGAATCTGTTATTCAAAGATTCATGATACATTAAGGTTAATGAATCACTCATTCAAAGTATCACGAATCTCATAATCAAAGCAAAGAATCAATCAGATTCATGAATCTTACCCCGAATCTACCAACTCTAGGTTTTTGCTATTGATGTGCCAAGTCGATTATGGAACGTTGATGCAACCTTGTGACGATTTTGCCTTGACCGAGCTTCCGTCGGAAAGCAAGAATTTCAGACAGGTCTTTTCAATCGTGACTCTCCCAGCGATCGGACGCACTTTTTCCTACTTTCCGAATTCTTGTACAGCTTGGAGTGTATTTCCGATGGATTGTAAGTTCAACCAGTCTCGGCACCGCAAGAGAAAAGTTAAAAGGTGATATCTTCATAAACAAAGTCCTACCAAATGGCAGAGGCAAAAGATTCAGAATCTACCGATCGGGATGCAACTCGCTTTCCGAAGCAGACTGCATTCAATTTGGGCGATGTTGTCACCGGAAACGTGAAAATCTTGTCCGAGACCGAAAAGGAGCGTCTCGAGCAGCAGAACAAGCGCATGGTGACGCCATTCCAGGCGCAAAAGTTAGAGCAAGAAGCCCGGAAGCACTGGGATTTGTTCTACAAGCGGAACGAAAATCGTTTCTTCAAGGACAGACACTGGACCACGCGGGAATTCGCTGAATTGCTGTCGTCTGATAGTGGTCCAGAAGCGTCGGAAAATGTTAAAGAAGCGAAGCAGCTCGATTCAGATGAATCGAAATCCTTGCTGGAAGTAGGATGCGGTGTAGGAAATTTGATTTTCCCATTGATCGAAGACGGCCACCGCGACTATTTCATATACGCCTGCGATTTATCACCACGTGCGGTGGATCTGGTGCGGCAACATAACCTCTACGACGAACAGTACATGAAGGCATTCCCATGTGACATCACCACTGAGGAGGTATTTACGACGCTGCCCGCAGGTAGTCTCGATATTGTGACGCTCATCTTCGTACTGTCGGCGATCCATCCGGAAAAGTTTCGGTCGGTGGCAGGCAACATTTATCGGCTTTTAAAGCCCGGTGGCGTTCTACTGTTCCGTGACTATGGATTGTACGATATGGCGCAGTTGCGGTTTAAACCGGGACACAAGATAGCGGAAAACTTCTACATGCGGCAGGATGGTACTCGAAGCTATTACTTTGCCGAAAGGGAAGTGGCTGAACTGTTCCAGGAGGTCGGGTTTACCGTGTTAGTGAACAGCTACATCCACCGCCGGACGATCAATCCCAAGGAGAACATCGACGTCCCAAGAATCTTCGTGCAGGGAAAGTTTCAGAAGCCCAACATCTAAAATCTATTATCTGATCTATTAGGTAGGATTTACTCAAATTGTACGGTAGAAATTATTACTTTTTGTGATGAATGTTCTTTACCACTATTTTCGATGAAATACTTAATGATTCAATTTAAGAACGGCCAGCTGAAGTTTTTAAAGCCACGTGGCTGATCACAATATACATTAGGAAATGTTCTAATATACATTTTCTTCTATTTCAGATGGAAGGCGATCGTCTTCTTCTTTTATGGCGTAACGACCGACTGTGTACGTGGACAGGGAGTTGGCCCAGCGCTCTTGTGCTGATTTTCTAACCGGTCCGAACAATTTGTTTCTGAAAACTATCGCTTAAGGTGAGTTAAAATTAAAGCTTTTACTTAAAATTTTCCTTCATAATTTTCTATTGATGAGAAAAAAGGTCTGAAACACTGTGATTGAATACATCCACAAAAAAAAAAAAAACGTTAAACCAAAAGGATACTGATCCCACAACAGGCCGAAACCTAACTTAATTGCTCTTGAGAAAATGTATTGAACATCATTTTCCTTTCTGTATTTTCCATAGAAACCACGTCCATCGAATGGGAGCGCTGTTCATCTCCGGAATGAAGTTGGATCTTGGAAACCCTAAAAGGAACTCGTGAAAAGGTATATATTATTTTTAATTTACTTGATTACAACACCCCACGTCAAACTGATGAGTTGCATAGTTCATATGACTTTACAATGATATTTTACTTGTTGAAAATGGTCTTTCACCCCTATCTGAATGCATGACGAACTATCGAATGCTTTATTTCACTCCACATGCAATATACATTAATGATATTGTCTTTCGTCGTTCATGCTTATAGGGTAGACTTCAAGCATATGGACATATGGCTTGAGTTGTCGGTCCTCAACCATTCAGAGGTCTACATCACTAGGTTAGCTGCGAAGTTGGATTCAATAACCGTACTGCTGGCGTTAATGCTCGCAGACGAAGAAGACTTCAAGGATATATGACATAGCGAACGCTTACAGTTCTACTGCCAATAGAAAAACAGTTCGTTTCGGAGTATCGGAGAGAACTCATGACAAGGTATGTAATAAATTATCAATTCTTTTGTTACTTTTCAAAAAACCAGACTGATGAGTAACATAGTTCATATGACATACAATGATATTTTACTTATATAACTACGTTATTGAAATTGGTCTTTCTCCCCTATCTGTATACATCCTAAATAACTCAAATACTCTATTTTGCTCCACATTTAATAAACCTTATTTAATCTTCCGTTTTCCTCCAGGTTGCTCGGTGTGGACTGATCGCATAGGACAAAGTATGACGAGCAAAGTGCTGTAACGTCTATCCGATATTTGAATAAATTGTATGTTTTAACCTAAGTTCGGTATTGTCTATACTTTATTTGATGGGAAAGAAATTCATGTCTTAAAATGTAGTTAATATAGATTTGTTTATTAGCGAATATATGAGTGAATTACATAGATATTTTAAATATAAGTTCATGGAGGGATCACTTGCAAGTGACAAACTTGCGGAAGGAGGCTAAAGTGCCACCGGCCACTTGGAATGCGAGAATTCCGGTTATAAGAAGCACGAAGTACGACGTGCTTAGCGTTATAAAGAAAAACTCGCTCGTATTCAATAAAGTCGTGCAGGATACAAACAAGTGGGTGCCAACAACGTAACCGATGTGAGAGTAGTTCTTCACATCTAATGCGTTGAAAAAGATAACGCTCCAGAAAGTGTGCAGCAGTATCATAGCCAGCGATTGGGATGCACTGATGAGCATGAAGATGTCCGATCCCTTTTTCAATCCGACCGTAGCTGGGCCAACGGAATCAGCCAGAATGTTAACCAATGAAAAAGCGCCACTAATGATGCCGAAACCGAGTCCGGATGCGTACGAAAGGATGTGCCGGTAGTCGGTGATTCGTACGATGTCTGTGACTTCCTGTAAGCCGTTCTCTGTCTTGCGAAGAACCTTGTACATAAGATAACGGAATGCTTCCTGCAAGTATCGGACGGAAGAAATCTGCGGTGAGTCATACTGCACTGTAGCACTGCGTTGGTAATCATACCTGAATGAACACCGAACAGATCAAACCAAAGGTTAACTGCGGCGTAATGGGGTAAAACGCAAGCCATACTGTCGACGAGAGCAGTAGTGAAACGAGCCAGAAAAATGATGCTGCTATCAGAATGATGATACGTATCGGATCGTGCGCGATTGTGAGGGCAAACATTGCCACCGGTGGCCCGAAGGCTAAGAAACTGCAGCCGAAAAACTCAACCACCGTCATCTTGATACAATTTACTGTTTCCGGTTAGACTACACTATTTTTCTAAATGACTAACTCCATTAAAGCGCAGTACTGGAGAAGTTGCTACGAATACGAGTAGATATGGTAGGAAATGTACTTTTTCTTTTTTTCCAGAATAAAACGTAAACAATCTTTCTAATGAATTGACGTTTGTCACGATCTCTCATTTGACAGAAATTGTCAAAATCTGCGGATTAAAAAGCAATCAAATTCAAATGGACCAGTTTATATAGTAAGCTGACGATAAATATCGATTGAATAGTTATTCAAATGCAAAAAAAAGTTAATAGTGCTTATTCTCTAAATAATACAAATGAAGGAGAATGCTGAAGACTTATTGCCGGCAACTTGACAAAATCGTCTGCTTATAACCATAGCAACGGTTGCTAAGATGGAATAAACACATGGCTGGAAAAGTAAATCAAGCTTATTTTGTGGGTGAGCATCTTGTCCAATTTATTTTCGTTTTTACCAGAAAATGAGTGATCATTTGAAACCTAAATCGCCGCGAAAACGACGTAATCGGCATCGATATCGGCGTCGGCAGGCTGGCCGAGCGACTTCCGTTTCTGGCGAAAGTGGTGTTCCAACGATAGCAGAATCAACAACGCCACCCGCAATAGAAGCATCATCTTCGGTCCAAACAGTCCGCGAGCGACGGCGTCCCAAACCTAAACTTGATCCAAACTTTCTACAGGAGGAAACTCAAGTTAAAACATCAATAGAATTATTAAACGACACAACAGCTGATGTTAGCAGTGGAAAGCAGCAACTGCACAGGTTGGATAAAGAAATTCTCTTTTTTTCGGATGCCCTACCGGAAGAGGAATTCTTCGATGCGGAAGAAAATCCTGTTGGTGATATACCAACCACGATGGCAATCTTATCGAAAACTGTATCCCAGCGTTCGTCATCATCCAACGAAACCGATACTCCTACCCACCTTGCCTCGTCGTACCTACGAGCTAGTGAGGACACGTCGGTAATTGTGCGATGGAATATGCAAAAATACAAAACCATCGATCAGGATCTGGTCTACTATCAGCCTAGTTCAACATTTTCCGCCTCCCGAACGGTCCTGGAGGAGGTATGCGTCATCGATGGAGATGCGAAGGAAAACGAACAAACTAAAGCTGCCACCTTAAGAACGCCGGAAGGTGTTAGCATTGCCAACAAAAATCGTCTCATGAATCGCCTGATAGAGGAGGAGCAAGAAGAATGGTTCGATGCGTGCGGGGAACTGATAGGTTTTCAGCAGTATATAAAAAGCGACAAACGGATGCGTGGTTTCTGCAGCAAAACGTTCGTACCGTTCTTCGTGGAGCCAATGCCGCTGACAAAGACGGTCGAACAACTTCCAATGGAGCGAACGGTGAAGATATTAATTGGTGTGCTGCGCTTTGATGCCCATCCATCGTTCGATGAAGCTTTCCGGTTACGGCTCCAGCTGGAACATTTATACAAGCAATACTATCGAACCCGTAAACTCAACCGCAAGGAGGTGCTTCAGACCAAACTCGATGAATTGCGTTCCAAGGGACACACCGTTGAGGTGGATGATTTTCAAACGAAAATGGCACGTCGAGAACTCCGGAAACTCGTGTACCAGGAGGTACGCGCCGAGCGTCTTCTAGCCAAGCAAATCATGGAGCTGTGGGATGAACTAGAAACGAAACAGCTTGACTGTGGACTAAAGATGACCGCCAACAGTCAAGATACGGACGAGGATCGAGATGGTAGCGAGTGGCATGAACGATTCGAGCTGGAGCTTCGGGAGACACTCGAGGAAGAGCATGAAATCTACGTTCGCGACAAACAGGAGTACAAGGCATATCTGCGCGATCTGGCACTCGATCAGCCGCCGGATATTGAAACCGACCCTAGGCCATCATTACAAAAACCCAAAAAGCCAGATATATCAATGCTCAGACAGCAATTTCGTGTACAATTCGAAGAAGCATTCCGAGCTCCTGGAGAGCCGCTATTAAACATTGTCCTTCAGCGCGACCCGGACGCTACGATCGATGACAGCGTGCACATGGGCAAGGATTTGCTGTTCAAAGTGAAACTGTTCATCGATGGAAATCACGTGGCATCGACGAAAGGGCGCCATTTCCATGGAGACGCTTCGACGCTGGTCGATTTCAACACTTCCTTCTCGATAAAGCTAACTACAAAAATACCGGAAAACATGGCACTCGTTCTTTTTGAAAAAAACCGCTTAGGTATGAAGAGTAGGCGAGCGGAAATATTTATCCCTCTGCCTAGCACAAACGAGCTATACGACGAGATGGCCCCGGTGGAATATCAGTTCTCGAGTGGAAAACCATACAAGTTGCAAACGTATGCTAACGGTACGGTCGAGCTGAAGATTGGTTGGCTGGAGCAAGCCGATGGCTGCATTTTTCCTAGCCCGAGTCAGCGCAGAACGGTACCTAGACGGGTTATACTGCCGAAAGAGTTGGTACGTCGGTGGTTCGATGATCAGGCGTTGGACCAACCCAGCGATGAGCTGCCTGCCGGTAACATTCTACTGCATGCTCTGCGCGAGGAATCGGACAATCGTTCGGAGAATCAACAGGATGTTTCAAACAGGACTACCGACGATCAAGAGGCATTTTGTTTTAACGAAGATTTGCTAACCTTTTGCTCCGAAGAATCGATAGAGCAAAATGAACGGCTTCAGATGTTGACTAAGCGGTTCAACAGCAGTCTCAAGTTCCGCGACGCCAAATTCATCCCGCAGAGTGAACGGGAACTAACCTTCGCTTCCCGAGAAGAGGAAGAGCAAAGGAAAATTATCGACGAAACGCTCGGTACCGATCCGATCGATCTGCAGCGGCATCGAGGTAAGCGATACCTGCAGCAGGTCTACGACATCATCAGTAACCACTGCCGGGTGTTGAACCAGGATAAGGTGAATAACAGTAACCTGCTGGTGGGCGGAGATCAGATGCTCTCGTTCGGCGCGCTAAGCATGGCCTTTTGGGAGATATTTGGCCCCCGGCGTCCACTGAAACCGTCCCGCCGGTCACCGAACGTGCGCGCATCGCTACGCCCCTGCGACGTAACGCAGTTCAAAATCATTGTAACGGTCGTGCGCTCGTTCGGTATACCGATGCGTACGGAGGACTATCAATCGATGGTGTCCGCTGGACGACGAAATAGTAACATGTCTTCGACGAATGGCCGCTTTTGTAAGTAGATTCAGAGTGAAAATCACTCCACAAAGCAGCCAGGATCACCAGCATTACCATGTGGTTCCTCTTTGCTTAGCTTTTCGCACCTCCAACGTACGTCCGTACATTACGGTGTCGATAAAGGATCGTGTCCTGAGGACTTCCACGGCGGACGGCACGGCACCAACTTGGAATGAGCAATTGGAGCTCCCGCTGGATTTCAACACCGATCAAATACGCAAACACCTGCACATCGATCTGTACGACGAGTATATGGAGGATCTGCTCGAGGATGATCGAACTCGGCCAACAGAGGTGTATCAGCGTATTTCCAGCCGATGGCTTGGCCAGCTGCGAATTCCAATCAGTACGATCTACCTGAACCAACGGGTACGTATGTGCACCACTTTGGAAACCCATTGAGAATAATTTGTATTCTTGATCTTCCCGTTAGCTGGAGGGGACTTTTGAAATAAAAACGCCACCGATCCTTTTCGGTTACGACAGGCAACAACAGGCTCAAGCAACGGATATCCCGGAAGGGTATGGGCTCTCGGTTGGCACCAGTGCAAGCGGACTACCGGATCTGCGCGAACTAACCCACGTGTCCCTGTTTATTAGTCTCGAACCGTTAATCGAAAAACCGACGCTTGATACGGGGGGTTTGGAGTGCGTCGAATTGGAGCAGATTCGGATGCGGATCTACCTATGGTACGCCGAGTATAGGCACGAATTTCCAGCGAGAGCTGTTGTGCCACCGATGGTAACGTTGCTTGGTGGGAAGCGTATATGTGCGACGCGACTGCTAGGGCCTCTGCCCATACCGTTTGCGATCGACGAGAGAACGGAAATTATGATCAGACGCTATGTGTCCTTAATCCCCGTGCACCACAGTGTTGATCCGTGCTCACAATTAGGTGGCGTATGGCTAACGAATAAGGTACGATACGTTTAAATGAAATTATTCGTTCTGTTTAGTGTTTTAACGATTAGTTTTTCTATTAGGAAATCGTCACCATGATGTGCGCTTCACCGAAGGACCTCGGTGTAATGTTGACGTGCTTTTACCTTCAGCTTGGCTACGATGTTTGGCTCATCTTTGGCAACAGTGTACTCATGGGGGATACCACATTTGTTTTGCTGCTGGATGGTGGCGAATTCTTCATCGTCGACCCGTGCAGTGGCAAAAAGTACAGCAGCACCGATACATACTGTCCGCTCAGTCGGATCTACTTGATGGTGAACCAGACCAACGTCTGGGGAAACATTCAGAAGGAAAACAGAGTGTTTCTCACCCAGTTGGACGTCCGAAAGTCTGGTTACTGGCGCCCACTGTTTAATCGATTCAACGAACCACCGAGCGGATGCGTGCAGGAGGACTCTTTCTCCTACCAGGATGCACTTCCTTCCAAGGAGCTGCAGCGGTCAATCGAGCGGAAATTGATGAGAAAAATCGCTTCCTGGCGCACTCATCGAAAGACGGTTTGGAACAGGTATGGAAAATCGATTATCAGAAACTTTTTTTAAACAACACTTCGCAACATCACATTGCAGGTTTATGAGTGACCATCTACGTAGCACCTTGATGAGCCTGGAGCGCGATGCATGTGCGGAAGTGAACACGGAACGTTACGCGGAAGAGTTCGCACAAATGTTCGTCTCGTACAAGGTGAACGGATTTCCCATCAATCTTCCGTACAGCAATCTCTCAACACTAGTGTCTCAGGTGAAAGGAACAGGAATACACCTCAATTCCGAAGCCGGTGTCGAGTTCGCACTGGGCGTTTTTGTAAAGGATTATCCGTGTAACGTGTATTCGATTTGGGTATTCCTTATGTCGCTTGTTCCGAGAGTGTAGACTGAAGCCGGGTTTTTTCTATATAATTTGTTGTAAAACGCATTGATGTGTGACAAAACAATTCGGAAAAAAACATTCATGATTTCATTCTACTTTAAATTTGGAAGTTTTTTATTTTATGTAACTGAAAATAACGGAATCCAACATGATTTGAATTTGTAGCTTGGCAATTTTGACAGAAGACAACAGATTTGTTGCCAAGCGAAGGAATTCTACAGGTGTTTCTGGCTACTTTGTGGCAATGAGCGTGTTTGTCTGATTATTGTCGCATTTCGTCGTTATAAATCCTCATAACTTATACAAATTGATACAAACGATCGTATTCAAAACCCATCGAATTACTCAGTAACTAAACAAACTCCGTAAATAAATAACGAAAGTACGCTAGTTGACAATACAAAGCAGGTGCCTTGTGTTGTGAACGGTTCAAGATCCGTTCAAAAGATCCTCAAGGAAACTTCTTTCGTGATGAAATGAGAACTATTACAGGATTTACTTCCATGAGTGCCACCCCACCTCGGTAAGTTAAACATCACTGCAGAAAACTGAGCAAAGCACATTTGACACCAAGCAAAAATTAGTACTTCCAGCGTTCTTGATGTTTGGAATGCCGTGGTAGCATCAGATGCAGAAGCATTGCGGTCTGCCCTTGACGCACGAACTATCATATCTAATTTGTGGAAAATATGTGATAATCACGGATGGACGATCCTACACCATGCGGCGGCAGGTCACAGTTTGGAGTGTGTTCGGCTGGTGACAACGCGATTGAAACCAAAAACCAGGGCCACATGCTACGAGGGCTTCACACCGTTAGCACGAGCTTGTGAACGAGGTGCTTCTTATGACATCATATCCTTTCTCATCCAGCTTGATCCAGGCTCAGTGAATATTGGTAACATAGAGGAAGTTAGTCCGCTTCACTATGCTGTACTTTATAGTAGATTAGATTTGGTCGAAATTCTGGTAGCAAACGGTGCACGCGTGCATGCACTCGACTATTCTAAAGAAGGGCCTGCATGCACTGCAGCTTTCGATACCGGACACATAGAGATTTTGATATATTTGTTGTTCTATGCGAAAAGTCCTTGTCCAAAGCTGCGTAAATTTTGTGCCAGAGCATGTTATGCCGTCGAAAAGAAAACAGCTATTTTCAAAATTCTCTTCAACCTCAAATACCCTGAACATATGCATCGTCAGCGGTATGAGTGGGAAACCATCTGTCCGTTAGCGCTGTTGAGCCATCGTTCTACCTCGTTGATTCCTTATTTTATAGAAACTGAATTGAAATGGGAGAAAAATGAGGCTATACAATCTGTATACAAACGACTCTTGAATGCCAACTGCGGTCTCTTGGCCATGGTGGTAGTGGGTGAAGTAAAAGACGCTACGCGTCCATTAAAGGACTGGCCTGAGGAATTTATACTACAGGACCTAAAGTGTGAGATAGTACAGGCGGCATTCACGTCATTAACTTCTAATACCGAAGAGCAGTTCGCTGGATTAATGGAAAGTGTGTTTTCGATTATAAATCTTTCCAAATCAGTTATTGGCCATCTGGCACGAGAAATTTTTCAGGAGTTAACGGATAAATTATTGGTGATCAACTACGGGAACGAACTTCGGCAATTGCAAGCTTATCAACGAATTGTGGATTGCCTCATGGAAAGTTATGAAGGTTCCGTCGATGAATTAGTTGCACAAGTACTTACAACAATTTTATCACCG
Organism: Anopheles coustani; assembly: GCF_943734705.1. Lineage (NCBI taxonomy): Eukaryota > Metazoa > Arthropoda > Insecta > Diptera > Culicidae > Anopheles > Anopheles coustani. Next base: position 26,640,661 of record NC_071289.1, read on the forward strand.
AAACATCCATTGATAAGATTTATAATTCCGTTTCTTAGTTATTGCACTGATTTATTTATGCGGCCAGAAATAGGGGAACCAGACAACCTCAATGATACACTTCGATTGTTTTGCCATACCATCGGCTCGATGGAAACGCTCAAAGGCTTGCCTAACCATCACTGTTTTCCATTGAAAAGGCTCGCCCGAGATACTATTCGTCGACAGGTACTCGACACAATGCCAAAGCTGAGGTCGGCCGGATACAACCGAAGGTATAGAGACAATTTAAATTTGTTAGATTTGCCAAATCGGTTGAAACTTTACCTACAGTATTGTGATAGAGATACAATTGAAACCTTACTCGCCCCCTCAGAGAATTGAAACCATTGAATAGGAAAAGTTGCGATTGCTTATTAAGAAATGGTTTAGAAAGAAGATTATCGGCTTGGTATCGATAATGAAACACTGAACTACGATTTTCATCAACGCGATCATTTGTACTATTTTGAAAGATTGTGATAGAAGAGAAAAAATACAGGTTGTATTCCAATTTATAAAAAGCCGTCAAAGAATTGTTAGTTTGTTGAATTGAAATAAAATTTATTATAACCTATCTTGCCTTTCCTATCCTTTGATTTCACCACATGCTACGATCGTCACCTTTTGTTGCACACGCCCACCCTTCGATCCACAACGTTCCATTTTCCGCACGACGTCTGCTCCACTGATAACGTTGCCGAAAACAACATGTTTACCATCAAGCCAATCGGTTCTATAGGAAGAAAAACATGATAGTGTAAAAACGGAGAAATAAACTAGTATTAACGGTGCCAATGGAACATACTTTTCAGTACAAATGAAGAACTGTGAACCGTTGGTGTTGGGGCCGGAGTTTGCCATCGATAGGACCCCGAAACCGGAGTGTTTCAGATTGAAGTTTTCATCGGCAAACTTTTTCCCGTATATCGATTTCCCTCCGGTCCCATTGTTGGCGGTGAAATCACCTCCCTGGCACATCTGAAACAAAAAATGGGGGTTTGAATGAGTTGCGATTTTCGATTATAGGAGACATATAAACATAGGAAACCGCAACTTACAAACTCGGGTATGATACGGTGAAAGGTGGATCCCTTGTAGCCAAAGCCTTGTTCGCCCGTGCAAAGGGCGCGAAAGTTTTCCGCCGTTTTGGGCACCACATCTGCCCGCAGCACCATGATGATACGCCCAACGTCACTATTTCCTATCCGAATGTCGAAGAACACCTGTGGATTACGTTTCTTCTCCTCAGGTGCTTTGGGCTCAGTTGGCTGCACCTCCTCGGTACCGGTATCGCTCTGTTCTTTGTCGTCCTTGCCCAGCGTGGCACCGGCGTGCTTTTGCAACCATCCATCGTCCGCCCATACCGGTCTGTTGCTGCCTTCCTTGATACGCTGTGGTTTGGCGGTGTTCACACGAATGGTACGACCGCACAGTTCCGAGTCGTTCATGTTGTCTACGGCAGCGGCCGCATCTTCGGCATTTTCGAACTCAATAAACGCAAATCCACGGTGTTTCTGCGATTCGTAGTCGATGGGCATTTGTATATCAACCAGGTCGCCGAATGGAATGAATGCGTCGGTGATTAACTTTTCCGTTACTTCCTCTGATAGACCACCAACGTACACAGTTCGTTTGTCGTTTGCCATGGCACGCCAACGATAAAACGTTCTTTTAGTTCCGAGCAGCAGCAAAAAGCAAAGCAGATCTTTCTATTTGTTGGTTTAATTGTTTGTGTTTATGAAAACAAAACGCCGGGCCTGATGACAGCGGTGTGCATTTTGTGCACGGTTAAATATAAACAACTAGGACAAGTCATTTTCAGTTGACATAAGCTGAGCGATGTGTTTACGAAATTTAATCGTTTTTGTTCAAATTCTACATTTTCTAAATTTATAATAGTACTTTTAACAAATACACATTAAAAAATCGATTATGCTATATATAGGGACTCAGATAGTTTGCCCGATGCATCTGAATAATCTAGTTTTCGTTCTCTACTGATGTGCGTTGCCTACCTCAATTTTCATCTCCTTGGTTGATACGTGGATACTTTATTTTGTTTTCAACTTCGCCTTTCACTGGTTGTTCCGAAAAAGTTACTAGTGTAAAACGATGAATGTGAGTTTAAAATAGTAAGTTTTTAATAAACTCATCTAATTTCGCATTGGCTTTGTTATTCAGGAGGCAGACATTCCGATCGACATCCATGCTGGGAAGCTGCTCGACTGGTTAGTATCGCGGCGTATCGTCGATAAAAACTGGCACCTTCACGTCCGCAACATACGCAACAAAATCAGCAATGCAATCACGGACATGCCAGCTCACGATGAGCTGCTGCAACTACTATCTGGTGCCCGTAAGTACGAAGTGGTCAGTGGTGGTTTCCAGCTGTTGTGCACGCTGGTAAACTTGTTCATATTCCTTTTCGGCAGACATCAACTACTTCCACTGTCAGCGCATCGTGGACATTCTCAAAATGACCGAAGCGGATACGAAAAATGTCTTCGGACGATATGGCAGCCAGCGGATGAAGGATTGGCAGGAAATTCTTAGAATGTACGAAAAGGACAGTATCTACCTTGCGGAGGCGGCCCAAATCTTGGTGCGCAATATCAACTATGAAATACCCGGCATTCGGAAGCAAATCAAACACCTGGAGCAGCTGAGCGAGGAAGCCGAAAAGAAGATCAACGATTTAGGGCGCTCAGAGAAGGTCGTTTATGGCGAGTATATGATGATGTGCAAGCAGTTGGACGTATCTGGTAACAACTTGCGCCAGGAGCTGGTACAGAAAGTGTTCAACGATCTACCGGGGATGTTCGAGAAGGTGGCTAGCTCGGTTGGTCCTGTGAAGAAAGCGATCGAGCTTTACGCATCGTTCGTGGGCAGTCAGGAGTGCTTGCCGCTGCTTAGACATGTCGTAGCGAAGGGTAATACGACCGTCTACGAATACGTGTACGGTGAGCCACCGTTGAAAGTGGAGCAACCTACGGTAAAGTTCCAAGTGCCTGTGAACGACGAAGACGCGGGTGCAATCGATTTCGGTGACGACGGAGCAGCCGAAATTGACTTTGGTGACGAGAACATCGATTTTGACGCTCCAGTCGAGCTAGAAGTCGGTGACATCGACTGGGGAGGTGCAGCAGCGGAAGCAGCGCTGGAAGCGGATGCCGGCAACGAAATAGATTTCAATATTTCGCTTGAGGAGAGCGGTATCGTGGTCGAGCAGGACGGCAATGCGGGTGGTTTGGCGAAAGGCAACGAAGCTTATACGGTGCTAGATGCACCGAAGTATCGGGAAAACTTTTTGAACGATCTCCTCGAACTGCAAGCTTTCCTCAAGATGCGCCTCTATCAGCTTGGCAGCTCCGACAAGGTGCAGTTGCTTTCTCTCACGATGATGGATAGTTTTCCGGATCACGACGAAAAGTCGCTCACGAAAATGCTCGCCGAGGTGGAAGTGGTGTACACCGGGTTGACGGAGGATCTGCTACAGCATCTGCATCAAATTAAACACTCGCCACAGTAAGTACACCCAACATTATTTCTAAACTAGTTTCATTCATTTTCTAAGAAATAATACGTCCTCCAAGAGTGTCCAATCAGTAGAAATAACTGAATTATGGCTCCGTGGTTGCTATGGTTTTTGTTCGAAATACACTATCTTTCGACATTTTTGCAGATTCCTCTATTTCATAATTTTTTAAGAACCGTTAAGTTATTAAACCCGATTTCGTGCTCGATCTAATATACTCTCTTTCTTACAGGTACGTTGACATTCTAACTTCAAACGTCCAGCAAAAGCTCACCTCGATCGAGAAGATGAAGGATACGGCCAAGGCGCTGAAGGAGAAATCGATCAACTTCCGCCAGCAGAGCGTTGAGCTGAAACCGACTCAAATGAAAATTATCGAGCAGACCAAAACGCTACAGGGTCAGATCGAAAAAGATATTTCGAAACGGTACAAAAACCGAATCGTCAATTTGTATGGAACTAACGTGTAGAAAACTGTGGGTAGCATATGTTTAGAGCTTTTTCTTCGTTAATAAATATCGCGATCGCTGGTTATATTTGAATGTCGATTTATTATCTCATTTTCCAATGTAGCAGCCGGTTTAAATGGAAGTCCATCGACACAAGTCTTCTGACCGTTACGCTGAAGGCTGGGTGTTATTCGCTCTTGTACGCATGTGCAGATCGCATCAGCTTGGGAAGACGCACGTAACGCTTGATACAGAGAGGTTCCGGGAGCAAGAGAAAGAGTTTTAAAGGACGACTCAAGGAAGCAACCGAAACTCTGGGTCTACCGTATAGCTGG